>NC_136916.1:72048920-73428418 GCF_949752795.1 Hyperoodon ampullatus
TGTGAAGATTTTACCATATTTTTTTAAAATGTTATAGATTTGGATCTTACACTTAGGTCATGGATCCATTTTGAGTAGATTTCTATATATTGTGTTAAGTAAGGATCCAACTTCATTCTTCTGCATGTAGTTATCCAACTTTCCAGGATTGTTTGTTGAAAGGGCTGTCCTTGTGTAAGGAAGATAAGCATTTCCTTACTTATCTTCTGTCTAGTTGTTCTATTCATTATTGAAAGTGGAGTACTAAAATCTCCATTTTTGTAGAACTATCTATTTCTCCTTTTAATGCTGTCAATGTTTTCTTCATATACTTTGAGGGTCTATTATTAGATTCAAAAGTTTTTATAATTGTTATACCTTCTGATTTTATTTCACCTTTTATTATTATATAATACACTTCTTTGGCTTTTGTAACTTTTTAAAATTTAAAGTCTATAATCTCTAATATTAGCATAGGCAATCCTATTCACTTTTGGTTACTATTTGTGTGGAAAATCTTTTCCATCCTTTTACTTTCAACTTATTTGTATCTTTGTATCTAAAATGAGTCTCTTATAGACAGCATACAGTTGGATTATATTTTCTATTCATTCTGCCAATCTTTGTCTTTGAGTGAGAGTTTAATCCATTTACATTTAAAGTAATGCCTTTTAGGACGGACTTATTTCTCTCATATTGCTATTTGTTTTGCGTACACCTTATAGCTTTTTATTCATCATTTCCTGCATTACTTTTCTCTTTTGTGTTTAACTGATTTTTTAAGTGAAGCATTTAAAATCCTTTCTGGACTTCCCAGGTGGCGCAGTTGTTAAGAATCCACCTGCCAATGCAGCAGACACAGGTTCAATCCCTGCTCTGGGAAGATTCTTCATGCCACAGAGCAACTAAGCCCACACACCACAGCTACTGAGCCTGCATCCTGCAACTCCTGAAGCCCACGCACCACAATGAAGAGTAACCCCCACTCACCACAACTAGAGAAATCCTGCACACAGCAACAAAGACCAAAAAATAAAAAAATAATAATATCCTTTCTCTTTTCCTTTTTTGTACATTCTTCAGCTCTTTTCTTTGTGGTTACCATGGGCATCACATTTAATATAACTTTATAACATTCTAATTTGAATTTATAACAGCTTAACTTCAATAACATACCAAAACTGTGTTCATTTAACAGATCTATTCCCACACCTTTCAGGTAATGTCATAAAATAACATTTTTATAAATCGTGTTTTCAAAAGCATCAATGAATTAATTTTTAATACATTATTCTCTTAAATTATGTAGAAAACAAAAAGTGGAGTTACACTAATTGTTACAATATTACTACCTTTTATAATGATCCATATAGGTACCTTTAACAGACACCTTTTGTTTTTCAGAGTCTTTTCCATTATAGTTTATTACAAGATATTGAATATAGTTCCCTGTGCTATACAGTAGGTCCTTGTTATTTATCTTTTTTATATATAGTAGTTTGTATTACAGAAGGCTTTATTTCCTTTTTCATATCTTTATTTCCTCATACAGCTTCAAGTAATATTTCATTTCAGCCTACATATTTATCCAGGTATCTCTTAATTTCTCCCTCACTTTTGAAGGGCAGTTTTTCAGGGTAAGGGATTAATGTTTGACAGGTTTTTTCTCTTGGCACTTTGAATATATCAGCCCACTGTCATCTGGCCTCCAAAATTTCTCATGAAAAATCTGCTGATAATTTTATTGAAGATCCTTTGTATGTGATGATTTGCTTCTCTCTTACTGCTGTCAAAATTCTCTTTATCTTTGGCTTTTGACAGTGTAATTATAATGTTTGGTGGGGTCTCTTGGAATTAATCCTACTTGAGCTTCTTGGAGGCTTATAGTTATGTATTTCACCCAATTTGGGAAGTTTTCAGCCATTATTTCTTCAGGTATTCTTTCTGCCCCTTTCTCTGCCTGTGCTCTTTCTGGGACTCCCATGATGCATGTGTTGTTCTGCTTGAATGTGTCTCACAGGTCCCTTAGGCTCTGTTCACTTTTCTTAAATCTTTTTTCTTTCTCTTCCACAGACATGATAATTCCATTGTTTTATCTTCAACTTTGCTGATTCTTTCTTCTGCCTGCTCAACTCTGCCTTTTAAATCCTTCTAATAATTTTTTCATTTCAGTTATTGTACTTTTTAGATTTGAAATTCATTTGAGTCTCTTTTCAGGTTTTCTATGTCTTTATTGATAATTCCTTTTTATCCATTCATGTTTTCTTTAACTTTTTGAGGTCAGAAGTTTTCGTCTTTATCTAGTAAATTCGTTCTCAGTTCTTTTTCAGGTACAATTTCTGTTGTGTTTTTTTTCCCCTAAGTAGGCCACACTTTCCTGTTTCTTTGTATGGTTTGCAATTTTCTGTTGAAAATTGGACATTTGAATATGACAATGTAGTACTTCTGGAAAATAAATTCTCCCCCTCCTCCAAGGTTTGCTTTTTTTGTTTTTGTTTTTGCTTTGTATTGTTTTAGGATATCCCTGTGCCAAGGATCAGCCTGAGGTGTAAACTTATTACCTTCTCAGGTCTTTCTGAGTCTGCCTTTCCTTAGGCATGTGCAGTTGCTTTCTAAGTTTTTCAGTGTATGTGGGTACTTTTTTTTTTTTTTTTTTTTTTGTGGTACGCGGGCCTCTCACTGCTGTGGCCTCTCCCGTTGCGGAGCACAGGCTCCGGATGCGCAGGCTCAGCAGCCATGGCGCACGGACCCAGCCGCTCCGCGGCATGTGGGATCCTCCCAAACCGGGGCACAAACCCGTGTCCCCTGCATTGGCAGGCGGACCCTCAACCACTGCGCCACCAGGGAAGCCCTATGTGGTTACTTTTGAATGTCCTACTCTTCAATGCCTGGCTCACAGAAGGGAAATAAAAGAGAAAAACCAAGGAAGCAAAAATGTCACTGACCCTTTCAATCCCCTGGAAGTCACTTCAGCCAGAGGAGGAGGAGCTTATAACAATGGGGGGCAGTGCAAAAACAATGGCCTCTACCTCTTTGTCTACAGCTCTGTGATCAGACGCAATCAGTGATCAAAGTACATACCCTCAATATTTGGAGGACAAGGTCCTATTTGCCCATCCAGGCTCCTGCAAGCTGTGTGCAAGTTGCTCCGAGGACATATGCACATCTGCTTGCCATGGAACCAAGGGTTGGGGAATGGGTAGTTACTACAGTGCTAACAGCTGAATTGACCAAGATTAACAAATTTACCTTCCAAGCCTTTCCCTAGAAATTTCAAGCCTTTAGTAGACTCTAGCGTTCCAAAGTAATTATATCAGACAGATTCTGTTTAATTGTATCTAGGTGGGGAGACAGATTTCTGGTGCTTTGTACTCTGCCATCTTCTCAGAATCCTCCTCGCTTTCTTGAACTTTTTAGAATCAATTCTCAAGTCCCATACATACACACAACCCCAGTGGGGTTTTGATTGGAATTGTATTGAACTCTAGAGTACTTTGTTTAGAATTACTCTTTTATAATGTTGAATCTTTCCAATTCATGATCATGGCTTATTTCTCCACTTATTTAGGTCTTCTGAAATTCATATCAGTAATGTTTTATAGTTCCTACATGAAGTCTTTATACATCTTTTGCTATGCTAATTGTTGGGTACTTGACATTTTTACTCTATTACAAGGAATTTTTTTCTAGATTGTTTATTTCTGATACATAGAAATGAAAGCTGGTCTTATCTTGTGTTCAACAAATTTTTAAATACACTTATTAGTTCTAATGTATCTCTAGATATTTTGGATTTTCTATATTTCAGCAATATAATCTAATTATGACAGTTTTATTTCTTATTTTCTAGTATTTTAATTTTATATTCTTGCCTCACTGCACAATGCTAAATAGAAGTGAAAAGAGTGAAAATCTTTTTTTTTACTCCTCACCTTAAAGAAAATATGTAATCTAAATATAAAGTTGCCACTAATTTTTTTAAAAAGGCTTTCTTTCATATTAAATTCCCTTTTATGTTTCTTCAGATATTTTTCATATATATTCATATATATATGAAAAAATCATATATATTTTTTCATTTTCTCTATTATGAAGTGAATTTGATAGATTTTTTAATGTTATGACTAATGTTGATGTTTAATGTTTAATGTTTAATGTTGAATTCTTGGAATAACTTTATCAATGTCTAATAATAATTGGTATATTTACTCTTTTCCAGGGTGATCTCCATGAGCCACTCTCCTCCTCTGGATTGACCTTGTTCTTTACTATCTTGTTGGTGTCTGATACTTTCAGGCAGATTTTCAAACATCTATTATCTACACAACTTTGCTAGTTCTATTCTGCAAAAGGGTTGCTTAGGGTTATCTAGGCTGACATTTCTAGAAGAGGATGTCTCTCCAGTCACTTTTTACTCTTTCTTACTCCACTGAGGCTTTCAGGTCCTTGAACCTGTTTATTTAAATATATTAATAAATCATAGAGGATTCTTGGGTGAGGTAATTTTTCAACTGAAAAATCAGAGTGAAAGGCAAAATCTTAACCTTTACTAAAGTTCTGAGAGGCAATACTTAATTAATTTTAAATGACATTTATTTTAGAATATGTATATGAAAAGTATTCCATTACTAATGTTTGCTTCAAGTTTATTCAAAACCCTCCAATATTTTTAAATACTTGATGGTTTTATTATATCCCTTTTCCTGAATTTTAAATGACAATAATGTCTGTTAAAGTTGTGAAGTATCAAGTATTAAATAAAATTTAATTAAATAAATATTTAGTTTCATGGACAAACATGATGTTTGTGTGCCCCATGTGATTATTAATAGCATGTTACCCTCAGGCAAAGACACTCTTTGTCCTTGTAACGGCCCTGAAGGCTTAGTCACTGGGGCCAACAGTTATGCCTTTCTTAGATTCTTTGTAGTTTCTATAGCACTGTTAACTAAAGCAACTTAAAATGCTCTCATGCAGCCTAACTGGCCACTGTATCAGCTTCAGTCCTTCTTTTATTTATCTCTTTTAGCTTTGCTGTTACTACTGCATTATTATTACCTTATTGTATACTATTTTATCCTGTGGTTGTGATTGTCTGACCCAGCTCTTTATTAGGTAATTCTGTTATGCACAAAAGCCTCTTACTTAGGCACATGTGTGTGAGTGTGTGTGTGTGAGCAGGCCCATGTTTTTCAATAATGAAAATGACAATATTAATGATAGGTGCCAGTTGTTGAATTCCTTCTACGGGTGTGCCACACTTCTCAGAACCTTCCAAATACAGCATCTTCTTTACCTCAACTTGGTAACTGAGATAACGATTTGTTAGATACTCCCATATTACTTTTTGATAAGATAATTTAGGAAGCTAAGAATTTATCTCCTTAACTGAGAAAAAAAATGTTTTGGAACTATGAAATTGTTTGCATTTTGAAATCTTTGCAGAATTTTTTATTTTGATAGGGATAAGACTACTCTGTACAACTTTTGAACAACACAATTTTCAACAGAAAAAATAAGGTTGTGAATCAGATTAAAATGATTTTCTTTCAAAATGGAATTAAATTAAAAATAAGGTATAGAACAATTCCCAGGAAGCAAAGATCTGAACTCTGCTGTAGATGGGACAATGTCGGTCTTAGCTGAGCAACACCAGGACAGAGCTCTGTCACAGCAAGCGGTTTCGGATGACATAAGGTGGAGAAAGGCCCTCAGTCCTCCACTGCCTCTTCCTACGTGACATTGTTGCTGTTTCTCCTCCTTTGCCCCCAAAAACAAAGGGTCTAAGGAGGTAGATGGTCTTAGAATTGTAAAGACTCATGGTTGAAAAATAATCGTACCAATTATGCCCCAGATATGGGCACCAGTGCTTGTGGTCAGAGCCAGAGCCAAGGAAAGACTTGGGGACTGATCCAAGGACACTATTTTGACTCAGGGCAGTAGTAGCCCGTGGAAATGTGGGCGGCAGCCTGCTTTCTCCCGAACTGTATTATTTTTATTTGCACATTATAACTTTTTACTCCTCAGAGAATGTCTCAGAAAGTAATTTGATGACTTAATGTACACATTCCTCTCAGCTAATTCCTTGTACAACATCTTTTTTTAATCAAAAGGTATTACTATTCTCAATAATGGAGGAGAGTACATGAAAGTCCCCCAAGAGAAAATGAATTAGTAACTGGAAGCTTAATCAAGTGCCAAGAGAAGAATGAAATTGGTATATTGTTGTGTTCATTCCTCCAAATCTGTTCCTTATACTAAACGGATCTTAATTTCAGAACTATACTTCATTTACATCATGGGGTTGGTGATATCCTGCAGTTCAGCAGGGGACTGACCAGCAAATGCACATTTAAAATACTTGCTATTAAAACCCACACATGTACAATTTTGTGGAAATCACTACAGTTCTAGCAGAGTACTTCATGACTTCTACATGATTATAGATATGTATAATTATTTCCAATAAGAAGTAAACAAATGGCTGGTTTTTTGAAGGAACATCAAAGAATAGACTCTCCAAGCAAAAAGAGCCATGAGTTAGAGCATGGATGCAACCACTCTTCGTCACGTGAATCTTGTCCTCTTGTGCTTGCCAAGGAACGAGCTGTTGCCCACATATGTGTAGTGTTTGAAAAATTAAGAGTTTACAAATATTACAAATAACATTATTTTTTAAATGCAGCTTTACATCAGTGAGCTTATGTAGAATTCTGGGAGGAATGGAAGAATTTACAAATACCCCTGCTAGTAGACTTTGAGATCCAGCACCAGCTTACTTCCATAAAGAGATATAATAAAATAATACAGTAAGGTGATCTATAAGAAGTTTTACTTAGAGACGCCTGCCTTATTCTGACCACTTAAACATGTTTCTAGTGAGAAACTATATAAAGTTCATGGGTGCTTTATTTCATTGTGGGCTTTATGCCTTTGTTGCATTTATTTATTTTTATACCTTCTCTGTTCCACCAAAAATATTGAGGTAGGCTCCAAATTCTCATACAAATTCTCACTTAATATTGATCATCTTTACTCCAGAAGTAAGATTTCATCTATATACTGTGCATCACTTTCATCACAATTCTTAATTGACCTTATTCTACGTGTTTGTCCAATTCCAACAAATGAGTATTTGAAAGCCAAGAATGCTTCTCCTTTAAATAGATGAGTAACGTAAACAGATCAATACAGGCATCTTTTATTTACATTTTAAAAGATGCAAACTTCTGAGAAAGAAGTTTGCAAATATATACTAAAAACACACATAGAAAACCAAGCTGCTGCTTTGGATCTGATCAAAACTTTCCCAAGTCCTTTATTTTCTCCTATTTTTAGTATTTCTTGAATATCTATAAGGTGTTTGGGAATTTGCAAATTTCTCCCAGATTTTAAAAAATTTATTTAAATATTTATTTTAAATTTTATTTAAATATTTATCAAATAAATATATTCATTTAAACATTTGTTTATATTTATTTAAATATTTATCAGACAGGAAGTAGTATAAATTTTACAGTAGTCATTAAATAAAATATGTATTTTCATTCCTAAGATAAACATTTTATAACCCATTTAGTCATTTTTGTGGCATTTATATTGAGGGTTCAGAATTGTAGTTATACTATATATAGGTGGAGAATGAGCTCTAGTCAGATTCAAAATATTACTACTAACTCCTGGATGATTCCTTGACAGAATTGACATTTTACAGCTGAGAATAACTCCAAATAAAATGTTGGTTTCTGTGAAAAATAAAAATATAGGGTTTTTTTCCTTCCTTGTCCCTGATTTAAATTAGCATAAGTGGTGTAGCCCATGGACGGTGATAGAATTGTGACATGTTGGACACATGAGAGCAAGTCTTTAGGGTTACAGCAGAAGAACCCAGATGTTCAGAGCCCTTCAAAGAGGGTCCATGCTGGGGCTGCTCTTTCCTTGCTAAACATGACTGTGACTTTTTGGTGGTGGGACAACATGCAAAATTATGCATGAACAGAAGACACTCTTGATGACCCATATTCTATATCAATCAAATGTATTTCATCATTTTGAATACTAAAACCCCAAAGTTTTAGCTATGAATATCACTAAATAATCTAAGATAAATAATCTATGAATATGAATCTATGAATATAATAATCTATGAATATAAATGAGTGCTCTGAGTTTCATAGTAATGTCTTCACATTTATATTTTGCTTTATATGTGTCATATATAACATTGCATTTGATCCTCTGGCAAACTGTAGAACAGGTATGCCTTTCATTTTTACAGAGGAGGTAGTGAAAATATAGAGAAAGTAAGTAATGGGTTCAAGTTTCTGAGGTTAATTATGGAAGAAAAGTCTATACCAAAACCTAAATTTTTCTCTGCAAATTGAGTGCTCTCCCTAGTGCCTCATTCTAAATGACTTTTTCAGACTAGGTATAATAGAAATGCTACCTTAATTTATTATGCAACATGACAAATTCACAAAATATGCATTTTATTTCTAGGAATAAGCCACTATGGTCACTTCTAAAATTGTGTATTACTTTTGCCTGTTTTTGAACTTTTAAAAAAATGGCTTCACACAGTAAATACAGTTTTGTGCCTGGCATTTGTTTAGGAGATTTTTGCATGCTGTTACATGGAGGGATCATTCATTACTTTTCATTACTGTATGGTATTTGATGATAATGAATATACCATAATTTATATATTTGACCTATTATGGATGGATATTTGTCACCAGATTTTGTCTATTATGAATAATGCTGTTAGGAATATACTTGTGCCTGTCTTTTGGGGCACAAGTGCACCCATTTTTACTTAGTATGTACCTAGTATTGAAAGTATTGGGTCATAGAGTATATGGATCTTCAATTTTAGTAGATAATATCAAGCAGTTTCCCAAAGCAGTTACATTAACTTACACTCCAATAAATATATGAGTTCCAATTGATTCACATCCTTAGCAATGCTTGAAATTGCCAGTCTTTTCAATTTAAGTCATTCTCACGCTATAGAGTGGTCTCTCATGGTGGTTTCATGTTTATTTCCCTGATGACAAGTGCCACAAAGAATCTTATCAAAACTTTACTGCCCATTTGGTTTCCATCTATGGTGAAACACCTGTTTAAAAGTGTTGCTGATTTTTTCCTATTGATTTTTAAGATATTTTATATTTTTTTAACATAAGGCCTTTGATAGTTAAAAATTTTGCAAATATTTTTCCCACTCTTTGGTTTCTGATAAACAAAAGTTCTAAATTTTAATATAGTTTAATCTATCAGTCTTTTTCTTTGTGCCTTTTCATGTACGATTCGTGTGGAATTGATTTTTGAGTGGTGTGAAGTTGGGAGCAAGTTTCTTTCAATATGAATGTCAAATTGAACTAGCACCATTCATTTTAAAAGACCACCCTTTCTCCACTACACCACAGTACCTCTTTGTCATATCCCAGGAGGTTGTATACCTCTGTTCATATTTGTTTCCTCTCCTTGTGTTGATACCCTATTATTTATATTACCATTGGGGGTTCTGGTTCAAGATGGTGATATGAGAATGTCCTGAACTCACCTCCTCCCATGGAGACACAGAACCTACAGCTAAATATGGAACAATTTCTTCTGAAAAAAACCCTAAAAATTGGCAGAGCTATCCCTTCACATCAGGCAAACAAGAGGGAAATCACATCAAAGTAAGTGGGAAAGGCTGAGACACAATCTCACCATAAAGCTCACCCACAGCAATGCAGCCCATAATCAGGAGGGAACTCAAAATCTGATGCTTCTCCCTGAGGAGCCAAGGGTTTGTACCCTACAACAGGCACCCCAGCTCCTAAGTCACACAACTGAGAGAAGAGCCCCCCCAAAACACCTGTCTTTGAAGACCAACATGGTTCGTGCCCATGAGATCTGCAGGGTTGTGGCAAATTGAGCCCAGGGCCCAGTGCAGAAGCAGCCCTTGAAAAGCTCCCAGACTTTATGTGAAAGAGACTCACTTCCTAATTTTAAAGCATTGGTCTGAGGGGCAGGGACTTGCTCAGATACTCCCCTGGGTTGGAAGCTGGCAGGTGCCGTCTTCCTGCTCTCCCTCTGCTAAAATCAGTGGGCACCGTTTTTTTTTTTCATTTTATTTCCCTTCTTCCTTCTTCTTTTTTAAATTTTCTTTTTTTTTTCTTTTCCTTTATTCAGCAGGTACCATCTTTGCACTCTTCCTCTGCTTCACTCTAACTAGTGAGAGCCATCTTCACCCTCTCCCTCCACCATGCTCCAGAACACCAGTATATCCCAGAGGACAGCTTCTACACATGTCCAGTGCCCTGTTTTTTAAAATTGAGGTATAGTTCATTTACAATATTATATTACTTTCAGGTATACAACATAGTGATTCAAAATTTTTATAGATTATTACTCCATTAAAAGTTATTATAAAGTATTAGCTATATTCCCCATGCTGTACAATATGTTCTTGTAGCTTATTTATTTTATACATAGTAGTTTGTACTTCTTAATCCCCTATCATGCCCCTCCTTCTTCCCTCTCCCACTGATAACCACTAATTCATTCTCTATACGTCTGTTTTCTGTTTTGTTACATTCATTCTTTTGTTTTATTTTTCAGATTCCACATATAAGAGATAACATGCAGTATTTGACTGTCTCTCTCTGATTTATTTCACTAAGCATAATACCCTCCAGGTCCATCTATGTTGTTGCACATTGTGTAATTTCCTTCTTTTTTATGGCTGAGTAATATTCTACTGTACATATAATCCACATCTTCTTTATCCATTCATCTCTTTGTTTTTTGTTTGTTTTCTGTTTTTTTGGGTTTTTTTGCGGTACGCGGGCCTCTCACTGTTGTGGCCTCTCCCATTGCGGAGCACAGGCTCCGGACGCGTAGGCTTAGTGGCCATGGCTCACGGGCCCAGCCACTCCGCGGCATGTGGGATCTTCCCAGACCAGGGCATGAACCCGTGTCCCCTGCATCGGCAGGCAGACTCTCAACCACTGCGCCACCAGGCAAGCCCTATCCATTCATCTCTTGTTGGGTATTTAGGTTGTTTCCATATCTTGGCTATTGTAACTAATGCTGATATGAACATTCTGTGTATTAATTTCATATCCTGCAACTTTATCCAGTTCATTGATGAGCTCTAATAGTTTTTTGGTGGCATCATGAGGATTTTCTATGTATAGTATCATGCCACGTGCAAACAGTGACAGTTTTACTTCTTCCTTTCCAATCTGGATCCCTTTTATTCCTTTTTCTTGTATGATTGCTGTACCTAGGACCTAGGACTTCCAGTACTATGTTGAATAAAAGTGGTGAGAGTGGGCATCCTTGTCTTGTTCCTGATCTTAGAGGAAATGCTTTCAGCTTTTCACTGTTGAGTATCATGCTAGCTGGGGGCCTACATTATATGGCCTTTATTTTGTTGAGGTATGTTCCTCTATACCCACTTCGTTGAGAGTTTTTTTTTTTATCATAAATGGATGTTGATACAGATGATGAACAGGTACATGAAAAGCTACCAACATCACTAATTATTAGAGAAATGCAAATCAAACAACAGTGAGGTACCACCTCACACTGGTAGGAATGGCCAGCATTAAAAAGCCTACAAATAACAAATGCTGGAGAGGGTGTGGACAAAAGGGAATCCTCCTACACTATTGGTGGGAATGTAAGTTGGTGCAACCACTACAGAAAAGAGTATGGAGGCTCCTCAGAAAACTAAAAATAGAGTTGCCATATGATCCAGCAATCCCACTCCTGGGCATATATCCGGACTAAACTATAATTCAAAAAGATACATAGGGGCTTCCCTGGTGACACAGTGGTTGAGAGTCTGCCTGCCGATGCAGGGGACACGGGTTCGTGCCCCAGTCCGGGAAGATCCCGCATGCCGCGGAGCGGCTGGGCCCGTGAGCCATGGCCGCTGAGCCTGTGCATCTGGAGCCTGTGCTCCGCAACGGGAGAGGCCACAACAGTGACAGGCCCGTGTACCGCAAATCAAAACAAAAACAAAACAAAACAAAACAAACAAACAAACAAAAAGATACATAAACCCTTATGTTCATAGCAGCACTATTCACAATAGCCAAGACATGGAAACAACCTGTTCATTGACAGATAAAGAAGATGCGGTATACACACACACACACACACACACACACACACACACACACACACACTGAATACTACTCAGTCATTAAAAGAATGAAATAATGCCATTTGCAGCAACATGGATGGACTTAGATATTATCACACTAAGTGAAGTAAGTTGTAAAAAGACAAATATATAATAGCACATATTTGGAATCTAAAATATGACACACATGAACCTATCCATGAAACAGAAAAGACTCACAGACATAAAGAACAGACTTGTGGTTGCCAAGGGGATGGGGAGTGGGGGAGGGATGGATTGGGAGCTTGGGGTTAGCAGATTCAAAATCTTATATATAGAATGGATAAATTACACGGTCCTACTGTATAGCACAGGGAATTATATTCAATATCCTATGATAAATCATAATGGAAAAGCGTATAAAAAAGAATGTATGTATATGCATAACTGAATCACTTTGCTGTACAGCAGAAATTAACACAACATTGTAAATCAACTATACTTCAATTAAAAAATAATTTTTTAAAAATGAATAAATAATTGGATGTTGAATTTTGTCAAAACTTTTTCTGCATCTATTGAGGTGATCATATGATTTTTATTCTTTAATTTGCTAATGTGGTGAATCACACTGATGAATTTGCAGATATTGAAAAATCCTTACATCTCTAGGATAAATCCCACATCATCATAGTGTCATAGTGTATAGTCCTTTTAATATATTGTTGGATTTAGATTGCTAATATTTTGTTGAGCATCTGGAATCTATGTTCATTAGTGATAGAGGCCTGTAATTTTCTTTTTTTGTGATATTTTTGCCTGGTTTATATCAGAGTGATGCTGGCCTCATAGAATGAGTTTGGAAGTGTTCCTTCATCTGCAGCTTTTTGGAATGGTTTGAGAAGGATAGGTGTTAACTCTTCCTTGCTTGGTAGAATTCAGCTGTGAAGCCATCTGGTCCTGGACTTAGGTTTGTTTTTAATTAGGAGTTTTTAATTACTGATTCAATTTCATTACCAGTAATTGTTCATACTGTTCATACTTTCTATTTCTTCCTGATTCAGTCTTCAGTCAGGTATTTGCCTATTTCTTCTAGGTTGTCAATTTTATTGGTGTATAGCTGTTTGTGGTAATCTCTTATGATTCTTTTATTTCAGTCGTGCTGGTTGTAACTTCTCCATTTTTATTTCTGAATTTATTGATTTGGGCCATGTCTCTTTTATGCTTGATTAGTATGCCTAAAGGTTTATTGATTTTATTTATCTTTTGAAAGAACCAGCTCTACTTTCATTGGTCTTTCTATGTTTTTAAGTCTCTATTTCATTTATTTCTGCCCAGATCTTTATGATTTCTTTCCTTCTATCAACTTTGGATTTTGTTTGCTTTTTTCTAATTCCTTTAGGTGTAAGGTTAGGTTGTTTGAGATTTTTCTTATTTCCTGAGGTAAGGTTGTATCACTATAACCTTCCCTCTTAGGACTGCTTTTGCTGTGTCCATAAATGTTGGATTGCTGTGTTTTCCTTTTCATTTTTCTCTGGGTATTTTAAAATATTTTCTTTGATCTATTGGTTGTTCAGTAGCATATTATTTAGCCTCCATGCATTTGTGTTTTTTTCCAGTTTTCTTTCTTGTGGTTCTTTTCTAGTCTCATAGCGTTGTGATCAGAAAAGCTGCTTGATATGATTTTAATTTTTTTTAATTTACCAAGGCTTGCTTTGTGGCCTAGCATGTGATCTATCCTGGAGAATATTCCATGTGCACTTGAAAACTATGTGTGCTCTGCTATTTGGGATTAGGATGCTCTCTGCATATTTTTTAAGTCCATTTGCTCTGATGTGTTATTTAAAGCCAGTGTTTTCTTACTGATTTTATGTCTGGATGATGTGTCCATTGATGGAGTGAGGTGGAAAAGTCCCTCACTATTATTGTGTTACTCTCAATTTTTCCCTTTATGTCTGTTAATATTTGCTGTATGTACTTAGGTGCTACTATGCTGGGTGCATATAAATTTACAATTGTTATATCTTCTTCTTGTATTGATTCTTTGATCATTATGTAATGTCCTACTTGTCTCTTTTTACTGTCTTTGCTTTAAGGTTTATTTTGTCTGATCGAAATATTGCTACCCTGCCTTTCTTTTGATTTCCATTTGCATGGGATACCCTTTTCCATCCCCTCACTTTCAGTCTGTGTGTGTCTTTAGATCTGAAGTGAGTCTTTTGTAGGCAGCTGATATAATGGTCTTGTTTTTGTGTCCATTCAGCCACCCTATGTCTTTTGATTGGACCATTTAGTCCATTTACATTGAAAGTAATTTTTGATAGGTGTGTACTTATTGCCATTTTGTTAATTGTTTGGGTTTTTTTTTTTTTTAGTTCTTTTTTGTTCCTTTCTTATTCTTATATTCTTTTCCCTTGTAATCTGATGGCTATCTTTAGTGTTGTGTTTGGATTCCTTTCTGTTTTTTTGTGTGTATCTATTATGGGGTTTTGGTTTGTGCTTACCTTTGAGGTTTATACAGATATATATATATACATATATATATATATGACTATTTAAAATTGCTGATTTCTTAATTTCAAACACTTTTAAACAACCTCGGCTTTTTACTTTCTAGCCCCCAAGAATTACTGTTTTTGACTTTATATTTTACACTCTTTTATTTTGTGTATCCCTTAACTACTTATGCAGATATAACTGATTTTACTACTTTTGTCTTTTAACCTTCCTATTAGTTTTGTACAAGGCTGATTTACTACCTTTACTGTATATTTGCCTTTACCAATGAACTTTTTATTTTTGTAACTTTCATGTTTTTAGTTGTGACTTTTTTTTGCTTAGAGAAGTCCCTTTAACATTTCTTGTAAATTTGGATTGATGGTGTGGAACTCTTTTAGTTTTTGCTTCTTTGTAAAACTTTCAATTTTTCCATTAAATCTGAATGAAAGACTTGCCAAGTAGAGTATTCTTGGTTGTAGGTTTTTCCCTTTTATCATTTGAAATAGGTCGTGCTATTCCTTCTGGCCTGCAGAGTTTCTGCTGAAAAGCCAGCTGATAGCCTTATGTAACCCTTGTATGTAACCTGTTGCTTTTCCCTTGCTGCTTTTAATATTCTCTCTTTATCTGTCATTTTTGCCATTTGAATTACAATGTGTCTTAGTGTTTTCCTCTTTGGGTTGATCCTGTTTGGGACTCTCTATGTTTCCTGGACTTGGACGTCTCTTTCTTTTCCCAAGTTAGGGAAGCTTTCAGATGTTATGCCTTCATATATGTTCTCTGCCTCTTTCTCTCTCTCTTCTCCTTCTGGGACCCCTGTAATGTGAATATTAGTATACTTCATGTTTTCTCAGAAGTCTCTTAAACTGTCCTCATTTCTTTTTTTTTTTCTTTTTTCTGTTCAGTTTCAGTAATTTACACTTTCTCACTCTGTTCATCCATTCTTCTCTAAGCTCTTTGATCATCTTTACAATCATTATCTTGAACATTTCATTAGGTAGACTGCCTCTCTCCACTTCACTTATTTCTAGGGTTTTATCTTGTTCCTTCATTTGAAACATATTCCTCTGTTGCCTCATTTTGCCTAATTTGATGTTTTTATTTTTATGTCTCTGGTAGGTTGGTTATGTTTCCTGACCTTTGATAAGTAGTTTTTTGTAGACATCCTATGCATCCCAGCAACATACTCCCCTCTGATTACCAGTGTTATATGCTCTAGGGTTGTCTCCTATGAGGGTTGTGTGGGTCCTTCTGTTGTGGCAGGCTGACAACTGTGGGTAGTTTGGTAAGCATGGCTGGCCCTAAGTCCAGTTGGTTGCCAGGCCCTGCCTTGTGCAGAGCCTGCCAGCTTCTGGTTGGTGAGTCTGTGTCATGGGGTGGCTGTCTGTGGAACCCTGGGGGGTTCTGGGGCTGGCGCTGGCTCAGTTGTGGGCAGAGCCACGTTCTGGGGTGGGTGGTTGCAGGGCTGGGGTTCCTGGATCTAGTGTCATCCTGCTGGTGGGTGTGGCCAGTTCTTGACATGGCTGGCTGTGGGTTCTGGGGTGTCCCAAAGCTGGTGCTGAACTGCTGGTGAGTGGGGCTATGGCCCAGTGGGTCCTGGGGCTGTTACAGGCCTGCTGATGTGTTGGCTGTGTCCTGACAAGACAGGGGGCAGGGCTGCAGTTGTCTTGGGGCTGGTGTCCAACCACTGGTATGTAGGTTCAGGGGCCAGGAGATCCTGGGGTTAGTGTCCACCGACCAGTGTGTGAAGCTGGGTCCTGGGGCTATGCTGGCTCATTGGCAGAAAGAACACAGTACTGGAGTCTCTGACTTCAGGGTCCAGGGGTTCCAGAGCTGCATTAGACTTCTGGTGGGTGGGGCCAGCTGTGGGGTATGCATTGTCCCAAAGCTTGTGTCAGATCTCTGGTAAGAGTGGCCAGATCCTGGGGTGGCTGATTGAGGGGTCCAAGGTGTTGGCCTGTGTTGGTCTGATGGTTGGCAGGACTGGGGCCCAATGAGCTTTGCAGCTGACGCTAGCTTCCTGGTGTATTGCTAGGCCCTGACAAGCCAGGGGTAGGGCTCTTGTGATCTCAGAACTGCTTTCTGCCTGCTAGTGGGTTGGTGGGGCCCAGGGGGCTCTGTGGCTAGTGCTTGCCCCCTGGTAGGTGAAGCTAGGTCTCAAGGTTTCTGGCTGTAGAGCCCTGGGGGTCCCAGTTCTGATGCCTACACACTGCTGTGTGGAGCAGTGTCCTGGGCCTTCTGGTGGACAAGGTCATGTCCAGGAATGGCTGGGGGCTTAGTGGATGTTAAGACAGCCTGTAATTGGTGGGTGGGGCTGTATCCCCACCCAGCTAATTGCTGGGCCTGAGGCTTCCCAGTACTGGTGCCTACAGGCTGGTGGGTGGGGGCAGGGCAGTGTTTCAAGGGTAAAAAGCTAAAGGGAGGCTTCCAAATGGCACTTGCCTGCATCAGTGCCCACATGGTAGAGCAGCTCCCCAAAATAGCTGCCACCAGTGTCTATGTCCCCAGAGAGAGCTGCAGTTGCCTCCTGCCTCTCCAGGAGACTCCAAAATTAGTGGGTGGTTCTGTGAATTGAGCTTTTATCACTTCATGTGCCCTGTTCTTTCCTACCTTTGTTCCTGCTCTTTCTTTTACCTTTTCTGATATCTTCTGTACAAATTCTTTTTCAGAGTCCAAATCAACTGCCACCTTTTCCTAGGAATCTTGCTTCTTCTTCCAGTCAGAACTGACGTTTCTGTTTCCTTAACAACCAAGACCCTCTTGTTTCTGTTCGGGCAAAGCACTAATAAATCCACTTTGAGTACATGTGAATCAATGAAGTTATGATTCCATTAATGAAAAGACTCAAACATTTATTAAACGCCCATCCACCAAAGGCTGGTCCTGCGATATTCATTCATGCTTTTAGCCTACGTTTGCCTCTTCTCAACACTTTTTCTGTATACAGCTGCTACAGGGAATCTGCTCTGGAACATGTACCTCCCCCACCAACAAAACTATTCAATGACTCCTTCTTGCTTGCAGAAGAAAGTTAACTGCTTGGCGCCACATTTCTTGTCTTCTGGCACCTGTCTCATCTTACCTGTTGCTATCTTTACCCTGTACTTGAATTTTCCTAAACACAAAATTACATACAGTTCCATGAACATGCCTTAGTTTACACAGGTGGACTCGGCTTAGAACACCCTCCATTCAACTTCTCACCAAGCTCTTCTTCTTCATGGAGACACTGTTTTCTCATTTAGCCATCTCTACTCCACCTACCCCGACAAACACAGCCTCCCTGTGCTGTCTCTGCTCTGGATGGGGTAGAAAGTGTCCACCCATCTCCCAGTTTCCCCAAGTTCAGCTATTTTAGGCTCTCACACTGGAAACTATTATGGAGACTGGTCCAACCCTAAGGTTATGTGGAACTGTGGTGCCCTCTACTGCTTTCCAGAACTATAACTACTTTGCTTTCTTTCATTCAATACAAGGGAAAATGCTAAAGGAACAAATGGGAATACAGCCGATAGACCATTATTTTTCGGGGCAAACATTGAATTCCATATTAAAACAAACATTATGAAACGGTAATATATATTCTTCTAAAATGTGAATTTCTATAAGGTTATGATATGCCTTATTATTTCACTATCCTTTCAGGTCCATCTGACCTAAGGCTCTGTTATATGTTCATAAATATGGAGAGACTGGGTTACCATTTCATCTCAAGGAGAAGGTAAATATTTAAGCCACATGCTTAAATACAATTTTAAAGATTAGCTCTTAGTAAACATAGTTTCCATATGTTCAATAATATGCACTGAAATTAAACTAATAGGAAAAACATGGAAATTAAAAAAATAATTCATCAAAAGAACATAAATTCTCCTACAGTTGATTTCATTGATTAAAATAATATTGTTAAAAATTAGTATCTGTAACTCTCACTAATCCAAAATAGTCCCTGGTTTATCTACTTTTTTTTTTTTTTTGCAAAAATTACTGAATGAATTTGGTAATCTCTAAAGCTTTAAATTCACTAATTATTTGAACTCTTTGATTTGCTTTATCCTGGGAAGAGTAGCTGTCACTGGTATCTCCAAACCTAGAATTCTAACACTTAGTAGGGTAAATTATATTGATTCTGATTGTTTTTAATTTAATGATTTTGACTGTCAATGAACTTTATCTTAGTGATATGACTTTTGAGAAATTATAAAATAAAGAAATGCCTGTGTTCAATTTATTCATTTTAGAATCAGAAAAGCTTTTCAAATGAGCATCTTACCTAATTTATATTTCATACAGAACCACTAGAATCTCAGTTATTTAATACTGTGACTAACTGTATATTCAGAATAACACTTCCTTATATTTGCAACATTTATGTATTTTTATGTCCTGTTCCTTAAATATATTTACAAGTTGTTATTTTTGGAAAATCTTAGAATTTTTGGAAAGTGCAAGTTCTAGCAGTTAGCTTAGATTTGGAATACATGGCATTAAACATAACTGAAGAACAGAGTGACTTCACACACTGAAAGATTAAAGATATTTTCTGGGGGAAAGCTAGAAATTCGCCTTTCTCACAATTATTCTGTTAAAAGTGATTGTAAACAACTCAGTGTCACAAAAGATGTGGAAATAATAGTACACTGCCCATCATGCTCTTGCTGGTTTTACTTTAAATCTTGAACATCTCCCCCTGGGTGTTCTCATAGCCAAAAGGCAGCTGCCTCCTGAGGAAACCAGATGCTGCCATCTTAAAACCAGGACTGTGCTTGCTTTTGCACCCCTATTCCGCCCAGGCGTCATTAGTGCCAGCCTCACCTCTTGGAGTGAGCACACTGCGGCAGAGACAGACACGATCCCAATAGTGAAATCTCACATGTGCGTGGGTGCAGGAGGCAGTGCCCTGCACCAGTGTCCGCGCCCCAGACCCGTTCTCAGGTCTTCAGACCCCAGGGCCCCTTGCTACTGACAAGGCGGCTTCTTGTCCAGAAAGGGAACTTCCTAAAACGCCCAAATGTATACTGCAATTAGGTAAGTGTTTAATTCTAATTAATCCAATTTTACTCTGACTTTCCTTCCCGTGGCGATGAATTACAGATTTAAAAAAGTAGCCTCACAAGCTAGCTTCCTTCTAAAGCGAGGAGCAGATGCGGACACAGAGGCCTGCGTGGAGGACTAAGGAAGACTGAGGCCAGGCCAGTAAGGTGCTCAGGGCTGGCCCTGGAACAGGAAAGCTCTCGGAGAAACGGCCTCCGGTGGCTGCCTGCTGACACGCCCTTTCCATCTCAGCTCTGAAAAAGAGGGATCGCTGCTTATTACAGGAGGCATCGATATTCTCCCGCAGGCTACCAAGAAACTTCATCGAAAATGTGGCCTATCCCAAACCTGGCCCAGCCGCGGGCCCGGAGCCCTCCCCCTCCGCTGAGCCGGCCCGAGGCGAGGGCGCATTTGGTGAGAGTCTGGCGGCCTCTACCGGAGCGCCTCTGCAGAGGAACGTTCCCCAAAGCCGGAGACGACATGTGGCGCTCGGGCGAGGTGAGAGCGAGCGCGCGAGTGCACTGGGGACGCGGCGGGGCGGAGGGGGGGCGGATCTCTGCAGCAGGGCAGAGCGCGGCCTCGGTCGCGGAGCGGAGCCGCAGGGCGGCGGCGGGAGCGCGGGGGGCACCGGAGCCTTTCGGCCCGGGAGGACTGGGGAAGTTCGCGCTGGCGGCATGGGGCGGTGACGCCGCACTGGCCTTCCGCTCCTGCCAGCCGGTTGAGAGCAGGCGGAGGAGGAGGAGGATGCACCCTTACCGACGGCTTGCCTTCCCGGGCCGGCGCGCAGGGTAAGCCCGGGCGCGCGGGACCGGGGAAGTGGGGTAAGAAGCTGCGGGCGAGGGCGACAGGACGGGCGGCCCCGGCTTGGTCCGCACCCTTATGCTCGGGGCTGCCTGTCTTGGGAAGGCAGGTGGAGACAGGCGGGGAGCCACGGGCGGCCGGGAGCGCAAACTTTCCCCCGGTGACAGCGGAGGCATAGCCAGCGCGGGAGCTCAGGGGGGTCCAGAGCGGCGCAGCCCCGCGGGACGGGGCACCAGGGCTCAGTGCCCACGGGCTCGCCGGTAGGAATTGGGGCGTGGGGCATCCGCCGCCGTCACTGGAGCCGACGGGCGGGATCGCCTATCCGGAGGGCCCCATCGGCCCCAGGCCTTCGAGGCGCGCGGCGTCCAGGAGCTTCCTGCAGGGTGGGCGCCGGCTCGGCGGCGGGGGGCGCGGGCGGGTCGCGCGAGCTGCTCGAGGCCGGGGGACACCAAGCCGGCACTGCACCGCGCGCTTCTCTCCGAGAAAGAAAGCGCCGCCCGGCAGGACGCTCCGCTCGGACCCCGGGCAGGAGCCGGGCAGGTCTGCTGGGGCCAGAAGCTAGCCGGGGAGGGTCGGCGAGCGTTTGGCGTTGGGCGCGCCGCTGCGGACCGGGCAGAAGGCCGACCCTGCCGGGCCGTGGGCACCAAGCCGGCGGAGGCTTACTTCCGCAGTGCCGCCCACGCGCCCACCAGCTCCCGCGAGCCCCCGCGGCGGTCCCGGGACCGTGGGAACGCAGCCTCTCTTTGGGGTCCCGGCTCCGGGCTGAGGGCAGCAGGAGGCGCCGCCCCGGTTTCCCGCATGCAGCGCCGCCTGCTCGCCGCCGGGACTCTGGCCCGGGTTTGGCGACAAGCCCCAGGACGCGCCCAGGCGACCCCCGCCCTGTCTTTCTCGACTCGAGGGCCTTGGATTCTGAGGTGGAAGTACCTGTTGTGTGTTTCCCATTTCCGGAGTTGGCCTGGGGTCGCCTCGGGAAAATGTTTCTTTTGAACACGCGGTGCTCCTATAAGATGTGTATCTATTTGCGTTATGCGCATATTGAGAAATATATGCCTTCGCTAAGGTTAGTTGCAGAGCCCAGGGATTGTGGCTACTTGGATTTCAAATGCATTAATTAGGGCCCAGCACAGAGCCCAGAGCCAAGAGACTTTCCCAAATGCAGTGATTTTTAAGTTCTTCAGTCATGGGGACAGATTGCTGAGAAAGTGGCAACCCTCCCTTATAAGCAGTTCTTATATTATCGTGATCTTGTAGAAGACCTGTTTCTTAAATGTGCCTTTTTCCCCCTCTTTCCATATACTGTCTCTCAGCACCTTGAAGAACAAGGAGTAGCTTGCTGACTTTGAACGCGTGGCAAATATTTCAGAAAGGTAAAAGTATTCCACTTGTGGATTTGACAGATGCAAAATGCAGTTAGATAACTTCAGGCATTGAATTTAATAATAGGACTAATGGATCATTTGATAACATGGTAAAAATAAAACAAAGTATTTGAGGCATGGGAAAAAATAAATTAGGGGAATGATTCTGCACCTTGAGTAAAAGTGAAAATTAAGCCTACTGTAATTTCTTTTTATGCCCCCATAAAAAGGCCAGTGAACACAGATAACTCCTGATGTGGAGCCGTGCTGCACAAGGACAGCCAGGCTCCTTTCTTTCTGAACTGTGTGTGTTAGCAGTGTGATTTGATTCCAGGAACTGCGTCACAGAAACATTCATGTTTATATATTTTTCCCCCTTTCAGCTTCAAGATCAAGGTTGAGAAAGGAACAGTTATTCTTCCAAATTCATCTGCTTCAGCTATTATTCTTATTGGGAATGGACAATGGAATGTTCTCTAGCTTTATCATGATCAAAAACCTTCTTCTGTTTTGTATTTCCATGAACTTAGCCAGTCACTTTGGGTAAGTTATCATCTATGCTTTGATTTTACGATTTTCGGGGCACAAGTGCCTTTCAGAAACTTTGCTGAGCAGTGTATTAGCAAACCTTCGCTGGCCACCTTTGCAGTCCCACACCCTTGAACTTGGTGTAAATAAATAAAAGAGTCCTTGCCCTACCCCACACTTTATTCCTGAGCAAGGCACTTGGAATAAAGGCACTTTATTCCTTTATTCCAAGTGTGGGTCTCTGAAGTGAGTCAGAGAAAAGAGGCACATTATGTTTTCAAAAGTGGAAGAAGATGGTTTCAGAGTTGGCTGTGTTTCCTCCCACTCAGGTTAAAGCACGATTCAGAAGTTGACCTGCCTAAAGGACATTTATTGCTTGTTAGACAAGGCAATGATCACCATTCTGATTGCCCTCCTTGGTGCCATTATGCAAAGGAATTTGCCTTTAAAGCCAGGCTCACACTAGGCAGCACTGACAAGGACTTGCAGTGGTCCTGGCTTGAGGCATAGGCCTTGAACTGTGGCCATCTGAATGCAGAGGTAGATACCAGAAACTACATGTGCCTGAAGATCTGCAGGACACCCAGGCATTTGGCGTTATCAGTTCCTTTCCTCTTCTTCCCCAAACTGTTCTGGCTGATCAAAAGGATTGTCACTTGAAGTTGGTGGAGTATAATTAAGAAGTTAAATTTTAGGACAAAAGTCACCAAGCACCCCTTCTGTGAAAATCAACTGTGGAGGTTGCACTTGTGTGAAACATGGAGGGATCTTCAGGGCACGGTGAATCTGCAACAGATCCCTACTAGCTGGCAGGAAGGAGGACCCTTCCAAGAGCATAACCTTCTCTCTTTGTCCTCTGGACATTTTCTGTTCTTTTGACATTCCCAGGTGTGTACAGAGGAGGAAACAGAGAGAGAGAGAGAGAGAGGCTTGTGACCATCCCCAGGTGTGTGGCTGGTACATGACGGCAGTGGGGCTGTGTACCAGCTCCGTCAGGGACTAGTCCAGTCCTCAGCACCGTGAGGAATGTGCACACTAACCATGCCTGTGGGACGTGCCTCTTAGCCATTCAGGGTATTCCCTTGGGAAAGAGCATTAGTTGTTATTCTTGCCTTGCTGCTTGTCTTGAGTGGTTATTTCCCTACCTGTGCCTTTGGTTTTCTTATCTGTTCAGTGAATGTCTTCCTTTTCAAGGGCTCTCCCTGCTGCTAAACCTTATAGGATTTAACCATGATGTTCCTACATATCTCTGCATGAGAAGTGTGTTTAGAAGTGAAATCATACACAATATTTAAATTTCCAAGTTAATACATTAGGTAGTTAATTTGCTTACTATATATAACGCATATATTTAGCAGTATTTCAGAGGTAAGAAATAGGCTAGGATTGAGAACATGTATTTTTTCCTAAGATTTTGGTCAGATATATTTTTGTGAATCTGCATTCTGTAGTCACGAAGGTATTGTACTCTCTGGTGGATGAAAGTCTGAAATATGAAGGAATGTGCATACCGAGTTTAGCCGTTAGAAGCAGCTATACTTTATTTATTATTTAATTTGATGGCTTTCTGAGGTTATCTTCAAAACAGAGATATATCTGTTAGTTTCTGGAAGCTAATACAGAGCAAGTGGTAGAATACCCCTCAATCTCCTTAGAGAATTAGCTGTTGGAGAAGTTTTGAATCTGTTAGATATAAGGTCAATAGTCCATCCCAAAACGATACCTACTGACTGCAGAAAATGTGTGAGACACAGAATAGTATGTGAAAAAGAAAAACATCCTTAATTCCACCACACAGAAACAATCATTCTTCATATTTTGGTGTGTTTTCTTCCCCTTGTTTCTATGCCTAGCTTTATACAGTTGGGATCATACTGTGCCTTCAGTTTTGTGTTTTTGTGCTTTCTTCATGCCAATACTTTGTTACTACAAACTTTGAAATGTATGATTTAAAATGGATGAATATTATTATGGTGCATAAATGCTTCATCATGGGCTACTTCCCTAATTTGGGGTGTTTACATTGTTTCCGGTTGTGCTGTTATTGCATTTTCCTACAGTGAACATATTTGGCTTACAATTGTTTTAAGTATTTGAGATAATTTCTATTAGAAGATCTTCCTGTAAGTGGGATTTTACGTCAGCTCCCCTGAGTACTTTTAGCTCTTGGTCCTACATGTCCAGTTGCTTCTGAGCACCAGGATCTGCAGCAAAGCAGGAAGCCCAGCAGGGTGTGGTTTTCAACAGAAGACATCTTGACACCTGGGGGCACAAGTCCCTATTTATTTCCCTTCTTATACAAGGCTCCTTTCACTTGCTTATTACTATAAATGAATTTAAGAATAATTTTGTCAAATTGCAAAGAAAGTTTCAGAACACTTATTTGGCTTAAAATCTTGACAAAATAATAGCTATTGCAATATAGAGTGCCTGTTTGTTATGTGGTCTGTTTTAGATAAACCCTAGGAGGAGCCTTATGAGCTAAGCATCATTAGCCCTGTCTTATGGTCGGGAAGGCAAGAGTAAAGGATGGCTAACTGGGGAAGTTCGCCAAGCCGGTCATGCTGGAGTTCCGTCCTCAGCCCTCCTCAGAGTGAACCTGCCTGGTGGTCCTGAGGCTCCCCTCCTGATTTCATGTGGTTTGCAGGGAAGGTCTAAGTCAGACTGATCTATAGAGGAAGGGGACATAATTTTGAAAGGTATTCTCTGCATTGGAGTAGAGAGAGTTTTCTGTTCTGAAATTACAGGAAAAAAAGAGTTTGGGTAAGCTCTGTTATTTCCCCCAAAGAAAGAGTTTATGTGATTTGGTTCTAAAGAAAGGTGAACGGGGAAGCATGTAAGGCCTTAATTTGAACATTGTGGGACAAGAGAAATGCTGATGCCTGTAAATACGTAAAGGAAACCAGACAACTGGTGGAGGGTTAGGAGGGTGACAGGAAACCAGTCAGGGAGCAGAAGGAAAGAGACAAGTACACGTGTGCTTTTGTGCAGTACAAAGTTATACCCAGTGTTTGTGAAAAGCATGTGGATTTGGCAATCAGGAAATTTATAAATGTGATAAGCAAAATGTATTTGGTGATTATATAAGATAATGTGAAATTGCTTTGAAAATATGTCTCATTTCTTCTCCTTCTTCTCCCTTTTATTTTCTAAATTTGATCAGAGCCACAAGTAGCTCATTTTCAGTAGCCTTTGTAATTCTTCTGTTAGTTTTAAGTTATATAACAGAGCATGAGTCAAGTGTATAACAGAACAGAGG
Organism: Hyperoodon ampullatus; assembly: GCF_949752795.1. Taxonomy (NCBI): domain Eukaryota; kingdom Metazoa; phylum Chordata; class Mammalia; order Artiodactyla; family Ziphiidae; genus Hyperoodon; species Hyperoodon ampullatus. The sequence goes on from NC_136916.1 coordinate 72,074,500, forward strand.
CCTATTTGCCTGTCAGCCTTATGCAATGTCACGTTTAGAGACATGGTTTAATTTGAGGCATTATGATTATTTTAATGAGACCAGTAATCAAATGTACATGGTAAAAAAAAAACTAGCACAGAAACAATGTCTGAATCAATGTAATGTCAAAATACATAATATTAAATTTAATCTGGAATTAGTTTATCATCATTTGAAAACTCATACTTTATCAGACTTGATTGACCAGTGTTAATTGTAAGATAAATTTGAGGATTATCAACTCAATGATAAGGTAAAATCTGATTCCATTCATTTAATAGTATTAAACATTTTTTAGAGGTTTATCTATTGGAAAATTAAAAATGCATTAGAATTTTATCACATGGGAGCTACAATTCAAATAGACTTTGGAAAACAGTATTTTATAATTGGCAATTATAGGCAGATTCTTGTAGAAGTAGCTTAAGAATAGGAACAGATAAGGTTCTTCTTTATCTGTCTACACAAGTGTGCTAACCGGGACCTTTGGTTTCATGAAGAGGGCTTATTCATACACTTTCTCAAGGACAGTTCTCTTCTTTTAACTAGAGCAGAAAGTATACTCTCTCTGAGTCATTTAAGTAGTCACAATGTCTTTTTAAATGGCAAGTTCTCTCTTGTGAATCCCCAGATGGCAAGTTCTTCCTGCCTGTAGCTGCTGGTTCACAAGACCCAGGACAAAAAGCCATCGTAACAATTGTAAAAACACAGAGAAGTGCTGTGAAGCAGTTAGGACACACACAGGTGAGGGGGCGTCTAAGTGGAGGCTGCAGAGATGGCCAGAGATCTCACATATAGTAAACATTTTAGGTGACTAAGATCCTGCTACAGAGTAACGCCCAATATTTTTTAAGGCACCAAAAGAAAATACTTCCAAATTACACACTTTGTAGAAGAAACTCTTAGCAGGTTTATCATGCGAACAGGCAGAGCTTAGAAGGACAGTCAGCCAGAGTTGACCCAGCCGGCCCTGTCTGGCCATCAGCTCCAAGATGAGTCACTGGCTTGGTTCAAGGGGAGAAGGAGAATGTGGGCTTTTGGATTTTTTACAAAGGTGCAATTGCATAACATGCATATTTTAATTGGTGTGAAATTTCAAAGGAAAATATTAGAATCAAAAGTAGAAAAATCTTATCATAGAACTATGGTGGCAGCAACAATAATTATCAGTGTTTACATGAGTATTTCTCCTTCATTTCCAGAATGCATTTTCAAAAAAACGTACTGTTTAATTTTCACAAAACCTTCATTTTGTAGGTGAAAAGAGTTCAGGCGATAGAACACAGAGAAACATGTCTAAGTTTCATCACTGGAAAGTGGAAAAGTCAGGATCCATCTCCAGGCTCAGGGCCTGGGCTAGCACCCTCCATGCAGGACCTTTTCCAGAATGTCTGGATATTTAAGGTGCAACGAAAAGGGATAGAATGGGGGAAAATCTATACTTTGAAATGCCCTAACCTAGAACTCAAATAACACTGCTCTAAAGATAGTTGGTTTATCGCAGCCTGAATAAAATCAAATACAAAATATGTACTATGAAATATAATGTTATAGCGAGGGAACCATATTATAGGAAAATTAAGATATACTATGAAACTGGCTTTAGCAGTTCATTGAAAATTCTGTTTTATTTGTATTTATTTAACACTTTATTTCAAGGTCAAAAGGCAAACCTAAAAATAAATGAAACCCAGGACCAGTTCATTTTCAGTTTTAACAACAACAGAAAAAATTGGGCCATCACTCCATAATCAATTTGGTTCCTATTTCAGGGATGTAGGTGTCATTTTGACAGAGGACAGTGAAGCTGCTCTGTGTGGCAGCAGAATTACTAAGCCTGCCTGCAACTCAGTTTCCTAATCTCCAGGTGGAGTTAATAATGGATCTTATGTCACAGGGTTGATGTGAAGGATAAATTGCTGAATGAGTGCTAAATGCTGAAACATGGCCAGGTAGGGAGGGAGTGCTAAGTCCAGGCTAGCTGTCCTGGGTGTTGTGACCAGGAGACCCTGAGGTTTACTAGACCCATGGGGTGGGCACGGCAAAGTCATGTCAGCAGAGTCTCCCTTGCCACGTGAGGGAGCACATTCACAGTCACAGGTTCTGGGGATCAGGATGTGGGCATCCTGCAGTATGGTGCCCTGTGGCTGCATCAGTGTTTACTGAGTCCTTCCTACATGCCAGGCACTGTTCTAGGTGCTGAGACTCTGTGGTGGGCAGAGTAGAGCCTGCCTTCCAGGAGGACTCCTTCTAGTGTGCAGTAAACACGTACTTATCAGTTGGGTCACAAGGATTGCTGAGAAGAGTGATCAGAGTAGGAGGTAGTGAGTGTGCTGGAGAGAAGTGCTCAAGCAGATGTCTAAAGAAAGTGAGCATGTGAGCAGCGCCCTTCATGGAGATGATTGGACAGGTGAGAGAAGCAGCAGATGCAGGGTGATGAGGAAGCAGTGTGAGGAAGGGGAAGGTTGGTGGGAGGCAGGACCAGAGAAGCAGTTGGGAGGGTCAGATCATGAAGGACCTTGTAGGCCACAGTAGGTAGTATCAGGACGAGCAGTTGGCTGTTGAAGAGTGAAATATGAGCCCATTGAGATGTGACCGTAGAATGACAAACGTTAAAGCTGACTCTGGCTGCCGAGTGGAGAATACACTAAGAGTCCAAGGTGGGCAGGCTTAGTAAAGGAGGGACCAGGGAGGAAGTTAAGAGGCAAATGCAATGACCCAGGGGAGGGGCATTTCGGTCAGCAGGATCTGTTGATGGGCTGATGTGAACGTGAAAGAAGAGGAGTCAGGGATGATCTCCCCAGTGCTTGACCTGAAAACATGATGGGTTCAATTGGCTGTTGTTGAGCTGGTGGGGACAGTAGGAGAAGAGGCTGTAGAGAATCATAAGTGCAGCCTTGGACCTGTGAGATGCTTGTTAGATATCCAAGTGGCCAGGCAGACCATTGGACATACGGGTCCGGAGTCAAAGAGGAAGAGATTGGGGATGGAGACATGAACTTGAGAGAGACATTTAAAGCCATTAGATTGAATGAGATCAATCAGAGATTGAGTGTAGACTGAAAAAGGGTCCCTGGACAGCCCTGGAACACACCAGGGTTTAAGGTCAGGAAGGTAAGAAGCAGGCAAGCAAGACTGAGGAGAAGAGGCCAGTGAAGATAAGAAGAAGAAAGAGAGTCATGTCCTGCGATGAGCGGAGAAGTGTTGTAAGAAGGGGATGTGGTCAGCTGAGGGCTGAGACTGGACCTTCGGGTTTGGCAGTGTGGAGGAGTGGCCAGAAGAGAGCTTTCACTGGGAGGCAGTTGGGCAAAGCCTGAGTGGAGTGGAGCAAGAGAAGGGCGGAGAGACAGCAGAGACCTTTGAGCAGAAAACTCCAGTGAGTTTTGATGAGGAGAGAGGCTAAGGATGGAACAATAGCTGGGAGGGGATATAGGGTGAATGAAAGACTTTTTAAAGACTTGATGTAATTACTGATAGGAATGGTTGGGGGGAGGGAGACCCGTGTGTGATAAGCACCAGTATGATTCATGTGCTTTATAATCATATATGTGGGGCACCCAGTGTGGCTGGGGGGAGGGAAGGGGCTGAGTTTAGGGAAGTGGGCAGAGTCAGATGAAGGGGGTGTGGCCTGCAAGACCGGGACCTGGGTTGCACCTTGCAGGTGGTAGGATTCTGAACCAGGCTGCAGTGGTTGGGGACAGGAGTGGAGCATCTACATGGAGGGTGGCAGACAGGGGTAGGGTGGACTTGAGCACTGTCTACGGAGCTGACAGGCAGGACCAGGGGCACCTTTGACAGGGGCACCATCTAAGAGTTCTGGCATAATGTTTTATGGCCATGACTTTATCCACATAAAGCACACATGTCAATCCCCGTTTTCCACCATAAGAGGGAACAACTCTTATTTGGAAACTTGGGGTTGACTTTCACGTCTGGCTATATCCACCATTTTTTTTTTAAATTTTACATATTTTTTAACATGGTTAGCTAAAGTGGCGTGCAATGGAAATTTGAAGAAAACATCACAAAACCATGCCATTTAGAGGTACTTATTTAGTGAGCTTAAAGTAACAAGCAAATAAACTGAAGAGACATTTCTCAGAAGTAATTAAATACTGAAGAAAAAATGCAGAAAGAAATGCAGTTCAAGAAAACAGATAAGCTGCTGCTTAAAAGCAATTCTGTTCCAGTCCCGAAGTAAGTTCACATTCAAGCTGGCCTGCAGATGCAATTACCTATCCTATTTTATGGAAATCAAAAAATGCCTGTCAGCATAAGCAGAGATAACATCACAAGAAATGCATCACACATTGCCATCAATAGCACCATTTGTGGTACGGGACAAAAGATTTTTCTTCCACAGAAATGATGACATAACTTGAACTTGAACTTGAACTTGAACTTGAACCCTTTACTGAAATAAGGAGACCTCATCAGGCATCAGTTGGTAAAATGAAGCACCTTTAAAGATGGACTCCACCTCATAGTGTTATTACTAGCAGAGATTGTAATACTGATAGAAAAGATACACTGGAGTAAAATTTCCTCAAAAAGAAAAAGACTCTTAGATTTGACTACCAGTACAGCTCTTTGCTCACTCCTCTTTCAGAGTAATGCATGGATTCTACTGCAGGTTTCACCCTGTGTTCGTAACTGATTTTGGAGACAGTTCTCTTGGGATCCCTGCGCTGCTGTATTCAGACTCCTCCCTCCCCATTCCTCCCCGACTCCCCATCTGAAACGCTGCTGATGGCCTCATCCATCCCGCCTCTACCCCCTGCCATCACCTGAGCAATGGGTCTCTACGCCTCCAGTCTTGCCTCTTCTAAGTCCATCATCCCCAAGGTGCCTGGGGGCCACAAGGAAAGAAAATGTCCCTGTTAAGATGCTCTGAGTTTCCCACCACCTTCAGGCTAGATCCTAGCGGTGGAGCTTTTCACATGAATGCGCCATGATTTGAGCCACACACGTGGCTCTTCTCACCAGAGTTCAACGTACCCTCTGCAAATGTCGGTATTTCTTTTCTTTTCTTTTTAAAAATTTTTATTGGAGTATAGTTGATTTACAATGTTGTGTTAGTTTCTGCTGTACAACAAAGTGAATCAGTTATAAATATACATATATCCACTCTTTAGATTCTTTTCCCATATAGTTCATTACAGAGTATTGAGTAGAGTTCCCTGTTGTATACAGTAGGTCCTTATTAGTTATCTGTTTTATATATAATAATGTGTATATGTCAATACCAATCTCCCAATTTCTTAGTGCCACTGCTCACAACCCCTTCCTTTGGCTTGAGACCTGATCTTCATGCTTGAAGCCTTAGGTCTGCTTTCCTCTCCTCTGACCCCATACAAAGCTTGATCCCTCCCCTTTGAGTACATAGAATGCCCTGCATATTGCAAAGATTCCTGCACCAACCATATTCTACAGAAATCCTCTGGGAACGTGGCTTATTCTTTTAGATGCAGTCATGTTCCCTAGGTTGGGGATGCCACCTTTCTCATTGACACCACCAGTCCTCACCACAATACCAGGCACATGGTTGATGTCCACAATACCTTTGTTGAGCTGAGCTGCTGGGATAAGCACTGGGCCCAACCCGACAGCCTCTCTGAAGACGTGAGAGAGAAGAGTCACTCTCTGGGGTCATTTGGAGTCACTCTGGCAGTTGGCTCAGAGAGCAACCTTTCTGTTTCCAATCTAGACAGGCTTAGAACAGTACCTCTCCCCCATGGCTGCACATGAAGATCACTTGGGGACATTATAAAATACCAGTGCGCATTCCTCCTGGGTGAATTAAAGCTGAGTCTCTAGGGCCTAGAAACCCCTAGAAACCCTGAAGAGGCTAATGCAGAAGTCACAGAATCAAACGCCTTGAAGAGACCAGATGTAAGACCACAGGGACAGGTGGGAAATTTGCACAATTGCTAGAGTTGACCCTTTCTAAAGTCATTCACATTTATTGTTCTGAAAACTCTGCTGGTGAAATAAACCCATTAGTGGACCACGTTTCATGGCTGTCTGTTCCCCACTCCACCTCATCAGAAGTCTCTGAAAGACCCAGAACCTCAAGCCTGGCAGGGGCCACTCATAGCGTTTTAGGAAGCCCTTCCACCTCCTGAGCATCTTGTACCACCCGTATCACTGCCCATGTCACAACCACCAGCTTCCTTCCTCAGTCTGGAATATGGGGCTCAGAGTTCAAGTTTAGGGATCGAGTCCTTGTGCCTTTTGTATAGACCTGTACCTGGGTAGGAAGTTATAAAAAATGAGGATGTTTTAACATGCGTGGTTAGGTCTACATTTCCTTTATGATCCCTTTTCTGGAATATCAATCTGAAAATATTGCAACTGTTTCATAGACTAAATGTGACATGTGTTTGTAGAAAACAGGCAGTAACTATAAGGAAACAGTTCATATTTTCAGAGAACCTAGTTCATTAATCCTGATACTGAAGGGGAAATCAAATTTTTCAAGCATTTCTACTTTATCTAAGGTCGTTCTCAGAAATAACGGATCTAGTCTCAGCTCACAAAATCTGCTTCTCCCCGAGATCAGAGCCTTCAGCTTATCCTGGAAGCAGCTGTGTACTCACAGCTTACCTGAGGGCCGGCAGAGCTCTTTGGTTTTACTCAGAACAGTGAAGATGCAAGCTGGAGCCTGCTTTCTGTACCTTAGAGGGCTGAGGGCATCTTGTGTTTCCACCTGGAGGACTCGTGGATTTGCTCACTGCGTGGAATTGCTCACCGAAGGCACAGCCCACTCTTTGTGTGTTACTTTGTTTTCCTAGCCCAAATGGAACAAAGCAAGCTGAAGTCACTCTGTATATTAGAAGCAGTCTGTAAAGATTATACAACTTGATATGTATGAGCAAGTTCACCAGACCCCTCTGAGAGTCTCCTGTATGCTGGCACGTCATTTGCTTTCAGTGGTAAGGGAAGGGCCTTCCTCTCCGTAGCAGTGAAGATGGTGCATTTTGTAACAACGAGCTGCAGATGAATGGTTTTTGAGGAGGATCTATGGACTGAGGAGGACTTCCCAGTTGTTCACGAGAGGAACCTCTACTCCTGCCCCGACAGGCATTTTCAGGACTTTTTTAGAAACCGTTTCCTACCTCCTAGGGCCTACCTTCAGTAAAAATAGAGAAAAAAATCACTGCAAATCCCCAGCCATGGCCTCTCTAAAAAAAAATTTTAAATCCACAGATAAATAGAAGAAGCAATTACAGCAAAAGATGGCAGATATTGAAATTCCTGCAAGAAAAGTGTAATTATATGTAAATGGGTGTAGATATATTTGAACTCTTTTTAAAATTTTGGCCAAAAAGTGGAAGAAGAGCTTTGGAAGTCTTAGACATTGCATACTATCCCATTGCTTTTGGCAATGATTTGGGTATTTGTGAAGCAGGATTCAGAGCCATGTGGAATGGTGTTTGTCTGAGTCAGTGGTGGAGCAGTGTACCAGAGTATCTGGGAGGCAGTTCCCCTGGAGACAGGCACTGGGACTGCATGGTCTGTGGGCATCTCCATAGTCTCTATCTCTGGACAGTCAAGGCTATTCAGAGCAAATATAATTTAAGAACATTTTCACAACAGATGTAATAGTTTTTAAAAATGTGCTTGAAACATTAAAGTATGCTTTTTCTTTTATTTTTTCTCATTGTGACTTTATTTTACATTTTTTATTGAGATATAATTGATATATAACATTGTGTAAGTTTAGGGTGTGTTGATTTGATACATTTATATATTGCAATATGATCACCACCTTATCATTAGCTGACACCTCTATCATGTCACATAATTATCATTTCCTTTTTGTGATGGAAACACTTAAGATCTAGCCTCTTAGTAACTTTGAAGTTTATAACACAGTATTGTTAAGTATAATTACTATGCTGTGCATTAGATCCCCAGAACTTATTTACCTTCTAGTTGGAGGTTTGTAACCTTAAATAACATCTCCCCAGTTCCATCACCCCCAGCCCCTGGTTACCACCATTCTACTCTGTTTCTACGAGTTGGCTTTTTTAGATTCCACATACAAGTGATAAGCCTTTTCTACTAGTGTGCATGCTCTCATCCCTCCTCTAAGTTAAAGAGCCAACGGGGACCTTCCAAAAATTGGACACTTGGACCAAGCCCAGAATTGAATAACCAAACTGGTGAGAGTTATGAGCACCATGCGACGTGGACATTGAGGTCAGATTTACTTTGAGCAATAGTTGTTCAACTGGGCATGTTCAGAGTTCCTTTCATAAACTTGGAGGACAGTGTTAAGCCCCTTTGTTCTGACATTAGGTCTTCAAGGCTGAGTGCTTTGTCTTTCTAAAGTGTGAAACTACAATAGATGTCAGAGAAAAGAGAATTCAATATTTTTAAATACTAAGTCACAGAGTAAAAAAAGTATGTGTCTGTGGGCTCCATACTAACAGGGCTGAATTTTAGGTTGTTAGAGCTTCAACAATATGCATTTTAATGGTGATGGGAAAATTAGATCCAAAGAACTTTATAGTGTCTCATTCAAAAGGGAGTCACTTTAGGCCATTAGAGAGTTGATCTGTTTAGATGCAGTCAGTGAAAATGACCAATTTTTGAGAAGTGGGTGGGGCAGGTACTGCCCTCAGTGCTGCCCTCAGATCCACCTGCTGATGGCAGGGCTCAGCGTCCATTCCAGCCACTTCACAGAAGAGAAAGTGCATGAGCACAGTGGGGCCCCACAGTCAGGCACTACAGGGAGGTCCCAGGAGCCCTCTGTTCTTCTCCCAAGTACCAAGGGTGCTTGACTTCTCGGGACCACAGCTGGCTCTCAGCTGGGTTGAGTTCCCCTTGAAGCCAAGCCAGATGTGCAGGTCAGGTTCTTGGTAATAACACATATCTTGCTATTTGCACTTCTGAAAAAGCAGCAATGGATGCCTGAGGTGGAACCCATGATGTTCAGGTGTGTTACCGTCTTCTAGACTTGTGACTTTCTTTCCCTCCAGATAACTTCCTCGGTTTGCCCAAATCTGCTCAGGGCCATTTCTCATTTCCAGGTGCTCCATCAACATACACTTTTGAGGCCTGGATAACTTCACTGAATTGTACAAACTAGACTGTTCTTCCTGTGAACCTCCTAGAAGGTTCTGCCCGTCTTCTCAGGGTTTTATCGTAAGTTGACATGTTGGGTCACACAGAACACTGTGCTCCCTTAGTCTCTCCTCTGTGGCGACATCACGTAAAGCCAGGGTTTTCAGCCTGGGCTTCACAATTTCTGCTCCCTGCATCCTGTGCTTTGGCTGGAGCTGTGTGTGCTGGCAGCTGGCAGTGCTGATGGTACAGAAGCCCACAGACTCTGTCGTCCCTTCACCATATGCTCCAGTCCTGGCATAATGCTCATAGCACAAATGCTCCCAATTAAGGATACAGGGAAATTTGGGCACACCAATCTTACTTTCAAATTGGATAAAGTTTTTAATGTCTCCCCGACACCCTATAGTCCATTGCAGTTGACTCACTAACAAAATGAAGACTCAGTTTTTCTGTGTTTAAACCAAACTTCTGAAATACCCTGTGAGTGGGTTAGGTTCTGCTAGTCCATGTGCAGTGACTAATATGTCTTAAAAATGGCTACACTATTGACACAAACAGCTCTTCAGAATCTGGGAGGGATGGATTTTGAGCATCACGTAAGGTTGATGGGCGACCAGCCCAGAGCCAGCATTCTCTGGCTGGCTATTGAAGAATTAGGGTTATTCAATATATTCAAGAATAAGGCTTATGTATGCAAAACAATAACCTGGGTAGTACAGGAGATCATTCTTAGATGCCCTCCCTTCAAGACAAGTCACCATATTATTCCCTGGTTTCTATACTTTGAGAATAATTTGTAAGAAATAATTAATACAAGCTTGAACTCTTTCTTTTGTTTCTCCATTAAAAAGCTTTTCACAAATGCCAACCAGTTCTGTAAAAGAAGAAACCAATGACAACATCACAATATTCACCAGGATCTTGGATGGGCTCCTGGATGGCTACGACAACAGACTGAGGCCTGGGCTCGGAGGTTGGTGTATGCTCCTTGGCTGAGGCCCTCGAGGCCCAAGGGAAATTTTTGCTTAAACCCAGCTCATGTTTCCTGTGGTTCAAACAATTCCTCAAAGAGCTTCCCTGCTAGGAGTTTGAACTGGTGGTGTTGCTAAGGCTTCTGCATATTATCATTTTCCAGATGCAAGAAGCCAGGGGAAGTGGTTTCCCTGCAAACTCCCTTTTCTCCCCAGATAATGGTAAGGCCATTCTGGTCCACTTAAGGAGGAACCACTTCTTAGGTGTTACTGAAGCGGAGGTTACCCTATGTTAGGAAATACTTTATAATCAATGTCATACCCTCCCATCTATGCGAGTCCTTTTCAGAAATCCACTATTCAGTGCAAGTGCTCATCACACCATTACATGTTACAGGTTTAATTTTTCACTAGAGCCATAATCACAGTTTTTACTTTGACCCTATATAGTTGATAAAACTAAATGTATAGTAAAATATGCTTTCAGGGTACAACTGGCTTAATTTTGTGCTGAGAATCATGTGCCGTTTCAGGCATGTGTGGTGCCCTTGGCTCTAACCGATTTAGATGTGGTACATTTGAACCTGCTCTATTAGGTAAGGAGGGACCTTCTAGCAAATACATTCCCAGAGGAATATGGTTAGTCTTTCTCCATTATTTGCATTTTTAGCAGGGACATTTACTTAAAGCATCATTTGACATTCTCTGCCTTTTTGGCAAGACAAGTCCACATAGGCTCCTTGACACCGTTTTACTCCACCCTGAGTTATGTCCCTCTGAATTGTGAGCTGGGGCCCTGGTGAGGAACCTGTGTCTGTGTTTCAGAGCGTATCACTCAGGTGAGAACGGACATCTATGTCACCAGCTTCGGCCCGGTGTCTGACACGGAAATGGTAGGTGTGAGGCGCGGCCCCACCCAGACCACTCTAAATCCTGAAGGCACTGGCCCAGGGCCTCCTCTCCTTGAGTTGTCACCTGGTTGCCTCCCTTTGCACTAGGAATACACCATAGACGTGTTTTTCCGACAAAGCTGGAAAGACGAAAGGCTTCGGTTTAAAGGGCCCATGCAGCGCCTGCCTCTCAACAACCTCCTTGCCAGCAAAATCTGGACTCCAGACACCTTCTTCCACAATGGGAAGAAGTCCATCGCCCACAACATGACCACGCCCAACAAGCTGCTGCGGCTGGAGGATGATGGCACTCTGCTCTACACCATGCGGTGAGTGTGCTTAGTCGTGCCCTGGGCTGCCGGGCAGGGGTGGGGGTGGGCGGAGCCGAGAGGAGATGGGCTGGTTTGAGGATTCTGTCGTGTGTGTGATGGATATTTTTTACCTTGACCTACCTATACTGATGTCCATGTAGCTTATTTCTTTGGGCTGCTATGGGTTCATAGTATTTATCTATATTTGTTTTTTGATTCAAGATCAAGGGCATCTTTGTTGTTGTTGTTTTTTCTGGCTGTGCTGGGTCTTTGTTGCTGCACATGGACTTTCTCTAGTTGCCGTGAGTGGGGCTACTCTTCGTTGTGGTGCACAGGCTTCTCATTGTTGTGGCCTCTCTTGTTGCAGAGCCTGGGCTCTAGGTGCTTGGGCTTCAGTAGTTGTAGCATGCAGGATCAGTAGATGAAGCGTGCAGGCTCAGCAGTTGCAGCTTGCGGGCTCTAGAGAGCGGGCTCAGTAGTTCTGGCCCACCAGCTTAGTTGCCCTGCAGCATGTGGGATCTTCCCGGACCAGGAATTGAACCCCTGTCTCCTGCATTGGCAGGCGGATTCTTAACCACTGCACCACCAGGGAAGTACAGACCAAGGGCATCTTTGGAAGAGTGACCCAGATAATGTAAGTTAGGGAAATTTTATTTTAAAAGAAATTTTATTTTAAAAATCTAAGGAGAACCCTTTTTTGTTGCAATTGTGCCACGCTTTTGACATTTTAAAAGTCTGTTTCTTGTATGGTTTGATAACATTTCAAATGCTGAGGTTAAAATTTAGTATTTCTCATTTAAAATGATCATTAGTCATTTAAAAAAAATTCTGAATTATTCATTGCATCTGAGTAAATATTGACCAGAGAGACTCCTTTATAGCTTTTCAGGTTCCATGGTGGGCCTAAGTAGACTTTAGAAAATATTTTTTAAATTAACAAAAAAGAAAGAAAGAAAGAAAAAAGGCACTAAAGCCAAGTTAAAAAAAAAAAAAAGCACATGCATTTATGTAGCTGTTATTGGAATTTCTCTATCTTAGTTACAATTCTTCACAATAAACTTTATATTTAAAAGAATAATCATAGTGGAAAATAATATTGATACAGTCATCTTCAGAGGCTGCATGTCCTAACGTAATTTTGAGGAACCCTTTGGCACATTGTGTCCCAAACTTATTTGACAGCAGGTCTCGATTTATAACAACCCAATAAGGATTCTGATCAGTGATCTGTGCACACACCTGGGCATTTTGTTCCAGTCCTCACTCTTCCCTTTTCCCTACATTGATCTGGAAGGTGTTTCACCCATAGATGGAGACAGGAGTTGTGAACCCACGTCAGTGTCCGAGGCAGTGCCTTCTCCATGCAGAGAGTATGTGAAAAGCTGAGAAATATCTTAAGGGTCGACAGTTAGTCCTTTGTCATCATTCTATGGAAAAGGAAGCCTGGGCAATGAAATCAAGAACACTTTGTTCAGCCCTGTGAGCAGAGAGCAGATATGGAGATGAGTTCCACATCCTGGAGGACTCTGGGGGTCCCCACAGTGGGGACACTGTGTGGGCCTACTGTTCTGCGTTCCGTTCATAGAATAAAAATACCCCCGGTCCCCATGGATTATTGCCCTTGATTCACACCTGGTTCCTATCCTGCAGAGATCAGTTAGGTCCATCGCCTAAGTCAATGGGATGCTTTCATCCCATGCACAGTTACTTGGACAGGATGGTGAGATAAACCCCTGGTCTAGAAGGGGAAGAGGCAGCAGAGGGGCCTCTTAATGAGTGTCTGTGTACCAGGCAACTTCACAAACACAGACAGCCCTTCAGTCCTCAGACAGCCCAGCCAGCTAGGGGACACCATTTCCATTAACCAACAAACAGCTTGAGGCTCAGAGATGTTTGGTAATCAGCCCAAGGTCACACAGCTAAAGAGGGGGGCAGCAGGAATTTGAGTTCAGGTATGAGCAATTTCCTTCTTTAATCCACCACATTTGAAAATTGGAGGGATGTAACATTATTAGGCATATAATGGCCTTTGTCTTACCTTTGTTAAAGTGTCATGCGGAAGACGGTGAGACCCAGAGCAACTTGTCAGCAGTAATTTGTCCTTGTTTATGTAGAGGAAGCCTGCTGCTAACGAGTTGCAAAGTTGATGACCAATTTTCTTTTTCAGTCTTATAAAACATTTGGAAAGTGGAAATAGTTCCACTTGAAAGTGTTAGGAATTTTAATATGATAGCTATAGCTGTAATTTGATAGCATTTTAATCTACTGATTTAGCAAAGACAGCAAAATGGCAATAGGAATTAACTAGTGATAGGACGGATCACACACACAGCCCCGTCCAGGTCCCACCCTGTCACTGAGCGTCCAGAGGTACAGCCTTTCTGTTTAGCACCTGGGTCACTCCTGCCAAGCTTTATAAAAGCAGTGATATACTTTGACCCAGTAATTTCTACGTAATGTCCATCTTAAGGAAATACTTAGGAATAAGGACTAAGCTTTAGGCACAAAGGTTTCTATTGTCATATGGCTTATGATACCAAACATTGGAAAAAATATAAAAATTCCATACAGTCTTCAACTAAAATTATATTTAAAAATTTTTATTCAGACTTTGGACCTACCTAAAAAGGTGGAACATGAACATGAAGAACAAACTAGGATTCACGTGATGCACTTTTAACCTGAGACAAATGTTGAGAAATGTCTTAAAAAGTACTGTTAGCAACTTCTAAAAAGTAACTCTATAGCGATTATGGTACATGGGAGGGTTTCATTTATGTAAAATCCCCACCATGCTCCAGAAATCATTTAAGGTAGTATTCAAAAGCACACACAATTCAGATGGCCAAAAAAGCCAAGGGAACATAAGCCATTGATGCCATTTGCTCCCAAAATGTCTTTTCTAAAAAGCCTTATTAGGTGCTTGCCTGGAAGTGATCTACAATTTCAGTTCTGAAGAACTTTCTACCACCCGTGTGTAATCTGTTTACAGGATCTAATGATAAAAGTCACTAGCTGTTCAGGGTAAGCCTAAAGAAAGTGACAGACATTTCCTGTTGGACTGTCAAGCAGAGGACACACAAAGTACCAAGCAGTTTCTTCCAGGATGTTCTTGTAGCAAACAAAATGATATGTTTTATAGAACCATCCCCAGAGTTGTGCTTCAGATGTCAGGCTGGTGGCCAGGCATCCTCAAGGGGACCCTCAGCACAGCAGTCTCCTCGGTCATCCTTGCCAGAGCTGGAGAAGGAAGAGGCACAGAACCCAGAGCCTGACTTCAGTCCACCCAAGGACTGAATGACTGTCTTTCTGGCCAGGCTTGCTAATTGTTTGTTTTTTTTGCGGGGTAGAACTTTAGGTCATCATTGAGTAGCAGCAAGTTCTGATTTCACTCCCCAGCAAGCCCAGGCAGTCCTGGGTGACCACATCTCTCAGGGCACATGCCAAATCTCATGGCACATTTTCTTTATAACAAGTGAGCTAGGAGATAGTGACCAGCTCTCATCTCCTTTCCTCCACACCCTTGGAAGGTGCAGACTCTTGTGAGGACCACCTTAGGGCTTGTTCCCCTGGCCTTTGGGTCCCTGGCAGAAGAGCCAGTCTCTCTTACTTAGTTTCTAGTGTAGGAAACCACAACAGGCAAGAAAGGAATTACTAGAAGGGAGGCTCTGCTAGTACAACACAGTATCAGAAAACCTGGCTGCTGTTCCACCCAGGATCACCATGTCCACGCCTGTGGGCAGGCATTTGAGAGTGCCGGCGACTGTGCCATCGTGGGTAATAGAATGCCCTGCACTTGGGAAAAGAGCACTGGACAGAGAGCACTGCATTGTCACTCTGGCACACTATGAATTCCCCCATGCTATTTTTATTTTGAGAAAGGCATATTTTATGATTGTTTACACCCCATTTAGATTTTCATTATTAGTGAAAAACACTGCTTTGAATTGGGGTGATAGGAAGAGAAAAGAGCGTGGATTTTGGAGTTAGGCTCACTTAAGTTCGAGTCTGGACATGATCATAGAGCGGTCATGAGTACTTTGTTGTTTTACTTTAATCTCTTAGAACCACTATTTGTTCATTTCTTTTTTTTTTTAACATCTTTGTTGGAGTATAATTGCTTTACAATGTAGTGTTAGTTTATGCTGTATAACAAAGTGAATCAGCTACATGTATACATATATCCCCATATTCCCTCACTCTTGCATCTCCCTCCCACCCTCCCTATCCTACTTCTCCAGGTGGTCACAAAACACCGAGCTGATCTCCCTGTGCTCTGCGGCTGCTTTCCGCTAGCCATCTATTTTATATTTCGTAGTGTATATATGTCAATGCAACTCTCACACTTCGTCCCAGCTTACCCTTCCACTCCCTGTGACCTCAAGTCCATTCTATATGTCTGTGTCTTTATTTCTGTCCTGCCCCTAGGTTCATCAGAACCTTTTTTTTTAGATTCTGTATATGTGTGTAAGCATATGGTATTTGTTTTTCTCTTTCTGACTTACTTCACTCTGTATGACAGACTCTAGGTCCATCCACCTCACTACAAATAACTCAATTTCCTTTCTTTCTGTGGCTGAGTAATATTCCATTGTATATATGTGTCACATCTTCTTTATCCATTCATCTGTCAATGGACACTTAGGCTGCTTTCATGGCCTGGCTATTGTAAATAGTGCTGCAGTGAACATTGTGGTACTTGACTCATCTTGAATTATGGTTTTCTCAGGGTAAATGCCCAGTAGTGGGATTGCTGGGTCATATGGTAGCTCTAGTTTTACTTCTTTAAGTAACCTCCATAGAGTTCTCCATAGTAACTGTATCAATTTACATTCCCACCAACAGTGCAAGAGGGTTCCCTTTTCTCCACACCCTCTCCAGCATTTATTGTTTGTAGATTTTTTGAAGATGGCCATTCTGACTGGTGTGAGGTGATACCTCATTGTAGTTTTGATTTGCATTTCTCTAATAATTAGTGATGTTGAGCAGCTTTTCATATGCTTCTTGGCTATCTGTATGTCTTCTTTGGAGAAATGTCTATTTAGGTCTTCTGCCCATTTTTGGATTAGGTTGTTTGTTTTTTGATACTGAGCTACATGAGCTGCTTGTATATTTTGGAGATTAATCCTTTGTCAGTTGCTTCGTTTGCAAATATTTTCTCCCATTCTGTGGGTTGTCTTTTTATCTTGTTTATGGTTTCCTTTGCTATGTAAAAGCTTTTAACTTTCATTAGGTCCCATTTGTTTATTTTTGTTTTTATTTCCATTACTCTAGGAGATGGGTCAAAAAGGATCTTGCTGTGATTTATGTCATGGAGTGTTCTGCCTATGTTTTCCTCTAAGTGTTTTATAGTGTCTGGCCTTACATTTAGGTCTCTAATCCATTTTGAGTTTATTTTTGTATACAGTGTTAGGGAGTGTTTTAATTTCATTCTTTTACATATAACTGTCCATTTTTCCGAGCACCACTTATTGAAGAGGGTGTCTCTTCTACATTGTATTTCTTGCCTCCTTTATCAAAGATAAGGTGACCATATGTGCGTGGGCTTATCTCTGGGCTTTCTATCCTGTTCCATTGATCTATGTTTCTATTTTTGTGCCAGTACCATACTGTCTTGATTGCTGTAGCTTTGTAGTATAGTCTGAAGTCAGGGAGCCTGCTTCCTCCAGCTCCATTTTTCTATCTCAAGATTGCTTTGGCTATTTTGGGTTCTTTTGTGTCTCCATACAAATTGTGAATTTTTTTGTTCTAGTTCTGTGAAAAATGCCATTGGTAGTTTGATAGGGATTGCATTGAATCTGTAGATTGCTTTGGGTAGTATGGTAATTTTACAATACTGATTCTTCCAATCCAAGAACATGGTATTTGTGTCGTCCACAAATCTATTTGTGTCGTCCTCCATCTATTTGTGTCATCTTTAATGTCTTTCATCAATGTCTTATAGTTTTCTGCATAAAGGTCTTTTGCCTCTGTAGGTAGGTTTATTCCTAGGTATTTTATTATTTTTGTTGCAATGGTAAATGGGAGTGTTTCTTAAATTTCTCTTTCAGATTTTTCATCATAAGTGTATAGGAATGCAAGACATCTCTGAGCAATAATTTTGTATCCAGCTACTTTACCACGTTAACTGATTAGCTCTATTAGTTTTCTGGTAGCACATTTACGATTCTCTAAGTATAGTATCATGTCATCTGTGAACAGTGACAGTTTTACTTCTTCTTTTCCAATTTGGATTCCTTTTATTTCTCTTTCTTCTCTGATTGCTGTGGCTAAAACTTCCAAAACTATGTTGAATAACAGCAGTGAGAATGGGAAACCTTGTCTTGTTCCTGATCTTAGAGGAAATGGTTTCAGTTTTTCACCATTGAGAACAATGTTGCCTGTGGGTTTGTCATATATGGCCTTTATTATGTTGAGGTAAGTTCTGTCTATGCCTACTTTCTAGAGGGTTTTTATCATAAATGGGTGTTGAATTTTGTTGAAAGCTTTTTCTGCATCTATTGAGATGATCATATGGCTTTTATTCTTCAGTTTGTTAATATGGTGTATCACAGTGGTTAATTTGTGTATATTGAAGAATCCTTACATTCCTGAGATAAACCCCAGATGATCATGGTGTATGATCCTTTTAATGTGCTGTTGGATTCTGTTTGCTAGTATTTTGTTGAGGATTTTTGCATCTATGTTCATCAGTGATATAGGCCTGCAGTTTTCTTTCTTTGTGATGTCTTTGTTTTGGTTTTGGTATCAGGATGATGGTGGCCTTGTAGAATGAGTTTGGGAGTGTTCCTTCCACTGCTATATTTTGGAAGAGTTTGAAAGGATAGGTGTTAGCTCTTCTCTAAATGTTTGATAGAATTTGCCTGTGAAGCTATCTGGTCCTGGGCTTTTGTTTGTTGGAAGATTTTTAATCACAGTTTCAATTTCAGTGCTGCTGATTGGTCTGTTTATATTTTCTATTTCTTCCTGCTTCAGTCTCGGAAGGTTGTACTTTTCTAAGTATTTGTCCATTTCTTCCAGGTTGTCTGTTTTATTGGCATAAGTTGCTTGTAGTTATCTCTCACGATCCTTTGTATTTCTTCAGTGTCAGTTATTATTTCTCCGTTTTCATTTCTAATTCTGTTGATTTGAGTCTTCTCCCTTTTTTTCTTGGTGTGTCTGGCTAATGGTTTATTAATTGTGTTTATCTTCTCAAAGAACCAACTTTTAGTTTTATTGATCTTTGCTATTGTTTCCTTCATTTCTTTTTCACTTATTTCTGCTCTGATCTTTATGATTTCTTTCCTTCTGCTAACATTGAGTTTTTTCTGTTCTTCCTTCTCTAATTGCTTTAGGTGTAAGGTTAGGTTGTTTATTTGAGATTTTTCTTGTTTCTTGTGGTAGGACTGTATTGCTATAAACTTCCCTCTTAGAACTGCTTTTGCTGCATTCCATAGGTTTTGGGTCATCGTGTTTTCATTTTCATTTGTTTCTAGGTATTTTTTAATTTCCTCTTTGATTTCTTCAGTGATCTCTTGGTTATTTGGTAGTATATTTTTTAGCCTCCATCTGTTTGTATTTTTTACCATTTTTTTCTGTAATTTATATCTAGTCTCCTAGCCTTCTCGTCAGAAAATATACGTGATACTATTTCAAGTTTTTTAAATTTACCATGGCTTGACTTGTGACTCAAGATATGACCTATCCTGGAGAATGTTCCATGAGCACTTGAGAAGAAAGTGTATTCTGTTGTTTTTGGATGGAATGTCCTATAAATATCAATTAAGTCCATCTTGTTTAATGTATCATTTAAAGCTTGTGTTTCCTTATTTATTTTCATTTTGGATGATCTGTCCTTTGGTGAAAGTGGGGTGTTAAAGTCCCTTACTATGATTGTATTACTGTCGAGTTCCCCTTTTATGTCTGTTAGCATTTGTCTTATGTATTGAGATGCCCCTATGTTGGGTACATAAATATTTACAATTGTTATATCTTCTTCTTGGATTGATCCTTTGATCATTATGTAGTGTCCTTCTTTGTCTCTTGTAATAGTCTTTATTTTAATGTCTATTTTCTCTGACATGAGAATTTCTACTCCAGCTTTCTTTTGATTTCCATTTGCATGGAATATCTTTTTCCATCCCTTCACTTTCAGTCTGTATGTGTTCCTAGGTCTGAAGTGCATCTTTTGTAGAAAGCATATATAAAGGTGTTGTTTTGGTATCCATTCAGTGAGCCTGTTTTTTGGTTGGAGCATTTAATCCATTCACATTTAAGGTGATTATCGATATGTATATTCCTATTACCATTTTCTTAATTGTTTTGGGTTTGATTTTGTAGGTCCCTTTCTTCTCTTGTGTTTCCTACCTAGAGAAATTCCTTTAGCATTTGTTGTAAAGCTGGTTTGGTGGTGCTGAATTCTCTTAACTTTTGCTTGTCTGTAAAGGTTTTAATTTCTCCATCAAATCTGAATGAGATCCTTGCTGGGTAGAGTAATCTTGGCTGTAGGTTTTTCCCCCTCAACACTTTAAATATTTCCTGCCACTCCCTTCTGGCTTGCAGAGCTTCTGCTGAAAGATCAGCTGTTAACCTTATGGGGATTCCCTTGGATGTTATTTGTTGCTTTTTGCTTGCTGCTTTTTTGTTTTTTAATTTAATTAATTAATTTTTTTATATAGCAGGTTCTGATTAGTCATCCATTTTATACACATCAGTGTATACATATCAATCCCAATCTCCCAATTCGTCACATCACCACCACCCCCCCCACCCCCCCCACCAAGCTGCTTTCCTCCCTTGGTGTCCATACGTTTTTTTCTCTACTTCTATGTCTCAATTTCTGCTCTGCAAACTGGTTCATCTGTACCATTTTCTAGGTTCCACATATATGCGTTAATATACGATATCTATTTTTTCTTTCTGACTTACTTCATGCTGTACGACAGTCTCTAGATGCATCCACGTCTCAGATGACCCAATTTTGCTAATTTTTATGGCTGAGTAATATTGTATTGTATATATGTACCACATCTTCTTTATCCATTCGCCTGTTGATGGGCATTTAGGCTGTTTCCATGACCTGGCTATTGTAAATAGTGCTTCAATGAACATTGCGGTGCATGTGTCTTTTTGAATTATGGTTTTCTCTGGGTATATGCCCAGTAGTGGGATTGCTGGATCATATGGTAGTTCTAGTTTTAGTTCTTTATGGAACCTCCATATTGTTCTCCATAGTAGCTGTATCAATTTATATTCCCACCAACAGTGCAAGAGGGTTCCCTTTTCTACAACCCCTCTCCAGCATTTGTTGTTTGTAGATTTTCTGATGATGCCCATTCTGACTGGTGTGAGGTGATACCTCATTGTAGTTTTGATTTGCATTTCTCTAATAATTAGTGATGTTGAGCAGCTTTTCATGTGCTTCTTGGCCATCTGTATGTCTTCTTTGGAGAAATGTCTATTTAGGTCTTCTGCCCATTTTGGGATTAGGTTGTTTGTTTTTTTAATATTGAGCTGCATGAGCTGTTTATAGATTTTGGAGATTAATCCTTTGTCCAATGATTCGTTTGCAAATATTTTCTCCCATTCTGAGGGTTGTCTTTTCATCTTGTTTATGGTTTCCTTTGCTGTGCAAAAGATTTTAAGTTTCATTGGGTCCCATTTGTTTATTTTTGTTTTTATTTCCATTACTCTAGGAGACGGATCAAAAAATATCTTGCTGTGATTTATGTCAAAGAGTGTTCTTCCTAGTTTTCCTCTAAGAGTTTTATAGTGCCCAGTCTTACATTTAGGTCTCTAATCCATTTTGAGTTTATTTTTGTGTATGGTGTTAGGGAGTGTTTTAATTTCATTCTTTAACATGTAGCTGTCCAGTTTTCCCAGCACCACTTATTGAAGAGACTGTGTTTTCTCCATTGTATATCCTTGCCTGCTTTGTCATAGATTACTTGACAATAGGTGCGTGGGTTTATCTCTGGGCTTTCTCTCCTGTTCCATTGATCTATATTTCTGTTTTTGCGCCAGTACCATATTGTCTTGATTACTGTAGCTTTGTAGTATAGTCTGAAGTCAGGGAGTCTGATTCCTCTAGCTCTGTTTTTTTCCCTCAAGACTGCTTTGGCTATTCGGGGTCTTTTGTGTCTCCATACAAATTGTGAAATTTTTTTGTTCTAGTTCTGTGAAAAATGCCATTGGTAATTTGATAGGGACTGCATTGAATCTGTAGATTGCTTTGGGTAGTATAGTCATTTTCACAATATTGATTCTTCCAATCCAAGAAGATGGTATGTCTCTTCATCTGTTGGTATTATCTTTAATTTCTTTCATCAGTGTCTTATAGTTTTCTGCATACAGGTATTTTGTCTCCCTAGGTCAGTTTATTCCTAGGTATTTTATTCTTTTTGTTGCAATGGTTAATTTGAGTATTTCCTTAAGTTCTCTTTCAGATTTTTCATCATTAATGTATAGGAATGGAAGAGATTTCTGTGCATTAATTTTGTATCCTGCTACTTTACCAAATTCATTGATTAGCTCTAGTAGTTTTCTTGTGGCATGTTTACGATTCTCTGTGTATAGTATCATGTCATCTGCAAACAGTGACAGGTTTACTTCTTCTTTTCCGATTTGGATTCCTTTTATTTCTTTTTCTTCTCTGATTGCTGTGGCTAGGACTTCCAAAATTATGTTGAATAATAGTGGTGAGAGTGGACATCCTTGTCTTGTTCCTGATCTTAGAGGACGTGCTTTCAGTTTTTCACCATTGAGAATGATGTTTGCTGTGGGTTTGTCGTATATGGCCTTTAATATGTTGATGTAGGTTCCCTCTATGCCCACTTTCTGGAGAGTTTTTTTTTTTATCATAAATGGGTGTTGAATTTTGTCAAAAGCTTGTTCTGCATCTATTGAGATGATCATATGGTTTTTATTCTTCAGTTTGTTAATATGGTGTATCACATTGATTGATATGCGTATATTGAAGAAATCTTGCATCTCTCGGGTAAATCTCATTTGATCATGGTGTATGATCCTTTTAATGTGCTGTTGGATTCTGTTTGCTAGTATTTTGTTGAGGATTTTTGCATCTATATTCATCAGTGATATTGGTCTGTAATTTTCTTTTTTTGTTGTATCTTTGTCTGGTTTTGGTATCAGGGTGATGGTGGCCTCATAGAATGAGTTTCAGAGTTTTCCTTCCTCTGCAATTTTTTAGAACAGTTTGAGAAGGATGGGTGTTAACTTTTCTCTAAATGTTTGGTAGAATTCACCTGTGAAGCCATCTGGTCCTGGACTTTTGTTTGTTGGAAGATTTTTAATCACAGTTTCAATTTCATTACTTGTGATTGGTCTGTTCCTATTTTCTATTTCTTCCTGGTTCAGTCTTGGAAGGTTATACCTTTCTAAGAATTTGTCCATTTCTTCCAGGTTGTCCATTTTATTGGCATAGAGTTGCTTGTAGTAGTCTCTTAGGATGCTTTGTAATTCTGTGGTGCCTGTTGTAACTTCTCCTTTTTCATTTCTAATTTTATTGATTTGAGTCCTCTCCCTCTTTTTCTTGATGAGCCTGGCTAATGGTTTATCAATTTTGTTTATCTTCTTAAAGAACCAGCTTTTTAGTTTTATTGATCTTTGCTATTGTTTTCTTTGTTTCTATTTCATTTAATTTTGCTCTGATCTTTTTGATTTCTTTCCTTCTGCTAACTTTGGGTTTTGTTTGTTCTTCTTCCTCTAGTTCCTGTAGGTGTAAGGTTAGATTGTTTATTTGAGATTTTTCTTGTTTCTTGAGGTAAGCTTGTATAGCTATAAACTTCCCTCTTAGAACTGCTTTTGGTGCATCCCATAGGTTTTGGATCATTGTATTTTCATTGTCATTTGTCTGTAGGTATTTTTTGATTTCCTCTTTGATTTCTTCAGTGATCTCTTGGTTATTTAGTAACGTATTGTTTAGCCTCCATGTGTTTGTGTTTTTTACGTTTTTTCCCTGTAATTGATTTCTGATCTCATAGCAGTGTGGTCAGAAAAGATGCTTGCTATGATTTCAGTTTTTTTAAATTTACTGAGGCTTGATTTGTTACCCAAGATATGATCTATCCTGGAGAAAGTTTCATGCACACTTGAGAAGAAAGTATAATCTGCTGTTTTTGGATAGAATGTCCTATAAATATCAATTATATCTATCTGGTCTATTGTGTCATTTAAAGCTTGTGTTTCCTTATTAATTTTGTGTTTGGATGATCTGTCCATTGGTGTAAGTGAGGTGTTAAGGTCCCCCACTATTATTGTGTTAGTGTTGATTTCCTCTTTTAGAGCTGTTAGCAGTTGCCTTATGTATTGTGGTGCTCCTGTGTTGGGTGCGTAAATATTTACAACTGTTATATATTCTTCTTGGATTGATCCCTTGATCATTATGTAGTGTCCTTCTTTGTCTCTTATAATAGTCTTTATTTTAAAGTCTATTTTTTCTGATATGAGAATTGCTACTCCAGCTTTCTTTTGATTTGTATTATGCATGGAATATCTTTTTCCATCCCCTCACTTTAAGTCTGTATGTTTCCCTAGGTCTGAAGTGGGTCTCTTGTAGACAGCATATATATGGGTCTTGTTTTTGTATCCATTCAGCCAGTCTATATCTTTTGGTTAGAACATGTAATCCATTTACATTCAAGGTAATTATTGATATGTATGCTCCTATTACCATTTTCTTAATTGTTTTGGGTTTGTTATTGTAGGTCTTTTCCTTCTTTTGTGCTTACTGCCTAGAGAAGTTCCTTTAGTATTTGTTGTAAAGCTGGTTTGGTGGTGCTGAATTCTCTTAGCTTTTGCTTGTCTGTAAAGGTTTTAATTTCTCCATCGAATCTGAATGAGATCCTTGCTGGGTAGAGTAATCTTGGTAGGTTCTTCCCTTTCATCATGTTAAGTATATCATGCCACTCCCCTCTGGCTTGTAGTTTCTGCTGAGGAATCAGCTGTTAACCTTATGGGAGTTCCCTTGTATGTTATTTGTCGTTTTTCCCTTTCTGCTTTCAATAATTTTTCTTTGTCTTTAATTTTTGCCAATTTTATTACTGTGTGCCTTGGCATGTTTCTCCTTGGGGTTATTCTGCATGGGACTCTCTGAGCTTCCTGGACTTAGGTGGCTATTTCCTTTCCCACGTTAGGGAAGTTTTCTACTCTAATCTCTTCAAATATTTTCTCGGATCCTTTCTCTCTCTGTTCTCCTTCTGGGACCCCTATAACACGAATGTTGTTGCATTTAATGTTGTCCCAGAGGTCTCTTAGGCTGTCTTCATTTCTTTTCATTCTTTTTTCTTTATTCTGTTCGGCAGCAGTGAATTCCACCATTCTGTGTTCTAGGTCACTTTTATCCATTCTTCTGCCTCAGTTATTCTGCTATTGATTCCTTCTAGTGTAATTTTCATTTCAGTTATTATACTGTTCATCTCTATTTGTCCTTTAATTCTTCTAGATCTTTGTTAAACGTTTCTTGCATCTTCTCGATCTTTGCCTCCATGCTTTTTCCGAGGTCGTCGATCATCTTCACTATCATTATTCTGAATTCTTTTTCTGGAAGATTGCCTATCTCTGTTTCATTTAGTTGTTTTTCTGGGGTTTTATCTTGTTCCTTCATCTGGTACATAGCCCTCTGCCTTTTCATCATGTCTATCTTTCTGTGAATGTGCTTTTTGTTCCACGGGCTGCAGGATTGTAGTTCTTCTTGCTTCTTCTGTCTGCCCTGTGGTGGATGAGGCTATCTAAGAGGCTTATGGAAGTTTCCTGATCTTCCCTTGCTGCTTTTAATATTTTTGTTTGTATTTAATTTTTGATAGTTTGATTAATATGTGTCTTGGCATGTTTCTCCTTGGATTTATCCTGTATGGGACTCTCTGTGCTTCCTGGACTTGATTGACAATTTCCTTCCCCATATTAGGGAAGTTTTCAACTCTAATCTCTTCAAATATTTTCTTAGATCCTTTCTTTTTCTCTTCTTCTTCTGGGACCCCTTATAATTTGAATGTTTGTGTGTTTAATGTCCCAGGGGTCTCTGATAACTGTCCTCAATTATTTTGATTCTTTTTTCTTTATTCTGCTCTGCAGTAGTTATTTCCACTATTTTATCTTCCAGGTCACTTATCCATTCTTCTGCCTCCATTATTCTGCTATTGATTCCTTCTAGAGAATTCTTAATTTCATTTGTTGTGTTGTTCATCATTGTTTGTTTGCTCTTTAGTTGTTGTAGGTCCTTGTTAAACGTTTCTTTTATTTTCTCCATTCTATTTCCAAGATTTTGGATCATCTTTACTATCATTACTCTGAATTCTTTTTCAGGTAGACTGCCTAGTACTCTTCATTTGTTTGGTCTGGTGGGTTTTTACCTTGCTCCTTCATCTGCTGCATATTTCTCTGTCTTCCCATTTTGTTTAACTTACTGTGTTTGGGGTCTCCTTTTCACAGGCTGTAGGTTTGTAGTTCCTGTTGCTTTTGGTGTCTGCCCCCAGTGGGTGAGGTTGGTTCAGTGGCTTGTGTAGGCTTCCTGGTGGAGGGGACTGATGCCTGTGCTCTAGTGGATGGGGCTGGATCTTGTCTTTCTGGTGGGCAGGGCCGCATCTGGTGGTGTGTTTTGGGGTGTCTATGAACTTAGTTTGATTTTAGGCCGCCTCTCTGCTAATGGGTGGGGTTGTGTTCCTGTCTTGCTAGTTGTTTGGCATGGGGCGTCCAGCACTGGAGCTTGCTAACCGTTGGGTGGAGCTGGGTCTTAGCCTTGAGATGGAGATCTCTTGCCAATTGATATTACATGGGGCCAGGAGGTCTCTGATGGTCCAATGTCCTGAGCTCGGCTCTCCCACCTCAGAGGCTCAGGCCTGACACCAGGCCAGAGCACCAAGACCCTGTCAGCCACACGGCCAGGTACGTGGGGATTTTCTTGCCTTTTGGGAAGTCTGCGGTCTTCTGCCAGCGTTCAGTACATGTTCTGCAGGAGTTGTTCCAAATGTAGATGTATTTTTGATGTATTTTTGGGGAGGAATGTGATCTCCAAGTCTTACTCCTCCGCTGTCTTGAAGGTCCTTGTTTGTTTATTAACTTTCTTTCAATGCAGTGAAGCTGCAGGGTCTGAGAATGTCAGTTTGAAAACGTGATTGTATATACAGCTATTCCTTGAATGGCCACTGGGAGGTAGCACAGTCACATTTTTGCATAGCGATAGGCTGATGGCACCATGAAGTTATAGTATAAGTAACTTACTTGAAGGAAATTATATACATGTTACATGTTTGATTTGTGGGCAATATATTTGAAGAAAGTTATACATATGTAAGTAGAAGTTTTTAACTAAACACTGGTATGTGTATGAGAGTGTCTACATCCCTACTTATAACACCAGTATCTGGTTAAAAATGTCTCTCATGGTGGCACAGTGGTTAAGAATCCACCCGCCAATGCAGGGGACATAGGTTCGAGCCCTGGTCTGGGAAGATCCCACATGCTGTGGATCAACTAAACCCGTGCACCACAACTACTGAGCCTGTGTTCCAGAGCCCACGAGCCACAACTACTGAGCCTACGTGCTACAACTACTGAAGCCTGCGCGCCTAGAGCCTGTGCTCCACAGCACGACAAGCCACCACAATGAGAAGCCCGCACACCACAACGAAGAGTAGCCCCCAAGTGCCGCAACTAGAGAAAGCCCGTGCACAACAACAGACCCAAGGCAGCCAAACATAAATAATAGATAAATAATAATAATAATTTTAAAAGTCTTTCATGACACCAACAGATATATTGGCCAAATCTTGAAATTTTTAAGATAAAATTTATGTTAATGACAAGAATCAATGTATTATTTAAATATTTGTAAAACATGGAGAATCACCAAATATGGAATACAGTTATGGCACCCAGACCAAAGAAAATCAATGTTAATGGTTTGATGTGTGTCATGTACATGTGTCTGTGTGGGGGCACACCTGCATACACATGTGTATATCTGTGTGTGTCCACACATACTCTTCTGTAGTTTTTGAGTGGTCTCATTCTCTGAAACTTGTTTTGTAAATAGCTTTATAATTTGAAATATATTGAACACCTTTTTCTTGTCATCAAACGTTGTTCTCAAGTATTGTAATCCATCAAATTCCATCAGGTCAGTATCCTGTCATTATATAGTCTCTAAAAAAATTCATGTCATTTCCATTTTTGTCCTCGGTGATAAACATTGCCATGCAAGCATATAATTCTACCCATTGGATAAATTCCAGGAATTGGCCAAAAGATAAGCCTTTTAATATGTATTTCCATGTTGCTCTCTAGAAAAACTGTACCAATTCCCCTCCCTCCAACAGGCGGAAGAGGGATGGTCTCTGTTACTTCCTCACTGACACTTTATCTGTGAAACTGAAAATGAAGCATCAGCCCATTTTGCTACATGAGATGTGATCAACAATAGAAAAGTCTATGTGTAACAGTTAGCCTGAGATTTATAGTCACACCAGCTCACAAGCTGTTCTGTGAAACGAGTCTTACAGAACAGCTTGTGAGCTGAGTTGACTGAAGATGACCTTTGCTCCTAAATGGGGGGCCTGGGAACCTGGCTGTACAGCACAGCCCTCACCTCCATCTCCCCATCAGGTGTGCACCCTTGCCCTCTCTCGGTTTCCTCGGGCATGGACACCCAGGCTTCCCCAGACGGCTCCCTGAAGCTTCCTGCTCTGCCAGCCCACTGGCACCTGGCTCAGCTCAGGGTCCTCTGGTCGCAGCCCCAAGTCATCTTGTCTGGAGCGTTGGCCACCTGCATCTGATATCCCGGTTGAACTTCTGAGCATCTTGGGGAAGGGCCCATGTCTTGATCATGCATGATTCTGTGTAATTTCATACACTCCATGGACTCTGGGTGCCTGGCTCCTGGGCTGGCCCTCAAGAGGAATTTACTGCATGTTTGTGAAGGAGTATACGGTAATGAACAGACCACATTCCTTAATCTAGCCCGTTTCCGTGCTTAGCCCTTAGCTTCAGGGATTTGGAAGGGAGATCTAGAAAATTTCTCTTCCACAAACATGCTCAGTGCTTAGGTTTCTGCCAGTTTTATATTGATTCAAGTTTATGTTTGGCTAACAAATTGTACTTTGGGGATACACATGAGGACATTTTAATACAGGTTTCTTGCCTATTTGGTTTGAAAACATGACTGGAATTATTCTGGGTCAGTTCACTCCAGTTAGTCTAGACTTTTGGACCATTAGATTGGACCACATCATCCTTTGCAAATGGGCAACTCCAGCACATTTTTGTCTTTTTAGGTTCTGGCCCCACAAAGGTTGTCAGACACTCAGTCCTAGGCTCCTGGCACCGTGCTCTCCTGGGCTGGAGTCTCGGGCTTCCCTGTCCAGGCAGGGACTTTCTTGAAAAGGAGCCACCTGCAAGCTCAGGGCCACAGCTCACACAGTGTTGAGGAATCTCTAGTAACCTCTCCTTGGAGGCAGTTGTGAAAAGTCCCAGGCAGCTGCTGGCTGGGGACTTGGTCCCAGACACCATTCCCAACCTTACAAAGGTAAGGTCCAGGCCCTCAGTAATGTCAAATGGAAAAAACCTCTTGACCTGGGCTGCTAATTGCTTTTCAAAAAGGTATATAGCCTTTATTACTTGCCAGATACTTTAGCAGTATAAACTCATATAACCCTCAAAACACCCTAAGAGGTTGGTACCATCATTATCCCTGTTCATAGATGAGGCAAATGAAGCAGGTGAAAATGAATATGCAGGAATTAGTCCATCAATAAAGCCCAAATGCCCAACTCACCTGCCTATACCTACTTTACCATAATGTCTAAGAAACGTACAGCCGTCAGCTATGCACTCTCAGCCAACATGGGTGAAAACAGTCACCACCAGGTGGTGCCCCATCCACTTACATTTAGGAGGAATGTATCAGACCCAAGGAAACTCTGTTTTCACCGAAACACTTTTCAGTGAAAGCAAAGTGCTGCGTTTCTGGAGAGTTTTCCCATGAGACACACTTAGCGTGTCTGCAACCTACCTGAGGTTTCTCAGAGCCCGGAAATCTGTCCTTAGCCCCACAACCTCACCCGCACACAACTGTCCTGTACCTACCACCAAGTCATTGGGACACCTGGGTGCTTACTCAGTGTCGAAAGGCTGCTGAAGAAGTCCTCCCACCTCCTCACCTGGGGAAACATGAAGGTCCTTCTAGGTTGCTGAAATTGGTGGTCTCAGCTCATGCATAATCATCTGTCCACGCTTTGAGTTTGAGATAATCCATAAATGTCAGACAAGTACCTTTCATAGTATAAAATTCAGAGAGGTCACTGTCTCTCAGTTACGTGGCTAATGCCCTGAGGATTTCTGTATTTACCCTGAAAATGATTATGCATATGTCTGATACTTATGGAGAAGAATGAAGGCACCAAGTCATCAGTGCTTAAAATATTTCCCAAGTGGCATGGAATCATGAGTTTTGGGTTTTGTTTTTCCTATAATCTGTGCTATCTCTAATGTTAAGATACAGGGCTAGCTACTGTAACTTTTTTTTTTTGTGTGTGGTACATGGGCCTCTCACCGCCGTGGCCCCTCCTGCTGCGGAGCACAGGCTCCGGACGCGCAGGCCCAGCGGCCACGGCCCACAGGCCCAGCCGCTCCTTGGCATGTGGGATCCTCCCGGACCGGGGCACAAACCCATGTCCCTTGCACCGGCAGGCGGACCCTCAACCACTGTGCCACCAGGGAAGCCCTAACTACTGTATCTTAATATTAAACTTAAGATTAAATAAAACATTGAACTTAATGGTAAATAAAATTTAAAATTCAGTTTCTCAGTCATACTGGCCACGTTTTAAGTGGTCAATAGCTAGTCAAAGAAGGGCTTCAGTATCTGACAGCACAGATACAGGACATTCATATCATCACAGAAAGTTCCGTTGGAAACCCAGCCTAATCCAACAGAAGCAGAAAAGTTTCTTAAGGGTCATATTTTTCTATTGGCCCTGATCATAGTTGTACACACAGCACATAGACCAGCAATAGCCAGCTTTTTGCTGTAACACATACAAAGAAGGGATGACAGTCAGAGGATACCAGGTATCCTCGGATTTCAGTAAAATTTTAGAATAGCTTTGAAAAAAGTTAAGGCGTTTATGATACAATGCTTTTTGTATATTTGTTTTCTAGTTTTATTAGGGTAATTGACATATAACACTGTATAAGATTAAGGTATACAATTTGTTGATTTTGACACCTTATGTGCTGCAAAATGAAGACCACCATCATATTAGGTAACACCTCCATCACTCACATAATTACCATATCTTTTTTTGTGGTGAGAACGTTTTAGGTCTCCTCTGTTAGCAACTTCCAAGTATGTGATGCAGTATTATAAATATAATCTCCGTGCTTCCACATTAGATAGCTAGAACTTATATTTTTAACTAGAAGTTTGTACCTTTTTACCATCTCCCCTATTTCACCCACCTCCCAACCCCTGGTAATCACAAATCTACTCTTGTTTCTATAAGTTTGGCTTTTTAAGCCACATAATATTTGTCTTTCTCTGTCTAACATAATGCCCTCAAGGTTCATCCGAGTTGTTGCAAATGACAGAATTATCTTCTTTCTCATGACTGAATAATTTTCTGTTGAATGTACTGGTATGTGTATATATCATATCCTCTTTATGCAGTCATCCAGAAAAGGGTACTTAGGTTATTTTTATATCTTGTCTATTTTGAAAAAACCCTGCAATGAACATGGGCATGCAGATATCTCTTGGAGCTAGTTTTCACTTCCTTTGGAAATATTCCAAAGTGGGATTGCTGGATCATATCGTAGTTCTATTTTTAATTTTTTGAGGAGCCTCCATACTTCGTTTCCTGTAGTGGCTGCACCAACTTACATTCCTACTAACAGTGTAGGAGGGCTCCCTTTTCTTCACATCCTCTCTAACACTTGTTATCTCTTGTCTTTTTGATGATGATAGCCATTCTGACAGGTGTAAGGTGGTATTTCATTGTTGTTTTGATTTACATTTCCCTAATAACTAGTGATGTTGAGCATCTTTTCATGTACCTGTTGGCCATCTGTATGTCTTCTTTGGGAGAATGTCTTTTCAGTTCTTCTGCCCATTTTAAAAATTGGATTGTTTGTTTTTTGCTATTGAGTTGTATGAGTTTTTTATATGTTTTGGAAAATAAACCCTATCAGATATACGATTTGCAAATATTTTCTCCCATTTCATAGGTTGCCTTTTCATTTTGATAATTATTTCTTCTGATGTGCAGAAGCATTTTAGTTTGTGGAGTCCCCCTTATTAATTTTTGCTTTTGTTGTTATATCCAAAAAATGGTTGCCAAGACCAATGTCAAGGAGCTTTTCCCCTGTGTTTTCTTCTAGCAGTTTTATGTTTAAATCTTTGATCTACTTTGAGTTAATTTTTGTGAATCGTGTAAGATAGGGATCTGATTTCATTCTTATGCACGTGGTTATCCAGCTTTCCCCACACCAAGTATTGAAGAGACTGTTCTTTTCCCAATGAGCATTCTTGGCTCCCCATGAAATATTAATTTACTGTATATTTGAGGGTTTACTTCTGGATTCTCAATTCTGTTCCATTGGTCTGTGTTTCTATTTTTAAGCCAATGCCATACTGCTTTGATTACTATAGCTTTGTAATATGGTCGAAATCTGGAAGTGTGACACCTCCAGCTTTGTTCATCTTTTTCAGGATTGCTTTAGCTATTCAGTCTTTCATTGTTCCATACAAATTTTAGTATTGTTTTTCTATCTCTGTGAAAAATGCCTTTCAATTTTGATAAGGATCGCATTGAATATACAGACAACATTGGATAACATGGACATTTTAACAATATTGATTCTTCTGATCCATGAACATGGGTTTTTTTCCATTTGTTTGTGTCTTTTTCAATTTCTTTCATCAAAATCATGTTCTTTTCAGTGAACAGCTCTTTCTCCTCCTTGGATAAATTTATTCCCAAGTACTTTATTGTTTTTTGTGCTATTGAAAATGGGATTTTTTTCTTTTTTTTTTTTTTTTGCGGTAGGCGGGCCTCTCACTGTTGTGGCCTCTCCCCTTGCGGAGCACAGGCTCCGGAGCACAGGCTCAGTGGCCATGGCTCACGGGCCCAGCCGCTCCGCGGCATGTGGGATCTTCCCAGACCGGGGCACGAACCCGTGTCCCCTGCATCGGCAGGCGGACTCCCAACCACTGCGCCACCAGGGAAGCCCCGGATTTTTTTCTTTATTTAGATTTTTTTTATTAGTGTATAGAAATGCAACTGATTTCTGTATGTGATTTTGTATCTTGCAACCTTATTGAATTCACTGATTAGTTCTAACAAGTTTTTGATGGAATTTTTAGGATTTTCTATATATAAGATCATATCATCTACAAAAAAGACAATTTTAGTTCTCTCCAATGTGGGTGCCTTTTATTTCTTTTTCTTGCCAGATTGCTCTGCATAAGACATCTGGTAACTATGTCAAATAGGAGTGGTCAGAGTGAGCACTCTTGTCTTGTTCCTGATATTAGAGGAAAAGCTTTCAGACTTTCACTGCTGAGTATGATGTTAGCGGTGCTCCTGTCATATATTGCCTTTATTATGTTGAGGCATGTTTTATACTGAAATTGGTAGATGTTTTTATCATGAAAGGATGAATTCATTTTCAATGAATTCTTCTGTTGAGATGAACATATGATTCCTATCTTTTATTCTATTTATGTGATATATCATATTTATTGATTCCCTGCATCACTGGAATAAATCCCACTTGATCATGGTGTATGATCTTTTTAATATGCTGTTGAATTTGGTTTGCTAATGTTGGTTAGGAATTTTTGCATCTAAGTTAATCTGGGATATTGGTCTGTAGTTTTCTTATAATGTCCTTTCCTGGCTTTGGTATCAGGATGATGCTGACCTTGTAAAATGAATTTGGGAGTGTTCTCTCCTCTTCAGTTTTTTTGGAAGAGTTTGAGAAAGATGGGTGTTCATTTTTCTTTTTATGTTTTGGTAGAATTCATCAGTGAAGCCATCTGGTCCTAGGCTTTTCTTTGTTGGGAGGTTTTTGATAATAATTAAATTTCCTTGCTCATTTTTCATCTGTTCATACTTTCTATTTCTTCTTATTTCAGTCTTGGTAGGTTGTATGTTTCTGGGAATTTATCCATCTCTTCTAGGTTATTAAATTTGTTGGCATGTAGTTGTTCATAGTAGTCTTTTATGATTCTTTGTATTTTGTGATATTAGTTGTAACATTTCCTCTTTCATTTCTGATTTTATTTGTCTTCTCTCTTTTATTCTTAGTCTAGCTAAAGGTTTGTCAGTTTTGATTATCCTTTAAAAAAAAAAAGCAACCCAGCTCTTAGTTTTGTTAATCTTTGTTTTTTCCTGGTCTCTCTTTCTAAAATTTCTGCTCTGATCTTTATTATCTCATTCTTCTGCTAACTTTGGGCTTAGTTTGCTATTTTTCTAGTTCCTTGAGGTGTAGAGTTAGGGTGCTTATTTGAGCTTTTTTTGTTTTTGTTTTTAGTCTAGGCATTTGTCTATAAACTTCCCTCTTATTCCCTCTTAGCATTGCTTTTGCAGCATCCCATAGGATTTTTTTTTTTTTTTTTTTTTTTTTTTTTTTTTGCAGTACACAGGCCTCTCACTGTTGTTGCCTCTCCCATTGCGGAGCACAGCCTCCGGACGCGCAGGCTCAGCAGCTGTGGCTCATGGGCCCAGCCGCTTTGCGGCATGTGGGATCTTCCTGGACCGGGGCACGAACCCGTGTCCCCTGCATCGGCAGGCGGACTCTCAACCACTGCTCACCAGGGAAACCCCCATAGGATTTTGTATGTTGTATTTCCATTTTCATTTGCTTCAAGATATTTTTTGATTCCCCTTTAGGTTTCTTCTTTGACCTATCGGTCATTCAAGAGAGTGTCATTTAATTTCTAGATATTCATGAATTTTTCAGTTTTCTTCCTGTCATCAATTTCTAGTTTCATACCATT
Organism: Hyperoodon ampullatus; assembly: GCF_949752795.1. NCBI lineage: Eukaryota > Metazoa > Chordata > Mammalia > Artiodactyla > Ziphiidae > Hyperoodon > Hyperoodon ampullatus. The sequence goes on from NC_136916.1 coordinate 72,108,761, forward strand.
GTGGTCAGAAAAGACACTTGGTATGATTTCACTCTTCTTAAGTTTGCTAAGGCTTTTTGTGTCCTATCACATGATCTATCCTGGAGAATGTTCCATGTGCACTTGGGAAGAATCTGTGTTCTGCTGTTTCTGGGTGGTGTGTTCTGTACGTGCATGTTAGGTCCATTGGTCTAAAGTATGGTTCTAGTCCAACTTTACTTATACATTTCCTGTCTGGATGTGTGTATATTGTTGAAAGTGGGGTATTGAATACCCTACTATTATTGTACTGTCTATTTCTCCCTTCAGATATGTTAATATTTGCTTAATGCAAATAGGTGTTCTGATGTTGGGTGCATATATATTTAGGATTGTTATATCATCTTGATGAATTGACCTGTTATCATTATATAATGACCTTGTCTGTCTCTTGTTACAGATTTGGTTTAAAATCTATTTTTCTGGTGTAAATACAGTTATCTCTGCTTTCTTTGGTCCATTTTCGTGGAATATCTTTTACTATCCCCTCACTTTGAGCCAGTGTGTGTCCTTAGAGTTAATGTGAGTCTCTTGTAGGCTACATATGGTTGGTTCTTGTTTTTCAATCCATCCACCTACTCTCTATCTTTTGATTGGAGAATTCAATCCGTTTACATTTACATCAAGTAATTTGGTTGGATAAGGACTTATGATTGTGGTGGTGGCCAGAGCCAGTGGTGTGCACTCAGCTGCAGGGGTCAGTTGCAGACACACATGTAGTGGTGGAGGCCAGGAGAAGCAGCAGGGACAGGGTCAACCGTGAGGGTTCTGGCTGTCTGTGTGCACTAGGGGTTGCTGGATCATGCCATGGGTGCAGCAGTGGAGACAGATGACGAGTCTGGCTGGGGGCTTGCTGGTACACGGCTGGAGGGGAAGGGCCAGCTGCAGGGAGCACAGTGGTGCAGGTGAGTGACAGAAGACAGGGCCCAATTTGAGCCCACCAGCAGTTGTGGCGGCCTTGGCTCTCGTGTGCTCTCTTATGGCTACACAGTCTCCCCTGAGTGTGCACACTGTAGTGGAGGCTGGCAACGTGCACAACCCCACTGGAGGGGCTGGCCTCCAGTGCGTGCATGGTGGTGAGAATCAACGGTGGGTATCTAGGCTGGAACTCATGCATCCACAGAAGCCTGGGATGGCTGCTGGTGTGGTGCCTGTGCTCTGTCAGGGGCACAGGGGAGGGAACGAGGAAAGACCCAGGTGGCTGGAGTCAGTGAAATATCTATGGGGTGAAAGCTGGAGAAATCTACAGGGGTTTGATGGTGGCAGTGCCACCTTTGGTTTCATCAGTGGCAACATCTGCTGGTTTTGTCTACAGAGCAGGGCACTATCACTCTGCTGTCTGGCTGCTCCTAGTAGCCCCTGCTTTTCTTTCTGTTTCTAGCCATGTCTGTATATCAGCTTTGCCGGTCTTGGTTGGGTATAAGTGAAACAGTACCTTTGCACGGTGCCCAGAATAGCTGGGGAACCTTATCGCTCACCCAGCTCTTCCTTTCCTGGAAGTGGAAAGTGAGCTCTAGATCTCCCAGAGCTATTTTTATTCATGAATAGCAATTGTTGATCTTTGTGAGTGGAAGGAGACTGGCGTCTTCAAAATGATGATGTCACTCCCTTACAATCTTTTTTTTTTAAAGATTTAAAAATTTTTTTAAATATTTAAATGATTTTTTAAAAAAGCATTTTAAACGTATTAATGATCAAGTAGACTAAATATTTTTAAAGACATCCAACAAAAAATAATAAACATTGCTAATCTAATTTTTATTATTGAATGTATTTTTTTCCAGTTGAATCTAATTTCTTTCCCATAGTGCTTCAGACAATATTAATAAGGTCAATAAACAGACCTTTAAATATAAACAGAGGAAATGTTATTTTCTATTAGCATTAAAACACAGAGAAGAAAAAGAACATGGGAGAGAATAATAGGAAGGGCCCTTTAGGTTGGGCGTGGGCCCAGGAAAGTCTTCTCTAAGTCACTTTGCAATTGTGGCCAGAAGGAAAAGGTGGCACTGGCTGGCTGTCCTGAGCCAGCATTTTAAGGAACAGAGGAAGGGCTGATGCGGGGAGAGAAGTGCACGGGTTTAAGGTTAGGTATCTGCTGCCTTCTGAAAAAAACAGGGCTTGGAGGAATCAGGCTTCTGACTGGGATCACGATGCTCTTAGGGGCACCTAAGGGCTCCTAAGAGCACCATGCCACATCCAGGCAGGAGACGAGGGCAGATCTGCTGGAGGCAAAACCAAAGAACAAAATGGGTAGACTCATTTTGGAGGGAGAACTGCCAGGACTTGCTGGTAGAATTGAAATGGATAGATATGTGTGTGAGAAGTGTCAAAAACGATTCCCAGATCTGTCTTGCAAAGCAGTGCTGTTCCGTAGACAATAGTTTGAAGGAATGAATGGCTGGGGACACCTGAAGGGCACCAGGGTTTCCTGAAAGGGTCAGAGGAAGGTTGAATTTCATGTTAACTATGCTCAGACTGTGCAGCCCTGAGGCTGCTAAGTGCAGACGAAGATGCAATCACACTCGACATTTTGGGTTGACTTTCAGCACATTGCTAAACCCTTTCCCTGGGTGCCAAACGGCAGAGGCCAAGCCCTGAACAGTGGGCTTGAGGGGACAGCAGATGACAGAGCAGTCCTGATGGGGGTCTGCCGGCCTCCCCGCCCCTGTGGTCACCTGCACCAGGGGTGCTCCATCAGCCTCTAAGTGCACAAGCTGTGCTTAGCCCTGCCTGGAAAACAGACAGTTGTACAGATGTCTGGAGGACGTACTCCTCCTCCCTCCCTGCTCTCTGTTTTCCTAGTGCAGTATTGAGCTTGCGGAAGGACATCGCACAGGATGTCAGTGCCAGAGTCGGAGCAACATGTAAGCCTGTGCGGGTGTGTGGGGGTGGTGGTGAGGGGACGAACCTTAATCTTCCAACTGAAAGTATGTTATTAAACAGGGGAGGGGGAGGCAAGACGAAGATCTGTTTGGCTCATCTCCCTGTGTGTTAATTTAAATAACTAAGCAGTGCTCATGGGAGCAGACCTGTCAGCCGGGATGACAACCTCCTGCCCGTCCCCCCTCAGCCCTTCACTTAACCATCTTTTTCTCCCCACTTGCTCCATCCCTTCTTCAATTTACAGTTACCTGAAAGAACTTTAGTTGGTGCATAAACACCATCCATGGACCCGGATGTCATGGAAATGGAGGCAGGCATATTTAGGAATACGACAGTGGGGGCCTGTCCTCTTGGGCTGGTGGGCAGGGGACCAGGTTAACAGGAGGAGTGATAGAGGGCTGTCTGAGCTGGGTCTTGAGGAGGTGTGGCTAGTGGGGTGAGGGGGAGTTGCAAGGATGTTCTAGACATAGGGACAAAAATGTGCAAAAATATGAAAATAGGAGTCAGAGTGAAGTAGTATAAAAAATGTGTGATGATATCAGAATAGACCTAAAAGGTGGGCAAGGACTGATTTAAAAGGTCCCTGTATTCAGGGCTAGTTACTTCTGCTTTGGGCCACTGGGAACTTCTAGGACAAGGAGCAGAACATTTCCTGACCCCCTGACTGGCCACCTTTCTCCTTTCCTTCTCAGATGTCTTGGGGTAGGGATCACTGTTCTCTGTGGCAGGTCAGCAGCAAGTGGGGCTCATGGCTTCAGGCTGTTGCACTGTCTCTGTTACCTGTTTGTAAAAGCTGGTCCCTGATTGTCAAGGATCAGCCGGGTCAGACCCACTTCCCCTCATGGTCCTTCATCTTAATCCCTTGGCCTCTGAACACTGGGGCCTGAACTCCATCTACAAGTGTTCACCGTCCTTCACTGTATAAACCTGTGTTTTCCTGTGCTCTTCTCTCACCAGACCCTTCCTTTCCTCTCACATTAGGAAGACGCTAATACCTGTTATTTTAGCCTCTTGAGGTGCGTGGTGTACTCTCCCTTGGGGAGGTTGGACATATATTTTTCCCTATTCTGTAGGGCGTTGAACTGAGACTTGGGACCCTCTCAAAGACACACAGACCCAGAGGCACAGCTGGGCCAACAGAACATCAGGCCCTCCGGTGTTTTGCCTTCTCATCTCACTCCCGGGTTCCTTCTCTGAAAATTCTTCAGTTTCCATGGCCCAACCTATCTATTTACTTATATGCTGTAAAACACAAGCCCTTATTTCATCTTGTGTGGTCCCGGGTTCCCAGTGGCCTTTAGGACACCCCCTCATGCACATCTGCTGAGGTCTGAAATGTGGCCCAGAGTTCTTCCCAGATAGCAACTGCTTCCCTAGTTTTTGGTTGACCAAATGGTTCCTTTTCATTCTTTCTCTGTTATGTGGCACTGGCCCTTTTTTCCAGCCCTGGCTACCAGGGGCCGCCTATCCCTCAAGTCCTGCCCTGCCTGCCAGGCCACTCAGGCCCTTCACCTCTGCCGGTAATGTTGCACTTGGCTGACTCCTGGCTCTCGGGGAGCCATTCTGAATTATTCATTCTGAATACAGAAGCCAAGACCATTTAAAACGCAGTCTGAGTTTCCCTTGTTAGGGATGCAGAGCTTGTTAACCAACTTACAAGTTCTTGACCTGACACCACTTGTGTGCAGGCTCTGGAATGATTCCACTTGGGTTGGAATCCTAACTGTGCCACTAATTGTGTGACATGGGAGAAGTTTTGTAACTTCATTTTTAAGATGGGTATAAAAATAGTACCCGTGTTCTAGGATTTTTGTAACTATAAGTGAAAAGAGCTTTTTCACAGCACACGGCCCAGAGGAGAAACCCGTTTAGTTATTGTCAGCCAGGCTGGGTCAAGGTCTCCACGAGAGCCAGGTGGACCCCACTCAGGCTTTCCAATGAAGGGATGAACCTCCCTTTTGTTACACGTTTTTCCTCCAGAGTCGTCAGTTTACATCCTTCCCACCCTCGGCCATTCCCCAACCTTGAATTGTTTTGGAACCCAGCACCTCTGGCTGCTCCTTCACTCTGTATCACACAGGGGTGTAAAGACTATTTGGAATACATTGACTTTCTTTTTAAGGGCTATGAGGTATCACTTGGTGTGTGTGTTAATGTTGCCCCCAGATGAACCAAAGATTTCTTGCTCTCTCTTCAAAGCAACCATAAAAGAGCTGTTCAAAAGATCTCATAAAAGGCATATGAAATGGAACATAATGTCTCACAAATTCAAAAGTTTTCACCCCCTTTTTAAAGTCACTTGTCAACAGTCCAAGTTTAACCAATTCAGGTAGATTTCCTCATTGTCTGTTTCAGTCTGTATGCCATCATTTGTCAAGTCAGAAAGGTGCGGGGGGGGGCTGCAGGTGAGAAACATATGAATTGGCTATTGTCATGGGCTGAATGGTGTCCCCCCAAATTCACACATTAAAGCTAAGCCCAGTTTCCTCTGAGTGTGACTATATTTGGAGATAGGTCCTTTAAAGGGGTAATTAAGTTAAACAGAGGTCTTTAGAATAGGTCCTAATCCACTACGACTGGTGTCTTTATAAGAAGAGGAGATCAGGACACAGGCACAAAGGGAGACCGTGTGAGGACAGAAGGCGGCCGTCTGTAAGCCAAGGAGATAGGCCTCAGGAGACACCAGCCCTGCTTTGATCTCAGACTTCCAGCCTCCAGATCTGTGAAAAAATTCATTTCCATTGTTTTAGCCACTGAGTCTATGACACTTTGTTTTGGCCGTCCTAGTGAACTCACACAGACATCAATGAAAAGCTACAATGCCATACAAACCATCCCAGCCCACTCTGCACAGCTGTCTCACCTGCACACTCAATTCCTTATGAACTTGGAGAAGTACAAGTTACTCACTGATAAAGTCTGAAGTTTCAGAATTCACATGTCATTTATGTCTACTAATGGTAAGGAGAGTGGAACCCAAATCCTCTTGTCGGTTTTCCTGTTTTATGCTCAGCTCCTCCACTACACGTATCTGATCCTCTGCTCTACGAACTTGCATCCTGAAGACCAGTCAGTGCTACTCGTAGGGTATTCACTGTGCTGGGGGTAAAACCAACCCAGAAAGGGACTTTGTAGGGCACATTTTATCATGCTATTTTCTAAAAGTAATGCCATTTTCCTAAGTCGATGGCATTTGGGGACTGGTAGCCTTGAGCTCAGTAATTTCAACAATAGTGAGAGAAAACCTTCCTGATTCACAGAAACTCCATACGGTTCCAAAATATTTGGCCACTTAATGAGAATGATAGACTGACACAAAATAAGTTGCTAGAGTAGAAAATAGAGGATTCTGAAATATGAAGTGGAAAGAAGAGATTGATGGTCAGACCACAGTCATGGAAATCAAGAGGAGTGACACTGAGGGGCAGTTCTAGGTAGAAAATCACTGAGTCTCTGAGTTTGGGCAAAGAAATCCCCACTGTCCAGTGAAGCCAACAGAAAATTTAACCAAGTCCTTGCATTATGGAAGATGTAGCCGCCACTCAGTTGGGGCTCAGCCCTCTAGCATCACCCAGTACAGCAAGTGTCAGTCTACTCACCCACGTGCTCCAACACCACCCTTTCTATCAGCTCTCCAAAAGAAGGATGTGGTCATCATTTGAAAGATTCTGGGTTGTTAAAATATGTTAAATAACTTTATAAATCCTGCTGTAATTGTCCAATATCTGCAACATTCAGAATTCTGGAAGAAGGGATTCAAGGATAGAAAACTGCAGCATCTGTGGTGTGGAAGACTTGCACTGGGGCTGCAGACCCTGTGGGCTTTAGGTCACTGGGCAGCATGCCCTCTGGCTTCTCTGTGAGAGAGGCTGAGGTTTTTCTGTTCACTACTTCACTTACCCAGTCTTTATTATTTCCTTCCTTCAGTTAGCTTTGGGTCTAGTTTGCTCTTCTTTTTCTGGTTCCTTAATATGTAAACTTGGGTTATTGATTTGAAACTTTTCTTCTTTTTTTATTTTTATAAAGTTATTTATTTTATTTATTTATTTTTAGCTGCATTGGGTCTTCGTTGCTGCACACGGGCTTTCTCTAGTTGCAGCGAGTGGGGGCTACTCTTCGTTGCGGTGCGCGGGCTTCTCGTTGTGGTGCGCGGGCTTCTCATTGCGGTGGCTTCTCTTGTTGCAGAACACGGGCTTTAGGCACGCGGGCTTCAGTAGCTGTGGCACACGGGCTTAGTTGTTCCACGGTATGTGGGATCTTCCCAGACCAGGGCTCAAACCCGTGTCCCCTGCATTGGTAGGTGGATTCTTAACCACTGCGCCACCAGGGAAGCCCCTTTCTTCTTTTTTAATGCAGACATTGACAGCTCTGAATTTCACTCTGAGCACTGCTTTTGATGCATCCCATAGGTTTTCATATGCTATATTTTTGTTTCCATTCATCTCAAAGTTTTTTTCTCATTTCTTTTGTGATTTATTCTTTGACCCATTTGTTTTTTAGGATTGTGTTGTTTAATTTCCACATATTTGTGAAATTTTCCATTTTCCTTCTGTTATTGATTTCTAATTTCATTCCATTGTGGTCAGAGGAGATGCTTTGTATGATTTCAATATTTTGAAATTTATTGAGACTTGTTTTGTGGCTGTTCATATGGTCTATCTGGGACAGTGTTGTATGTGCCCTTGAAAAGAGAGCTGTTGTTGGATGAAGTTCTCTATATACGTCTGCTAGGTCTAGTTGGGTTACAGTGTAGTTTAAATCTTCTATTTCCTTGTCATTATTCTCTGGTTTTTCTAACCATTATTGAAAGTGGGATATTGAGGTCTCCAACTATTATTGTAAAACTGTCTATTTTTCCTGAGTTTTGTCAGTTTTTGCCTCATATATTTTTGAGGCTCTGTTGTGAGGTTCATATATGTTTATAATTTCTATATATTTTTACTGGATTGAGTCTTTTGTCATTATATAGTGTCCTTCTTTGTCTCTTGTAACAAATTTTATCTTTAGCTCTCTTTGTGTTATGTTTGGGTGGAATGCTTTTTTCCATCCAGTCACTTTCAACTTATTTGTATTTTTGGAACTAAAGTGAATCCCTTGTGGATAGTATATAGTTAGTTCATATTTCTTTATTGATTCTATCAGTCTCTGCCTTTTAATTGAAGTGTTTGTTTCATTTAGATTTAATATAACTACTGACAAGGAAGGATTAAAGATAATGTAGTAAGGGGTGTTGTTATGGGCCAAACTGTGTCCCTCCAAATTCGTATGTTGGAATCCTAACCCCCAGTACCTCAGAATGTGACTGTGTTTGGGGATAGGGTTTTTAAAGAGATGAGTAAGTCTATTTGCTTTCTGCTTTATTCATTTTTTGGTTCCTCAACTCTTAAATTATTGCCTTCTTTGGTATTTAATTGATTATTTTTTCTAGTGCACTACTTAAATGCTCACCTCACTTCTCATACTGCATATATTTTTAGTTATGTTCTTTTTTTTTTTTTTTTTTTTTTTTTTTTTTGCAGTATGCGGGCCTCTCACTGTTGTGGCCTCTCCCGTTGCGGAGCACAGGCTCCGGACGCGCAGGCTCAGCGGCCATGGCTCACGGGCCCAGCTGCTCCGCGGCATATGGGATCCTCCCAGACCGGGGCACGAACCCGTATCCCCTGCATCGGCAGGCGGACTCTCAACCACTGCGCCACCAGGGAGGCCCTTAGTTATGTTCTTAATGGTTACTCTGGGGATTTAAATTAATATCTACATGTATGACAATCTAGTTTGAATTAATGCCAACTTAGTTTCAATAGTATATGAAAACTTTGCTTCTATATTTCTGTTCCCCCTCTTATGTTGTTATTGTCAAAAATTACATCTTTATACATAGTGTGCCCAGTAACATAGACTTATAATCACCACTTCATGCATTTGTCTTTAAAATCATATAAGATAATAGAGAAGTTTATGAACCAAAAATAAAAATAATACTGGCTTTTATATTTACCTATGTCTTTACCAGTACTGGTATTCTTCATTTCTTCATGTAACTTCCAGTTACTGCTAGTGCTCTTTTGTTTCCACTTAAAGGACTGCCTTTAGTGTTTATAATAGAACAAGTCTGTCACAATGAATGCCCTCAGTTTTTTGTTTATCTGGAATATCTTAATTTCTCCTCCATTTTTGATTATCTTACAAAATTATCTTAATTTTGATTATCATAATATGGATACTTTTTTCTTCCAGCACTTTGAATATGTCACTTTACTGCCTCTGACTTCCATAGTTTCTGATGGAAGTCAGTTGTTAATCTTATCTAAGACCTCTTGTTCATGAGATTATAATTATAATGTGTCTCAGTGTGGATCTCTTTAAGTTTATCCTACTTGGAGTTTTTTGAACTTTGATGTTAGATTAATATTTCTCATTAAAATGAAGACATTTTAGGCCATTATTTCTTCAAATATTCTTTCTGCCCCTTTCTCCTTTTTCACTAGTTCTGGGACTCCCATTATATATGTTTTCGTATTCTTGATGGTATCCCAGAGGTCTCTTAGGCTTTGTTCATTTTTATTCATTTTTTTCTCTCTGTCCTCAAACTGGATAATTTCATTTGACTTATCTTCAAGTTTGCTGATTCTTCCATCTTCTCAGATATGCTGTTGAAACTCTCTAGTGAATTTTTCATTTCAGTTATTTTTTTTTTCACCTGTAGAATTTCTATTTGGTTCTTTTTATACCTTCTATCTCTTTATTGATATTTTATATTTGTTGAGATATTGTTCTCCAGGTTTCCTTAATTTCTTTGTCCGTTGTTTTCTTTAGCTCCTTGATATTTAAGGCAATTGATTTAAAGTGTTTTCTAGTAAATCCAATGTCTTTGCTTCCTCAGAGACAGATTCTGTTAATTTCTTTTTTCCCCTATGAATGGGATATCTATTTTTGTGGGGTTATTTTTTTTTGTATGCCTCAATTTTTTGCTGAAAACTGGATGTTTTGATTATCATAATATGGTAACTAGAGAAATCAGATCCTCCTCCATCCATAGAGTTTCCTGTTTTGCTTTTTGTGGTATTTTTGTTTGTGTAGTGAGTTTTCTCAACAACTTTTAAAAGTTTGTATTCTTTGTCATGTGTGGTCACTCTCATTAGCTTAATGGCCAGCTAGTGATTTGATACAGATTCCTTAATAACCTGGAGCAAAAAAACCAGAAAATAAAAGCTCTCTTAGTCTTTGCAGATAGACTCTGTGTGTATGTTGGAGTGCTCTTTAAAGTTTAGCCAGTTTACAACTTTGCCATAGCTTTCACTTCCTGCCTGTACAGATCCTGAGAGTCAGCTGGAGATGAGAACTTAGAGTCTTCTTGGGTCTTTTCTGAGCATGTGTCCAGTCCTGAGCATGCACATGGCCTTCTAGATTCTCTGGAATATGTGGGAGCTTTTCAGCCCTTATTTCCCCAAGTATCTCCTCCTCAGCCTCTCCTTCCTAGGCTTTCAGTCTGTCTGTTGCTTGCCCCAACTTTATCCATTTCCCCTGTGACTGTGGTGAATACATTTGCCTTTAAATGTTTTCAGTAAATAACACCCTAGGAAGACACCTCTGAGTCAGTTGAAACAAAGGCAGACCCTTGAACCAATCCTTCAGGGACCCACCAGACAGATCAAAACAAGCAACTAACATTCTTTGAGAATAAGGTCCATATCATTCCTGTTACCAGCAACCTGAACGAGGAATGTGAGTTCCCATTTTCATGCCCACTGCAGAGCTAGAGAGTGGGGGCTGGTAACAGGGTAAGTTAAAATGCTACAGAACCTGCTTACTGGTTTTCAGGCATTTTGTTGTTGTTGTTAAGTTTTCTCTGGCTGTTGTAAGTTTTTTATCAGATTCCAGAGTTCCATAAAAAGTCGATGCTGACTGTTTTTGCAGCTTATTCACTGCTTTTGTGGATGTTCCCTAGTCCCCCACTTCTACTGATGTCACCTTTGCTTCTCCTCTAGGATTTTTAAAGCATTTACTGGGTGTTAGGCATTGTACTACATATCTGTATTGGTATTTGGTATGTCAGGACTTAACACTGTAAGATAAGCTTTATATAATCCCCTTTATAGGGAAATGTGGGCACATGAAGACTGAGCTGAGTGTTGGGGCTGGGTCTGTTTGATTTCACTGTCTATTCCATCTTCTCTGTAGCCCATGACACTGTTGATTGCATTGTGCTTTATGATTAGAAATGTACTTGAATTTCACTTTGAGAAAGGAGTGTCTTTGCATAATTTTGCTGCTCCTTATTTGCAGCAGTCTTTTTATTGACCAAGCTTGTGTTTATTTTCCTACATTTTATTTATTAAGGTTTATTGCTGGGTGTGTGGATACACATAAAAAATTAACCAAAATGTTTCCGCTCTCACATCAATCATTACAGTGCCTTCCTGAGGAACACAAGCATTAAAAAAGAAATAGCCATGTTAATCAAAATAAATCAGTAAAGTTTATATCCCTTTTTGATAAGAAATATGGCTAAGTTAAAATTATCACACATCTACTAGTTCTCCCAAAATATAGAAGAATTCCTAGCATCTTCTTTCTAACAGCTGAAGAAGAATGAGAATCCTAATAAATAGTGCAAGTTCAGAGAGGATTTTCAGCCAGAATAATTCTGATGGTTGGTCCCTTGTACATCCCTATTACATTGAAGAGTACAAAATGAATCAATTAGATTTAGAATGACTTATGAAATGTGTAACTCAAGCTGGAAGTAAATTGTAGAATTTGGCTTCATTGCTAAAAGGAAGAGCTTCATTATGTTATCTCAATAACAGTTTTGTGGGTTTTTTTTAAGTATGGAACTTTACAATTGTATAAACCAAAACATGCATCATTTTAGTATAGTCTTATTGGAACTTTCAGATAATGCCCTAAGTTCTGCTTTCTGCAAGCTTGCACTTCACTGAATTTAAATTCTATTGCCTTTTAGACAAGTCACTGCACCCTTTATTCTTCTGCTCTCCACTGGCTGCTGCCCACCCCAACCTGGGCTGTACCTGCTGATCTTGGTATCTCATCTCATCTTTATCACAGGCAAAGGCCCTGCTTTAGCTTTGGGTAGGGTCAGGGTTAGTGCTAAGATGGAGATCCCTCAGGAGGGCGACTAACCAGGATAAGCACCATGGCCAGGCCCTGAAGGAAACTAGGCTTGCAGTTCTGGTTTGGATCAAACTTAATTACAATAGATCTACAACTGTCACCAAAGGGACCAGTATACACAGGTTAGTTAGTAAAAAGATGGGGTGGAAGTGGCTGAACCTGGCTATGACCTCTGGGTTCCAACATACATTGTTCCCAACTTGTCAATGTTTAGATTTAAAAAATTCAGTTTTTACATAGCTGAGCTTTAGAATGTTTTCCTCAAAACATTATTATGAATTGTAGTTAGTTTCAAGGAAAACCAGCGATGCCTAAATGACAAATAATAAACATGGTATATCACTATTTATCACGATACACGGAGTAATGATTGTTTATAAGAAGAGAAATGCATTCATGCATTTTTTTTATTGAATGAATAAGTTTGCAGCTCTTCCTGAGCACAGGAGTATAGAAGAGAAAGCTCCAGTAAACAGGATTTTGACATCAGGCAGAGCTCTTGAGGAAGTTTCTGACGGAGAAGCAGGGCTATCTCTATTCCTAGCGCTAGTGACTCAATAAATACACATGAGTAGACATGTTATATTAATAAAAAGACCAGTTCTTTGTAATACCTGAGTAAACTTCTTTTATTTGCCAATCTAGAGGTAAATCAAATATAAGGAAAACAGGCATATAACCCTCAGAACTGGGCTTCCTTTCAGAGACCTTCCCCCGACGACCCAGCACAACAGGTACTCCTCATGCAGATATTAATCTATAGCTTCTTCATCTCTGAGGATGTGACTCAGGTGTAGAGCAAGGAAGACTCTCTAGAGTGTTGAAGGAGCCCTGCACAGCCCCATCCAGGTGGGAATAAGCCAGAGGCAGCACAATGAGCCTACAGAAAAATAAAGATGTTGCCTACAAAGAGCCAGCTGAGAGTGCCAGCTTTCCTCCATCTCCAAAGCTGGCAGCCCTTCAGATGGGTGCAACCATAGTAAACAGAAGTTATGTACATTAAGTATTCTTATGTTCCTTACAAAGACTCACTTGGAAAAGTATCAGCCAAATTAAGCCTCACCTCTTTCCCGTAACACCAATCATTAGGTGCTATGTTAGTATTGAATTTCAAGAGTCCCCAAATAAATTTCATATATTGCCTGAGAGTCTTGATAGGAAGGTGATGTTTCCACTGAATGACCAGTGGAAGCATGTTATTCAGCCATAAAAAAGAATGAAATAATGCCATTTGCAGCACCATGGATGGACCTAGAGATTGCCATACTGAGTGAAGTAAGTCAGACAGAGAAAGACTATCATATGATATCACTTATATGTGGAATCTAAAATGTAACACAAATGAACACATCTAAGAAACACAAACAGATATAGAGAACAGACTTGTGGTTGCCAAGGGGGAGGGGTGGGGGAGAGAAAAAAGAAAACAGTGGAGACGCAGCTTGCAGCTCAGTCACTGACCAAGCCAGGCCACCTTGCCTGAGGCGTCTGGTCCATTTCATTATCAAGCCTGTGATTTTCATGACAGTGAATACTTTGTGAGCTATTTATAAGTTGACCAAACCAAATTTCTTTCTCAACTTTGTGAAAATTATTTAACAATTGGTTATTGGATTAGTAATATTATTATTATTTTATTTTATGGAAACTACTGTGCTAGTTTTCTATTGTTGCTGTAACAAATTACCACAGGCTTAGTGGCTTTAAAACTATACAAATTTATTATCTTACTGCTCTGGAGACCAGAAGTCTGAAACAGGTCTTATGTTGCCAGGATTGTGTCTCTTCTGGATTCTCTAGCGGAGAATTATTTCCTCACCTTCCCCAGCTTCTGGAGGCTGCCTGCATTCCTTCATTCATGGCCCTGCATCACTCCTTCCACTATCACTGCTTCCAGCATCACATCTCCCACTTCAACTCAGACACTCCTGTCCCCTTCTTATAAGTAGCCTTGTGCTTACATTGGGCCTGCCCAATAATTGGGGTAGTCTCCCCATCCCCAGATCCTTAATTTAATCTCATCTGAAAAGTCCCTTTGGCCATGGTAGGTATCACGTTCATAAGTAGGAAGTATTAGGACATGAACATCTTTAGGGAATCATTATTTTGCTTACCACAATCTGTTTTCTGCCCCCCAAATTCATGTCTGTCCCATGTGCAAAAAATATTAATCTCATTCCAATATCCCCCCAAAGTCTCAACTCATTACGGCATCAAAGTCCATAGTCTCAACTAAATCTCATTAGCTCCAAAGTTCCAAATCTCATCATCTGAATCATTTAAATCAGCTATGTGTGAGGATTTGGGTATGATCTAGCCTGAAGCACAATCCTCATCTGTGAATTTGTGGAACTCAATAAACAAGTTAACTACCCACAAAATACAATGGTGGGACAAGCATAGGATAACAGTTAAAGATATTCCCATTTGAAAGGAGAGAAAATAGTAGGAGAAAAGGAAGCACTATTCCCCCCCAAATTTCTAAATCCAGTTAGGCAAACAACAGTAGGTTTTAAGGCCTGGGGCTAATCCTCCATGATTAAGGCTCTGCCCTTAGAGTCATCCTGCCTTTTTCATGAAGGGTAGCACATGTTTGCAGTTGAGTAGTTTCTTTCAGCCTATTTCCTGCCTGTGGAATGTTGGTGTTCTGACAGCCTTCTTCCATTTTGGCCTCTATCTGTCCCATTCAGCCCAAACTGACAGTGTTTCTGCTGATATAAAATTTTTAAGAATCATTTACATCTCCTGTGTATGTCTTAAGAATTTACACTACCAGACCTCCTTCATAAATCTTTCATGGATAATTCTTTTGCTTACATGGCTGAGAGGACCCATGAGTCACACATCTAATTTCCTCAAAGAGTCTGAGGCAGTAGCAAAAGGTCCAACCACACCCTTGGCTTTCCCTTAAGAGTATGTTTTCCTGACAATGAATCTCCTAATTATAGCATCTTTTGCAACCTGGATAAACTGAGAATTTCCCAAATCAAGTCTTGGTCCCTTTTTTGTTGGCAGTTCTTACCTTAATCTGTCTCTTCTCACATTTTACTATAAGCAACAGGAAGAAAAAACAGGCCACAACTTTAACACTTAGCTTGGACTCTCCTCATCTAAGGGTCCAATTTCATCATTGTATCAGTTTCCTGTGGCTACTGTAACAAATTACCACAAACTTGGTGACTTAAAACACATTTACTGCCTTACATTTCTGGAGACCATGAGTCTGAAATCAGTTTTGGCGGGGCTGTACTCCCTCTGGAGGCTCTAGGACAAAATCCGTTTACTTGCCTTTTCCAGTATCTAGAGTGGCATGCCTGCATTCCTTGGCTCAGGGCACCTTCCTACATCTTCAAAGCCAGCAGCACAGCATCTTCAAACATCTGTGCTTTCATCACATCACCTTCTTTCTTTTATCTATGTACAATTTCCTTTGCCTCTCCCTTATAAGGATCTTTGTGACTGCATTTAGTGCCCACCTGGTTAATCTCCCCATCTCAAGACCCTTAATCACATCTGTTAAAGACCCTTTTCCCATATAAGGTAATGCTTACAGCTTCCAGGAATTAGGACCTTTTATCTTGAAGGGGCATTATTTAGCCTACTGCAATCTTTTACAAGTTCCACTTTCCACATAAGCTTTCTGTCACTATACAGCGAGAATCTCCTTTCCTCCAAGTTCCAGTTTCCTCATTTCCTTCTGTGACCTCACCATTAGGGCCTTTGATGTCCATATTGCTACCAACAGTTTGTTTATGACCATATAATGTAGGTCTTCTCTACCATGTTTCTCACTGCAAGTTCTCATTACAGAATCATTAACATTCACATTTCAATTAACAGTCTGTTCAACGTAGTCTAGGCTTTTTCTATAATGAATCTCAAAATTCTTCCAGCCTCTTCCCGCTGCCCAATTCCAAATCATTTCTACTTTTTTAGGTATTTGCTACAGTAGCATCCCACTTCCAAGTACCAAATTTTGTATTATTTTCCTATTGATGTTGTAACAAATTATCACAAATTTATTGGCTAAAACACAACCAATTTATTATCTTATAGTTCTGGAGGTCGAAATTCCAAAAAAGGTCTTACGAGGCTAAAGTCAAGCTGTAGGCAGTAGGATTGCATTCCTTCTGGATTCTCTAGGGGAGAATCCTTTCCTTGCCTCTTCCAGCTTCTAGAGGCCACCTGCATCCCTGGGTTCATGACCACAATCCCATGACCTCTGCTTTTGTCATCACATCGCCTCTGACTCTGACACTCCTGCCTTCCTCTCATAAGGACTGCTGTGATTCTCCTGGGCCCATCTGGATAATCCAAGATAAACTCCCCTCTCCCAAGGGCCTTAACTCAATCACGTCTGCACAGCCCTTTTGCTATTTAAGATAACATATTCACAAGTCATGAGGTTTGGGGGATTAGGACATGGACATCTTTGCAGGACCGTTATTCTGCCTACCACCACACCTTCTATTGCACTGAATATTCTCAAGTAAATGAAGAAGGCTCAGATCTGGAGAGCATATTGGGTAGAAATCTCTTTACACACCTGTTAACTATTCTTGTTTTTTTCAGAGAATAAAGCAGCTGTTATTATGTCTCTTTTTCAAATGGAAAGGCTGGACTAGAGAAGTTAAGCAGTTTTACAAAGTTGCACAATTCATTAATGGCAAAGCTACTCTAGAATTTGGCTGTTTTTTTGTCTTTTTGTTTGTTTTGCAGTACGAGGGCCTCTCACTGTTGTGACCTCTCCCGTTGCGGAGCACAGGCTCCGGACGCGCAGGCTTAGCGGCCACGGCTCACAGGCCTAGCCGCTCTGCGGCCTGTGGGATCTTCCTGGACCGGGGCACGAACCCGTGACCCCTGCATTGGCAGGCAGACTCTCAACCACTGCGCCACCAGGGAAGCCCGAATTTGGCTGTTTTAACATCTGAAGCACATGCCACTGCGGGCTGCCCCTGGGCAAGCAGAGAGCTCTCTAGGGAGTTTACATCCAAGTTGAAGCAAACAGCTTAACTCACAAAATGCCCTTTTTCTTACCCTAAAATTAAGATGTTCAAAAATGGGATATTATGTTCCAATAAGTCAATGCCTGAATGTCTTTAGAAACAGAAATTTGACCTTTGGGGAAAAAAAGCTGGATCCTTGGATCTACCAGTAATTCAGTAAGTTTTTCCATAGGCATATTCCTTAACCTTTTGAGAAAAGTAAGGGTTTCTAGGAGGTGACCTGGCTGGCTCCTTTGAGCTCTGACAGTCCACATTCCATGGAGTGCTCTGATCTCAATTCTGTGTGAAGGAGGTTGGTTGTACATCAAGGGACACTGCATTTTAAGAACCCCATGAATGGAAGGGTCCCTCTTATCTAGAGATATTATTTGAATACTATAAAAGCATAGGCCTTTTTTGAAATACTTAAAGGATCAAAAATTTAAGTGTTGTTCTCTTACTAAGGTTGAAACATTTGCTATTGGAGAATTTATCTGAATAATACATTCACTCCTTAGAGGAGAGACACTATCATAGATGAAGTATGTTTTTCTGATGTTTGGAATTCAAATTCTAAAGAGGTCTATTAAAATGGGGGAACAATCTGTGAGGCTCTAATGTTAGCATTTATCAAGATGGTAATTGTAGAATTATCTTTTTGATGTTTTCACTGGAATTATTTTTTTCTTCAAAAGGGTTTTCTGGGCTTCCCTGGTGGTGCAGTGGTTGAGAGTCCGCCTGCTGATGCAGGGGACACGGGTTCGTGCCCCGGTCCGGGAAGATCCCACATGCCATGGAGCGGCTAGGCCCGTGAGCCACGGCTGCTGAGCCTGCGTGTCAGGAGCTTGTACTCCGCAACAGGAGAGGTCACAGCAGTGAGAGGCCCACGTACCGCAAAAAAAACAAACATACAAACAAACAAAAAAGGTTTCTTTTTACATCCAGCTAAATTCTGTCCACCTGTCTCTACCCACCCTCTCTCCTCCTGCTATATGCTAAAAGCAGACTCCTTGGTATACATTCCTTGCCATCGTTAAATGTTGTCAGCGCAGTGGTTTTGACCTAGATCTCAGGACCAAACAGCTAGAATAAAACAAGACACCAGATGCTGAGACCAGAGTGACAGAAAGGATGGCTCCTCACCTCTCTTATAAACACACGGTGTTGGCCAAGAAGGAGGAGTACGTGAGGAAAAGGAGGAAAAGCCAGGAGTGGGCAGAGTGCCAGAGGTGGGAGGTCAAGTCTCCCTGAGGGGTCTACTCTGACAAGTAAGGGCAAGCAACAGGAATGCAGGTGGCAGTGCTTCCAGTGGCCCTGGGGATCAAAGCAGAGACCCAGCACCAAACAGTGGGGAGAGGAGTTAACTGTGATTCACCACATCATCAAGAATTCAGCCAACAGATCTGGCTTCAAGGCAGCCTCCAGACCCAGTGGGCCATAGAGTGTTTTCTGGGGAACAGAAGCCCAGTTATGGGAGCTCCAAGACATGGCAGTGTCTGGAGAGAAGATTCTGCCATGGAAGGATCATCTCCACGTCACCCTGCTGGTGGGAGTCCAGCCCATAGTTGTTGATATTATTGGGGGCAACTTGAAGACTGCAGCACTGGGTCTGCTGGTTGAAGTCTGCTGTGCATACAGCAGGGCTTGGACAGTCAGGACCACCTGAAGCACCCTGCCCCCCCTCACACTGTTCCCACTGGCTGAGCCCAGCATCTTCCTTACACCAAGGCCATCAACTGTTGGAACAGAGGCCGTAGACCAGCACTGAGATGTACTTTTCTAATTGGAAGCATTCTCTGTTCTCCCACATCACCATTTCTTCATGTGCTTACTTTCATATTTATTGCTTTGTACCTGGCACTATAGCTTTATATATACTTTTTATTTCCCTACTATAAATTTGCTTCTCAAAGAAATTCTAGATTTACTGAGTCATTGTGATTTTATTCTCTAGAACATATTTGACTGACTTAAGTTTTCTGCCCCACTATTGCTTTGTTTAACAAATGGCTTAAGTTTACTAACAAGATAAAGTAACACTATTTTCCTTTATGTTGTCCTTCTCACAGGCTGTGGTTTTTAAGTCCTGTTTTCTTAATTCTAATAAGTAAATATTCCTTTACCTTCCCCATTTTGTAGTCTCTAATAATAATCCTTTTACATAGTTTATGCTTGAAGATGTCCACACATATACAAATATATGTATATGTATATTACACACACACACATCTGCATGCTAGAATTAAATATTTACCTTTCAAAGTCATGATTATGCAGAGATTTTAAAGATGTGGGAAATACCCCTGCTCTAATGTTAGGTAAACAGAAGACTGAATTTTATAAACCAAGAACAAAAAGAAAACATCTGTAGCTGTGAAGAAGTCTGGACAAGGTGTACCAGGTGAAATTATAAGTGAAATGATATGTATTTGTAATTTTCTTCTTTATAACTTTTCTGTATTTTCCATATTCTTCTACGAATATAGGTGGCATATAATTTTAGATATCATCTCCCCACCTGAATATGAGACTTTTGTGGTATATTCTCATCCATGTGCACTCACACCCTCTGGAACTCACTCCATTTTGGGGAGAGTGGTACCCCCAGGCAGAGGCAGCAGATTTCCTCTCCGTGATGGGCACATACCTTCCTTCCACTGACGTGTTTTAGCTCCATTCAGAGAATACATGAATTGACTACTCCATCTGCAATCATCAAGTGTGAATTACATGCCCAATTTAATAGCAAAAAAGTTAAGCTATCTTAAAAGAAGGAAGCAGTAAGGGCAAAAATGACTGTGTTTACATTTTTATTCTCACCCCAGGCACATGGGCAAGATCCAGACTTAATATAACAAAATAGAATTGTAACGTCTGTTTAAAGTTGAAAATTGTGCAATTTGATTTCATTTTATGCAATTACATTTCATTTTAAATAATAGAATTAAACACTAAGAACAGAAGACTAACTCATTAAAGAAATTTAGATTTACTACTTAATTAGTAAATCTGTAGGGAAATAAAAGCACCACAGCATGATGACTCCACAAATACAAACAGAGCTTTGGGTCACACAGCCTGGGGGGCACGTGCTATTAGGGGCTCTGCATTCTTGTCCGGATCCCTTAATATCCATGCCTCACTTTCTTACCTTGAAACTGGGGCGATAATAGCAATACATTGTGCTACTCTAATTAGATATGTTAATGCAGGTGAAGCACTTAACACAGTCCCTAGCCCAGACCAGCAACTCTTATGATCAGCACTGTTTTAGTCATTGGTGACAGTGGTAGTGGATGGTGGTATTATTATTTGGAAGACCAGACTTGGATTAAAAACCATAAGAAAGTTGCTATCATAACACAATTTCACTTATTCTATAGTTTCATGACATCAGCCCAGTACACAGTAATTATAGCCAGCTTCTGGTCGAAACTTGGACTGTGTATTTATTCCATATTTATACTTTTGAACTTATAAATTATTTTAGAACATACATATATTTTCAGCCTTGTCAAGGGAAGTTTTATTGATTACTGTGGGTAAGTGATGGGAGAATAAAAGAATAAATTATCTTTAAAGGCATCTCAAATTGCTTTACAAGCAGTAATGTATGTACAGACACTCCCAAGCCACAGAACTCCTGAGTAGATTTGATTTAAACCTTATTTCTAAATGATATTCATCTACAATGCAATCCTATGTAATTTGGTGGGACAGTTTAGACAATTTCATAAAAGATAGTAATTAAAATAATGAGTGGAGTGCTTAATATGGCTTTCGAAATGTGATGTCCAGTAAATAGCCAGAGTCAGTGAGTCATTGAAAGGTCCCCATCTCTTGTTTTTCAGCTTGACCATCTCGGCAGAGTGCCCAATGCAACTTGAAGACTTCCCGATGGATGCCCATGCCTGCCCTCTGAAATTTGGCAGCTGTAAGTTATTTTCACAAGTAAGAATCATGGATATATTTTGGGGGTTATGTCCCCCAAAGACAGAGACGCATTTAGGTTCTATATGTGAGTAAGAATGAGATGAGCTGCAGTCTGCTTGGGAAGGCTGGAGAGTATTGTGGGACACACACCAGGCTGGTTTCCTTGCTTGTAACTGAGAATGCAAGTGGAGGCACTTGCCCGTTAGGGTATGCTCCTCAGGAAGCAGTTCCCTACCCCTAGACCTGCACCAGGCAATTCTTTCTTGTCTTCACTTCTCAGATTGCAGGTCACCTCCTCCAACAGGCCTTAATGACCCAATTTCGGTTACCCACCTGATAACTCCTTATTGCATGGTAGTTATTGCTATGCTGAGTCATTTCTTCTCAGATGTTCCATATGAACATTTGATTATTTATATGTGGGTTATTTAATTTTTAAACAGTTTGGGGATTTTCCTGTTATCTTTCTGTTACTGATTTCTAGTTTAATTCCATTATAGTCAGAGGACACCCTCCATATGGTTTCAACTTTCTTTACATTTATGGGGGTTTATTTCATGACTCAGAATAGGATTCATTTTGATATTTGTTCTGTGAACACTTGAAAGTCATGTGTACTTTGCAGTTGCTTGGTGGAATGCTCTACAAGTATTGATTAGATCCTGTTGATTATGGTGTTGTGAGTTCTATGTTGTTTGCTGATTTTCTGTCTACATCAATTGTTGAGAAAGAGGTGCTGAAATCTCTGACTGTAATTGTGCAGTTGACTATTTCTACTTTCAATTCAGTGGGTTTTTTGTTTCATGTATTTCTCAGGTGTTATTTGGTGTATACACATTCAGGATTATAATTTCTTGTGGATGAATTAACCCTTTATGATTGCATAATGTTCGTATCTGTCTCTGGTAATTTTCTTTGCTCTGAATTCTACTTTACCTGAAATCCATATGGCCACTCTTTCTTTCTTTAATTAATATTTGAATGATGTATATATTTCCATATGTTTACTCTAAGCATCATTACGTTAAAATGAGCTTCTTGCAGATGGTGTATAGTTGGGTCATTTTTTTTTTTTTTTTTTTTTTGCGTTATGTGGGCCTCTCACTGTCGTGGCCTCTCCCGTTGCGGAGCACAGGCTCCGGACGCACAGGCCCAGCGGCCATGGCTCACGGGCCCAGCCGCTCCGCGGCATGTGGGATCTTCCCAGACCGGGGCACGAACCCGTGTCCCCTGCATCGGCAGGCGGACTCTCAACCACTGCGCCACCAGGGAAGCCCTGGGTCATATTTTTTAATTCACTTTGCCAGTCTTTATTTTCAATTGGTGTATTTTCATAATTTACATTTTATGGAACTATTGGTATGTTACGACTGAAGTCTGTCATTTTATTTGATTTTTTGGTCTTCCATTCTCTATGTTTTCCATTTCTCTATTTTCTTTTTCCTGACTCCCTGTGGGTTAGCTGAACATTTATTATGATGCCATTTTTATTTATTTACAGTGTTTTTGTGTATATCTTCTTGTACATCTTTTATTTTAATTTTATTTATTTATTTTTGTCTGTGCTGGGTCTTTGTTCCTGCACACGGGCTTTTCTCTAGTTGCGGCAAGTGGGGGCTGCTCTTCATTGCGGTGCACGGGCACGGGCTTCTCACTGCAGTGGCTTCTCTTGTTGTGGACCATGGGCTCTAGGTTCTAGGCTTCAGTAGTTATGGCACATGGGCTCAGTAGTTGTGGCTCGCGGGCTCTAGAGCGCAGGCTCAGTAGTTGTGGTGCATGGGCTTAGTTGCCCCGCGGCATGTGGGATCTTAGTTCCCTGACCAGGGATCGAACCCATGTCCCCTGCATTGTAACAGATTCTTTACCACTGGACCACCAGGGAAGTCCCTAGCCATTCTTTTGGGATAGATTGCTGGCAATAAATTCTCTTAGTTTTTCTTCATCTGAAAATACCTTGATTTCTCCCTTCATACCTGAAGAACATTTTTAATGAATATAAGATCCTGTTCTGACAGTTCTTGTGGCATTTGAAAAATGTGCTACTTTGCTGTTGCCGCCATGGTTTCTGATGAGGAATCTGCTGTAATTCAAACCATATTCTCTTTATAGGTGAGATATCTTTTCTCTCTCTCTATTTATTTATTTATTTATTTTTGCAGTACACGGGACTCTCACTGTTGTGGCCTCTCCCGTTGCGGAGCATAGGCTCCAGACGCGCAGGCTCAGTGGCCATGGCTCACGGGCCTAGCCGCTCCGCGGCATGTGGGATCTTCCCGGATTGGGGCACAAACCCGTGTCCCCTGCATCGGCAGGCAGACTCTCAACCACTGCGCCACCAGGGAAGCCCTCTTTTCTCTCTTGTTGCTTTCAAGTTTTTTTCTTTGACTTTAGTTTCAGAAGTTTGACTATGATGTGTATTAGTGTGGATTTCTTTGGGTTTACTGATTTGGGATTTACTCAACTTCTTGAATCTATAGATTTTGGTCATATTTAGGACGTTTGACCAATTATTACTTTGAATACTTTTTCTGCCCCATCCCCTTTCTCGTCTTCTTTCCTGACTCAAATGACATGAATATTAGATCTTTTGTTGTATTCCCACAAGTACTGAGGCTCTTTTCACTTTTTTTCTATTACATCTGTGTATGGTCACAGGCCCCTCCAGATGGCTGTTCCCTTGTTCTCTGTATATCCCTTGCCTGACCAGTGCCTGCTTCACCTACACCCTACTCATATGACTGGCCTACATACTTGCCCCAGGCCCCAGCTAATGACTGTTCTAGCTTTAGATAAGAACTCTCCACTCTGCTTATCAAAGGGGTGGTGAGGGACAGACCCCTCTGCTGGTTTCCCTGGTAACCAATGAGGTAACCTGATACAATTTCCCCCTATAACTGGCAATATCTCCTTCCACCCCGGGAGCAAAGACAGCCTCATGTCCTGTCCGCCATCCGCTAAACATGGTGGGGTGTCACTCCAGGACCTTGCTTCAGAGGTGTAAGTTCCCCCATCCATTAAATTGTTGATGTTTCTGTCACTGGCTCTTTCTTCAGTCTTAAGGATGGGCAAGTAGAGGCCTTGTAGACCCACAGGGTGCAGCCCAACAATCTGTTTTTCAGATAACTTAATTTTGATTGTTCTATCTTTAATTTTACTGATTCTTTCTTTTGTCCCCTCCATCTTTCTGATGAACTCATTTACTGAGCTTCTTATTATGGTTATCGTTTTCTTTAATTTTATGTGTCAACTTGACTGGGCCACACGATGCCCAGACATTTGGTCAAACCTTATTGTAGGCATGCATGTGAGGATATTTTTGGATAAGATTAGCATTTAAATTGGTTGACTGAGTAAAGCAGATTGCCCTCTCTAATGTGGATGGGCCTTGTTCAATCAGTTGAAGACCTGAATAGAAAAGAAGGGCTGACCTTCCCATGGGTAAGAGGAAACTCCTCCTGCCCGATTGCCTTGAGCAGGAATGTTGGTCTTTTCCTTCCATGCAAACTGAAACAGCTCTTCTTGGGTCTGCAGCCTAACAGTTCTCAGACTGGAACTACACCATCAGTTCTCCTGGGTCTTCAACTTGCTGATTGAAGATCTTGGGACTTCTCAGCTCCCATTATTGCATGAGACAATGCCTTATAATAAACCATGTATGTATGTGTGTGTGTGTATAGATAGACACATATATATATACATATATATATGTAAATATATGTATATGTATATGTGTCTATATATAGAGAGAGAGACACACACACACATATATGTATATATATCCTATTGTTTCTGTTTCTCTGGAGAACCCTGACTAATACAGATTTTGGTTATGAGATGTGGGTGCTACTGTAGCAAATACCTGGAAATGTGGATGTGGCTTTAGAACTGGGTAATGGATAGAGGCTGGAGAGTTTTGTGGTACATGTTAGAAAAAGCCAAGATTGCTATGAAGGGACTGTTGGGTGAAACATGAACGTTAAAGGAGATACTGGTAAGGGCTCAGAAAGAAAAAAGGGAGCTAGAGAGAAACCTTTATTCTTCTTAGAGAATGCCCAAAGAATCATGAACAGAATGGTGGTTGAAACTTGGATGTTAAAGATCTTCTGGTGAGGTCTCAGACAGAAATGTGGGACAGATTATTGGAAAGTGGAGGAAAGATGCTGCTTGTTATGAACTGGCAAAGCACTTGACTACAATGTGTTCCAGTGTTTTGTGGAAGGTAGACCTTGTGAACAATGAAATTGGTTATTTAGTTGAGAAGATTTCTAAGGAAAGTGCTGGAGGAGTGGCTTGGTCCCTCTTGACAGCTTAATAGTAAAATGTGAAAGACAAGAGCTGAATTAAAGAAGGAATTGTTAAGACAAAACAAAAAATGAAAAAAAACCCAGAACTTAAAGATTTGGAAAATTCTCATACTCATATTGCAAAAAAAGAGGAAGTTTCTTCAGGAGAGAACACCAAATAAAAAGGTTACCCATGGTGTTACTGGCCATCTCAATAGAAGGCAGGAAGAAAGACCCCAAAGGCAATTCAGAGACCATCAGGGCTGCCAGTCCCACCCCAGGTGCAGAGTGCACAGGCCCAGGGGGCCAGACAGCCTCCAACTGGGCTTCAAAGGGCAGGGCTGCCACCTAGCAGAGCCCTGGGTGCCACGCCTTGCAGGGCAATGGGCATGAGGCTGCTGCCTCAGAACATTGAACCAAGGAGAATTATTCTCAAGCCTTAAGATCTAACGGAACTTGCCCTGCTAGGTTTTGGACTTGCTTGGGACTTGTCACTCCTTATTTCCTTCCACATTCTCCCTTTTGGAACGGGAATGTCTATCCTATACCCATCCCACCATTGTATTTTGGAAGCAAATAAGTTGTTTCACAAGTTCACAGCTGGAGAGGAATTTTGCCTCAGGATGAATTGAGTCTAGATGATATTTAGATGAGACTTTTGACCTTAGATGTTAGAGTTGATTCTTGGAATGAGTTAAGACTTTGGGGATACTGGGATGAAATGAATGTATTTTGCATGTGAGAAGGACATGAATTTTGTGGGGCCAGTGGTAGAACACTATTGACTGAATTATGTCCCCCCAAAATTCATATTTTGAAACCCTAATCTCTAATGTTACTGTATTTGAAAATAGAGCCTTTGTAATTAAAGTTAATTGAAGTCATAAAGGTAGAACCCTCATCTGGTAGGATTGATGCCTTTATAAGTAAAGGAAGAGAGAAATCTCTCTCTGTCTCCACATGTATGCAATGAAGAAAGGCCATGTGAGAACACAGTGAGAAGGCAGCCCTCTGTAAGCCAGGACAAGAGTCCTCACCAGAAATTGAATCTGCTAACATCTTGATCTTGGACTTTCCAGCCTCCAGAACTGTGAGAAAATAAATTTTGATTGTTTAAGCCAATCAGTCTATGGTATTTTGTTATGGTAGCCCAAGCAGACCAACTCAAGTGCTAAAACTTCTCTTTGTTTTTTTTTTTTCTCTCTTCTGTTTCTTTGCTGAGACTTTCTATTTTTTCACTTGTTTCAAGCATGTTTGTAATTGGTTGTTGCAACATCTTATGGTGGCTGCTTCAAAAATTCTTTTTTAAAAAGGATTTTTAAAAAGTAATTTTTTAAAAGGTAATTCTGACATCTCTGTCATATTTTCTTTGGCATCTATTGATTTTTTAAAAAATTCAGTTTGATCTTCCTGGTTGTTGTTAGGACACATGTTTTTTTTATTGGAACCTGAACATTTTGTGTATTATGTTATGACAATCTGGATTTTATTGAAACCTTCTATTTTAGCTAGATTTTTAAAGCCACTGCTCTGGCAGGGAAAGGTGCAGCACGGCCTCATTACTGCCAGGTGGGCTTCCCTTCAGCCTGCACTGACACGGGGGTGACTGGGCTCTTGCTCCTGCTGGGTGGACGCAGGACTCCGAGCTCTATACAGGTCTTCACTGACACTATGTGGGGTAGGGTGGACTTGGGGTGGCAGGAGTCTGAGCCTCCACTAAGCTTCCTGTGATGCAGCCCCAGCAAGGAGCAGGAGGACATGCTCCTGCTGATTAGGGTGGGAGTCCAGGCTCCCCACTTGGCCTCTAGCCCACTATGGAGAATTGGCATCAGTGCTGCCCAGCAAGGATGGAAGCCCCGCTCCCTCGCGTTGGACCTTCGCTGATACATGCTGAGTGTGAAAGCCTAGGCTCTCCACTCTCTTTGCTGGCCTGGGGTGGGGTAGGGCAACATCTTTTCTGTGGTATTTGACTGGAGTCGAGTGATATTTTCTGTCTTTATAGGCTGACCCTTTCCTGCTCCTTTCATGTGGTGTCCAGAGTTAGTAGTTGTTACCTACTAACAGCAACTCAGCCATTACTGGCAAGGAACTTCCTTCGATTCTGAGGGTTTCCTTTTATATTGCTTCTATAATTCCAAAGGAATTTGGGGGATTAGGAGAAATAAGTATGTGTGATGAGCCAAAAATTAAGTTGGATGTGAATAATTCATTTTTTTCAAACTATGATCTTCAAACACCATGGAGAGATAAAACATACATTTATTTGAGGGAAGTAGTATAATGGAAAGGGACTCTCACTAGGATTTATTTAAACCACTTACTGACATCGGATAGCTATGCACATCAGTAGTTGGGGCAAAGCCTTCAAAAGATCCCTAGGGCACCTCACTTGGGAATCACTGATTCATGTCTCTAAGAGGAAAATGAGTTGTATAACTTAAAATTATGCTACTCTTTGTACCTGAAAGTTATGCTCTTCATTTCATCAAAGGTAAAAACACTAAAAGTCAAGGATTGTTATTTTTTCATCATTAGTTAAATAAATTCAAGTCAATGTGATATTCAGATTTAATGGCAATGGTGTGCCGGGCAGGAGCACAAAAGCAATTTTTGGTGAAAAAAAGTATGTGAGCTTTTAACCGTTCTTCATATCATCTCATATTCAACAACTCACCAGCTGCAGTTATATCATTTATCATATTCAAAGCTAAAGTATGCATCTGATAGGATCTTTTCATTTCAACATTCAACCAAACAAAACAAGATCAATTTATATATATATATATATATATATATATATATATATATATATATATATATAAATTTATTCACTTCTTGAACTCCATAGAGAGACAAAACCAATATAACCATTGCTTGAACTCAGTAGAGATATTGAACTCTCATGCCAAATTTCTTTTTATCTGCCTGATATTTGAAGACTGGTTTGAAATAGATGAGATCACTTATTTATATTTGCTCTTATTATCATTACTATGATATACAAGGCAGTTTAAAAGATTTTCCTGATATATCATGTTTGCATACAATTGATCAAGAGCTAGAAAACTGCATAAACTTCACCTTTCCTCAGCTTGTATGGTTTCAGCTCAGGACTTAATAGATTTAAGAGAAGAAATGCTATTCAATGAAGTGTTTTTCTTACTTGTCTTTCATCTTTTGGATTTACTAAAAATAGCTGCTTGGCCAAGTAGTTCACTTCTACCATCAGCATCGGAGCCTGCAGAGGCTAAATGTGATAGTATAATGAGTTTCAAATTACCCAATCCAACAGTTCTCTGCTATTAGGAGACAAAGCAATGCAAACAGTCATCATTATTCTAACGAGCCACATGCTCTGGCTTCTCTAATGCAGAGCTGGATTAACAGACATTCTGTTATTGCTATCTCCTCTCTCAAGAATTCAAACAGTTGTTGAAATTAGCTCTGACTTATAGAGGGATACTTCTCAGTACATAAGGAAATTCCTTAAATATAATGGCATGGCTTACATTTGGAAGCAAATGCTTAAACAAATCAAGACCATTTAGAAGAGAAAAAAACCAATTTTTTTGTTCATTTTATTTGTGAAATGGTGCCTTAAGTATTAGATTAAGTCATGAGAAAACATCTGGATTCATGAAAATATATTCTATATTAGACATGGACACTGTTTCGGTGGATCTCCAGTAGAGGGAATTTCAGGCCGTCAGGGGTAAATGTCCTGGGGGTAAGCTGTCAGCGCATTCAGACATGTGGGATTACAACTCCACTCCTGCCTTTGTCATGCCCAATACGGAGTGCCTCAGCTCACCTGTCGGTGGTCTAGAGTGCACGTTTCGGAGTGCCTGATGTGAGGTCTTAGAAATACATTGAAGTTTTGTCTGTGTTGTGCGTTAGTTAACCTTGATTACTATCTAACAGCTATGTCGGGTGTGCTCTGCACTCAGCACTCTGCTAGGTGCAGTGAGAAAAAGAAGCATGACCGGTGCTCAAGGAGCTGATGATGGACATGTTAGATAATCAGGTTAAAACCCTTGTGAAACTGAAGGCCATTAGGGGAACCTCCTCATGGGGGTCATATTTTGAACTGAGCCTGGAAGGATTTGGATAGAAGAAGGCATAATGGATATAAGGACAAAGCACAAATGACAGGTGATCAGTGAGTGGAGGACACCCTTTGGGCAAGTGACAGGACAGTGTTACAACCCAGATAGGAAGGGCCTTAAATCCCAAAGTGTAAAAGTAGTAGGCAGAGCAGTGATGTTGTGGAGTAAGGGGAGGATGTGCTGAAATCACTATTTTGGAAGTGAAACCAAGCACTTAGAATGCCATGAAGCAGTAGAAGTGATGAGAGCCGAGAGCAGGGTGGTGGCCGGTGTGACAAGTAGATTTTGAGATGGACTCTGGGCGTGTGTATAAGAGTCAAAGATGGCATCATGATTTTAAGACCAGGTGACTTGGAAGTAATTGGAAGGAGCTGCTGATTTGAATGTATAAAAAGCTAATCAGTTTATGAGAGGGTAAGAAAATACATGGAGGGATTTCCTCCTCATAGTCCCGGCCTTTGACCTGCCTCTCACTCTTCTTCACAAAGGAAGCAGCTTTTCTGCTGGGAGGGTGACAGTCCTTTGTCCTTCTTTCCTGATTTGGTCCCATGTAAGTCTATAGGCACAGAGAGCATGGTCTCTTGACTCTCCCTCAGACCAGCCGAGACAGTGACCCCAAGTAATTTTACAAGGACCTGACTGTGGGGTGGTGATGGGCCATGTGACTAGCAAATCTCAGGCTTCCAGTGTCGCTTCCTGGGTAACAGGGCAGCAGTGTTATCTGTTCATCTCCATCTGCAGAGAGCTGCACTCACTTCCCAGTTGATTCTGGGCAAGGAAAGTGGCCTGGCAAAGCCCCACTGATCTAATTGTTACCTGCTTAATTGAAAGCAGGGATACTGGTTATGCAATAGGCCATTAGAAATAATGTAACCACAGACATTTATATTTTACAAATTTTCTAATTTAGATTATGGAATCAATGTGTCAGGTACTGACTTGATTTTCAGCTCAAGAGACTGAGACTCGGTACCGTTGAGGATGGGCAGGTCACGCAGGTGATGGGTGGTGTCACCTGGGGCAGGTACTCTGCCCGTTCCCACCTCCAGTTTTAGAAGAGGGAGGAAGGCTGAGGACATGGGTGTCAGAGAACTGAAATCCTGTACGTTTTACAAATCACCAAAATTCCAATTACATCCTAACCTGCATTTCTAATGCCAAAGGCAGTGAATGCACAGAGTAAAAGAGGTTTCCTCACTGGTTACTGGCAGTTCCTGGGTGTCTATGCAGCCTGTCAGAAAAGACTAACCAGTGGTCCTCACACACGGGGTTTGCTTTTGACAGACAGTTAGAAAGTGAATTCATGTAGAAAGATCTTCTCATAAGACTGGATTTGACACCAAGCAAAACTTCTTTCCAGCCTATGGCTATGTTTCTTATAACTACTATTTATTTATAACTGTGTGTCAGGCATGAGCTAAATACTTGACATTCATGAATACACTTTACCCTTAAGCACCCCTAGGTTGTTTCCCTCAATCTGCAGATGAGGAAGTAGAGCTTTGAGCGTGAAGAGGTTGTCGAAGATCATCCCATAGTGAAGGTCAGATATGTTTCTCTCTTAGTTAGGCAAAAACTCATTGCTTCTAAAAGGCCTTGGAAATAAGGGGTTGATGTGCCATTGTGGCCTTTTATTCAGGATTTGCAGTGCCAGAAGTGGACAGACAGGAAGTGTCAACCCAGGGACAGAGCTGCTCTGAAAGCAGTGATGAATTCCCAAGTTAGTTGTGGATGAAAATGTTTCAAACCTTCTTGCCTGGCTCTGCTGATGTGTGGTTGGAGGAAGGCAAGCATTATGTTTCTGGAGCTCTAAATCATGACAGATGATGGCAGCATGGCAAACTTGATGGCCTTGTTTACTGTCGTCCCCAGATAAGAGATAGGCTGCCACACCTCTGACACACAGAGAAGAATTTTTTTTTTTTTGCGGTACACGGGCCTCTCACTGTTGTGGCCTCTCCCGTTGCGGAGCACAGGCTCTGGATGCGCAGGCTCAGTGGCCATGGCTCACGGGCCCAGCTGCTCTGTGGCATGTGGGATCCTCCCGGACCGGGGCACGAACCCATGTCCCCTGCATCGGCAGGCGGACTCTCAACCACTGCGCCACCAGGGAAGCCCCACACAGAGAAGAATTTAGTGTTGCTAAATGCCCAAGCAGAAAGGCACATGAGTGCCTCATTTATTCCCATCCTTAATTTGATGGCGAGAGCAGAACTCACGGTGTTGAACTGACGTGCCGGAGGCCGCGCTGCCTCTTGTTGCTGCTGTTACCAAGGCCATTAACATCATCAATATCAATAGGCCATTTAATATTTACAGTTTGAAAAACCAGAGGATATAAATTATTAATATACATTGTAGGTGACATTCATACATCACTCTGATTTCAAGTAATTTTTGTCTAGTTATAATTATTATTTTATTGAGTCCTTATGGTAAGATAAGTATTATTATCCACCCCCACCCCACCCCCCGCCAACAATGGAGAAGGAGGCTTGGAGGACTGGTGCCCAGCGAGCCTGCACGTAACAGAGCCAACCTCTCCCCTGCCACTGATCCCTGCAGGACAGACATGCTTCCCTGGTCAGTGCACCTCTTAGCCCCAGAGCTCAAGGACAGCCACCCCCAGTCCCACTGAGAAGAGTGATGCCCAGCCTGCAGTCAGGACCGTGTCCCCAGCAGTCCAGTCTGCACGCCTACCTCTGTGCCTCCACCACCCCACAGGTCCCACCTGCATCCCCACATTCTCAGTCGACGTCCCTCCAGGCCAGCCGAGGAAGCACCTGTCCCACTCTCCCAAATGCCTCATTCGTCCGGAAAGTCCTCCCTCTTCAGTGTGTTGGCAGCTCTGTGCCCTCTTTCCCCTCTTCCTTGGGGATGCTGGGCACTGAGTAGGTAGCTCCATGGGGGAGGGGGAGGGGGAGAGGGGAAGCATAGTTTTCTGTGCTCCGTACTCTTTTTTTTTTTTTCTTTTTTTATTGAGGTATCATTGACATATGACATTATTTCAGGTGTACAACATAATGATTTTTTTTACATAGTTTTACATCTATATTGGAGTATAATTGCTTTACAATGGTGTGTTAGCTTCTGCTTTATAACAAAGTGAATCAGTTATACATATACATACGCTCCCATATCTCTTCCCTCCTGCATCTTCCTCCCTCCCACCCTCCCTATCCCACCCCTCTAGGTGGTCACAAAGCACCGAGTTGATCTCCCTGTGCTATGCGGCTGCTTCCCACTAGCTATCTATTTTACGTTTGGTAGTGTATATATGTCCATGCCTCTCTCTCGCTTTGTCACAGCTTACCCTTCCCCCTCCCCATATCCTCAAGTCCATTCTCTAGTAGGTCTGTGTCTTTATTTCTGTCTTACCCCTAGGTTCTTCATGACATTTTTTTCCTTAGATTCCATATATATGTGTTAGCATACGATATTTGTCTTTCTCTTTCTGACTTACTTCACTCTGTATGACAGACTCTAGGTCCATCCACCTCACTACAAATAACTCAATTTCATTTCTTTTTATGGCTGAGTAATATTCCATTGTATATATGTGCCACATCTTCTTTATCCATTCATCCGATGATGGACACTTAGGTGGTTTCCATGTCCTGGCTATTATAAATAGAGCTCCAATGAACATTTTGGTACATGTCTCTTTTTGAATTATGGCTTTCTCAGGGTATACGCCCAGTAGTGGGATTGCTGGGTCATATGGTAGTTCTATTTGTAGTTTTTTAAGGAACCTCCATACTGTTCTCCATAGTGGCTCTATCAATTTACATTCCCACCAACAGTGCAAGAGGGTTCCCTTTTCTCCACACCCTCTACAGCATTTATTGTTTGTAGATTTTTTGATGATGGCCATTCTGACTGGTGTGAGATGATATCTCATTGTAGTTTTGATTTGCATTTCTCTAATGATTAATGATGTTGAGCATTCTTTCATCTGTTTGTTGGCAATCAGTATATCTTCTTTGGAGAAATGTCTATTTAGGTCTTCTGCCCATTTTTGGATTGGGTTGTTTGTTTTTTTGATATTGAGTTGCATAAGCTGGTTGTAAATTTTGGAGATTAATCCTTTGTCAGTTGCTTCATTTGCAAATATTTTCTCCCATTCTGAGGGTTGGCTTTTGGTCTTGTTTATGGTTTCCTTTGCTGTGCAAAAGCTTTGAAGTTTCAATAGGTCCCATTTGTTTATTTTTGTTTTTATTTCCATTTCTCTAGGAGGTGGGTCCAAAAGGATCTTGCTGTGATTTATGTCATAGAGTGTTCTGCCTATGTTTTCCTCTAAGAGTTTGATAGTTTCTGGCCTTACATTTAGGTCTTTAAACCATATTGAGCTTATTTTTGTGTATGGTGTTAGGGAGTGTTCTAATCTCATACTTTTACATGTATCTGTCCAGTTTGCCCAGCACCACTTATTGAAGAGGCTGTCCTTTCTCCACTGTACATTCCTGCCCCCTTTATCAAAGATAAGGTGACCATATGTGCGTGGGTTTATCTCTGAGCTTTCTATCCTTTCCATTGATCTACATTTCTGTTTTTGTGCCAGTACCATACTGTCTTGATTACTGTAACTTTGTAGTAGAGTCTGAAGTCAGAGAGCCTGATTCCTCCAGCTCCATTTTTCGTTCTCAAGATTGCATTGACTATTCGGGGTCTTTTGTGTTTCCATACAAATTGTGAAATTTTTTGTTCTAGTTCTGTGAAAAATGCCAGTGGTAGTTTGATAAGGATTACATTGAATCTGTAGATTGCTTTGGGTAGTAGAGTCATTTTCACAATGTTGATTCTTCCAATCCAATGACTTGGTATATCTCTCCATCTATTTGTATCATCTTTAATATCTTTCATCAGTGTCTTATAATTTTCTGCATAAAGGTCTTTTGTATCCTTAGGTACGTTTATTCCTAGATATTTTATTCTTTTTGTTGCAACGGTAAATGGGAGTGTTTTCTTGATTTCACTTTCAGATTTTTCATCATTAGTGTATAGGAATGCCAGAAATTTCTGTGCATTAATTTTGTATCCTTCTACTTTACCAAATTCATTGATTAGCTCTAGTATTTTGCTGGTAGCATCTTTAGGATTCTCTATGTGTATTATCATGTCATCTGCAAACAGTGACAGCTTTATTTCTTCTTTTCTGATTTGGATTCCTTTTATTTCCTTTTATTCTCTGATTGCTGTGGCTAAAACTTCCAAAACTGTTGAATAGGAGTGGTGAGAGTGGGCAACGTTGTCTTGTTCCTGATCTTAGTGGAAATGCTTTCAGGTTTTCACCATTGAGGACGATGTTGGCTGTGGGTTTGTCATATATGGCCTTTATTATGTTGAGGAAAGTTCCCTCTATGCCTACTTTCTGGAGGGTTTTTATCATAAATGGGATTTGAATTTTGTCAAAAGCTTTCTCTCCATCTATTGAGATGACGGTATGGTTTTTCTCCTTCAATTTGTTAATATTGTGTAAGACGTTGATTGATTTTCGTATATTGAAGAATCCTTGCATTCCTGAAATAAACCCCACTTGATCATGGTGTATGATCCTCTTAATGTGCTGTTGGTTTCTGTTTGCTAGTATTTTGTTGAGGATTTTTGCATCTATGTTCATCAGTGATATTGGCCTGTAGTTTTCTTTCTTTGTGACATCCTTGTCTGGTTTTGCTATCAGGATGATTGTGGCCTCGTAGAATGAGTTTGGGAGTGTTCCTCCCTCTGCTATATTTTGGAAGAGTTTGAGAAGAATAGGTGTTAGCTCTTCTCTAAATGTTTGATAGAATTCGCCTGTGAAGCCATCTGGTCCTGGGCTTTTGTTTGTTGGAAGATTTTTAATCACAGTTTCAATTTCAATGCTTGTGATTGGTCTGTTCGTATTTTCTATTTCTTCCTAATTCAGTCTTGGCAGGTTGTGCATTTCTAACGATTTGTCCATTCCTTCCAGGTTGTCCATTTTATTGGCATAGATTTGCTTGTAGTAATCTCTCATGATCTTTTGTATTTCTGCAGTCTCAATTTTTACTTCTCCTTTTTTATTTCTAATTCTATTGATTTGAGTCTTCTCCCTTTTTTTCTTGATGAGCCTGGCTAATGGTTTATCAATTTTGTTTATCTTCTCAAAGAACAAGCTTTTAGTTTCATTGATCTTTGCTATCGTTTCCATCATTTCTTTTTCATTTATTTGTGATCTGATTTTTATGATTTCTTTCCTTCTGCTAACCTTTGGGGTTTTTTTTGTTCTTCTTTCTCTAATTGCTTTAGGTGCAAGGGTAGGTTGTTTCTTCGAGATGTTTCCTGTTTCTTAAGGTAGGATTGTATTGCTATAAACTTCCCTCTTAGAACTGCTTTTGCTGCATCCCATAGGTTTTGGGTCGTCATGTCTCCATTGTCATTTGTTTCTAGCTATTTTTTTATTTCCTCTTTGATTTCTTCAGTGATCACTTTGTTATTGAGTAGTGTATTGTTTAGCCTCCATGTGTTTGTAGTTTTTACAGATCTTTTCCTGTAATTGATATATAGTCTCATAGCGTTGTGGTCAGAAAAGATACTTGATACAATGTCAATTTTCTTAAATTTACCAAGGCTTGATTTGTGACCCAAGATATGATCTATCCTGGAGAATGTTCCATGAGCACTTGAGAAAAATGTGTATTCTGTTGTTTTTGGATGGAAAGTGCTATAAATATCAATTAAGTCCATCTTGTTTAATGTATCATTTAAAGCTTGTGTTTCCTTATTTATTTTCATTTTGGATGATCTGTCCATTGGTGAAAGTGGGGTGTTAAAATCCCCTAGTATGAATGTGTTACTGTTGATTTCGCCTTTTATGGCTGTTCGTATTTGCCTTATGTATTGAGGTGCTCCTATGTTGGGTGCATAAATATTTACAATTGTTTTATCTTCTTCTTGGATCAATCCCTTGATCATTATGTAGTGTCCTTCTTTGTGTCTTGTAATAGTCTTTATTTTAAAGTCTATTTTGTCTGATATGAGAATTGCTACTCCAGCTTTCTTTTGGTTTCCATTTGCATGGAACATCTTTTTCCATCCCCTCACTTTCAATCTGTATGTGTCTCTAGATCTGAAGTGGGTCTCTTGTAGACAGCATATATATGGGCCTTGTTTTTGTATCCATTCAGCCAGTCTGTGTCTTTTGGTGGAAGCATTTAATTCATTTACATTTAAGGTAATTATTGATATGTATGTTCCTATTCCCATTTTTAAAATTGTTTTGGGTTCGTTATTGTAGGTCTTTTCCTTCTCTGTCTTTCTGGCCTAGAGAAGGTCCTTTAGCATTTGTTGTCAAACTGGTTTTGTGGCGCTGAACTCTCAGCTTATGCTTGTCTGTAAAGGTTTTAATTTCTCCGTCAAATCTGAATGAGATCCTTGCTGAGTAGAGTACTATTGGTTGTAGGTTTTTTTTCCTTCATCACTTTAAATATGTCCTTCCAGTCCCTTCTGGCTTTCAGAGTTTCTGATGAAAAATCAGCTGTTAACCTTATGGGGATTCCCTTGTGTGTTATTTGTTGTTTTTCTCTTGCTGCTTTTAATATGTCTTCCTTGCATTTAATTTTTGACAGTTTGATTAATATGTGTCTTGGCGTATTTCTCCTTGGATTTATTCTGTATGGGACTCTCTGTGCCTCCTGGACTTGATTAACTATTTCCTTTCCCATATTAGGGAAGTTTCCAACTATAATGTCTTCAAATATTTTCTCAGTCCCTTTCTTTTTCTCTTCTTCTTCTGGAACCCCTATAATTCGAATGTTGGTGCATTTAATGTTGTCCCAGAGGTCTCTGAGACTGTCCTCAGTTCTTTTCATTATTTTCTCTTTATTCTGCTCTGCAGTAGTTATTTCCACTATTTTATCTTCCAGGTCACTTATCCGTTCTTCTGCCTCAGTTATTCTGCTATTGATCCCTTCTAGAGTATTTTTAATTTCATTTATTGTGTTGTTCATCGTTGCTTGTTTCATCTTTAGTTCTTCTAGGTCCTTGTTAAATGTTTCTTGCAGTTTCTCTATTCTATTTCCAAGATTTTGGATCATCTTTACCATCATTATTCTGAATTCTTCTTCAGGTAGACTGCCTATTTCCTCCTCATTTTTTAGGTCTGGTGGGTTTTTATCTTGCTCCTTCATTTGCTGTGTGTTTTTCTGTCTTCTCATTTTGCTTATCTTACTGTGTTTGGGGTCTCCTTTTTGCATGCTGCAGGTTTGTAGTTTCCGTTGTTTTTGGTGTCTGTCCCCAGTGGCTAAGTTTGGTTCAGTGGGTTGTGTAGGCTTCCTGGCAGAGGGGACTCATGCCTGTGTTCTGGTGGATGAGGCTGGATCTTGTGTTTCTGGTGGGCAGGTCCATGACTGGTGGTGTGTTTTGGGGTGTTTGTGGCCTTATTATGATTTTACGCAGCCTCTCTGCTAATGGGTGGGGTTGTGTTCCTGTCTTGCTAGTTGCTTGGCATAGGGTGTTCAGCACTGTAGCTTGCTGGTCGTTGAGTGAAGCTGGGTGTTGGTGTTGAGATGGAGATCTCTGGGAGATTTTCGCCATTTGATATTACGTGTAACTGGGAGGTCTCTTGTGGACCAGTGTTCTGAAGTTGGCTCTCCCACCTCAGAGGCACAGCACTGACTCCTGGCTGCAGCACCCAGAGCCTTTCATCCACACAGCTCAGAATAAAATGGAGAAAAAGTAGAAAGAAAGAGGATAAATAAAATAAAATAAAATAAAGTTATTAAAATAAAAAATAATTATTAAGAAAAAAAAATTTTTTAAGCAAAAAAACCCCCAAAAAAACAGACGGATAGAACCGTAGGACAAATGGTGAAAGCAAAGCTATACAGAAAAAATCTCACACAGAAGCATACACACTCAGAAAAAGAGGAAAAGGGGAAAAAATAATGAATCTTGCTCTCAAAGTCCACCTCCTCAATTGGGATGATTCATTGTCTATTCAGGTATTCCATAGATGCAGGGTACGTCAAGTTGGTTGTGGAGATATAATCCGCTGCTCCTGAGGCTGCTGGGAGAGATTTCCCTTTCTCTTCTTTTTTTGCACAGCTCCCGGGGTTCAGCTTTGGATTTGGCCCTGCCTGTGCGTGTACGTCGCTGGAGGGCGTCTGTTCTTCGCTCAGACAGGACAGGGTTAAAGGAGCTGCTGATTCGGGGGCTCTGGGTCACTCAGGCCGGGGGGGAGGGAGGGGCACGATGCGGGGCGAGCCTGCGGCGGCAGAGTCCAGCATGTCGTTGCACCAGCCTGAGGCGCGCTGTGCCTTCTCCCGGGGAAGTTGTCCCTGGATTATGGGACCCTGGCAGTGGTAGGCTGCACAGGCTCCCCAGAAGGGAGGTGAGGATAGTGACCTGTGCTCGCACATAGGCTTCTTAGTGGCGGCAGCAGCAGCCTTAGCGTCTCATGCCCGTCTCTGAGGTCCGCGCTGTTAGCCGCGGCTCGCGCCCGTCTCTGGAGCTCCTTTAAGCAGCGCTCTTAATCCCCTCTCCTCGCGCACCCGGAAACAAAGAGGGAAGAAAAAGTCTCTTGCCTCTTTGGCAGGTCCAGACTTTTCCCCGGACTTCCCCCCGGCTAGCCGTGGTGCACAAACCCCTTCAGGCTGTGTTCACGCCGCCAGTCCTTTCCCTGCGCTCCGACCGAAGCCCGAGCCTCAGCTCCCAGCCCCGCCCGCCCCGTCGGGTGAGCAGAGAAGCCTCTCTGGCTGGTGAGTGCTGGTCAGCACCGATCCTCTGTGCGGGAATCTCTCTGCTTTGCCCTCCGCACCCCTGTTGCTGTGCTCTCCTCCGTGGCTCCGAAGCTTCCCCCCTCCACCACCCGCAGTCTCCGCCCGCGAAGGGGCTTCCTAGTGTGTGGAAACCTTTCCTCCTTCACAGCTCCCTCCCACTGGTGCAGGTCCTGTCCCTATCCTTTTGTCTCTGTTTATTCTTTTTTCTTTTGCCCTACCCAGGTACGTGGGGAGTTTCTTGCTTTTTGGGAGGTCTGAGGTCTTCTGCCAGCGTTCAGTAGGTGTTCTGTAGGAGTTGTTCCACGTGTAGATGTTTTTCTGATGTATCTGTGGGGAGGAAGGTGATCTCCACGTCTTACTCTTCCGTCATCTTCCCCCGGCCTCCCCCGTACTCTCTTTAGATACATGTCTGTGCTCTCAGTCTTTCCTGACTCTCAGAACTGCCCTGGTCACTGGGACCTGTTGCCCCAAGGTTTGAGCTGTTTTTTCCTTTTGAGCTTTGGGATTCATGTTTCCCAACCCACTCACATCTTCCAGGGGTTATGGGGGCCACCTTAACTCTTTTGGCCAGGGTACAGACTCACAGCCCACGTGTGGATTGGGACTGGAGTGGGGGTTGTTAGTGGGACATTGGCAGCCCTCCTCACTGCAAATGTAGCCGGGAAGGGGGAGGCCAGCTTCACAGTGCAGCAGCTCTGCTTGCCATGAGGCAGAGGAGCTGGAGGAAGATGCAGGACAGTGGCACAGGACAACAGGAGCACAAGCTGCCTGAGCCAGTCTGGGGACTGCCAGGAAATGCTGCCTCATCACCATGTACCGTCCACTCCATACTCACAGCCCCAGCTAGAATCCAGTGTGGCCACTCTGCTCAAGTCCATGTCTCAGTACCATGGCCCTTCAATATTCAGGGTCCTGTAGCATCTAAATAATAGGAAGATAGAAATCTCATGTCTTTCATAGGGAACTCAGGGCACCATCCAAGTCTCAGCATATGCGTGGTGGTGTCTGTGACCAGACACTTAGAAAACAGCTTGCCAGGGTGGAGCACATCATCAGGCCTCACCTCCCTCATCCCCAGCCATGTTCCCCCAGTAGAGAAGGGAAATTACGGCAGAATGCACTGTGTTGGGTAGCTCCAGTGCTGTCCATGTGAAATCAACACTTGTGTAATACCTGAAACTTGGAAATGGTAGGTCATGC
The DNA here is from genome assembly GCF_949752795.1 of Hyperoodon ampullatus. Lineage (NCBI taxonomy): Eukaryota > Metazoa > Chordata > Mammalia > Artiodactyla > Ziphiidae > Hyperoodon > Hyperoodon ampullatus. The sequence goes on from NC_136916.1 coordinate 72,149,041, forward strand.
TAATTTAAATAAAACATGACAAGAACACTCAACCTCCACCTGCTGTGTAAGTCAAGTGTAGCATCCATGTTATTCCATTGACTGCTGTAGCTGGTCTACTCTATTTACGTCCTTCTATTTCATGTCTTACTAATATGCAGATGAACATTGGAATCATGTCACTAATTCTCAGGGTTCTGACCACCCCCTCGCCGAGCAGTCTTCTGATAAGTTGGGATCCCATATGGCTTTGCTCAGAGACAGGATACACTGGTTTTTGGAACCATGTTGAGTAACACACATCTGGAGGGAGAATGTCTAGCACAAGAAAGAAAGTGATACAACTTCACTGAAAGATATTTCAACCTAGAAGACTACTTTGTGTTGTTCTCAGCTCATACATTAGCAGTCAGAAATGCTCTGTGACTGGGAATGCCTGGGGTGCTCATCTGGGCCCATACTACGCATGGCGGCCCCTCAGACATTCCCTGACCAGAGGCAACGCTGAGGCTGGACTGGCCTTTGTGGTTCCCATTACGATTGCAAGGCATTCTTAGCAACAACCACCAGGGAACTTTGAAAAAACAAGGCTTATTACTCAAAGGTCTCAGAGGGTACACAGCACGCCCAGGGCCACACAGCACTGTCATGGGTAAGGGAGAGAGAAAGAGTGCAGACCCAGAGCTCTACCCTTATTGGGGTCCCGGGTCGGGTGCTTAGGGTTTCACCAGTTCAATCTTTATTGGCAAATTTAAAACATAAGAACAGGAATTAGGCACTCTAACTAGGGAGAAGTGGGGTCATCAAATGACCAGTTATCTAGGTCACCTTGGGTTTTCTAGAAGGGGAACCGCATGGGTGGCCTTGCCCTTTATCTAGTAGTGTAGCTGGGAATATGCCTATGTGAGGTGGATGCCTTTTAAATAGTTGCCTCGGCAATGGAAAACTTAATGCCAGGCACTTACAGTACAATCAAAAAGGCTTACTGTCAGGCACTTTCACTCCAAAGACCTAAATACACATCAAGTCCGTGATAAAAAGACTCAATACCATAAGATGTCATGTCTCCCCAATCTGTAATCTATAGATCCAATTCATGTCCAACATAAATTTCATCAGAGTATTTCTGGGAAAGCCTGATGAGCGGATTCTAACATGTATATGGATGAGCAAAAGATCAAGAACAGCCAGGGCCCCATGAAGAAGAAAAGGGGGCACCTTGCCCTTCCAGCTGTTCTTGTCTAGAATTCTAAAGTCTGCGTAGTTAAGACAGGGGAGATTGAAACTGGGGTAGAAAAAAGGAGAAGAACAGAGAATCCCACAAGAGAGAACCCACGCCTGATGAAGACCTTACTTGTCAGAACAGGCCCTGCAAGTACGTGGGTGGGAGGGACGGCTTAATGATTTCGGTGGCAGCACCAAAAACCACATGGAGAAGATCTGATTGGATGCTTGTGTAGGAAAATATATACAGAAGTCAACTCTCTGTGATCAAGGCCCTAATGGTTAAAGATGGAGCATTCCAGCTTTGATACAGGGAGGCCTCCAAAATAAGATGCAGAAAGATTAAAAGATTGGTAGATTTGACTAACTTAACATACCATGTATCAAAAAATTAAAAAAAAATGAACAAAGTGAAATAGCCACAAACTTGAAGAAGACATTTGCAACACATGGAGCAAAAAAATATGTATATCAGAATATATTTGAAAACATGAATCAATGGGTAAAAAACACAAAACAGATTTCACAAAGAAAACATAGGCAAGGCAAAAAAAGCCCCTTTGTTTAGTGCTGTCTGCCCAGAAGGTACAACTACAAAGCAAACAATGCAATGATTATCATAAAGTTCAGAATACCACCTGTGGGGAGAAAGTGAGCCTTTAGTGAGTTGTGCGTGGAGGGCCTAGAAGGTTCTGACATTTTCCTCTGTGTTAAGCTCAGTGTTTGCTACATACATGCTTGTTTTATTATTTTCCAAGTGTTATGTATACACTTTTGCACATAAAGCAAGAATAAGGAAGTGATGTGCACTAGCAAAGAAACTCCCACACTTAGTGGGAACACGGCTCATTACTAACGTGACCTCTTCTGGCTCCTTCTGTGGAGAGCTCTGATCACGCGTGTAGTCCTGCTTGTCTGCCCCAGCAATGGCCACACCAGGAGCCCATTCGCAGTGTTGGGCACCAGCCCTGCCTGGTGGAGTCCCGGAGCCTGCTGTCCTGCTTAGGGATGCCTTCCCTGCCAGCCCATCCCATCTCCTGAGACGTCTGCCGAGGCCTCCCTGTGAGGGTGCACAGGTTCTGTTCCATCTGGAGTTGGCGTCAGGCTGCGAGCCAAGCACACAGCCTTGTCCAGAAGGCATTGGGTGCTGTGTGTGGCAGCTGGGAAGATGCACAGGTTTGTACTACAGAACGGGTGTGCGGGTTTACCTTCAGGGCCCTCAAGAGCCAGGGGGAACACTTGAGCTCCCCTGTTCCTTAAAGCCAACTACTCCTCTGGAAGTGCTCTTGCCGAGGTGAACAGATGCCATGAGGCCCCGAGGCCGCTTCTCAGCTGTCCTCTGAAGCCTGTGGCACAAGCCCCTGGGAAGCACACTCCCCATGTCCTCCCACTGCAGTGGCCGCTGCGCCAGTGGCTCTGCAGCTCCCTCCTCACCTTCCCAACCTCTAGGCCCTGCAGCGCCCCCCACCTCCACCAACATTCACTCTGCAGGTGACCCTGTCACCAGCCCCTGCTTCAAGTGACATCTGTGTGCCGATGCCTCAAGGAGTCACATCCTCACCAGGGACCACTCCCATGAACTCCTGACTTGTGTGGCCCACTGTCTGCTCAGCATCCCGAGGAGACCTCTCATAGGCCTCTCAACTCTGAAATGTCGGCACCTGAATGCTGCTCTTTCCTCAGAAGTTGGGTTGTTCCAGAATCTTTGCCATCCTAGAGCGCAAATGACCCGTCCAGATGCCTGGTTTGGTCACCCTCTTCCTCTCACAGCTCACATCTGATTTGTTAGCTGATTGGATGACCCTTTCCTTTAAAATGTATCCCTATTTTCTCCTCTTTTTACCACTTCCAGCCACTATCATCTTTCACCTGAATTATTTTAATATTGCCCTAAGCACTCTCCTGTTTCTGTTCTTTTCCCCCCTGCATTCTAGTCTCCTGTCTCAGCCAGATGGGTCCTTTTACAGCATGAACTAGGCTATGTCACTTACTTGCTTATCCCCGCCCCCCCCCCCCCCCCCCTTCCTGGCTAGCTCAGAGTAAAAGGCAAAGCCTTAAATAGCCTTGAGGCAATGTTTATCTCGTCTTTTCCTCTGCCCTCTTCTGTCTACCCTGGGCAGCCACACTGCCCACCTGCCTTCTCCCCAGGCATTGTAGGCACACTCTTGCCCCAGGACATGTGCACCTGCAGTGCCCTTTTCTGGGATACATGTCCTTCTGACAACCATGTGGCAGGCTCCTGCACAGTCCTTGGGTCTCTTAAGTTATGCCTTCCCAGATTACCTTATTTAAAATAACACCTCTTTCCTCTTCATAGCTTATATTTCTCCATAGCACTTACTACCACCTCACATGTAACATGTCTTATGTATATTTGTCTCCCTCCTCTGGGAGAAAGTCTTCTGTTTAGCAGTCCATCTACCTGTTCCAGTTTTCTACTGCCATGACAAATCATCACAAACTTAGCAATTTAATTGAAGCAACACATCTATTAAGTAAGCTTATTGTAGTGATCATTTTGCAATATGTATCAATACATGTATAAAGTCATGATGCTGTACACTTTAAACTTATACAATGATACATGTTAATTATATCTCAATAATTAAAAACTTATATTATCTTACAGTTCTGTAGGTCAGAATACAGTGGATTTGCCTGGTGTTTCAGCTCTGGGTCTCCCATGGCCAGAATCATCGTGTCAGCAGGGCTGCTTTCCCTTCTGGAGGCTCTGGGGGCAAATCCATATCCAGCCTCTCTCAGGCTGTTGGCAGGATTCAGTTCCATGGGTTGTAGGCTGAGGTCCCTGTCTCCTGCTGGCTGTCACCTGAGGGAGTCATTCTTGCCTTCTATGGGCTGCCCACATGCCTTGGCTCATGGCCCCTTCCTCCACCTTCAAAACCAGCAATGGCAGTCGAGTCCTTTCTTTCTGCTTCGAATCTCTCTGAGCTGGGTCTCTCTGACTGGCCCCAGCTGGAGAAAGTTCTCTGTTTCTAAAGGCTCGAGTGATTATACGGGGTCCACTGGGATCATCTAGGATAATCTCCTGATTTTAAGCCCATAGCTTTAATTCCATTTTGCACAGTGCCTTTTGCTGTGTAAGGTAACAGTCACAGGTGTGACACCAGGGGTAAAGTTTCTGCCTTCTGCACCACCCTCCCACCAGGGCAGCATGGACAGCAGGGCAACAAGTGCCTTCTGAAAAGAGAGACCTTTATAGTAGCTGATGTGGTTAGATGCTGCTCCAAGTTGTTAGAATCAAAAACAAACAGAGGGAATTCCCTGGTGGCACAGTGGTTAAGAATCTGCCTGCCAATGCAGGGGACACGGGTCCAGTCCCTGGTCCGGGAAGATCCCACATGCCGCAGAAACCCACATACTAAAGCCCACGCTCTGCAACAAGAGAAGCCACCACAATGAGAAGCCTGCACACCACAAGGAAGAGTAGCCCCCGCTCGCTGCAACTAGAGAAAGCCCACACGCAGCAACGAAGACCCAACGCAACCAAAAATAAATAAATAATTAAAAACAAAAACAAAAACAGAGACCAGACTTGAAAATTCCCTGAGCAGACAACCAGTTTAGTCCTACAAACAAAGCTTAATTTAGCTTATTTTGTAAGGCTAACTTGACCTGGGTCATTTCTTCCTTATGCTTCTGAAAATCATAAGCAAAACTTAAACTGTTTCCCAAGGTTGATATGAGGTAAGTACTGACCATTTCCCTATCATTTAAGAAAATTTTGATACTGTAACCAACACTGTGAAGAATAAACAAACCATCACCACTTTCCCACTATACAGGATGCTTTGCAACAGTGTACCCCTGAGCCTCAATCCATGTTTTGGTTTGAGTGCTCCCGGTTTCCAAACTGTCTTTTTGGTGTGTATTCATTACTTCTTGGGTGATTCATTGTTCTTACTTTGACTGTTTGTGAACTGTTGACAAGGCACTCTATGCATTACATCCTTACAGAGCTCTTGTAATGACAACAGGAGCCCTAAGAGCTGGGAGAGCCCCAGGCCCTGTGGTCTCAGGCCCGTGCAACAGTGAACCCTGAACAGAAGATACCCCGTAGGAAGCACTGGGCCCAGTTTCTGAGCACTCTGCCCTTTAGAAATGAGAAGGGCCTGAACTGTGATGCTGTCTGCCCTGGTCTGACTGCCTGTACTTTCTTTAGGTCATTTAACTTTGCCTTTCTAATCATCTCTCTTACTACTTTTATAAACATCGTTGGTTGTGCCACGCTGCAAATGATTCCATGTTTACACCCCTTTTTTCTCCCCCATACAGATGCATATCCTAATTCCGAAGTTGTCTATGTCTGGACCAATGGCACAACCAAGTCAGTGGTGGTGGCAGAAGATGGCTCCAGGCTAAATCAATACCACCTGATGGGGCAGACAGTGGGCACAGAGAACATCAGCACCAGCACAGGTAAGCCTCACCCCCCATTCAAGGCGCACACCCTGGGAGAGCCCAGGACTCTCCTTAGCTGCCCGGGGCCTGTTGTGCTGTGCTGGCCACAAGGAGCCTTCCGCATCGGGCCCCCTCCCTCCAGCCGCACATGGAGGCATCAGCTGTGGCATCCTGGCATTAAGGGTCATGAGAGGCATTAATCTGAGGTGCATTTGCCTCCATGTGAGCAGCCCTGGTGACTGCAGGTCCTGGCCGGAGGCCTCATGGACCTACTTATATAACATAGTCTTGCCCAAGCACTGAGACATGAGGGCAGCAGCCTCTGCAGGAAAGGTAGAGAGCTTCCTGCAAATACTCTCATTTACCTGTTCTGCTATCTCCCCACTTTGAACATTTCAGAGGTTTTCCTGGGGTTGAATTTGGGAAAGCACAACCGGGCAGCATAGAAATAGACGAGGCCTTAGCAGGTGCTGTCACACCCGCAGGCACAGGGCTGGCCTGAGCCCGCAGGGCAGCACAAGCCGGGCTTCACCTGACACAAAGTGGGCAGGATGTCCAAAGGAACACAATGCGTTCCCTTCTTGCACCTGCAAAGGGTGTCCTCAGACACCTCCTGGCCACAGGAAGCCCAGCCCTAGAGGTCATGGTCACAAACTTGGCTGTGAGCAGGGGAGGGTCCTGCAGGGCTTCTCATGGCAGGAGAAATGTGGAACAGGGATGGCGTAAGTCCTGCTTGCAGCATGAGTTCTAAGCCTCAAATGTTACCCTGGTCAGCGTCCCTCTGTCAGCATCACCACCCCCTGGAGCTGGCTGGAAGCACAGGGACGTGCAGTGCATGCCTCTTCTCACACAGGCACTCTGTGGCCGTCCACTGGTGTGGGCTGCCATCCTGGGGAAAGGGCCTGGCAGGGCTGGAAGGAGGCTGCTGTGCCATGTGGTTACCGTGTTAAAGGCAAGGGAAGAGGAAGCAGACCTGATTTTATGGGAACAAGTGAAAAGGTGGCACCGCAGAGGTTTGGGGTTAAGAATCGCAATGCTCATGGAGGGTGCTACAGTTGGGAGTCGTTTCATGTCGTTCTTTAAAAATTTATAAATGGGTTTCTGCTCCTATTTGCATTCCAAAAAGATGGTCTTTTTTTGAACGTTATCTTATATTGTTATCCTCAACTCAAATATAGAATGAAAAGAACCACCACAACAAAAGAATTATAAGGAGAGTAACTTCAAATCCTAATGCAAAGAAACAGAACGGCATTCTCCCTCTTCTCAAGCATTGAGAGGCAAAATCGGATCATGATAAAGATGTCTTTGCTACTAAACGCATCTTGCCCCCCTTCTCTCTGTCCCTGTCTCCTTCTGCTAGGCCTGAGCCTATTCCCCTCCTCTCACCTGCTCTCATCTGCCTGGGGCTGTGGGGAGGGAGTGGTGCACCTTGGCCCTGAGGGAATTTTGGTCCCCTCTTCTGTAAGAGGGCAGAGTTCGCCACATATGATCTTAACTCATGCTGTGAGAAAAGGCACGTAGGGACACATCCACAGCTGGCCTTGCTGAGCACTGGGCTTTGAATCCAACAACAAGCGTCCGAGCTATGTAATCAGTCTCAAATGTCTCAACATTCTGCCCAGGCAGCCAGCCGACCACCCTCGAACAGATGGCCCCACCGGGGGTCTACCTTAGCAGAGACCCCAGGCCCTTCCGCCCACATTCACAGTTCCACCAGGTTCCCTGGCCACACCATCTACTTCTTGCAATTCAGCTGAAGAACTCTTGTCCTCAGATCAACTCAGCTCTGCCTCCACTTCTCAAAGCATCCTTCCCATCTCCCCAGGGAGATGCAAATTCACACAGCAAAGGAGACTCTGTCTAACACACCCTCCCACCGCAGCCGCCTTGGCTCCTTACCAGTTCACCGTCAGGGCAGCATCGTTCTCCGCAACGAAGGGGAGGTCTGCACTCGCCTCCCACACAGCCAGGCAGATCCAGAGAAGGCACTGGGGCATCGCCAAGGAAATGCCCTCACTCTCTCTGTGGACCAGCGGAAGCTCAGAGCGGCCAGCACCCGTGGCCTCCGGAGGCTCTTGCTCCTCACCCCAAGCCGGCTGAGGGGGCACAGAGCCTGTGGGGAAGTGGTAGCCCCCCACTCCTTCCAGCCCTCCCTGGCTGGGGAATGAGAAAACAATCCGCCCACGACAGGGCTCTGTGATCTCCTGAGTTATATCTGGAGAGGCTAAATCCTGAAATCCCGATGGCAGTAGCAGTGAGGGGGGCCGGTGGAGAGTGGCATAGATTGTGGCCAGGGATTAGGAAAACACACAAATCTGATTTTCCCCAGCAAAGCATCCACCAGCAGAGCCTCTTCAGAGGCTGGGGGTCAAAAGACTTACTTATAAAATGACCGTTAAGAAATCCATGCATCCTTCAGCCTCTCCTTCACCCAAACAATACAAATAAATGCTTTTCCAAAGGGAGGGTGGAGAGAAGGGAGGCTCCCAGGCTCTGACCAGGGGCAGGAACCACAGGGCAGGACTGTAGGGTTTCATTTAGGTGGCTGACTGCACTAATTTGCTCATTTGCAGGTGAATACACAATCATGACGGCTCATTTCCACCTGAAGAGGAAGATCGGGTACTTTGTCATCCAGACCTATCTCCCCTGCATAATGACTGTGATTTTGTCGCAAGTGTCCTTTTGGCTGAACCGAGAATCAGTCCCAGCCAGGACAGTGTTTGGTGAGTGTCCCCAAGCCAGGCCTGCAGACTGTGTTCTGTGACTGCCTCTAACACCCCAAAGACAGCAGCGTCAAAGTCCCTAGTGCTGCCTGTCTATTCTGTGACCTAGAAAACAAACGGACCAGTTAGTTATGAATTCAGTGTTAAAGACTAGATTTAGGGCTGCTCTCTGAACCAGGGTTCAGAGCAATTCGATCACTGTTTCCCTTTTGAAAAGTCTTTCACTGGGAGCCTTTTTTTTCTTGAGGTTTGAAATTGCCAGCAATCTGTCTTATGTGGGGTTTTGCTACGGTATTTTCACAAGTCTCATAAAGTACTGTTTTCTATGTTATCAGGCAGTTTTCTTTGAAATGTGCATGCCACTTTAACATTAGCTCCCAATATTAACAGTCAATGTGTTACATGTAATATGATAGATTAAATGTATATAAAATATAATATATATTACCTTATGTATATATAAATATAATATATATGAGATATACATACGTACGTATGATACATGTATATATGTATACATATATATGATAAGAATTTAGAAAATTATCTGACATCCCTGAGACATAAATCAAGTTTAGCAAGATCCAGCTCAGGAGGTACCTTAGCACAGCAGACATGGTCGAGTGTTTGACTTTTACGTGGAAGCTCATTTCATCAAAATCAATGTTAGAAGTAATTTTGTGGGTCAGTTGTAATGGATGCTCACATCTTTCTAAACTGTAAAGTACTATTCCCGCCTCAGCTTTTCCTATTGCACTGTCCCTTCCAAAGAAGGAAAGCGTGCCCTGCATTTCCCGCCAGCGCTCCTGTAGGTGGAGGAAGCGGGGGTGGGGGGTGGGGGCCTCGGGATTTCCAGTGACGGCCCTAGATTACTCCTGTCCGACCATCTCTCTACCTCGAGCCACATACCCAGCTTCACCTGCCTCACCTGATTTAGCTTCAGGAAGGTGTGGAGGTTGGCTTGTGGCCAGGCAGTGCTCCCCCAGCTCTTTAGGGGAGCATTAGTAGGTGGGCAAGGAAAAAAATTTAGTTTGGAGAATGCCCTATATTCCAGTCTGCTTCCTCTTAGAGATTCTCAAAGCACATTAGGATGTTAAAGGACTCAAGGAGACACAAGAAGCCTGTTCAAGGTCACACACAGAACACTTCTCTCCAGCACAATGATTAACTGGATTTCTAAGAAAAATCAAAGATGACTACTGATTTCTCATTTAGTGTTAATTCCATGCACAGTACCACGTTCAGTGAGGGTATATAAATACCTCTGAAGGATGACACTGAATGAAGACTAAGCTGCTATGACCACCAGCAACATGACACTCTTTTGGTGCTCTTTCCTGAGGCTGCCCTAACAAGGTACCACACACTGAGTGCTTAAGCAATAGAAATTAACTGTCTCACAGTTCTGGAGGCTACAAGTCCAAAATCAGCAGAGTTCTTTCTTCTGAGGGCTGTGAGAAAGGCTCTGTTTCTGGCCTCTCTCCCAGTTTCTGGTACTTCCTTGGCTTGTGGCAGCATAATTCCAGTCTTCACGTGCTGTTCTCCCTGTGTGTGTGTGAGAGAGAGATACCAGTCATATTGGATTAAGGCCTACCCTAATGACCTCATTTTAACTTGATTACTTCTGTAAAGACCATATTTCCAAGTAAGATCTGGAAAGTAAATCTGAGGTTCTGGAAATTAGGAATTCAACCTATGCATTTGGGGGGGTACACAGTTCCACTCATAACAGGTGTGTTGCACCCACACCCCATACACATACGTGCACCTTTTTGCAAACAAAACTGCAGTAAGAAGAAAGACACAGAGCATGTGGAAACTACATGGGCTGTAACGGTTCAGCAGACCTGGGTCCCAGTACAGGTTCTCATTTGCCAGCTGGCGACTTTGGGTACATTACTATTTTTAAATTTTAAGCTCCTCACTTGCAAAATGGGGATAATGACACCCCTCCAGAATGTAGCTTAGATCAGAGTCTGGCCCTTAGTAGACGCCTGTTAGAGGGTCATCATCCCCTTCCGAGGATCCAGACTTCCTTTATGGTCACTGCAAATTTCCCCAGAAGACAAGGCAGATGGCTACAGGCATCTTGCATGGCAGTATCGAGGTGGCCCAGATCCTCTTAGAGGGAGTGAAGTGCCAAGACCCAGATTCAGATGTGGTGCTTCTGTTGCACTCTGGTCCTCGGAGTCTCGCAGGCTGCATTAATCCATGTGAAAGCAAGCTTGTCTCATCAGTTTTCTGGAGCCCACGACTTGTAAGGTGCACAGTGAGTCTTTGTGAAGCACTTCGTTAGAGCAGTGGGAACGTTCTTGCCCTTCTCAGCTGGACTTAACTTGGGGCCACTAAGATGCCCCACTCCTCTGACCCATCCTTGTTGAGCACCAGCTCTCTGCAGGGTCAGGTCAGGACAATGGGGACACAGTTAGGGTATGTGTATGAATCAGACCCAAATCCCTGCCCACCTCGATTTATGTTCTAGAGGAAGGAGACGATTGACAAGGTAAATAAACTAAGCAGCGTTTTAAATGCTACGAATGTGTTGTGCTGTGAAAATTGTAGAGGGAAAGGGAGACCTGGGCTGGGGATTAAAGTCGTAGTTCCTTTCTTTCTTTGTCACGTTCAGGGGTGTTATACTGGGGTCCAGTGCTGGTGCTGATCCTTGTTCCCATTGTCCCCACCCCTGTCATTGACAACCACAGGGGTGACCACGGTGCTGACTATGACGACCCTCAGCATCAGTGCCCGGAACTCTCTGCCCAAAGTGGCTTATGCGACAGCCATGGACTGGTTCATAGCCGTGTGCTACGCTTTTGTGTTCTCTGCGCTGATCGAGTTTGCCACCGTCAACTATTTCACAAAGAGAGGCTGGGCCTGGGATGGCAAAAAAGCCTTGGAAGCAGCCAAGATCAAGGTACTGACTTCATTTTCCTCCGTACTCCAGAGAAAATGTGCCTGATTTTATGTCCAAGTATAAGACCAGGTGTTTGTTTTCCCTACATCCCTCCCCCTGAAAAATGATTTCTTCCCTTATACTCAAGGTCCTTACAAAGTCTTATAACAGGTCTTGTTTTACCTTTATTTTGAATCACCAGCTTCATTCAAGGGAAAGGTCTGATATCAGGCCTATTACTTTTGCTAAAGTACCTTCTGTCTGTTCAGGGACTATTTATCCAGTTTTGAATGGTACAGTCAATTCTTCTGCTCACTCTTGCCACTTCACCATGCAGCGTGTCTTCTGCAAGGTGGCTTGAAGGTCATGAAGGGAGCTTTCGAATTATTGGGAGCGACACAACAGGCAAACACACCCAATTCCACTGATGAGATGATTTGTCTTGCTTAAACGATGCACGTGAGTTATTGTGGGAAGCATTTCTCTATTCAAAGCAATTAAGTGTTGAGTAATTAGAGGGAGGTCGGTGCCTGAATCTAAAAAATATTTGAAGAAAAAAGGTTGCACAACATTCCAACCTGAACCAGATCCTTGGGGAAAAGAAAATAACATACATAGAATAGAAAATAAATAGCACGTGGTAAAGTGCTAATTATGCCACATTTAAAACAAACAAGTCCTTTGCTCTGAGAGAGGAACAGGCCGGAGTTATCAGGGTAGACTTGAAAGCGAAACTTCATCTGTCCTTTGGAAATCATCATGAAGGGAGTCTGGAAGGCCCTACTGGAGACTGTGCCCCAAACCCGTGACTACACCAGGATACTCTGCTGCTGCTGAGGGCACTCAGCTGTGCGCACCCATGGCCCCACACCTGCTTTTTGCATTCAATGCTGTTGTTCCTTTCTTGTGAAAAGTCAGAAGTTCTGACTTGACCTGGCCTATCGGATTCTTCCCACCTCCAAACGCCATGAGTCCGTCCACTCCCATTCCTGGGTTTCAGTTACGGAAGAAAGACCCACTTCCAGATGTAGCTCACCCAGAAGGAGGAAGGCCTAGTGGGACCCATTCCAGTCCCCTCAGGGAAGAAGGGAAGGGGGGAGATGCCTGGGGAGGGCCTTGACAAGCAGGAATCTCATGAGGGGGTGTGTTTTGGGGGATGATGGGGGACAGGAGTGAGCTGACAGCAGCAGGCGATTGGTGGGCAGCTGAAAAAACATGGCAGAGGCAGGGCGTCTTCAGACTGTGGGAATTCTGGACTGAAGTGTCCCAACAGACAGAACCATGGAGGATGTTTGTTGGGGGACATGGAGTCTGGGGAGAGGGGCTTCCCGACACCCAACACTGTGTTGCCAGAAAGTAAATGTTTGCTACAGGCCTGGAGACAGCCTCCCTGAGCCTGAGCGGGGCAACCGCCTGGGAGGGGCTGCAGGAATTGAGGCCGTCAGGCTCATGTCTGTGAGTCTAGGAGGAAGGTGGAACCCGGGGGCAATGGAGAGTCCGTGAAGGTTGTCGAATGGGCTGTCATCATCGTCGGCCACCTCGCTTGCTCACACTCAGCCTCAGTGTCCTTATTACTCATCACAGATCTGAATGCAGACCTGGAGGGAGAGGAGGACATGGAGGTAACTGGCTCATCTAATCTCAGATTAGCACTGATCTCCTAGAAGACTAGGTTTTATCCCCCAAGGCTGTGGTGCTGGGGATACCATCCCTTAGGCCAGTGGAGGCATCGGGGCATCTGCATGTATCCCGGCAGGCAAGTCATACTGTTACACACGGTGGTGAGCATGAGTAAGTAAGTATAGCATTACTGGCTTTTACTTAGAAGTGGAGAAAATTTGAACACCTGACTGTGTTCACCTTCGTTACCTGTTGGGGTCTTCAGAGTTGGGATTGCAAGGTTTTTAGGTGTGAACACCTGTGAAAGGACAGAGGAAGAAGTTGAAGTTCACCGTGTAGGGAGCTGTCTGCCCTCAGCTGGGCAGCAAGTCGTCCCAGAAGGAGGACAGAGGCCCGTCTCTGGACCACTGTGGCCATCCTGAGTCCTGTTTGAAACACCCACTTCCGAGACCCATCATCCTCTCCTCCAGTGTCTGCTCTGTCCTGGTTACACCCAGAGACAAAGGCCGTGCAAACCATTGAGGTAGCTAGTCCATCATGCTGATGGACTTCTTCTGGCAGCCCAGTAAGGGTGTGTGCATGGCACCGCGGGGGCTGCAAAGAACCGTACCATTTCTGAGGAGTGGCCCACAGGCCCTGCTCTGCTCTGACGCTGTGCTCACCCTCACTGTGGCCCCGGGGTCGTTGTGCTCCCTGCATCTGGGTACATATGCACTCTTATTCCACCTCACTTTTCACTGCTTCTTCTTGCTCCTTCTCCATGCGCTTCCTCTCTGCTTTTCATCTTTCACATATTTTTTTAACATCTTTATTGGAGTATAATTGCTTTATAATTGTGTTAGTTTCTGTTTCATAACAAAGTGAATAAGTTATACATATACATGTATCCCCATATCTCTTCCCCCTTGCGTCTCGCTCCCTCCCACCCTCCCTATCCCACCCCTCTAGGTCGTCACAAAGCACCGAGTTGATCTCCCTGTGCTATGCAGCTGCTTCCCACTAGCTATCTATTTTACGTTTGGTAGTGTATATATGTCCATGTCACTCTCTCACTTTGTGCCAGCTTACACTTGCCCCTCCGCATATCCTCAAGTCCATTCTCTAGTAGGTCTGCACTACTAGATGTTTATTCCCATCTTGCCCCTAGCTTCTTTATGACCATTTTCTTTTTTTTAGATTCCATATATATGTGTTACGATACGGTACTTGTTTTTCTCTTTCTGACTTACTTCACTCTGTATGACTGACTCTAGGTTCATCCACCTCACTACAAATAACTCAATTTCGTTTCTTTTTATAGCTGAGAAATATTCCATTGTATATATGTGCCACATCTTCTTTATCCATTCATCTGTTGATGGACACTTACGTTGCTTCCATGTCCTGGCTATTGTAAATAGAGCTGCAATGAGCATTGTGGTACATGACTCTTTGAATTATGGCTTTCTCAGGGTATTTGCCCCGTAGTGGGATTGCTGGGTCATATGGTAGTTCTATTTGTAGTTTTTTAAGGAACCTCCATACTGTTCTCCATAGGGGCTGTATCAATTTACATTCCCATCAACAGTGCAAGAGGGTTCCCTTTCTCCACACCCTATCCAGCATTTATTGTTTGTAGATTTTTTGATCATGGCCATTCTGACTGGTGTGAGATGATATCTCACTGTAGTTTTGATTTGCATTTCTCTAATGATTAATGATGTTGAGCATTCTTTCATGTGTTTGTTGGCAATCTGTATATCTTCTTTGGAGAAATGTCTATTTAGGTCTTCTGCCCATTTTTGGATTGGGTTGTTTGTTTTTTTGCTATTGAGCTGCATGAGCTGCTTATAAATTTTGGAGATTTTGTCAGTTGCTTCATTTGCAAATATTTTCTCCCATTTGGAGGGTTGTCTTTTCGTCTTGTTTATGGTTTTCTTTGCTGTGCAAAAGCCTTTAAGTTTCATTGGGTCCCATTTGTTTATTTTTATTTTTATTTCCATTACTCTAGGAGGTGGGTCAAAAAGGACCTTGCTGTGGTTTACATCATAAAGTGTTCTGTCTATGTTTTCCTCTAAGAGTTTGATAGTGTCTGGCCTTATATTTAGGTCTTTAATCCAGTTTGAGTTTATTTTTGTGTATGGTGTTAGGGAGTGTTCTAATTTCATTCTTTTACATGTAGCTGTCCAGTTTTCCCAGCACCACTTTTTGAAGAGGCTGTCTTTTCTCCACTCTATATTCTTGCCTCCTTTATCAAAGATAAGATGACCATATGTGCGTGGGTTTATCTCTGGGCTTTCTATCCTCTTCCATTGATCTATATTTCTATTTTTGTGCCAGTACCATCCTGTCTTGATTACTGTAGCTTTGTAGTATAGTCTGAAGTCAGGGAGCCTGATTCCTCCAGCTCCATTTTTCGTTCTCAAGATTGCTTTGGCTATTCGGGGTCTTTTGTGTTTCCATACAAATTTTGAAATTTTTTGTTCTAGTTCTGTGAAAAAATGCCAGTGGTAGTTTGATAGGGATTGCATTGAATCTGTAGATTGCTTTGGGCAGTATAGTCATTCTCACAATGTTGATTCTTCCAATCCACGAACATGGTATATCTCTCCATCTGTTTGTATCATCTTTAATTTCTTTCATCAGTGCCTTATAGTTTTCTGCATACAGGTCTTTTTTCTCCTTAGGAAGATTTACTCCGAGGTATTTTATTCTTTTTGTTGCAATGGTAAATGGGAGTGTCTCCTTAATTTCTCTTTCCGATTTTTCATCATTAGTGTATAAGAATGCAAGAGATTTCTGTGCATTAATTTTGTATCCTGCTACTTTACCAAATTCATTGATTAGCTCTAGTAGTTTTCTGGTAGCATCTTTAGGATTCTCTATGTATAGTATCATGTCATCTGCAAACAGTGACAGCTTTACTTCTTCTTTTCCAATTTGGATTCCTTTTATTTCTTTTTCTTCTCTGATTGCTGTGGCTAAAACTTCCAAAACTATGTTGAATAATAGTGGTGAGAGTGGGCAGCCTTTTCTTGTTCCTGATCTTAGTGGAAATGCTTTCAGTTTTTCACCTTTGAAGATGATGTTGGCTGTGGATTTGTCATATATGGCCTTTATTATGTTGAGGTAAATTCCCTCTATGCCTACTTTCTGGAGGGTTTTTATCATAAATGGGTGTTGAATTTTGTCAAAAGCTTTCTCTGCATTTATTGAGATGATGATATGGTTTTTCCCCTTCAATTTGTCAATATGGTGTATCACATTGATTGATTGTCATATATTGAAGAATCCTTGCATTCCTAGGATGAATCCCACTTGGTCATGGTGTATGAGCCTTTTAATGTGTTGTTGGATTCTGTTTGCCAGTATTTTGTTGAGCATTTTTGCATCTATTTTCTTTTTTTTCTTTCTTTTTTTTTTCTATTAGTTTCTGCTTTATAACAAAGTGAATCAGTCATACATATACATCTGTTCCCACATCCCTTCCCTCATGCATCTCCCTCCCTCCCACCCTCCCCATCCCACCCCTCCAGGCGGTCACAAAGCACCGAGCTGATCTTCCTGTGCTCTGCGGCTGCTTCCCACTATCTATCTACCTTACGTTTGGTAGTGTATATATGTCCATGCCTCTCTTGCATCTATTTTCATCAGTGATATTGGCCTGTAGTATTCTTTCTTTGTGACAGCTTTGTCTGGTTTTGGTATCAGGGTGATGGTGGCCTTGTAGAATGAGTTGGGGAGTGTTCATCCCTATACTATATTTTGGAAGAGTTTGAGAAGGATAGGTGTTAGCTCGTCCCTAAATGTTTGATAGAATTCACCTGTGAGCCATCTGGTCGTGAGCTTTTGTTTGTTGGAAGATTTTTTATCACAGTTTCAATTTCAGTGCTTGTGATTGGTCTGTTCATATTTTCTATTTTTTCCTGGTTCAGCCTTGGAAGGTTGTGCATTTGTAAGAATTTTTCTGTTTTTCCAGGTTGTCCATTTTATTGACATAGAGTTACTTGTAGTAATCTCTCATGATCTTTTGTATTTCTGCAGTGTCAGTTGTTACTTCTCCTTTTCCATTTCTAATTCTATTGATTTGAGTCTTCTTTTTTTTCTTTATGAGTCTGGCTAATGGTTTATCAATTTTGTTTATCTTCTGAAAGAACCAACTTTTAGTTTTATTGATATTTGCTATCATTTCCTTCATTTCTTTTTCATTTATTTCTGATCTGATCTTTATGATTTCTTTCCTTCTGCTAACTTTGGGTTTTTTTTGTTCTTCTTTCTCTAATTACTTTTGGTGTAAGGTTAGGTTGTTTATTTGTGATGTTTCTTGTTTCTTAAGGTAGATTTGTATTGCTATAAACCTCCCTTTAGATCTGCTTTTGCTGCATCCCATAGGTTTTGGGATGTTGTGTTTACATTGTCATTTGTTTCTAGGTATCTTTTGATTTCCTTTTGATTTCTTCAGTGATCTCTTGGTTATTAAGTAGTGTATTGTTTAGCATCCATATGTTTGTACTTTTTACAGATTTTTTTCCTGTAATTGATATCTCATAATATCTCATAGTGTTGTGGTTGGAAAAGATAATTGATACAATTTCAATTTTCTTATATTTTCTGAGGCTTGATTTGTGTCCCAATATAAGATCTATCCTGGAGAATGTTCCATGAACACTTGAGAAGAAAGTGTATTCTGTTGCTTTGGGATGGAATGTCCTATAAATATCAATTAAGTCCATCTTGTTTAATGTATCATTTAAAGCTTGTGTTTCCTTATTTATTTTCATTTTGGATGATCTGTCCTTTGGTGAAAGTGGGGT
Organism: Hyperoodon ampullatus; assembly: GCF_949752795.1. NCBI lineage: Eukaryota > Metazoa > Chordata > Mammalia > Artiodactyla > Ziphiidae > Hyperoodon > Hyperoodon ampullatus. Next base: position 72,166,698 of record NC_136916.1, read on the forward strand.
GTTAAAGTCCCCTGCTATGATTGTGTTACTGTTGATTTCCCCTTTTATGGCTGTTAGTATTTGCCTTATGTACTGAGGTGTTCCTATATTGGGTGCATAAATATTTACAATTGTTATATCTTTTTCTTGGATCGATCCCTTGATCATTATGGAGTGTCCTTCTTTGTCTCTTGTAATAGTCTTTAATTTAAAGTCTATTTTGTCTGATATGAGAATTGCTACTCCAGCTTTCTTTTGATTTCCATTTGAATGGAATATCTTTTTTTATCCTCTCAATTTCAGTCTGTATGTGTCCCTAGGCCTGACGTGGGTCTCTTGTAGACAGCATATATATGGGTCTTGTTTTTGTATCCATTCAGCCAGTCTATATCTTTTGGTTGGAGCACTTAATCCATTTACATTTAAGGTAATTATCGATATGTATGTTCCTTTTCCCATTTTCTTAATTGTTTTGTGTTTGTTATTGTAGGTCTTTTCCTTCTGTTGTGTTTCTTGCCTAGAGAAGTTTCTTTAGCATTTGTTGTAAAGCTGGTTTGGTGGTGCTGAATTCTTTTAGCTTTTGCTTGTTTGTAAGGGTTTTAATTTCTCTGTCAAATCTGAATGACATCCTTGCTGGGTAGAGTAATCTTGGTTGTAGATTTTTCCCCTTCATTACTTTAAATATTCCACTACCTTCTGGCTTGCAGAGTTTCTGCTGAAAGATCAGCTGTTAACCTTATGGGGATTCCCTTAAATGTTATTTGTTGTTTTTCCCTTGCTGCTTTTAATATTTTTTCTTTGTATTTAATTTTTGATAGTTTGATTAATATGTATCTTGGCATGTTTCTCCTGGGATTTATCCTGTATGGCACTCTCCGTGCTTCCTGGTCTTTAACTATTTCCGTTCCCATATTAGGGAAGTTTTCAACTATAATCTCTTCAAATATTTTCTCAGTCCCTTTCTTTTTCTCTTCTTCTTCTGGGACCCCAATAATTAGAATATTGGTGCGTTTACTGTTGTCCCAGAGGTCTCTGAGACTGTCCTCAATACTTTTCATTCTTTTTTCTTTATTCTGCTCTGCTGTAGTTATTTCCACTATTTTGTCTTCCAGGTCACTTATCCGTTCTTCTGCCTCAGTTATTCTGCTATTGATCCCTTGTAGAGAATTTTTCATTTCATTTACTGTGTTGTTCATCACTGTTTGTTTGCTCTTTAGTTCTTCTAGGTCCTTGTTAAACATTTCTTGTATTTTCTCCATTCTATTTCCAAGATTTTGGATCATCTTTACTATCATTATTCTGAATTCTTTTTCAGGTAGCCTGCCTATTTCCTCTTAATTTGTTAGGTCTGGTGGGTTTTTTGCCTTGCTCTTCACTTGCTGTGCTTCTCTGTCTTCTCATTTTGCTTAACTTACTGTGTTTGGGGTCTCCTTTTCGCAGGCTGCAGGTTTGTAGTTCCCGTTGTTTTTGGTGTCTGTCCCCAGTGGGTAAGGTTTGTTCATTGGGTTGTATAAGCTTCCTGGTGGAGGGGACTAGTGCCTATGTTCTGGTGGATGAGGCTGGATCTTGTCTTTCTGGTGGGCAGGTCCATGACTGGTGGCATGTTTTGGGATGTCTGTGGCCTTATTATGATTTTAGGCGGCCTCTGTGCTAATGGATTGTGTTGTGTTCCTGTCTTGCTAGGTGTTTGGTGTAGCGTGTCCAGCAGTGTAGCTTGCTGGTCGTTTAGTGGAGCTGGGTCTTGGCATTGAGATGGAGATCTCTGGGCGATTTTTGCCGTTTGATATTATGTGAAGCTGGCAGGTCTCTTGTGGACCAATGTCCTGAACTTGGCTCTCCCACCTCAGAGGCACGGCCCTGATGCCTGGCTGGAGCACCAAGAGCCTGTCTTCCACATGGCTCAGAATAAAAGGGAGACAAAAAAAAAAAAGAAAGAAAGAAAGAGAAAGGAGGGAGGGAGGGAGGGAGGAAGGAAGGAAGGAAAGAAAGAAAAAATGAAGAGAAAATAAAATATAATAAAATAAAAGTTATTAAGATAAAAAATAAGTATTAAAAACATTTTTAAGTATTTAAAATAAAGAGAGAACAATGGAGCAGAGCAACCAAACCAAAAAAACAAATCCACCAACGATAACAAGTGCTAAAAACTACACTAAAAAAAAAAAAAAAAAAAGGACAGAGAGAACCCTAGGACAAATGGTAAAAGCAAAGCCTTACGGACATAATCACACACAGAAGCATACACAGACACATTCACAAAAAGAGAAAAAGGGAAAAAAATATATACATCGTTGCTCCCAATGTCCACTTCCTCAATTTGGGATGATACGTTGTGTATTCAGGTATTCCACAGACGCAGGGCACATCAAGTTGATTGTGGAGATATAATCCGCTGCTCCTGAGGCTGCTGGGAGAGATTTCCCTTTCTCTTCTTTGTTCTCACAGCTCCTGGGGTTCAGCTTTGGATCTGGCCCTGCCTCTGCGTGTTGGTCACCTGAGGATGTCTGTTCCCCACCCAGACAGGACGGGATTAAAGGAGCAGCTGATTAGGGGGCTCTGGGTCACTCAGGCTGGGGGGAGGAAGGGGAACGGATGCAGGGTGAGCCTGCGGTGGCAGAGGCCGGTGTGACGTTGCAACAGCCTGAGGCGCACCATGCGTTCTCCCGGAGAAGTTGTCCCTGGATCATGGGACCCTGGCAATGGCAGGCTACACAGGCTCCCGGGAGGGGCGGTGTAGATAGTGACCTGTGCTCGCACACAGTCTTCTTGGTGGCGGCAGCAGCGGCCTTAGCTTCTCCTGCCCTTCTCAGGGGTCCTCGCTGATAGCTGCGGCTCGCACCCATCTCTGGAGCTCCTTTAAGCGGTGGTCTTAATCCCCTCTCCTCACGCACCAGGAAATAGAGAGGCAAGACAAAGTCTCTTGCCTCTTCGGCAGGTCCTGACTTTTTCCCACCCTCCCTCCGGGCTAGCCACGGTGCACTAACCCCTTCAGGCTGTGTTCACGCAGCCAGTCCTCTCCCTGCGATCCAACCAAAGCCCGAGCCTCAGCTCCCAGCCCCCGCCCGCCCCGGCGGGTGAGCAGACAAGCCTCTCGGGCTGGTGAGTGCTGGTCGGCACCGATCCTCTGTGCGGGAATCTGTCTGCTTTGCCCTCCGCACCCCTGTTGCTGCACTCTCCTCCGCTACTCCGAAGCTTTCCCCCTCCACCACCCGCAGTCTCCGCCTGCGAAGGGGCTTCCTAGTGTGTGGAAACCTTCCCTCCTTCACAGCTCCCTCCCACTGGTGCAGGTCCCGTCCCTATTCTTTTGTCTCTGTTTATTCTTTTTTCTTTTGCCCTACCCAGGTACGTGGGGAGTTTCTTGTCTTTTGGGAGGTCTGAGGTCTTCTGCCAGCATTCAGTAGGTGTCCTGTAGGAGTTGTTCCACATGTAGACGTATTTCTGATGTATCTGTGGGGAGGAAGGTGATCTCCACGTCTTACTCTTCCACCATCTTGAAGCTCCCTCCCACATATTTTTAATGGTTAATATATTTTCTTTCTTTTTTTTTTAAACCATAGTTACCAGGCTGTGTATTACGTTTCCCGATCTTATTTATCTTACAACTGGAAGTTTGTACCTTTTGACCACCTTCACCCATTTTGCTCCCTGCCCCCCCACCTCTGGTGACCACCAATCTGCTGTCTGTATCTATGACTTCAGCTTTTTGTTTTTTTGTTTGTTTGTTTGGATTCCACATATAAGTGAAATCATATGGTATTTGTCTTTCTCTGTCTGACTTATTTCACTTAGCACAATGCTCTCAAGGTCCATCCCTGTTGTAAATGGCAGGATTTTCTTCCTTTTTTATGGCTGAAGAGTATTCCATTGTGTTCCAATGTGTATTCTATTGTGTGTATGTATATATATATATATATATATACAAACACACACGCACACACACACACCACATTTTGTTTAACCATCTACTGGAAGATACGTTGTTACCATATTTTTGCTATTGTGAATAATGTTGCTATGAACAAGGGGATGCAGATATCTTTTTCAGATAGTGATATATCTTCTTTAATTATTCTTATGTTTTCCAATTTTAATTTAATGAGATTGTTACTTTGGTAAAGGAATAGAATTTTCCCCAACATTCTATCATGCAAATTTTCAAACATACAGAAATGTTGAAGAACTACAAAATGAAAACCTGTCTACTATTAACATTTTACTGAGCTTGTGTCATCACCGCCCATCTATCATTTATCTATCTATCTATCTATGTTACCTAAAATCTGTCTATCCATTCATTCATCCACCCATCCTCAATCCATCTGTCAATACATCTTATTTTTTGATGTATTTCAAAGTAAATAGTACATTTCCCACTAAATACTTCAGTAAGCATATCACTAACTAGAGTTCAATATTTGTTTACTGTTTGATTCTTTTGAAGCAAAATTTACATAGTATGAAATGCACAAATGTTAAGGGTACTTTTGCTGAGGTTTGATGAACATGTTCACCTGTAAACCCAAATCCCTATCAAGATAGAGAACATTGCCAGCACTCCAGAAAGGTCACCATGCCCCTCCCCAGTCCATTCCTATCCCCACCACAACAAAGGTAACCACTATTCCGAATTTTTCTACCATAAAGTATTTTGCCTGTTCTAGAATTTCACATCCAAGACTGGCCATGTGGGGTTCTAGGCTTAGAAGTCTGTGGAAGGCTGCCCTCTGCCAGAGCTAAGCTGATACCCTCTCTGTCTCTGTCTCTGTCTTTATGTCTGTCTCTGTCTCTCTCTTTTGAGAGATAAACCTTCAGAACCTTTAGAAGTGAACTGACCGCTGCCTGCAAATGTCATGCCCTTAAATTTTTTGTATTTTGCAGAAAAAGGAGCGTGAACTTACACTAAATAAATCAACAAATGCTTATACTACTGGGAAGATGACCCACCCCCCAAACATCCCAAAGGAGCAGACCCCTGCAGGGACCTCAAATGCCTCTTCAGCCTCAGTAAAACCTGAAGACAAGACTTCTGAAAACAAAAAGACTTACAACAGCATCAGCAAGATCGACAAAATGTCCCGAATTATATTCCCAGTCCTGTTTGGCACTTTCAACCTAGTTTACTGGGCAACATATTTGAATAGGGAGCCAGTGATTAAAGGGGCTACCTCTCCAAAATGAGCTGCCATGCTCCCAAACTCCAAGACAACCATATGTTCAGTGACGGGCACCAAGGAGAGGTTGAGCTTGGGGGACCTCCCTTATTTGGGCACTATCTTTCAGGAAATTTTTGCATGTTTAATTATATGTACAAATAATATTGCCTTGATGTTTCTATATATAATGTCAGATGTTTCAAAGATGTCACATTGATAAATCAAGCCACTTTCTAGAAAAACAGGAGACAATGGCTCTGACACTCAGATGCTCAGTATCTTGCATTGACAGTTTACAAACAAGTATATTTTTAACTGTTCCAAGTGTTACCTAACAATGTTTTTTATACTTTGAATGTCATTTCATACAAATTTTCCCAGCAAATAAATATTTTAGGAAATACTCCATGATTACTACTTGACCAACTCTCACAAGAACAAATATCACAAAGAGCACATTTTTCATTGAAAAAGAAACTGTGGGCATTTATGTACAAAACTAATTGCCTTTGATAATTCTTACTGTTCTGAAATTAAAAGTACTGCATGATCTTATGTTAAGAAATAGAATAAACAAATATTTATGCAGACATTTAATAACAGAAATATATGGTATGTTAGATTAACAGATACAATGTTTCCCCAAGGAAAAATTTAACTGCTTAAAAATAGTTTTTTGGGGGGAGGTGGGAATGAAACTTAACTTCTCTCCCTCTGACTCCCCCCACTAACTGAACGATGACCAAGAAAGAAAACATCTTAAAACAAAAAGTAGTGTGATGACAGTCTTGGCATTTGGCCTGAGCATCCACTGTCTGAAACACTGACCACACCTCACTGCAGCCAGTGTGTAGTGCTTCAGTGGTGAGAAATTGTAAATGAGTTATTTTCCATTTTATTTCCCTGTATGTTATTTCATGATTGACTTATTGCTCTGTTAGCTTTTGTATATGAACCTTAAATGTTCATTAAAAAAATAAACTGATCTTGTGGATAAATGTCATATTTTGAAAAATATTTCATATTTTGGTGGACGGATTGACTCATTTTCTAAAAATGATGTAAAGGAAACCCATTATGAAATTGCTTGGGAAAAAGTGTCTCACTTGGCTGCTTACCTCTGTTCCAATCTAATTCTTCTGGGTAGTATGTAGAGAGAAAGCGGACTTCAACCACAGTGAGGTGAATAGGTAGAATTGGAAGTTCTTTCCATCTCATACATCTCCAGGGTGCGGAGCCCTACGGGTCTCTGCTTGATAGAGCTCTACCTGAAGGTGTTCCCAAGGTGGGTGCTTGCTGTGGGCAAAGTGACTGCTCAGTTCTCCATGGCTCTCCTTTTGCTGTTTGTAAAGAGTGATACGAAGAACTGCATGTGGACCAGCTACTTACTGTTAGAAGAAGTATCCAGGAATAACATGTATAAAAAGAACAGTTTCTGTCTCCTCTATGACTTGTAAAAGGGAAATTATGACCATTAGCAAATGGTATCAAAATTAAGCCTGCCTAAATTGACTACTTCATGGTACCTAATTCTTAAAAACCCATCCACCTCACCATGTTTGGTGGACACAGACATGATCATGGCCATGGACACACATATAGGCAGATATTCAGCAGTCTTTCATCTTGAATAACCAGATAAATGCCTATAGCATCCATTCACTGAAAACTCCAAGTACTTATCCTGAAAAGCCTTTTCACAGGATTCAAGATCAGGTATTACATTTTATCAGAGTTGTATGAGAGATGCACAGAACTACTACCTTCTTCAAAAAGACTGGTGCCCATTTTTGGCATCACTTGTTCATTAAATACACAGAGGTTCCATTGCCACTACTCAGGCTCTCATAATAGAAAGGTAAAGGTCAACAAAAGGGGTGCTCTTAAAACTTCACACAAGAAGCATTTCTCTATTTCAAATGGTGCTATATTTGTAGAATGATGTTTGTGCTTTCTATTATACCACAGCATAAAATCAGCCAAAACCAAAGGCAGGCGTGAAGCTGACTATGAAGCTTCTGTTTTCATTTACTGTTTATTTATATTTCTCTTACAGTCTTTACAGTTTAGCCTTGCATTGTAGTTTGGAGAAAAATATACTATAGGTTAGATCTAAAAGGCTACACATACAAATGCTCACTTTAAACATCTCAGTCCTAATGGGAAATGATATCTTCCATATCAGGTTGCAATCATTTTCTTGACAAGTTCTAGCTTTTGTTACAGGAAACCCTGGAAGCCCTGCTAGGTGAATTCCAGTTTGAAGATATAACTACTGCATTTACATGCTGCTCAGCCTTAAATCTGATGAATATTTAGTGAAAAAGATCATATCAGTTGTCTGCTGATTTTGTAGTATAGATATTTCAGTGTTTGTTTGTTATTTTTAATGAGGACATAATGAAGAATCACCGTGGGAAAAATGACAACAAGGCAAGGAATAAAATTTTTTGAAAATAATTATAAATTACAGTGCTCTACTTTTAGAACCAGAGTATTTAAATGTATCTCTTTTGACATCAACATAAATAGACAGAATATTCTAATAAGTCAGCAATCAGTATTACTTCTCTATTTCTCAGGAAGCGATGGGTCTATTTAGGGCAGGCTATGGTGAAAGTTGACCTAAATGTTTATATGCAACAATTGGGTTCAGATATTTCGAGAGTAACTATCAAAGTTAAAATGGTACAACACCCTGCATTGAATATTGACAAGGAAGTTGTAAATCTTCTAATCTATTTGTTATGTTAATGCTTTAGGAATAATGCTGTACGTCTCCTTTGTGATAAGTTAGGGGAATTAGGTAAGGTAAATGAGAAATCTCTATTTTACAAATAAAGATATCGAAACCCAAAGAGGTTAATCTATTGGCTCAAATCATTAGGAGAAAGTAGATTGCAGTTCCCATAGTTTCTAAATCTGGGTTCACAACACCATGTAGTTTCTCCAGATGGAAGTTGATTCCGAACAAAAATGTAACCTAAAATGGAAAATCTTGCTTTAAGCACTGGTTGAATGATAAGAATGCCCTACAGAACATTTTTTACACTGAAAGCGTGACCTTTAAGTCTGTTCCTTCTTATATAAGATTTTTGTGCTTCTGTGATCCTAGAAACTTCTCTTGATAGAATGGACCTGTCACAGTAGCACTCTCCCCATCTGAAAGAGAGAGAGAGAGAGAGAGAGGAGGGAATAAGGACGCAGGGACCGAAGAGAGAGAGAAGCACTGATTGACTAGAACCCCGTGTTTGTATGTGATTGCTCCTTTCGGAGCACCCATGTAAATGATTATGGTGACTGCAAGGAGCGGGGAGTCTACATCAAGGGGAAAACGTAACTACGATGGCACAGAGTCTTCAATCAATGTTAGCCTGTACTGTAAGAACTAGCTTCAAATCAAAAAGAACTTTTTAAAAAAATCGGAAATGCTATAGTTCTCTCAGTGAAAACAGTAGTTTAAATATTTAAAAATTAGTCTTAATGTCTTTTTTACAATACTACTACATCTGGGACAATCAATGCCATGAGCAAACATGGTGAGGATTTGAATATGAATTACTACTCTGATCGTTGCAATTACTTGCCAGGTTTGCAGTGATGTAAGGTAATGCTTTTGAAGTGTGCAAAAAAGTTCATTTCATCAAAGATTTGCATGATTATGTTTGTCAATGTCATTTTCAATAGACTATCTCAACTCCAATCTTAGTGGCTCTGTAGCTTATTTTAAAATGAGCCTGGGTTCTTTATGGAAACTTGTGATTGAAAAATATTTACTGCTTAGAATTTCCCTAATATAAAAGTCTGAAGAAATGGGTTTCCCTTAGTTTTTCTGAGTTCAGATCAAAAGACAAGTAAAAACAGAGATTGGATACTATATTTTGCAATGCATAGCCTTAAAAGGAAAATTTGAAATGAGATTTAATTGACTCAATATACTAATTTAAGCCTAATTTATTATACATTCTTCATGTTGCTACCACTGTCTCCCTAGCAGCCAACACTATTCCAGGCCAGTGACAGGTGCTCAGTGAATGTAAATTGATGGAGGGAATGAATACCGGAAAGTGGGTGGCCTGGATGTGATGAAACCTCTTTGGGTAGGGGCGGTTGTATCCCACCCAAAGAAAATATGTCTTTAAGAGTTTATAAAATAAAAATTTCGGGATTTTTTACAAACCTATCCATATTCCACATAACAACATTGGGAACACAACCCACACACGGCGACAACTCGCTTGGCCTGAGTAGCAGGCTGACCCTTTAGGTCAGTGGTCCCCAACCATCTTGGCACCAGGGACCGGTTTCGTGGAAGACAATTTTTCCATGGACGAGGAAGGGGGTGGGGTGGAGGGGCGGAGGAAGGTGGTTCAGGCTGTAATGCGAGCAATGGGAGGGATGGTTCAGGCAGTAATGCCAGCGCTGGTTCAGGCCATAATGCAAGTGATAGGCAGCAGCAGCAGATGAAGCTTCGCTCGATAGCCCGCCGCCGCTCACCTCCTGCTGTGCGGCCCGGTACTGGTCCACGGCCCAGGGGTTGGGGACTCCTGCTTTATGTAGAGTGGCCATATAATTTACTCTTCAGAAGTGAGACTACTAGATGGTGGAGAGAGTACCTCAGTAAATCTTCTCACCTCAGAAAGCAATGCCAACCCTGGCAAGATTATCAAAAGCAACCATTTCAGAACTCTGGAAATTTAGATGAAGGCACACAAAAAATTAAAAGTGTTTATTGAAGAAAACTACTGAGCCTCAATTAGAAAAGTGGGGTCTGTGACACTTTAACTTAGGGATATTCCCATCTCCCTACCAGCTCCTTGGCATGGTTCCATAAAGACCAGCAGCTTTGCTGCCACCAAGTGGGCTAACTTGATTTGGAACTCCAGAAAAAGCCCTGTCCCCAAGGCTTTGCCACGATTCGACCTGACTTGGAGCTCCAAGGAAAAGCTTTATTCTCAGGGCATTGTTGATAACAGAAGTCAGTAGCAGTCAGGGAAGGTAAATAGTATAGGTTCCTAGGGCTGTGATATAATCTGGGGCTAAAAAGAGTCCAGCCAAAAATTTTAAAAGATAATGTAGGGACTCACATGTCCACAGTGAACTATGAAAACCTCTGACATATTCCTAGATCTGGAAGGCTGTGTGCATGTTCAGGGCTGTGTGAACAGTCAAGAATGAGCATAGAGAGCTATGCTGATCCAGAAATGACACCTAGAAAGATGACTACAAATTAAACGAAATTAAAACAAACAAACAGAGATTTCATACTCTAGGAAATACAAATACTACAGAACTGGTCCAGGAAAGTTACTAAACAACAACAAAAAATCTAACCTCCAACAACAAAAAAAGTACAACAACAAACAGTAAGTAGGAAGGGAAGAATGACTGGATTTCAAAGTTACTGAAACGTATGTCTTGTATGTCCAGTTTTCAACAAGTACTGTGAGATATGCAAAGAAACAGGGAAATATAGCCTATATACAGGAAACAAAACAATCCAAAGAAACTAACCTTGAGGATACTCAGATGTTCAACTTAGTAGGCAGACTTTAAATCAGCTTTTATAAATATGTTCAAAGAGCTAAAGGACACCATGTTTAAAAAATTAAAGAAAAGTAGGACAACAATGTTTCACCAAATAGGTAATAGCAATAAAGAGACAGAAATCACTTTTAAAAAGAACCAACTAAAAATTCTGTAGCTAAAAAGTACAATAACTGAAATGAAATATTCAGAAGTTGGCCTCTGTATTGGATTTGAGCAGGCAGAAGAAAGAACCAGCAACTTTGAATGTAAGTGAATAGAGAGTATTCTGTCTGAGGAACAGAAAGAAAATACAGAGAATAAAATGAACAGAGCCTGAGACACCCGTGGAACACCATCAAATAGACCAACATGTATGAAATGAGTCCTAGAAGGAGAGAGGAGAGTTAAAGAAGAAAATTATTGAAGAAATAATGGTCAAAAGTTCTGTATCAAGCAAAGTTATCCTTCAAAAAGGTAATTGAAATAAAGACATCTCTGGGTAAATAAAAATGGAGTAAATTAATCTATAACAGACCTACCCTACAAGAAATATCAAAAGAAGTATTTCAGGTTGAAAATAAATGATATTCGATGGTAACTTGAATCCATACAAAGAAAGAAAGAAAACCAGTAAAAGTAATTACATAGGTAAATATAATAGGAAATATAAATATAGTTTTTACTCTTTCTTCTCTTAACTGATTTTAAAAGGTAGTTATTTGAAATAATAATTATAAAACTGTATTGTTGACTTTATAAGCAGTAATTTGTAGGATAATAATATCACAATGAGGGGATGACAGGGCCCTATATTGGAACAAAATTTCTGTATACTATTGAAACTAAATTAGTAATAATATGAACTATATTGTTTTAAGGTAAGAACAATACTCTCCAGAGCAACCACTAGGAAAATAAGTAAAAGAAAAAAAAGAGTAAATAATCCATCAAAGGAATTAAGATGGTGCACTAGAAAATATCTAACAACCAAAGAAGGCAGAAAAGGAGTAACACAGTAACAAAGAGGATACAAGAAAACAAAAAGCAAAACAGGAGGTGTAATTCAATCATATCAATAATTATGTTAATTATGTTAAAAAATGTATTTGGTATTCCAATCAAAAGGTAGAGATTATCAGACTAAATTTTAAAAAGAGATCCCACTATATGCTGTCAATAAGAGACAGATTTCAGATTCAAAGACACAAATAGGTTGAAAGTAAAAAGATGACAAAGACACACCGTGCATGCATACAGTAACCAAAAGACTGCTGGAAAGATTATACCAATATCAGAAAAATAACTTTAATATAAAAAGATTACTAGAGACAAAAGGGACATTTTATAGCAATGAAACAGTCAATTCATCAGGAATATATAACAATTCAAAGCAGATACGCACCTAACAACAGAGTCCCAAAACATATGAAGCAAAAACTGACAGAATTGTAAGGTGAAATAGACATTTCAACAATAATAGTTGAAAACATCAATTCTCCACTCTCAATAATTGATAGGACAATTGGACAGAAAATCAGCAAGGAGCCAGAAGACAAAAACAGCACTATCAACCAACTTGACTTAGCTGACATTAATAGAACACTCTCTCAGCAATGGCAGAATATATACACCTTCTTTACAAGTGCACCTGTACTTTTCTCCAGGACACAGCATTTTCTGTATCATAAAACAAGTCTAAATACACTAAAAGAGATTAAAATCATATAAAGTATGTTCTCAAAACATAATGGAATTAAATTAGGAATTTATTGTTTAAACCAGGACACTTTTAAGAGGACTCAAGACTGATAATTACACCAGGAAAACAGACATAAATCAAAACTGACTTGAGCAAATTAAGGCTTGTGTTCATTCTGCCTTTGGCTGGGAATCCACTATACAATTCCCCATATTTCCCGCTCCCTCTGCTTCAGTCATCTCCAGAGTGAAACCTACCTCATCCTGTGAACTTTGACTCTGCAGCACCTTTTTCAGACCAGTTTAAACTGGGGCATTTCAGAAAACATGCACTTTATTTTCAAATGAATTTATTTTAAATTCCACCATGCCTCATCCCTATTTTAAGCCATTTTAAAAACATAGATTACGTCAGAATTTTTACATTTTTTTATTAAACCACATGACAAAAGCTGTGCTATGGGAACTTTTTAAGAAGAGCTTGGCTTTACCCTTTCGTTGCTTACAGCTACTGACCTTGTCTTGGCCTTGGGAAAACTTGACATTTTAAAATGGTTAATTTCTAGTTGTAAGATCTTTCTGGAATTTCCATGCTTTACTAGAAATGTATACCATGCCAAATCTCAAACATCCTAAAATCTTCACAAGGTAAATAAGACGGGAAAAGAAATTTCCACTTTTCTCACCTATTGTTTTTGCTTACAGGACTGAGCCAATGGAGTGTGATTGTATGGAGGGGAGTTTCTTAGCAGAAGTATTCTAATTGGAATGAATTGGGAGATTGGGATGGACATATATACAATAATATGTATAAAATAGATAACTAATAAGAACATGCTCTATTAGAAAAAAATTAAAAGTTCAGAAATACATAAATAAAATTGCATGCTTTGAAAAAATGCAATGAAGGACCATAAAAAAAAAAAAGTATTCTAACTGAAGTATCTGGGCATGACAAGGGCAAAGGCAATGTAAATGTAGTCATTCAAAACCACTCTTCTTCTGACTTCCTGAGCATTGTCTGTGAGAGAAAGTAGTTTGAATATTTTTGTGACCCTTTAACTTGCTACTGAAACTAACAGTATACCTCTGTACCTCCAAATGTTTAATAGTTAATGATTTTATATTCTTCAGCAGTAAAGCAGAGAAGCAAACCAGTAGGAGATATAGATATAGATCTGTAAATATATAGATATATGTGATAGACATACATACGTATTGCTCATACACTATGGGAACTGGCCAGGCAAGTTCAAAGTCTACAGGGCAGGCCATTAGGAAGGGACTGTTGGGAGCAGTCTGGAACTACAGGGACACAGGCCAAAGATGTTTGCCCACAGGTGGAAATCTTTTCTCTTTCTCCATATGTCTCTCTGTCTCTCTCCAGAAAGTCTCAAGCCAGTTTTTGAGGCTTTACATCTGATTAGGTCAGGCCCACTGAGGAAAATGTCCTAAACTTAAAGTCAACTGATTAGGGATTCTAATTACATCTACAAATTCCTTCACAACAGCACCTAGATTTATATTTGATTGAATAATTGGGGACAGTAGCCTAACCAAGTTGACAAATCAAAATGCCACCACAGTCTTCCCCTTGTCAACTTGGCACCCATACACATCTCTTAAATCATATTTAATCTCCAAATAAAGACAGTAACAAAGTTATATTTCTGCTTAAAATGATACAACTAACCTAACTACAACCCAAAACGTGCTAACACTTTCGCCAGAAGAGAGCACAAAGACTTTTGGTGCTGTACACTCATGTTTTGATATCTTATAACTTAAATAATGAGATATAAAATTACCTATTATTAACATCCTTTATATTAGATAAGGGGATAATAGAGGAAAGAAAACAACAATATTTGTATACACACAAAAACATATTCACACCAAAATAAAGAAGAAATATTCATAACTGTTAGACTCCTCATTTTTGAAACTGGCCATATGGTTGTAGCTGGTATTTACAAATACTTCCTTCCACTAATTATTTCATATTCACTTTACCCTCATCAAGCATTTCAATTAGTCATGGTGTTTTGCCTGATAGGCTGACCCAGACTCATTCCTGGGGGGTTTCTGCTGAACTGCGTTGTTGAAGTTTTCCATTGACTTTAATTACAGGACATGAAAATACTAAAAGATTCCTTTTGAGACCTCCTGTATTTTAGACATACTCTTCCTAACGTCTCTTGTGGAGCATCAGTCCAATTTCCCCATGGTCATTAGGGTTAATCACCCAGCCAGCACAGTCAGTCTCTTTCCTGGCTTGTTGATTCAGAGGCCTGAGTCCCAAATGGCTGGTTGCCAGTCTTATCTCTGTTTGCAATGGAATCCTTGTCATGACCCCAGGTAGAAGCATTCCTCCCTTTGGAACTGAGACCTCTAGATGAGCAGAATCTAAGGTCAAGGAGAATAGAACCAAAATCTTTCTAGGTATTGTTGATGCCAAAATCTTGGCTCTCTGTGCACTAATGCTGAATAGAAATACGGAGACAGAGTTTTGGAGGAAAAAGAAAAAGAGTAGCTTTATTCTTTGCCAGGCAAAGAGGGAACACAGCAGGCTAGCACCTCAAGAACTGTACACACCCCTCCCTGGGGGAAATAGGAGAAGACTTATAGGTGGGGTTCACAGTCTGGGGTAGGTGATAAGGATCAAAGTAGTGAAGGTCTTGCATTTTTATTATTCCTGAATTATTTCAAAGCAGTCACAGCTGGCATCAGGCAGCCCAGTAATAGGGTCCATTTGTCTCTGGGTTATTGGCCCGCAACCTTCTTTCTGAAATGCAGAATGCTACAAGGGGTGATTTGCTACAAGGGAATGTAGGGGGTATAAACACCAGGTGCAGGATGTAATTCAAACTGAGTCAGAGTGTTAGAGGTTAGACTTGTGAAGGACAAGTCTAGCTACAAGTGTTTGTTAATAGTAACTGCTAAGGAATAACTAAGATTGTTTAACTCTTTCAGGCCTGTTTATGCTGTTTCCCCAGCCTGTTTATTGTTTTCGTATTTTCCTTGTTTATCAGAAAAGTCTCATTTCTATTTTTGCTGCAACATTGTCACCTAGCTGGTGTCATAGCTGAGTCTTTGAAGGCTGCTATAACAAATTACCATAGAGTGGGTGGTTAAAACAATAAACATTTATTTCACAAAATTCTGGAGAATGGCAGGTCCAAGGTCAAGGTGCTGGCAGATCCAGTGTCTGGTGAGGGCCGTCTTCATGGTTTTCAAATGGTTGTCTTCCTGTTGGGGTGCATTGATATTTCTGAATTATGATTTTTCTCTGGGTATATGCCCAGGAGTGGGATTGCTGGGTCATATGGTAGTTCTATTTTTAGTTTTTTTTTGTTTGTTTGTTTTTTGCGGTACATGGGCCTCTCACTGTTGTGGCCTCTCCTGTTGCGGAGCACAGGCTCTGGACGCGCAGACTCAGTGGCCATGGCTCACAGGCCCAGGTGCTCCGCGGCATGTGGGATCTTCCCGGACCGGGGCACGAACCCACGTCCCCTGCATCGGCAGGCAGACTCTCAACCACTGCACCACCAGGGAAGCCCTATTTTTAGTTTTTTAAGGAACCTCCATACTGTTCCCCATAGTGGCTGTACCAATTTACATTCCCACCAACAGTGTAGGAGGGTTTCCTTTTCTCCACACCCTCTCCAGCATTTATTTTTTGTAGATTTTTTGATGATGGCCATTGTGACAGATGTGAGGTGATACCTCATTGTATTTTTGATTTGCATTTCTCTAATAATTAGTGATGTTGAGCATCTTTTCATGTGTTTTTTGGCCATCTCTATGTCTTCTTTGGAGAAATGTCTATTTAGGTCTTCAGCCCATTTTTTGATTGGGTTGTTTGTTTTCTTGTCATTGAGCTGCATGAGCTGTTTGTATATTTTGGAGATTAATGCCTTGTCAGTTGCTTCATCTGCAAATATTTTCTCCTATTCTGAGGGTTGCCTTTTTGTCTTCTTTATGGTTTCCTTTGTTGTGCAAAACTTTTAAGCTTCATTAGGTCCCATTTGTTTATTTTTTTTTGTATTTTCATTACTCTACAAGGTGGGTCAAAAAAGATATTGCTGCAATGTATTTCAAAGAGTGTTCTTTCTAGACTTCTATAGTGTCTGGCCTTACATTTAGATCTTTAATCCATTTTGATTTTATTTTTGTGTATGGTATTAGGGAGTGTTCTAATTTCATTCTTTTACATGTAGCTGTCCAGTTTTCCCAGCACCACTGTTTGAAGAGGCTGTCTTTTCTCCATTATATATTCTTGCCTCCTTGATCATAGATTAGTTGACCATATGTGCATGGGTTTATCTCTGGGCTTTCTATCCTGTTCCATTGACCTATAATTCTGTTTTTGTGCCAGTACCATACTGTCTTGATTACTGTAGCTTCATAGTATAGTCTGAAGTCAGGGAGCCTGATTCCTGCAGCTCCATTTTTCTTTCTCAAGATTGTTTTGGCTATTCAGGATCTTTTGTGTTTCCACACAATTGTAAAATTTTTTGTTCTAATTCTGTGAAAAATGCCATTGGTAATTTGATAGGGATTGCATTGAATCTGTGGATTGCTTTGGGTAGTACAGTCATCTTCATAATATTGATTCTTCTAATCCAAGAACATGGAATACCACTCCATCTGTTTGTGTTGTCTTTGATTTGTACCATAGTTTTTTAAGCTGTTACCTTTGGAGGAAACTTAGTAAATGTTACATGGGATTTCTTTGTATCATTTTTACAAGTTCATGTGAATCTACAATTATATAATTTTTTAAGTTTAATTTAAAAATTACAATGATTTTCAAAAAAAAATCCAGAGGGAAGAAAACCAAATGAAAGTTAAATTGATACCTTCTCCACAACATATGAGAGACCAGAGGATAATGACAGTTAAGAGAAAATAACTTTCAAATTGAATTCTATATGCAGGACTATATTTTAAGAAAGAAAATTCACCAGAGACGTTTTTAGGTTAATAAAAATCTGAGATTTGGGTGCCAAATGATCCTCACTAAAAGAAATTCTAGGAAGTGGAAGAAGATCCTAGAAGGAAGTTCTGATATAAAAGATTGAAATGAGAGCAAAAATGTTGCAACCATGTTGACAATTCCAAACTCACACTGAGCACACAAAACAATTTAAAAATTGCCTAATATGTGGGAAGAAAATTAAAGATAAACATGAATTCCTGGACAATTATAGCATGGGATATACCAGAAAGCAGCTGCCTGATTGGAGTTAACATATTCTTATATGCTACATTATACATTTTGATGGAGTAAAGATTTTATAACTTAATCCTGGCAAGCCTTAAGGAGCCTTCATTATAAGAACTAATGGTGACCATTCAATATATTTACTTGTGGATCTAAAATGAAAAGGGTGGGAACGAGGGTAGAATTATAGTGCACGAATGTTAAATACCATGACAGAGCAGAGAGAATTGCACTGATGAGAGGAAGAAGGAGAGAGAAAGGGGAAAATGCAACTAGTCCACTGACTGCTGTAGAGATAGTAGGTAAAAGTCAGAGTAGGGCATTCAAAACAGCCAAACTGTTGAAAGGTTAGACAAGAAAAAGTATTACAAGCATCAGAACAAAAACACAAAACTCCTTGTACTCCAGAAATGAAATCTAAAAAGAGCAAAGAAGACACACTATACAGAGAAAGTTGAGACCTTGTACCAAAGTAAGTCTTATTGTAAAGGTAAAGAACTTACCTCTTCTATCAAAAGGAAAATATTTTCAAATACATTCATAAAGCAGAACTAAACTCTATGATACAGAAAAAACACACACAAAAGCCAGTGATCCAAAAAGGCTACATATAAAGTTATCAGCAAAGATATACCAGGCAAATGAAAACTAGAAGAAAGCAGAGTTTGAAATCCTGACATTGAGTATGGTAACATTCAGGCATAAAAAGATTAAACATGACAAACCACAATGAAAAGCAAAGATACAACAGTTAGAATACCTAGAAATACACCAAAAATTGTGACCATAACCCATGCAAAGTAGAAATTACAGAAGATGAAAGGAGACTGATATAAATGCATACACATTAAAAACTTTAATATTAGGACAAAATAAGGCAAGAGAGCAAAAAGTAAGCAAAGATTAAAAAAACCCTAAAAATCATAATGGTGTAGGTCTTATGATGTATTTTGACATTACATGCTCATAACTGATAATAGACTTTCTTCTCAAATACACTGGGACCAGCCACAAAATTAATGACATATTAAGTTACTTAGTGATATTAAGAAATATTAGTATATTTATAAAGTAGAAGGTTCATAAATAACACTCTGATGATAAAACTAGAAATTAAAAACCAAAATTTGGAAAAGTCCCTTCTAATTGGAAATTTTAAAATTCTTCTATTAATTAACACAAGGATGAAGGGAGATGCAGAAATTGTCAAAATTTCTAGAAATCAAGGGTAATTTAAAATTACACATAAAATTCTATGGGATACATTTAAGGCACATCAGAAGAAAATTCATATTCTTAAACACATATCAATACAGATGAAAAAAAGCAAAAAAAGAATTAAATTCCCACTCAAAAATCTAGAAGTAGAACAATGAAATAAACCAAAAGAAAACACAAGGTAAGTAAAATAAAAATAAAAGCAGAATTTAATTGTATATCACATATAAAAACAGTAGATCTAACTAATGAATCAAAACTCTGGGGATTAATAAAATGAATTATACAAGCCACTTAAGAAAAAATAGGGGAACGTACACAAAATAAGACACAAATTACATATACAGAGAAAACCAAAAAGAAGTCACAAAAGACTACTTAGCACACCTTTATTCAATAACATTGAAACATAGATGAAATGGACAATTTCTTGCTGAAATTGACTCCATTAGAGATAGAAAGTTAAGGTCAATTTTCCATGGAAGAAAAAAGAGAACTTTATCAAGAAAATTATACACATACACAAACGTGCGCACATGCACACATACACACAAAGAGCCCAGATGTCTTCACAGGGGAATTCTACTAAACTTTTGGATACCTTAGAATCCCAATTTAAGTAAATTGTTTCAAAATATAGAAAATGAAGAAAAACTTCCAATTTTATTTTCAACTGTGTAAGAACTGTTCAATATCAGGAAATTCGATAATATAATTCAGTTACTAATCACCTATGGGGAAAATCATTCGAGTAACTCCATTGTTGCTGCAAATATGATAAATTTCAATACCCATTTCTGATTTGTTTGAAAAAAAACTTCAAAATAATTATTTATGGGTATCTCCTTTCTCCTCCTTCTGTTTGTCTGTCCCTTTCTCATTAAGATACCCTAGAGAACTGTCTACTGTAATTTGGAATAAGAAATTTTCTCCACTACTTCCTCTATCCTTTAATTAATTAATTAATTAATTAGTTAATCTTTGGCTGCATTGGGTCTTCATTGCTGTGCACAAGCTTTCCCTAGTTGCAGGGAGTGGGGGCTACTCTTCACTGGGGTGTGCAGGCCTCTCATTGTGGTGGCTTCTCTTGTTGTGGAGCACGGGCTGTAGGGTGCACGGGCTTCAGTAGTTGCAGCACACAGGCTCAGTAGCTGTGGTGCATGGGCTTAGTTGCTTTGCGGCATGTGGGATCTTCCTGGACCAGGGCTCAAACCCATGTCCCCTGTTTTGGCAGGTGGATTCTTAACCACTGTGCCACCAAGGAAGCCCTCCCCTATTCTTTATCATCATACTTAACTGGAAAACACTAGAGAATCAATGATCAATTAACTCAAGCATCAAGGGAATTCATAAAGCAAGCAGGATATAAAAATAATATAAAAATAACAAACATTTATATGCATGAATAATAACCAATTAGAGGACACTGTGGAAGAGAAAACACCATTTACCAAAGAAATAAAGAGATAAAGTTCTTACAAATAAACTTAACAAGAAATATGAAAACCTTATATGAAGTACTCATGAACAAATAGAAAAAATATTTCTTGTTATTGTAAAGGACAACTGAACATCATAAAGATGTCGATTCTCCTTAAGTTAATTTATCCATGTAATAGAACTCCAATAAAATATGAAAATAGTTTTTTTTTCTGAGGCTACACAAGTTGAGAATAATGTTAATCTGGAAAAATTAATATGTGAGAATACTTGAAAATACTGACCAAGAAAACTAGGAGCTAACACTGGCCCAAACAGATATTAACACATAGTACAAAGTGTTTATAATTAAAATGGTGATACATATTAGTAGTAAAGCAGTCACTAGAATTAAATGAAAATTCAAAACCAGTTCTAGGTACATATAGAAATTTAGTATATGATAAAGTATTTAAACCAGTACGACAAAGTTGAGCTTTTGAATAAGTAGTGTGGGTAGATCTGGATAACCATCTGGAAAATGTCAAAATAGCATCATGCCTCACATAATACATAAGAATGTACTCCAAATGGATTAGAGATATAAATGTAAAAAATGATCAGAATAGATCATGAGTGAATTCTTTTATAGCTTGAGTTTAGGGGGAAGGTTTACAACTATGTATTTAAATTGAGATGCAATAAAATACTGATAAATTTTACTACAGAAAAATTTTTTAAATTTGCATGATGCAAAAAATACAAGCAAATCAAATGAAAAATGACAAGTAGGAAGAAACTATTTGCAACATATACCATGGGAAAATATAAATTCTCAAAATTTGAAGACAAGATATGAAGAAATCTTATAGAAAAATGTGCAAAGGGCATGAAAAGATAACTTGCTAAAATATAAAATGGCCATAAATATTTTAAAATGTTCAATATTACTCATAACAGGAAAAATGCAAATTAGAACTATGTTGAGATACCATTTCTCACCTCAGTTCAAAGCAATGATATTTTAATACAGTTAGATCATGTTTTCTAAATATTATTTTTAATTAAAAGGACCAGGGAGAAAGTATGGATTCAAGGGCTGAGAAAAGGAAATTATGAGTGAGCCTGGAAAATCTTCTTGTGCAAGAAAGTAAGGACATGCTCAAAAATACATTGGAGATGGGCTTCCCTGGTGGCTCAGTGGTTGGGAGTCCACCTGCCAATGCAGGGGACACAGGTTCGTGCCCCGGTCCGGGAAGATCCCACATGCTGCGGAGCGGCTGGGCCCGTGAGCCATGGCCGCTGAGCCTGTGCGTCTGGAGCCTGTGCTCCGCAACGGGAGAGGCCACAACAGTGAGAGGTCCGTGTACCGCAAAAAAAATAAAAATAAAAAAATACGTTGGAGATATGCTAAAAGGAGTCAGATGTCAGCTTGAAGAGGCCCCTACCGTCTAAATCTTGGATAACTTGAGAATAACAGTAAGTAAGAACAGTAATGGACTAAAATGTATTAAGTAAGACAAAAAGTCATGAGTCCATACTAAAAATAGTAAGAGAGGAAGAGGGAAAGTGCTTCCTCACAATATAATACCAACTCATAAATGCAGAAGAAACAATCGAGTTAGCAAATCTCCATTTTACAACCAGCAGGCAAGAATCACTAATGAAAGCTAAAACTAAAATGGTTAAATATTCTTAAAGAGTTCCCTCTAAGAATATTTAACAATATAAAATGAAAAAAAGCAACTTCACAGGGGAGAAGGCTGGCAGATACCAACTTAACCAAGGGATCAACATGACCCATAGTAGGACAAACCAGCATTATGTGCCCCCGATGTGATGCTCTGAGAAAAGCAACATTACTTATATCGTATCTCTGCCAAAAATACATAACCTGAATCTGATCAGGAGGAAACAGCAGATAGACTCAAACTGAGCTGCATTCTACAAAATCACTTGCCGCTACGGATATTGTCACGATATTATGAAAGACCATGAAAAGCCAAGGAACTGCTTTAGATTAAAGGCACACTAAAAGGGCACAATAACTGACAATAATTGTGTCATCTGAATAGGATCTTGGACTATGTGGGGGAACTAATAAAGATGTAATTGGAGCAATTAACAAAATTAGACTCTGGACTGTAGATTATACTATATGGAAATTTTTGTATTATTCTTATACATTTCTTTTTAAGCTTGTGAATATTTCATATTAAGTAGTTTTTGAAGATTGGGGAAACTTTACAAGCTGACTTATATGGAAATGCAAAGAGACTAGAACAGCCAAAAGAATAAATTCAGAGTACTAAGAAATAGATATTCAGAACAATTTTAAAGTTATAGAAATAAAAAAAAAAACATGGTAATGATGCAAGTTTAGACAAATAGATCAAGAGAACAGAGCTCAGAAAAAAATGCATTCATATATGGTCACCTGATGTATACAAGTTGAGTGGTAAAAAGATGGTGTTTAAAAAAAATCATGCTAGAGAAATTGGGTATATCAGTATGGAAGTAAATAAACATTGACTCATAAATAAAATCACACACTAAAATTAATTAGAAATGAAACCTAGACCTAAAAGGAGCTTTCTTATTAAAGCTTTTAGAAGAAAACATAGTAGACTATTTTTATAACCTCTGGGTAGGCAATGATTTGTTAAATAGAATGCAAAGCAATAATGTTAATAAAAGACACTATTTGCAGAAAGTAAAGGCAAACCATCAACTGAGAGAAGCTATTCATCACACACATTAAAGGACTCATATCAAGAATACAAGAAGCTTCTATAAACAAAAAGAAGACAAACAGCCTAGTTTAAAAATGGGGAAGAGACTTGAATGATACTTCGTTAAAGAAGATATTTTAATGGCTGGCAAGACGTTGAAAGGAGCTCAATGAAATTAAAACCAGAATGAAATATCAGAATGGTTATAATCAAGAAGAATGACAAGGCCACATTTCACGGCTAGGTATGGAGCTCATACAGAGCCAATAGGTGGTAATGGATACGGCTACTTTGGAAATCTCTTTAGTAATGTTTATGATCACTAAACATACACCTTCCCTGTGATCTAAAAAAATTTTTAGTCAGATAACCAAGAGAAATCAGCACATATGCCCACCAAAAGACATGTACGAATATGTTCATGTCAGCTAAATATTGTGTGCTATACTGAATACCACAGTGAAATACCATGCACAGAATAAGCAGTAATGGATGCCTGATACCTGCAACAACATGGATGCATCCGGAACACATTATGTAGGATAAGAGCAGGAGGTTACATAGAACACAGTACACGAGTCTATGTGAGATTCAAGATCAGGCAAAACCAGTCTGTTGCGATGGAACATGGAATAGTGGTTACCAGGGTCGGTGGTGGCAGTGAAGCTAGCTCAGCTCCCGGGAGGGGGCACCGGAAAAATGTTCTGTATCTTAATCTGGACAATAGACACATGCTATTCTTATACATGTGGTATATGCGTACGTAAAAATTCACTGAGCCATACTTTTAAGATGAGTGCATTTTGTTGTATGTGTATTATCCCTTGATAATAACATTATTTAAAAGTTGAGAAGAGAAAGTTTTTTTTTAACCACAAAACATCATTATACAATTCAGAAGTAAAGTTTTGAGAGTGGAAGAGATTTTATTCAAACAGAAAACCCAGAAGCAATAAAGAATAAGATCAGCTGATGCAGCAGTTCGGTTTTATTCAGCACCACAGCTCGCTAGTTCCTTCGCGCCTGTAGGAGGTGAAGTGAGGCCAGGCAAGGAATTCTGAGAGGTATTTCTTGAAGAAGCCGCAAGAGGATCCCTAGCCCAGGCAGTCAGTCTCGACGCCCTCTCGGGCTCCCTCCCTCCTCCTGCCAGACGCAGCGGCCAGCCCAGGTCTTCCCGGGAAACGTTGAGTCTGAATCAGATGCCAGCACTCGAAACAAACAGCAAGCATAGCTAGAGGATGCTTGATATTCACATAAGTGCATGTGCTCCAACCCTTACCTCTTTCTTAGGTTACTTTTTATTTACCCTTTCCTGAGAACTTGGGGAATGGAATGCAAATGCCGGGCGCCAAGTGGAACAGAACTGTCAGGTTCTCTACTGCTGAAGATGGAGAGGACAGAGGCAAAAAAAAAAAAAAAAAAAAAAAGGAGAGTGAGCACTGCGCATGCTCCGTAAAGCATTTCTTCCCCCCCACTTCCCTCCCTCCCTATTTGCTCCTCCCTCTCTATTTGCTCCCCGCACCCTCCCTCGGTCAAGCCGGGCCAGGCAGGAAAATAAGCCAGAAAGCTTTTCTTTTGAAGATTCTAGATTCTTGACCTTGAATTTTGCTTTCACACTTCTGCCCAGAAAGCTTGCTTTGAATTTGCCTTTCCTCAACTCATTTAGCTTTAAAAAAAAAAAAAAAAAAAAAAATCTTGTTCCAGGCAGCACCATGGGAAGGGGGGCTTTCTATGTAAAATGTTCAATTCTATCAAGTTGACCCACTAAGTCTAATAAATGGGGCCAAGTACCAGAAGAGATCATGCTACACTCATTCATGATAACAACAGATTGAAAATATGCAAGAAAGGAAAAGACTAAACAACAAAGGGATGTAAAAAGAGCATCACATTTTCTTTCCCACTGTTTGTGTTGTAAAAACTTCATTGGACACTTCTCACTATACTGATATTTTGCAAAAACATTCACGTATCAGTCTGTTCTATGACAAACAACTTGTAAGCATTTGTACGCATGCTCAAATAATAAAGAATACAGCAAGGAATCTGAAACTTTGCTCGAAGAACCAAACAACAAATGTTTACTGAGCTCCTATTCATCTGAGAAGTAGTATGGCATAGTGATTAAGAGATGCTGGAGCCTGCTACCTGGGTGTTAACTCCCAGTCCTCAACCTCCTAGCTGTGTGATCTTAGGGAAATGACTTAACTTCTCTGTGTGTTTTCTCCATCTTTGAAATGGGAATAGTATTGTGAGAGTTAAAATTAGTTCATTTATATAAAACTATCACATTAGCCCTGGGCCCCTATTATGTTATCAATGTCTGTTATTTTACCCAAGTTCCTATTACTGTGTTTAAAATTGAGGCATAGATGAATTGTTTCTTTTTACATGCAGTTTTCTTGCAGCGCACATAAGAAGTATGTGGAGACTTGACATATTTCCATATGCAATTAACGAATGATAAGTCATCATCTGATTTTTTAAAAAATAATTTTATTTATTTATTTTTGGCTGCATTGGGTCTTCATTGCTGTGCATGGGCTTTCTCTAGTTGCAGTGAGTGGGGGCCACTCTTCGTTGCAGTGCACGGGCTTCTCATTGCGGTGGCTTCTCTTTTGCGGAGCATGGGTTCTAGGTGTGCGGGCTTCAGTAGTTGTGGCATGCAGGCTCAGTAGTTGTGGCACACAGGCTTAGTTGCTCCGCAGCATGTGGGATCTTCCCCGACCAGGGCTTGGAACCGGTGTCCCCTGCATTGGCAGGAGTATTCTTAACCACTGCACCACCAGGGAAGTCCCCATCTAACTGATTTTTAAAGTGCTCAATTGCAGTGTGGGATAGAGAAAATGAAAGATTAGGACAGAGTATGATAAAGGCTCATACTCCCCTGAAGCTGGGAGAAGTGTTAAAGGTGTTGAAAATGGCAGAATGTAGGAATGTTGGAAGTCTTAGTGTCAGGACCTGAGTGAGAGAGATGTGGAAGGCAGGGGAGGATGTCAGAAGGAGTCCTGGGAAGGGATGAGCTGGAGCAAGCTCAAGGCGACATAGAGACAGATAGAGACAGGAAGATGGCAATGCAAAGAAGGCCACAGCTCCACTGTTAATGTGTATATATATATATATATATATATATATATATATATATATATATCCTCATCACTAACAACTTCACTCTACTTCATGATGACGTTAATGTTGTTGAACCCAGAAATAAGAGGGAAACACCAGGCAATTTTCAACTTACCCTTGCATATATCCTGTGAACAATATATTAAAGAAACATCACAACTTTATAATTCTATGAATAGTAGTTCAAAATAAAAAAAATACTTTCTAAGAACTATCTTTTTTTCTCCAATATAAAAGACAACTTCTGGGCTTCCCTGGTGGCGCAGTGGTTGAGAGTCCGCCTGCCGATGCAGGGGACGCGGGTTCGTGCCCCGCTCCGGGAGGATCCCACGTGCCGCGGAGCGGCTGGGCCCGTGAGCCATGGCGGCTGGGCTTGTGCCTCCGGAGCCTGTGCTCCGCAGTGGGAGAGGCCACAGCAGTGAGAGGCCCGTGTACCGCAAAAAAAAAAAAAAAAAAAAAAAAAAAAAAGACAACTTCTTAGTGGATGTATTCTAAGGTACTCTGACACTGTAATTCTTATATGGTGAAAGACTAACATTCTTAATGATTATTACTAATGAAAACATAAATGCAATTTTCAGTCTGTGAGTTTTTGAAAAGCTATTGAATGAAGTGCGCTTCATAGTTAAACCACATGAAACGTCTTTTGCTCTTTTATCTAGGTAGGGATCTTTGTGTCCTACCTTCAACACCCTTTTTCACCACTGCTGTTTATTGGTATGTATTAGTCTCTCTGTGTGCGAAAGGTACACATCGGGGGTGCTTTTTTCCAAATACTCCCCAGCATGCCACTTTTCCTCGCAGAATCTCAGCAGTGTGCGGAAGGGGTTCAGTCGATTTAGCACGACGTGTGCGAAGGAAGGGCTTCTCAGCAGACCGTCTCGCTCCTTCGCCTGGGCGCCTAGGTAGGGACGCTCTGGGAGGTCAGGGAGCACGCAGAACCGCTACATAGTGTTGAATTGCGGGGAGGAGGGCATCCCGTCGGGCTCGAGGGCTCTTTTCGGACTACCGGGTGCCTATCCCGGGGCCCTCCCTCAGGCTCCCGGCGGGATCCCCGAGCCTCCCCGCCCCCGCCCCCGCCGGGCCCCGCCCCCTTCCTGGCTCAAACTACGGGTCCTTTCAAACCTAGCTTTCTTCGCCTCGCGCATTGTCAAACGTGTAATTGGGGGAACTCCACCCAGCCGGGGCCTCCTCGGAGTCGCCCGTAGCGGCCGCCTCCCCGCCCCCACCCCGGAGCGCACGGCGGCCGCACAGCGCGCGCAGAGCCCACCGCCCTGGCAGCGGCGCGCGGCGCGCCTCGCGCCTCAGGGCGGGGTGGGCTGCTGCGGGCCGCGGGTCTTCCGGGCCAGGGACCGCCGGCGCCTACCTGCTCCCGCCTGCTGGCTGCGCGGACCCGGCGCCGGTGCGCGGGCGGGGGCTGTGCGCCGCAGGGACCGGGTGTCCCGCGTGAGCCAGGCGGAGCCGCGCGCAGACCCGCCGGCCGTCGGGGGCGCGGCCGGCCGCCAGAGCCCGCACCTGTCCCACCGCGGCGGCCCGGCGCCCGAGTCGCGCCACGGTAGGCGACATCGGAGGCAGCGAGGGCGCGGAGAACCGGCGGAGGCGAGGCCCGCGCCCCGGAGGAAGCCGCGCTCGGCCCGAGGCCTCGGACGCTGAGCCCCACGTTCCGCGGCACCATGGCCCCGAAGCTGCTGTTGCTCCTCTGCCTGTTATCGGGCTTGCACGCACGGTAAGTGGCGCCCGGGCTCCGCATCTCCGGAGGCTCCGAGACTGGAGGGAGGGCGGCGGGGGGCGCTGTCCCCCGGCCCCGAGTCGCCGGCGCGCCCCGCCGTCCGTCGTCTGGGCTGCGGCATATCCTGCTAGGGCCGCGGGGAGGAGACGGGAAGTCGGCCGGGACCCTACCTGTCCCATCTACCCCGGACATGGCCATCTGCCTCTCCGGGCTGGGCGACTGCAGCCTTCTCTGCAGCCTGAAACATGGGGACTCTGAGATTAATGGGCTCTTCTGAAGCTTTTAGGATCTGGTGGTTTTAAGAGGTTTTGAAAACCAACATCATAGGGGAAAGCCTGTGTCTACCTCCTACCCCTCCCCCAAATGTTTCAGCGCTGTGCGCGCGCGCGCGCACACACACACAGACACACAGCACACACAGCACACACAGCAACATTCTGTATCATTTCCATCACTGAAATTTCCCAGGACCCAGGAGTTACGGTTTCCTACCTGCCCAGTTTAAACCGGTCTTTGAGGAGCAGCCGGGCTGGAGGCAGGTGGAGGAGGACTGGGGCAAGGTGGACAGCTGAGAGCCCTGCTTCTCAGAAAGGATTTCCTTCCCAGGTCCTGCGAGCACACGCACAGTACACATATGCACCCCTGCTACATGAGCCACTTTCACACACGGGAGCATGCACAAACCTACCCCTATAAAGCAAGCATGTTGAAATTGATAATGTTTTCTACCTAGTAACTGTAAGAAATTACCTCACCGTAGATACCCCAACCTTCCTCCCAGGACACCAACCACCTAATGGGAGCTTAGAAATGCTCCAGGAAGAGATGAAGATGGCTCATGAGTGTGGAAAGACAGTGGGACCAGAGGGGTTAAACACTGTTGCTGTGAATATAACTGGAGATTCTGGGTTTGGTTCCTTTAATTCTGTCTCGGGCTAGATCTTTAGCCCAGAACTTGAAGACTGCCCTGTGCTTTACAAATTAGAGCAGCTCCCTTCCTCCCATCCCACTCACCACCCCAAGAATCTCAGGGCATCCCTACCCTCAAAACACTTTTGTTCTGACACCATCTTCGTTTCCTAGATCTGGGAGCTAGAAATCTAGAGAGCCTTCCTGTGGGCTATAAGCCCTGCAGTTGTTAGCAGGCAATACCTGGAGGTCTTGCATGTTCATTCACATTTGTGAAGTACCAAAGAACTAGGAAGGTACATTAACAAATCCTACAAGACGTGAATGTGAATGGGTCATAGTTCTCCCTCCCTACCTTTGACAGACCCTGAGGAAGAAAGTCCTGGCCCTCCCCACTGCACACTGCTGGTCTTTGCTAAGAGTTGAGAGTGAGAAAGGCAGATTGTGTGTGCTCGGGAAGGCAGACTCACGGCAGCTCTTCCAATCAGGCTGCACACTCCTTGGGCCTTCAACTGAAGTTTCTTCCTGTCTGAGGAGCTAGCTGGGAAGGGAGATGGAAGTGCACTCTCTGAGGTTGATCATGCCTGGATGTATCTCTGTTTAGAAGCAGACAACACCAGGCACAATGTGGAGGTCCCAGGTCATATACAGATCTGAGGTTATATCTAATCGACCTCCCTACTGCCACCGACTGGATGCAGTGACCTGCAGTTCAGGGTTAGATAATCAGCTGTTTAGATCTATAGATACATGTTAGAAGGAAACCCGCTATTGTCTTCATTACTTTATGTGCTTAGTAGGAAGGTATCTGGGTGTCTAACTTGAAGCGCTCAGGTGTCTAGGGATTCCTAAACACACATACAATCTCTGGGGATTCTTCATCCTTTCATTTTGCCAAGGCAGGTGTAACAACTTTAATATGTTCTATGTCTGGGTTGATTCCATGGCCTTGATAATAGAGGTTGCATATCAGTTTAAAAAAATCCAAGTTTTAAACTAATTTTATTGTTGTATACCTCTCCTTTGAAAGTGTCTTTGCTCTTTGAATGGGTTTTACAGACATGTGAAGTAATCTGATGTCCAGCATCACCTTTCAAAACTGTTATTAATTCGAGAGGGTTCTCATTTGCACTCTGGCATGCCTTCCTGGTGTTGAAGAGCCCTAGAGAAGGCTCTGACAGTTGTGCTCCATGGTAATGGCTTGGCAGCTCCGTGGAGAGAAAATAACCCATTCTGACCCTTATGGAGGAGCTTATTCTACATTAAAACACATTAAGTCACACCTGGACCTTGGTGATACCATAAGCGGATGGCTAACTGCTTTCTGAGGTTTAGGAGCTCCTTTTTATGCTTATAGATGCATCCAACTTTGTCTCGGCCCTTGTAGTTGAAGAGAATGTGTAAGACATGAAAATACCATATGATGGCTGAGCTGTCAGTACATCACCAATTTGTTTTTAAGAAAAAGGTAATGATGGTGTTTAGGACCCAACAATCCTGATAACAGAACACTGATGAAGATTATATATAACCCACTTAGAATTTAGAAAAATAGAACATTTTTGTTTTATTCACATTCTGGTGAGTCCCTGAGACTGGGTTTTCGTCAAAGGGAGGATTTTCCTTTGGGCTGGTGGTCCGGCACTAGCACTGGGAAGCTTCGATTTCATTCTCTGAAGTCCTGCAGCAAACTGACATGGCATCAAGTTTGGGAGGAGCCCAGTGTCGGCCCAGAGCATCGCTGCCTGTGTGCTGCCCGCTGTCCCCCCCAACCCAGCCACAGAGCCGCGAGTGTCCCATTTTTACCTCCCGAAGGGGAAGGAGCAGGAGAGGATGCTGCAGCTGTTCCTTTCTTTGTCTCCTCCCTCACCTACACTGAGCTAAGAAGCTTACGCAATTTCAGGAAAACCCTCTCATCACCACTTGACTGCTAGAGGGAGAATTAGTCTCATTATAATACCTGTTATTGACATAGCTCAAAGTATTTTTCAGAAACTAAGGCTGTGTATACAGAAAACTGATGAAGAGTTAGTGTGCTCCTTCTGTGAACATATGAGTGTTGGGGCAAGAGAAGATACAGAGCATGGAGAGCATGGTCTGGTCTGTGCTGGTGAGCTGTCTCTGGGGATGAGGGAGGGGAGGGGAGGGGAAGAGACAGACAGCAGAGGAGGAGAGGACCGCACTGTGGGCGAGTTGGAAGGAGTCCTGAGGATGCTGTATGTGATCCTGCCCAGGTGATCTGTCCCTCTGTCCATAGTCTCCCAAGTGTTTTTGCTGTGGACTGAATTTCCAGGTCCTGTGGGCAATGGTTGGCTCCCAGCAATCCATGTCCTGCAGAACCTGCTTCCACCCACTTTTTTTTAAGATGATAAAATTAATATTTCTGACAATATTCCTGATAAAATAAAATAGTCTGCATTTAAAATTCTGTAGTGTTATTTGTAAAACATCAGGCTTACAAATAATGAAATGAAGTTCTTGAATATGTGTCCCAAATTTTACAAGTTCCTATTGATGGTGAATATTCAGTGTGAAAAAAATCCACGGCAACTTATAGTTCCTATGGATGATTTATTCTAAACTTCCAGTTAAGAAATAGAATTATAGTTTAATATCAGCCAAGGAAAAAATTAAAAGATGTCAATCTCTGAGACATATGCCATATACTTATTATCAAAACTTCATGTAAGTGTATATATTCATATAGGACTAGACTGGCACTGTTCTGATCTATGTTAAGGCTAGTTAACACTCATAAAAAGACTCATGTACATATGACACATACATAAGATTATACAGATGTTATATATTATAGTTACATGTTATAATATTATATTATGTAAGTATATATATACGATTCTGAGGCTTTAAACAAAGTAGAGATAATAAACTTTAAAAAGTTTATTCTTTTCATTTATTTCATGTTCATTACAGATAACTCAGACCATTCTAAAAACTAACTTAAAGACACACGTCCCAGAACACAACTGCCCTGAGATGTTGTTGCCATTTTGGCTCCCATCTGGGAAGCTAAACAGAAATGAGCTCATACTCAGGACAAATAAACCTCAATGCAATTTTCTATTCTATATTTTGTTCTCTTTTGTGAAGAAAGAAAGTCATTATGGTGCACCCACTGACAAGCCATGAAGGAAGAAGGTTGCTTGTTTGTTTGTGTGATGAGCTTTTTTGCCCCGGTAAATGGCAGGCCCCCTGGAAGTGCTACTTTGAAGAGAAGACTCTGCTCTTTTCAGGCCTGGATGGCTGTGTTGCTGAGATGGCCTCACTCACTAAGGAAGCTAGCTTGTTGTTTTGAGACCTCTCCATTCAAGTACTCCTGTGAGTATGTATCACCCAGGAGAGGCGCCTGTCAGGCTCAGCCCTGCTCAGGAGAGACTCAGATATGCTCAGCGTTCATTTGGACACATTTATTAAAGGGCCAAATGGTAAAGACATATTAGAAAGCTTTTAATTTTTAATGTCTGTATTAGCCTGCTTTGTAAGAGATGAATCAGTTTGTGTGGTAGGAGGCATGTAAAATCACCAGAGGATGTTTACCAACCAATATTGCTGTTCGTTGGCACCCCACATGGGTGCTGGCCAAGCATACCACCTCCTTGTATCCCTGTGTCTGCCTAGACCAAAGGTGCTAGTCTCCATGAGAAGCACAGAGTCAGACTCAACAGTTTTCAGTGAGTGCATTCTGAAGAAGCTGTTCTTACCTTCAACTAAAATGAGGTCTTGGCAGTGGGGAGTGGAAACGGCAAGATGTTTGTGCCTTGACCTTCAGAGGTTCTCAAGGTTGATCCAAGGAAGGCTGACTGTCTGCTGGTTGGCCTTCATGCATTGAGTTATTATAATGTCTATGGTTTAACATGGACATGGAATTATTTTGTGACATTTAATGAAAACATCATGCTATGTTAATAGTACTGTCATTCTTGTTGGATTCTTTCTTATTTGTGTTTTGTTTTACTTTTTTAATTTTAGAGATAATCTATTGGTTGCGATGAGTGTACTAGGGCCTTTCTACCTATTTCAGTGGTGCTTGGGTGAGCCAAAGCTTGACACTTCCTGGAGCCATTGCTACAACTTATATGTCATACTTTGTGCCATAATTACAGATCCAGAAAGGTGGAAGAGGATGAATATGAAGATTCTTCATCAAACCAAAAGTGGGTCTTGGCTCCAAAATCCCAAGATACAGATGTGACTCTTATTCTCAACAAGTTGCTAAGAGAATATGATAAGAAGCTGAGACCTGATATTGGAAGTGAGTGTTGATGTTTGTTATTCTAGTAGGAAACATACTGTAATATATTTTTAAAGTTTTTATTTTAAATAATTATAAAGTCACAGGAAGTTACAAAGGTAGTGCACAGTCACACAATTCGTGGGTATCAAACCAGGAGTTGACATTGGTACAGTGTGTGTACGTGGCTCCACATCATCTTGTCATGTGTGGATCTGTGTAATGACCACTATAATTGAGACGCAGAACTGTTTTATCACAATGAAGATTCCGTTCCTGCTATCCCTCCTCCAAAATTTCTAACCCGTCAGCCACTAATTTGGTCTCTATTTCCGTATTTTTGTCATTTTGAGAATGTTGCATATGTGCACTCATTCAGTACGTGACCTTTTGAGATTGGCTTTTCTTCCCTCAGCAAAATGATTTTGGGATCCGTTCAAGTTGTTGCCTGTATCAATAGTTTGTTTTTCTTATTGCTAAGCAATCTTCCATGGTATGGATAGACAAAAGTTTGATTAATGTTTATTGAGGAACATTTTGGTTGTTTCCAGGTTTTGACTATTACAAATAAATTACTATGTGCATTTGTATGCAGGTAATTTGCGTGGACATAAGATTTTATTCTCTGGGATAAATGCCCAGGAGTACGATTGCTAGGTCCTATGATAAATGTTGGTTTAATTTTTTTTAAGAAACCGTCAAACTCTTTTCCAAAGTTTCTGTACCATTTTCTATCCCACCATCACTATGTGAGAGATCTTCACCAGCAATTGGTATTGTCACTATTTTTTGTTTTAGCTCCAATAGGTTGGTATCTCTTTGTGGTCTTAATCTACATTTTCCTGATTGTTAGTGGTATTAAATTTTCTTTATGTGCTTATTTGCCAATAGTATATCCTCTTCATCAAAATGTCTCCTCATACTAGTTGCCCCTTTAAAAATTGGATTATTTTGTTTTATTTATTTTTCTACTGCTTTGTTAAGAGTTCTTCCTGTAGTCTACATATGATTCCTTGGCCAGATGTAGTTTTCAAATTTTTTCCTCATGTGGCTTTTCTTTTCATCCTTTTAACAAGTTCTTTCAAAGAGGAAACGTTTTTAACATTGAGGAAGTCCAAGTTACTGATTTTTAACTGTTTTATGGAACATACTTTTGGAGTAATGTCTAAGAACTCTTCATGAAGCCCTAGTTCCTGACGATTTTCTCCTGTTTTCTTGTAAAAGTTTTATAATTTTAGGTTTTACATTTAATTCATTATCAGTTTTGAGTTAATTGTTATAAAAAATCAAGGTGTGAGGTTTAGAGCTAAGTTTCTTTTTCTTTTGCTCATGGATATCTGGTTACCTTATTACCATTTGTTGAAAAAACTATCCTTCCTCTTTGAATTATGTTTGCACATTTGTCGAAAGTCAGTTGGCTCAACTTCTGTGGGTTGTTTCTGGGATCTCTATTTTCTTCCATTTATCTATGTGTCTATCACTGTGTCAGTACCCACAGTCTTGATTGTTACAGCTATATAATGTGCCTTGGAATTGGGTGGAAGTAATTCAACCTCTTTATTTTTTTAAAAAAATATTTTATTTATTTATTTATTTATGGCTGCATTGGGTCTTCGTTGCTACGTGCAGGCTTTCTCTAGTTGCGGTGAGCAGGGGCTACTCTTTGTTGTGGTGCGCGGGCTTCTCATTGTGGTGGCTTCTCTTGTTGCGGAGCACGGGCTCTAGGCATGCAGGCTTCAGTGGTTGCAGCATGTGGGCTCAGTAATTGTGGCTCGTGGGCTCTAGAGTGCAGGCTCAGTAGTTGTAGCTCATGGGCTTAGTTGCTCCGCAGCACGTGGGATCTTCCTGGACCAGGGCTCGAAACCGTGTCCCTGCATTGGCAGGTGGATTCTTAACCACTGTGCCACCAGGGAAGTCCTCAACCTCTTTATTTTTCAAAATTATTTTAGCTCTTATAATACATATTTTTCATATGAATTCTAGAATTATCTTGTCTGTATCTACAAAAAATCTTGTGTTAAATCTTTATATCAATTTGGGAAGAACTGACATCTTTACTATGTTGAGTATTTTGATCCATAGACAGGATATGTCTTTTCATTTATTTAGATCTTCTTTAAGAAGATCTAAATAAATGAAAGATCTTCTTACATTCAGTGTTTTACAGTTTTTAGTATACAAGTTCTGAATGTATTTTGTCAGATTTGCACCCAAGTATTTCATGGTGCTTGTAAATGGTACTGTATATTAAAATTTCCTTCTCCCTGTGTTCATTGCTAGTATACAGAAATATGGTTAATTTTTGTAAGTTAATGTTGCGTCCTCTGACTTGCCAAGCTCAGTAGTTATAGGAAGTTTTGTTTGTTTGTTTGTTTTTGATAGGTTCCTTGGGATTTTCTGTGTACATCATCAGGTCTCCTGCAATTGAGACTTTTATTTCTTGCTTTCCCATCTGTATACCTTTTATTATTATTTTTCTTACCTTGTTGCACTGGCTAGAACTTCCAATGCTACATGAATAATAGTAGTGTGAGTGGACATCTTGCTTTGTTCTAGATCTTAGAGGAAAAGCATTCAGTCTTTCACAATTAAGTGTAATGTTAACTAGAGATATTTTATATATATTTTCACCAAGTTGAGAAATTTCCCTCTATTTCTAGTTTTCTGAGAGAATATTTTTTTTTGTCATGAATGGGTGTTGAACTTTGCCCAATATATTTTCTGGATCAGTTGATATGATCATGTGATTTTTTCTTTTTTTTAGACAGCTAATACGGTGAATAACATTGGTTGATTTTCAAATACTGAACCAGCTTTGCATCCCCAGGATAAACCACACCTACTTATCATGTTTAATAATACTCTTTTTTGAAAAGTTTTAATATATTGCTGTATTCTATTTGCTAATCCTTTATAAACCTTTTAATATCAGTGGGGCCTATAATAATATTCCTTGCTTCATTTCTGATACTGGTAATTTGTGTCACCATTCTTTTTTTCTTTGTCATCTTGCTAGAGGTTGGTTCCATTGACCTTTTTGAAGAACCAACTTTTTGTTGCATTATTTTTCTGTATTGCTTTTCTATTTTCAATTTTATTATATTTTGCTATTTATCTTTATTATTTACTTTCTTCTGTTTGCTTTGGGTTTATTTTGCTCTTCTTTTTTGAGGTAGCATTTAGAGTCTCGACTTGAGACTATTCTTTTCTAATGTAAGCATTTAATGTTCTAAATTGCCCTCTCTGCACTGTTTTATCTGTATCTCACAGATTTTGATATTTTGTATTTTCATTTTCATTCAGTTCAATGTATTTTGTACTTCCCCTGAGATTTTTTCCCCCTTTAACTCGTGGATTATTTATTTATTTATATTTTAAAAAATTTATTCATTTTTTTTTTTTTTGGCTGCATTGGGTCTTCATTGTCGCGTGCGGGTTTTCTCTAGTTGAGGTGAGCAGGGGCTACTCTTCATTGCGGTGCGTGGGCTTCTTACTATGGTGGCTTCTCTTGTTGAGGAGCACGGGCTCTAGGTGCATGGGCTTTAGTAGTTGTGGCATGTGGGCTCAGTATTTGTGGTTCATGGGCTCTAGAGTGTAGGCTCAGTGGTTGTGGCACACAGGCTTAGTTGCTCCATGGCATAAAGGATCTTCCTGGACCAGGGCTCGAACCCATGTCCCCTGCATTGGCAGGTGGATCCTTAACCACTGTGCCACCAGGGAAGCCCCCTCATGGATTATTTAGAAGTGTGTTTTTAGTTTCCAAATGTTTGAAAGTCTTCCCGTTATCTGTTGCTAATTTCTAGTTTGATTCCATTGTGATCAGAGAACATACTCCATATGAGTTCAAAATTCTTTTAAATTTGTTACTGTTTAATTTATGGCCCAGTATATGTTTTGTTTTGGTGAGTGTTCCATGGATACTTGAAAAGAATGTGTATTCTGCTGTTACTGGATGAATTGGATCCTGTTGTTTGATAGTTTTGTTGAGTTCTTCTATATCTTTGCTGATTTTCTATCTAGTTTTTCTACCAATTGTTTTGATAGATTAACAATTGATAGATTAAAAAAGACCAAGACAAGGGTAGTGTTCTTGGCTAGGAGAGAAATGCATACCTATTTATGGTGATGGTCAGATAACATGGGGGTTGTTGCAGACACATTTTTCATAGGATGAACCTAGTCTATGGCTTGTTTCCTCTTCTCCATGGGGCTCAGTTTCATTTAGAGCCCTGCAGCTTGCCAACCCTCACACTACCCCAGCTGCCCCGTCCCTCTGTTTTTCCAAGTTTGAGGCTCATTCTCCAATTTATCTGTATCAAGACATAGAATTACACTGGTCCCAGTAGGCATAGAATTTCAAAATCCTTGTGGTGTAGTGTGCAGAGGGTTTGGAGATGCATGTCCTGTGCAGTATTGGAGCAGTCTTATCATCTTTCTGTGTCTCAGTTGCCTCTTTCATATGATGAAGGAGGGGAACAAATTACTCTTAAACTTCCTTCTTGCTTTAAGGTATTTATTCACTGAGCAATACATCTAAATTACCATTGCACAAGGTTCATAAATTCAATTGTCACCACAGTTTTCCCATTATAATTACATAAAAAGTCTACACAGTATGAAAAGTGTGCAGCAATTCTGCATTTACATGGAAAGAGAAGATTGAGAAAATGTTACTAATTTCCTCATTAACTGTCAGACATTGTGCTTGACCTTAGAGCAAAGATAAATAAGACTCGCTCTTTGCCCTTCTGGGTAAGTTTAGTCCAATTGGTCCTTTGTTTATCTTGTGCTAGAACATAGCAAAGTGCCTTCCATACATGGTGCCATTGGAAATATTACTCAGCACCACATTCATCCTCTGAGGGGGAAAATTGGAAGAAAGTGGGTGAAAATGGGTAGAAAGTGGGTAAGCTTGGCTTCCAACCCAGATCTCTCTGACTCTAGCTAGATCACTGCACTATTTATAGAAAATGCAAGGCAAGTCCATTCAAAATCAGGGGGCCCCTCTTACATACTCACATGACACAACACTTGGGAGGGGATGTTCTAAGGCTTTGTCATGTGCAACAGGCAAGCAGAATTCACAATTCTAAAGATTTTATTTTTCTTTTAAGGAAAAATAAGAAATTGTGAATTTTCCAAATGAAACAGCATAATACAAAGAACAAATGCTTCTTTCTTAGAAGGCAGCTCTTCTAAAGCCTCATGTCATTTGGTCCTCAGAAGTCATTTTCATATATCAGAAGAGCTGTGGTTTTTGAGTGAAAGAGATTTAAAAAACAACTAAATATAAAACCATATAGTAGTATGCTCCTCTTTGGTTTCATGACTTGAAAGTTCCACCATGCACATTGTCATGGTCCTGGGACAGCAGAATGACCTGATGAAGTGCCCCAGGGTCACTGGGTATCTTAGGACTCCTCTTCCTGTCTCACTTAAATGCTAAATAATGTCTGAGTGGCAGAATCTGGCAACTCACTGATGTTCAGAGTGACTGGCCAAGGACAGCTCTCCTGGTAAAAGATACTGAATTAGACACCATTTTTGTTCATGGTTTAGAGGGCTCTGCTTTAAGGGATAATTTACTATAAATATCTGAATTTCTTTTCTCACTACTTTTTTTCACATGTAGCAATATTTTATTTGTTGTAACCATTGTGTTTCCTCATCAAGGTGCAGTCAGCTTATATTTACATAATACAGTGCTGTGCATGGATTTATCAGTCGTTTGTTGTAATTACCAGTTTATTTGCTCCCCTCCATTATCAGTCCCATCCTCTCTCAGCCAGTTGGCCCGTATTTACTGAGCATCCCCCCTGCATCCAGCCCGGGGCTGTGGACAGGTGGGGAGCTGCCTGACACTGCCTACGCTTGGGTTCTTCTGAGGGGGAGGGGAAGGGGAAGGGGAAGGGGTCTGCAGGTAGCATCTAGGATTTGATAATGATATTCCCACTTTGGAGTAAAGCAGGCCTGTGAAGGCTCTCCCTGGCTTAAACTCCTTGAAAACTCCACTTGCTTCTAGGATGAAGTCCAAGCCCCTTCAGATGACAAAGAGAGGTAAGCACTTTCTGGCCCTTGCCTACTTTTTTTATGTGTCACACCATCTAGGAACACCCAGCCTCCTGTCTTCTTCAACTGCATCCTTGCTGTTATCTCTTTCCAGCCTGTGATCCTCTTAACCCCTCTCCCATTTCCCACACGGAACTCATTCCTGCCTCCCTTCCAGCCTTGATGTTTTCTTTCATGGCCTGCACTCCCTCACCTCCCTGCCGGGCTGGATCAAGTGTCTCTCCCTTGATTTCTTCTAGCATCAATTTTTCATCTTTCCCATGGGATTAATAAATTCTGAAGGACTGTCTTGAGGATGGCATAATGTGGTGTAACCATGAAACAGTTTCTGCAACATTTTTGTATACTTTTTACGAGTTTCAGCTGAGAAATGTCCACTAGGATACAGTTCCTAATCCTAACTTTAGATGCATCGGTTTACGTTGGCATCTCTCGACATACGTAGTCCAACTGAATCCACAAAGATCCAACATCAGGAAATAAATTAAATGGCTCATCACTGTTATTGTCAACAGTAAATAGAATCGAACAGACTCATTTATGTTGCATAGAATTAACATGTCCACATGTTACTCTAATTAGTTTTCAGAATACAAATTGTGATCATTGTGTTTTAAAAATACTCACTATTTTCCCAGCTATTGTCTCTCCTCAGCTAACTTCTGAATTATGGATGTATCTGTTTTAGTTTCCCATCTTTAACTATCTGTCATTCTAAGTAATACTTCAGCTGTGTCCCTTGCTATTTCAGGGCTATGCAGGGTGTCATTTATCTCAGCAACACATCTTGCCATGTGGGCTCAAAAATGCTGGAGGAGGATAAACCTTTTAATAAGATAATTGTGAAAAGGAAGGGAAATGACCTGAGTGAATTTTTCTCCCTTCAGGGTTTCAAGAAATTTGAAGCACTCTCCTGAAAATAGGTTATTACAGAATACAAATTCCCTCACTGTCCATAATCTGGCCAGTCTACGCTAAATGCAATCAGTGTTGGGAAAAATAAAATTGGCTTTTAAAGGTGAATGAACATGGTGAAGGCATACACGATGTGTAGAGATGACCCATGGGCTCGTTTAATTCAGGGAGAACATCTGAAAAGCCTCCTCTTGGCTGTGTCTGTAGCCAGAGGGATTAATTTTCTGTTCCTCTTCCTCAGGTGTTTGCATATCTGGATTTCTTTTCCTGGCTTTGCTAAAGCTTATTTTCTAAGTTTAATTAGAATTTCTTCTAAATGTGGAATTAGGAACATTCAGTGTGAGAGGAAGCTGATGATGTGGGTGGTGAGGAGGTGCCTCGGTGGTGGAAGACAGGCCCCCAGCTCCTCCCAGTAGGGGGTGCCCACCTGCCCCACCAGAGTCAGAGCCTGAGAGGAGATGCCACTGCCCCTTCTTTCCTTCAGGCTTGCAGAGAGGCCTTGGCAGCCCAGCACTGACTAAGGTACTGACGTGACCCAGACAGACCCTGTAGGGTACTGCAGGCGGAACTCCTGCCCTTGCCAGGGTTGTGTTCCCGATGAGGTAGGAAGAGGGAAAATGAGTAAATAGTGGGAATACGATCCCCAATGGGACAGGAGTTAGCTCTGTTGCAGAAAATAGATGTGAAAAAAATAAAAGAAATAATAAGTGGGCCTTAAAGTATAATTTTTAAAGCAAGCCTTATCACGCTGCTCTCTAATATCTTTCAGTGAAAAATTATGAGCATAATTGAGTTACCATAGAACTGTGAAATGAATGCTTACAGACTTTTGGTCACAGATGTGATATCTCTGAGAGAGGCCTGGCTCAGCCCATGGAAAGCCAGAGGAAGTTCCCACATCTTCCTCACCTGGTTCCTGGGGTGTGTAAATGTGACAGCTCCTGCCAAGCCCTGCCAGGGTTTTGAGAGTTCAAGTTGGATCGCTGAATTTAAGAGAATTTTGAAATGTGTGAAGGGCTGTACAAAGAATTAAATATTTAGATATATTATGATTTATATTGGTTCTATAGAATTGTCCTTCATCCTGATGGGTTTCATATTTTAAGAAAAAATAAGAGACACGAGGTTTCAGTTAAAAGGAATGAAGTATAAAGGTTGAAGTGCAGGTGCTTGTATGTCAGAGGAACAGGGAGTTGGAGGTAGGATGCGGGATATTTTGGGGTCCCTAAAGAACACAATCTAGCTGCCTCATCTGGGCACAGATTTTTGGATGACCGCTCTAACTCAAGTCAAACTATTTTTTCCATTCTTACTGCACAGCAGATGACTGTCTCAACTGAACATTTAGGTTAGCCTGGCTAGTCCTCACCTAAAAAGCACAGCCTACTCTACAGACAGGTGAGTTGTCATTTCTGGGCAATTACTGTATATCCAGATAATAATTCAAATGTATTCACTGCACTCTCAGAACAGATGTAGGAGGAGAGGAAACAGGCACTCTTAATTGCTGTGCTTGAAGTAAGAGCTATTACTGTAGACTTAGTTAGCTGTTTATATCACAAAGTTAATTCAAATGCATAGGGGAGGTGGAGAACAAATTCTGTGGGTAAATTATACCTGTCATCTCCAGGAGAAACTAATTAGGTATCCAGAGGATTCTGAGTGAAGAGCCATTACCTCAGCTCAACACACGTTGGCAGGTGACCCTTCCCTGCGTATTCCCCACCTTTCACACACATACCTTAGTCCCATGGCACGCTTACCTAAGGCACCATTCTGTGTAAGACAAGGCCATATTATAGCTTATGCATGCAGTTCAGTTCATTAAAAATACTTTTTACTAGGCTATTATTTCTTGTAGAGAAAGAATGCATTTCAATATATAAGTATTTTATTTTTTCTTATATGTAATTTGGTAAATAACTCAGGTCACGTGTCCCTAGGAATAATCTAATGACTGCACTTGATTTGAATATGCAGTTCAGTTTATAGAATAAAAAATTATCTATTTCTTATGTTTATTCATTACTACTGTAGGAATTGAGCAAATTAGCTTCATGTGGATTAGAGAGTGAGTGAGAAAAAATCTGGACTCACATAATGGGTTCTTCTACCAGTTACCAGCAGATTCCCTGACCTCACTGATGGAGGTTTCCATCTCTAAATGGAATAATTAAAATGACATCCAAGTCCTGTTGTAAGAGTTATAGACTATAACACCTGGACCATAGAGAGGACAGAAAGTCGCAGGTGCCTTGTGTCCCCCGTGTTTCCAGACTGGCACACTATTGTGGCTGTGGTTTCAGCTTGGTTTATGTGCAGTGGAATAGAGCCCTCAGCTCCACTGTCATGAAAGCTGTGTCTTAAATTGAGACTTCTGTTGAGCTGTCAGCATTTCATCAGTCTGTAATTAATATCCTGATCTAAAATATCTCGGATACTTTTATAAAGTTGTACTGAGCCATGCTGATTAGGTTGTTATACTACTAATTCACATTTGAGGGACGAATGCAGATGTAATAATCATAGTTTTCAAATTGATGACGTTTACCCATTTCACCCTCCTGTTGCCCTGCCCCTTTCCCTTTGGTAACCACGACTCTGTTCTCTGTATCTATGTGTTTGCTTTTGTGTTGTTTGGTTTGATGATTTATTTTGTTTGTTTTTTCTTTTCCATTATGGTTTATTATAGGATAATGAATATAGTTCCCTGTTCTATACCATAGGATCTTGTTGTTTTTCTATTTTATATACAGTAGTATTTATCTGCTAATCTCAAACTCCCCACCCCCTTTCCCCTTTGGTGACCATAAGTTTGTTTTCTATGTCTGT
Organism: Hyperoodon ampullatus; assembly: GCF_949752795.1. Lineage (NCBI taxonomy): Eukaryota > Metazoa > Chordata > Mammalia > Artiodactyla > Ziphiidae > Hyperoodon > Hyperoodon ampullatus. The sequence goes on from NC_136916.1 coordinate 72,209,488, forward strand.
GAGTCTATTTCTGTTTTGTAAGTAAGTTCATTTGTATCATATTTTAGATTCCACATATAAGTGGTATCATATGATATTTGTCTTTCTCTGTCTGACTTACTTTCCTTAATATGATAATCTCCAGGTCCATCCATGTTGCTGCAAATGGCATGATGTCATTCCTTTTTATGGCTGAGTAATATTCCATTATATTTATTTATTTATTTATTTATTTTTTTTGTGGTACGCGGGCCTCTCACTGTCGTGGCCTCTCCCGTTGCGGAGCACAGGCTCCGGACGTGCAGGCTCAGCGGCCATGGCTCACGGGCCCAGCCGCTCCGCGGCATATGGGATCCTCCCAGACCGGGGCACGAACCCGTATCCCCTGCATCGGCAGGCGGACTCTCAACCACTGCGCCACCAGGGAGGCCCAATATTCCATTATATATATGTACCACATCTTCTTTAGCCATTCATCTGTTGATGGACATTTAGGTTGCTTCCATGTCTTGGCTACTGTAAATAGTGCTGCTGTGAACATTGGGCTGCATGTACCTTTTTGAATTAGTGTTTTCTTCAGATATGTGCTCAGGATTGGAATTGCTGGGTCACTTGGCAACTCTATTTTTAGTTTTTGAAGTTATCTCTATATTGTTTTTCACAGTGGCTGTACCAATTTACATTCCCACCAACAGTGTAGGAGGATTCCCTTTTCTCCACACCCTCTCCAGCATTTATTATTTGTAGACATTTTGATGATGACCATTCTGACAGATGTGAGGGGATACACCATTGTAGTTTTGATTTACATTTTTCTAATAATTAGCAATGTTGAACAACTTCTCATGGGCTTGTTGGTCATCTGTATGTCTTTCTTGAGAAATATCTATTTAGGTGTTCTGCCCATTGTTTGATTGGATTGTTTGTTTTTTCGTTATTGATTGTATGAGCTCTTTGTATATTTTGGAAATTAATCCCTTGGTGGTCATGTTGTTTGTACATTTCTTTTTCCCATTCTGGTTGTCTTATCATTTTCTTTATAGTTTCCTTTGCTGTGTAAAAGCTTATGAGTTTAATTAGGTTTCTATTTGTTTATTTTGCTTCTATTTCCATTGCCTTGGCAGACTGACCTAAGAAAACATTGCTACGATTTATGTCAGAGAATGTTTTGCCTATGTTCTCTTCCAGGAGTTTTATGGTGTCATGTATTATATTTAAGTTTTTAAGCCATTTTGAGTTTATTTTTGTGTATTGTATGAGGGAGTGTTCTAACTTCATTGATTTACATGTGGCTTTCAAGCTTTCCTAACACCACTTCCTGAGGAGACTGTCTTTTTCTCCGCTGTATATTCTTGCCTTCTTTATCAAAGATTAATTGACTGTAGGTGTGGGTTTATTTCTGGTGTTTGTTTTTTATATTGCACATATGAGTGAAATCATACAGTATTTGTCTTTCTGTCGGACTCATTTCACTAAGCAGAATACCCTCAAGGTCCGTCCATGGTGTCACACATGGAAAGATTTCATGTCTTTTTTGGCTGTGCTATGCGGCTTGTGGGATTTTTAGTTCCCTGACCAGGGATTGAACCCGGGCCCTTGGCAGTGAGGGCACAGAGTCCTAACCATTGGACCACCAGGGAAGTCCCAGATTTCATCTTTTTTATGGCTGCGTAGTATTCCATTGTGTATATGTATGTGTATATATGTATATAAACATCTGTATATGCATATTATATCTTCTTTATCCATTCTTCTGTTGATGGGCCCTTAAGTTGTTTCCATATCTTGGCTATTATAAATAATGCCGCAGTGAACACAGTGCATATATCTTTTTCAATTAGTGTTTTCTTGTATTCTTTGTATATGTACCTAGGAGTGGGATATCTGGATCATATGGTAGTTCTATTCTTAATTTTTTGAGGAATTTCCGTACCGTTTTCCATAGTGGCTGCACCAGTTTACATTCCCACCAACAGTGTATGAGGGCTCCCTTTTCTCCACATCCTTGCCAACATTTGTTACTTCTTGCCTAATGATAATAGTCCTTCTAACCAGCATGAGGTGGTATCTCCTTGTGGTTTTGATTTGCATTTTAATGATATTGAAAATCTTTTCATGTGCCTGTTGGCCACCTGTATGTCTTCTTTTCGGAAAAATGTCTATTCAGTTCCTCTGCTTATTTTTTTAATCAAGTTATTTTGTTGTTGATGTTGTTGAATTGTATGAGTTCTTTATTTTAGATATTAACCCCTTATTAGTTATATTATTTGGAAATATCTTCTCCCATTCAGTTGTCTTTTTGTTTTGTTGATGGTTTCTTGTGCTGTCCTTTTTAGTTTGGTGTAGTCCCATTTGTTTATTTTTGCCTTTGTTTCCTGTGTTGCTTGAGGAGACATATCTTGAAAGATATTGCTGTGACTGATGTCAAAGAGCATAATGCCTATGTTTTCTTCTAGTTTTATGGTTTCAGGTCTTCCTTTCAAGTCTTTAATTCATTTTGAGTTGATTTCTGTGTAGGATGTGAGATAGAGGTCAAGGTCCATTTTTTTGCATATAACTCTCCATATTTCCCAACACCATTTATTGAAGAGATTATCCTTTGTCCAGTGTATGTTCTTTGGTACTTTGTTGTAAACTAGTTGTCCATATATGCATGGGTTATTTCTGGGCTCTCAATTCTGTTCTATTGATCTATTTATCTGTATTCCTGCCAGTACCATGCTGTTTTGATTATGATAGCTTTGTAATATATTGAATATTTTGAAAACTGGTAGTGTGATACCTCCAACTTTATTCTTTTTTTCTCAGAATTGCTTTGGTTATTCAGGGTCTCTTGTATTTCCATACAATTTTAGAATTATTTGTTCTACTTCTGTGAAAAATGCCATTGGTATTTTGATAGGAATTGCCTTACGTCTGTAGATAACTTTAGATAGTATGGACATTTTAATAATGTTAATTCTTCCAGTCCATGAACATGAAATCTCTCTCCATTTATTTGTGTTGTCTTCAATTTCATTAACTAGTATCTTAGCTTTCAGTGTATAGGTCTTTCACCTCCTTGGTTAAATTTCTTCTTAGATATTTTATTCTTTTTGTTAGTGATTGTAAATGGGATTGTTTTCTTAATTTCTCCTTCTGTTAGCTCATTGTTAGAATATAGAAACAAAACAGATTTTGTACCCTGCAACTTTACTATATGTGTTTATTATTTCTAAGAGTTTTTTGGTGGAGTCTTTAAGGTTTTCTATATATAAAATTGTGTCATCCACGAATAGTGAGTTTTACTATTCCTTTCCAATTTGGATGCCTTTTTTTCTTTTTCTTGCCTAGTTTCTCTGACTGTGACTTACATTATGTTGAAAAGAGTGGCAAGAGTGGACATCTTTGTCTTGTTTCTGATTTCAGAGGGATAGCATTCAGTTTTTCACCATTGAGTATGATGTTAGCTGTGGGTTTGTCATTGTATGGCTTTTACTATGTTGAGGTTGATTCCTTTTATACCCATTTTATTGAAAGTTTTTATCATAAATGGATGTCTAATTTTTTCAAATGCTTTTCTGCATCTATGGAGATGATCATCTGGTTTTTATCCTTCATTTTGTTAATGTGGTGTATCACATTGATATATGGATATTGAACCATCCTTGCATTCCTGGAATAAATTTCACTTGATCATGGTGTATGATCATTTTAATGCATTGTTGTATTCTGTTAATATTTTATTAAGGATTTTTGCATCTATGTTCATCAGAGATACTGGCTGTAATTTTCTTTTTTAGTTGTTGTTTGTGTCTGGTTTTGGTATCAGGGTAATATTGGCTTTGTAAAATGAATTAGCAAGTATTCCCTTCTCTTCAATTTTTGGGAAGAGTTTGAGAATGATAGGTATTAAATCTTCCTTGAATGTTTTTTAGAATTCACCTGTGAAGCCTATGGTTTTGCTTTTGGGGGAGGTTTTTGATAACTGTTTCAATCTCTTTGCTAGTGATCAGTCTATTCAGGTTTTCTGTTTCTTCATGATTCAGTCTTAGAAGGTTGTGTGATTCTAAGAATTTTTCCATTTCTTCTAGGTTGTTCAGTTTGTTGGATAAAGATGTTCATAATATTCTTTTATAATCCTTTGTATTTCTGTGGTATCCATTATTATTTCTCCTCTTTCATTTCTGGTTTTATTTATTAGAGCCTAGTCTCTTTTTTTGTCAGTGAGTTCAGCTAAAGGTTTGTCAATTTTGTTTATCTTTTCAAAGAATCAGCTCTTAGTTTCATAGATCTTGTGTGTTGTCTTTTTAGACTGTATTTCATTTATTTCTGCTCTGATCTTTATTATTTCCTTTCTTCTGCTCACTTTGGGCTTCGTTTATTCTTATTTTTCTAGCTCCTTTAGGTGAAAGGTGAGATTATTTGAGGTTTTTCTTATTACTTGAGATAGGTCTGTATTGCCATAAACCTCCCTTTTAATATTCTTTTGTTGCATCCTATAGATTTTGGTATGTTGTGTTTTCATTTTCATTTGTCTCCCAGTATTTTAAAATTTCTCCTTTGATTTCTTCATTGACCCAGTAGTTGTTCAGTAGTATGTTGTTCATTCTCCACATATTTGTGATTTTTCCAGCTTTCTTCTTGTAGTCGATTTCTAGTTTCATACCGCTGTGATTAGAAAAGATGCTTGAAATGATTTCATTCTTCTTAAATTTATTGAGACTTGTTTGGTGTCTCAACATATATGGTTTGTTCTTGAGAAAGTTCCATGTGAAGTTGAGAAGAATGTGTGTTCTTTTGCTTTTGGATGGAATGTTTTGTACAAATCTATCAAATCCATCTGGCCTATGTTTCATTTCAGGCCCTTGTTTACTGTCTGGATGATCTGTCCATTATTTTACATGGGCTGTTAAAGTTATTGTGTTGCCGTCATTTTCTCCCTTTAGGTCTATTAGTAACTGCTTTATATATTTTGGTGCTCCTATGTTAGTTGCATTTATTTCAGTAACTGTTATATCTTCTTGATGAATTGTTCTCTTTATCATTATATACTGTACATCTTTGTCTCTTGTTAGCTTTTTTGGCTTGCAGTCTATTTTGTCTGATATGAGTATGGCTATACCACTTGTTTTTGGCTGTCATTTGCTTGGAGTATCATTTTACATCCCTTCACTTTGAGGCTATATTTGTCTTCAGAGCTGAGAGGATTCTCCTGGAGGCAACATATAGTTGGGGCTTGTTTTTTGAATCCATCCAGCCACTCCCTGTCTTTTAATTGGTGAATTCAATCCATTTGCCTTTACAGTAATTATTGATAGATGTGAAGTTAATATTACCATTTTTTCTTTTGTTTTGTGGTGGCTTTATATATCCAGTTTCTTTTTCCTTGTGCTTCTGCCTGTCATTTGGTGTGGTGGTTTTCTATGATGTTTTTCTCAGTTTCCTCTTTTTTATGTTTGTTCTCTCTGCTCTAGATTTATGTTTTGTGGTCACCATGAGGTTTTTATAAAGCATCTCATAGATGAAATAGTCCATTGTCTGCTGATAGCATCTTATCTCCATTTACCTGTATGGGTTTTGTATTTTTCCTCTTCCCCCATTTTTTGTTGTCTCAAATTATTCCTTTTTATGTTGTGAGTTGGTTAACAAATTGAAATAGCTATCATTATTTTTTTCTCCCTTTTATTCTCTTTAAGCTTTATGCTATAATTAAATGTTTAAAAACCTATTCTTATATACAGTTGCAATTTTCTGATTCTATCTGTTTATCACCTTAGTCAAAGTTTTGTGTGCTTTTTGTCTTTTTGATTCTGGTAGAAGAGTTTCTTTCAACTTTTCTTATAAGTCAAGTCTAGTGTTGATGAACTTCCTCAACTTTTGTTTTTCTGGGAAAACCTTTACTTCTCCTTCATATCTGAGTGACAACTTTGCTGGATAGAGTGTTCTTGGATGAAAGGTTTTATCTTTTAGTATTTTGAGAATGTCATTCCCCTCCTACCTGGCATGTAGGATTTCTGCTGAGAAGTCTGCTGGTAGCCTAATGGGGGTACCTTTGTAGGTTACCATCCTTTTTTTCCTCTGGCTGCCTTTAAAATTATTTCTTTGTCACTGACTTTTGACAGCTTTAATATAGTGTGCCTTGGAGAAGGTCTTCTTGCATTCAGGTAGTTAGGTGTTCTCTTAGCTTCATAGACTTGTATATCCAGTTCCTTCTGCAGGGTTGGGAAGTTCTCGGCTATTGTTTGTTTGTTTGTTTGTTTCTTTCTTTCTTTCTTTTTCTTTCTTCTTTATTGGAGTATAGTTGCTTTACAATGTCATGTTAGTTTCTGCTGTATAATAAAGTGAATCAGCTATATGTATACATATATCCCCCATCCCCTCCCTCTTGTGTCTCCCTCCTGCCCTTCCTATTCCACCCCTCTAGGTGGTCACAAAGCCCTGAGCTGATCAAATAAGCTCTCTGCTCCCTTTTTGCTCTCTTCTCCTTCTGGGTTACTCATTATCCTAATGTTGCCCTTCCTAAAAGAACTGAATAGTTCTCAGAATTTCCTCATTTTTTCAGATCTCAATTCTCTTTCTCTTCAACTTGCATCATTTCTAATTTCTACCTTTGAGTTCACTAATTCTCTCTTCCATATGGTCTACTCTATTTTCAATGCTTTCTAATGCATTCTTCATTTTGTTTATTGAGTTCTTCAGCTACAGGATTTGTTTGGTTCTTTTCGAGTTTCAATTTCTTTGGTAAAGTTTTCCTTATGTTCATTAATTTTATTCCTGAGGTCATTGAACTGCCTTTCTGAGTTTTCTTGTAGCTCATTGAGTTTCTTCATGACAGCAGTTTTGAATTCTCGATCAGTTTGGTTGCAGTGTTCCATGACTTTAAGTTTGGTTTCTGGAGAATTATTGTTTTCTTTTTGTAGTACAGTGTTACTATGATTCTTCACAGTCGTTCATGAGTTGTTTCTCTGCCAACGCATTTTAGAGAACACCTTTCTTTGGGTAAAGCTTTTTTTTCACTTTGTTCTGATGATTCAACACGTTAGAAATTACAGGCCTTTCTTTTATTTTCCAGTAGGTGGCGCTATAGGACAAGTTTTTGGTTTTTCTTAACTGAGCCACCCCTGGTTGTATTTGAAACTTGGCACTTTTCACCCTTCACCGCCTTTGTCAGAGGTGTTACCCAGCACCCTTGTTATCCATTGCTCCTGTCTCCGGAGTCATTGGTGCCTTGGTGCTGGTGTCACTGGCCTCACTGCCTGGGGCACTGGAATGGTGGGATTTTCTGCTGTATATGGGATCTCCTGAGTCGCAGGCTTGTTGGGGGTGGGAGGAGCTGGGGTTGAATGTGCCTCTGCCACATCTGGTGTTGTCAGGTTTATGGGCTCCCCCATTGCACTGGGGACAGGGGGTGGGGGCGGGAGTCTTTCACACCTCTGGTGGCTGGAGGGACAGGGTCCCAGGTCTTACTGCCACTGCTGCCCAGTTAGCTATGGCCAAAGGTGTCACTGTGGCTGGGAGATTGGAGTCATGTGAGCTGCCTCCTTTGCTGCTTCCAGGTTCTCTGGGGCTGGGGGACAAGGATTGCAGGTACCACCTCCATTGTTCCCCTGGTTCCACCTCCTTCGTGTGTTCTAGTCCACCCACCTTTAGATGTGCAGATGTGTGGAATTCTCTGGCATCCCAGTGTGTTGGACAGAGATACCTTTGATAAAGTATGGGTGTTTTACTGGTTGTAGGTTGAAGGGGAGAGACAAAGAGGACATCTCACTATACTATGATGCTGATGTAACTCCTGATTTGCTCTGTTTTTAGTTTCTTAAAATGAAAGATGATGTCATTGATTTGAGATCCTCTTTTCAATTTTAATGTTTAGTGCTATAAATTTCCTCCTAAATATTACTACAGCAGCATCCCACAGATTTCAATATTTTTTTTTATTAGTTTCTGCTTTATAACAAAGTGAATCAGTCATACATATATATCTGTTCCCACATCCCTTCCCTCATGCATCTCCCTCCCTCCCACCCTCCCCTTCCCACCCCTCCAGGCGGTCACAAAGCACCGAGCTGATCTCCCTGTGTTCTGCGGCTGCTTCCCTCTATCTATCTACCTTACGTTTGGTAGTGTATATATGTCCATGCCACTCTCTCACTTTGTCACAGCTTACCCTTCCCCCTCCCCATATCCTCAAGTCCATTCTCTAGTAGGTCTGTGTCTTTATTCCCGTCTTACCCCTAGGTTCTTCATGACATTTTTTTTCTTAGATTCCATATATATGTGTTAGCATACGGTATTTGTCTTTCTCTTTCTGACTTACTTCACTCTGTATGACAGACTTGACAGGTCCATCTGTCCATATGACAGGTCCATCACTTGAATTCTTTTAAATCTGAGACGTGTTTTATGGCCTAGAATATGATTTATATTATATACACTTGGAAAGAATGTGTATTATGCTATTGCTAGGTGGAGTGTTCTTTAAGTTATTTCAGTTAAGTGAAGCTGGTACATACTTTTGTAAAAGTCTACTTGCTGACTTTTGAAACCTATTTTTATCAGTCATTGAGAGTAGAGCATTGAAATCTCTGGCAATAACTGTGGATGTGTTGATTTCTCTTTATAGTTCTATAAGTGTTTGAATAAATAATTTTGAAACACTGTTATTAGGGGGTAAAAGCATTTAGAATTTTTATGTCCTCTTGATTAATTGACCAGTTTATCATTAGAAAATGAATATCTTTATACCTGGCAATATTGTTTGCTGTGAAATCTACTTTGATGTTTAAGTAGACATTCAGCTCTCTTTTGAGTAGTGTTAGTATTGTATAGGTCTATCCACCCTTTTACTTTTAACCTGTATTTGTCATTAGGTTAAATGTGTGCTTCTTGTAGGCACCGTATAGGTAGGTCTTGCTTTTTTAATCCAATCTGACAATATTTGCATTTTAATTGAGTCTTTAGACCATTTAATGTGATTATTGATGTGGTTAGATTTGTCTGTCATCTTCTTGTTGGTTTTTTTTAGATCCTGTCTCTGTTGTTCCTTTTCTCCTCTTTTTATGATTCCATTTTATTTGCTTTATTATCAGCTATAACCCTTTATTTTGCTATTTTAGTAGTTGTGTTAAAGATTTGTAGTATACATCTTTAACTTAATCATAGTCTACCTTCAGGTGATATTAAACTATTTCACACATAATATAAAAACATTGTGGTAGTATATTTCTGTCTCTTTCCTCCCAGACTTTATGTTGTTGTGGTCATTCTTTCACTTAAACATATGTTATGAACCCTATAATACGTTGTTATTATTTTTATTTAAATACACATTTATCTCTTAAATAGATTAAATTATATATTAATTACACACTCATGTCATTCCTATTTCTGGTTCTTTTCCTTCCTGTGTGTAAATAGATATTTCTGTCTTTTATCATTTTCCTTCTACTTAAAGGACTTTCTTTAACTTTTCTATTAGTATGAGTCTGTTGGTGATGAGTTCTTTCAGTATTTGTATGCCTGAAAATATTTTTAGTTTACCTACTTTTCTTAACATCTTATTGGGATATAGCCCTTATACCACAAAATTAATCCAATTAAAGTGTACAATTCAGTGGTCTTTAGATGTTCACAAAGTTATGTAACCATGACTTTTTAATTACCCCTAAAAGGAGATAAGTACCTATTAGCAGTTACTCCCCATTGTTCCTACAACCACCCATTGTTCCTCTAACCACCAGAATGGATTTGTTCATTCTGGGTTTTGCATATGAGTGGAATCATGGAATATGTGGACGTCTGTCTCTGACTTCTCTTACTTAGAATAATGTTTTTAAGATTGATTTGTATGATAGAATATATCAGTATTTCATTCTTTCTATTGCTGAATAATATTCTGTTGCATGGCTATGCCATATTTTGTTCATCTCTTTATTAATTAATCATAATAAAGTTTAGTAAGGCATTTTGATTGTTTTCACTTTTGGCTACTATGAATAATATTGGTATGACTATGTGTGTGTTTTGTGTGGACATATATTTTGATTTCTCACAGATGATAAATGCAGGAGTGGAATTGCTGGGTGATTTCTTTTTGGACCCATAGTTTATTTAGAAGTGTGTTGTTTATTCCCCACATATTTGTATATTTATCAAGATTCCTTCTGTTATCTCTAATATAGTTCCATTATGTTGTAAAACATACTTTCAATGACTTTAGTCCTTTTACATTTGTCAAAGCTTGTTTCATGGTCTAGCTCATGCTCTATCATCTAGAATGTTCTTTGTGCACTTAAGAAAAATGTGTATTCTACTGTTGGGTAGAATGTTCTATAGAAGTGTGTTAAGTCTTGTGATTTTATAGTGTTGTTCAAGCCCTCTACCTCCCTGTAGATCTTATGCCTAGCTCTGTTGTTGAAAGTAGAGGCTTGAAGTCTTCAAGTATATGTTGAATTATCTGTTACTTCTTTCAATTATATCAGGTTTTTTCTTTATGTAATTTTGAGCTGTGTTAATATTTATATTTACTGTTATTTGCCAACATATTAACTTTTATCATTATGAAAGATTCCTCTTTATCTCTAATAGTGTTTTTAAAATTTTAAATATATTCTGTCTAATATTAATATAGTTACTTCAGTTTCTTTGGTTACTAGTTGCATCATACATCCTTTTCCATCTTTTTGATTTCAAACTATTTGTATCTTTGAATATAGAGTGTGTCTTCTGAAAACAACAAAGTGTTTGATCTTCTTTTTATATTTATTTGGATTGTGTTTTTAGTTTACATTTAATGATGTTATTAATGTGGCTAGACTTACATCTGACATTTTCTTTTTGTTTTCTATGTCTCAAGTCTTCTTTTGTTTCTCTATTCCTCCTTTAATGCTTTATTTTGTATTAAATGAATATTTCCTGTTACAACATTTTAGTTTCTTTAATGATTTTTAAAAAAATCTTTATTTTTTAGAGCAGTTTTAGGTTTACAATAAAATTGAGAGAAAGGTATAGAGATTTCCTGTATACCCCCATCCCTACACGTGCATAACCTTGCCTTTTATCAACATCACCACAAGAATAATGTATTTTTCCAAGGATAAACCTACATTGATGCATCATGATCTCAAAAAGTCTGTAGTTTACCTTATGGATCACTCTTGGTGTTATACATTCTACGGGTTTGGACAAATGTATAATGACATGTATCCATCATTGTAATATCATACAGAGTATTTCACTGCCTTGAGAATCCCCTGTGTTCAGTGCTCTGTTTATTCATCTCCCCCACCCTGGCAACCACTGATCTTTTTACTGTGTCCATATTTTGCCTTATGTCATATAACTGGAATGTAGCCTTTTCAGATTGGCTTCTTTCACTTAGTAATATGCATTTAAGACTCCTCCACTTCTTTTCATGGCTTGATAGCTCATTTCTTTTTCATGCTAATAATATCTTATGGTCCAGATATTGCACAGTTTATTCATTCACCTACTGAAGAACATCTTGGTTGCTTCCAAGTTTTGGCACTTGTTAATAAAACTGCTGTAAGTACCTCTGGCCAGGTTTTTTGTGTGGATTAATGATTTTTAAACTATATTTTTTGAATTATTTTCTCAGTATTTGTAAGCCTATCACAGTATACATCTTATCAAAATCTTTGCTACTATTAACAATATTACCTTAGATTATACTAACTTAATTTGAATTAAATACAGGAACTTGCCCTAATAACCCCATTCACACACCCATTTTTGTGTTGTTATATATACTATATCTCTATATATTATAAATGGAATAATTTATTTTTATAATTATTATTTTAGATAAACTTATGTTTTTTAAAGTATATTTACCATTTAAATGCTATAGTTATTTATCATTTCTGATTCTTGTCATTTCTTCCTAGGGGTTAGAGTTGTCATGTGGGATCATTACCTATTTCAATCAGCTGTGTTCCCACCCACCTTCTCTGTGCTCTTATTGTTAAATATATTACTTGTCTTTTTGTTATTGTTAAATGTATTTTATTAAATATATTTGTTAACAAATATATTTGTTATGTATTTTATTTATAAATATGTTGCTTGTTATAGGCCTAACAATACAATTATATGCATATTGCTTTTTGCAATTGCTTTTTAACTCAGTTAAGAAGAAAAAGGAGAAGGTGTATGCAATTATGCTTTTATTTTTGTAATAACCTACATAGTTATCTGTATCTGGGTTCTTTGATTTTTTTGTTTAGATTTGAATTACTGTCCAGAGTCATTTGCTTTCCACCTGAAGAACTTCCGTAGTGTTTCTTGTAGGGCAGGTCTTCTAGCAACAGATTCTCTCAGTTTTTTGTTTATCTGGGAATATCTGTATTTTGCCTTTACAGTTGACCCTTGAATGTCATGGGTTTGAACTGCAAAGGTCCATTTATATGTGGATTTTTTTCAGTTGTAAATACTACAGTACAGACAGTCTGTGGTTGGTTGAATCCGCAGATGTGGAACTGCAGTTATGGAGGAGCCGTGTAGTTATAGGCTGATTATTTGACCTCATAGAGGGTTGGTGCCCCAAGTCCTGAGTTGTTCAAGGGTCAACTGTGTTTTGAAAGACACTTTTTTATACACAACACTTCGAATATGTCATCCCACTGCCTTCTGCCCTTCATTGTTTCTGATGGTAAGTTGATTTTTTATCTCATTGAGCTTCCTTGTATGTGATGAGTTATTTTTCTCTTTCTGCTTTAAGGATTTTTTCTGTATTTTGAAGTTTCAACATCTTGCCTGTGATGTGTATAAATGTGGATTTCTTTGTGTTTATCTTTCTTGGGGCTAAGTTCTTAGATGTGTAGATTATTGTTTCTCATCTAATTTGGGAAGACTTTAAATTGTATTTTTCTGACTGTATACTCTGCCCCTTCGCCCTTCTCCTTCTGATATTTCCAAGATGTATTGATGTATTCAGTGGTATCCTGCATTTCTCTGAATCTCTGTTAATTGTTTTTCACTCTTTTCTTTTCTCTTTTTGTCCTTCACATTCATTCTATTAAGTTATCCTCAAGTATGGCAATTCTTTCTTCTACCAGTTCAAACATACTGTTGAGTCTCTCCAGTGAATTTTTTATTTTGGTTATTATACATTTTTAGTTTGGAATTTTCATTTGGTTCTTTGCTACTATTTCTGTTTCTTTATTGATATTCTCTATTCCATGAGACTTGGTTATCATACTTTCCTTTGATTCTTTAGGTATGATTTTCTTGAATTCTTTGAATGTATTTAATGTGTAATAGCTCTTTGAAGTCTTTGTTAAGTCCAACCCCTGGAACCTCTCAAAAGTATTTTCTATTGTATGCTCCCCTCCTCCCGCCACACTGTGTATTGGTCACACTTTCCTGTTTATTTGCATGTATTATACATTTTTTCAAAACTTGACACTTTAAATACTGTATTATACCAACTCTGGATACTAATCCTCCATCACTAGGCATTGATGTTGTTTTTGTTTGCTTAGTTAATTTGTATAGTTATTTAGTTGTTTGTTTATTTGTTTAGTTATTTACCTGTACTAACGCTGAGAAATCTATTTCCCCCAGAGTAGGCAACCTCTGATATCCCTGCTCATATTTTCTTCTGCCTCATTTTCATCTTTAACCTACCTACTTAGTGGTTGCCTCTTGCCTGGGTTAGTGCATCTACTTATTGACCAATTGTTGTCCTGTGTCCCCTTAGCCAGTTAGAATTTTTTTATCAACAGATGTTTGTGCAACTTGGAGGCTGCTATCACAGTTTAGATATTTTACATTTTACACCATGTTCAGTTAAGGACTAGTAACTTGGATATTCCTAATCCTAACCCTAACCACTACTGAGATGTTGCAGCCTTTGTCATGCACAGTGTTCCAGACTTCCAGACATGCAAATTATTTTATTTAAAACCTGAGTTCCTTAGGAATTGTCCATGGGTCATAGTAGTTTATTGTTCAGCCAGTGTTTGGCCAGTGGTTGTGTTTAAGCTTTTGTGCTCGTAAGGCTTCCAGTCTTTTTTTTTTTTGCCATTTTTTATTAGTTTCTGCTTTATAACAAAATGAATCAGTTATACATATACATCTGTTTCCATATCCCTTCCCGCTTGCGTCTCCCTCCCTCCCACCCCTCCAGGCGGTCACAAAGCACCGAGCTGATCTCCCTGTGCTATGCGGCTGCTTCCCACTAGCTATCTACCTTACGTTTGGTAGTGTATATATGTCCATGCCTCTCTCTCGCTTTGTCACAGCTTACCCTTCCCCCTCCCCATATCCTCAAGTCCATTCTCAAGTAGGTCTGTGTCTTTATTCCTGTTTTACCCCTAGGTTCTTCATGACATTTTTTTTGTCTTAAATTCCATATATATGTGTTAGCATATGGTATTTGTCTTTCTCTTTCTGACTTACTTCACTCTGTATGACAGACTCTAGGTCTATCCACCTCATTAGAAATAGGTCAATTTCGTTTCTTTTTATGGCTGAGTAATAGTCCATTGTATATACGTGCCACATCTTCTTTATCCATTCATCCGATGATGGACACTTAGGTTGTTTCCATTTCAGGGCTATAGTAAATAGAGCTGCAATGAACATTTTGGTACATGACTCTTTTTGAATTATGGTTTTCTCAGGGTATATGCCCAGTAGTGGGATTGCTGGGTCATATGGTAGTTCTATTTGTAGTTTTTTAAGCAACCTCCATACTGTTCTCCATAGTGGCTGTACCAATTCACATTCCCACCAGCAGTGCAAGAGGGTTCCCTTTTCTCCACACCCTCTCCAGCATTTATTGTTTCTAGATTTTTTGATGACGGCCATTCTGACTGGTGTGAGATGATATCTCATTGTAGTTTGGGTTTGCATTTCTCTAATGATTAATGATGTTGAGCATTCTTTCATGTGTATGTTGGCAGTCTGTATATCTTCTTTGGGGAAATGTATATTTAGGTCTTCTGCCCATTTTTGGATTGGGTTGTTTGTTTTTTTGATATTGAGCTGCATGAGCTGCTTATAAATTTTGGAGATTAATCCTTTGTGAGTTGCTTCGTTTGCAAATAATTTCTCCCATTCTGAGGGTTGTCTTTTGGTCTTGTTTATGGTTTCCTTTGCTGTGCAAAAGCTTTGAGGTTTCATTAGGTCCCATTTGTTTATTTTTGGTTTTATTTCCATTTCTCTAGGACGTGGGTCAAAAAGGATCGTGCTGTGATTTATGTCATAGAGTGTTCTGCCTATGTTTTCCTCTAAGAGTTTGATACTTTCTGGCCTTACATTTAGGTCTTTAATCCATTTTGAGCTTATTTTTGTGTATGGTGTTAAGGAGTGTTCTAATCTCATACTTTTACATGTACCTGTCCAGTTTTCCCAGCACCACTTATTGAAGAGGCTGTCCTTTCCCCACTGTACACTCCTGCCTCCTTTATCAAACATAAGGTGACCATATGTGCGTGGGTTTATCTCTGGGCTTTCTATCCGGTTCCATTGATCTATCTTTCTGTTTTTGTGCCAGTACCATACTGTCTTGATTACTGAAGCTTTGTAGTATAGTCTGAAGTCAGGGAGCCTGATTCCTCCAGCTCCGTTGTTTGTTCTTAAGATTGTTTTGGCTATTCGGGGTCTTTTGTGTTTCCATACAAGTTGTGAAATTTTTTGTTCTAGTTCTGTGAAAAATGCCAGTGGTAGTTTGATAGGGATTGCATGGAATCTGTAGATTGCTTTGGGTAGTAGAGTCATGTTCACAATGTGGATTCTTCCAATCCAGGAACATGGTATATCTCTCCATCTATTTGTATCATCTTTAATTTCTTTCATCAGTGTCTTATAATTTTCTGCATACAGGTCTTTTGTATCCTTAGGTAGGTTTATTCTTATATATTTTATTCTTTTTGTTGCAGTGGTAAATAGGAGTGTTTTCTTGATTTCACTTTCAGATGTTTCATCATTAGTGTATAGAAATGCCAGAGATTTCTGTGCATTAATTTTGTATCCTGCTACTTTACCAAATTCATTGATTAGCTCTATTAATTTTCTGGTAGCATCTTTAGGATTCTCTATGTAGAGTATTATGTCATCTGCAAACAGTGACAGCTTTACTTCTTCTTTTCCTATTTGGATTCCTTTTATTTCCTTTTCTTCTCTGATTGCTATGGCTAAAACTTCCAAGACTATGTTGAGTAAGAGTGGTGAGAGTGGGCAGCCTTGTCTTCTTCCTGATCATAGAGGAAATGCTTTCAGTTTTTCACCATTGAGGACGATGTTGGCTGTGGGTTTGTCATATATGGCCTTTATTATGTTGAGGAAAGTTCCCTCTATGCCTACTTTCTGCAGGGTTTTTATCATAAATGGGTGTTGAATTTTGTCAAAAGCTTTCTCTGCATCTATTGAGATGATCATATGGTTTTTCTCCTTCAATTTGTTAATATGGTGTAAGACGTTGATTGATTTTCGTATATTGAAGAATCCTTGCATTCCTGGAATAAACCCCACTTGATCATGGTGTATGATCCTTTTAATGTGCTGTTGGATTCTGTTTGCTAGTATTTTGTTGAGGATTTTTGCATCTATGTTCATCAGTGATATTGGCCTGTAGTTTTTTTTCTTTGTGACATCCTTGTCTGGTTTTGGTATCAAGGTGATGCTGGCCTTGTAGGATGAGTTTGGGAGTGTTCCTCCCTCTGCTATACTTTGGAAGAGTTTGAGAAGGATAGGTGTTAGCTCTTCTCTAAATGTTTGATAGAATTCACCTTTGAAGCCATCTGGTCCTGGGCTTTTGTTTGTTGGAAGATTTTTAATCAAGTTTCAATTTCAGTGCTTGTGATTGGTCTGTTCATATTTTCTATTTCTTCCTGATTCAGTCTTGGCAGGTTGTGCATTTCTAAGAATTTGTCCATTTCTTCCAGGTTGTCCATTTTATTGGCATAGAGTTGCTTGTAGTAATCTCTCATGATCTTTTGTATTTCTGCAGTGTCAGTTGTTACTTCTCCTTTTCCATTTCTAATTCTATTGATTTGAGTCTTCTCCCTTTTTTTCTTGATGAGTCTGGCTAATGGTTTATCAATTTTGTTTATCTTCTCAAAGAACCAGCTTTTAGTTTTATTGATCTTTGCTATCGTTTCCTTCATTTCTTTTTCATTTATTTCTGATCTGATCTTTATGATTTCTTTCCTTCTGCTAACTTTGGGGGTTTTTTGTTCTTCTTTCTCTAATTGCTTTAGGTGCAAGGTCAGGTTGTTTACTTGAGATGTTTCCTGTTTGTTAAGGTGGGATTGTATTTCTATAAACTTCCCTCTTGGAACTGCTTTTGCTGCATCCCATAGGTTTTGGGTCGTCATGTCTCCATTGTCATTTGTTTCTAGGTATTTTGTGATTTCCTCTTTGATTTCTTCAGTGAGCACTTCGCTATTAAGTAGTGTATTGTTTAGCCTCCATGTGTTTGTATTTTTTACAGATCTTTTCTTGTAATTGATATCTAGTCTCATAGCATTGTCGTCAGAAAAGATACTTGATAAAATGTCAATTTTCTTAAATTTACCAAGGCTTAATTTGTGACCCAAGATATGATAGATCCTGGAGGATATTCCATGAGCACTTGAGAAAAATGTGTATTCTGTTGTTTTTTGGATGGAATGTCCTATAAATATCAATTAAGTCCATCTTGTTTAATGTATCATTTAAAGCTTGTGTTTCCTTATTTATTTTCATTTTGGATGATCTGTCCATTGGTGAAATTGGGGTGTTAAAGTCCTCTACTATGAATTTGTTACTTTCGATTTCCCCTTTTATGGCTGTTAGTATTTGTCTTATGTATTGAGGTGCTCCTATGTTGGGTGCATAAATATTTACAATTGTTATATCTTCTTCTTGGATCGATCTCTTGATCATTATGTAGTGTCCTTCTTTGTCTCTTCTAATAGTCTTTATTTTAATGTCTATTTTGTCTGATATGAGAATTGCTACTCCAGCTTTCTTTTGATTTCCATTTGCATGGAATATCTTTTTCCATTCCCTTACTTTCAGTCTGTATGTGTCTCTAGGTCTGAAGTGGGTCTCTTGTAGACAACATATATATGTGTCTTGTTTTTGTATCCATTCAGCCAATCTGTCTCTTTTGGTGGGAGCATTTAGTCCATTTACATTTAAGGGAATTATCGATATGTATGTTCCTATTCCCATTTTTTAAATTGTTTTCGGTTCGTTATTGTAGGTCTTTTCCTTCTGTTGTGTTTCTTGCCTAGAGAAGTTCCTTTAGCATTTGTTGTAAAGCTGGTTTTGTGGTGCTGAACTCTCTCAGCTTTTGCTTGTCTGTAAAGGTTTTTTATTTCTCTGTCAAATCTGAATGAGATCCTTGCTGGGTAGAGTAATCTTGGTTGCAGGTTTTTCTCCTTCATCAGTTTAAATATGTCCTGCCAGTCCCTCCTGCCTTGCAGAGTTTCAGCTGAAAGATCAGCTGTGAACCTTATGGCGATTCCCTTGTGTGTTATTTGTTTTTCCCTTGCTGCTTTTAATATGTTTTCTTTGTGTTTCATTATTGACAGTTTGATTAATATGTGTCTTGGCATATTTCTCCTTGGATTTATTCTGTATGGGATTCTCTGTGCCTCTTGGACTTGATTAACTATTTCCTTTCCCATATTAGGCAAGTTTTCAACTATAACCTCTTCAAATATTTTTTCATCCCCTTTCTTTTTCTCTTCTTCTTCTGGAACCCCTATAATTTGAATGTTGTTGCATTAATGTTGTCCCAGAGGTCTCTGAGACTGTCCTCAGTTCTTTTCATTATTTTTTCTTTATTCTGCTCTGCAGCAGTTATTTCCACTATTTTATTTTCCACGTCACTTATCCGTTCTTCTGCCTCAGTTATTCTGCTATTGATCCCATCTAGAGTATTTTTAATTTCATTTATTGTGTTGCTCATCGTTGCTTGATTCATCTTTAGTTCTTCTAGGTCCTTGTTAAATGTTTCTTGCATTTTGTCTATTCTATTTCCAAGGTTTTGGATCATCTTTATTATCATTATTCTGAATTCTTTTTCAGGTAGACTGCCTATTTCCTCTGTATTTGTTAGGTCTGGTGGGTTTTTATCTTGCCCCTTCACCTGCTGTGTGTTTTTCTGTCTTCTCATTTTGCTTATCTTACTGTGTTTGGGGTCTCCTTTTTGCAGCCTGCAGGTTCGTAGTTCCCGTTGTTTTTGGTGTCTGTCTCCAGTGGCTAAAGATGGTTCAGTGGGTTGTGTAGGCTTCCTGGTGATGGGGACTAGTGCCTGTGTTCTGGTGGAGAAGGCTGGATCTTGTCTTTCTGGTGGGCAGGTCCACGTCTGGTGGTGTGTTTTGGGGTGTCTGTGGACTTATTATGATTTTAGGCAGCCTCTCTGGTAATGGGTGGGGTTGTGTTCCTGTCTTGCTAGTTGTTTGGCTTAGGGTGTCCAGCACTGTAGCTTGCTGGTCATTGAGTGAAGCTGGGTGCTGGTGTTGAGATGGAGATCTCTGGGAGATTTTCACCGTGTGATATTATGTGGAGCTGGGAGGTCTCTTGTGGACCAGTGTCCTGAACTTGGCTCTCCCCCCTCAGAGGCACAGCACTGACTCCTGGCTGCAGCACCAAGACCCTTTCATCCACACGGCTCAGAATACAAGGGAGAAAAAGTAGAAAGAAAGAATTAGTAGAAGTAGAAAGAAAGAAAGAAAGGAGAGAGGGAGGGAGAAGGAGGGAAGGTAGGAAAAAAAGGAGAGAAGATAAAGTAAAATAGAATAAAGTATGATAAAATATAATAAAGTTATTAAAATAAAAAATAATTATTAAGAAGAAAAAAAACAGACAGAACCCTGGGACAAATGCTGGAAGCAAAGCTATACAGAGAAAATCTCACACAGAAGCATACACATACACATTCACAAAAAGAGGAAAAGGGGAAAAAATCATAAATCTTGCTCTCAAAGTCCATCTCCTCAATTTGGGATGATTCATTGTCTAAAGGAGGGAAGGAAGGAAAGAAAGAAAGAAAGAAAGAAGATAAAATAAAATAAAGTAAGGTAAAATAAAGTTATTAAAATAAAAAAATAATTATTAAGAAAAAAATTAAGAAAAAAACAAATGGACGGTTAGAACCCTAGGACAAATGTTGGAAGCAAAGCTGTACAGACAAAATCTCACACAGAAGCATACACATACACACTCACAAAAAGAGGAAAAGGGGAAAAAATCATAAATCTTGTTCTCAAAGTCCACCTCCTCAATTTGGGATGATTCGTTGTCTGTTCATGTATTCCACAGATGCAGGGTACATCAAGTTGATTGTGGAGCTTTAATCCGCTGCTTCTGAGGCTGCTGGAAGAGATTTCCCTTTCTCTTCTTTATTCTCACAGCTCCTGGGTCTCAGCTTTGGATTTGGCCCCGCCTCCGCATGTAAATTGCTGGAGGGAGTCTGTTCTTCGCTCAGACAGGACGGGGTTAAAGGAGCAGCTGCTTCGGGGACTCTGGCTCACTCAGGCCGGGGGGTAGGGAGGGGTATGGAGTGCGGGGCAAGCCTGCGCCGTCAGAGGCCGGCGTGACGTTGCACCCGCCCGAGGTGCACCATGTGTTCTCCCGGGGAAGCCATCCCTGGATCCCAGGACCCCGGCAGTGGCGGGCTGCACAGGCTCCCCAGAAAGGGAGCGTGGACAGTGACCTGCGCTCGTACACAGGCCTCTTGGCGGCGGCAGCAGCAGTCCCAGCGTCCCACGGCCGTCTCTGGGGTCCACGCTTTTAGCTGCGGCTCGCGCCCGTCTCTGGAGCTCCTTTAAGCAGCGCTCTTAATCCCCTCTCCTAGCGCACCAGCAAACAAAGAGGGAAGAAAAAGTCTCTTGCCTCTTCGGCAGGTCCAGAGTTTTTCCCGGACTGCCTCCTGGCCAGCCGTGGTGCACTAACCCCTTCAGGCTGTGTTCATGCCGCCAGTCCTTTCCCTGCGCTCCGACCGAAGCCCGAGCCTCAGCTCCCAGCCATGCCCACCCCGGCGGGTGAGTAGACAAGCCACTCTGGCTGGTGAGTGCTGGTCGGCACCGATCCTCTGTGCGGGAATCTCTCCACAGGGCTTTGCCCTCCACAGCCCTGTTGCTGTGCTCTCCTCCGCTGCTCCGAAGCTTTCCGTCTCCACCACCCGCAGTCTCCGCCCACGAAGGGGCTTCCTAGTGTGTGGAAACCTTTCCTCCTTCACGGCTCCCTCCCACTGGTGCAGGTCCTGTCCCTATCCTTTTGTCTCTGTTTATTCTTTTTTCTTTTGCCCTACCCAGGTACGTGGGGAGTTTCTTGCCTTTTGGGAGGTTTGAGGTCTTCTGCCAGCGTTCAGTAGGTGTTCTGTAGGAGTTGTTCCACGTGTAGATGAATTTCTGGTGTATCTGTTGGAAGGTGATTTCCGCGTCTTACTCTTCCGCCATCTTCCTCTACTCCTCCTCCAGTGCCATTTTAACTTGTTCTCCAGTCTTTATTGATGTATCTGTTTTTATGTCTTGAGAATGTTTTCAGTGTACTTCATATGTTGCTCTGATTGCTTCTGAGTGGATATAGTTAAGGGCATATATACAGAATTTCTGACACTCAGGATTGACTGTGATTCCAGCAACACTCTTTATAGATGTCTCTTTCTGTGGTTCTCTATGTTAAACTTCTGGTTGCTCTGCTGTTTTGCTTTTTTTTTTTTTTTCAACCCATATCATAAAGCTAAGAACACCCTCTTAATAGTTCTCTACCAAGATCTCCATTGTTTTCAACAACACCCTTAGGCATGGAATTTTCTCACTTTGTGTCAAATAATGTCATCCTCCTTATGCAGATCTACAGAGTGCTTCATACTTGTGGCCTTCCTCTTCTCCTGGAAAGAATCTCTGTGCCTCTGAAATTTGTTGGGGACTGGGACAGCAGCCTGCTATTCCCAGAGTGACATCTTCGCTGTCCAGGCATGTGGGGTAGGAATGTTGGCAACCCTGGTCCACTTGGCTTGCTCTTTCCAGCATGTAATCTCCACCCTACAAGTGAACAAGGCATGGGCATCTGGAATAAGCTTCCCCCCCATGAGGAAGGCCACAGTGGAGAAAGGGAACATCAGTCCTCTGGACCATACCTACCTGAAATAAAACTTCTTAAAAATGAGGCTGGGGCGAGTGAGATGACTTGCCTTTTCCAGGGTGAAACCATAACCCTAGACTCAGAGCCTGGAGGTGTGGAGCTGATGTTGTCTTGGTCAAACCCACTCAGCATAGAGTGCCAGAATAGAGTTTCTGTTGAATGGGTCTGGGGGTGGGGCAGAGGGAGCATTTCATGACTAAAATGCCTTAGACTCTCACTGTTCTTGCTGATACTTAGTAGAGTTTCTTAAGTGAATATTTCTCTATTTGCTGTATGCCCTTGGGACAATTTCCATGGTCTTTAAACTCTTCTTTTTCCAGCTTTTTTGAGATATAATTGACAAATAAAATTGTAAGGTATTTAATGTGTATATCATGATGAGTTGATGTACATATACATCTAGTTAATGAACACATCCATCATCCCACATATTTATATGTATATTTATTTGGAGGAGAACATTTAAATTCTACTGTCTTAGAATATTTCAGTTATTCAATACTGTGTTATCAACTATTATTCAATACTGTGTTATCAACTATAGTCACTATGTTATACATTTTGTCCTAATAATTTTAACCAGTTAAATGACTACTTTCTTTGGGAGTGGGTCTTCTAAGCGCTTCTTTCTGGCATTCTGGAAGTCCTGTCTCTTGCCTTCATTTTTGATACAGGATTCTGGGTTAATAGACATTTTTATTTGTTTGTTTATTTATTCCCTTTTTAGTACTCAAAAAGACACTTGCCTTTTTCTGATGACTAATGTGCTGTCATACTCATCGTTATTCCTCTGTATTTAATATGTTTTCCCCTATAGATTCTTTTAAGATTTTCTCTATATTACTACATCTGAGCAATTTGATTATAATTTGCCTTGTGGCATTTTCTCATGCTTGAGTCTCCCTGGGCTTCTTGGACTTGTGGACTTATACTTTTTATTAAATTTTGAAAATTTCAGGTATTATTTCTGCAAGAATGTATTTTTCTAGTTCCCCCATCTCCCTCCTCTTCAAAGACTCTAATTACACATATTTTAGGCTGCTTGAAGTTATTCCATAGCTCACTGATGCTCTTCCCATTAACATATTTTCTTTTTGTAAGTTTCATTTTAGATAGTTTCTATTGCTTCAAGTTCACTATTCCTTTCTACTGCCATGTCTAACCCACCATTAACCTTTTCTTGTGTATTTTTCATCTCATATATCATAGTCATCACCTCTAGGAGTTTGATTTATGTCGTATTTATATCTTCCATGTCTCTACTTAACTTTTTGAACATCCCTGCTTTTTGAATATTTGGAATACAATTAATAACTGTTTTAACATTTTTGCTTCTAATTCTAGCATTTGTATCAGTCTGGGTCAGTTCCTATTGACTGATTATTTTCGTCATCATGGGTTGTGTTTTCTAGCTTCTTTGTGTGCCTGTTAATCTTGTTTGGCATTTCAGACATTGTGACTTTTACCTTGTTGACTGCTGGATATTTTTGTACTCCTATAAATATTCTTGAGTGTCATTTTGGGATGCAGTTAAGTTACTTGGAAACAGTTTGATCCTTTAAAATCTTGCTTTTTTGATTTGTTAGGCAGATCTGGAGAAATGCTCTGGCAGGTTTAGGGCTAGTTATTCTCCAGTATTGAGTCAGGACTTCACTGAGTGCTCTACCAAAAACCGATGAATTTCTTATTTTTCCACTCTGGCTTTTGAGAACAGGCACTGTTCCCAGTCATGTGGGAACACAGGAAATTGTTCTCTAATTCTTATGGCTGGTTCCTATACTGGTTCCAGGTGGTTTTCCTCACACACATGCACTGATAAGATAGGTACTTTCTGCACAGCCCTTTCTTCTTCTGAGTTGTGTCCTGTGAACTCTAATCGCCTTGGGCTCCTGAGACTCTTAGGGTCATCTCAACTCAGGGAATCCATTGAGCTTTGCCTGGGGGCTTTGCCATGAGCCACAACCTGGGAGCTCTTTCCAGGCAGTAAGCTGGGGCAGTTGTAAGGTTAACTTGCTTGTTTCCAGTCTCATTGACCACTGGCCTTCATTGCCTGATGTCCAGTGTCTTGAAAACCATTGTTTCATATATTTTGTCTGATATTTTTACTGTTTCAAGTAAAAGAGTAAATCCAGTTCCTATTACTCCATCTTGAGCAGAAACAGAAGTATATCTTATCTTCCTGGCTGAGTTTAATATTGCAAGCCTCATACTTCTCTGCATGCTAACATTTGTGGACCTTGAATTTCTTCTGGCTGCTTGATTTGAGGAGCCCCTGCTTAAATTGGGCAAGGCAGGAGGAGTAATGTGCTTATTTTTAGCCAGTTTCTTACTGGGATGCTCCTTATTAAGTTAAGTTTGTCACAAGGCAGATATGTGCAGTAGTTAGTAGTTATACTTGTTGTCTGAAAAAAATGCACAACCTAAAAGTCGAAAGTTATGTTTTATTTGGTGGACATTTTGAGGACTTCAAGCCCAGGATACAGGACTCTCAGATCGCTCTGAGGGATGGCTCCAAAGAGGTAAGGGAAGAGCCAGGATATACAGCAGTTTTTGCGACAAAAATGAGGTAGTTAGAACATCAAAAGATTGCTGTTAGTTGAAGTAAACCAGACATCTTGTATTAAGGAATCTACCTCTTTTCTATGTATGAGAAGATGCAAAAATCAGGGCTCATTGAAATCATTCCTTTGATATGTACCTCAGCTATCTGGGGCCAGTGTCCTGTGCTTTCTCATCCTGAGTCCCCTCAGGGTACACTTTTGGGGGAGGGGGTGGCCGCAGTGTCTGATGGCTTGATGTTAGGCATCCTGTTTCTGTCCTCAGTTCCCTCATGGCTCACCATTGGAGACAGCTGTAATGGCTGATGGCTGCAACATCCTTTGTTTACTGATATGGCAGGTGACATTCGTAGTTCACATACTCATACTGGTTTTATATACACCACACTCTGTTCCCATACTAGTCTATAGTAGGTCATGGGAAGAATGGGAAAGGTGAGGTCATATATCCATATCCCAGTGGTCTGTTTTCTCTGAGTCAGTCCCTGAATCTGGATGAATCAATTGACTATTGCCTGGCTTAGGAACAGGTGGAAGAAGAGGGTTTCTCCTGAAGGGAGATGCCCATTTTCCAGCTTTTTAGACTCTGGTCAGGGACAAATGGACTCTTTAGGGAGTGTTTGGGTATTATTAGCTAATGGCAAATATTGTAGGATAACTACTGTGTCTGGGGTTTTATATATGTTTTTACAGTGATTACATAGGAAACCACTTACTTTTACCTATGTCAACCACAACAGTGGAAAAGCTGAAACTTTTAGAGTATTCTCACCAGTAAATTTATTCTTCTTCCAACAATAAACAAGTTTTAAAAGTAATCAGTAGTTTACTCAAATATTGAAAACCTCCCTGCTGTTACATCACTGAAACTATAATTGTGATGCAGTTTGTTGAAGGCGCTGCCTGGACTCACAGCCTGATGACATACTGTCATGAGGGCTCACTGTCCCCTGGGGAGAGTTTTCAGTGTCATCCAGCGTAGAGCCTATTTAGTGTCTGAATCCATCTCCATCCCCCTGGCAGCAGGCCAGTCTTCATGGATAACAATTCCTCTCTAAGTAAATCATTCTGATTTAATAAACTTTAGAAAATTCACAACAAGATTATGGCAGAATTTGTTAAAATTGTTTAACATTCCCCTCAACATTTAAATTGCTAAGTATCTTAATGAAGTAATTTACATTGGATGCAACATTTCACTTTTCCTTTGGTTATTATTTTTAAGTTAAAAAGACATTGTTTTGTAAAAAGGGGATGTGTGAAATAATGTAAAAAATAAAAACAACTCACTTTCTTACTCAGAAGTTATCACATGTGAATATTTTGGCATACGTCTTTCCAGCTTCTATTAAAAGTTTAAGTATAGTGAAGTTAGAGAGTTTAGTAGTCTCACTTTTTCCACATAACATTATATACTTGGTAATTGAGTGTCATGAAGTATTTTAAAACTGTAATTTGATAGGTTTCCATTTTTCTTTTGTTGGACATTTATTTGGTTTACATTTTTTCATATTGTAAATAACACTGGTACATCCATTTTTATCCACATTTGACATTAGTATAAAATAAACCACTCTAGGTTTTAGTGTCTTAAAACGTATTATCATGTGATTTGGCAGTATGACAGGAATTAGCTGGGGTGGGCTTAGTTGGAGGGTCAGCCAGGGGCTGGCTGGTGCCTGGTGGCCTCCTTGACCTGCCTGGGCTTCTAATGGGATGATTGGAATGGCTAAGATACCTGGGCCTCAGCCTCCATATCATCTCTCTTCCTCCAGCTGGCTAGTCTGGGCTTGTTTCCAAAGGAGCAATTGGAATTTGGATGGGACAAGAATTGGGTTATGTAGTCAAAGTGAATCACAAGGTTAACCTAGATTAAGTAGGCTCTACCCTTGCTGGCAGAGTTTTTGTCTATTTTCTATCTACCATGATAGCTTTTCCCCAATTTGAATTTATAGAATCAGAACTACTTGGCTGAAGGATACAAACTTTCCAGAAGAGTTGCCTTGATGCATACTTCTAACAGCAGGGCATGGAGATGAGTAAACATCTCCAAAACTAACCATCATTTTTCCACTTCTAGATCAAAGCTTTGAGCAGCATTATTAAGAGAAATGGTGAAAGGGAATACCTTTATTTGATCTCCTAAATAGTTATTGATTCCTGTTTGGACCAATGCTTTGGGCTTTATCTAGGCATACATTTTCCAAATGCAAAATTTTGGAAAATGTTTCCTCATTAAATGTTATCCACTGTCCATCTTTCATTTCTAGAGAATAATACAAGCTATCACTAAACATATTACAGATACTGTTACATATGAAACTGGTAGTGAATTAAGATTAGCCACAATTTGCCCTGGGTATGGATCATTTAAAAGTAATTCAGTGAAATAATTATTTCAGATGCATTATTTTAAAATGTAACAGAAAAATTCACATCTGGAATCAGTGTTGAAAACACGTATGTATTAACCTACTAAAATCTATTAGAACATAGTCACTGAATATTTAACATTAGTGTTTACTGTTATTGTAGAAGGTTGACAATAAACCTAAATGGATGAAAACAGTGACTAACTCTTTAATAGTCTCACATTCTGAACATTTGGTTTGCATTTCAGGTGACTGTGCACATGCCCTTAATTTTAATTCTGAAATTATGGTGAACAATTGTTCTTCCAAGTATAGGTGGGATAGGAAACTTTTGAGCAATAATCACTCAAAGATTCAGTCAAGAATAGAATCTGGGGTACAGTGTCCTGAATTCTGCTCTCATAGAAGCTGACAGGCCTGTGTGGCCTCTGTAAATAAAACTACATACTTAGTCTGCCTGTTTTGTTCAGTTCTCAAATTGCTTGCTTAAACACTGGGTGCCAGCAACTTTTTCAAATAAAACATTCTTCCTTTACCGCTTCCTACTAACCCATTGCAAAGAGACATGCATAATTTTTTTAAGTTGTAAGCAAAGGAATGGGGACAATATTAGTGTGATAAATGGCACCAGCAGACCAGCCTCTTGCTTGCTTTCAGGAGTTGCCATGAGCTGAAACTTCTGCATTGCTGCTCGGGGGTGAAGCTCAGCTGGTGATACGAAGGAGTTTCCCTGGTCCTTCTCCACAGTACCTAGCTATAGGCTAGGTCAGAGGAAGATTCAGAATCTGCTCCCTTTTTCAGTACAGCTGGGGTCCCATGGTGTGAGGAGCATTCTCAGAGGAGATAGTTAAGAGAGGGTGAGGACAGGGGCTGGGAGCGGGAAAGATGTGAAGCAAGACTCTGAGCAAGACTGCTTGGACTCTGACCCAGGCTTTGTCCACAGCTTCCTCTCCAGCTGCTTTGGGCATTTATCAAAGCTCCTCAGACACACACTGGGTTAATGGGGCCTCCTCTAGGTGGCATAAAGAATCCCATTGATACAGCTTGCATATTGATAGCAACCCATAGGGAACAGTCCATCAATATTGGAATTGGGTGGGTTGGTCTTTGGAGTCTTCTTACTTTTCTTCTCAGTTTTGTCCTGACTTTCCCTTACCAAGCTGGTTATGCAAATTGGAACGTGCTAATCCTACCAGCATATTTGTGGTTTTTTTTTTTTTTTTTTTTTTTGCGGTATGCGGGCCTCTCACTGTTGTGGCCTCTCCCGTTGCGGAGCACAGGCTCCAGACGTGCAGGCTCAGCAGCCATGGCTCACGGGCCCAGCCGCTCCGCGGCATGTGGGATCTTCCCGGACTGGGGCACGAACCCATGTCCCCTGCATCGGCAGGCAGACTCTCAACCACTGTGCCACCAGGGAAGCCCCATATTTGTGTTTTACTGGGTGATACATATAGATTGAAAAACTGTTAGGTTCCAATAAATAAATACATACATATACACATACATATCAACAGAGGTAGATAGATAAATAAAACTAAAAAGAGCTTCTAACCAGGTAAGGAAGAAATTTGAGGAAGGCAGGGGAATCTTGCCAAATGTTCTTCAACCTCTGATATGTATTCACTTGCCCTAGGTTTTACTTAATGAGCTTACTGCTAAGACTGATGGTGTTATAAATGCTCAGTAAATGCTAACTAGTATTGTTCTTACAGTTAAGATAGTTCTCATCCTCAAGGCAGAGCCTTCTGAGGTCCAGTGTTGCAAACATCCATCCATCCAAAGTTGGAACTAGATTAGAATGGGCAGCCCCTATCTTACTAGCCCCTTTCCGGCATCTCTCCCTCCTCCTGTCACCCAGCCCTCTGGACCTTCAATAAGTTATCTTTTGTTCTCTTCTCTTTCTCTTTTAAATCATCTTTAATTTGATAGTAATGTCGACATTTGTGGCTTCAGCCACCATCCCCATGTATTAATACATATGTTCTCAAATCTATTACTTTGACCTGGACCATTACTACTTAGGTCTACCTTTGCAGTTTACTTCTGGATATTTGAGGTGCATGCTGTTCTGGCAGACTCTTTAACTTCACATGTACAGAAGCTTTTAAAATCACTCCCAACTGGCCTGGCAGTTACACATCTCATCCTTATAGCTTTCCACTGTTGCCAGAACCATCTGGATAAAGTCAGCTGTGATGCAAAACCTTTCCTTGTTAATATTCTTCAACATGAATGTTAAGCTTCTTATTCAGACAACAAACTTCTATAATAATTTTTATAGTAAACCTTTCTTCCAACATATTTTCCCTTCTTTCATGCATGCTAAATACCAGTTGAAGATAAGGGAATGGGACTTCCCTGGTGGCGCAGTGGTTGAGAGTCTGCCTGCCGATGCAGGGGACATGGGTTTGTTCCCCGATCCAGGAAGATCCCACATACGCGGAGTGGCTGGGCCCCTGAGCCATGGCCGCTCAGCCCGCGCATCCAGAGCCTGTGCTCCGCAACGGGAGAGGCCACAACAGTGAGAGGCCCACGTACCGCAAAAAAAAAAAAAAAAAAAAAAAAAAAAAGATAAGGGAATTATCTAATGATCCCAGTATGTATTTAGTGATTTCTCTGCAGCCGTTCCTGCTATTCTGACTGCCTAGGTTACCTGTTTCTATTAGTGTAGCCTAACTTCAAAAGGTCACTTTGTCCGTTGAGCTTTCTTTGCAAACCACAGTAAACTCTACAATACACATGTAATTTTTATAGAATATATTACTTTCAACTTTGTTCTCTACTCAGACATGTATATCTTATTTTCTTCACTGTAGGAGTTTCTAAGACAGTTCATCTAATTTGTCTTTATGTTCCCCTTGGTGTAACATTTTGTCATAGTAGGATGATAACAAATTTAGATTGAATTAAATTGTCTGATAACAATGCTACCAGCTTTTTCTGGTGCTTCTTATTCCTTCTTGCAGATGCTATAGTTTATTTAATCGTATGAGGAAGTTCCTTTAATATTTTTTATAGTGCACATCTCCTGTGGATGAATTCTCTCAGATTTTGTCTGGCTGAAGATATGTGTACTTACCCTTTATTTTCTTTTCTTTTTTTTTTTTTTTGCGGTACGCGGGCCTCTCACTGTTGTGGCCTCTCCAGTTGTGGAGCACAGGCTCCAGACGCACGGGCTCAGTGGCCATGGCTCACGAGCCCAGCCACTCCGCAGCATGTGGGATCTTCCCGGACCCGGGCACGAACCCGTGTCCCCTGCATCGGCAGGCGGACTCTCAACCACTGTGCCACCAGGGAAGCCCTACCCTTTATTTTCAAAGGATTTTTTTTGTGTATAGAATTATAGGTTAACATTTTTTTCTTTCAGTACTTTAAAAATCTTGTACCATTGTTTTCTGTCCTCTGTTATTTCTTATGATGTAACAGCCATCATTTTCATTCTGTATATAACTTACCTTTATTTATCTGCTCTTAAGATTATTTTTCTTTAATGACCACTCAGCAGTGTGCTAATGACATGTTTAGGTATAGCTTTCTCTATATTTAAGATTCTTGGGGTTTGATGAATTGCTTAGATCTGTGATTTGAAGTCTTTCATCAGGTTTTGGAAATTCCTTGACTAAAATCTCTTCAAAATTTTTTTCTTCCCTGTTTCTGGGACTCTAAATGTTTATATTTACAACTCATTGGATGTAATTTGGCTGTCTGCTTATCCAAAACTTGTCTATACACCAAGGCTACATGAACTGCATAGAGTGTAATGGCTCTAGGGGAGTGAGCCGCTGTATCTAAGGTGGGCTCCTGTCCCCACATCACAGTCACTCTTTCTCAGTGCCTAGGTTTATTCCCTTCATTGTACTCACCACTATCAAAATATTTGGTTTATGGATCAGTTTACTTGTTTCTTATCTGTCTGACCCACTAGGATTTAAACTGTATGAAGGGAGGAGCTTTATGTCTTGATTATGGTCTGTTCTCAGCTCCTAGAACCCTATCCAGCTTGGTAATCACCTGCTGATTGTTTGTTGAATGAATAAAGATAAGTAGGAAGGCAAGGACAGGAAACAGGTAAGTATTAAAAAAACACTTTAATTGTAATACTGGAAAAATGAATTGTAAAAGTAGATTTACTTTTACAAAGGAAAGTGAAATAAATTCAAAATAGTTCAGTGAAAAATGTTTTGTACTATTTAGGCTTAATCAATTGTAATAGAATCATAGAATTTCACTGCTGGCTTTTGACAGCTTTAGACACTTCATATTAGTGGAATCATATAGTATTTGTCCTTTTGTGACTGGCTTATTTCATTTAACATAATGTCATCAAGGTTCATCCATATTGTAGTATATAACAGAATTTCCTTCTTTTCTAAGACTGAGTAATATTCCATTGTATGTGTATACCACATTTTCTTTATTCACTCTTGATGAATAAAGAAAGATCTAATGCACATGTAATGTCCATAAGTTGATGGACATTTAGGTAACTTCCACCTCTTGGCTAGTGTGTTTTGCAGAAGTTTTTTTAAAGTTTAATGTAATCCCATTTGTCTATCTTTGCCATTGTTGCTATCACATCCAAGAAATTATTGCCAAATCCAATGTCATGAAACTTTCCCCACATAGTTTTAAGACTAGGCATCTTAAAGTTTTGTCTTACATTAAGATCTTTGATACATTTTGAGTTGATTTCTCTAAATGGGGTTAGGTAAGAGTCTAGCTTCATTCTTTTGCATGTAGATATCCATTTTCCCCAACATTATTTGTTGAAGAGACTGTCCTTCCCCAATGGAATGATAATGATGTAGTCTTGGCACTGTTGTAAAAAATCATTTGACCATGTACGCAGGGGTTTATTTCTGTGTTCTTTATTCTGTTCCATTGGTTTGTATATCTGTCTTTATGCTTGTACCATGCTGTCTTGGTTACTGTTGCTTTGAAGTTGTTTCAAAGTTGAGAAGTGTGAGACTGGTAACTCTATTCTTTTTTTAGAAGATATTTTTCCTCCTCAGGGTTCCTTCAGATGCCATGTCAACTCCAGGATGGGTTTTCCTGTTTCTACCAAAAATGTCCTTGGTATTATGATAGGGATTGCATTGAATCTGTAGACCACTTTGGGTAGTATTGACAACTTAAAAATATTAGGTCTTCCCCTCCATGAACCCAAGATGTCTTTTCATTTATTGGTGTCTTCTTTAAGTTCAATCAGCAGTGTCATGTAGTTTTCAGTGTACAAGTCCTTTGCCCCCTTAGATGAACTTATTTCTAAGTATTTTATTTTTTCTGATTCTATTGTAAATGGAACTTTTCCTTTAATTTCTTTTACAGATTGTTCATTGTTAATGTGTAGAAACACAATGAATTTTCATGACTCTATGTCCTGAAACTTTGATGAATTTTTTTATTAGTGATAACACTGCGTGTGTGTGTGTGTGTAGAATCTTTAGAGTTTTCTACTTATAAGATAATGTGTCTGTAAATGATACTTTTCTTCTATAAATCCATTTTTGCAATTTAGATGCCTTTTATTTCTTTTCAGGTAAGCTGTGGGCTCTTCTTTTATGGCCTTTATTATGGTGAGGTAGTTTCCCTCTGTTGCTAGTTTGTTGAATGTTTTTCATTATGACAGTGTCAAATTCTGTCAAATGTTTTTTTCGAATTAGTTGAGATAATCATGTGGTTTTTTTCTTAATTCTGTTACTGTTGTGTATTATATTAATTGATTTTAATGTGTAGAACCATCTTGCATTCCAAGAGTAAATCCTACCTGGTCATGATGTATAATACTTTTAATTTGCTGTTGAATTCTGTTTGCTAATATTTTGTTGAAAATTTTTCATTAGAATCCATCAGAGATGTTATTGGTCTGTACTTTTCTTTTTGTGTCTTTGTTTAGTGTTAGTACGAGAATAGTGATGCTGACCTCATAGAATGTGTTTGGAAGTGTTTCTTCCTCTTTGACTTTTGGAAGAGTTAGGGGAGGATTGTTGTTAATTCTTCTTTTGGTAGAAATCATCAGTGAAGCTGTCTGGTCCTGGGCTCTTCTGTGTTAGGTTTTTATTACTAATGTGGTCTCCTTACTAGTTAATTGTTCAGATTTTTATTTCTTCATGCTTCAGTCTTATTAAGTTGTATGTTTCTATGAATTTATCCACTTATTCTAGGTTATCCAATTTGTTGGTATATAATTGTTCATATTAGTCTGTTATCCTTTTTATTTTTGTGACATCAGTTTTAATGTCCCCCTTTCATTTACAATTTTAGTTATATGAGTCTTCTCTCTTTTTCTCTGAGTTAGTCTAGCTCAGGGTTTATCAATTTTGTTGAAATTTTTGAAGAATCAATTCTTGGTTTTGTTGATTTTTTCTACTGTTTTTCTGTTTTCTATTATGTTTATTCCTGAAATAATCATTATTATTTCCTTCCTTCTGCCAACTTCAGGTTTAGGTTTTCCTTTTTCTAGTTCCTTGAGATGTAAAGTTAGGTTGTTGATTTAAGATCTTTCTTTTTTTAAATGTGTTTATTTGGTATCAACTTCCTCCTTAGTATGACTTTCACTGTGTCTCATAAGTTTTAGTATGTTATGTTTTTGTTTTCTTTCTTTCCAGATATTTTTAAATACCCTTGTGATTTCTTCTTTGATCCATTGGTTTAAGAATGAGTTAATTTCAACATATTTGTGCATTTTCTTGTTTTACTTCTCATATTTATTTCTAGTGTCATTCCATTATAGTCAGGTAAGATACTTTGTATGTATGATTTCAATCTGTGTAAATTTGTTAAGTTTTTTTAATGGTAAAATATGCAGCCTATCTTGAGGAATGTTCTATGGCATTTGATAAGAATGTGTATTCTGCTGTTGTGTTGGAGCTCTGTTTTTTATGTCTGTTAGGTGCAGTTGGTCTGTAGTGTTTCCACATCCTCTGGCACCTTATTGATCTATCTCATTGTTATATCTATAACTGAAAGGGGGTATTGACTTCTGTTAATGTGTTGCTATCTGTTTTTTCCTTCAGTACTGTCATTTTTTGCTACATGTGTTTGGGGGCTCTAATGTTAGGAGCATATATATATATATTTAAAAATATTTATTTATTTGGTTGCATTGGGTCTTAGTTGCAGCACGCAGGATCTTTCATTGCGGCACACAGGCTGTTCGTTGTGGCATGTGGGCTTCTGTCTAGTTGTGGCATGCGGGCTCCAGAGCACATGGGCTCAGTAGTTGTGGCGTTTGGGCTCTCTAGTTGTGGCATGCGGACTCTAGAGCACATGAGCTTAGTTGCCCCACGCATGTGGGATCTTAGTTCCCTGACCAGGGATCAAACTTCCCTCCCCTGCCTTGGAAGGTGGATTCTTAACCACTAGACCACCAGGGAAGTACCAGGAGCATATATAATTCTTATATTATCCTGGTGAATTGGCCTTTTTATCATTACATAATGACCTTCTTTGTCTCTTGTGACAGTATTTATCTTAAAGTCTCTTTTGTCTGGTAAGTCACCACTCCTGCTCTTTTTAGGTTCCCATGTGCATAAAATAGCCTCTTCTATCTTTTCACATTTAGCTTGTGTGTGTCCTTAGATCTAAGTTGAGTTTCTTGTAGACATCATATAGTTTGGACCTTGTGTTTTTATGCATTGAGCCAATCTATGTTTTTTAATTGGGGCATTTAATCTGTTTACATTTAAAGTAATTATTGATAAGGAAAGACTTACTATTTTCATTTTATTAATTGTTTTCTGTCTTGCAGCCTTTTTTGTCCCTCTTTTTGCATTCTTTTATTTTCATTTAAAAATATTTATTTATTTTTGGTTGTGTTGGGTCTTTGTTACTGTGCACGCGCGTGGGCTTTTCTCTAGTTACGTTGAGCGGGGACTACTCTTCATTGCAGTGTGCGGGCTTCTCATTGCAGTGGCTTCTCTTGTTGCACAGCGTGGGCTCTAGGCATGCGGGCTTCACTAGTTGTGGCACGTGGGCTCAATAGTTGTGGCTTGTGGGCTCTAGAGCGCAGGCTCAGTAGCTGTGGCACACGGGCTTAGTTGCTCCATGGAATGTGGGAGCTTCCCAGACCAGGGCTTGAACCCGTGTCCCCTGCATTGGCAGGCGGATTCTTAACCACTGCACCTCCAGGGAAGTCCCCATTTGTTTTTTTGTAGTGACATATTTTGATTCTCTTCTCATTCACCTTTGTTTATATTCTATCAGATATTTTCTTTCTGGTTACCAATGCAAGTATTTTAAACATTTCAAAGTTACAGCAGTCTGATACCAAAACCAAAGATGTCACAAAAAAAGAAAACTACAGGCCAGTATCATTGATGAACATAGATGCAAAAATCCTCAACAAAATACTAGAAAACAGAATCCAACAGCACATTAAAAGGATCATACACCATGATCAAGTGGGGTTTATCGCAGGAATGCAATGATTCTTCAGTATATGCAGATCAATCAATGTGATACACCCTATTAACAAACTGAAGGATAAAAACCATATGATAATCTCAATAGATGAAGAAAAAGCTTTTGACAGAATTCAACCCCGATTTATGATAGAAACTCTCCAGAAAATGGGCATAGAAGGAACCTGCTTCAACTTAATAAAAGCCATATATGACAAACCCACAGCCAACATCATTCTCAATGTTGAAAAACTGAAAGCATTTCCTCTGAGATCAGGAAAAAGACAGGGGTGCTCACCCTCACCGCTGTAATTCAACATAGTTTTGGGAGTTTAACCACGGCAATTAGAGAAGAAAAAGAAATAAAAGGAATCCAAATTGGAAAAGAAGAAGTAAAACTGTCAGTTTGCAGATGACATGATACGATACATAGAATATCCTAAAGATGCCACCAGAAGACTACTAGACCTAATCAGTGAATTTGGTAAAGTAGTAGGATACAAAATTAATGCACAGAAATCTCTTGCATTTCTATACACTGACAATGAAAAATCAGAAATTAAGGAAACACTCCCATTTATTATTGCAAGAAAAAGAATAAAGTACCTAGGAATAAACCTACCTAAGGAGGCAAAAGACCTGTATGCAGAAAAGTATAAGACACTGATGAAAGAAATTAAAGATGATACAAACAGATGGAGAGGTATACCATGTTCTTGGATTGGAAGAATCAATATTGTGAAAATGACTATACTACCCAACACAATCTACAGATACAGTGCAATCCCTATCAAATTACCAATGGCATTTTTCACAGAATTAGAAGAAAAAATTTTACAATTTGTGTGGAAACACAAAAGACCCCGAATAGCCAAGGCAATCTTGGGAAAGAAAAATGGAGATGGAGGAATCAGGCTCCCTGACTTCAAACTATACTACAAAGCTACAGTAATCAAGACAGTATGGTATTGGCACAAAAACAGAAATATAGGTCAGTGGAACAGGATAGAAAGCCCAGAGATAAACCAATGCACATACAGTCTTTAATAAAGGTGGCAAGAATATACAATGGAGAAAAGACACCTTCTTCAATAAGTGGTGCTGGGAAGACTGAACAGCTATATGCAAAAGAATGAAATTAGAACACTTCCTAACACCACACACAAAAATAAACTCAAAATGGATTAAAGACCTAAATGTAAGGCCAGACACTATAAAACTCTC
Organism: Hyperoodon ampullatus; assembly: GCF_949752795.1. Lineage (NCBI taxonomy): Eukaryota > Metazoa > Chordata > Mammalia > Artiodactyla > Ziphiidae > Hyperoodon > Hyperoodon ampullatus. The sequence goes on from NC_136916.1 coordinate 72,246,112, forward strand.
AGAGGAGAATGTAGGCAGAACACTCTATGACGGAAATCACAGCAAGATACTTTTTGACCCACCTCCTAGAGAAATGGAAATAAAAACAAAAATAAACATATAGGACCTAACGAAAAAGCTTTTGCACAGCAAAGGAAACCATAAACAAGACAAAAAGACAGCCTTCAGAATTGGAGAAATTATTTGCAAATTAAGCAACGGACAAAGGATTAATCTCCAAAATATACAAGCAGCTCATGCAGCTCAGTATCAAAAATCAAACAACCCAATCAAAAAATGGGTGGAAGACGTAAATAGACATTTCTCCAAAGAAGATATACAGATTGCCAACAAACACATGAAAGGATGCTCAATATCACTAATCATTAGAGAAATGAAAATCAAAACCACAATGAGATGTCACCTCACAGCGGTCAGAATGGCCACCATCAAAAATCTAGAAACAATAAGTGCTGGAGAGAGTTCAGAGAAAAGAGAACCCTCCTGCACTGTTGGTGGGAATGTAAATTGATACAGCCTCTATGGAGAACAGTATGGGGGTTTCTTAAAAAAACTAAAAATAGAACTACAATATGACCCAGCAATCCCACTACTGGGCATATACCCTGAGAAAACCATAATTGAAAAAGATACATGTACCCCACTGTTCTCTGCAGCACTATTTACAGTAGCCAGGACTTGGAAGCAACCTAAATGTCCATTGACAGATGAATGGATAAAGAAGATGTGGCAATATATACAGTGGAATATTACTCAGCCGTAAAAAGAAACGAAATGGAGTTATTTGTAATGAGGTGGATAGACCTAGAGTCTGTCATACAGAGTGAAGTAAGTCAGAAAGAGAAAAACAAATACCATATGCTGACACACATATGTGGAATCTAAAAAAATGGTATGATGAATCTAGTCGCCTGGCAGGAATAAAGATGCAGACATGTCCAACTTGAAGACATGGGGGAGAAAGGGAAGCTGGGACGAAGTGAGCAAGTAGGATTGACATATATATACTACCAAATGTAAAATGGATGGCTAGTGGGAGCTGCAGCAGAGCACAGGGAGATCAGCTTGATGCTTTGTGAAGACCTGGGGGAAAGGGATAGGGAGGGTGGGAGGGAGGCTCAAGAGGGAGGGGATATGAGGATATATGTATACATAAAGCTGATTCACTTTGTTGTACAGCAAAAACTAACACAACATTGTAAAGCAATTATACTCCAATAAAGATATTAAAAAAATAAAGTTACAGCAATCTATGATAAACTGATATTTTAACTTCCATTGCATATAAAACTCCACTTCTTTACATCTCTTTACCCTTTGTAAACTTTATGCTATTAATGACACAAATTATTCCTTTTTACATTGTGTATCCAGTAACATAGATTTCAAATAACTTTTTATGCTTTTGATTTAAAAAATTTTTTATACCATAATTAAGCATTTTATGTACATACATTACGATTCTATAGGATTCTATATTTGTTTATATATTTTTACCTGGGAGTTTTACATTTTTTAAAGCATTTTAAAAATTAATTAATTAATTTTTTATTTTTGGCTGCATTGGGTCTTCGTTGCTGCACAGAATCTTCTCTAGTTGTGGTGAGCTGGTGCTACTCTTCTTTGAAGTGCACAGGATTCTCATTGTGGTGGCTTCTCTTGTTGCGGAACACAGGCTCTAGGCACACGGGCTTCAGTAGTTGTGGCATGTGGACTCAGCAGTTGTGGCTCGTGGGCTCTAGAGCGCAGGCTCAGTAGTTGTGGCACACAAGCTTAGTTGCTGTACGGCATGTGGGATCTTCCCAGCCCAGGGCTCGAACCCGTGTCCCTGCATTGGCAGGTGGATTCTTAACCACTGTGCCACCAGGAAAGTTCCAAGTTTTACATTTTTATATGGTTTTGTGTTGCTGTTTATTGTTCACTTCAATTTGAAGGATTTACTTCAGCATTTCTTGTAGGACAGGTCTAGTGTTGATGAACTCCCTCATCTTTTATTCAGCTGAGAAAGTCTTAATTTCTTCTTTATTTTCAAAGGACAGTTTTGCTGGATACAGTATTCTTCATTGGCACTTTGCGTATATCATTTTATTTTTGTCTAGCCTTCAAAGTTTCTGCTGAGAGATCCAATGATGAACTAATAGGAGCTCCCTTATATGTGATGAATCACATTTCTTTTTTGTTTTCAAGATCCTTTATTTGTCTTTGATTTTCCACAACCTGATTATGATGTACTTCTGTGTAGATATCTTTAGATTTATCCTACTTGTAATTTTTTGTACTTCCTGAATTTATATCTCCATTTCTCTTCTCCAGATTGGACATTTGGGACCATTATTTCTTCAAATAGGCTTGCTGCCCTTTTCTCTCTTAGTTCGCTTCTGGAACTCCCATATGCATATGTTGTTCTTCTTGATGAACCTTATTCCATAGGACCCTTAAGCTGTCTTCACTTTTCTTCATTCTTTTTTCTTTTAGCTCTTCTATCTTAGTAATTTCGAGTGTCCTACCTTTGAGTTCACTGATTCTTTCTTCTGCTCAGTCAAGTCTGATGCTGAGTCCCTCTAGTTAATTTTTCAATTCAGTTATTATATTCTTCAGCTCCAGAATTTCTGTTTGGTTCTTCTTTATAATTTCTATCTCTCTCTCTGTTTTTGATATTCTTATTCTGCTCATGCATTGTTTTCTTGATTTCATTTAGTTGTCCATATGTGCTCTCTTTTCATTTACTGAGCATCCTTATGATGGTTATTTTGAACTCTTTGTCTGGTAATTCATATATTTCTGTTTTATCTCCCAGAGGTTTAATATGCTCCTTTGATTGGACCATGTTTCTCTGTTTCTTTGTATGCCTTGTTACCTTCTGTGGCATTTAGGCATTTAAAGAAATCAGCCACTTCTCCCAGTCTTTGCAATCTGGTTTTGTATATGAAGGACTTTCAGCTGTCTTCTGACTAGAAAGGCTGGTGATCTCTCAAGCCTTGTCTGGGAATGCACCTCTCTGGGCTTTTGTATGTAATCTAATTGAAGAGGTTTGCCAGTTTCTACCGAGGATCTTCCCTTGGGGTCTGTCTCCTGTACTGCAGACTCTGCTGACATGTCAAACCTATTGATGACTTTTGTTCTCAGTAGTCCCCAACTGCGTGTCCCCTTCCTGTCAGTGCTTAAATTCAGGCAAGACAGAAACCAGTCTCTTGGGCATTCCTTCCAAAAATCAGATCATTGGATGTATGTTCCACTTTTCTATTTCCTTATATGAGCTTTGGAGCATCTACCCACTGGAGCTCTGAAGAATTTGTGGTTTTGAACTTTAACCCCAGTGCTTTTTTCATTCTTCTGAGAATGTGAATTCTCAAGCTGTCTACTTTAGTAAAACATTTTATTTGAGTGTATACAAACGTGGAATCTCACCATTTACCTTTTTCCATATTATTATGGAAAAGTAATATTCCGTATTACTTTTCCATATTACTATCAGGTCTGACCCAGGTCTGAGGTGATGGCAGTTTTATCTTGATCTTCGTAAACTCTTCTTGGCCCACTTGTGATCATATGCCTAAAGGATGATTGAAGAGAAGTGAGAACTTTAGAGTTGAATCCATAGTTCTGAGACTAGTGGAGATGGGATTAGCTCTAACACTATAATCAAAAGTCAGAACTGGCCATATAGGAACCCTAAACCTGAAATGGAACCCATAACAGTGACTTCATCATCTAAATGATCTAGCACTAGGCTATGTCAAACATTTTTGCATGGACCTAGGATCTTGGCAGAACTGTAATATTAACTAAGTTTGCCCATTCTATGTACCTCTTACCCAAATCTCTTCATCCACCCACCCCACTAACTTAATATTCTCCAAGCTAGAGAAAAACTTTTGAAAACACATCTCCATTGAGATCATATAGAGGAAGTTAATATAAGCCTCAGAGACAGAGTATTTTCACTTTAAGAAGAGGCTGGAAAGATTGTTTGTGGTGGTGATGGTGGTGGTGATGGTAAACTCCCACTGAAGTCATTGTTCCCCAGAATCCCTTTAAGCTTCATTGCCAAAGTTAAGTCTCTGGGAGGTTGAGGGTGGAACTCTGGGGGTTTGCTTCTGTGAGGCTGCAGAATCCTAGATAAGTCACCTCCTCAATTGTGTTTTAACTTCCTGTCCTTAAATGGAAATGAAAATGGTATTACATACTGATTAAATGCAACATGCTTATTACAATGCTATTTAATATACATTAACAGTACTTTTGTCTGTAGGCATTAGCAGAAGGATGGGAAAAAGTACTTAAACAGAAGTTGGTGATGGAATAGGGGAGTTGGTCTACCTCATGCATCACCTTGCCCAGGGGCACTCTTAGTTCAGGTAAAGTAAGGGAGCAATAAGCTGGAGAGGTCAACAGCAGAGGAACCCTCACTCCCTTTCCTCAAAGGCAGGGAAGATTGGAAGGGAGGTTCCCAGTTATGGGAAGAGCCCTTCTATTTAACCCTCATGGGCATGAGAGTTGGTATTATTATTATTATTATTTTTTGCGGTACGCGGGCCTCTCACTGTTGTGGCCTCTCCCATTGCGGAGCACAGGCTCCGGACGCGCAGGCCCAGCGGCCATGGCTCACGGGCCCAGCCGCTCCGCGGCATGTGGGATCCTCCCGGACCGGGGCACAAACCCGTGTCCCCTGCATCGGCAGGCGGACTCCGAACCACAGCGCCACCAGGGAAGCCCGAGAGTTGGTATTATTTACTTCTCTTTTTTTTCTATTCATTTGTTGCTATGTAAATGTTTCTATCAGTATATTTAAACTTTTCATGAAAAAATAAAACTTTAAGTGACCAGGGTGACTTTTAGGCATAAATATTATTTGAAAGAATGACCAATGCAAGATTTTGGCATTCTTTTCTGTGTCTAATTCTAGGGGGCCTCAGAAGCCATAGCAAAAAACGTTACTGAGTACCTACTATTTACTTCACAACAATCCAACTAACCCCTCTCAGCCCCCATCATGAATTAGGTTCTGCTATGAGCTCATCTTAGACGTAGGGGGACTAAGGCACAGAGATGTTAAGAAACTTTTCAATATTACAGAACTGGTGAGGACAGAGCCACTCTTTGAAGCCCAGCGGCCAGGCGACATACTCCCTTGGCTGTTGCCCATGTAGCACATCTACTCAGCATTCTTTGGGGTCTCTATTCCTCATCCCTACTGCTGCCAGTCTGGGGTAGCTTGTTAGGACTTCCTTCTGTGGACAACTACAGTCACTCCACTCCACAGTTCTGTCCCTGTCAACACTTACCAGCCCTATATTCCATTTATTCTAATCTGTGTGTCTGTCATTGTCTATTTCTTGCTTACTTATGAGTGAATAGAAATGGTTTCATTTGTTCTAATGTCACCTTCAGTTTTTCCTTCTCTCAGGGAGTTAGTATAATTTCTGTTGTAACAGATGCCTATTTTCAGGAGTACCCTTGTCTTGGACAATCTCTTATCAGCTCTTTGCCTATTTGACCACTTGAGTCAGCCTGTCGTCACCATCAGGTTCCAGGGAACCTTAAAAAATTATTCTTCCTGTTGCAGTATTTAATCTCATGTGAAAATTTAACATGTAAAGTCCAGGAAACTATAATAACTCAAAACCATAATTTTCTACATATAGAGTACATGATACAATATATAGAAAACCTTAAAGTCTCCACACAACAACTACTAGAACTGATAAGTGAATTCAGCAAGGTAGCAGGATACAAGATTAACATACAGAAACCTGTTGCATTTCTTTTACAACAAAATATCAGAAAGAAAAAGTAAAAATTTTCTGTTTAAAATTGCATCAAAAAGATAAAACACCTAGAATAAACCTAACCAAGGAGGTGAAAGACCTATACACTCTAAACTATGAAACATTAATAAAGGAAATCAAAGATGATTCAAGGAGATGAAAGATATCCTATGCTCTTGGATTGGAAGAATTAATATTGTTAAAATGGCCATACTGCACCAAGCAATCTACAGATTTAGTGCAATCCTTATCAAATTATCTATGACATTTTTCACAGAACTAGAACAAATAAAATCCTAAAATTTATATGGAGCCACAAAAGACCCAGAATTGCCAAAGCAATTCTGAAGAGAAAGAACAATGCTGGCAGCATAACCCTCCCAGACTTCAGACTATACTACAAAGCTACAGTAATCAAAACAATGTGGTATTGTCACAAAAACAGACATATGGATCAATGGAATAGAACAGAGAGCTCAGAAATAAACCCACACACCTTGGTCAATTAATCTTCGACAAAGGAGGCAAGAATATACAATGGGGAAAAGACAGTCTCTTCGGCAAGTGGTGTTGGGAAAGCTGGACAGCCACATGTAAATCAATGAAGTTAGAACACATCCTCACACCATACACAAAAATAAACTCAAAATGGCTTAAAGACTTAAGTGTAAGACATGACACCACAAAACATTCTCTGACATGAATCAAACCAATGTTTTCTTTGGTCAGTCTCTCAAAGCAAAAGAAATAAAGGCAAAAATAAACAAAGAGGACCTAATCAAACTTCTAAGAAATGTTTTTAGTACCTGTTTTATTCAGGGTTGGCATTTTAGACATGTTCTAGGAAGTACCCCTTTATGACACCCAAATGGGGCCCCTTACCAGGTAACTTGTTGGGCATTTTGGAAATAAAAATTGTTTTTTTTTTCACAAGAGGGGCTGAAGTTTAAAAGGAATGTTGTACTATGTTAAATGTGGTTTTGAATGTCTAGCCCCAAAGATATTGACATCCAGAATTTTTTCCATTAAAATATAATTTATTTACTTTTTACCATGACAGGGTTTCTATATATATTTAAATTTTTCTGTATATTATGATGTTTTGATATCTTAAAAACCCTTCCTGATTGGGCAGAAACTGCCTCTTCTAGGGTTAGCCAATTATTAGAGATGGCAAGGAGCCCAGCCTGGAGCAGGCCTTTGAACATACAGACTATTCAATCCAGAGTCATACCTCCTCTATACAGCCCTTACACCCCAGCAGGCAATACTTTTCTGTTTTAATCATCCCAGGGCCTGGTACCAGGCCACTGGAGACCACCTGTATAGCTGAAAGCCCACAGGAATTATTCAAGCTAGCCAAACTAGCCAACCCGAGCTATTTACCCTTCCCTGCTCTGCCTGTCCTTCAGAGACTCCAATTCGGATCAGGGCCTAAGCACCCCCTCCCTTGCCCTGTCTTCTGCCTCCTGACCACCCGTATGTCTTAACCATGTAGTCAGGCAAAGCATGCCATACCTCCTGTCTTTAGGACCTGTGAATAAATCAATTTTGTTTTCCTGAGCCTCTCTTCTTGAGGCTGCACCTGACTGACCATCACATAAACAAATACAAAAAGGCTGAGTAATATTCCATATGTATATACTATGTTTGGTTTACCCATTTATCCCTTCATGTGCACTTGGCTTGCTTCCTCCTTTTGGCCGTTGTGAATGATGCTGCTGTGAACATGTGTGTACAAATATATGTTTGAGTCCCTGATTTTAATTCTTTTGGGTATATAACCAGAAGTGGAATTGCTGGGTTATAGGGTAGTTCTATTTTTTGTTTTCTGAGGAACCACCATACTGTTTTCCATATTGCCTGCATTATTTTACATTCCCACCAGCAGTGTACAAGTTTTTCATTTTCTCCATGTCATTGCCAACACTTGTTTTTTTTCTGTTTTTTTTTAATAGTAGCCATCATAATGGATGTGAAGTGGTTTTGATTTGCATTTCCCTAATGACTAATAATGTTAAATGTCATTTCATGTGCTTATTGGTCATTTGTATGTCTCTTTAGAGAAATGTCTAAGTCCTTTACCCATTTTTTTTTTTTTTTTTTTTTTTTTTTTGCGGTACGCGGGCTTCTCACTGCTGTGGCCTCTCCCGTTGCGGAGCACAGGCTCCGGACGCGCAGGCTCAGCGGCCATGGCTCACGGGCCCAGCCGCTCCGCAGCATGTGGGATCTTCCCAGACCGGGGCACGAACCCGCGTCCCCTGCATCGGCAGGCGGACTCGCAACCACTGCGCCACCAGGGAAGCCCCCTTTACCCATTTTTAAATCAGGTTGTTTTGCTTATCTATTGTTGAGTTGTGGGAGTTCTTTTTATTTTTTGGATATTAACCACTTATCAGACATATGATTTACAGATGTTTTCTCCCATAATGTGGGTTGCCTCTCCACTGTGTTAACTGTGTCCTTTGATGCACAAAAGTTTTTAATTTTGATGTAGTCCAGTTTATTTATTTTTTTCTTTTATTGCCTGTGCTTTTGGTGTCATATACGAGAAATAATTTCCAAATCCAGTGTCATGAAGCTTTTCTCCTATGTTTTCTTCTAAGAGTTTTGTAGTTTCAAATCTTACCTTTAGGTTTCTGATCCATTTTGAGTTAATTTTGTATATTGTGTAAGGGTTCAACTTCAGTTTTTTGCTTGTGGGTATCCAGTTTACATAGCACCATTTGTTGAAAATACTTTTTCCCCATTGAATGGTCTTGGCATCCTAATTGAAGATCACTAGTCCGGGCTTAATCTGTAATCTATGAACTGTAAACCTTGAGTCTCCTGTGGCCAGTCTCTTTCCTGGGTACCACTGTCAGAGCCACTTTCCTAAAGGCTTCTTTTACTTTAGCATGACGCTGCTTAAACGAGAATTTACTTAAAACAGTTTATTTCCCCCAAGTTTTGTGTGTGTGTGTGTGTGTGTATGTGTGTTTGTGTTTTCCAAACTCTTCTCTTAAAACCTTTATTATACTATTGCACTTAATACTCATTTGACACATCCCACTTCAAGTTGTTAAGGCTTTACATCTGTAAGCCCTTTTTATTTAATGAGTTTAAAAGCCCTGGAAGCCTAAAGTCTAATAAGTACCATGAAACAACCAGAAAAATCTCTTGAAAAAAGTAGGTCCTCAACTGATTGACTTAACACAGCCTTTGTATAACATTACCAAAGGTTATGCAGCACAGCGTTTGTAGACATAACACTTGCTGAACCCAATTAAGTTGAAGAAAGATGCTACTTACTGTTCAGAGTAGTTAGCAAAGCTCAGCCTAAAATGAAGAATAGTCCTTTTATGAAATTTAAGCACTAGACACATAATACTTAGAATTATATTGCGGTGTTTTCCAAAATGCCAACAGCTCTTTGAAGCTAACGTGGCTTGGTTGCGCTGACAGATGTCAGAGTAGTTGGCTCCAGTTCATTGTCATTATTTTCATTTTCTTGGAGGTCCAGACAACATGGCTCAGGCTGAAGAATGCTGGTTACATAATTGAACAACAGACTGTGAGCTTACAGGTGCCACTCATAGTTCCAGAAGTAGAGTGCAGAAGTCCATTTGTGAATGATTAGTTAGCAAAACTGGAGGAAACTCAAAATAATTGCAGATGCGAACACCCTTGTTTCCATAGAAACACTCTGTGTTTATGTGCAAAGGTTCAGGAGTCTTGTTCATGTTCCTCTGGGGCAGAAATATTCTGAAATTGGTGTTTTTCTCCCCGTTATCAGTTGCTGAGTGCTGGGGAAAGAGAGACGCCTCCTTTTCACTGGCACGGACCCCTGACTCAGAGGTGGCTGTCTCAGGAATCTCATTACTGGTCTCCCAAGTTCCATTTTTGCCAAGGAAAGGGAAAATGATTTTCTTTAAGGTTAAATGAGCCAATTTTACCTCTGATGCACGATGTTAGATATTACAGTTTCTTGTTATATGAATTTTACTCCCTTATAGTTGGAATGGTAATTTCTTGACTTACTAAAGTGTTATTCTTTTTCTTTTCTTTTCTTTTTTTTAAAGAAGATGTTGGGGGTAAGAGTTTATTAATTTATTTATTTTATTTTTGCTGTGTTGAGTCTTCGTTTCTGTGCGAGGGCCTTCTCGAGTTGTGGCAAGCGAGGGCCACTCTTCATCGCGGTGCACGGGCCTCTCACTATCGCGGCCTCTCTTGTTGTGGAGCACAGGCTCCAGACGCGCAAGCTCAGTAGTTGTGGCTCACGGGCCGAGTTGCTCCGCGGCATGTGGGATCCTCCCAGACCAGGACTTGAACCTGTGTCCCCTGCATTAGCAGGCAGATTCTCAACCACTGCGCCACCAGGGAAGCCCATAAAGTGTTATTCTTTTTTGAGTTGTATGATTTAAAGTCTGTGATATGTGTGTGTGTGTTTCTTTAGGTAATAATGACACCAATAATCAGTATTTCTTAATCTCCTTTGGTGTATGTACTCTCCAGATCTTTGCTTTGAGTTGCAACCAGGTAATGGATAAATAACTTGAATTGTCCCTGATATTACTCATTACTTGGGTTTGATTTCTTAGCATAACTTTGACATTAAATTTCTTATGCAGTGTCTTATATTTTAACATTTTATGTTTTCTCTGCCATATAATCAGCTAAACAAATGCTATAGAGTATCTTTATGGTCATCTATCACTGGCAACTTGCAGCGTATAAATATCCTGGGTTTTTTAGAATTTATTAAATACGAGTAAGATTCTTTAATCCTTTGAGAATTGTAACTACCTGGCAAGTCCCAAAGAAAAATACACCCCTTTCCCACATGCCATTGAGCTGTTAGTGTGTGACTCAGAGGAAGTTGAGTAGCACTTTCCTCGGTCTCTCTAGCACAGTGTATTAACACACATTTGTTTTCTCCACAGTAAAACCCACCGTAATTGATGTTGACATCTATGTTAACAGCATTGGTCCTGTGTCATCAATAAACATGGTAAGACGATATTTTCTTTTCTGATCTCACAGTCTTTGCATCAGTTCTTGCTTAGATTCTCATTGTGGTTTCTGCTCTAGATTTATCATGCAAGTTTAAACTCACAATTGACTTCTTAAATATGTAGTATTTATTGAAAGTTTAAACACTGAAAATGGTAAAACTCAAGGAGTAGAGATTTTGACACCAGCAGTGAGATGTTGCTCTAATGATTAAAAAGTATCTCATCCCCATCTTGTCCACAAGTGTGTTTACTGTGTATAGATTTCCAGATGATGTTATTTTCAGTTGTGCAGTCATTGGCTATGTCTGACCTCATTTATACTAGGGATGAATATAAATGACAGCTTTTTTAATTTAGTTCATTTTTCAAGATTCAAAAGACCTGCCTTTCAACATTTCTCAGGAAAGGATCTGAGATTACCTAGTTGATACTTCTGTCTCCCTGAGGGTAAATATCCTGCCTTTTTTTTAAACAGGGGAGAAAGTATGGGATCAAGTATATGTGTGATTTTTCCTAATAGAGGAAGGTATTTTCACAGACTTACAAGCAAAGTGAGCTCCAGTAGTAACTATTTCTAGTGTAGAAGAAGGCCTTCCCTGTACAAAGTGCTTAGCTCTTAGGAAGGTGCTGGTATGTTGGCATCCACCTGTGTCAGGGTCTTCTCACAGGCGCCTCAGGCTGGGGTGGGCCTCCCTGAGCAGAATGTGGAGGATTCTAGGAGCAGGCACTTGCTTTGCGGGCCCAGCGACGCAGGAACCCCTAACGCTGGGGCCTTCTTTGTGCTTCCCTGCTGCACAACGGCTCCTGGATTTGGGGGATGCTTGAGGCTGAGAGAGGTTTGCAAAATGCCAACTTAAGAAGCCTTCCTTTCATTGCAAAGTTCTGTGGATGGAAATAATCCTTCCAAAATTAATAGCAAAATCCTTTCTTTTCATTGCCAGATATTAAAAGTGTTCATCCTTTTGTTGATGGTATAAAGGTTCCATGTGGGGCTAAAATTTATGGGTCACTCACTTTAAAAAAAATCCCCTAGGTCATCCATACACTGGAGATGGGCCACTAGCAAAGAGGCGAAGTGAATAAAAGAGGATTCACCCCACACAACCTATGGGCTGCAGATTGTGAAATGTAGACCGTGACTGTAATACTTCCTTTCCCTGATAAATAATTATTCAGTTCACCACACTGAGTAGTCATTTCTCAGTTTGTTTCTTATTTTGGAGTTTTATTTTCTTACACTAGTTCCACCACACTTTATTCAGCCACTGATTTATGTCTAACACTAAAACAAAAGTGCCTCCATAGATACATAGTCACAAAATTGTTTTAGGTGTTTTAGGAACAGTTGCTTGTATCTGCATATCTAGGGATTATCATGAACTCCTGTAACCTTGAGATCTCCTTTGTGCCCAGGATTAGGTTTTGCTGTTGGAATTGATAGACTTTTCTGCATGAAAATCATAGGCTGCAGAGGAGGCTAAAAGTAAAGTAACAGTCCCCACAGGGTGGTAAGGACTCTGCTAATGGCTGGCACCCCCTCAGGAAAGCCCACTGCAGTTGGGATAGATTTCTCTGATGATGTCTTCTCAGTCTGGGTTGAAGCCGATAGGCAGGGGTCTGCCAGGTGGGACAGGTAGGAAGGTCCCCAGTAAAAGGCAGGACAGCAGGTATGTGACACGACTGGGGACTGAGGGACTGATGTGCTGTTTGAAGGCCATGTGGGTGGGCGGGGCTGGGGGCACTGTGGACCTGCAGAGACTGAGGCTCTGAGGCCATGTGTGGTGAAGAGTCAGCTTCACCCTCAGCTCTGCCCCAGACAGACCCTGCTCTGGGGAGTGTGCAGACCCTTCCATCTGAGTATGTGCACGTCTGACTTCACGAGAGATTAGTTCAAATCCAGATTCATAAATAAACCATCATCGTGCCCAGAGAGCCAGAACAAAGGTAGATTCATGTTCCCGGAGGAGGGAATGTGCAGCACTCCTGAGAGAGGTTTCAGAGGACTCAGGGTGTCAGGGGCTTCCGAGTTGCTTTTTTTTTTAATTTAAATTTTTATTTGTAAAAACATTTTTTTTAGGTTCACAGCAAAAGTCAGAGGAAGGTACAGATATTCCTCATATACTCCATGCCCCGACTCATGCATGGCCTCCCCCACTATCAACACCGCCTCCAGTGGGGGACATTTGTTATAGTCAGTGAACCCATGTTGACATGTCATCGTCACCCAAAGTCCACAGTTTGCACTAGGATTCACTCTTGATGTTGTACATCTGTGGATTTGGACAAATATGTAACAACGTGTTTCAACCATTACAGAATCATACATAGTAGTTCCACTGCTCTAAAAATTCTCTCTGCGTCTGCTTCCTGAAGGATTAGTAGTTCCAGCCTTTGTGTTCCTAGCACTTTTCCTGGAAGTCAGAATGATAAAGGGCTTCTTCTCCCATTGCTGAGCACATCACACATACCCACTATATCTATGAAACCAAATGACACAGTTTCAAAAGAATTGTAAAGTACTCTAAAGTGGACCGCGTGAAAAAGAAAAGCAATTCAAAAGTAGGGAACTGAGTGTTTAAGAGGGAATTGGGGATTGAGTCAGAAATAATAATAGAAAAAAAATGAGAGAGACTAAAACAATCAAATTAAAAAACATTTTATGGGAGAAAGGCACAATTTAGAGATGTGTACAGGATTTAAGGATGTAAATTTTTATTGCGGTTTTGATGATAAGCTAAAGCCTGATAAAGTTATGGCTTTTCCCCCCTAAATATTCATTTAACAATTAAAGAAAGAGAGAAAACCACAATTTCCTCCTCCCCCTCCTCTCCTCCCTCCCACTTTTCTGCTTCTTTTATTGAGATTATTCATACTGAAGTTTCAGTTTCAGACATTCTCCTTGCAAAATAAAATGAAGTTGCATTTCGATCTCTTGTTTAACAGATTGATTTTCATTGTCTTGTCTCTCTTGGAGTTGTTTATGCTTTTTCCAGTTATAGAGGAGATTAGAAATGGTTCAGATGGGTTGAAGAGAATCTTTTTTTACAAAGCCTCAATCACATACTCTGTCTTTGTCATTATAACATATCTAAATGTGCACAGTTCCTCACGGAAATTACTCATCATTTGTTTCAGACCTTGTATGGAAGCTGCATACAAGGGAGCTTGAGAGTTTATTTTTGAGAATATTCACCATAAGAAACCTTTTAGTAATGGAACAAAGAAAAGTAATGCTTTGATACCTATTCTCTGCTATCAGTCTGTCTCATGTGATCTTCATGAGATCATGGTAGAGAAGATACTGCCTTTCCCACTTATTTGTGAGGAGTGAGCTGGAGCTGATGAGGATGGACACCCCAGAGCAGTGGTTCTGACTCTAGCCCACTGCGTTTCTGTGGTCATCAGGAACGCGCAGCAGCAGCACCTCTAGAGCTATAGTTCTGACTTGGAACTTGAGATGAAAAGGGATCAAGGGTGAGTCTAATGCTAGGATCGTTTTCCTTTTATTAAAAAAAATTAATAAACTTTATTTTTTAGAGCAGTTTAAAAAATTTTCCCAGCTTTGTTGAGATACAGTTGGCATATAACATTATGTAAGTTTAAGGTGATTGGATATATATATCCAGTATACTGCAAAATGATCAAAACAATAGGGTTAGTTAACACTTTCGTCGCCCTACATAGTCCTTTTCTGTGTGGGTGTTGAGAACTTTTAAGACCTACTCACTTAGCAACTATCAAGTGTATAATACTGTATTGTTAACTATAGTCACCATGCTGTACATTATATCCCTGGAACTTATTTATCTTAATACTAGAAATTTGTACCCTTTGACTAACATTTACGCATAAGTACCCTGGCCCCCCCTCCTTGGAAACCACCAATCTACTCTGTTCCTGTGATTTCTGGTTTTTAAGATTCTACATGTAAGTAAGATCATACAGTATTTGTCTTACTCTTTCTGACTTATTTCATATAGCATAATTTTAAATTTACAGAAAAAGTGAGTAGAAATCACAGAGTTATCATATACCTCTAAACACACACACACACACTCTCTCTCTCTCTCTCTCTCTCTCTCCTCGTATTATTAACATCTTGCATTAGTGTGGTACATTCGTTATGAGTGATGAACGGATATTAACACATTATTATTAGCTGAAGTTTATAGTTTACATTAGGGTTTACTTTTGGTGTTGTACATTCTATGGGTTTTCACAAATATATTATGACATGTATAATGTACTCACCATTATTTTATCATACAGAGTATTTTCACTGCCCTAAAAATCCTCTATGCTTTACCTCTTCATCTCTACCCTCCAAGCCCTGGCAACCACTGATCTTTTCACTGTCTTCATAGTTTTGTCTTTTCTAGAAAGTCATATTTGGAATCCTCAGTATGTAGCCTTCTAAGACTGGCTTCTTTCCCTTTGTTTTTAAAAGAACTGGTATAAGTCATCTGAGGATATCTAAGACTTGCAGTGGTTGAGTCAACACGATATGACTGTAACAGCTGTTTGTGACGGTGTGTTACCCAGAAATTAAGGGGGCGGCTGTGTAGATCATAGAGACGGGTTAAAAATCATTAGTATATGCTCCATTATATGATCCATAGCCAAAAGTATAAAACTTGTAGTATGGCATGCAGCCAGGAGGGGCATGGGGGAGCATGGGGGCCCTTGAAGCTCGCTGTGACATCTGTGAACCTCATCCCTGCTCCTCTCACTTTTGGCTGCAGTTTTGAGACATGAAGTCAATGACCATGTGGAATCACATAAGGTCAGGAGGGAAGAAAGTAAATTCCATTCCAAGAAATCTGTTAACCACTAGAGGATGTCCATTGCTTTGTAAAACTTTTCTGAAGGCACCTAAGCTCAGGAAAGTCCAAAAGAAGTGAAGGCTGGAGCACCGTGGTGCCACCCTTGTTTTGGTCTTCTTTGCATTTATGCTGCTTAAGATTCATCACAGTTTTTGCATCTACAGTTTGATATCCTTCATCAGTTTAGCAATAATATTGGCCATTATTTCTTTAAATATTGCTCTGCACCATTCTCTCTCTCTTTTCACATGCTAGGACTCCAATCCTGTGAATGTGAAACAGTTCTCCCAAGTCCCATTTGTCCCTTATGCTTGTGGTTTTATTTACATTCCTTTGCTCTCCATGCTTCAATCAGTGGAAACCTTCGAATCTACTTTGTAGCATCCTAAGTTGCTGCTCATGTGTCTATTATCTGTTAAAGCCATCTGTTGAATTCTTTTTTTAAAAAAATATTTATTTTATTTATTTTTAAAATTATTTATTTATTTATTTGGCTGTACTGGGTCTTATTTGAGGCATGAGGGATCTTTTTTTAGTTGTGGCATGCGGGATCTTTTTAGTTGCAGCATATGGGATCTAGTTCCCTGACAAGTGATTGAACCCAGGCCCCCTGCATTGGGAATGCAGAGTCTTAGCCACTGGACCACCTGGGAAGCCTCAGCCATCTGCTGAATTCTTCATTTCAGTTAATGTAGTTTTCATTTCTACAATTTTAATTTGACAGTTTCTAATAGATGTATTGTCTCTGGTGAAATTCTCCATCTTGCAATCTTTTTTTTGAACACGTTAATCATTAATTTCTAGGCTGATAGCTGCAGTATCTGGCCATCTGTGGTATCATTTCTGTTGTCTCCTTTGTTGCTTGTCCCCATGTTTTGGTCTACCTCGTAATTTTTTTTTTTTTTAGAACTATTTGGTCACAGGGGTTTTTTTTTTTGGCTGCATCGGTTCTTAATTGCAGCATGCGGGATCTTCGTTGAGGCATGTGAGATCTTTCGTTGTGGCATGTGGTCTCTTCATCGCAGTGTGCGGGCTTCTCTTTTGTTGTGGTGTGCGAGTTTTCTCTCTCTAGTTGTGGCACACAGGCTCCAGGGCGCGTGGGCTCTGTAGTTGTCTACCTGGTAATTTTGATTATGTGCAAAAGTTGTAGAGACTTCACGCAACGTTCCCTCTCGTGTCTGGAGGTCAGAGCTGGTGTAGGGGCTGCTCTGCTGTCTTGCTGAGGCTCAGCTAGGCTCTGGTCCCCACCACCCCAGTCTTGGGGATAGCTCTGTGGGAGTCCCACCTGAGGGCTTGAGCTGCTTCCCAAGGCAACTCCAAAGTGGTCCAAAACTCTAATTTTTATATTTCGGACAGCATAAAATGGCTGAAAATTCTGCTCTTTTTAAGCCATTTTTATGACTGCTTTATCACCTCTTCCCTGTGCAGATTAGTCTGTAAACGTGTTGAGGGAAACATCGTGTGCTGTTTGGCTCATTTCCTCATCATTCCGTCTCTCTAAAGTCTCACCCCTCCTGGTAGGGCTCCTTGGCTGCCCCAGACTCTGGTTATGCCTCGGCTCTGCCAGGTCCCTCACTCCTAGCAGCCACTCCCCACCAGCTCCTGCACATGGAGGCCAACAGGAGGTAAGTTCTGGGGAGAGAGGGCATGTACGAAATGCAGTCAACCTGCTGACCCTGCCTTCTTGGTGTTGGGCCTCTTAAATCAGTTTTTAAATGTGTATTTTATCCAGGTTTTCTATTTGTTCTTAGTGAGAGTGTTGATCTATGGCAAGCTTTCCCATAATAGCCACACACCTTTGATTTAAAATTTTAAGTTTAGGTGGAATAAGTTTGATTTCTATTAGTTGGCAAGGAAATAATTTGGAGCCAAGAGTTAAGCCCTATGAAACTTTACTGTGTGATTTTCTTCTTGCTTCAGTAACCTTCCCAGATGTCTTCAGATTAGTGAGAAGGGAGGGCTTTCTGAAGTCCATTCTGTCCAGGTTTTCATATAAATAATGACTCTTTGAGGGAAATTAAAGGGAATTAATGATGTATTTCTTCTGGCAGCATTAGCTTTAGAAGAACAGAGCCATGGTCTGTTTGTTGTTGTTTGTTTAAGAGGATGGTCTTGTACGTAGTTTTAATATCCTTTTAAGAAATGAAAAACAATATTTATATTTATATATATTTATAAAGTGTGTGTGTTTGACATTTGGTTCATCACTAGACATAAAGCCCTTTCCAGTGTAACAGCAGTAGAAATAATAATGATGGTATCTAAAATATACATATTATTAAATAAATCAATAGAATATTGGAAGAGCCACATGGCATAAATGGGAAAGATTTCTGGAACTTAAAAAAAATCTCCAAGAATGAGAAAGAAGATGGCATTTAAAGGCTTTAAAAACCAGTGAAGTCTTTTTAAACCAAAGATCCAATGAGCCTCAGTCTGTAGCAGGTACCCATTTGACTGAACCCTTGAGGCCAGCACCCACATCTCTTTTTGGTGCCCTGGGACTCAGTCGAGAGGCCCTGATGAGTGTTTGTCAAATGAATGAATGAATAAAAATCATTTTCAGCCTCTGCCTCTCCTCTTATGTACCCATCGTGCATCTCTGTGTGTGAGTGTGCACATCCTGCATACCCATACACTTCCCATGTCTTTAGGTTACATTTTCATCAATGAATAGATCCACTTACCTTGCTCTAATTGTATTAGCTTTTACACTGCTACAAAAATTTAAACCTGACAAACCTGTGGAGCCTGTTGATATCATCAGCCAAGTTTATGGCTAATAGAGCTTAGGTGTAGGACCCTCAAGTCGTATCTCAAAGTCTGTGCATCTGGAAAGATGATAGAAACAACACCCACACTTTAAAGGAAATCAGTGAGAGCTATGCTAATGGGCATGTCTTAGATAAAACCAGTGCATTTAATTAATTTATAGTTCTACCATTTCTTTTATTTTATTTTTTAACATCTTTATTGGAGTATAATTGCTTTAAAATGGTGTGTTAGTTTCTGATTTATAACAAAGTGAATCTGCTATACATAAACATATATCCCCATGTGCCCTCTCTCTTCAGTCTCCCTCCCACCCTCCCTATCCCACCACTCTAGGTGGTCACAAAGCACCGAGCTGATCACCCTGTGCTATGTGGCTGCTTCCCACGAGCTATGTATTTTACATTTGGTAGTGTATATATGTCCATGCCACTCCCTCACTTCATCCCAGCTTACCCTTCCTCCTCCCCATGTCCTCAAGTCCATTCTCTACATCTGCGTCTTTATTCCTGTCCTGCCCCAATGTTCATCAGAACCATTTTTCTTTTTTTAGATTCCATATATGTGTGTTAGCATATGGTATTTGTTTTTCTCTTTCTGACTTACTTCACTCTGTATGACAGACTCTAGGTCCATCCACCTCACTACAAATAACTCAATTTCGTTTCTTTTTATGGCTGAGTAATATTCCATTGTATATATGTGCCACATCTTCTTTATCCATTCCTCTGTTGATGGACACTGAGGTTGCTTCCATGTCCTGGCTATTGTAAATAGAGCTGCAGTGAACATTGTGGTACATGACTCTTTTTGCATTATGGTTTTCTCAGGGTATATGACCAGTAGTGGGATTGCTGGGTCATGTGGTAGTTCTCTTTTTAGTTTTTTAAGGAACCTCCATACTGTTCTCCATAGTGGCTGTATCAATTTACATTCCCACAACAGTGCAAGAGGGTTCCCTTTTCTCCACACCCTCCCCAGCATTTATTGTTTCTAGATTTTTTGATGTTGGCCATTCTGTCTGGTGTGAGGTGATACCTCATTGTAGTTTTGATTTGCATTTCTCTATTGATTAGTGATGTTCAGCATCCTTTTATGTGTTTGTTGGCAATCTGTATATCTTCTTCAGAGAAATGTCTATTTAGGTCTTGTGCCCATTTTTGGATTGCTTTGTTTTTTGTTTTAAATTGAGCTTCATGAGCTGCTTCTAAATTTTGGATATTAATCCTTTGTCAGTTGCTTCATTTTCAAATATTTTCTCCCATTCTGAGGGTTGTCTTTT
Organism: Hyperoodon ampullatus; assembly: GCF_949752795.1. Lineage (NCBI taxonomy): Eukaryota > Metazoa > Chordata > Mammalia > Artiodactyla > Ziphiidae > Hyperoodon > Hyperoodon ampullatus. The sequence goes on from NC_136916.1 coordinate 72,265,751, forward strand.
TATCTTGCTTATGTTTTCCTTTGCTGTACAAAACCTTTTAAGTCTCATTAGGTCCCATTTGTTTATTTTTGTTTTAATTTCCATTTCTCTATGAGGTGGATCAAAAAGGATCTTGCTGTGATTTATGTCATGAGGTGTTCTGCCTGTGTTTTCTTCTAAGAGTTTTATACTTCTGGCCTTACACTTAGGTCTTTAATGCATTTTGAGTTTATTTTTGTGTATGGTGTTAGGAAGTGTTCTAATTTCATTCTTTTACATGTGGCTGTCCAGTTTTCCCAGCACCACTTATTGAAGAGGCTGTCTTTTCTCCATTGTATATTCTTGCCTCCTTTATCAAAAATAAGGTGACCATATATGCGTGGGTTTATCTCTGGGTTTTCTATCCTGTTCCATTGATCTATATTTCTATTTTTGTGCCAGTACCATACTGCCTTGATTACTGTAGCTTTGTAGTATAGTCTGAAACCAGGGAGCCTGATTCCTCCAGCTCCATTTTTCTTTCTCAAGATTGCTTTGGGGCTTCCCTGGTGGTGCAGTGGTTGAGATCCCACCTGCCGATGCAGGGGACATGGGTTCATGCCCTGGTCTGGGAAGGTCCCACATGCTGTGGAGCAGCTGGGCCCGTGAACCATGGCCACTGAGTCTGTGCGTTCGGAGCCTGTGCTCCACAACGGGAGAGGCCACAACAGAGAGAGGCCCACGTACCACAAAAAAAAAAAAAAAAAAGAAAGAAAAAACGATTGCTTTGGCTATAAGGGGCCTTTTGTGTTTCCATACAAATTGTGAAATTTTTTGTTCTATATTTGTGAAAAATGCCATTGGTAGTTTGACAGGGATTGCACTGAATCTATAGATTGCTTTGAGTCATACAGTCATTATCACAATGTTGATTCTTCCAATCCAAGAACATGGTATATCTCTCCATCTGTTTGTATCATCTTTAATGTCTTTCATCAGTTACTTATAGTTTTCTTCATATAGGTCTTTTATCTCCTTAGGTAGGTTTATTCCTAGGTATTTTATTCTTTTTCTTGCAGTGGTAAATGGGAGTGTTTCCTTAGTTTCTCTTTCAGATTTTTCGTCATTAGTGTACAGGAATGCAGGAGATTTCTGTGCATTTATTTTCTATCCTGGTACTTTACCAAATTCATTGATAATCTCTAGTAGTGTTCTTGTGGCATCTTTAGGATTCTCTATGTATAATATCATGTCATCTGCAACCAGTGACAGCTTTACTTTTTCGTTTCCTATTTGGATTCCTTTACTTCTTTTTCTTTTCTGATTGCTGTGGCTAAAACTTCCAAAACTATGTTGAATAATAGTGGTGAGAGTGCACAACCGTGTCTTGTTCCTGATCTTAGAGGAAATGGTGTCAGTTTTTCACAATTAAGAACGATGTTGGCTGTGGGTTTGTCATATATGGCCATTAATATGTTGAGGTAAGTTCCCTCTATGACTACTTTCTGGAGAGTTTTTATCACAAATCGGTGTTGAATTGTGTGAAAAGCTTTTTCTGCATCTACTGAGATGATCATATGGTTTTTCTCCTTCAAGTTGTTAATATGGCTTATCACATTGATTGATTTGCATATATTGAAGAATCCTTGCATTCCTGGGATAAATCCCACTTGATCATGATGTATGATCCTTTTAATGTGCTGTTCGATTTTGTTTGCTAGTATTTTTTGAGGATTTTTGCATCTATGTTCATCAGTGATATTGGCCTCTTGTTTTCTTTCTTTGTGACATCTTTGGTTTTGGTATCAGGTTGGTGGTGGCCTCATAGAATGAGTTAGGGATTGTTCCTCCCTCTGCTATATTTTGGAAGAGTTTGAGAAGGATAGGTGTTAGCTCACCTCTAAATGTTTGCTAGAATTTACCTGTGAAACTGTCTGGCCCTGGGCTTTTGTTTCTTGGAAGATTTTTAATCACAGTTTCAATTTCAGTGCTTGTGATAAGTCTGTTTATATATACTGTTTCTTCCTGGCTCAGTCTTGGAAGGTTGTGCTTTTCTAAGAATTTGTCCATTTCTTCCAAGTTGTCCATTTTATTGGCATGTAGTTCCTTGTAGTAATCTCTCATGATCCTTTGTATTTCTGCAGTGTCAGTTGTTACTTCTCCTTTTTCATTTCTAATTCTATTGATTTGAGTCTTCACTCTTTTTTTCTGATGAGTCTGGATAATGGTTTATCAATTTTGTTTATCTTCTCAAAGAACCAGCTTTTAGTTTTATTGATCTTTACTATTGTTTCCTTCATTTCTTTTTCATTTATTTCTGCTCTGATCTTTATGATTTCTTTCCTTCTGCTAACTTTGGGATTTTTTTGTTCTTCTTTCTCTTATTGCTTTAGGTGTAAGGTTAGGTTGTTTATTTGAGATGTTTCTTGTTTCTTGAGGTAGGATTGTATTGCTATAAACTTCCCTCTTAGAACTACTTTTGCTGCATGCCATAAGTTTTGGGTCATCGTGTTTTAATTGTCATTTGATTCTAGGTATTTTTTGATGTCCTCCCTGATTTCTTCAGTGATCTCTTGGTTATTTAGTAGTGTATTGTTTAGCCTCCATGTGTTTGTATCTTTTACAGTTTTTATCCTGTAATTGATGTTTAGTCTCATAGCGTTGTGGTCAGAAAAGATACTTGATACAATTTCAATTTTCGTAAATTCACTGAGGCTTGATTTGTGACCCAAGATATGATCTATCCTGGAGAATGTTCCATGAGCACATGAGAAGAAAGTGTATTCTGTTGTTTTGGGATGGAATGTCCTATAAATATTAGGTCCATCTTGTTTAATGTATCATTTAAAGCTTGTGTTTCCTTATTTATTTTCATTTTGGATGATCTGTCCTTTGGTGAAAGTGGGGTATTAAAGTCCCCTACTATGATTGTGTTACTGTTAATTTCCCCTTTTATGGCTTTTAGCATATGTACTTTCCTTATGTGCTGAGGTGCTCCTATGTTGGGTGCATAAATATTTACTATTGTTATTTCTTCTTCTTGGATTGATCCCTTGATCATTATGGAGTGTCCTTCTTTGTCTCTTGTAATAGTCTTTATTTTACAGTCTGTTTTGTCTGATATGATAATTGCTACTCCAGCTTTCTTTTGATTTCCCTTTGCATGGAATATCTTTTTCTATGCCCTCACTTTCAGTCTGTATGTGTCCCTAGGTCTGAAGTGTGTCTCTTGTAGACAGCATATATATGGGTCTTGTTTTTGTATCCATTCAGCCAGTCTGTGTCTTTTGGTTGGAACATTTAATCCATTTACATTTAAGGTAGTTATCAATATGTTATCTTCCTGTTACCATATTTTTAATTGTTTTGGTTCCTTATTGTAGGTCTTTTCCTTGTTTTATCTGCCTAGAGAAGTTCTTTTAGCCTTTGTTGTAAAGCTGGTTTGGTGGTGCTGAATTCTCTTAGCTTTTGCTTGCCTGTAAAGATTTTAATTTCTCCATCAAATCTGAATGAGATCCTTGCTGGGTAGAATAATCTTGGTTGTAGGATTTTCCCTTTCATCACTTTAAATGTGTCCTGCCACTCCCTTCTGGCTTGCAGAGTTTCTGCTGAAAGATCAGCTGTTAACCTTATGGGGATTCCCTTGGATGTTATTTGTTGTTTTTCCCTTGCTGCTTTTAATATTTTTTCTTTGTATTTAATTTTTGATAGTTTGATTAATATGTTTCTTGGCATGTTTCTCCTTGGATTTATCATGTATGGGACTCTCTGCACTTCCTGGACTTGACTGACTATATCCTTTCCCGTATTAGGGAAGTTTTCAAATATAATCTCTTCAAATATTTTTCAGTCCCTGTCTTTTTCTCTTTTTCTTCTGGGACCCCAATAATTCGAATGTTGGTGTGTTTAATGTCCCAGAGGTCTCGAGACTGTCCTGAATTCTTTTCATTCTTTTTTCTTTATTCTGCTCTGCAGTAGCTATTTCCACTGTATTATCTTCTAGGTCAGTTATCCATTCTTCTGCCTCAGTTATTCTGCTATTGATTCCTTCTAGAGAATTTTTAATTTCATTTGTGCTGTTCATCATTGTTTTCTCTTTAGTTCTTTTAGGTCCTTTTTAAATGTTTCTTGTATTTTCTCCATTCTATTTCCAAGATTTTGGATCATCTTTACTGTCATTCCTCCGAATTCTTTTTCAGGTAGACTGCCTATTTCCTCTTCATTTGTTTTGTCTGGTGAGTGTTTACCTTGCTCCTTCATCCGCTGTGTGTTTCTCTGTTTTCTCATTTTTCTTATCTTACTGTGTTTGGGGTCTCCGTTTTACCCGCTGCAGGTTCGTAGTTCCTGTTGTTTTTGGGGTCAACCCCCAGTGGCTAAGGTTGGTTCAGTGGGTTGTTTATGCTTCCTGGTGGAGGGGACTGGTGCCTATGTTCTGGTGGATGAGGCTGGTTCTTGTCTTTCTGGTGGGCAGTACCACGTCCGGTGGTGTGTTTTGTGGTGTCTGTGACCTTATTATGATTTTAGGCAGCCTCTCTTCTAATGGGTGGGGTTATGTTGCTGTCTTGCTAGTTGTTTGGCCTATAGCGTCCAGCAGTGTAGCTTGCTGGTCCTTGAGTGGAGCTGGGTCTTAGTGTTGAGATGGAGATCTCTGGGAGAGCTTTCGCTGGTTGATATGACATGGAGCCGGGAGGTCTCTTGTGACCAATATTCTGAACTCAGCTCTCCCACCTCAGAGGCACAGGCCTGATGCCCAGCCGGAGTGCCAAGACCCTCTCAGCCAGAAGTCTCAGAAGAAAAGGGAGAAAAAAAGAAAGAGGGCTTCCCTGATGGTGCAGTGGTTGAGAGTCCACCTGCCGACGCAGGGGACCCGGGTTCGTGCCCCGGTCTGGGAAGATCCCACGTGCCACGGAGTGGCTGGGCCCATGAGCCATGGCTGCTGAACCTGTGCATCTGGATCCTCTGCTCTGCAACAGGAGAGGCCACAACAGTGAGAGGCCCACATACCGCAAAAAAAGAAAGAAAGAAAATAATAATAATAAAATAAATAAGTTATTAAAATAGGAAAATTTTTAAAATTATTAAAAATATAAAAATTAAAAAGTAATAAAAAAGTTTTAAAAAGAAAGAAAGAAGGAAGAGAGCAACCAAACCTAAAGCCAAATCCACCAGTGATAACAAGCCCTAAAAACTATACTTAAATGAAGAAAAAAATAAAGGCCAGACAGAACCCTAGGATAAATAGTAAAAGCAAAGCTATACAGACAAAATCACACAACAATGCATACACATACACATTCACAAAAAGAGAAAAATGAAGATAATATACATATATATCTATATATTATAAAACGGAAGAGAGCAACCAAATCAATAAACATTATACCAATGATAAACTCTAAATACTCAACTAAGATAAACATAAAGGCAGAAGTAAATTAGATGAAGAAAGCAAACCCCAACTCTACAGTTGCTCCCAAAGTCCACTGCCTCAATTTTTGGGATGATTCTTTGTCTTTTCAAGTATTCCAGAGATGCAGGGTACATGAAGTTGATTGTGGAGTTTTATTCCAGTGCTCCTGAGGCTGCTCGGAGAGATTTCCCTTTCTCTTCTTTTTTCACACAGCTCCTTGGGTTCAGCTTTGGATTTGACCCCGCCTCTGTGTGTAGGTCGTCTGAAGGTGTCTGTTCTTCACTTAGCCAGGACTGGGATAAAGTAGCAGCTGATTATGGGGCTCTGGCTCTCTCAGGCCAGGGGGAGGGGGTGTATGGAATGTGGGGTGAGCCTGTGGCAGCAGAGGCCAGCGTAACATTGGAATGGCCTGAGGTGCATCGTGTGTTCTCCCGGGCAGTTTGTCCCTGGATCTCGGGAACATGGCAGTGGTGAGCTGCACAGGCTCCCAGGAGGAGAGGTGTGGATAGTGACCTGTGCTTGCACACAGGCTTCTTGATGGCTGCAGTAGCAGCCTTAGCATTTCATGCCCGTCTTTGGGGTCTGCGCTGATAGCCGTGGCTCGTGCCCATCTCTGGAACTCATTTAGGCAGTGCTCTGAATCCCCTCTCCTCACGCACCCCAAAACAATGATCTCTTACCTCTTTGGCAGCTCCAGACTTTTTCCCAGACTCCCTCCCAGCTAGCTGTGGTGCGTTAACCCCCTTCAGGCTGTGTTCATGCAGCCAACCCCAGTCCTCTCCCTGGGATCTGACCTCCGAAGCCCGAGCCTCAGCTCCCAGCCCCCACCCGCCCTAGCTGCTCAGCCGACAAGCCTCTCAGGCTGGTGATTGCTGGTTGGCACTGATCCTCTGTGCGGGAATCTCTCTGCCTTGCCCTCTGCACCCCTTTTGCTGCACTGTCCTCCGCAGCTCTGAAGCTTCCCCCCACCTGCCGCGTCTCCGCCAGTGAAGGGGCTTCCTAGTGTGTGGAAACTTTTTCTCCTTCACAGCTCCCTCCCAGAGGTGTAGGTCATGTCCCTATTCTTTTGTCTCTGTTTTTTCCTTTTTCTTTGGCCCTATCCAGGTACGTGGGGAGTTTCTTGCCTTTTGGGAAGTCTGAGGTCTTCTGCTAGCATTCAGTAGGTGTTCTGTAGGAGTTGTTCCACGTGTAGATGTATTTCTGATGTATTTGTGGGGAGGAAGGTGACCTCAATGTCTTACTCTTCTGCCATCTTGAAGGTCTCTCCCAAAACCAGTGCATTTTAAACTTACACCATATGTCCTCTTTTCTTTGTCCTCCTGTGTCTTGAAGCTTTTCACTACTTTATACAAAATGTCATTAGATATGCTGACTGGTAGGATGGGGCATTCATGTCCCTTTGTGAATGGATGTGAACTTTTCAGCAATTTAAGAACAGTGAGTCAGCTCTAGTAATAATAAAACTTCTCTCCTTTGTCAGCTCTGGTCTTGCACACCAACTCCTTCAAATGTATGAGTAGCTTATTTTTCTTTTCATTTTAAACGTTTCCATTTCTGCTGGTTATTTCCCAATTGATATCCCTCATTCTTCAGAGTATGGGCTACATTATGGACCTCTGAAAAGAGCACTGTCTTTAAGTTTAGTGTAAAAACCATTTTCTGAAAGGGAGGGCTCCCTGCCCCTGCCAACTCAAATTCATATGTTGCAGTCTTTTCCCCAGTACATTAGAATGTGAACTTATTTGGAAATAGAGTCATTGCAGTGTAATTAGTTAAGATGAGGTCATACTGGAGAAGGTGGCCCTAATCTGATATGACTGGTGTCTTTATGAAAAGGGGAAGTTTGGAGGCAGACATGCACACAAGGAGAACACCATGTGAAGATGAAGGCAGAGATCTAGAGGCCAAGAAATGCCAAGGATGGCCAGCAAACCAGCAGCAGTTGGGAGAGAGGCCGGGACTACATCCTCCCTCATGGCCCTCAGATGGAGCCAACCCTGCTGACACCTTGATGTTGGGCTTCCAGCCTCCAGGCTATGAGAGAATACATTTCTGTTGTTTGCACCACCCTTTTTGGGGTACTTCATTATGATAGCCCTAGCAACCTAACATAGGGCCTGTCCCCTATTTTGCAGGTTCTGGTCATTTATTTATTGTCACTTTTTACGTGACCCTGACCTGATGCTGGATGCAATTCACCCTACCACACTTGCCTTTTCTCAGGACTCAGTGGCATAGCAGGCTCTGCATGCAGGTTGGGGACTCACTCCCTCTTCGTCCAGCTGCTCTGCTAGTTAGGTTCTCTTTCATACTGTCTCACTAGTCTCAGAACAGCCCGACAACTGAGGGATTCCTGTTCTGCTTGAAAGCGAGAACATGAAACCCACTCACAGAGGGTGAATGGAAGCAGAACTTGAATCCAAGTCTGATTCCCAGTGGTGTGAGCGCTGCTTTATGAATTTCCCCCACTATTTACTTGTTCTGAAAGGGCCAAGCTGGATCCTGTAACCAGGCTGGCAGCTGTTCTCAGCTCCTGTACAGTGAGGCTCCCTAAGTGGGTATGGGAGGGTGTTGAGGGGGGACAGTGGACAGGACCCAGGGCTGGGAAGGCCTAATGCAGAAGAGAAAGGGGTGCTCCCTCCCAGCAGGCACCCACTGGGTCAGGTCCTTCTGACCAATGCACCTCATGTCATGACCAGGGGTTGTGAATCCCAAAGCAAAATGAGCACCACGTGCCTAAAAAGATGCTCATTGTCACTAATTATTAGAGAAATTTAAATCAAAACTACAATGAGGTATCACCTCACACCAGTCAGAATGGCCATCCTTAAAAAGTCTACAAATAACAAATGCTGGAGAGGGTGTGGAGAAAAGGGAACACTGCTACACTGTTGGTAGGAATGTATATTGGTATAGCCACTATAGCCACTATGGAGAACAGTATGGAGGTTCCTCAAAAAACTAAAAGTAGAGTTGCCATATGATCCAGCAATCTCACTCTTGGGCATATATCCAGACAAAACTCTAGTTCAAAAAAATACATGCACCCCTATGTTCATAGCAGCCCTATTTACAATAGCCAAGACATGGAAGCAACATGTCTGTTGACAGATGAATGGATAAAGAAGATGTGGTACATACATACAATGGAATATTACTCAGCCATAAAAAAAGAATGAAGTAATGCCATTTGCAGCAACATGGGTGGATCTAGAGATTATCATACTAAGTGAAGTCAGAAAGAGAAAGACAGATAGCATATGATATCACTTACATGTGGAATCTAAAATATGACAAAAAAAGAACTTGTCTACGAAACAGAAATAGACTCACAGACATAAAGAACAGACTTGTGGTTACCAAGGCAGAGGGGGGATGGGGAGGGTTGGATTGGGAGTTTGGGGTTAGCAGATGCAAACTATTATATATAGAATGGATAAACAACAGGGTCCTACTGTGTAGCACAGGAAAATATATTCAATATCCTGTAATAAACCATAATGAAAAAGAATATGAAAAAGAATATATACATAAGAATCATTTTGCTGTACAGCAGAAATTAACACAGTGTAAATCAACTATACCTCAATAAAAACAAATTAAAAAACAGATGAACGTCACGTATTATGGCACCCCCGTAACTGCTGTGTCTGGGACACCTCCTCATGAGTGATAACCACTTGTTTTCAGATCTGTCTCCCCAGTGAGACTCGTAAGTCCCTGAGAGCACAGATCTGTGTTCTCTCATCCCCCAACCTACCACAGATGTATGACTCAGAGCAGGCTTCCAGTCAAGGCCTGAGGTGGTGAGGACAAATGGGGAGGGAATGGAGAAATCTGAGAAGCAGCTTAACAGAATTGGGTGGGGAATATTTAGGGATGGGGATCCTGGGGGGCAGGGCCTTTAATATCTTGTTCTCTATCACATCCTAGTGACTGAACAGTGCTAGGCGCAGAACATTACATGCCCGTGTTGACTGGACATGCACACTTTTATTCTTTGATTCAGGTTTAAGAGGCCCAGAGTCATAGGATGCTTTCTGACTTTTGTGCCTATTTTTCCTTCCAGTTTTGTTGAGATATAATTGACATACAGCACTGTATAAGTGTAAGGTGTACAACATAATGATTTGACTTATGTACATCATGGAATGTTTATGACAGTAAGTTTAGTGAACATCTATCTTCTCATACACATACAACATTAAAGGAAAAGAAACAAAAAGGTTTTCCTGTGATGAGAACTCTTAGAATGTAGTTTCTCAGCAACTTTCATATATAACTTACAGCAGTATTAATTGTATTAATCATGTTGTACATTACATCACCAATACTTACTTATAACTGGAAGTTTGTACCTTTGATCCAATTCTCCCTTTCCCCACCCCCACCTCTAGTAACCAGAGATCTGATCTCTATGAGTTTGTTTGTTTCTTTTTGAAGTATAATTGACTTATAATACTATGTTAGTTCCTATTATACAACCTAGTGATTTGATATTTCTATACATTACAAAATGATCACCACGATGTCTAGTTACTGTCACAATACATAAGTATTAAATTATTATTGACTATATTCCCCACACTGTACATTTCATCCCTGTGATTCATTTATCTTGTAAGTGGAAGTTTGTACCTCTCAATCTCCCTCACCTATTTCCCTCACCCCCCAACCCCCTTCCTCTGGTAACCACCTGTTTTCTTTCTGTGTCTATGACTCTGTTTCTGTTTTATTATGTTAGTTCATTTCCTTTGCTCTTTGAATTCTACATATAAGTGAAATCATATTTGTCTTTCTCTCTTTGACTTATTTCATTTAGCATAATATCTTCTAAGTCCATCCATGCTGTCACAAATGGCAAGATTTCATTCTTTTTAGAATAAGAGAAGTAAGGTTAGTTGGGGTTTTGTGTTTCCATACAAATTGTAGAATCATTTGTTCTAGTTCTGTGAACAATGCCATTGGTATTTTAATAGTGATTGCATTGAATCTGTAGATTGCCTTGGGTAGTATAGTCATTTTAGAAATACTAATTCTTCCAATCCATGAACATGGTATACCTTTTTATTATTTTGTGTCATCTTCAGTTTTTGAAATCAGTGTCTCATAATTTTCCAAGTACAGGTCTTTTACCTCCTTGGTTAGATTTTTTTCCTAGATAGTTTATTCTTTTTGATGCAATTGCAAATGGGATTGTTTTCTTAATTTCTCTTTCTGATAGATTGTTGTTAGTGTATAGAAACATGACAGATTTCTGTATACTGCCATTTACTGAATTCATTGTTGAATTTTAATAGATTTTGGTGATGTCTTTAGGATTTTCAGTATATAGTATCATGTCATCTTCAAACAGTGACGGCTTTACTTCTTCCTTTCCAATTTGGATTCCTTTCATTTCTTTTTCCTGTCTGATTGTTGTGGCTAGGACTTCCAGTACTACATTGAACAGAAGTGTGAGACTGGGCATCCTCTTCTTGTTCCTAATCTTAGAGGAAATACTTTCAGCTTTTCACTCTTGAGTACAATGTTGGCTGTAGGTTTGTTATATAGACCTTTATTATGTTAAGGTATGTTCCCTCTATACCCACATTGTTGAGAGTTTTATGGTGAATGGGTGTTGAATTTTGTCAAATGCTTTTCCTGCATCTATTGAGATGATCATATGATTTTTATTCTTCAGTTTGTTAGTGTGGTGTGTTACATTGTTTGATTTAAGGATGTTGTCTCCAGGGGCTTAATCCCACTTGATCATGGTCTGTGATCCCTTTAATGTAATGCTGAATTGGGTTTGCTAATATTTTGTTGAGGATTTTTGCGTATGTTCATCAGCAATATTGGCCTGTAATTTTCTTTTTTGTGATTCTTTCTTTGTTTTGGTATCATGGTGGTGGCTTGCCTCATAGAAGGAGTTTGGAAGTGTTCCTTCCTCTTAAATTTTGTGGAATAGTTTGAGAAAGCTGTTAGCTCTTCTTGAAATATTTGGTAGAATTTACCTGTGAAGCCATCTGGTCCTGGACTTTAGTTTGTTGGGAGTGTTTTAAATTACTGATTCAATATCATTACTGGTAATTTGTCTGTTTATATTTTCTATTTCTTGCTATTCAGTCTTGGGTGATTGTACATTTCTGGGAATTTATCCAATTTTTCCTAGGTTGTCCATTTTATTGGCATATAATTGTTTGTAGTAATTTCTTATGATCCTTTGTATTTCTGTGGTGTCAGGTTTAACTTCTTTTTTATTTTGATTTTATTGATTTGGACCACTTTTTTTCTTGATGAGTCTAGCTAATATCAATTTTGTTTATCAAAATTATCAATTTGGGTCATCTTTTCAAAAGTCAGCTCTTAATTTCATTGATCTTCTGTATTGCTTTTTAGTCTCTGTTTCATTAATTTCTGCTCTGATATTTATGATTTCTTTCCTTTTACTAACTTTGGATTTTCTTTGTTCTTCTTTTCCTAGTTCCTTTAGGTGTAAGTTTAGATTGTTTGTTTGAGATTTTTCTTATTTTCTGACGTGCTCGTATCGCTGTAAACTTCCCTCTTAGAACTGCTTTTGCTGCATCCCGTAGATGGTGTTTCTGTTTTCATTAAATTCCAGGTATTTTTAAATTTCCTCTTGATTTCTTCAGTGACCCATGGTTGTTTAGTAGCATATTTTTTTTTTGTCTCCTGTGTTCATTTTTTTTGTAGTTTTTTCCTTATAGTTGGTTTATAATCTTATACTGTTGTGGTCAGAAAAAATGCTTGATATGGTTCAGTCTTTTTCAATTTATTGAGACTTGTTTTGTGGGCTGGCATGTGATCTATCCTGTAGAATGTTCCATGTGTGCTTGAAATGAATGTGTATTTTGGTGTTTTTGGATGGAATGCTCTATTTATATCTATTAAATCTATCTGATCTAATGTGTTGCTTAAGGCCAGTGTTTCCTTATTGATTTTTTGTCTGGATGATCTGCCCATTGATGTAAGTGGGATGTTAAATTCCCCTGCTATGATTGTATTACTGTGAATTTCTTCCTTTATGTCTTTTAATACTTGCTTTTATGTATTTAGGTGTTCCTATGTTGGGTAGGGTTGTACATATATATATATTTACAATTATTATATCTTCTTGTTGGATCAATCCCTTTATTATTAGGCAATGACCTTCTTTGTCTCTTGTGACAGTCTTTATTTTAAGGTCTATTTGGTCTTATATGTCTGTTTTAGAGTCTATGTGGTCTTATATAGCTACCCCAACTTTCTTTTCATTTCCGTTTGCATGGAATAATTTTTTCCATCTCTTCACATTCAGTCTATGTGTGTCTTTAGATCTGAGGTGAGTTTTTTATAGGCAGCATATATATGGGTGTTGTTTTTTTTTAATCCATTCAGCCTCTCCCTGATTTTATTTGGAACATTTAGTCCATTTACATTTCAAGTAATTATTAATAGAGATATACTTATTGCTGTATTGTGAAATTTTTTCAGGTTTTTTTTTTTTTTTTTTTTTTTTTTTGTGGTACGCGGGCCTCTCACTGGTGTGGCCTCTCCCGTTGCGGAGCACAGGCTCCGGACGCACAGGCTCAGTGGCCATGGCTTACGGGCCCAGCCACTCCGCAGCATGTGGGATCTTCCTGGAGCGGGGCACGAACCCGTGTCCCCTGCATCGGCAGGCAGACTCTCAACCACTGCACCACCAGGGAAGCCCCTGAAAAGCTTTTGATTTTTCCATCAAATCTGAATGAGATCCTTGCTGGGCAGAGTAATCTTGGTTGTAGGTTTTTTCCTTCCGTCACTTTAAATATATTGTGCCATTCCCTTCTTGCCTGCAGAGTTGCTGCTGAAAGATCAGCTGGTAACCTTATGGGGACTCCTTTGTATGTTATTTGTTGCTTTTCACTTGCTGCTTTTAATATTTTTTCTTTGAATTTAATTTTTGTTAGTTTGCTTAATATATGTCTTGGTGTGTTTCTCCTAGGGTTTATCCTGTATGGGACTCTCTGAGCTTCCTGGACTTGGGTGACTATTTGCTTTCCCATGTTAGGGAAGTTTTCCACTAAAATCTCTTCAAATATTTTCTCAGACCCTTTCTTCTTCTCTTCTTCTCTTCTTCTCTTCTTCTTTTGGGACCCCTATAATTTGAATGTTGTTGCATTTAGTGTTGTCCCAGAGGTCTCTGAGATTGTCTTCAATTCTTTTCATTCTTTTTTCTTTGTTCTGCTCCTTGGCAGTTATTTCCACCATTCTGTCTTCCAGCTCTTCTTCTGCCTCAGTTATCCTGTTATTGATTCCTTCTAGTGTATTTTCTATTTCAGTTATTGTGTTGTTCATCTCTGTTTGTTTGTTCTTTAGTTCTTCTAGATCTTTGTTAATCATTTCTTGTATTTTCTCAATCCGTGCCTCCATTCTATTTCTGAGATTCTGGATCATCTTTACTGTCATTACTCTGAATTCTTTTTCAGGTAGATTGCCTATTTCCTCTTCATTTATTTGGTCTTGTACATTTTTACCTTGCTCCTTCATCTCAGACATATTTTTTTGCTGTCTCATTTTTTACTGTTATTTTTTTTGATGGCTGGGATTGTGTTCCTGTCTTACTTGTTGTTTGGCCTGAGGCTTCCAGCACTGGAGGTTGTAGGCTGTTGGGTAGAGCTGCGTCTTGGTGCTGAGATGAGGACCTCTGGGAGACCTCACTCTGATGAATATTCCCTGGGGTGTGAGGTTCTCTGTTAGTCCAGTGGTTCAGACTTGGAGCTCCCACCAGAGGAGCTTTGGCCTGATGCCTGGCTCATGAACCAAGATCTCACAAGCTGCACTGGGTGGCAAAAAAAAAAAAAAAAAAAAAAGTAAAAAGGAGCAGAACAACAAAAAAGAGTGAAAAATAAAATTAGACTACCAAACTAACAGATATCTTGGAAAGAATATAAAAAGAAAAATATAGATGAAACAATAACCGGAAGGTAAAATAGAACCACAATAGTAAAGAGGAGTAGGAAAGAGGAGTAGGAAAAACAAAAAAAAGTGGAAAAGGCCTCAGCTGTGGGGCATGCGGCTTAGGCAGGGGTGAGGTTTAGGTGGTCACTGGGACCCACAGGGCTGGAAAAGACCCTCAGGGCGTGGGGCTTAGGCTCAACGTGACAGAAAGGCCCAGGCGTGCCTCTGGTCTTGGAGGGTGGGGGACCCAGCCTGGGAGCCCAGCAGGCTTCCTGGGCCCAAGTAGGCTGGGAAAATGCCCTCCACTCCTCTCCTGCTCCTGCGGTTCTGGAGGGCCTGTCCTGCCTGCCTCTCCTGTTCTCCCCTGGCCTCCCTCCTGTGCCCCCAGGGCCATTGCAGCCCGAATGGGGCTTTGGAGGGTGGGGGACTGGCCTGGGAGCTCAGCAGGCTCCCCAGGGCTGAGTGGCGGGAGAAATGCCCACCACACTTTCCCCAGTCACGTGGTCCTGGAGGGCTCCCCTCCTACCATCCGCCTCTCCTGTTCTTCCCCCCTCCTCCCTTCCTCCTACAACCCTAGGACCAGCAGGGCCCGGAGGGGTCTCTGAGGGCATCGGACCCAGCCTGGGAGCTGGGCAGGCTTCCCAGGCCGATTGGGCAGGGGAAATGCTAGGTGTGTTCCCCCCGATCCGAGCCCCTGAGGGTCCCCCCAAGGTGTGGGAACCCCTCCTCCTTCCCAGCCACCCCTCAGGTGCTCCAGTCCTGTCCAGCCTCCACTTCTCCCCCCGCCCTCAGTCCCCCTATGTCCCACCCAGTCGCTTGGGGTTTCCTCCCATCTCCTTGGGCGTCGAGTCCCCCACCAGCATCTGGCAGGTGCCCTAATTGTGGGGAGACGTAAATGCCGCATCTTCCCATGCCGCCGTATTGACTCCACCCCACAGAGTATTTTTGGTTGTAGGTTTTTTCCCTTTCTTCACTTTAAATATATTGTGATACTCTCTTCTGGCCTGTAGAGTTTCTACTGAAAAGTCAGCTGACAGTCTTATGGGAGTTCTCTGTTGCTTTTCCCATGCTGATTTAAATTTTTTCTCCTTTAATTTTTGCCATTTTAATTTCATTGTGTCTCGGTGTGTTCCTCTTTGGCTTAATCCTGTATGGGACTCTCTGCACTTCCTGGATTTGGGTGACTGTTTTCCTTTTCCAGGTTAGGGAAGTTTTCAGCTATTATGTCTACAAATATATTCTCTTCCCCTTTCTCTCTCTTGTTCTTTTTGGTCCTCTGTAATGTAATGTTAGTACACTTGATGTTGTCCCAGAGGTCTCTTAAACTGTCCTAAGTTTATAAATTCTTTTTTCTGTTCAGCATTAGTGATTTCTCGCTGATATGTTCCTCTGTGTCATCCAAGGAACTCTTGATTCCTTCTAGTGTATTTTTATTGCAATTATTGTATTCTTTCACTCTGTCTGGTTTTCTTTGTATTTTCTAACTCTGTTAAATGTCTCATTGTGTTCATCCATTCTTCTCCCAAATTCATTGAGCATCTTTATGATTATTACCTTGAACTCTTTATCCGGTGGATTGCTTATCTCTATTTCACTTAGTTCTGGGGTTTTATCTTGTTTCTTTGTTTTGAACGTATTCCTTTGTTGCCTCATTTTGCCTAATTCTGTGTCTTCATTTGTGTGTGTTAGGTATGTCAGTTACATTTCCCAATCTGGTATAAGTGGCCTTATGTAGGAGATAGCCTGTAGGGCCCAGCAGCACACTCCCCTCTGGTTCTAAGAGCTGTGTGATCTAAGGATACCGTGTATGTGGGCTGTGTGGGCCCTTCTTTGTGGCAGGGCCAACTGCTCTGGCTGTGGCTGTAGGTGATGCTGGCCCCTGGCCTGGTTGGCTGCCAGGCCTTGCCTTGTGTGGAGGCTGCCAGCCACTGATAGGTGGGGCTGGGTCTTGGCATGGCTGGCTGTAGGGCCTGGGGCCCCAGGGGTGGTGTCGACCTGCTGGTGGGCAAGGCTGGGTCCTGGTGATCCACTGTTGGATGGGTTCAGATCCTGAGGCAGCTTGGGGGGTGATTGGAGGGTCCCATGGCTGGTGCCAGCCCCCTGGTGGGTGGGACTGGGTCCCTGCACAGCTGACTGCTTGGCTCGAGGGTCTCAGGACTGGTGCCAGCTTGCTGTTGTGTGGGTAAGCCCCCAGTGTTAATAAGCTAGAGGGAGGATTCCAAAAGGGCATTTGCCAGCACCAGTGTCCACTTGGTGAAACGAGCTCCCCAAATGGCTGCCGCCAGTGTCTATGTCCCCAGGATAAGCTCCATTTGCCTTCTGCCTCTCCAGGAGACTCTCCAAGATCAGCAGGTGGGTCTGACCCAATCTCCTTTCAAATTACTGCTTCTGCCCTGGGTCCCAGAGCATGAGAGATTCTATGTGCACCCTTTAAGAGTGGGTCTTTATTTCCCACAGCCCTTCTGAAGTTAAGCCCCGCTGGTCTTCAAAGCCAAATGTTCTGGGGGTTCGTCTTCCTGGTGCAGGACCCTGGATGTGGGGCTTGGTTCCCCTTACTCCTTGGGGAAAAACTCTGCAATGTAATTATTCTCCTGTGTGGGTTGCCCACCTGGCGGTTTGGGTCTCGATTCTACCACTTCTCTGTCTCTCCTACCTATCTCGTTGTGGTTCCTTCTTTATAGCTTTAGTTCTAGAAAATCTTTTCTGCTGGTCTTCAGGTCATTCTCATAGACAGTTGCTCTGTAAATAGTTGTAATTTTGGTGTGCCCATGGGAGGAGGTGAGCTCAGCGTCTTCCTACTCCTCCATCTAGGCTACTCCAGTCTGTATTAGGTCTTTTTAACCAGGAAGATATATGTGTGCCTTGCCTCACTGAACAAGTTAGAAGGGGTGAATCAACAACATGCATAATATAGAAGAGAATGAAAAGAAATGTGTTAATCTGTAGTTCTGTCCAGTTGCTATTCAGTCAGTTCATACTGCTGGAATGACTTAGGTTTTTGGAAAAGATACAGCAATTCAAAGCATGTTAGTTAAACACTGTTTTCTTTAGAGCTGCAACACTGTAAGTGGGGATTATTTACCTACCCGAATGTCTGATCTTTTGACAATTTATTTTCATGGAAATGATCACAAACATCATTTCAAATCAACTACAATGGAAGTAACTTAGGCTGCAGTGTCTGGGATTTCCCAGGTCAGAGAAATCATGAGGCACGGTGTCAGTAGCACAGCACTTGCTCAGGGCATCCCTCCGTCATGGAGTTCTTCACCAAGGCCTCATCACTCCCCAAATCGAGATGAGGTTTGCGAGGAAGGAGTACCAGGAGTAAGAGCCCTCCTTCTCGGTGGTCCCATGGTTCTGCATCACCACTCTCCCTCTTTTCTTGAGCTTTTGACACCACCAGCTTCCCCTGGTCCCTGTGGTAAGGTAGGTGGAATGGCCGGAATCACAGAAGCTGCATGAAACCTGCCTGTAACTTTCCCATTTTGGGAATGAACACTGTGCTTTCCCCATTTTGGGGTGTGAGCAATGCAGCTGACCATTCAGGCATGTGTAGGGCCTCACCCTCTAAAGGGCTGAACACAGGTGCAGAAGGGGGACTAGAAATGTCAGAGCGACCGCAGGAAGGCTGGAGGCTGGCACAGGGATGTTGGCAAGGAATGAGAAAGGGAAACAATGATCATTCAAGAGCAAGAGTGAAAGGCGCGTGTATCTTCTGTCCCTCATTGGTGAACAGTGAGGAGGCAGGCCTTCAGGGGAGATGCACGCTTTCCCTCTATGCTTCCAGGACTGTGGGTGGCACTGGAGAGCACCTTGTTCCCATGGGGGCTGTTGGCGACTCATGCTCCCAGGCACATCCCGGGCTCCACAGCCTCTGTGTGCTCTGCCTCTGTCTTCCAGCCCTCCTCCTTCCAACCAGCCTGCCCTGGTGGAGGGGTCTCGTGGGTCCCTCAGCTGCCCCCTGTTCTTTTCCCTTCTGCACTGATGCCTGTCCTCTGCTCCCTGGGAACTTTGCTCCAGGAGCTATTTTCTTTGTATGTTTAATTGTTTCTGCCCTCTCTTCAGGCTTGCACAATATTTTGCCTGATCTGCTTCATAATTTCCTAATTGGCTTTCTTGTGTAAAATATTCTCTCCCTCATATCGTCTTCACACAGGTACCACAGCTGTCTTCCTGAAAGTGGGTCTGAGTTCATTGCTCTTCTGCTCAAAAACCTTGTGTGGGTCCCAGGTGCCTGTAGAACAAGGCTCCCCAGCTAGCACTATGAGTCTTCCAAGGCTTGTCTCCAGCCTCTTTCAGCCTCGCATACCCACTGTGCTCTCAGAAACGTGATGCTTTGGGTATGCTGGACTAACAGCCCTGCCCCTCCATTCCCTTATATTCCATGCCTCTGTTCTTCCTGATCCTCTCTTGGGATGACTGTCCAGTTTTTCTTTCTGTAAAGATTATACTCACTCTTCAAGGCTCACATTGACACCTTTCCTCACTCCATAGCACACCACCACCATTCAGTTGATGCCTTTTTTCAGCTACTTTTG
Organism: Hyperoodon ampullatus; assembly: GCF_949752795.1. Classification (NCBI taxonomy): domain Eukaryota; kingdom Metazoa; phylum Chordata; class Mammalia; order Artiodactyla; family Ziphiidae; genus Hyperoodon; species Hyperoodon ampullatus. The sequence continues at coordinate 72,284,582 of NC_136916.1, forward strand.
CAACAAAAACAGACATGACAAATAAAACCCCTCAGTGGTGGCACGCACTTCATATTCTCCACATTCCTATTAGTTTAAAGTATGTCAGACCCCAAACATTTTAAACTGCTCCTGGAGGTCACTGCTCAGTAGCTGTGCTCTTTTTTATTTAAAGTTGTACTTTTTTTTTATTTACAAAAAAAAAGATAAAACATTTGAAGGGATGAGAAGATACAATTCTGTAAAACCCTAAAAGCATTTCTGAGATCCTCCTGAGACAGACTTCTGTCCTCCTATGGATAGAAGGAAAAGTAGAGAAAACCAAGGACTAAGGTTTTCTTTTTTGGGGGGGAGGGGGTTGGGATGGAGAGGGATGGTGTGCCTATTTAGAAGAAGAATGTGGGATGGAAGCAGAAGGCTCCAGAGACAAGAAAACCAGGCAGTTTTCTGAGGAGGGAAATGGGCTGAAGTCCAGCTCCTGAGGAGCTGTGCTCTTTTTGTTTCCTGCCACGATTTCCAGGGGTTCTCTGCACATAAGAAGTTGGCGAAATTCAGTTGAAAGAAAATAATTTTCAAACTGGAAAGGATGTAATAAATATTAAGAATTAATTCAGCTCTGGAGTTGTTTATTTTTAAATATGAGTCCTACTTCAGACCAGTCATGATTCTAGGGTCCTGAAAAAGTTTGTCAGTGTGAGCACCAAGCCAGTATCCATGATGTTTGATAAATTATGGAAAATCTGGTTGAGGATAAGTAAATATTGCCTTGCTTTTCAAAAAGGAGAGAGAAGTCAGTAAGAGAAATCAAAGTTTGCCGATTCTCACTGATGCTTCTTATATAATTTGGTAGCTGCTTCATGATCCATAGATTGGAAGGGGGTGGTCTTGGAAGTCAGCATGGGCTCTGCAATGCTCCTCTTGTTGGAGAGAAAACACTGAGGACAGGAGCTTGGCCAAAGGGCTTACCTGTTACAGAAATGTTGAAGTTCTTGTGTTGAATAACAGAGGAAGGTGCAGGAGGGCAGATGGCCCTCAGTGTAAAGATGCACCTGACAGTCCAGCCACTCTTTGCCGGCCAGCACCACGGAGGGGCCCCAGGTGCTTATTGCTGCTCAGCAGTTACTGTGAGGGACCACTGCACCAGGTGGGAACCTGATCCCAGCCCACAGGGATGACCATGGTATGAAGATGTCAAAAGGAGCCCTTCATAGCACTGAGTTTGGTTCTTCCACCCCCAAATCAGTTTTATAGCTCAACTGTAAGCAAGACCCAACATTTAATAGTTCATGGCATCTGTCAGGAAATAACAGATTTTTCTTTTGTCAGAACCATATTCCTGAGGCCTGTTTCAAAATAATTATCAGACCTCATGGGTGTGAAGGAGCGCCGACCTTCACATACATCTCCCAGGGGCCACCACTGATGATGCATGGTGGTCCAGTGATGCTGCCACTGCAGCTTAAGCCAGCCCTGAAATCTGGCTGTGGGGTTCCCTTGCACTTAGCCACTCACCTGTGATATTCTGCTTCTTGTTTTATCTCCCTGGGAAGTCCCTCCTCATTAGACACCGTCCTCTCTGCTTCTCCTCTGCATCCTCACTTTGTCCAGCTTGGTTCTCTTTCGCTTGCTTCTGCCACGTCCTTGCCTTTGCTTTGGCGGGTCAGCTGCCCCACTCACGTCCCTGCACTTGTGTTGTCCCGTTGTTCACAACAGCAGAGCAGGGCTGGGTGTGTGTCCTGGTGGGATGCAAGTCCCGCTGATCCACCACTGTCTGCTGGTCTGCTGTGTTTACTCCTCAGGCTGCCAGGCACCCAGGCTGGGAGGTCCCGAGACACACTTCAGTCTGCACAAACCGCACTGTCCACTGTTTTGTCCACTGAAGAGCAGGTGAAGTTCTACAAAAGGACAGGACTGGAACAAAACAAATGGCTGAGCCTTGGAGGCAGGCACATTTCACCTTTGCTTCTGTAGGGCAGACTCTCTTGCTCCCAGGTTACTGAGGTTCCCCATGGACACCAAGGTTTTGGGAGTGTGGGACGTTCTCTGGGAGAAAAAACCCGCACACAGTGGCCTCTCTGGTCTCTTCCAGAGCAAATGTCCTATGATTTTAGCACACAACAGGGAAATTTGTTTTTATAAAACTGAAGAAACTCTTTTAAAATTTCCTATGAACAATTAATTTTGCCAATGATTTGCAAGATTTGCAATCACTCACCTTTTGTTTCTAGACTCTCTAATCTGCCCATCCTTCTCTTTCATTATACTGAAGTCTAAAGATAAACTTGTCCTTGAGCTATGCAAAGAAATGAAAATGAACTGGAATCAAAGAAAACAGTAAAATACTGTTTTCCTTTTTTTCTTCTTTTTTTTGTCTTCAAAGTTACAAGTTAGATATTTCAAGAAAGACATTGAGTGAGAAAAGCAATTAAGTTTTAAGCATTTGAAAGGAATTTACATGAGATAAAAAAAAAGTGACCCCGTGAATTCAGTTCCCTTTTTTCCTTCTGAAATTGTCCAGCCTGAGTCACTCTGTCTTGTTGAAAATGACTGGCAAAACCCCTTCTCTGTGAGGAGCTGACCTTTCTGTGAGGTGCCCTGGTGGGTGAAAACTCTTCCCAGTAGGCAGCATTCAAACAGCGTTTATAGACTATTTACTGAAAATCTTTCTCTCCCTTGCTCTCTAGCAGTGTTGGACAGACTAAAAGACACTGAAGAGAGAACTTTGCATGTTATATGCACCATACATGATGTTCCTTATTTGAAAATTCTGTAATTTGAGCCTCTTCTGAGTTTTTTTTTTTTACCCTAAGCTGAAGACATGATTTCTGATGTTTTCCTAGATCTTGTGTAGGCTATCCGTTCCTACTCCTCACTTGGCTAGTTCTTAACTGAACATCCTAACTTGGCCATCCAAACCTCCCCTTTTTGGTTTCCATAAAGTTAGCAACATATTCATTAACAAAATAAGCCAATCAAAACAACCCTACAGACAGTCAGAATCATCTTTGATACGTGTCTTTTACTTTTTACTTGATCTGTGTCTTGTCCCGAGGTATGCTGGCCAGCTAATTCTAGCACAGTGGAGTTTGAGCTCCACGCTTACCTCCGCACCTGCAGGAGGACATGGCAGGAGGAGCAGTGCTGTCTGCCCCAGGACTTGCCTGCCACAGTCCCTCTGGTAGACTGTCCTGCACCCTGAAGTGGTACAGGAACTCTTCCGATAGGTCTTCATATGGATGGTATAGAAGGAATACCTGCAAGGCAGTTCTCCTATTTGGGGTCTAAATTTGTGGTGTTTGATTTCTTTAGAGGAAACTAAGGCAGAGCACCAAAGCTGACCTCAGTGAATGAGATCCTTGAAGACCAGATCTGTGTATGAGGACATAGCACCCTAATGGCCTCACTTGATGCAAAGGAGTTCCCTTCTGGGTCCCCTCGGTGTCCCAACTCTCACCTGCTGATGGAAGACCTCATTGTTCATTGATTTTCACCTGGGCAAAGTGAGCCAGCCAGCCCTCTGCTGAAAATATTTTTTTTCCTCTGAGTCTATTTCTGTTTTGTAAATAAGTTCATTTGTGTTATTTTTTATCCACATATAAGTGATATCATATGATATTTGTCTTACTCTGTCTGACTTCACTTATTACGATAATCTATAGGTCCATCCATGTTGCTGCAAGTGGCATTATTTCATTCTTTTTATGGCTGAGTAGTATTCCATTGTTATATATATATATATATATATATATATATATATATATATATATATACACACACCATATTTTCTTTATCCATTCATCTGTTGATGGACATTTAGGTTACTTCCATGTCTTGGCTATTGTGAATAGTGCTGCTGTGAACATTTGGGTGCATGTATCTTTTCAAATTAGAGTTTTTGTCTTTTCCAGATATATGCCCAGGAGTGGGATTGCTGGATCATACATGGTAGCTCTATTTTTAGTTTTTTTTAAGGAGGCTCCATATTGTTTTCCATAGTGGCTGCACCACTTAACATTACCATCAACAGTGTAGAAGGGTTCCCTTTTCTCCACACCCTCTCCAACATTTATTATTTGTAGACTTTTTGATGGTGGCCATTCTGATGGGTGTGAAGTGTACCTCACTGCAGTTTGATTTGCAGTGTTGAGCATCTTTTCATGTGCTTTTTGGCCATCTGTATGTCTTCTTTGGAGAAATGTCTATTTAGGTCTCCTGCCCATTTCTTGATTGGGTTTTTTTTTTTTATATTGAGCTGTATGAGCTGTTTGTATAGTTTGGAGATTAATCCCTTGTCAGTTGCATCATTTGTAAACATTTTCTCCCAGTCCATAGGTTGTCTTTTTGTTTATGGTTTCCTTTGCTGTGCAAGAGCTTTTAAGCTTAATTAGGGCCCATTTGTTTAGTTTTGCTTTTGTTTTCATTACTCTAGGAGACGATCCAAAAATTATTGCTACAGTTTATGTCAAAGAGTGTTCTGCCTATGTTTTCCTCTAAGAATTTTATCTGTTCTTACATTTAGGTCTTTAATCCACTTCAAGTTTATTTTTATATATGCTGTTAGAGAATGTTCTAACTTCATTCTTTTACATATTTATATCTTTTACATGTTCAGTTTCCTGAGCACCACTTATTGAAGAGGCTGTCTTTTCTCCATTGTATATTGTTGCCTTCTTTGTTGTAGATAAATTGACCATAGGTGCGTGGGTTTATTTCTGGGTTTTCTATCCTGTTCCATTGATCTATAAGACTGTCTTTGTGCCAGTACCATACTGTTTTGATTACTGTAGCTCTGTAGTATAGTCTGAAGTCAGGGAGTGTGATTCCTCCAGCTGCATTATTTTTTCTCAAGCTTGTTTTGGCTATTCCAGGTCTTTTATGTTTCCATACAAATTTAAAATTTTTTTGTTCCAGTTCTATGAAAAATGCCTTGGTAATTTGATAGCGATTGCATTGAATCTGTAGATTACCTTGGGTAGTATGGTCATTTTATCAATATTGATTCTTCCAATCCAAGAACACTATATCTTTCCATCTGTTTGTGCCATCTTTGATTTCTTTCATCAGCATCTTATAGTTTTTGGAGTACAGGTCTTTTGCCTCCTTAGGTAGGTTTATTCCTAGGTATTTTATTCTCTTTTTTGTGTTGTTTAACGAGACTGTTTCCTTAGTTTCTCTTCCTGATATTTCATTGTTAGTGTATAGAAATGCAACAGATTTCTGTATATTAATTTTGTATCCTGTGATTTTACTGAATTCATTGATGAGCTCTAGTTTTCTGGTGGCATCTTCAGGATTTTCTTAGTATCAAGTCATTTGCAAACAGTGACAGTTTTACTTCTTCCATCCTAATTTGGATTTCTTTTATTCGTTTTTCTTCTCTGATTGCTGTGGCTAGAACTTCCAAACTATGTTGAATGAGAGTGGTGAGAGTGGGCATCCTTGTCTTGTTCCTCATCTTAGGGGGAATGTTTTCAGCTTTTCACCATTGAGTATGATGTTAGTTGTGGGCTTGTCATATATGGCCTTTATTATGTTGAGGTATTTTCCCTCTAGCCCATTTTCTGGAGAGTTTTTATCATAAATGGATGTTAAATTTTGTCAAAGGCATTTTCTGCATCAATGGAAATGATCATGTGGTTTTTATTCTTTGATTTGTTAATATGATGTATCACACTGGTTGATTTGTGAATATTGAAAAATCCTTGCATTCCTGGGATAAATCCCACTTGAACATGGTGTATAATCCTTTTAATGTGTTTTTGGATTCAGTTTGCTAGGATTTTGTTGAGGATTTTTATGTCTATGTTCATCAGTGATACAGCCTGTAATTTTGTTTTTTTGTGGTATCTTTGTCTGGTTTTGGTATCAGGGTGATGGTGGCCTCATGGAATGAATTTGGAAGTGTTCCCTCCTCTGAAGTTTTTTGGAATAGTTTCAAAAGGATAGGTTTTTGAACAACTTTTGAGGAAGCCCCCTTGTCCCTTTCTCCATTGTATATTGTTGCCTTCTTTGTTGTAGATTAATTGACCATAGGTGCATGGGTTTATTTCTGGGTTTTCTATCCTGTTCCATCGATCTATAAGACTGTCTTTGTGCCAGTACCATACTGTTTTGATTACTGTTGCTCTGTAGTATAGTCTGAAGTCAGGGAGTGTGATTCCTCCAGCTGCATTATTTTTTCTGCTCCCCTTCCTTGGCACTGTCCCTGCCCCTCCCCTTCCCTTCCTCCAGGCCCACTATATCACCATGTATTGCTGGCGTGGTGCTGTGGAAGTTTCCTCAGCATGGGGGCTCCCAGTCCCTCCTCCTGGCCACCTGTTTACACACTGCCGATGCTTCTCACAAATTCCGGGCTCAGATCCAGACTTCTTGCCATGGATATCAGGCTGTCCACAAGGTATTTGGGACTTTGTCCCTTGGCTGGTGACATTGTCTCTGCTGGGAATGCTCAGCTTCTTTTGTCTGTATAATTTTTACTGTCCTTCTACTCCTGAGAAGTTTCCTGCCCTCACTGCAGGCTGGGCAGAGGCCTTTTCCTGGTGTGTTAGACACTTACCAGATACATTGTTGATTTTCTGTCTGTAGGTCTATGTGTTGTTCTCAGTCACAGCCATCTGGTGTGTGTGTGTGTGTGTGTGTGTGGTGGTCCTGATTTGTGCCTGACCCTTGCTCAGTAACTGTCTCTTGCTCCATCTGCATCTGATTAGCTTCTGCATGCTCCTCCCCACTGGGTGGACTTTCTGTCCCCAACTCTCGTATCTACTGCCTCTTCAGTAAAGCTTTCTGTAACAAAGCCCAGGCAGAATTGCTGATTGAATTGAATTTGGTGGAACATTTCTCTTTCTACAACTCAGAAAAATGCCCCATCTTTTTTCCTGTTGTTTGGATGTAAAATATGTGTTTCTCCATCAGGTTAAGAGTGTGCAGTGAAGTATAGGTTACTTATCTATTATCCCAACACTCAGGGGCTTGAAGTGACACACTTCTTTTTTTAAAATATTTTATTTTATTTTATTTTTAACCATTAAAATAATTGAGGTATATTCAATTTACAATGTTGTGTTAGTTTTAGCTGTACAGCACAGTGATTCAGTTATGTGTGTATGTATATATATATATATATTTTTTTTCTTTTCCAGCTTCTTTTCCATTATAGGTTATTATAGGATATTGAATATAATTCCCTGTGCTCTACAGTAAATCCTTGTTGTTTATTTTATACATAGTAGTGTGTATCTGTTAATCCCAAACTCCTAATTTACCCCTCCCCCCACCACTTTCCCCTTTATTAACCATAAAATTGTTTTCTATGTCTGTGAGTCTATTTCTGTTTTGTAAATAAATTCATTTTTATCATTTTTTAGATTCCACATACAAGTGTAAAGTGACATATTTCTTATCTCCCAGTTTGCATGGTCAGAAATCTGGGTGTAGCTGAGCTGGCACCTCTGCTCCAAGGACTCTCACAGGCTGCAGATGAGGCTGGGCCTGCAGTCATCTCACAACTTGACTGGGGAGAGTCCGATTCTAGGATCCTCGTGTGATATTGGCAGGGCTCATTTCCTCACTGGCTGTTGGGCTGAGGATCTTGGTTCCTTGCTGGCCTTTGCCTGGAGCCTCTCTCAGTTCCTGCCACACAGGCCTCTCCAGAGGGCAACTGGTTGTATTAGAGACAGGCCAGAGACAGACAGACAGACAGATGGAGGGAGAAGGGAGGGGAGGGGAGGCCTAAGGGGCAAGGTTTTATAATGTAATCCGGAAGAGATGCCTTGTCACTTCTGCTGTGTTCTACTTGTCAGGAGCACATCACTGGGTCCAACCCACAGGAAAGAGAATCTCCTCAAGGGCTGGAATCCCAGGTGGGGGAGATATTTGGCAGCCATTTAGAAGTTTATGACCATACACCCTCTTTATGCCAAACAAGATGTAGTTTCTGAAATCAAGGTGATAAAGCCTGGAAGATCAAATTGTCATTAATTCACATAACCACCAAAATATATTACTATACAAGCTGAGATGAATTATTTGAAGAAATGGAATGAGCAGCTTTGGAGTGAGGTTATGACAGAACTCGGGCTGGATCAGAGATCATCAGAGGATTCCTTCGGGCACTTGTGAAGCTAAGGGGGTGAGTTGAAGCTAACCCAGCAGGGGATGGCAGAAGGCTTGGGGTGGCATTGGGGCATCCTGAATAGGAGGGAACGACAAGTGCAAAGACCTCTTGTTGAGTGCTGCACAGCACGTATATTATATAATCCTAGACATGCAGGAGAGGGCAAATCCCAGCAGCTCTGACCAGGAAACAAACTTTAGAAGGTCAGTGCCTTGTGCTCCATCCTTATTGATTTGCCTATAGTCTCTTCATCTGTTTCCTCTTTCTGGATGTACCTAGTGTCTCCTACAAGATAAACTATCTAAAATGAATGAAATGATACATGTTTGGTAACAATTAATTTAAGCAGCTTTCAGCTAGAGCACAAAACTACGAATCTGCTGAAATTACTGGATATCAAGGGACATTAGCAACTGCACTACTTTGCTGTATCAGAAGCATGTGTGGGACTTCCCTGATGGCGCAGTGGTTAAGAATCCACCTGCCAATGCAGGGGACATGGGTTCGAGCCCTGGTCTGGGAAGACCCCACATGTTGCAGAGCAACTAAGCCCGTGCACCACAACTACTGAGCCTGAGCTCTAGAGCCTGCAAGCCACAACTACTGAGCCCACGTGCCACAACTACTGAAGCCTGTGCACCTAGAGCCCATGCTCCGCAACAAGAGAAGCCACTGTAATGAGAAGCCCGCACACTGCAATGAAGGGTAGCCCCCGCTTGCAGCAACTAGAGAAAGCCCATGAGCAGCAACGAAGCCAAAAATAAATAAGTAAATAAATTTATTTTTTTTTTAAAAAAAGAATGTGTGCATTCAGTGAAGGAGAAAAAAAGGAATTGTTACTGAGTCCAAGCTTGCTCTCTACTCACCGCACGACAGGCCAATAAATTGGAGACGAGGTGTTGAGGCAAGGAATATGACTTTATTCGGAAAGCTGGCAGACGAAGAAGATGGCGGACTAAAGTCTCAAAATAACCATCTTATCGGGGTTTGGATGCCGGTTTCTTCTATAGCACAGAGAGAGGGAGGAGATGAGGAAGTAAAGTAAAAAGGCCATAAGTTTTGCAAATACTGGTGGGAATGGCCAGCCTCAGGGAGGGAATGTGTTAATTTCTTCTTGCCTATAGCCATCCACAGGTAGACAGGGTCCAGATATTTGCCTGAACAAAGGTACTTTGGTTTAACATTCAGGCAGAGAGGCAGGGTTCCCAGAGGTAGGCCATTATGTATAGACAATATCCTTTTAGCAAACAAAAGCAGTGGAAAGCAAAGGTTAAAGTAAAAGAAACAGATCCAACACGTGGTCAGATTTGGCTCTTCCCTGTTACAGAATTAGCTTCTACTGAGTTCCCAGCACCCGCCAAAGAATTTACCCATATTATCTCATTTAGTCCTTACAGAACCTTATGAATTCAGTATTCCCAGTGTCTTTACCGACAAGGAACTAAGTGTAGATAGATATGGCCTGAGACCCGTGCCCAGGGCGGTCCTTCCCAGAGGCACCATGTGCTCTGCAGGGTGGCCTCCTTCTCACTTTGCAGCAAAACCGAATTCCCACCAACCAGCCAATTAATTCTAGATCCACAGAGAAACTCTGGCTGACTTTGGAGCAGAGTTTCTGTCTCTCCATCTGCAAATGATGGTGTTAATTACATTTGCTCTGTCAGAGCAGGTGGTGGATGTTAACTTGACCTGAGAACTGCAGAGAGTTCAGAGGTCAGAGTAATGAGAGGGAGCAGGCAGGCCCTTACACATTTCTTTAAATCATTTCTTCTTCCTCAGCGTTCCTGGCTCATTCCTGTGTTCTCCCGCAGCATAAAGGCTGCTGTTTCAGGTCGCCGTGTGCTCTATGTGGTCCTGCAGTCTTATGCATGCCCTTAGTTCCTCTTTGTTCTTTGATCTGCAGCTCCGTGTTATGGGAAGAACTTGTCCTTCATACTTATTTTGCTCTTTAAAATAGTGATAGGAAGTTCTTTGAACTCCAACTTCAAAGTCATCTCATGTTCATGTTTCATTGCTCTTGCATATGGGAGGCGTGTTTTTTGGAGGTCTCAAAATAGGCACATGCTTTTAAAATATTATCCCAGCCTGGGAGTGGAAGAGAACACTCATTACAGTTTTGTCTTCCAGCTTTTCCCCTTTTGGGTTTACAATATAATCAGGCACATCTGCAACTCACAGACACTTAGAATAATTTGATGTCTTTGGGCAAAATTGTAGCCAAATGCAACTGCTCTCATGGCTACACCTCTTGTCTTTCTTGTTTTACATATATTGTTATTTATTTAAAATCTTTCCTTAGTGTCTCTTCCGTTTGATACTCTGAGGTTGTGAGAGATGACATAAGATACTGTCTGCAGTGGGACATATGGTGTCAGTTGCTTACTCAGCTAGTTGTTGCATAATTTTTCATGCTTGCTTCCTTTCCAGAGATAAACCACCATATTAAAATCCAACATGTTGGGCATCGTTAGGTGGTTGTGCTCTGAAGGAACACTCTGGTCAAGTTGTCTTGTCCTCATTGGGACCTTCCAGTCTTGTGGTTCTTACATCATTGACATTATTGAGGAATAAAAAGTCCAGGAGTGCACATTATCCTGAGTTGGGTAAGGGGTCCATACCTCTCATAGGTCATTACAGTTGTGTGTAGACTCACTGGAGAACAGTGGGGCCCAGGACTGACACTGTAAGTCTTAGGCACAACTGTCACACCCATGGCCTGGAGCCCTAAAAGCCTATCATAATTAACTGTACAAATCAGATGTTGTTACTGAACCAAGCTTGGGTCTGCTCACCTGTGCACAGTAAAGCCAGTCTACTGAGACCAGGTTTGTGGTGAAGCAAAGTATAGCCTTTAGTGTAGGGCACCAAGCAAGGAGAACAGCCATCTCATGCTCAGAAGACCCAAACTCCCCCATGGCTCTCAGGGAAGGCGTTTTAAAGGCAGTGTGAAGGAGGGGAGCTGTGGGGTGTGTGATCAGCTTGTGTTCAGTTCTCGGATGGCTGGCATCAAGGTGAGGTTTTAATCATCATCAACCTTTTGGTTTCAACCAGTCTAGGGTCTACATGCTTGCAGTCAGCAGTTTGATCTGGTGGAGGTCTGCTTCCTGTAAAAACAACTTAGGAATGTGTGTGAGGCCTTTATCTGTAGCTTTCAGGGAACTGGGAGTTGAGTGATTCTGCCATGTGTGGTCTGAATTGTTACCAGATTCCAGCCCAACACCTATTCTTAGTTTCTACATCTTCACATTTCCTAATCATTAACTCCTGAACCAGTCTTTTGAGACTCAGGAGAGGCCTAGGAGACTAAAGCAAAAGCCTTTTACTTCAAAGGACAGGGACACAGGGGCTTTTATGTGACTTCAGTATGCACTCACGATTCCCAGTTCTCATATATCTGTTGCATGTGAAAAAGTTCAGCTAAAAGACAAGGGTAGTTCCCTTTGTATCAACATTCCATTTATTGAATAAGGAAAAAGGAATTTTCAATACTTGAGACGTATTTGGCAATGCACAGTTTAAAATTTTTTAAATTTATACTTTGCAGGCATCCTTGTTTTTAGCTTCTGAGAATCTCGGTCAGGCTCTGTTTTAAAAGAAACAAATTGGAAATAATATTATATTTGCTGTCAAGCTGCTGCTACCTACTTTGGTGATCTGGGAGAGGCAGTGTGAATCTGTCTGTGGGCTAAAAATGGAGGCAAGATGGATGAGATCAGTCTAGGAGACAATATTTAATTGTACACTTTATCTTTATTTGGATCTATTAGGTTTTAATCAAGGTCATTTTGCTAAATGTTTTGAACCCAAATAAGAACTTAATTTGTGAAACAACTGAATTACAGAAAAAAGGAGAAGCATATGAACAGGGGTTCAAGAAAAGAAATTGAGAATAGCCCATTTATATTTAGTAAACTGAGGGAGGGGCAAGGCGACACCCTGGAAGGGCTTCTGTGCCTCAGGGAGGGGATGGACGGAGGGGCTGCATCTGGGGACAAAGGGGGGTCCTGCTTCAGCCTGGGAGGAGGCTCTGGCAAAGGGCCCTGCAGGGGACGGGGCAGAAGGGCCGCATGCTCCCCTCATGAGTGCTGCATCCCCACTGCCCCTGGAAGTCGGGTTGTGCCTCTCATGTGCTCATTGCTCTGCTGAGGGCCTGGAGGTCCAGTCTCTCTCTCTGTTCCTGAGAAGGGCCGTCAACACTGTTGCTGGGCCAGGCCACCCTCTGATCCAGAGCTTTTGGACTTGGACCAGGAAAATGTCGGAATCTCCAGGAAAACCCTTGTACATTCCAGGTGCCAGGCCCACAGATGATGTCATAAGCAGACACCTAGACAGGGTGTGTTTAGAAAGGCCACAGGGAGTTGATCTGGCCCTTGGCATCAGGGCCCTGGGGATGTGCACAGGAGAGTGAGGAGCACAGCCCCTCCACAGGGACAGCAGGCAGGGTGCCCAGGGCCTGGACTGCACCCAATCTGCTCCTGCACCCAATCACAGTGGTAGTAGCACCTGAATTTTAGCTGTTTGAGAAAAACATGCAGATTTCAGTATCCTGGGACTGCCATTTATGCTAACAGCATAAAATCATAAAATCATACCATCAGTCAGCTCCCTCAGAGCTGTCATCATAATTCTCCTTTAAAAAGAAGGATGTCTTCCTCTTAAACAACCATCTGAAAGTCACCTTTGAAATCTTTCCCCAGAGATGTGAGGGGTTGAATACTGTCACCATGATGTGACTTGTGTGCTCAGCCAGGTTGTGGTTCCTGTGGGCTCAGAATCCTCTAGCTAGGTGGAAGCTTGAGGCCTGAGACTGGCCCAGGGTGTTCTTTCTGTCCCCCAACGCCTGCCTTCGCTGATTGTAAACCTGCCCCGTCCCCTCCCCAGGCTCTGCTCTGCCACAGCCAGGCACCTCAGGACTTGTTCCTGTCCCTCTGCCTGGATTCGTCCTCCAGAATATGTACAAGGTTTGTATCATCACCTTCTGAAGATCTTTGCTGAAATGGCCCCTAATGCGAGGCCTTCCCTGAGCCCCATCTCCCTCCCTCTCTATTTTACTTTAAGACACTTGAGATGCTTCCTTCCGGTGCAGCCAGTCCCTGACTCTCCTCCAGGAGCCCCTGAGCCACCTGCACCCCCTGCTGACCACCGCAGGGGCTCTGCATGTGTGCCTCCTCAGGGCACAGGACCTGGTGGAGGAAGTCTGCACTCAGACACCAGAGAAAGGGAGCAGCTCTGAGGTCAGAGACTGATGAGGAAATGGAAATGCACAGCCGCCTTCAGCAGGGTGGCTGCAAGGGCAAACGTCCAGGCAGCCACGTGGGGCCCCGCAATCACAAGGCCCCCATGGGTTTAATGCTCTGATGCCATTGTTTGTTTTGGGACTCTTCAGTTGTTTCAGAATATTCAAGGAGCATAGAGAGAGCCTTGGGTGAATATAGAGAGTCTTAAATTGGTAATTAATGCGCTCAAAAGTCACACTTATGATTCTACAGTCTGTACTATTACCTCCAGGAGAACATGATGAAGAAATATTTATAAAAGTTTATGAATTTGTATTTTAAACAGTTTGCTTTTACTTTATTTTTTATAGGATTTTTTTTTATTGAGATACAATTGACATAATATTAGTTTCAGGCATACAACATGATTTGATGTTTCTGTATATTTTGAAATGATCACCACAATTATGTCTAGTTAACATCAATCTCCATACACAGTTAAATATTTTTCCTTATGATGAGAGCTTTTAAGACCTACTCTCTTAGCAACTTTCAAATATGCAATATGGTATTATTAACTATAGTCACCATGCTGTGCATTACATCCCCAAGACATATTTTATAACTAGAAGTTGTACCTTTTAACCACCTTTACTCATTTCTACTGGTGTCCGTGGCTTGATATCTTTTTTATTTAATTTTTAAATTTTTTTGTGATTCCTCCTAATGTCTACATATTTTATTTTTAATTAAAGTGTAATTGACCTACAACACTACATTGGTTCCAGGTGCACAACATAGTGATTTGATATATCTATACATTACAAAATGATCAACATGATATGTCTCATTAGCATCTGTCACCATACAAAGATATTGTAATATAAATGTCGTCCCTCTGATAGCACCTTAATAAATCATCCCAATGCCCATGAAGTCTCCCTGATGGCAGGCCACTTCCCTTTCACTTCTTCTGGAAGACAAGAAATCCAATGTTGACTAACAAAATGAATGGGCAAAAAGATTTAACAGACTAGCCAATAATTTCAAAATATTTAATGTACAGTCTTTAAAAAAATCTAGATAAAATGAATAACTTGCAGAAAAGATAAATTGTAAAGTGTGGACCAAAGAAGGAAACAAATAGCATTGAAAAAATTGTAAAAATTGTCAAAGAATTTCCTCCAAACAAGATGTCAGGGCCAAATTCTTGTTTTTCAGATTTTCTCAGAATCAGTATTCCACAAACTATAAAACTTGACTGGGCAGTATAAGGAAGGTGAAAATGTACCCTTCTTGTAATGAAATGTTCATTTTGTGGTGCTTCCTTGACTCTAATCCAGAAAGCTAGAGTGCTGCAGATCAGTTGATAAAAGAGTGCTGCAGATCAGTTGAATATAATGAATCTAGCTGAATCTTAATGCAAACAGCAATGCTTGCAAAGGAAACTCCATATTATATTGAAAGGATTTTCTGTGGATCCCAGGGACTTCTTTTTTTATTGAAGTATAGTTGATAAACAATATTAGTTTCAGGTGTACAACATAGTGATGCAGTATTTTTATGGATTATTCTTCATATAAAGTTATTATATAATATCATATTATAAAATATTGGCAATATTTCCCTGTTTTGTATCCTTGTATTTTCTTTTATTATACCTAGTAGTTTGTACGTCTTAATCCCCTACCCCTATCTTGCCCCTCCCTTTTCCCTCTCCCCACTGGTAACCACTAGTTTGTTCTCTGTATCTGTGAGTCTGTTTCTGTTTTGTTATGTGTATTTATTTGTTTTATTTTTTAGATTCCACAAGAAGTGGAAACATAGAGTATCTGTCTTTCTTTGTCTGACTTATTTCACAAAGCATAATACCCTCTAAGTCCATGTACATTGTTGCAAATTGCAGTATTCATTCTTTTTTATGGCTGAGTAGTATTCCATTGTATATATGTACCACATCTTCTTTATCCATTCAACTGTTGATGGACACTTCTGTTGCTTCGGTATCTTGGCTGTTGTAAATAATGCTGCATTGAACATTGGAGTGCATGTATCTTTTGAAATAAGTGTTTTGTTTGCTTCAGATATATATCCAGGAGTGGAATTGCTGGATCATATGGTAGTTCTCCTTTTAGTTTTTTGAAGAACCTCCATACTGTTTTCCATAGTGGCTGCACCAATTTTCATTCCCACCAAAAGAGCACAAGGGTTCTCTTTTCTCCACATCCTCACCAATATTTGTTTTTTATGGTCTTTTTGATGATAGCTATTCTGACAGCTATCTCATTGTGGTTTTGATGATTAGCCATGATGAGAATCTTTTCATGTGCCTGTTAGCCATCTGCATGTCCTCTTTGAAAAAGCTGTCTACTCAGGTCTTCTGCTCTTTTCTTGATTGGGTTCAATTTTTTTTGATACTGAATTGTATGAACTATTTATATGTTTTGGATATTAACTCCTTATATGTCACATCATTTACAAGTATTTTCTCCCATTCCATAGGTTGTCTTTCCATTTTGTTAATGGTTTCCTTTGCTGTGCAAAACTTTTAAGTTTAATTAGGTCCCATTTTTTAATTTTTGCTTTTATTTCCTTTGCCTTAGGAGACAGATCCAAAAACTATTGCTAAGATTTATGTCAAAGAGTGTTCTGCCTATGTTTTCTTCTTGGAGTTTTATGGTTTCTGTTCTTAAACATGTAGGTCTTTAATATATTTTGAGTTTATTTTTGTAAATGTCGTGAGATGTTTAATTTCATTCTTTTACATCTAGCTGTTCAGTTTTCCCAGTGCCAATTATTGAAGAGACTGTTTTTTCTCCATTATATATTCTTGTCTCTTTTGTTGTAGATTAATTGATCATAAGTGCCTGGGTTTATTTCTGGGTAGAGCCACTGACCTCTATGTCTGTTTTTGTGCCAGTAACATACTGTTTTCATTTCTGTAGCTTTGTAGTATAGTCAGAAGTCTGAGCGTGTGATACCTCCAGCTCTGTTCTTTTTCCTCAACATTGCTTTGGCTACTCAGGGTCATTTGGTTCCATATAAATTTTAGGATTGTTTATTCTAGTTCTGTGAAAAATGTCATGGGTATTTTGATAGGGATTACATTAAGTCTGTAGATTGCTTTGGACAGTACAAATATTTTAACAATATTAATTCTTCCAATCCATGAACACAGGATATCTTTCTGTTCCTTTGTATCATCTTCAGTTTCCTTCATCAATGTCTTATAGTTTTCAGAGTATAGGTCTTTCACCTCCTTGGTTAAGTTTATTCCTAAATACGTTATTCTTTTAGATGTGATTTTAAATGGGATTGTGTTACTTACCTCTTTTTGATAGTTCATTGTTAGTGTATAGAAATGCTGCAGATTTCTGTTTATTAATCTTGTATCCTAAAACTTTACTGAATTCATTTATCAGTTCTAATACTTTTCTTGGTGGAGCCTTTATGTTTCTCTCTATATAATATTACATCATTTGCCAATAGTGACAGTTTTACTTCTTCCTTTCTAATATGGATGACTTTTATTTCTTTTTCTTGTCAGATTGCTGTTAAGTAGGACTTCCTATACTGTGTTAAATAGATGTGTTCAGAGTGGGGAACTCTGTCTTTTTCTTGATTTTAGAGGAAAAGCTTTCAGCTTTTCAGCACTGAGTATGTTAGCTGTCAGTTTTCAGAAATGGCCTTTATCATGTAGGGATTTGTTCCTTCTTACCAACTTCGATGAGAGTTTTTTATCATAATCGTTGTTCAGTTTTGTCAAATGCTTTTTCTGCATCTATTGAGATGATCATCCTTCCTTTTGTTAGTATCGTATATCACATTGATTGATTTCAATCACTTGTATAAATCACACTTGATCATGATGTGTGATCATTCTTATATATTGTCGGATTCAGTTTGCTTATATTTTGGTGATGATTTTTGTATCTATAGCCATCAGAGTTATTTGCCTGTAATATTCTTTTTTACAAAGTGTCTTTGTCTGGTTTCAGTATCAGGGTAATGGTGGTTGTAAAATGAATTTGGGAATGTTCCCTTCTCTTCAGTTTTTTGGAATAGTTTGAGAAGGATAGATATTAACTCTCATTTATGTGTTTGGTAGAATACCTTGTGAAGTTGTCTGTTCATGGACTTTTATTTACTGGAATTTTTTGGATTACTAATTCAGTTTCAGTATTGGTGATTGGTCTGTTCAGATTGTCTATTTCTTCCTAATCCAGCCTTGGAAGATTGTATGTTTCTAGAAATTTATCCATTTCTACTAGGTTGTCCAGTTTGTTGGCATATAACTGTTTATAGTATTTTCTTATGATTTTTTTGTATTTCTGTGGTATCAGTTGTTATTTCTCCTTTATCATTTCTTATTTTCTTTATTTGGGTCCTCTCACTTTTCTCCTTGGTGAGCCTGGTTACAGGCTTATAGATTTTGTTTATCTTTTCAAAAAGCTAGCTCTTGGCTTCATTGATCTTTTCTATCTTTTGTGTGTGTGTGTGTATTTTATTTTTCTCTCTGATTTTTATTATTTTCTTTCTCCTTCTGACTTTGAGCTTTGTTTCTTCTTCTTTTTATATTTTGTTTAAGTGGTAGATTAGGTTGTTTATTTGAGATTTTTCTTGTTTCTTAAAAGTAGTCTTGTATCAATATTAACTTCCCTCTTAGAACTGCTTTTGCTGCATCCCCAGGATTTAGAAAGTTGTATTTTTATTTTCATTTGTCTTGAGGTATTTTCTGATTTCACCTTTGATTTCTTCACTGACCCATTGTGGGTTTTTTTGGTTTTTGTGTGTGTGTCTTTAGTAGTGTGTTGTTTAGTTTCCATGTGTTTGTGTTTTTTTCCATTTTTGTTTGTGATTGACTTCTAGTTCATACCATTGTGTTCAGAAAAAAAGCGTGATATAATTTTTATCCTCTTAAATTTGTTGAGACTTGTTCTGTGGCCTAGCATGTGATCTACATGGAGGACATTCCATGTGCACTTGAATAGAATGTTATTCTGCTGTTTTTGGATGGAATGTCCTGTAGTTATCTATTAATTCCAAGACCAGGGATTGAACCCATGTTCCCTGCATTGGCAGGTAGATTCTTTTTTTTTTTTTTTTTTTTGGTGGGTACGCGGGCCTCTCACTGTTGTGGCCTCTCCCATTGCGGAGCACAGGCTCCGGACACGCAGGCTCAGCGGCCATGGCTCACGGGCCCAGCACTTCGGCAGCATGTGGGATCTTCCCAGACCGGGGCACGAACCCGTGTCCCCTGCATCGGCAGGCGGACTCTCAACCACTGCACCACCAGGGAAGCCCCTGGCAGACAGATTCTTAACCACTGTGCCACCAGAGAAGCCCCAGTGTCCATTTAGTGTTGATGAACTCTTTTAGTTTTTGGCTTATCTGAGAAGTTCTTTATCTCTCCTTCAATTCTAAATGACAGTCTTGCTGTAGAGTATTCTCAGTTATAGGTGTTTCCCTTTCATCACTTTACATAAATCATGCCACTTTCTTCTGGCCTGCAAAGTTTCTGCAGAAAAATCAGCTGATAGACTTATGGGGGATTCCCTTCCTTTGTATGTGACTCTTTGTTTTTCTCTTTTTGCTTTTAGAGTTCTCTCTATTTCTTTAACTTTTGCCATTTTAATTACGATATGTCTTGGTGTGGGTCTCATTTGATTCATCTCATTTGGGCCCCTCTGTGCATCCTGTTTTGGCTATCTGTTTCTTTCTTCAGGTTTGGAAATTTTACAGCCATAATTTTATCAAATGCATTTTCAACTGTTTTCTCTTTGTCTTCTCCTTCTGGAACCCCTATAATGCAAATGTTAGTGTGCTTGGTGTTGTCCAAGACATCCCTTAAATTGTTCTCATTTTTTTAAGTTTGTTTTTTTTTTTCTATTCTGATTGGGTCATCTCCATTATTCTATCTTCCAGAGCACTTATGTGTTTTTCTGTTTGACTGCTGTTAATTCCTTCCAGTGTGTCGTTCATTTCATTTACTGTATTCTTCAGTTCTGACTGGTTCTTTTTATATTTTTTAGTTCCTTGTTAAACTTCTCACTGTGTTCATCTATTCTTTTCTCAAGTTCAGTTAGCATTCTTATTACTAAAGCTTTGAACTCTTCATCTGGTAAATTATCTCTGTTTCATTGGTTGTTTTTTTTTCTTTCTTTCAGGTTTCTTTTCCCCTTGTCCTTTCATTTGTAACAATTTCCTCTGTCTTCTCATTTTGTTTAACTTTCTCCGTCTTTATGAAATTAGGTGAAATGGTCACCTATTCTAGTCTTGAAGGGGTGTCCTTGTGTGGGAATATCCCTGTGCAGTTTGTGTTGAGTAGCTTTGATGGGAGAGCTGGATCTGAGCATGTGCTAGCAGCTATCACCATGGTGGGAGGTGGGGCTGGAGATGAAGCAGCCAGAGCCAGTGCCAGATGTGAGCTGAGCTTCTCCTTTGCTCAGTGGCTGTCACTGCCCTATGTAGGGTGGGTCAGAAACTTCTGCTCCCAAGTTGCTGGAGCAGAAGCCCTGAGTGTTGGGTCTGAGCTGATTCCATTCCCTGTAAGTGTGTGCTGGGTCTGATCCCACTCCGTCCCTCCAACTGTGCACCTTCCTTGGCAGCGGCAGCCTCCACCCTAGTGTGGAGCTGCATTGGAGCCAGAAGTGCTCAGAGGGTGCTCAGCCTGGGCCAGGGTGCACTGGAGCGGTCACGGGAAGCTAGACAAAGTCCAAGGCAGTTTCAGTCTGCTTCCTCTGTCTTGTTTTGGGAGCAAGCAAGCATCTGTGCACGCCTCATGAGTGGAGTCTAGGTTTTCTCAGCCCTCCTGTTAGTTTTACTGGTTTTCAAACCGGCTAGGGGACTCATCTTCCTGGTGTTGGGCCCCCAGGCTGGGACCCAATATGAGGTTCAAACCCCTCACTTCTCAGGGAGGATCTCCACCCATGAAATCCCCCTCTCCTCTGAGCCCTTCCCAGGGGCACAGGTCCTGACCTGATCACTTCTCCTCCCTTCCTACTTGATTCCGTTTGGGTCTTTCTTACAGTCTTGGTCGCAGTGGAGTCTTTCTTCCCGCCTCCTGTTAATTTTCAGTGAGAACTGCTCCACGTGTAGATCCATTTTTAATGTGTTTTTGGAGGAGGTGAGCTCCATGTCCTCCTACTCTGCCATCTTGATCTCTCCCTCCGTAGACTCCTTGACAGGTTGTAAGGTGGTTTCACTTTGAAGGAGGAGGTATAGCTGTGTAAACATCACAGCTTTGAGACCAAGAAGGAAATGCTTGTAATCACTGAGACCAATTGCTGTCCCTGTTCTGCAGGGGACCTTGAGAAGGACACCTTCTTGAATGAGTGTGGGCCTTAAAGCAAGAGCATCAAATCTGAGCATGAAACTGGTCAAGGTTCAGTAATTTACAGCCCATGGGCCAGATGGGGCCAAGGCCTGCTTTTCTTTCTTAAAAATTGCTGGTTAGTTAAGAAAAATCTGTACACTTTTAAAGTATTGTAAAAAACCAGCAACAACGACAGCAACAGCAAATCTCAAGAAACTAAAGAAGAATGTGTGAGACTCTGTTCCATAAAGCCTGAAATATTTTCTCCCTAGCTCTTCACAGAAGAAAGTTCACCAGCACCTGCTCTAGAGGCACCCCAGCTTTCTGCTTTACAGGCACACCACGAAGATATTGTGTGTTCAATTCCAGACCACAGTGATAAAACATATCAGAATAAACTGAGTCACATGAATATTTTTTTGTTTCCCAGTGTGTGGAAAGTTTATATTATACTATATATGTTTATATATAGTATATATATATACTATGTGTATATATATATATATATATATATATATATATATATATATACTATATGTATATATTATACTATATTCTATGATGTGTTCAATAGCATTGTGCCTGAGAAAACAATGTACATACCTTAGTTAAGAAATACTTTATTGCTAAAAAGTGCTCATCATCATTGAGCTTTCAGTGAGTTGTGGTAACATCAAAGATCACTAATCACAGATCACCGTAACAAATGTAAGAATGATGAAAAAGTTTGAAATATTGCGAGAATTACCAAAATGTGACACAGAGATGCAAAGGAAGCAAATTCTGTTGGAAAAATGACACCGATAGACTTGCTCAATGCAGGGCTGCCACAAACCTTCAATGTGCAAAGCACAAGAAAGCAAAGTGCAATAAAACAAGATAGCCCTGTGTAACAGTTTTTTGATTGTTAAGATCAACCAATACTGAGTACCATGAACTTAGAGGAGGCATAACTTGGGGTTATTAGTTCTAAAGTTGTTTGCTAATGACATGGTTATATATTTAGGAGACTGAAAGGAGACAACGAAAAAGTTAGAACATGATAGAGATTACTAAAAGTTTGAGAGCAAAGATAAAAGTGTTCTCAAAAATGAATAAGAAAAAAAATCCACCATTAACCCAGAAGTAGAAAAAATATTTTTTAAAAAGTACAAGAGAAGAATCACGAAGAGAAAATAAAGATACAAAACAATGATTAAATCAGTAATCAAAGAAGGTCACTCATTTAATAAAAATACATGAGCATCTTCTTTGGGTCAGACATTGTTTCAGGTCCTGAAATCAAATTTAACACCAGGGCATCCCTGATGGCACAGTGGTTGAGAGTCCACCTGCCAATGCAGGGGACACAGGTTTGTGCCCCAGTCCGGGAGGATCCCACATGCCGTGGAGCGGCTGGGCCCGTGAGCCATGGCCGCTGAGCCTGTGTGTCCGGAGCCTGTGCTCCACAACGGGAGAGGCCACAGCAGTGAGAGGCCCGTGTACTGCAAAAAAGAAAAAAAAAAAAAGTAACACCAACGATTCACCCTGGGAATTGGCAGAGACATTCTCAGAGTTTTGGAAAGGGCCGTGGGAAGAGGTGAGAAGTATCATCCAGTGTTGGTGAGAGAATAAAACTGGGGTTTGTGGAGAGCTTTTTTGAGAACCCCTGCCTGGAAGCCTGTCATATCAGGTCTGCTAGCCCATCTCGCATGGCTGAATGGAAACCCCTGAGCTCCCACCACAGCAGCATCCACTGCAAACAGAAAACCAGTACCTGTGCCAGATGGCGAATGAGGTTTTTAAAATTATATTGGTCATATTTGTTCTGCAATAAATGAAACTCAATTGTACGGTGAACTTTCAAGGATGATTCTAGCACATTCCTCTGTATTCCTGCACTGACTCTTCCTAAGACCCCAGACTTTGATCAGGAAAAAGCAATAGATCACCCAGTTCAGGTGTATACAAGTGCTGGAACCTTCATCAAAGAAGCACATCATAAAAACATTGTCCATTTCTCCCTTTTTTCCAGACTCTGTACCCTTTCTTATTTCAAAGGGTTGAGGATACAAAGACAGAGTCTAGAGTAGACAGTTCTTCTGTATCCGTTGTTCAGATGGAAAAACAAGACCCTCCAGCAGGTGGCCAGAAGACGATAACCCTGGCCCTGCTTTGAAACATTCAGTACTTGATTCCAGTTTTTTGGCCTCCAGATTTTCAGCTTCTGAAAACCCCAAGGGCACTTCCTCCTTCTTACCTGGGAGCACATGGATGTGAGCTGATCTGCAAGAAACACTTCACCTTTCCGTGTCCCGAAGTAACCGAGAACTTCAAAAAAGACATTTTCCTATTGGGTCCTTTGCACAAGCTGGGTCAGGACAAGTCATCAGACACACGGTTTTTATGGGATTAAACCATTTTTGCTTTTGTAGTTCCAGTAGAGAATGTTTTTTGAATCAAATTAACAAGAAGGCTTCAACATGTATGGTCATTTATGCTTTTGGTTTTTAGAGAGAATGGCAAATGACAACTAGAGTGTCTGAGATTTATTAAAACCAAAGGATTCCAGAGGTTGTGCCTTGGAGTCATTTGAGTTTTGCTCCGTTGTCTGTGCCTTACACATCTATAGGGCTGCACAGTCCTAAAGGATGCCTCTGTGGTGCCTGGAAAGATTGGGCAGCAGAGGGCCCTGGTGATGGAGAAAGTGAGTCTTGGTCACCAGGTTATCCTCAGGGCTCCCTCTGCATGCCCTTCATTAGTTCCATATGTGAAATGTGGCGTTGTTTTAAAGGGATTGTCCCATGTACTTATTTGGAAAATTACCATCCTGATTGGTAGGTGTAAGACAACATAGTTCAGAACATTTACCATTTAGTCTAAAAACAGAAAGACCAAATTACTTGCCTAAAAGAAGTCCCAGGGACAAAGAAATAAAAAAGAAGTGACTGCGTACATGCAGACAGTGTCCTTGTACATCCAGACAGAAAGTCATTACACCCAGCTTCCATTGCAGTACCAGGAGGGCTTTTGCCCTGCCCTGTGCAGCCAGGCTTGTTGCATGACATGAGAGCATGTGGGCTCAACTGGGAAGCTGTTTATTTACTCATGTCACAGTGAATCTTCGGGATATTTCCATTGCAGAATTTTACAAACAGTTGCATGGAGAAGCCATGGACTTTTACTGAAGAGCGTGCTAATCTGCTCTATCTGCAAAGACAGGCTTTGAATTTAAAGTCCTATCTTACTGAATTCCCATGGTGACTCATAATGATAAGACAGCGGGTTCAGGTTTACCATGCATCTGAGAATGGAACAGATGGTGACAAGAGTTTATACCCAGCTCTCTCAGCAGAGTTTGGTGTAATTAATAAGTGGCAGAGTCTTACTGAGTAGTTGTGGATAAGGGTAACGATTTTTGTGTATGCTTTTCATTTTAAGTTTTAGATGCACCCTGTGGGGTGAAGAACTCAGTGAAGGGGCTTCCCTGGTGGAGCAGTGGTTGAGAGTCTGCCTTCCGATGCAGGGGACACGGGTTCGTGCCCCGGTACGGGAAGATCCCACATGCCGCGCAGCGGCTGGGCCCGTGAGCCATGGCCGCTGAGCCTGTGCATCCGGAGCCTGTGCTCCGCAGCGGGAGAGGCCACAACAGTGAGAGGCCCGCGTACCGCAAAAAAAAAAAAAAAGAATTCAGCGAAGTCTGAATCATTTGATTTCTCAATTTGACTAAATTCTGAGAAACGTACTGAACAGTAAGTGAGCTATGTTATGCTCACCCAAAAGTCACAGTATCTTTGAATTTGGGAAATTAATTTATGTATCCCAAACTTTCTGGCTACACATCCAGTTTCTGGTCATTGTTTTGATCTGTTGCTATTTGTCAAAGTACTTCAAAAAAACAAATTGCCATAATGGAAACTAAGAGCTATCATCTCATAAATAATCAGAGTAACTGTAGAGATGTGCTGTCTGAATTCATCCTCGTAGCTCTGAAGACTGATTTAGTCCATTAGATTCCAGTATGTTCTTTGACTTGATCAAAATTGATAAGTGATTAGCACTAAGTCTGAAACTGTGCCACTTTGTATAAAATAAAATTGATTTTTAACTGCTTCTGTATTGCTAGAGTATGTATTTTCTTTTTTCTTTTTCCAGCTTTATTGAGATATAATTGACACATAACAGTGTGTAAGTTTAAGGTTTACACTGGGTTGACTTGATACATTTATAAATTGCAAAATGATTACCACCATAATATTTGCTTCCACCTCCATCCCATCACATAGTTACCATTAAATGATTTTTTTGGAAAGCTCTTAGGCTAAATGCAACCATTGTCACCAGTAAAACCATTTGTAAAGTCTACACACAAATGAATTTTGGATCCAATAGCCACTATTAAAATAATTTTAGGCCTCCATTTGCTGGTTAAGGAACACTAAGCTGCTGTAACAAGAAAATCCAAGTAATTCAATGATTTGAAGAGTGTAGAAATTTCTTATTAGGAATTCCGAGGAACATTTCAGGCTGGTAGGCTGCTCTGGCCCCTCCAGCATTCAGGGAAGCAGGCTGACAATGAGTGCTCCATCATTTCCAGCATGTGACCGCAAAGCCTGGAGGGTACTCCCTACTCTGTTCACAAGTCCCTTGGGGAGAACTAAGTTCTGGGGCTACAGCCAGCTGCAGGGGGGGTCTGTGAAATGGGTTCTTGTCTGGCACTGTCTTCCCACATGCAACCCTGTTCTTACTGAAAATTGGGAGAATGGATTTTGGTGGGCAAATAACAAGTAGTCTCTACTTCTTTTGGTTTAGTTCATAAGCTAAATCCAAGTTACAAGAACAGTATGTTGACCTGTAATTTCTAAGTTTCTACTGATGACTGGGATAGTTAACTGTAACCTTTATTCCAGTTTGAAAATATGGTTCAGTAAATATGGAGTCAAGGATGTATTTCCAAATCGAGTCTTTATTACTGTTTTGTAACAATTTCTAAACCCAGACTCCCAGTAGTGTTTCTTTTACTGTCTATGCTCATGATGGCATTGTCACCACTGTGTAGTGACAGTGCACAGGGTGGACTCACTGGAAGGACTGAGCCCTTTTCATTTCTATTGACCATCAATCAGTTATTTGGATACCAACTACATTCTTCTCTCACCCTGTCAAGAAACCTGAAGTTTGGCAAATATTCTTTTTTCATTTCTACCTTAAATGTCCCAGAGAGGAGACATGTGTTCCAAGACTGTATTGAGATGGTATGAAGGTAAATTATGCAAAGCAAAGGGATTTGCAACCATGTGTATAGCTTTCACCAGCCTGATGGTAACGCCTTCAGATAGTCTGTGTATAGAACAAACGTATGGATACCAAGGGGAGAAGTGAGGGTGGGATGAATTGGGAGATTGGGATTGACACTACTATACATACCCTATTATGTATAAAATAGATAACTAATGAGAACCTACTGTATAGCACTGGGAACTCAATTCTCTGGTGACCTAAATGGGAAAGAAATCCAGAAAAGAGAGGATATATATATATACGAATAGCTCATTCACTTTGCTGTACAGCAGAAACTAATACAACACTGTAAAACAACTATATTCCAATAAAAATTAATTAAAAAATTTTTTAAAAGATGCAGTTTATTTCTAGTTTACTTTTTATACAGAAAAACTTATAGCTTCAGGTCTCTGTTACTTCAGATACAATAATGCTGAGAAAAGTAATATCAAAACGATGCCCAACATAACCAAAATTTTAGAAAAAAAGTTACTTAAATCAATTGAACCAGCGTCATTTGTTTTTTTAAAAAATTACCCTTCAATATAAATTTCTCACTTCTAAAACACTTTTGTCCATCAAGAAAAGATAAAACAAGAAACCATAAAAGGAAGACCAAACGCATGTATTATTATCTTTGCTGCCTTCATTCCCTTTGCTAGTGCTAAAAATCTCTAGTCAAAAGGGACTTGTCAAAGACAAGGATTAGCAAGCAAGCCTGTAGGATGCTTAAAAACATTTAATAAAATTGAAAAGTATCATACTTCTCAGCTTCTGTGGAGATAGTTCAAAATTTTGAATTCAAGCCAATGGTAAGAACATTGTGTGAAAAATCTGCAGTCTTGTTGCAGATAGGTTATTTGTTGTCATTGGTGGTATGTAAAGTGATGGTGGTAAAAACAAAATATGGAAAAAGCAGTTCAATGTCTGTATCTACACAGGAATACCAGATATAAATGAAACAGGTTTCTTGTTTAGGTCAGTCTTTTTTTTCTCTGTCTTTGGGGCTATTCAATGTAAAATTTTCAATAAAATGTCTGTAAACTGTGAAAAAAAGATGCAGTTTAGATGATTGAACCACTAGGTGGCACCACAGAGAATATAAGTATCTGTACCAATCACCAGGTAAGAAGTTTTGTTCTTTGCTTAAGTATCTGTATTTCATAGCAGCAGAACTTGGTCCTAGAACCTCTGTGTGGCCAAAAGTTACTGAAGAATGAACCATGTCCCCCCTTCTAGTTTTTTCCCTAAAATATGTATGAATAGATACTGTCATTAATTACAACCTTTTATCAATGTTATAAAATTAAATGCTTAGAATATGGGCAATGTATTGTGGTTATAAACCAAGAGATGAAGAACAGTAGAAACTATATGATTTAAAAATATGTACTTTAATTTACATGACATTAAGGAGAATCTAGAATCCAAGTGGTTTTTTAAATTTCCAGTATTGAACCACTTGTGGTCATGAACTTTCACGAGAGGAGAACCTTGTTCAAACATAAACCTTCTTCGTTCCGGAAGGGGCAGGGTGGTTACCTACTTGGAGCATCCCATGGCCTGTCAGTGTGCTTCCCCAATGGCTGACTGGGCCTCTGGGCAGGGCTGAAGCCCCACTTGGCTGGTCCTACAAGGTCATGGCATGCTCTGAGAAACAGCTCTCCAGCAAACAGCTGGCAGCTCCCAGGCTCTTAGAACTAACAGACTGTGTCATTGCCAACTGTTGTCAAATAGTCCTTGCCCACAGGACTCAACTCAGCTTCAGAAGGTCCCTGAGATTTCTAGAATGTCAGGAGAAAAGTGTGTCAACGAGCAATGCAGTTCACTGAACTCTGTGGAATTACTGTGTTAAGTGTTAGGTGGAGTGAGTATGGTACAGAGGCCATTCCTGGTGAGTGCCTGCCCCAGAGGAGCATCAGATGATGGGAGCACAGAGCCGTGCTGAGTAGAATCACACGTGCCAGTCTGTGGGGTCTTGAGGACCGAGTCACTGTCTTCCTTTGCTAACTCCACTCTGCCAACCTCATTGATTACTTTGTGCACTTGAAACTATATTGAACTGATAGCCCCCAAGCTCCCTCCTCTCTGTAAAAGGACTGAGACCTTAGGTCTGGTTTTTATATTTCTCTCTTCAGTTCTTCTGTCTTCTAGAAGTTCTGACTCTAGTTCCATTGTTTCATCTGTGCAGTCCTAGTAGGACTTCGCATTTCTAAGGAAGCCACAAAATGCTGGTAAATATTCTGTAGTGTACTTTAGGTGGCAGTGCCTCAATACAGTTCAAATGAATGAAGCCATAAATAAAGCATTTTGAGTTTAATAGACGGGAAGGTCATAATACAAAGTAGGAATATATTAGGAATGAGGAAACTTGCTATTGCTCTCCTGGGTTTAATATTTTGTTTTCCATTAAAGGTTAATAACTTACAGACAAGTGTGTCCATGCTGGCAGGAAACGAAAGGCCACATTATGGAGATGTTATTGTGTACTTTTAATGATGATGCGAGCTTTCACCAAACATATGTTCTTATATTTCTGGTGCAGTAAACTCCCCAGCTTCATGGGTCCTTCAAGGAGGCCCCCGTGTGGTTAAGCCACACAGTTTGGTCTCATACCTTATACTGAGCTGGGTGGATTCTGAACTCCGGCTGTTTGAGTAGGGTTTTAAATAAGTCTATGATAAAACAGTATTCCATTGAGGTAACTACTCTTTTTGTTGTTGTTAAAATTAAACATCAGATTTTACCATTTAACTAGAAAACACTGTTCAGCTGCATAAAAACTTTCAGCTGTATAACAGCTCTCTAGAATAATTACATCTCTCCCAAGTTTAAACCATGTGCTTATTGATATCTGTATGTGCCAGTCAGATGCAGCTAAAGATTTATCATCAGTACCAGTTCCAAAGAAAATGCTAGGATTGACTTATGGAGCCAGCCTCTCTATCTTCTATCTTCCCACCTTCCACTCCCACCAAAAAATTTGAAAAAGGAAAAGAGAACTATTTCTCCTGCAAACTAAAACTCCAACTCTGACCCCGGCTTAGTTGATAACCTCAAGTAAATTGCTTTCCAGAAGCAGGCCCATTTTTAAAAGGTAACTGGGACCTGGTGGGAGCTGGGGAATCACTTCTCCTCCCTGGGCACAAAATGTCTGAGAAGATCTATCTACCCCCTGCTTTAGCATTTTCACTGGGAGGCTCTTCCATTTTTGAACAATTCTAATTACGGAAAAATTCTTCTCATGCAGCTACAATCTGCCCCCTTTACTTCTGTCCTCTAACCCTGTATTTGCCTTCTGGTGTCTTAAAGAACAAGTCTAACCTATCACCCATGGCTGCTTTTAAACACTGAAGTCTGTCGCTGTGCTTCCATGTGTGCATGCTCAGCCGCCCCAGACCCTCACCACGTACTGGGGTTTCCCACCCCACCACCCAGCTGCCTTCTCTGGACGTTTGTGGGCTTGTGTTCATGGGGGCGTCTGTCATTGAGCCTGGCTGCTTTTATTTTTTTAATTTATTTTTTTAAATAGTTATTTAATTATTTTTGTCTGCGCCGGGTCTTCGTTGCTGTGCGCGGGCTTTTCTCTAGTTGTGGTGAGCGGGGGCTACTCTTCGTTGCAGTGCGCAGACTTCTCATTGCGGTGGCTTCTCTTGTTGCGGAGCATGGGCTCTAGGCACACAGGCTTCAGTAGTTATGGCTCGTGGGCTCCAGAGTGCAGGCTCAGTATTTGTGGTGCACGGGCTCAGTAGTTGTGGCTCACAAGCTCTAGAGCTCAGGCTCAGTAGTTGTGGTGCAAGGGCTTAGTTGCTCCGTGGCACGTGGGATCTTCCCAGAGCAGGGCTAGAACCCATGTCCCCTGCATTGACAGGCGGATTCTCAACCACTGTGCCACCAGGGAAGCCTGAGCCTGGCTGCTTTTAAAACACTGGAAATAGTTCAGTCTTTAGCTCGAGAGTAGGAATACATATTCTTGACTAGATTTGGATAAATAGTTTAGATAGTTTATACTCGTTGGTAGGCCCCCTGAGGACCAGATATGTTTAGTTAATATTTAGTAGTTAATGCTTAATTAATGTTTATTGAACTCAAAAAGGACTTTTTAAAGAAACAATAAACACTAAAAAAAAGAAATTAACAAATTACTGTCTTATTTGTAAAATAAGTGGATTCTGCTGTATTATATCTGAGATTCCTTTCAACTCTAATACTCGCTGATGACTTACGTATAAAAGAAATCGATACATTACAGTTCAGTCTCATGAGGAGTTGCATTTTGCACTGCATAATGTAAACAGCAGGTGGCGCATTACTTTTCTCCCTAATGAGGGACAAGCTCAAGGGGTGAGGTCTATACTGTACTTTAATTTCTCACGTGCCTAAGCCTGGCTAAACTGTTGCAAGGCAAATGCAAAGCTGGAACCCTGGAAAAATGGGAACTTAAAGTTTCATATTTAGTTGTTGTCGATGTTTATGTCATAGCAATGACAGGATGTTAATAGGGTGGGAATTCAATTAATAGAAAACATGCTCCTAGACGTATATCTCTATTTCTGAAAACTTGAAATGATATCAGGTTGTTTCATTACAATAGGAAGATATTGGAGGCAGAGTTTCAGGAATATGTGAATTTTCCTCTGGTAGGTCAGTGGTGTTTATTAGTGGTAAGAATGTGGGGGCCAACTTCCCTCCTTCCTGTAGATCCCCCGAAATATACTCTGTAGAACATGTGGGTTCCTCCCATTTGTGACATCCCATGGATTTGGAGAGTCAAATTATCTTTTGGTGTTTTTTGTTGCTTTGATGTGTGGTAGAAGATCTTTTCTTTTCTAGGGAAGTATTGAGAAAAGAGAAGAGGACAAAACAGAACTTAGCTTAGTCTGCTGAGCTATGATCAGGCAATCACTGGGGCCAAAATACAGCCTGATAGATCTCAGCAGTTCATGTGCTTTTTTTGAGAAACAGTAGAAAAAGAACCTCAGTGTACTTGGAGTTTTATCTCCACTGGAATCCTCTGTGGGGAATTTAACTAGACAGCTATAGCATCGTGTGGACTTCTCCTTTCATACGGGTAAAATCCTGGTCAATTTAGATATGTCAACTTGGATTTATACTTTTAAAGGGGAAAGCATTCTCTGTGGAAAGGTGGCATTTCCCTGCTACGTACATTCCCAGAAAATTACCAATTTTGCATGATCATACTTCTATGATATTGCTCAATAATAGCTGAAATAAATGAACTAAAGTGGTACTGGCTGTTTGCAAGAACTAAAGATTAGGTTTCTAGAAAAATCCTTTGGTCATTTACTTATGATATTATAATTTCCCTTTTTTTCCTAACCCCTGATAGACCTAGCAGTTCTTACTGCGATATACATATATTCACAGAAATCTGGCTTAATACTAACCATATATCTTTTGAACATAAAAGATGTAATCTGTTTTATTTATTCCCTTCTTTTCTAAATATTCCTGAAATCGTGGTGCCCTTTTATTCTGTGTCTCTGGTTTTTGGAGATACAGTAGTGCTTAATAAACCTTGCTGCTGAGTGGTCTGGAAGACCCATGGGCTCAAACTTTAGTCAAGAAAAAGCATCTCACTAACCTTTTGGAATAATTGGTACTGCTTTTAATGAAATGCTGATATGTATTTTGTGCTATGATTCAAATATTCCTGGTGGAAAAAAAAGGAGAGGTGCCACCAGAAGGGACACATTTAAAAGTAGACTCCAGGCCACTTGAAGGACTTTCAGGAAAGACTAGTGTTGCCCACACTTGCATGGAAAAGCTTCAGTTTCTTGGAAAAATTTAAAATAGTTTTCAGTCTAAAGCTCACTCGACCTGAAGCACTTAAGTCTTCCTTAAATGACTTTTCTTAAATAACTATACTGTGTGTTTTCCGAAAGCAATTTTAAAAAAAGTTTATAACTTATCAGTTGTAAAGGTGTCTTTTTCCTTTCTGGTAGTCTTTTTTTCTTACCAAAATTCACTAATCTTGAATGTCTGTGAAATTGAATTTCAAATGTAGAATACTTGACTCATTTAAAGTTAAATTTTGTTACTGATTTAATTATAGATTGTTTTTGTAAAGACTGTTTATTTATATATATATATATATATATATATAAAGATGTGATATATATATTTCACATCTTTATCCATTCATCTGTTTATTTTATTTATTTTTTATTTTTTAACATCTTTATTGGAGTATAATTGCTTTACAATGGTGTGTTAGTTTCTGCTTTATAACAAAGTGAATCAGTTATACAAATACATATGTTCCCATATCTCTTCCCTCTTGCGTCTCCCTCTTCATCAAAAAAGCCTTATTTCTATCTGTGTAGAAAACACAGTGAAACAAATCCTTATCGGAAAAAAAAGGAAAGACCCTTTAACCTCCGAGCAGGTATGGTAGTTATCGCGGATGGAGGAGCAGCTGCTGGGGTGGGGAGAGGGAGGGCCTGCTCAGGACTCAGGAGGTTGCTCCTGGATCACTTTTTCTGGATTCCCATTCCCCCTCATCTTGGAAAACAGCACCATTTTCATATGCATGCTTCAAAAATAATACCTTTTCTGACTTTATCCTGTTAATTTTACACTTCAAGTTCTAGGAGTGAAGGAATTGATAACATTTATTTAAAATATTGCATAGCTAAACTTATGCTGTGTGCTGAAATGTTGGGAAGTAGCATGTCAAGGGAGAGTGAGACAAAATAAAAAACAAGCAATGAAGAAACACACAAACCTCTTCAATGTGAGTATGACTTTGGGGGATGCAGGGAGCTCATTTGACTACTAGCAGCTTCCAAGCAAAATGAAAGCATTGACATGTGCATGAATATTGCTTGGTTTTTAAATTCCCCAGACACATCAAAACCTCTTACAACCCCCACTGCCTTCCCCTCTTCTGCTCTTCTTTCCCAGTCAAGGGAGCATTTTATAATGTGCTCTGCTCCAGTGCTCCCAAGCAAGAGGGTCTGCAGCTTAGTGACGTAGGACATGTTTTGGAGTCAGATGGAATTGGGAGGATTCATTTAGATGAAAACAGCAAAGAAGGCTTGGAAGTGCTTCTGCTGTTTGCATTTTCCTGCCATCTCACTCCTGTGTTTCATTTCAAGGCTGCTGTGGCAGTTGTGGTAAAGTTTGTCCCCACTCAGAGGTTTAATTCCCTGTGTCCACCTGAGGTTCCTGTTTCTTTCCTTCTCTTACAATGTCTTATGGAGGAAGCTGCTGTTGTGTTGCCAGCTGAGCAACTTTCCAGAGAACATCCCTTGGCTGAATGGAGCCACCGTTCCTGGAGGGGGGACAGCAAGTGACAGACAGCTGGCACAAGAGGCTGGTCCCTTTGCCACAGTGGAGTAATTCTGTAGTTGTGTCTGTGCTCCAGAGTGCCCCCATGGGGCCAGCTTGCCTCCAGCTAAGACCCCGCTTGACTTTCCCTGCTGCCCTGACCTGCTTCCCTGCCTCTCCTGCCCCTGGGCACTCCCTCAGTATGTGACCGGCCCACAGCACCTTCTAGGCTCGACTTCCAGGGAGGCTGACCCAGTCAGGTCCTTCCCGTTGGCTTTGGCACCTAGAACCCTCGACATGCCAAGGTTGCTCTCCTTTCCAAGCCTGGCCTCCGCACCTCCCCTTCATTCTGTGAACTCCTGGACACCCCGCACTAAACTCTCTTCTGTTCTCCGTTGAGTCAGTGTATATAGTTTGCAGGCACAGAGCTCTGACAGCTTGATGCCTGGGTCTATCAGTATCAGCTCAAGAGAGAGAAGCTACAGAGTGGTTTGAACTGGGAAAGTATAGTATAAAGAATTGCTATAACTATAACAGAGGATTGAAGTAAAGGGGGATGGGATAGTAAGAAGTAAAGAGAACACTGAAAAATACAGGCAGAGCATACAGAAGGAGATAGCTACCCAAGGAAGGGGCCCTGGTCTGAGATGCAGACATTGTCAAAGGGGCTGTGGCCATGGCTTGCTGGACAACAGAGGAGTCAACTGTGGTCCTGCACCAGTGGAACTTGCCAGAAATCCACCTTCCAAGTTGCTGGGGAAATCCATTTACCCAAGGAGTCATTCTACTACAAAACCAGGGAGGGTGCTGTGAAGCTGCTGGCCACTGGGTACCACTGAGTGCTGTGCACTGAGGAGCCAGGTGCTGTGGGAGCCGGGCATGGTTGGGGGTGGGGTGGGCACAGGGTGGGGGACAGTCTTTCCACTGGAGCCTAGAGCTGGAAGGGCCTAGTGCACTGAAGCAGCTGGGCCCTGGAGACATGGCCACGCTGCAGCAGCCCTCTCAGAGAGCACTCCAGAACCCAGCAGCAAAGCCTTCACAGTGTATCTCCAGCACCCCCTGCTGACAAAACTTACTGCCAGTTGGCCAAGGAATCATATTTATAGGACCCAGATCCATTTTCATGCATCAGGCAATGAAGGAGAAATTCAGAGCTGAGAGGTAGTACATTGATAACTGGCACAGCGCCTTATTTCCTCACGTGATGCATTAGCAGGAGCTCTTTCCTGGTCACAGATAGGATAGGGAGTGTATGATAAATACAGTGGAATTGCAAAAGGGTGGGACACTGAACAGGATGAATTGCAACCCTTTCAAAATGGAACATGCAAAGCATTGCCCAGAGCTGTAGTGGAGCCTTTGATCTAATCAGAGCCCCTGATCTCTCACTCTACCAGGCTTTCTGAATCTTCTGAGATGGACAGCACTTGGGGTCTGACTGCCATATTGTTACTGAGTCCAAGCTTGTACTGTTCACCACACGACAGTCCAATAATCGAGAGACAAGTTGTTGGGGCAAAGAATAACAACTTTATCTGGAAAGCCAGCTAACCAAGAAGTTGGTGGGTTCATGCCCCAAAGAACCATCTTGCCTGAGTAAGAAGTCAGGCTTTTTTTTATACTAAAAGAGGAGGAAGTAAAGTCAAAAACTTCCTGGTTCCCATCAGCCTCCAGAGGGGAGTTGTGAATTTCTTCCTCCTCGTAGTCATTCAGAGGTGGGCCTGGTCAGGATGTTTCTTGTGAGCTAAACAAAGGTATTTTAACTTAATGGTCATTACCTGGGAGGCAGGGTTACCAGAGAGGGACCATTATGTGTAATTTAAGCTTATAGGCAACATCTGTTTAGTGATTAACTTGTAACAGGATACAAAAGGTTCTTCCCTATTACAATTCCCCACTGTCAACATCTATTCCATTTCTTGTGATAAAAGAATGGAGACCATTCTGCTGAACTAAGGTGACAAATATTCCTTAGAATCTTTAGTCAGTCCCTTTTATCCACAACTATTTGAACCTAGTGAAACCTCTTAGCACTTTGTTGTCTAATTCATAATTGCATTTGGGGTTTTGGTTCCAGTTCCCAATACATATACTAAATTCCTGTGCTATTTATTTGGATAAAATTAAACAAATTGGCTGCCCCTTTTCCAGCTACAATGGAATTACCATCTATTTCAGTTGGATAGGCAGACCTATTGGAGGCAAACTCATGAATAGTATAGTGCCCAAAGTTTTAATATAATTGGCAATTGCTAGGTCTTTTAACATTTAGAGATTCTCCTACCTGGGTAGACACCTGGAATGGCCTACCATACAATATTTTAAAGGGGCTTAATTTAAGCCTGCTTCTGGGAGCCACGGATCCGTAGCAGGACAACTGGCAAGGCCTTATCCCAAGTTTAATGTCTCTTAACTTTTTAACAACATTCCTTTTTAATATAGGATTCATTTTCTTGTTTTTAACTGTTGATTGTTGTCTCCAGGATGAATGTTGTTATAATGCTTTAATCCAAATCAGGGGATAATTTCCCTAAGGAGGGCATTAACCACTTCAGAGATTTTCTGTCCAGGTGGGATATCCTGAAAAAATGTCCACACAAACACTAGCAGGTTATCTGAAATTTTTGCAGCTTGAGTTAAGTCTATTTTTCAGTCCTGGGGAAACCAAGATGGTGGAGGAGTAGGAGACGTGGAGTTCATCTCTCTCCACAAATGCCTCAAGAATACATCTACAGATGGAACAATTCTCACAGAACACCAGGTGAACACTAGCAGAAGACCTTAGACACCAGTAGGGACAAGAAAGATCTCCACATAACTGGGTAGGACAAAAGAAAGAAGGGGAAAAAAAGAGGAGAGGAAGCGGGATGGGATCTGTGCCCCTTGGGGGGAGCTGAAGCAGAGAAGAGGTTGCCGCATCTGGGGAAGCGCCTCACCAATGGGGAAATCAGCTGGGACAGAAAGGGAGCATCTGAGGCTGTCAGAGGAGGGTGAAACAGCCAGTCTGTGGCAGACAGAACAGAGACCTACACAGATGGTCCGTGCCACAGCCCTGCATGCCCCAGATTGCGACATGTGTCTGCCAGTGCACACAGGGCTAAGAGCTGGAACGTTGGGATTGGAGAGCAAACCCAGGGGGAGGACTGCCACTGACTGTGAGGAGACAGCCTGAGGGGACGGGAGGGAGGAAATCCGCAATGAGGAATGGTTGTGGAGGAAATCCAACTGCCGTAGAAGCAAGGCACCACTGTTGAGTGATGTGCAGGGTCTGGAGCTGCCATTGCAACCTCTCTCCCCCCACGTGATGGCCCCCTGCCCCGCCAGGCACTAGGAAAAGCCCCCACCAGGGCTGACCTTGTGCCGGTTCCCACTAGGGCCGGATCTCATGCACCTGTGACTTTCACCATGCACCTGTCACCGCTGGGGCCCCTGTGACCCAGGCTGTCATGCCACCTCCACGCCCTGTCCTCACTGAGGCAGACCTGAGTGCTCCACGGCAGCTGTGGGAACACACTCCTGTGGGTGGCCCACACACAGAAGTGGAGCTAAAACCATAGCTGAGCCCCAGGGGCACGGCGACTAAGGAAGAAGAACAAAAATATTTCCCTGCAGCTGCACGAACCACAGATTAAATCCCTGAGATTGGCTTGGTAAACCCTTCATCTATGGAATATCTGAATGGACAGTTGTTCCACAACTGAAACCAGTCTAACTGTGGACTTTGGGGACTAGTATATATGGGAGTTGGGCCAGGTCAGAGTCTGAGCTGCCCCCACAGTGGCAAAGAAGGACCAGAGACCTACCTAGAAGTTTCGGAGGGCCTCCTGGGGAGATGGAGGTTGTCTGTGACTCACGGAGGGGGCAAAAACACTGACAGCTGAGTCCCCAGGAAAATATAATTATTACTGTTTTTTATATTTTGTTCTGTTTTTGAATTATTTGTTTTTATTTAGTTTTTAAATTTTTTTATATTTCTATTTCTATGTTACTTTTGTGTTCTGTGTTTTTTCCTTGTTTTTTCTTTCTTTTGTTCTATTTTGTTTTTATGTTGTTTTATCATTTTTGTGTGTTTTGTTTTCTTTGCTTTTTTCTTCAGTTTGCAATCTACTTTAGTTTTTATTTTTTGTTTTTGTTAGTTTGGTTTTTAATTGTTTGATTTCGTTTGGGGTTTATCTAGTTCTCTTGGTTTTTGTTTTTCCGGTTTTGTTTCTTATTTTGTTTGTGTCTTTGTGTTTGTTTTTGTTTGGTTTTGCTTTTACCATTTGTCTGCAGTTTTGTTTGTTTTCTTCCCTACCAATTTTTTCTTTTTTTTTTTTTTTTCCTTTTTGCCGAGCCATGTGGCTTGGGGTGTCTTGGTTCCCAGGCCGCATGTCAGGCCTGAGCCTCTGGGATGGCAGCGCCCAGTCCAGGATGCTGGAACGCCAGAGAATTCCTGGCCCCAGGGAATATTATTAGGTGAGAGCTCTCTCGGAGGTCTCCATCTCAACTCCAAGACCCGGCTCCATCCAACTGCCAACAGGCTCCAGTGCTGAACGCCCCATGCCATACAACAGGCAAGACAGGAATACAAACCCACCCATCAGTATACTGACAGGCTGCCTAAAGTCGCACTAAGCACACAGACACCCCAAAACACATCAGCCGTTGCCCATCAGAGGTAAAAGAATCCAGGTCCACCGCCAGAATGCAGGCACCAGTCCTTCCCACCAGGAAGCCTACACAAGCCACTGGACCAGCCTCGCCCACTGGGGGCAGACACCAGAAGCAAGAGGAACTACAACCCTGCAGCCTGTGGAAAGAAGACCTGAAACACAGTAAGTTAGACAAAATAAGAAGACAGAGAAATATGTTGCAGGTGAAGGAGCAAGGTAAAAACCCACGAGACTAAATAAAGAGGAAATAGGCAAACTACCTGAAAAAGAATTCAGAGTAATGATAGTAAAGGTGATCCAAAATCTCAGAAATAGAATGGAGAAAATACAAAAAACATTTAGCAAGTAACTAGAACTAAAGAACAAACAAACAGTGATTGAAAAACAGAATAACTGAAATGAAAAATACACTAGAAGGAATCAACAGCAGAATAACTGAGGCAGAAGAACGGATAACTGACCTAGAAGATAAAATAGTGGAAATAACTACCTCAGAGCAGAATAAAGAAAAAAGAATGAAAATAATTGAGGACAGTCTCAGAGACCACTGGGACAACATTAAACACACCAACATTTGAATTATAGGGGTCCCAGAAGAAGAAGAGAAGGAGAAATGGTCTGAGAAAATATTTGAAGAGATTATAGTTGAAAACTTCCCTAACATGGGAAAGGAAACAGTCAATCAAGTCCAGGAAGTGCAGACAGTCCCATACAAGATAAACCCAAGGAGAAACCTGCCAAGACACATATTAATCAACCTAACAAAAATTCAAAGAAAAAATATTAAAAGTAGCAAGGGGAAAGCAACAAATAACATACTAGGGAATCCCCATAAGGTTATCAGTTGATCTTTCAGCAGAAACTCTGTAGGCCAGAAGGGAGTGTCAGGATCTATTTAAAGTGATGAAAGGGAAAAACCTACAACCAATAATACTCTACCTGGCAAGACTCTCATTCACATTTGAAGGAGAAATCAAAAGCTTTACAGACAAGCAAAAGCTAAGAGAATTCAGCACCACCAGACCAGCTTTGCAACAAATGCTGAAAGGATTTCTCTAGGCAGGAAACCCAAGAGAAGAAAAAGATGTACAAAAACAAACCCAAAACAATTAAGAAAATGGTAATAGGAATATATGTCATCGTTTATTATCTTCAATACAACTGGATTAAATGCTCCAACCTAAAGACACAGACTGGTTGAATGGATACAACAACAAGACCCATATATATGTTGTCCTCAAGAGAACCACTTCAGACCTAGGGACACATATAGCCTGAAAGTGAAGGGATGGAAAAAGATATTCCATGCAAATGGAAATCAAAAGAAAGCTGGAGTAGCAATACTCATATCAGATAAAATAGACTTTAAAGATTGTTACAAGAGATAAGGAAGGACACTAAATAATGATCAAGGGATCAATCCAAGAAGAACATAATAACAATTGTAAATATTTATGCACCCAACATAGGAGCATCTCAATACATAAGGCAAATGCTAACAGCCATAAAAGGGGAAATTGATAGTAACACAATAATAGTGGGGGACTTTAACACTCCACTTACACCAATAAATAGATCATCCAGACAGAAAATTAATAAGGAAACACAAGCCTTAAATGACACATTAGATCAGATAGACTTAAATTGATACTTAAGTATTCCTGTATTCCTGAAAGCAGCAGAATACAGTTTCTTCTAAAGTGCACATGGAAGATTCTCCAGGATAGATCACATCTTGGGTCACAAATGTAGCCTCAGAAATTTATGAAAATTGAAATTGTTTCAAGCATCTTTTCCAACTATAACGTTATGAGATTCAAAATCAATTACAGCAAAAAAAAAAAAAAAAAACTGTAAGAAAACACTAACGTGGAGTCTAAGCAATATGGTACTAAATAACCAAGAAATCATGGAATAAACCAAAGGTGAAATGAAAAAATTCCTAGAAACAAATGACAATGAAAACATTATGACCCAAAATCTATGGGATTCAGCAAAAGCAGTTCTAAGAGGGAAGTTTATAGCAATACAGTCCTACCTCAAGAAACAAGAAAAAGCTCAAATAAACAACCTAACCTTACACCTAAAGCAGCTAGAGAAAGAAGAAGAAACAAAACTCAAAGTTAGTAAATGGAAAGAAATCCAAAGATCAGAGCAGAAATAAATGAAATAGAAAGAAAAGAAAAACAATAGAGATCAATAAAACTAAAAGCTGGTTCTTTGAGAAGATAAACAAAATTGATACACTTTTAGCCAGACTCACTAAGAAAAAACGGGAGAGGACTCAAATCAATAGAATTAGAAATGAAAAAGGAGAAGCGGGCTTCCTTGGTGGTGCAGTGGTTGAGAGTCCACCTGCCAATGCAGGGGACATGGGTTCGTGCCCCGGTCCAGGAGGATCCCACATGCTGCAGAGTAGCTGGGCCCGTGAGCCATGGCCGCTGAGCCTGCGTGTCCAGAGCCCGTGCTCCACAATGGGAGAAGCCACAACAGTGAGAGGCCTGCGTATCGCAAAAAAAAAAAAAGGAGAAGCTACAACAGACACTGCAGAAGTACAAAGGATCAAAAGAAATTACTACAGGGCTTCCCTGGTGGTGCAGTGGTTGAGAGTCCACCTGCCAATGCAGGGGACACGGGTTCGTGCCCCGGTCCGGGAGGATCCCATGTGCCGCGGAGCGGCTGGGCCCGTGAGCAATGGCCGCTGAGCCTGTGTGTCCGGAGCCTGTGCTCCGCAATGGGAGAGGCCACAGCAGTGAGAGGCCCACGTACCGCAAAAAATTAAAAATTAAAAAAAAAAATTACTACAAGCAACTATATGCTAATAAAATGGACAACCTGGACAAAATGGACAAATTCTTAGGACGGTACAACCTTCCAAGACTGAACCAGGAAGAAATAGAATATATAAACAGACCAATCACAAGTAATGAAACTGAAACAGCAATTTAAAATCTTCCAACAAACAGGGGCTTCCCTGGTGGCGCAGTGGTTGAGAGTCCGCCTGCCAATGCAGGGGACACGGGTTCGTGCCCTGGTCTGGGAAGATCCCACGTGCCACGGAGCAGCTGGGCCAGTGAGCCATGGCCGCTGAGCCTGTGCGTCTGGAGCCTGTGCTCCGTGATGGGAGAGGCCACAACAGTGAGAGGCCCGCGTACTGCAAAAAAAAAAAATAAAATAAAAAAATAAAATCTTCCAACAAACAAAAGTCCAAAACCAGATGGCTTCACAGGCGAATTATAGCAAACAATTAGAGAAGAGCTAACAACTATCCTTCTCAAACTCTTCCAAAAATTTGCAGAGGGAGGAACACTCCCAAACTCATTCTACGAGGCCACCATCACCCTGATACCAAAACCAGACAAAGGTATCACGAAAAAAGAAAATTACAGGCCAATATCACTGATGAACATAGAAGCAAATATCCTCAACAAAATACTAGCAAACCATGGGATAGGGATGGTGGGAGGGAGACACAAGAGGGAGGGGATATGGGAACATATGTATATGTATAACTGATTCACTTTGTTATAAAGCAGAAACTAACACACCATTGTTAAGCAATTATACTCCAATAAAGATGTAAAAAAAAATAAGTCATTGTTAGGAACACGGGATTTAGATAGATTTAAGTGAGCAAATAATTTTTAGGTGAATTTTTTGCAATAATTATGCTTTATGATATGTGAACTAAAAAGTACCTTCCAAAATACTTTTGGTAACTTGAGACCTTACAGTTTTGCTAAGTTAAATGATGGAAATTTACTGAATACCTAGATCATCCCCAAATAAGATAAAATAACTAAAACATTAATTACTAAATATAGGTTTATCCACTGTGGCTTCCTCTTACAGAAAAACTA
The DNA here is from genome assembly GCF_949752795.1 of Hyperoodon ampullatus. NCBI lineage: Eukaryota > Metazoa > Chordata > Mammalia > Artiodactyla > Ziphiidae > Hyperoodon > Hyperoodon ampullatus. Next base: position 72,326,272 of record NC_136916.1, read on the forward strand.
AAGATATTTGGGTATATTGTAACAGGGTAGAAAAAAATCTGACTCCATGTTGAATCTGTTTCTTTTACTTTGACCTTTGCTTTCCAGTGCTTTTGTTCTGTCTATAACTATAAGAATACACAATGGCCTCCCTCAGGGAACACTGTCCCTCTGCCTGAATGTTAAACTAAAGTGCCTTTGTTCAGCTCGCAGGGAAACACCCTGACGCTGCCCAACTGTGAATGGCTGCAAAAAAGAAAAAATTAACACATCCCATCCCTGAGGCTGGCCAAAACCAGGAGATATTTTGCAAGACTTATGGCCTTTTTGGGACTTCCCTGGTGGCACAGTGGTTAAGAATCTGCCTGCCAATTCAGGGGACACGGGTTCAATGCCTGGTCCGGCAAGATACCACATGCCGCAGAGCAACTAAGCCCACGCACCACAACTACTCAGCCTGCACCCTACAGCACACACACCACAACTACTGAGCCCGCAAGCCACAATAATGAAGCCCGCGCACCTAGAGCTCTGCAACAAGAGAAGCACGCACGCTGCAACAAAGAGTAACCCCCACTCACCACAATTAGAGAAAGCCCATGGGCAGCAACAAAGACCTACACAGCCATAAATAAATAAATAAAATTTAAAGAAAAAAAATACTAGCAAACCGAATCCAACAACACATTAAAAGGATCATACACCATGGCCAACTGGGATTTATCCCAAGCATGCAAGGATTCTTTTATATATGCAAATCAGTCAATGTGTTATACCATATTAACAAATTGAAGAGTAATAACCATATGATAATCTCAATAGATGCAGAAAAAGCTTGACAAAATTCAACACCCATTTAAGATTAACACTCTCCAGAAAGTGGGCATAGAGGGAACTTACCTCAATATAATAAAGTCCATATATGACAAACCCACAGCAAACATTATTCTCAGTGGTGAATAACTGAAAGCATTTCCTTTAAAATCAGGAACAAGAAAATGGTGCCCACTTTTGCCACTATTATTCACTATTATTAAAATCAGGAACAAGAAAATGGTGCCCACTTTTGCCACTATTATTCAACATAGTTTTGTAAGTCCTAGCCATGGCAATCAGAGAAGAACAAGAAAAGGAATCCAAATTCATAAAGAAAAGTAAAACTGTCATTTTTGGCAGAAGACAAGATACTATGCATAGAAAATCCTAACGATGTCCCCAGAAAACTACTAGAGCTAATCAATGAATTTAGTAAAGTTGCAGTATACAAAATTAAAACACATAAATGTCTTGCATTCCTATACACTAACAATGAAAGATCAAAAAGATAAATTAAGGAAATAATCCCATTTACCATTGCAACAAAAAGAATAAAATACCTAGGAATAATCCTACCTATGGAGGCCAAAGACCTGTATGCAGAAAACTATAAGATACCGATGAAAGAAATCAAAGATGACACAAACAGATGGAGAGATATACCATGTTCTTGGATGGGAAGCATCAATATTGTGAAAATGACTATACTACCCAAGGCAATTTATAGATTCAATGCAATCCCTGTCAAATTACCAATGGCATTTTTCACCAAACTAGAACAAAAATTTTACAATTTGTATGGAAACACAAAGGACCTTGGACAGCAAAAGTAATCTTGAGAAAAACAAAACGAAGCTGGAGGAATCAGGCTCCCTGACTTCAGACTATACTACAGGGCTACAGTAATCAAGAGGGTATGGCACTGGCATAAAAACAGAAATATAGATCAATGGAACAGGATAGAAAGCCCAGAGATAAACCCTCACACCTATGGTCACCTAATCTGTGACAAAGGCCAGAATATGCAATGGAGCAAAGACAGCCTCTTCAATAAGTGGCGCTGGAAACTGGACAGCTACATGTAGAATAATGAAATTAGAACACTCCCTAACACCATACACAGAAATAAACTCAAAATGGATTAAAGATCTAAATGTAAGGCCAGACACTATCAAACTCTTAGAGGAAAACATAGGCAGAACACTCTTTGACATAAACTGCAACAATATTGTTTTTGATCCACTCCCTAGAGTAATGAGAATAAAAACAAAAATAAACAAATGGGACCTAATTAAACTTAAAAGCTTTTGCACAGCAAAAGAAACCATAAACAAGATGAAAAGACAACCCTCAGAATGGGAGAAATTATTTGCAAATGAAGCAACAGACAAAGGGTTAATCTCCATAATATACATTCTCATGCAGGTCAATATCAAAAAAACCCAAACAACCCAGTCAAAAAATGGGTGGAAGACCTAAATAGACATTTCTCCAAAGAAGACATACAGATGGCCATCAAATACATGAAAAGATGCTCAACATCACTAACTGTTAGAGAAATGCAAATCAAAACTACAATGAGATACCACTTGACACCATTCAGAATGGCCATCACCACAAAATGTACAAACAAATGCTGGAGAGAGTGTGGAGAGAAGGGAACCCTCTTACATTGTTGGTGGGTATGTAAATTGATACAGACACTATGGGGAACAGTATGGAGGTACCTTAAAAAACTAAAAATAGAATTCCCATATGACCTGGCAATCCCACGCCTGGGCGTATACCCAGAGAAAACCATAATTCAAAAAGATACATGCATCCCAATGTTCATTGCAGCACTATTTACAATAGCCCAGACATGGAATCAACTTAAATGTCCATCAACAGAGGAATGGATAAAGAAGATGTGGTACATATAAACAATGGAATATTATTCAGCCATAAAAAGGGACAAAATTGGGTCATTTGCAGAGACGTGGCTGGACCTAGAGACTGTCATACAGAGTGAAGTAAGTCAGAAGGAGAAAAACAGATATCATACATTAACGTGTATATGTGGAATCTGAAAAAAATTGGTATAGATGATCTTATTTACAAAGCAGAAATAAAGATACAGACATAGAGAACAAAAGTTTGGATACTAAGGGGGAAAGGGGAGAGTGGGATAAATTGGGAGACTGGGAATGACATATATATACTATTGATACTATGTAAAAAATAGATAACTAATGAGAACCCACTGTATAGCACAGGGAACTCTACTCAATGCTCTGTGGTGACTTAAATGGGAAGGAAATCCAAAAAAGAGGGGCTATACGTATCCGTATAGCTGATTCACTTTGCTGTACTGTAGAAACTAACAGAGCATTGTAAAGCAACTGTATTCCAATAAAAATTTTTTTTAAAAGAGGGGTATTTTTCAGTCCTCTGTGGGGCATTTTCCTCTGTTTGATTCCCCATCTGGGGAGGTCTGACAGCAGTCTTTGGGTTAAGGAGCTGTGTCTCCTTTTCTGGGATTTTCGTGAGTGCCATCTATAGGCTTACGGGACTGATGTCAAGCTATTCTGTGAAAAACTTCAGGGTGTGGTCTATCAGAAAGTTAGTCAGCTCCTTTCCTGCTGTCAGTTTTACCCAGGGCTCCTGTGGGGAATTAGATACCTCAGGTCCAAGGGAGCCCGCGGACCTCTTCATTCAGAGTGTTCCTCTCTCTCTTGTCTTTTATTGTTCTTCTTCTGTTTTAGCCCAGGGCAATCCGTTTTCCAATGTTCCTCCTCCTTTCAGTAAGCACATTGCTCCTTCCCCAATGGGGGCTTACCTCTCTTCGAGTTACTTGCCCTCTGAGAATCCGATGCCTCTGCCAAAAAAGTGGTGTTTCATTTTGCATTTTCTTTTTTCTGTTGTTGTTCCCTGTTGAATACTTTAAAAACAAAATCTACCAATTGAGAAGGGTTCATTCCAAATGTACCATCTAATTTTTTCAACTTTCTCCTGATATCTGAGGCACTTTGCTCCAAAAGGTCAAAACTACCATTCTAATATTTTCAGGGGCCTAGGGACCTGCATTAGTATGATGTCTGTAGGTCCGATAAATCCTTTCCAAAAATTCAGAGAGTTCTTCATTTGTTTTGCTGAATTTCTTGAATTTTGTCCAAACGCTTTGGCTTTGGTTTCCCTTTTCAAGGCCGTGCCAAGATGCACTAATAAGCAGTGCTCTATTAAGGGCCTTCTTCTCTCACTGGGGCCCCAATTTGGTTCAGCTGTAGATGCTGTCAAGTGGGCTTCAGGTGTAGAGAATCCTCCCTATAAGGTGAGTTGCCATCTTTCCAATTAAAGAAGTCTGAGAAACCTAGCCAGCTGTTCATTTGCACTTAGGCCCCCTACAAGATAATGGCATAGAGGAAATTGCCTTGTCCCTGAAGTGGCTCCTGGCCAAAATTGGGTGCCCTGTTGGGTCTCAGATGGCAACACCAGACCAGATCCTGTGCTCCAGAAACTAACACAGGATTCTCTAATTGATCCCTATAAGCAGGGGAAGTCCTGGGCCCCAGTGTCAGGAATTGGGGCTAGATAGGAATGGAAGGTGGAAGGGGTGGATATATTGGCATTATGGCCAGAGTGGCTGGGACAGCTAGTGCAGCCAGAGGAGTTAAAATTTGAAGCAACATATCCTCACTCTCATTCTTTTCCTTTTCTTATTTTCTCTGATAATAGTACAAATGCTTGCACATAAAGGATTTCATCATTCTTCCCTGCTTTTTTCACAGAATAACTATAGAGTCATTCAAAAGCCACTGTAAAACCATAGATAACAATTGATCATCTAACCATTAAAAGGATGCCTTTTTGCTTTGGCATCAATCAACTGGGATTATGATGCAGTTGAATAGAAACTTGATTACTGCTGTGACAAACAGTTTAAGATAATTACTAAAATTATGCCTCATACCATTTACCAAGATATACCAGAATTTTAGGAGTTCTGTAGAATATGTGTATTAATAACGTTTAACCCTGTGACACAATCTAAGATGTTTTATCATCACTCATTTGACAATGCCTCCACCAAATAAGCCCTATTAGTTTAATATTTCTCTCTGAGATGGAGAGGAAACAAATAATTTGAGGTGTTCCAGGACCCTCTGGAAAACCCCAAAGTTAACCAGAGTTCAAATGACCCCCATTTTGAACTTGATCTTTGGGAAGTTTGTCAAAAATATCAAAAAGTTTTAACCAGTGATAATAAAAGATCTCAATGGCAAATAGAGATCACTTAATCAAAGAACCTCACAACCTGTTACCAAAAGCAGTTCAGTATTTTAAGAAAATTTTGTCCTCTTATAGAACCAAATTCAGGTTTTATATCACTTTACCTTTAAGATTTATTTTCTTAATTAAGTTCAATCTTATCTTAAAACTTAGTTCAGTTTCGAGTTATGAAAATCTGGAGAGACTATTCTAGATAGACATTCCCAAAACATTATTCCCATAGAGGTTACCCCAGAACTCTTTACTTCATTTACCTCTATTTTATTTACCTAAAAGCCTTGTCACATTGTTATTTTCCTTGCTGACAAACTTTGTAACAGGTATAAGGTATTATTTGATTTCTAGTAAACCCAGGTACAATGAAAGTATTATACTTAAAGTTGTTGACTCTAAAGATCTATCTGTATCAAACCCACAAGCTTAAGTTAACTAACACCAGATATTAATTCAATACTGCGTTTTTCCTAAATCATGTGAACCTGAAATCCAGCCAGTTTCTTTTATATTTGAGTATTTATATGAGCAATTTCCTTAAGCCAATTAAATAGAGCTCTTTTACAAATTAATTTTGGCAGTGCCACACATCTATAACACACAAACAAACACAGGGACCTCATAGTTCCTATTCCAAAATTTTAGACATGAGTCAGGTATGACAATATAAAACCCATCAGTTAGAAAAGAGGTTGGATTCAAATTGGGCTCCTGGCAGATGGGATAAATCAAGGTCACCTGTCTACATAGCTAAATCCTTATACGAATGTATATGGAAAAGACACTTCTATTTCTATTTGTAGCTTTTGGTGATTTTAGGAACCAAGAGGAACCTTTCTCTTCTTCCTTGGACTGTTCCACTCTTGGACAAGAACAGACTGTTTTTTTCCTGTTCCTTTCCTCCATTTGATATCAGTAAAAGTTTTAAGTATCACAAAACTGATTTGGCTGTAAATGGAGAACAGTACCACACAAAATGAAACAAAAAGCCCAAAGAACAAACAGAAAATGCTAAATAAGCCCTCAAGTTTGGTCGTGGGGTTTTACATATACCAACAACACAGGAGACCATAGATGATGTAATTAACACAGCAAGAGTAGCAGTACACAATGCACAGGGTCCCAAAATAACCCTTTCTAAAGCCCCTGTGGAGATCTTAACAGGTACTGTGGCCACATATTATTACAATAAGATATCATCTTTCTCTCACCCTTGGGTTCAGAGCTACAATCAGATCCCTTATCCAAAATGCACCTCAGAGGACTTTCTTTAGTGGTAGTTGAAACATTCTCCCCTTTTCAAGACAAACAAAACACAAAGAAATGCTAGCATCCAAAGAAACAAACAAACTGTTTCACAAATTGGGTGGAAGTCCAACAACTCTTTCCGCTCTCCAACAGGGTACCCCACTCAAATACAAAAGACATTGTCTTGTTCTGTAGAAAAGGCCCCAAATGGAGAGGAAATAAAGTTCCTGGCTGTTCACACTGGAGCGACTTACCCTACTATATGGAGCCTGTTGGCTCCCAAATGTTGATTCCTTGCTCCAACTGCCAAGCTCTGGGGCAGCCAGTGCCACTTCAGGGAATTTTGGAGGGCAAATCCTCAGGACAAATGGTCCTGGCAGCTCCTTGTGCCTTACTTGAAAATTCCCCAACTGGGGATGGCTGGCCATGAGCAGCAAGGCTCATGGCTAGTTCGCCAAAATTTGTTACTGAGTCTAAGTTTGTACTGCTTGCCACATGACAGGCCAATAATGGAGAGACGAGTTGATGGGGCAAGGAATAATGACTTTATTTGGAAAGCCAGCTAATCGAGAAGATGGTAAGCTTGTGTCCCAAAGAGCCATCTTGCCTAAGTTAGAACTCAGGCTCCTTTTATACCAAAAGAGGAGAGAGTAAAGTCAAACAGATCCTAGTTGCCATCAGCCTTCAGAGGGGAGGTATGAAGTTCTTCCTCCCTGTAGTCATTCACAGGTGGGCCTGGTCAGGATGTTTCCTGTGAGCTGAACAAAGGTATTTTAGCTTACTGGTCATTACTGGGAGGCAGGGTTCCCAGAGATGGACCATTATGTATAATTTAAGCTTATAGGCAACATCCCTTTAGTGACTAACTTGTAATAGAATACAAAAGTTTCTTCCCAATTACAATATCTCACTCTTGTCCAGCAAGAACACAGCTCAGGCATTATTGCAGAAACTCCCCACTTTCAAAAAGACATTGCTTTCCCCTGGCAAATGGGAATCCCAATCCCAAATTAAAGCAGTGTCTAAGAGGAGGCATGCACACTCTGTGGGTCAAATTATTTTGTTTCTGTTCCTCTTCTTAACAAGCTTGCAGTCCCATACCTTGGCTGTCATAGGAACAGCTGTATGGATACAGTGTTCCCTTGAGCCGTAGGTCTGCTCATAGAACTCTTAAGCAGCTCCAGGCTTTTTAGCAATGTGTCATACTTGTGGATTTTTGTAATTGTGATCTTCCCAAGGTCTACTGTCAAGTTGTTAGGAGACATTTGTCCTAGACTTTCAGGGCATATTGGACAGATCACTGCACCCAGAGGCAGACTGCTTCTCTCCTGAGGTAGCTGGGTCACTGGGAAAACCCTCTCAGAGTGCCTATGTCAGTTGCTGCATCCATCCAATAAATGTTATATCAAAAAGCTCTTAATGTCATGTATTTCTACAGTTCTACTGTGTATTAAAGATTTGTATTCTGTTAGAGAGACTCATGCAGGAACCAAAATGTACACACAATCATGTCTTCCCTTTCATTTCTATGCATATATGTGTGTCTGAGTGTGTTTATATGTAAGTATGTGAGGGAAAAATTGATAGGGTATAGATGAAAATGTTCACCATACTTATTCCAGGAGGTAGGATTATGGATAATTTAAATTTCCTTCTGCATACTTTACCAAGTCTTCAAAATGCTGCACAATCTGAATGTATCATACTTATAATTGGGAAAAATAAATGTTATTAGAAGTAATATAGCCTCTTCAACGAGTGGTGCTGGGAAAACTGGACAGCTACATGTAAAAGAATGAAATTAGAACACTCCCTAACACCATACACAAAAATAAACTCAAAATGGATTAAATATCTAAATGTAAGACCAGACACTATAAAACCCTTAGAGGAAAACATAGGCAGAACACTCTATGACATAAATCACAGCAAGATCCTTTTTGACCCACCTCCTAGAGAAATGGAAATAAAAATAAATAAATAGGACCTAATGAAACTTAAAAGCTTTTGCACAGCAAAGGAAAACATAAACAAGACAAAAAGACAACCCTCAGAATGGGAGAAAATATTTGGAAACGAAGCAACTGACAAAGGATTGATCTCCAAAATTTACAAGCAACTCATGTGGCTCAATACCAAAAAAACAAACAACCCAATCCAAAACTGGGCACAAGACCTACATGGACACTTCTCCAAAGAAGATATACAGATTGCCAACAAACACATGAAAAGATGCTCAACATCACTAAGCATTAGAGAAATGCAAATCAAAACTACAATGAGGTATCACCTCACACCAGTCAGAATGGCCATCATCAAAAAATCTACAAACAGTAAATGCTGGAGAGGGTGTGGAGAAAAGGGACCCCTCTTGCACTGTTGGTGGGAATGTAAATTGATACAGCCACTGTGGAGAACAGGATGGCGGTTCCCTGAAAAACTAAAAATAGAACTACCATATGACCCAGCAATCCCACTACTGGGCATATACCCTGAGAAAACCATAATTCAAAAAGAGTCATGTGCCACAATGTTCATTGCCGCTCTATTTACAATAGCCAGGACATGGAAGCAACCTAAGTGTCCATCAACAGATGAATGGATAAAGAAGATGTGGCACATATATACAATGGAATATTACTCAGCCATAAAAAGAAACGAAATTGAGTTATTTGTAGTGAGGTGGATGGACCTAGAGTCTGTCATACAGAGTGAAGTAAGTCAGAAAGAGAAAAACAAATACCGTATGCTAACACATATATATGGAATCTAAGGGAAAAAAAAAAAGGTTCTGAAGAACCTAGGGGCAGGACAGGAATAAAGATGCAGACATAGAGAATGGACTTGAGGACATGGGGAGGGGGAAGGGTAAGCTGGGACGAAGTGACAGAGTGGCATGGACATATACACACTACCAAATGTAAAATAGATAGCTAGTCGGAAGCAGCTGCATAGCACAGGGAGATCAGCTCGGTGATTTGTGACCACCTAGAGGGGTGGGATAAGGAGGGTGGGAGGGAGACGCAAGAGGGAGGGGATATGGACATATATGTATATGTATGGCTGATTCACTTTGTTATACAGCAGAAACTAACACACCATTGTAAAGCAATTATACTCCAATAAAGATGTTAAAAAAAAATGAAGTAATATTCACCTCATCATTTTGTAGAGGACATATACCCGTGTTACACACATGCAAAAACAGACTGCCTCTGCAACCCATACTCACTGAAGGAATGAGCACACAGAGCTTGCATTCTGTGGGTCTGTGCTTTCTTGCAGTGCTCTTCTGTCTTCCGGGAGAATAGAAGCTATTTTCAAACATCCTCAACTGTCTCTGATTACGCTGGTAATTTTATTACTCAAAGATGATTGAAGCTGCCCTTTCCAGAAGAAGAGGGAAGAAGGGCAGGTTAGAAAAGGAAGAGTGTTCCAAGTGTGTTGGGGAAGCAAGAAAGCTAGGAGGCAGAGGCTGGATATCCAGACCCCCTGGGGGTAAATCATCCCCTATTTGAGGAGGGCGGTGTCCAGTTTACACTTATACCACCTTCTCTGAAACACAAAAGATTTTTCAACATCCTGAATGCAGTTTAAACCTTGCTTTTTGTCTTCTGTGCCAATATAAAAAGAGGCAGAAAATCAATTTGGGGTATTGCTTCCCATTGGTAATTCATCGCTGCATTTGATGTGGCACGGAGGCGTCCTGGGACAGTATCAAGTAGTTATGACCATCTGTCAAGTTGTAAATATCTATTTTTCATCATTGAGAGTGACTGTGGCCCAATATCACCTGTGTCATCCTTCCCTCTTCTGTTCCATTAGACTGCATCCTTCATGGTGACACTGGTTTTAAAAGAAAAGTCTTGTGAATATAAGTTTTGCATCAACAGAATGTCTTCTCCTGCATCTTTGGGAATGGAATTGTACGTACCAACAGTCTGAAGAGTTTTTGGTCAGTTCATATCCTTGTCCTTTCTTGTCTTAGAGATGAAAGTAGCAGATTTGATGAAATTTTAAGGCTCATGATAATTGGTATAAAGGAAGAAGCTGAAACCTGTTTCTGGTTGGCCCTGAACCAGCTGTGACCCTACGTCATCCTGGGAAGCCAGGGATGGAGTGAACTGGTAGGATCTGTTTATTTAGTAAATAGGAATCTTAGGAAAAAAGCAGTGAAGTAAATGTCTCAATGATAAGTGACCATATTTTATTCTGAGTTTAGAAAAAGAGAACTACCCAATTAAGATTTCTTTGTGTTCAGATAGTTGCTCAGTCTCCCACTGTCTGGCTGAAACCAGCTTCACTTCGCAAATGCAAATGGAGGCTGCAAGGCCCTTTTCCACCTAAGGACCTCCGGAGGCCCTGGAGAATCCGCTTGACTGCTGCGTTCTAATTTTTCTTCATCTGACTAACTTGAAATATGTCTGATCTTGCATTCAGTGTCTGTGTTGTTTTTCAAAATCTGGGCTCCCTTGTATCCTAGGCAACCGTTTAGAGCAGAGGTAATCTAAAGTAGAAGGCTGCTTGTGTATTTTTGTCACAATCCCTACTCCCAACTAGCAGTAACTATTTTGGTTTTGTCGTTTTGACCCTTTGGGTCAAATTAGTAGTGGCATTTGGTGGCACTGCCTTGGGCTGAGGGAACACGTCTGTGCTTTTACCACCTGCACCTTCCCTGCCCTCTTTTCTCTTAGTTCAGTCAGCTTGGACAGAATTGTGGAGAGACGGGGAATGAGGAGGGACAGTGCTAATTATACAGTTACTAATACATGGCCCAGTCCTGCTTTTTATCTTTGCTGGTGAATGCCCTGATGGTGCTGCAAACTTGAATGTTCTTAGGGAAAGCTGTTTACCAGTCCTGATTTGGTGCTGTAGCTTGATAAATCTCTGATTTTCAGCACCATGTCCAGAAACATGATTGCTCTTCATTTACCGGTGTCAACTTAAAAAAAAAAGCACAACATGAGAGTTGCAAGTTAAGTTTTATTGGGGGCAAAATGAGGACTATAGTCCAGGAGACAGCATTTCAGATAACTCTGAGAAACTGCTTCAAAGAGATAGGAGGGGAGGTCAGTGTATATGTGATTTTGGTGAAGGGGGAGTACCTGCAATCAAGCATATATTTTTTGCAGAAGGTTTCTGCTAGTCTTGTGAAGGTTACTGCTAGTCATGAGGAGCAGATGTCACCATGAAGGATTTTAGTGCTTTTCTGGATATGAGGAGATAGAAGAATTGGGCTCATAAAATCAGCTCCTGAAAATATCTCACTATCTGAAGACCTGTTCTGCCAGTTTTTTTTCCAGAGCACAGAGTGCCTCATTTCTGCTCTCCACCTGAACTCCTTTCAGGGGGTGTTGAAAGTCAGCAGCTGCAGTAGCACATGGTTTAATCCTTGTAGAGGTAGATGGCAAGTGCCAGTTTGTAGTTGATACCAGGCACTGTGCTAACTGTGGGAGTGCCAGGACAAACATATTACATGTCGCTGGGATCCCTCTCTTTCTGGGTTCATTGTGGTGAGAGTGGGTTCTTCCTCTCAGCAGTAAAGCAGTACCCATTCTAAATATGCTGAAGACCTGTTTTCTGGAGATGTCAAAATTATATTTGTAGTCAGATACGGATATTTACTCTGAATTTTGGTTGTTAAGGTGTCACCATGTTAAAGTCTATCTTAGAGCTTGAACATTCTATTCAGGAGCTCTAGAATAAGTTTTTTGTTTTTTGTTTTTAATATTTATTTACTTATTTATTTTGGCTGTGCCAGGTCTTAGTTGTGGAACGTGGGATCTTCGATGCAGCATGTGAGATCTTTAGTTGTGGCATGTGGGATCTTTTTTTTTTTTTTAAGTTGCAGCATGCATGCAGGATCTAGTTCCTCAACCAGGGTTTGAACCTGGGCCCCCTGCATTGGGAGCACAGTCTTACCCACTGGACCACCAGAGAAGTCCCTAGAATAAGTTTTCTGGTGAATAGCAATTACTTTTCTCTTTCAAAGTTGTGGGAATAAGGAAAAATAGTCTTGACACCTCTCAAGCTGTATCAATTCATTCAAATAAAACCTCACAGAGTTTTCTCTGCCCATTGGTCAGCCTCAGGGCGCAGACAAGAAATCCGGGTCACATCTAATATCAGGACAATATTTAAGCCATATGCAAAGCTGGATCTCAGTTAATACAACCTTGCTTTTCTCATCCTACCCTTAGAATTGAGAGCCTATTACAGCACCTTGTCTCCAGTTTTTCTGTTTGCGATGACAGAAAAACTCTCCTTGTCTGTGTCCTGGAAGGCTAGATACTTGCCTGGTAAGCCTTCTCGTGATCTGAAGACTCTTATCTGTAAGAAAATACATTATTTGTTTTTCATTTTATAAATGGAATTCCTTTCCCCAATCAATTTTCTAATATTGTGAAGTAGATTAAGTTTGTCTTCAGCATCTTTTCACCCTCTCTTGAAGCACCGTTAGTATTCTAGAAAACTCATTCACAGCCAGATAGTGATTCATCTTATTTTAGGATTCTACAAGGCACTCAGAATAGACCAAAGTATCACCTCTCTCAGGGGACATGCTCGTCAATTCCCAGGGACAGTTTTACCCTGTGGACTTCTGGTGGGTGGTTAGCCATCTCTGCAACAATCCACTCCTCTAGTCACCAAATAATTTTTGAAATAGAACAGACACTTTCACCACTGTCCTAAGCAGACAACCACATTCCTGTCAAGGACTGCATCCAGCTTAACATGTGAGATGTTTGGGCAGTTTGTCTAGTCTGGTGTGACTCCTTGGGTCCAGAGATTTATGAGCCCTGCAGTGTCCCTGCGCACAGCCATCCATACATGGTGGAGAAGCAGAGACAGAACCATCTCATAAAAACCTGCTTCAGGAGAAGAGAAGAAAGGGTGCACATAACCCACACAACCTCCAAGAATCCAGCCTCAAGAGGTCCCACCTAGAACATGCAGAATCTCTGCCCTGGCAAAGGAGGAAGCCCGTGGCATCTGTTCTGCCTGCCAGGTGGATATCAGCAGGGTGCCTTCCTTGGGGGTAGTATGGCATATGTTTCTGCTACATGGTGGCTACATTGACCATATGAAACAAACTTGGTTGTTAAGCTTATTTTAAAGACAACAGTGTCACCTGATCATCTATGAAGTCCTGAGTCCCCATGTTTGACTGAGATTTATTATTTTTTTTATAAAGGGAAAAAGAAGTGAAAAGGTTTTATTTATTTATTAATTAATTTTTTCATCTGCTTTTATTAAGATGTCATTGACCTACAGCACTGCATAAGTTTAAGGTGTACCGCATAATGATTTGACTTACATACATCATGAAATGATTATCACGGTAAGGTTAGTGAACATCCATCATCTCATTGAGATTCAAAACAAAGAAATAGAAAAAAAATTTTCCTTGTGATGAGAACTCTCTTAGAAACTTTCATATAAAACATACAGCAGTGCTAATTATATTTATATTGCATATTATATCACTAGTAATTATTTTTTCTTATAACTGGAAGTTTGTATCTTTTGATCACCTTTATCCAATTCCCCCTCTCCCATCCCCTACATCTGGTTACCACTAATCTAATCGTTTATTCTATGAGTTTGTTTATTTGTTTCTTTGGAGTATAACTGACCTACAACACTATGTTCATTCCTGTTACACAACATAGTGATTTGATATTTCTGTACGTTTAATAATGCTCATCATGATACATCTAGTTATGTCATCATACAAAGGTATTACATAGTTACTGACTATGTTCCCCACACAGTACATACATAGCAATCTATGTATATGTGATTATTTTAAGTTGCTGGTCTCTAAGTTCCAATGCATTTTAATAACGCTGCATTTTTTTCTGCCTTCCCATGTTTACTGTTTTTGACATCATATTTTACATCTTTTGTTTTGTGTTTCCCTTAACTACTTATTGTGGACATAGATGATTTTGCTGCTTTTCCCTTTTAACCTTCCTACTAGCTTTATATATGGCGGATTTACTACCTTTACTGTTTATTTGCTTTTACCAATGAGATTCTTACTTTTTTAGTTTTCATATTTCTTGTTGTGGCCTTTTCTTTTTTGCATAGCGATGTCCCTTTAACATATCTTGTAAAGCTGGTTAGGTGGTACCAAACTCTTTAACTTTTGTTTGTCTGTAAAACTTTTGATTTCTCCATCAAATCTGAATGAAAGCCTTGCCAGGTAGAGTATTCTTGGTTGTAGATTCTTCCTTTTCATCACTTTAAATATATCATGCCACTCCCTTCTGGTCTGCAGAGTTTCTGCTGAAAAATAAGCTTATAACCTTATGGGAGTTTCCTTGTATGTAATTTCCCTTGCTGCTTTTAATATTCTCTCTTTATCTTTAATTTTTGTCATTTTAATTACTATGTGTCTTGGTGTGGTCCTCTTTGGGTTGATCCTGTTTGAGACTCTCTGTGCTTCCTGGATCTGGATGTCTGTTTCCTTTACCAGTGTAAGGAAGTTTTCAGCTATTATGTCTTCAAATGTGTTCTTTGCCCCTTCCTCTCTCTCTCTCTCTCTCTCTTCTCCTTCTGGGACCCCTACAATGTGAATGATAGTACACTTGTTGTTGTCCTGGAGGTTTCTTAAACTGTCCTTATTTATTTTTATTCTTTTTTCCTCTTTCTGTTCAGCTTGAGTGATTTCCACTACTCTGACTTCCAGCTCACAGATCTATTCCTCTGTATCATTTAATCTATTGTTGATTTCTTTTCGTATATGTCTCATTTTAGTTATTGTATTTTTCAGCTCTGTTTAGTTCTCCTTTATATTTTCTAACTCTTTGTTAAAAATTTCTGACTTCATCCATTCTTCACCCAAGTTCTTTGATCATCTTTACAGTTATTACCTTGAACTCTTTCTTGGGTAGATTGCCTATCTCCACTTCACTTAGTTTTTCTGCTGGATTTTTTTTTTCTTGTTTCTTTATTTAGAGCATGTCCCTGGTTCATTCCTGGGCATAGCTGGGTCCTGGGATCTCTGGCTATAGTGCCCTGGCTGTCCTGCCTGTGTTGGCCTGTTGCTGGGTGCCGCTGGATCCCAATATGGTTGGTCTTAGAGCTGGTGTTGGCCTGCTGGTGGGCGGGGCCATTGCCCAGGAGGTCCCAGGGCTGGTGCTGGCCTGCTGGTGTACAAGACTGGTCCTAGGGCTAGTGCTGGCACACTGCTGTGTGGGGCCAGATCCTGGGCCCTCTGTTGGACAGACCCAGGCCCTGAGGCAGCTTGTGGGCTCAGGGGGTCTTAGGGCAGCAGGCCTGCTGATGGGTGGGGCTTTGGCTCTGCCACTAGTTGCTTGGCCTGAGGCATCCCAGTACTTGTGCTGAGAGGCTGGTGGGTAGTGCTGCTACCAGCACTAATAAGCTAGAGGGAGGATTCCAAAATGGCACTTGCCAACATCAGTGTCCATGTGGTAGAACCATCTCTCCACAGTAGCTGTCACCAGTGTCTATGTCCCCAGGATAAGCTCCAGTTGCCTCCTGCGTCTCCTGGAGATTCTGCAAGATTAGCTGGTAGGTCTGACCTAGGCTCCTTTCAATTACTGCTCTACCCTAGGTCCTAGGGCATGTGAGACTTTGTGTGCACCCTTTAAGAGTGAGTCTTTATTTCCCACAGTCCTCTGACTCTTCTGAAGTTAAGCCCCTCTGGCCTTCAATGCCTAATGCTCTGGGGGCTTGTCTTCCTGGCATAGGACCCCAGGCTGGGGAGCCCCATGTGGGGCTTGGACCCCATACTTCTTGGGGAGAACCTCTGCAATTGTGATTATCCTTCTGTTGGTGGGTCACCCACCTGGGGGTATGGGTCTTGATTATACCCCGATTCCACTGCCCTACCTGTCTTGTTGTGGTTCATTCTATGTATCTTTAGTTGTGGGAAGTCTTTTCTGCTAGTGTTCAGGTTGTTCTCTGTTAATAGCTATAATTTTGATGTGCCTGTGGGAGAAGGTGAGCTCGGGGTCTTCCTACTAATATTATTTCTTGATAGCTTTTTAATTGAGATATAATTGACATACAACATTTTATTAGTTTCAGGTGTACAACGTGATGATTTGAAATTTGTATATATTGTGTAATGATCACCACAGTAAGTCTGACTAGCATTTGTCACCACACATAGTTAAATTTTTTTTTTCTTGCAATGAGAACCTTTAAGATCTACTTTCTGAGCAACTTCAAATATACGATACTGTTAACCATAGTCACCTTGCTGTACCTTCCATCCCCAGGGGCTGAGAATTCTTAATGGAATTTTGTTGTTCAACATCTTTTATGGTTTTACTTCATATTATTGACTTCAGAAGCAGTCGATTTCATCTCCATAAAGGCTCTAAATTTCTGGATTCTCTTTCTTTCTACCATTTATTTCTGGTTTTGCACAAGTTAATATTTGACTGAGCTCAGTTTGTTCTTATACCTCGTCAATTAGTTCACTGTATTATTATATTAGCACACACTCAGTTACAAAGAACAATGTATATATATATATATATATATTTTTAAATTTTTTTTATATTATATACTCTGAGGGACAGGAGTCCAGGCATGACTTGACAGGGCTGTCTGCAGGGCTTTCTCATCTTGGCCTGACTGAGGAAGGCTCCACTTCCAAGCTCTTATGGTTATAGTTCATACACAGTTGAACTGAGGGCATCAGTTTGTTACGGTGGCCGAAGACTGCCGTCAGCCCCTGCTGCAAAGGACCCATCCAGTGTGGCTGTTTGCTCCATCAGAGCCAGCCAAGGAGAGAGTCTTAACAAGATGTACATTACGGGAGTGATATCTAGTCACTTTACTGTATGCTCTTTGTTAGAAGCAAGTCACAGATGCTGCTTATACTCTGGGGCAAGGGATTACACAAGGGCTTGGGGACTAGGAAGTGAGACAATTTCAGGCTATCCTAGAGTGTCTATTGAGAGTCTTCCATTTGTGAATGTAGCACTTACTCTGTACAACAAAACTTAAGTCACCTGTTGAAATTCAGATCAATTAGTAACCTGATACTAAGTGGTACAGCAAGGGATGAAATTTAGTTTTTAGTGTAACACACTTAGTGGTGTGTGTGTGTGTGTGTGTGTATACATGTGTGCTTGTGGGGGTGGGTGGGTGGGTGGGTAAATGGAAGGGACAGGTAGAAGGTGGAAGAGACTAGAAGGTAGAGCTGAGAGATGGGTTGGAAGTGGTTGGTAAAGGACATGAATGTCACACTGATGCTTCATTCTGAAGGTCCAGGAGGAGCTGTTGTGTTTGAAAGTCTGAGAGGCTATCTGCACCCTTCAAGTAGTTTTCAGTAATAATCATTTCGTACCTAACAGCTTATGCTCAAAGTTGATATTAGGAAAAGATAATTTTTACTGATACCAGTGTGTGAATCTTAAATTATCAACTTCAAGTTAAATCAAACAATTTTTAAAATAATTTTTGAAACTCTGGTTGCTGATTTTGATTATCATTTCTTCTCATTTGTTTAGAGTAATAACACTGGCTACTACTAGCACTTGAGGTTATGTGAAAAGTATTTAACAGAAAGACTACCTTCTTTTATTGAACAAAATATCTTAGAAGTATTTAGTGGGATAGGTTATGTTACTTTAAAGGCATATTCAACTTTGAAAACATTTTACTTGCAAATGTAAGTACATGGGTTTTGCCTTGATTGAGCTGCATTATAGATTCCTGAGGAAAGAAACTGAATTTTGTTTTTTTGACTGCCCAACCCCAAGGATAGTACCCACCACAGAGTAGGAGCTCAGTGCTGACTTTTAGAAAAAAAATGAGTTATATAATTCATCCTCAACCAAGTGCAAAAATGAAGGCAGCTCCTAGGAGATGACAGCTTTGGGCAGCCAGTGGAGAGTTCTTACTATGGTGTTTGTACAAGAAATCCCTTCTACCCTCTTGAGTAATTCATTACAGATGAAAGAGTCAAACAATTCAAAACGCAGAGGGTAAGCTGGTAGCGATGTTCAAAGTTATATAGTTAGAATAATTTTTTAAAGTCACATGATAGGGAAATGTGATCTTTGCTATTCAAAGAATTTACAAGTCATTTTGTTGACCTTAATTTTCTATGAGAGAGCCAGGTTGGCTTCCTGGTGGAGGTGATATTTGTGCTGGAAAGATAAGTACCTTGTGTGTCAGACAGTGAGAGATGCAAAGGATTCCAGTCTAGGGGAACCATAGTGTGAAGGTCTTGATGGAGGTGATTGTCACCCAGATACATGTGTGTCTCGTCTACCATCTTCCAGTCCCTTCAAGAATGAAATGAAACTCAGAGTCTTTTAGTGTTTATTTAGCATGTAGAGTTTCTGCACTGAATGTCATGGGCATTTTTTATTTTCAAGGGCTTCTTCCCAGTCCTGAGCTTGCTAGTCTTAAACCCTGGATGCCCTTCTTGTGGGCTCTGTATATGTTTCCTTCTGTCTTGGTTTCACAGGGATGCTGGCACCACAGCACTTTGCATTTATTGGATCAGAGTGTTGACATTGGATGGGTCTTGTAGGTGATCTCACCTAGCCCTTCCTTGGGAGACTGAAGAAAGCTCCACAAAAGATATCCACATCCAATCCCTGGGTCCTGTGAACGTCACCTTATTTGTAAAAGGGCCTGTGACTATGGGATTAATTTATCAATCCTGAGATGAGGTCATCCTGGATTATCGGGGGGGGGGCTCCTAAATCCAATGAGAAGTGGCCTTATAAAAGAGAAGCAGAGGGAGGTTTGAGACAGACAGAGGGAGAAGATGGTGTGAAGAGGGAGGCAGAGATTGGGGTGTTGTGGCCACAAGCCACGGAATGTGGCAGCTACCAGAAGCTGGAAGAGGCAAGGAAGGATTCTCCCCTAGAGCCTCTGGATGGTGGCTGGCTGTTAGCGAAACAGCCTCGCCGCCTGAGAGATGCGGTTTCGCGAAAGCATTATGCATTTCCAGCCTCACAGGGCAGTTGCTGTATTGCCGCTGTGTTTGTGGTATACGTTTCATCCGCCATGCAGTTCCAATTGTGCGAGTATTGTGCTACTTCACAAGGGCTTTCTTCTAATGGGAATTGGGACGAAAAGACCCATATGTTCCCAAGGGCTTGCACAGCCATACTCCAGCTCTTTAGACTCCTTCGAGCCCTGCTGGATTTTCCAGGGCAGCTGCTCTCTCATTCTCTCATTTTTCTTCTATTCTATTCTATTCTGGGGTGCATTAATTTTAGAAATGCAAAGACAAACAGGGACTAATTTGCAGATGCCCCTTATGGCTTAATGGATTGTTTCCTGCGTTGACCTTTGTGGGCAAGTGGCAGCCAGAGGAACACAAGCATCTTCCTTGCCTTCTCCACAAGCCATCCTCTGTAGCCTTGTCAGCTTCCTGAATACTTTGAGGAAATTGGATAAAGATGAAAGAAACGGCTTCCTGAGATGGCCAGTGATTTTCCAGGCTTTGTTGTGATCAGCTGATCTCTTCTCTTACTCAGCTGAAGGTGGCTCTGGAAACCAAAGGAAGGGCTTTTTCTCTCTAGTCCTACACAGTGTTTAAGGCTGAGGCCTGTCAGAGGTAAGGCAAGCTCTATGGTTGGATCTTCCCTGCAGTGCAGTTTTGAGCATCACCACAGCCCAGCACACACTTGCACTGTGCCCTGGCCCACATAGCAGGGGTTTCAGGTCAGGTCACATCAAGGGCTTAAAAATGTTACTATTTCCTCAGGCTCTCAGAGATGCTGAACACACAGAATGTGGGTTTTCCTTGGATGATGGTTAATTTTATATGTCAACTTGAGTGAGCCAGAGGGTGCACAGATATTAGGTCAAACTTTATTCTAGGTGTGTCTGTGAGGGTATTTTTGGATGAGATTAACATTTAAATGGGTGTACAGAGTAAAAGCAGATTGTCCTCCCTAATGTGGGTGGGCTTCACCCAATCACTTGAAGGCCTGAGTCAAACAAAAAGCTGACCCTCCCTAAGTAAGAGAGACTTTGTCCTACCTGGTGGCCTTCAAACGGGAACATCAGCTTTTTCTGCTTTTTTATTCAAACTGAAACACAGCGTCTTGATGCCTTGAGCCTGCAGCCTTCAAATGAGAACGACACCATTGATTCTTCTGATGCTCAGGCCTTCAGACATGGACTGGATCTGCACCACTGGCCCTCCTGGGTCAGCACCTTGCCTACTCACCTTCCAGATCTTGCTACTTACCAGCCTCCATTATCCCATGAGCCATTTCCTTTTAACAAATCTCACTATGTATGCGTCCTATTGGTTCTGTGTCTTTGGAGAACTCTGATGAATACACCTTTTTTCATCTTATCATTTGGTATTTTGACTATTTACTCAGTTCTTCTTACAATATTTCTAAATTTGGAAAACCAAGTTCTTAGCTCTTTATGCTGTGGGAAAAAAACCCATATTTAGAAAAGGTAAAATATGCTTTGATCAAATACATTAAGAAATCTGTAGAAGTAAAATAAAACTACAGTAGAGAAACTGGAACATGGGCCATGCATGGAATATTGACGTGACAAGAGGAAAAGTACCTCTTCTGGAGGATGTAACGTGGCACCAGCATCACTGGATCATCGTCCAGGGTCAGGAGTTAAGGATAATCTCTAGATCAGGTGAAATGTGAGGCAATATGACACATTTCAAAGGAGTCAAACCTATTTGGAAGCAAGATATGTCCCTAGGAAAGATGTATCCTCTTTGAGTCATCCCAAGCCCCCCAAATCCACAGGGTCCCTTATTGCTACAGAAATAGTCCAGGGATAAGCATAGTCTCTCCCTGAGACTGTAATTGTCAGGATGAAATGTCTTTTGCATGATGACCTTAATACAGGTTCAATAAACATCAACTGATCTAATAAAGAGGCCTGTACTGGGTTGGATAGTGTCTCCCCAAGATTCATATCGTTCCTAGAACCTCAGAATGTGACCTTATTCGGAAATAGGATTGTTGCAGATGTAACTAGTTAAGATGTGGTCATACTGGCATAGTAGAGTGGGCCCTAATCCAATATGACTGTGTCCTTTTATAGCAAGAGGAGAGACACAGAGACAAGAGACATAAAGGGAGAAGGCCATGTGATGATGGAAGCAGAGATTGGAGTGATGTGTCTATAAGCCAAGAAACACCAAGGTTGTTGGCAACACTGGAAGCTGTGAAATTCATGGACTGATTCTCCACTAGGGCCCGCAGAAAGAGCATGACCAGCCAGCACCTTGATATTGGACCGTAGGCAAGATCAGGCGTGAGCACAGACGTGGCACTTTTGAGATTGGCGTGGTGGACAGTGAGGACAGTCATTAATATCCCCCATCAAAGAACTGGCAATTGCTAAAAGAAAATGCAAAGGCAAAGTGTAGAGAGGCAACAGGAAAAGGCACACAAAAAACCCTGTTGTTTTACAGAACTGAAGAACTGTTGGAAGTTAGAATGATACTTTTAAAAAATTAAGTGCAATTTAAAATTGAACAGGAGCAGGGAAGGTGTTCAGAGAAACACTTTCATTATGGTTTAAGTACAAAAGCTAAGCTAGAAATAGAATAAATTAACAAAATGCTGCATAGTGTGTGTATATTGTGAGTGGGTGAGATTTCACCTGAAGATGGATTTAAATCTTGGCAAGGGCTAACAATCTATCAAGTGGCTGGGATAAAATGGGACAAAATGGCAGTACAGCAGTCTCTTGAAGAGGCCTTGTGGGAGTTGGCAGCAAACTTGTTTTCTTAGCCTATGGGCCCACTGTTAATGAACATTATTTAAAAAATAACAAACACTTCCATCACCTTCCTTGAAAGTAAGGTAAATTGAACATACAGCCTCCAACACAGTCCCAAACAGCTCTGAGAACTGGTCCATGCCAGCCCCAGACATAGAATCATCCAAACCTTTAAGGGGAAAGGATAGGTTGGGGGAGAATTAAATAAAAATTGACTCTCACCTTCTCAGGCTTACTCTTCTCTTGATTATATTCCTAGCAGAATTGTGTCCTCTCCAAATAATTCCCGGTTCACCTTCTGCATGCAGAGATTGATTTCTTAGGGGCTGGCTTTTAGCTGAGGATAATCTCTAGGAAGCCCACTGGGGAATGAGTGATACATGATAGTGATTTAAAGTTCAAAAGATATCTTGAACAATTGCTTATAAGCAGTGCTTCTAGTTATGCCCCTCTCTGTGTCCACACCCCTTTGCATCCACAGTGTGACATTTTAATTGCTGCCATTCAAAGAAGGAGTCTCTTTCTCTGTTCTTTGTATCAGACCTGGACCTGCTTTGAACAATAGGAAATAGGAGTTACTGCTCAGTTCCAAGCCTGTGAGGCAAGAGGCCTTGTTGTTCCCACTTATTTGCTTGAGCCCTTTCCCAGCCACCATGGAAACCAGGTATGCTTGCCAGGGAGGCCAGACTGCAGAGAGTAGAGATGGGCCATTCCAGCTGAGGCCGTCTTAGGTAAAACACCTCCTAGTGAGGGCTCATGGCACCCACACCAGTGAGCTCAGCCAAAATGAGCCAAGCTTGGCCCAACTCACCAGGACCACCCAGTTGACTTACAGACTCATGAGCAACAATGAATGATTGTTGTTTTAAGCCACTACGTATTGGTTATGGTGAAGGCTAACAGTTATAGGTGCTAACCCTGACATTTAGTTTGCAAATTAGAAAACTGAGGTCCTGAAGAATGCTGGATGCATAGTGACAGAACCAGGGTCTACTTATTCTGATGTTAGGTCGAGGGCTCTTCCTACTTAATCAGGCTGCTTTGGGTTGGGGAACTTTGGGCTTGGGATAAATTGTAACAAACATTCTGGTGGAGTTGTTGGTTTGTTTAACTATCACACTTTAATTTAAAAAATCATGTAAAATTCATTAAATATTCACTTATTTGCTGATTCTAAAATAAAAATATAATCAGTAATCAAGAAATATATTTACTAGCATTCTTCACCCCCACAGTCATGCCTTGTATGGACCCTCAGAGCACGTGTGGACCAGAGGGACTGGTCCCCAAGTAGGTGCTGGAATACATTGTGTGAAGCATTCCTTGGCTCTGTGAACAGGGAGGGAAGGAACGGGTTGTGAATGCTCAGTGATTGGGTAGAACTGAGGCCCCTCCCATCCTTTATGGGTATATATATGAGTATATATGTATAAGTAGCTCATGCTTCCCAGAGTCAGTGTCTAATAGCCTGTAACTGAGCCCATCTGCTTATAGCCGATCCCACTCACTGGGGGAGACATACTTCAAATGTTCATGGCTTGGCAGCATGAGTATTAAATAGAGTTTTAATATTAAAGAAGGCCTTTGGAGCTATATTTGCTGGTGTGTCAGATCCCTCCAGTGGCTATTAACTGGGCACATTTGCTTGAATTGACTTTTGATCCTCAGCAAGAGTTCTCTTGGGAACCCAGAATTTGCTTAAGTTATAGCCTTTATCTGGACACATCCTGATGAATTTTTAGTTGTGTGGCAAGGCAAACAGTCACACCAAATTATAAATAAAATACCTAGCTGTCCTCATGAGAAGCTCTGTTTTTCCTCTCATTATGAAGATTCTCTGTGGCCAATTCTTGCTGAATCCAGATATGATCCTTACACCTGCTGCTGTGTTCTCCCCCAGAATGACAGAAGCAATCCGTCTACTCCCTTACAATGGTCGATGGTATCAGGCACGAAAAGACTTCTGAAAAGTAAGTTACAGAGCATTTGGCTTCTGATCTGGCAGCCTGCACAGTTCTCTAAGGAGGTCTAAGCCGCTATTCTGGTTTAGTCAAAGGAAATGAAGATGCAGGTATAATGATAGCCAGAGAAGAATGAACGCAAACACCTTGAATGTATAACCTTTTATTTATCTGGGGGAATACATGAGCTTGTATGACATTCATCAGATTCTTAATTGAATTTTCAAAGTAATAGAACAGAAAACTTCTGTCAGCAGGTTTCAGACCAGAAATATTGTTTTTGGAGGAATTCAGAAAATAGGTGCACTGCGTTCAATGGAACCTGATTCAGAATCACTAACTCAAGGGCTAGGCCTGCCTCTCATTCCTGCAACTGAAGAAGGATGGCACAGAGAATTTAAGATCACAGGAAAACCACAGCATCATTAGACAGTTGGCAGAAAATGTGATTCATGTGGAAAGGATAAAGAAAGCTTACTTAGCTTGCAAACAAAAGGATAAGGAATAACTCTCAGAAACTACAAGATGCCTTTTAAAGTCTCCTGCAATAAAAGCTGCTGTAGATCCCTGGCTTGGTGAATGAAGACCAGTAGGTACTGCAGTGAGCTCGGTGGAGCGCCACCGTTGGCAGCACTGGCTGCCAGCACTCCCTGCCTCCTCATCAGCCAGAGTCCCACTGAGCGCCCTGAATCTCTGCGCCTTCTGCAGGGTTCTCAGTGCTGCAAGTTTTCTCCATTAACCATTTTCTGTGCTTGAGAAAGCCTTTGTGTGTATGTGTAGTGTAATTTAGGTTTTATCATTATTCTTTATAATATAAGGAAATGGTCAAATGAATTGAAATTATATAAAATATATTTTTCTTTTTTATTTTTTGCGGTACGCGGGCCTCTCACTGTTGTGGCCTCTTCCGTTGTGGAGCGCAGGCTCAGCGGCCATGGCTCACGGACCCAGCCGCTCCGCAGCATGTGGGATCTTCCCAGACCGGGGCACGAACCCGTGTCCCCTGCATCGGCAGGCGGACTCAACCACTGCGCCACCAGGGAAGCCCTATTTTTCATGTTTTTAATGGGAACTTACAAGCTGGGCTTGTTAGCATGACATAAATGAGGCAGGGAAAAATAAAAGACAGTTTTCATTACTGAAATAGCACTTGCAGGCAAGCAAGCTAACTCCCATCAACAAAGGCTAACATCATTTTTTTCCGACTTTTATTCACAAAAGAAGCTATATAAAAATTTTAGTCATCTGAACTGACTGATGGCCAGATTTGATTACTGAAAAAAAGAGCTATTGACTATTTTTTTAAGAAAGTTTTTTCACTTCCAAATGCTTTCAGTTAAATGCAAACACAAACAAACATGGCCTCAGCAAGGGTGTCTCTCCCCACACATGTCAAGGTCTACATATGGATTCTTTCCAAATGGCATCACAAAGCCCCAGGCCCTGTCTGCAGTATCATTTTATTGTGTATGTGGAGCATGGGTGCTTTAAAGCTCCATAAATGGAGTTTAAGTAAATGTTTGCTTTCTGGACTTCTTTTTCATTGTATTTATTCAACAAGCCTAATTTTTTAAAACATGGGGTGAAAGTAAACTGCTGACCTTTTTCTGTCTACACCATCACAAATCCACTTACTAATGGTTTGTACATTACACTGTCCACAGGCAAAGAGGCTGCGGGGGAGCCTGACTTGATTTCTGGGCTGGGGGTACAGTGGAGAGACTCAGCTTCTGCCCCCAAGCCCCTGAGGACCCTGGATCCCAGTAGGACCACGTTTTACCTAACCCACTCTGTCTTACCTCAACCACTCTATTGATGCTCCCTCCAAAACTCATCCAAGCAAACGGGTCTCCCTGAAGATGCTCATTCTTTCGTCCAAATGCATATGCTGTTTTGTACTTGAGCCTGTTTGCATTATCCCAGATGTCTTTCGATTCATGCAGTCCTTTGTGTCTCTCGTAGACCATTTGTTGCAACCTCTTTTTTTTTTTCTTAGTTCCCCATGAACGTTTCTCAGTCTCTCTCTAGATAACACAAAATTCAGGGAAAAACCCTTAATGTCTGTGTCTCCACTGCACCCAGTAGGATGCCTTCTACAGTCCCTTCAGAATGGGAAACCATGTCTGTTCTGCCCTGGCACTGGCATAGGACATTAGCATGTAATGGAGCTTACTTCCATCTTTAACCCAAGGAGCTTTTGTAGTGAGTAAAATTAGGAGACACTTAGAAGACAGGACCCCAGTACAACAGTGAAGGTGAACACAGGCCCTTTAGGTTAGCCTGGGGCTGGGGGTGCCAGAGTCAGGGAGACTTCTGGGAAGTTTAAGATATACTGATAAATGCTTATCAGTCAATCCATTTACTGTGTCTGTTTTAGATCATGGAAATCAAAGAATTAGTTAACAAATTTGGATACACATGGGCAAAAAAGCCTCAGTTTTATGGAACAGACACTATAAGCAGCTCTATCCATCACTGGTGGAATCATGAAGCCTGAGCATCTTCAAGGAGAGGGCCCCACTCTGAAGAGCTCCTTCCTCTGCTTCCTGAGCAGATAGTATCACTGTAAAATATGATTCTTGCTTTGATGTTGGTGTTTTCTAATTGTCTGTCTGACTACTCAGCACTTGGGCGTCTTTCACAGGAAAGGGTGTCTCTAATCTCAGCAATT
The DNA here is from genome assembly GCF_949752795.1 of Hyperoodon ampullatus. NCBI lineage: Eukaryota > Metazoa > Chordata > Mammalia > Artiodactyla > Ziphiidae > Hyperoodon > Hyperoodon ampullatus. The sequence goes on from NC_136916.1 coordinate 72,352,933, forward strand.
CACAGAAGTGCTGTATGTTGAGAACTACTTCAGGGTTATTGCATACTTTATGGGTGCATTTATGAATGAGAGCAGGACACACTGCATGAGAGGGCGAATAAAGACTTTATTTCCAAGCTGATTTGAGTGGTTGGTATTACATGATTCTGAGAATACTGAAGGAAAAGTTGGAGATGAGTGGGATGCCACATCTCTAGGCTGTAATTTTGTTTTCTGTAAATTTTTTGCACAAAGTAATTTTTAAGGCTTATTTGGTTCTAAAAACAATTAGATCACCTTTCACATAAAGTTAATACATGTTCTCCATTCTATTTAATTGGTGAAAAGTATTCTGCAGTATGGCTCCATGGCCTGTTTTTTTGTTGTTGTTTTCTGAACATCTTTACTGGAGTATAATTGCTTTACAGTGCTGTGTCAGTTTCTGCTTTATAACAAAGTGAATCAGCTATACATATACATGTGTCCCCATATCTCTTCCCTCTTGTGTCTCCCTCCCTCCCACCCTCCCTATCCCACCCCTCTAGGTGGTCACAAAGCACCGATCTGATCTCCCTGTGCTACGCGGCTGCTTCCCACTAGCTATCTATTTTACATTTGGTAGTGCATATATGTCCATGCCACTCTCTCAATTTGTCCCAGCTTACCCTTCCTCCTCCCCGTATCCTCAAGTCCATTCTTTTGTAGGTCTGCGTCTTTAGTACCGTCTTAACCCTAGGTTCTTCAAAGTCTTTTTGTCTTCTTCATGGTTTCCTTTGCTGTGCAAAAGCTTTTAAGTTTCATTAGGTCCCATTTGTTAATTTTTGGTTTTATTTCCATTTCTCTAGGAGGTGGGTCAAAAAGGATCTTGCTGTGATTTATGTCATAGAGTGTTCTGCCAATGTTTTCCTCTAACAGTTTGATAGTGTCTGGCCTTACATTTAGGTCTTTAATCCATTTTGAGTTTATTTTTGTGTATGGTGTTAGGGAGTGTTCTAATTTCATTCTTTTACATGTAGCTGTTCAGTTTTCCCAGCACCACTTATTGAAGAGGCTGTCTTTTCTCTCTCTTTTGTGTTTCCATACAAATTGTGAAATTTTTTGTTCTGCTTCTGTGAAAAATGACAGTGGTAGTTTGAGAGGGATTGCACTGAATCTGTAGATTGCTTTGGGAAGTAGAGTCATTTTCACAATGTTGATTCTTCCAATCCAAGAACATGGTATATCTCTCCATCTATTTGTATCATCTTTAATTTCTTTCATCAGTGTCTTATAATTTCCTGCATACAGGTCTTTTGTCTCCTTAGGTAGGTTTACTCCTAGACATTTTATTCTTTTTTTTGCAATGGTAAATGGGAGTGTTGCTTTGATTTCTCTTTCTGACATTTTGTTGTTAGTGTACAGAAATGCAAGAGATTTCTGTGTATTAATTTTGTACCCTGAAACTTTACCAAATTCATTGATTAGCTCTAGTAGTTTCCTGGTGGCATCTTTAGGGTTTTCTATATATAGTATCATGTCATCTGCAAACAGTGACAGCTTTACTTCTTCTTTTCCGATTTGGATTACTTTCTTTCTTTTTCTTCTCTGATTGCTGTGGCTAAAACTTCCAAAACTATGTTGAATAAAAGTGGTGAGCGTGGGCAACCTTGTCTTGTTCCTGATCTTAGTGGAAATCCTTTCAGTTTTTCACCATTGAGGACGATGTTGGATATGGGTTTGTCATATATGGCCTTTATTATGTTGAGGTAAGTTCCCTCTATGCCTACTTTCTGGAGGGTTTTTATCACTAATGGGTGTTGAATTTTGTTGAAAGCTTTCTCTGCATCCATTGAGATGATCATATGGTTTTTCTCCTTCAATTTGTTAACATGGTGTATCACATTGATTGATTTGCATATACTGAAGAATCCTTGCATTCCTGGGATAAACTCCACTTGATCATGGTGCATGATCCTTTTAATGTGCTGTTGGATTCTGTTTGCTAGTATTTTGTTGAGGATTTCTGCATCTATGTTCATCGGTGATATTGGCCTGCAGTTTTCTTTCTTTGTGACATCTTTGTCTTCTTTTGGTATCAGGGTGTTGGTGGCCTCATAGAATGCGTTTGGGAGTGTTCCTCCCTCTGCTATAGTTTGGAAGAGTTTGAGAAGGATAGGTATTAGCTCTTCTCTAAATGTTTGATAGAATTCACCTGTGAAGCCATCTGGTCCTGGGCTTTTGTTTCTTGGAAGATTTTTAATCACAGTTTCAATTTCAGTGCTTGTGATTGCTCTGTTCATATTTTCTATTTCTTCCTGGTTCAGTCTCAGAAGGTTGTGCATTTCTAAGAATTTGTCCATTTCTTCCAGGTTGTCCATTTTATTGGCATATAGTGCTTCTAGTAATCTCTCATGATCCTTTGTATTTCTGCAGTGTCAGTTGTTACTTCTCCTTTTTCATTTCTAATTCTATTGATTTTAGTCTTCTCCCTTTTTTTCTTGATGAGTCTGGCTAATGGTTCATCAATTTTGTTTATCTTCTCACAGAACCAGGTTTTAGTTTTACTTATCTTTGCTATCTATTCCTTCATTTCTTTTTCATTTATTTCTGCTCTGATCTTTATGATTTCTTTCCTTCTGCTAACTTTGGGGTTTTTTTGTTCTCCTTTCTCCTATTGCTTTAGGTGTAAGGTTAGGTTGTTTATTTGAGATGTTTCTTGTTTCTTAAGGTAGGATTGTATTGCTATAAACTTCCCTCTTAGAACTGATTTTGCTGCATCCCATAGGTTTTGGGTCATCATGTTTTCATTTTCATTTGTTTCTAGGTATTTTTTGATTTCCTCTTTGATTTCTTCAGTGATCTCTTGGTTAAGTAGTGTATTTTTTAGCCTCCATGTGTTTGCTTTTTTTACAGTTTTTTTCCTGTAATTGATATCTAATCTCATAGCGTTGTGGTTGGAAAAGATACTTGATACGATTTCAATTTTCTTAAATTTACCAAGGCTTGATTTGTCACCCAAGATATGATCTATCCTGGAGAATATTACATGAGCACTTGAGAGGAATGTGTTTTCTGTTTTTGGATGGAAAGTGCTATAAATATCAATTAAGTCCATCTTGCTTAATGTATCATTTAAAGCTTGTCTTATTTATTTTCATTTTGGATGATCTGTCCATTGGTGAAAGTGGGGTGTTAAAGTCCCCTACTATGATTGTGTTACTGTCGATTTCCCCTTTTATGGCTGTTAGTATTTGCCTTATGTATTGAGGTTCTCCTGTGTTGGCTGCATAAATATTTACAATTGTTATATCTTCTTCTTGGATTGATCCCTTGATCATTATGTATTGTCCTTCTTTGTCTATTGTAATAATCTTTGTTTTAAAGTCTATTTTGTCTAATATGAGAATTGCTACTCCAGCTTTCTTTTGATTTCCATTTGCATGGAATTTCTTTTTCCATCCACTCACTTTCAGTCTGTATGTGTCCCTAGGTCTGAAGTGCATCTCTTACAGACAGCATATATACGGGTCTTGTTTTTCTATCCATTCAGCCAGTCTATATCTTTTGGTTAAAGCATTTAATCCATTTACATTTATGGTAATCATTGATATGTATGTTACTATTACCATTTTCTTAATTATTTGGGGTTTGTTATTGTAGGTCTTTTCTTTCTCTTGTGTTTCCTTCCTAGAGAAGTTCCTTTAGCATTTGTTGTAAAGCTGGTTTGGTGGTGCTGAATTCTCTTAGCTTTTGCTTGTCTGTAAAGGTTTTAATTTCTCTGTCAAATCTGAATGAGATCCTTGCTGGGTAGAGTAATCTTGGTTGTAGGTTTTTCTCCTTCATCACTTTAAATATGTTCTGCCACTCCCTTCTGGCTTGCAGAGTTTCTGCTGAAAGATCAGCTGTTAACCTTATGGGGATTCCCTTGTGTGTTATTTGTTGTTTTTCCCTTGCTGCTTTTAATATTTTTTCTTTGTATTTTATTTTTGATAGTTTGATTAATATGTGTCTTGGCATGTTTCTCCTTGGATTTATCCTCTATAGGACTCTCTGTGCTTCCTGGACTTGATTAACTATTCCTTTCCCATATTAGGTAAGTTTTCAACTATAATCTCTTGAAGTATTTTCTCAGTTCCTTTCTTTTTCTCTTCTTCTTCTGGGACCCCTAAAATTCGAATGTTGGTGCATTTAACATCCCAGAGTTCTCTGAGACTGTCCTCAATTCTTTTCATTCTTTTTTCTTTATTCTTCTCTGCAGTAGTTATTTCCACTATTTTAACTTCCAGGTCACTTAAGCATTCTTCTGCCACCTTTATTCTGCTATTCATCTCTTCTAGAGAATTTTTAATTTCATTTATTGTGTTGTTCATCATTGTTTGTTTTCTCTTTAGTTCTTCTAGGTCCTTGTTAAACGTTTCTTGTATTTTCTCCATTCTATTTCCAAGATTTTGGATTATCTTTACTATCATTATTCTGAATTCTTTTTCAGGTAGACTGCCTATTTCCTCTTAATTTGTTAGGTCTGGTGGGTTTTTGCCTTGCTCCTTCATCTGCTGTGTATTTCTCTATCTTCTCATTTTTCTTATCTTACTGTGTTTGGGGTGTCCTTTTCGCAGGCTGCAGGTTCATAGTTCCCATTGTTTTTGGTGTCTGTCGTCAGTGGCTAAGGTTTGTTCAGTGGGTTGTGTAGGCTTCCTGGTGGAGGGGACTCGTGTCTGTGTTCTGGTGGATGAGGCTGGATCTTTTCTTTCTGGTGGGCAGGTCCATGACTGATGGTGTGTTTTGGGGTGTCTGTGGCCTTATTATGATTTTAGGCAGTCTCTCTGGTAATGGATGGGTTTGTGTTCCTGTCTTGCCAGTTGTTTGGCATATGGTGTCCAGCACTGTAGCTAGCTGGTCATTTAGTGGAGCTGGGTCTTGGCATTGAGATGGAGATCTCTGGGAGATTTTTGTCTTTTGATATTACATGGAACTGGGAGGTCTTTTGTGGACCAGTGTCCTGAACTTGGCTCTCCCACCTCAGAGGAACAGCCCTGATGCCTGGCTGGAGCACCAAGAGCCTGTCATCCACACGGCTCAGCATAAAAGGGAGGAAAAAAAAGAAGGAAAGAAAGAAGAAGATTAAATAAAATAAAGTTATTAAAATAAAAAATAATTATTAAGAAAAAATTTTTGAAAAGTAATTAAAAAAAACAGACAGAACCCTAGGACAAATGGTAGAAGCAAAGCTATACAGACAAAGTCAGACACAGAAGCATACACATACACACCCACTAAAAGAGAAAAAGGGGGGAAATTTTATATATATATATATATATATGTATATATATATATATCATTGGTCCCAAAGTCCACCTCCTCAATTTGGGATGATTCTTTGTCTATTCAGGTATTCCACAGATGCAGAGTACATCAAGTTGATTGTGCAGATTTAATCCGCTGCTCCTGAGGCTTCTGGGAGAAATTTCCCTTTCTCCTCTTTGTTCGCACAGCTCCTGGGGTTCAGCTTTGGATTTGGACCCGCCTCTGTGTGTAGGTCACCTGAGGGCATCTGTTCTTTGCTCAGAGAGGACAGGGTTAAAGGGGCAGCTGATTAGGGGGCTCTTGCTCACTCCTCCCTGGGGGAGGGAAGGGCATGGTATGTGGGGCGAGCCTGCAGCAGCAGAGGCCAGCATGACATTGCAGCAGCCTGAGGTGTGCCGTGTGTTCTCCCAGGGAAGTTGTCCCTGGATCACAGGACCCTGGCAGTGGTGGGCTGCACAGGCTCCCGGGCAGGGAGGTGTGGATAGTGACCTGTGCTTGCACACAGGCTTCTTGGTGGCTGCAACAGCAGCCTTAGCGTCCCATGCCCGTCTCTTGTGTCCACGCTGATAGCCGCAGCTCACGCCTGTCTCTGGAGCTCCTTTAAGCAGTGCTCTTAATCTCCTCTCTTCGCACACCAGGAAACAAAGAGGCAAGAAAAAGTCTCTTGCCTCTTCGGCAGCTCCAGCCTTTTTCCTGGACTCCCTCCTGGCTAGCTGTGGTGCAGTAGCCCCTTCAGGCTGTGCTCATGCAGCAAACGCCCGTCCTCACCCTGGGATCTGACCTCCGAAGCCCGAGCCTCAGCTCCCAGCCCTCACCCGCCCCGGCGGGTGAGCAGACAAGCCTCTCGGGCTGGTGAGTGCTGGTTGTCAATGATCATTTGTGCGGGAATCTCTGTGCCTTGCCCTGTGAACCCCTGTTGCTGTGCTCTCCTCCTTGGCTCCGAAGCTTTACCCCTCCACCGTCTGCAATCTCTGCCTGCGAAGGGGCTTCCTAGTCTGTGGAAACCTTTCCTCCTTCACAGCTCCCTCCCACTGGTGCAGGTCCCATCCCTATTCTTTTGTCTCTGTTTTTTCGTTTTTCTTTTGCCCTACCCAGGTACGTGGGGAGTTTCTTGCTTTTGGGGAGTTCTGAGGTCTTCTGCCAGCATTTAGTAGGTGTTCTGTAGGAGTTGTTCCACGTGTAGATGTATTTCTGATGTATTTGTGGGGAGGAAGGTGATCTCTGCGTCTTACTCTTCCGCCATCTTGAAGCTTCCCATGGCCTGTTTTTTAAGCAGTATGCTGGTGATGGTGTCCCTAGTTTTTCTCTAAACAAATTAGTTGGAAATAAGTTTATTTATACATTCACTCTTACATACATGTTGGGGTATTTTTGTCGGATACATACCTAGAAATGCAGTTGCTTTTCTCAAGGTCTTTGTACTTTAATTTCTATAGTTATTGCCAAATTTCACTTGAAAAAACGTTTAAGATGTTGTCTCAAATTACTACCATCAATAGTGTAGAAGGTTGCTTTTTTCCCTCTCACAAGCACTGGATATTAACCATTTAACTTAAAAATTGCTAATCTAATGATTACTAACAATTTTTTAAAATGATGTATGATAGGGAGCGATGGAGTGAGGGAGCATATATATGCATATTAGTGGGGGTGGTAGGAAGCTTCAGTTAATTTTAAAATATTTAAATATTAATTTAAATATATAATAGAAATTCTTTGGCTCATTTTTGTGCCTGGCTTTTTTTTTTTTTTTTTTTTTTTGCGGTATGCGGGTGTCTCACTCTTGTGGCCTCTCCCGTTGTGGAGCACAGGCTCCGGACGTGCAGACTCAGTGGCCATGGTTCACAGTCCTAGCCGCTCCACGGCGTGTGGGATCTTCCCGGACCAGGGCACAAACCCATGTCCCCTGCATCGGCAGGCAGACTGTCAACCACTGTGCCACCAGGGAAGCCCTGGCATATTATTTTGACAGTGAAAGACCTTCCTATCATGTGTAAACTTTACAATTTATTCTCCACTCATAAATCTAAAATTAAAAATTACACTCTTTGAATATATGGTGCTTTTTAGATGGAGGATAGTGACTCATGCACTGTAGAGTCAGTGTAGAGTTTACCAACAGTAAACATTTTATTGAAGAGCTTAAAATTGACTCTGAATGGATATTATAAATGAAATAATTCAAACTAATAGCAAACTGTTCTCCCAGTTTTTTCATCCTTCCTAATTCTCCTTCTAAAATTTTCTCTTAATGTGGTAAGAATCCTTAACATGAGATGTACCCTCTTAACAAAATTTTAAGGGTGCAGTGCAGTGTTGCTGAGATTACATATTACATACATTTTCAGAAATTGAACTTTTTGGAATTTTGACAATCCCCTTTCTTCCATAAGGAACATGGAGATGGTAAATAAGATAAATGAATGTTTTTGGAGCTTTAGAGATTGCTCACCACACTTTATGAAATGCTCCCAGTGGGGAGGGGAGCGGGAAGAGGTTGCCACCTTGTTGGAAGTCCGTGTAGACCATCTGGCAGTAGACTGAGGCCTGGACAGGCATCATGAACTAACTGAGCTTAAGACCCTGCTTCTTCCTCTGAGAATGAGGGCAGTAATGATGATCCAGCCAGCCTCACCAGGATTTACTGAAATCCCAGGAATAATCTGCATGAAAGCATTTTTCAAACTGGAAAGTCCTATACAATGGAAGGGTGTTAAAGCTGTACTACATTTCAACTTGAAAAGTAATTTAACAAAAACTTTACTGTTATATTAACAACTTTTTCATATATACATTCAAGTTTGTGGGCAAATAAATATCTTTTCAATGGGCAGTTTATTTAAATGGCTACTTCCTAAGTAAAGCATGAAAAAAGTACTGAGGTTTGTCTGGATTTGCTGATTTATTTTTGACATATTTAGCATGCGACCTTTGCATGGGTCTCCAGTTGCTGTGCTGGGGCTCTTGGGGCCCCCATGATCTGTGCTGGGTTCCCAGGGCCCTATGGCTGATGTTCTTGTTTCCACGCTGACCCAGGTCTCCAGGACAGACGGAGGCCCTGGGGACCTTCCGCCCCTTCAGGAAGCCAGGATCTCCACCCCCAGAGAGGGTCCACAGGCACAAGGAAGTTAGCAGGTGCCTGAGACACTGCTGTGGGCACGTGGCCCAACAGGAGCACCGGGTCCTTCAGCTGCTGCCGCACCAATGGGAGCTCTTACAGGGTTGTTTATGGCAGACACAGCTTAGGTGACCCCAGACACCTTCCACCTCGAGTGACACAGCTGGAGCTGATCACATGTACACTTGACCCCAAGTGAAGCTGCAGTTCAGTGGAGCAGAGCAGACACTGGGCACAGAGACCTTGCTGAGGTGAGAGCTGGGCTCTGCAGGCTGAGGTCAAGGATGCCTGGGTCACATCCCAGCCTCGGCACTTCCTGACCTGGGCCAGAATTCTTTTTTTCTGAGCTCTATGGTGCTTATTTATTCAGTAAACATTTACTGGGGACCTCGTTTTACTAGACATCTCTCAGGGGTGCTAGGAATGTAGCAGTGAGAAAACAATCTCCTTGTGCTCCCAGATCTTACATTCTAAGGTGTGGGATGAGACATTTCTAAAGAAAAACAAATGTATAATCTGACAAATGGTGATAAATTCTGTGTGGAAACGTAAAGCAGGGAAAGGGGATAAAGAGGGCCTGGTGTATCTGTGTGTGTGATTGTGTTTGTTCATGCGTGTGTTTGTGAGTATATGTGTGTGTGTGCCTGTGTTTGTGTGTGTGTGTGACTGGAGAGACTTGAAGTGGCTGAGGGACAGCTGTGTGACTCTGGAGAAATGGCATTCCAGTGGGGAACAGGTTTCTGTGGCAGGAGCACTCTGGAGACTTCTAGAACAGCAAGGGGACTCATGCACATGGAGGAGAGGAGCAAGGGAACAGGATAGTCATGGTTAGAGGAGCCACCCTCATCCTGGGGCCTCCAGGGCCCTGGTGAAGACCTGGGAGAAGAGACCGTGTGCACCATCTAGGAGGAAAGATGTTCTGTGGGCAGGCAGGTAGGGGTTCTGCTGACTGAGGGGTTTTCCTCTGGCCATGTGGGGTGCAGTATGCAGGGCAGGAGAGGAACAGACACTGTTGTATTCAGCAGTACAGGATGAAGGGGGTGCAGGTGGTTAATGAGAACACAAGGGAAGGGGCACCGAATTCCACTGCACAGGGAGGGAAATGAGGTCGTGGTGGGTCTGAGGCAGTAAAGGCTGATGAGCAGACTAGAGGGTTTGGGGGGTGTCTCAGCCTGGTTGACTGTCCTTTCCACACTTATGGTCTTGGCACCCTTGTCAAAAATAATTTGATAATATATATGTGGGTTTATTTCTGGGCTCTCTATTCTATTCCATTAGTCTGTGTGTCTGTTGTCTATATGTCTGTCTCTGTGTCTATTTCATTAGTCTTCATGCCCATACCCTACTGTTTTTGCTTACTGTAACTTTGTAGTAAGTTTGGAAATCAGTAAGTGTGAAACCTCCAAATTTGTTCTTCTCTTTCAAGATTTTGGCTCTTCGGGGTCCCTTGAGATTCCATATGGGTTTTAGAATGAGTTTTTCTATTTCTGCAAAAAAAACCAAACAAACAGTCATTGAGATTTTGAGAGGGATTGCATTAAGTCTATATATATATAACATACTTCGGGTAGTGTGGACATTTTAACAAGAGACTATCTTCCACTCCATGAACATGGGTTGAGTTTCCATTTATTTACATCATCTTTGATTTCTTTCAGCAGTGTTTTGTAATTGTCAGTGTTGAAGTCTTTCACCTCGTTGGTTAAGTAATTACTAAGTGTTTTATTCTTTTTGATTCTACTGAAAGTAGTTTTGTTTGCTTAAATTCCTTTTCAGATTGTTCATTGTTAATGTGTAGAAATGCAACTGATTTTTGTCTGTTGATTTTGTATTCTGCTACTTTGCTGAATTCATTTATTAATTCTAACTTTTTGGGAAATCTTTAAGGTTTTCTATGTATAATCAGATCATATCACCTGCAAGTAGAAATAATTTTACTTCTTCCTCTCCAATTTGGATGCCTTTTGCTTCTTTTTCTTGCCTAAGTACTCTGGCTAGAACTTCAAGTACTATGTTCAATGGAAGTAGTGAAAGCAGGCATCCTTGCCTTGTTCCTGATATTAGAGGAAAAGTTTTCTGTTTTTCACCATTGAGTATGATGTTTGTTCTGGGTTTTTGATATATGGCTCTTATTATGTTGAGATGGTTTCCTTCTAGTCCTAGTTTTGGAGGTTTGTTTTTTTGTTTTGTTTTGTTTTTTTGCGATGAAAAGGTGTTGAATTTTGTCAAATGCTTTTTCGGCATCAATTGAGATGATCATATTTTCCCCCTCTTCATTCTCTTAATGTCATATATTACATTGATCAATTTTCTTATATTGAACCATCTTTGCATTCCAGGAATAAATCCCACTTGGTAATGATGTATAAACCTTTTACTCTTCTTCTGAATTTGTTTTGCTAGTATTTTGTTGAGGAGTTTCATGCTAATTTTCATAAGGGATATTGGTCTGTAATTTTTTTTTCTTGTAATATCTTTGTCTGGGCTTGGTATCAGGATAATGATGGCCTTATAAAATGAGTTAGGAAGTGTCCCGCCTCTTCAATTTTGGGGAAATATATAAGAAGGACTGGTGTTAATTTTTTAAATCTTTGATAAAATTCACCAATGAAGCCATCAGGCCTACACTCTTTATTTTTGGGGGGAGGGTGGTCAGGAGATTTTTTTGATGACTGATTCAATCTCTTTACTAGTTTTAGGTCTATTCAGGTTTTCTGTTTCTTTTTGATTTAGTCTTTATAGGTTTTGTAGTTCTAGGAATTTTTCCATCTTATTTAGGTTATCCAATTTGTTGCTGTACAGTTGTTCATAGTATTCTCTTATAATACATTTTATTTCTGTAGAATCAATAATAATGTCACCCCTTTGATTTCTGATTGTAGAAATCTGTCCTTTCAAAGGACCAACACTTGATTTCAGTGACTTTCCTCTATTGTGTTTTTATTCTCTATTTTATTTCCCTCTGCTGTAATCTTTATTGTTACCTTCGGTTGTAGGTTGTTCTTTTACTACTTCCTCAAATTGTAAAGTTAGGTTGTTGATTTGAGATCTTTCTTGGTTTTGAATGTAAGTGTTTATAGCTATAAAATTTCCCCTTAACACTGCTTTCAGTGTCCCATAAGTTTTGGTACATTGTGTTTTTGTTTTCATTTGTCCCTAAGTATTTTCTAACTTCCCTTGTGGTTTCTTTTTGATCTATTGGTTGTTTAAAAGTGTGTTGTTGGGCCTCCCTGGTGGCGCAGTGGTTGAGAGTCCGCCTGCCGATGCAGGGGATACGGGTTCGTGCCCCGGTCTGGGAGGATCCCATATGCCGCGGAGCGGCTGGGCCCGTGAGCCATGGCTGCTGAGCCTGCGCATCCGGAGCCTGTGCTCTGCAACGGGAGAGGCCACAACAGTGAGAGGCCCGCGTACCACAAAAAAAAAAAAAAAAAAACGTGTGTTGTTTAATTTCCACAATTTTGTTTATTTTTCAGTTTTCTTTCTGTTATTGATTTCTAATTTCATCCAATGTGGTTGGAGATGATAAAAGTATCATATAAAATCTACTGATACTTCATTTGTGACCTAACATCAAGTTTATTCTTGGGAATGTCCTATGTGCTTTTGACAAGAATGTGTATGCTGTTGTTATCATTGTGTATAGTGTTCTGTATATGTCTGTTAGATCTAGGTGGATTAATGTGTTTCTTAAGTCCTCTATTCTGTTTCCTTGCTTATCTTCTGTCTGGTTGTTCTATCCATTACTGTGAATGGGGTTGAAGTCTACAATTTTTATTTTAAAACTCTATTTCTCTCTTTAGTTCTATCAGTTTTTGTTTTATGTATTTTCATGGTCTGTCATTAGGTGCATAAATGGTTATATCATCTTGCTTTATTAAAATTTTTATTAATATATAATGTCATTCTTTGCTTCTTAAAATCTTTTTTGATTTAAAGTCTGCTCTGGTATTAGAATAGCCACTTCTACTCTCTTTTGTTTATTATTTGTACAGAATATCTTTTTCTGTCTTTTCACTTTCAATCTATTTGTGCCTTTGTGCAAATGAATCCCTTATAGACAGCATATAGTTGAGTCATGTGTTTACTCATTCTGTCAATCTCTGTCTTTTGATTGAGTGTAACCATTTGCATTTGAAGTAATTACTGATAAGGAGGAACTTACTTCTGTCACTTCGCTACTTGTTTTCTGTATGCTTTGCAGCTCTTTTGTCCCTCATTTCCTTCATTACTGTCTTCGTCTATGTTTTTAGTTGGCTTTTTTGTAGTGACATGTTTAAATTACTTTCTCATCTCCTTTTGTGTATATTCTATAGCTATTTTCTACACAGTTACCCTGGTGATTACATTTATCTCCTAAAGTTATAACACTCTAATTTGAATTTGTATCTGCTTACCTTCAATAATATACAAAAACTTTACTCCTTTACAGTTTTGTTCCCAACACTTGTATCCTTTATACCACAAAATTACCTCTTTATACATTGTGTGCTCCAAAACATAAACTATTAATTTTTAAAAATACTTTAGTCTCTTAAGCTATGCAGGAAACAAGATTTAGAGTTACAGATCAAATGTACAGTGATACTAACTTTTAGACTAATAATTGTTATTTTCCTTAAATGTATTAACCTATTAAATTATATATAAAACAAAAGTGCAGTTACAAACCATTGTTAAGATAACACTAGCTTCTATAATTGCCCATATATTTACCTTTATTGAGATCTTCATTTCTTCATACAGCTTCAAGTTACTGTGTACTGTCTTTTCATTTCACCTGCGGGACTCCCCTGAGCATTTCCTGTAGCCAGGTCTAGAGGTAAAAAACTCCCTCAACTTTTGTTTATTTGGGAATGTATTAATTTCTCCCTCACCTTTCCTTCCCAGTTTATTGAGATATAACTGACATATAACATTGTATTAGTTTTAAATGTATTCTCCTTCACTTTTGAGAGACAATTTTGCTGGTTATAGAATTCTTTGTTGACAGTTTTTTTTTTTCTTTTAGCACTTTGACTGTATTAGCACACTGCCTCTGGCCTCCAAAGTTTCTGATAAGAAATCTTCTGATAATCTCATTGAGGATGCATTGTATGTGATGATACACTTCTCTCTTGCTGCTTTCAATATTCTCTCTTTGTCTTTGTCTTTTGAAAGTTTCATTATAATGTGTCTCAGTGTGGGTCTCTTTGAGTTCACCTTACTTGGAATTCACTGAGTTTCTTGGAAGTTTAGATTCATGTCTTTCATCAAATTTGGGAGGTTTCAGTGATTATTCCTTTGTATATTCTCCCTGCCCCTCTCTCTCTCTCTTCTTCTTCTGGTAAATGGTGTCCAAAGGTCACTTAGGCTCTGTTCACGTTTTTTTGCAAATTTTTCTTTCTGTTCCTCAGACTTAATAATTTCTACTGTTCTATCTTCAATTTTCCTGATTCTTTCTTCTGCTTGCTTAAATTTGCCTTTCACTCTCTCTACTAAATATTTTATTTCAGTTAATGTACTTTTTGGCTCCAGAGTTCATTTTGGATTCTGTTTAGGTTTTCTATCTGTATTGATATTTCTACTTTGCTCACATATTGTTTTCGTGACTTTCTCCACATTTTCCTTTAGTTTTTTGAGCATCTTTATGACACTTATTTTAAAGCTTTTTTCTAGTATATCTGCCATAGGTCTTTCAGGGACAGTTTCTTTTGATTAATTTTTTTCCTTTGAATGAACCATAGTTTCCTGTTTCTTTGTATGCCTTTTGATTCTGAAACTGTATACAAGCCCCTGTGTCCCTGTCCTTTGAAATATAAGGTTTTTTCTTTAGTCTTCCAGGCCTCCCCTAATTCTCAAAAGGCTGACTCAAGAGTTAATGATTAGGAAATATGAAGATGTAGAAACAAAGAACAGCTGTTGGGCCTGGAATCTGGTAACAATTTAGGCTATAAATCTGCCACATAGCAGAGTCACCAAACTCCAGTTCCCTGAAAGATATAGATAAAGGCCTGACACACATTCCTAAGTTGTCTTTATAGGAAGCAGTCCCCCACCAGATGAAACTGCTGACTGCAAGCATGTAGACCCCAGACAAGTTGAAACCAGAAGATCGATGATACTCAAAACTTCACCTTGATGCCAGCCAATCTGAGAATTGTGCACAAGCTACTCATACACCCTGCAGCCCCATCCTTCACACTGCCTTTAAAAAACCTTTCCTGAAAGCCATCAGGGAATTTGGATCTTTTGAGTGTGACCTGATCATTTGCCTTGCTTGGCCCTGCAATACATGCTGTACTTTCCTTGACCACTACCTGGTGTCATTCGATTGGCTTTGCTGTGTGTCAGGTGAGTGGACCCAAGTTTGGTTCTGTAACAATTTCTTGGTTGTTGAGGACTGGACGTTTGAATATAATGTAGTTACTCTGGAAATCAGATTCTTCTCTTTCCCCAGGGTTTGCTGCTTTTGTTATTGCTATTATTTGTTGTCCTTGTTTTTTATTGTTGTAGGCTGTCTGTGTGCTGAGGATCAGTTTGATGTGTAAATGTTAGGTCTTCTGTGTTCTTTTCTGATTCTTTTCTCTGTGTATGCACAGTCACTTTCTAATTTCCCGCATACATGCAGTTGTTTTTGAATGTTCTAGTGGGTTTTGTTTTTGTTTTTGCAGTACTTGGGCCTCTCACTGTTGTGGCCTCTCCTGTTGCGGAGTACAGGCTCCGGACATGCAGGCCCAGCGGCCATGGCTCACAGGCCCAGCCGCTCCACGGCATGAGGGATCCTCCTGGACCGGGGCCCAAACCCACGTCCCCTGCATCAGCAGGCAGACTCTCAACCACTGCGCCACCAGGGAGGCCCGAATGTTCTAGTTTTTAATGTCTGGCTCCCACAAGGGGAAAAAGAGAAAAATAAAAGTTGGAAATAAAAGGTTGCTAGCCCTTTCAATCCCCTTGAAGGCATTTCAACCAGAGTGGGGGGAGCTTGCAACAGTGAGGGGAAGTACAACAACAATGCCTGCCCACCTTTTCCTCTGTACCTCTGTGGTCAGAAGCAGCAATCAGTGATCAGAGCACAGATCCTCAATATTTGGAGGACAAAGTCCTTTTTGACCATCCTGGCTCCAACCAGCTGCATGCAGGCTGCTCCAGAAACATGTGCACAGCTGCCTGCCATGAGGCTGGGGTAGAGGATCTGTAGCTGCTCCTGTGCTAAGAGCAGAAGTTGACTGAAATGAGCTGCAAGTTACCATCCAAGTCTTTGCTTGGAAGTTGCAAATCATCAGTAGACCCTAGAGTTCCAAAATAGTTACATCAGACAGATTCTGACAGTGCAGTTGTTCTCTAGCTGAGGAAAGATTCCTATTGCTTCCTACTCTGCCATCTTCCCAGAATCCTTGCTCTTACTGTTTTATTATTTATTTAGGCTGTGCTGGGTCTTAGTTGTGGCACGTGGGATCTTCCTTGCGTCGTGTGGACTTCTTAGTTGTAACACGCGGACTTCTTAGTTGTGGCATGTGGACTCTTAGTTGCAGTATTCAGGCTTCTTCTTAGTTGCGGCACGCAGACTTCTTAATTGTGGCATGTGAACTCTTAGTTGCGGCATGCATGCAGGATCTAGTTCCCCAATCAGGGATCGAACCCAGGCTCCCTGCATTGGGAGCATGGAGTCTTACACACTGGACCACCAGGGAAATCCCTTCTCAGTCTTATTATGTTTTCTATTGGTAATTTCTTAATGACTAATGATATTGAGCATCTTTTCATGTGCTTTTTGGCTATTCATCTATCTTCTTTGGAGAAATATCTATTTAAATTCTTTGACTTTTTTTTTTTTTTTTTTGCTGTACGCAGGCCTCTCACTGTTGTGGCCTCTCCCATTGTGGAGCACAGGCTCCAGGCGCACAGGCTCAGCAGCCATGGCTCACGGGCCTAGCCGCTCCGTGGCATGTGGGATCTTCCCGGAGTGGGACACGAACCCGTGTCCCCTGCATCAGCAGGCGGACTCTCAACCACTGCACCACCAGGGAAGCCCTGACCATTTTAAAAATTGGATCGTCTTTGAATTGTGAGAGTTTTTTTTTTAAATATATATATTCTGGATACTAGACCTTTATCAAAATCATGATTTGAAAATATTTTCTTCCATTCTGTGTCTTTTCTTTTAACTCTCTTGGTAAATGTCCTTTGATGCACAAAAGTTTTTCATTTGATAAAGCCAGATTTATATATTTTTCTTTTCTTGCTTGTGCTTTTGATATTATATTTAAGAATCTATTGCTGAATCCAAGGTCATGAAAATATACTTCTATATTTTCTTCTAAAAGTTTGATAGTTATGGATCTTAAATTTAGAATTTGATTCATTTTTGAGTTAATTTTTGTATGTGGTTTGAGGTAGGGGTAAAACTTCATTCTTTCACGTGTGTATCCAGTCATCCTAGCACCATTTGTTGAAGACTGTTCTTTCCCCATTGAATGGTCTTGGCACACTTGTTTAAAACCAATTGACCATAGATATATGGGTTTACTTCTGAACTCCCAGTTCTATTCTGTTGATCTGTTTGTCTATCCTTATGCCAATAAGGATACTGGCATATACACTCTTTAAATTACTGTACTTTGTAGTAAGTTTTCAAATCAGGAAGCGTGAGACCTCCAAATTTGTTCTTCTTTTACAAGATTGTTTTGGCTATTTGGGATCCCTTGAAATTTCATATGTATTTCTGGGTCACATTTTGTATTTTTGCAGAAAAAGCTCTTGGGATTTTGGTAAGGATTGCATTGACTCTGTAGATTGTTTTGGATAATATTGCCGTCTTAACAATATTAAGTGTTTCAATATATGCACATAGGATGCCTTAACATTTCTTGTGTCTTTAATTTATTTCAGCAATGTTTTATAGTTTTCAGTATACAATACTTGCATCTCCTTGGTTAACTTTATTCCTAAGTATTTTATTTTTATGCTATCAAGTGGAATTCTCTTTTTAATACCTCTTCAGGTTGTTTATTGCTAGTGTAGAGAAATACACTAATTTTTCCCAAGTTGGTCTTATATCCTGAAACATTGCTTTTGAAATTGTTTATTAGCTCTAACATTGTGTGTGTGTGTATTCTTTAGGATTTTCTACATGTAAAATCAGGTCATCTGTAAATATAGATAGTTTTACTTCTTTATTACTAATTTGGGTGCCTTTTACTTATTTTGTTGCTTAATTGGTCTAACTAGAACTTCCATTACAGTATTAATTGAAGTGGGAAAATTGGGCAAATTGGGCATCCTTGATCTTAGTGGGTTCCTGATCTTAGGGAGCAAGTTTTCAGTGTTTTGTCATTCAATTTGATGTTAGCTGTGGGTTTTTCATATATGCCTTTTATAATTTTGAGGAAAGTCTCTTCTACTTGTATTTTATTGAGTGGTTTTATTATTAAAAGCTACTGCATTTTGGCAATTGCTTTTGCTGCATTGAGATGCTTGTGTAGATTATTTTCTTTTTTCTCCTAATCTGGTATATTACACTGTTTTGTATGTTGAACTTCCATTGCATTCCTGTGATAAATCCCACTTGGTCATGAGATATAATCCCTTTAATATGCTATTGCATTCAGTCTTCTAGTATTTTGTTAAGGATTTTTGCCTATATATTCATAAGGGATATTGTTCTATAGTTTTATTTTCCTGTGATGTCTTTCTCTGACTTTGTAATGAAGACCTTATAGAATGAGTTAGGAAGTAAGTATTCCCTCCTCTTTTATTTTTGGAAAACTTTGAAAAAGAGTGATGTTAATTCTTTAAATATTTGGTGGAATTCACCAGTGAAACCATCTGCTCATGGTTTTCTTTGCTGGAAGGTTTTGACTGTTGATTCAACCTCCTTACTTGTTATGAGTCTGTTCACACTTTCTAACTTTCTTTGTGAATCAGTCCCTTGTAACAGCTCCTTTCAGGTCGAAACGAACAAACACAATTTCCTGGGAACAAGGTCTACTCTGCTCTCTCCAGAACCAGGTATCCATAAGGGGAACATGGACTACTGTCTTCAAGACTGATGCTGCACTGGGTGGGAGGGTTGGCCTAGATAAGTTAAAATGCCACAGTGCTCTCCTGCTCTGTTTCTATGGACTTTCTCTTGGCTCACTTGGTTACTGCAAACCTTTCACCACCTTTGAGAATTTTGATAAGGTTGATTCTGGCAATTTTTGCCAAGTTTTTCTATGTTTCTTTGAAAGGATGCTCCAACAGTCTCTACTCTGCCATTTTTGGTGATGTCAATACTGTCAATAAACTTTTGATACATAGTCATGTTTTCTCAAACATTAGTTCTTTTCATCTGGAATTTTAAACATTCTCATCATTTTTCTGTCTTACGTAAAGCTCTCTACTACATTCATTAACCCATGTCTTCTGTCAGGGTCACACTATATCAGCTAATAAACCAGCCATTTTATCTTCATAACTTGGTTTACCAGCTTTTCATTTCTTTTATGATAGAAATGAGGACTCTTTACTTTAGGGAGCTCTGTCTCTCAGATTTGAGCCTTATTAAGGATGCTTTTGTGTGTGCAAGTTTTCAGTATATGTGCAGGTGTGGCACAGAATGTTTTTCTCACTTGATTTCTCTACTATCATATTTTCACAAGATCCTGGAGCATCTGTTTACATGTCTTCTGCTTTCCCCTTCCAATTTCTGAGACTTTAGTCTGCCCTGACATGCCTGCCTTTTGCAGCTGTTACTAACCTATAACCACTGTGTAAGGATTCATGACACTCTCACTTCATGGTTTTTCTTGTCTCACCAGAAACCAGCTGGTGTTCTGGAGTCTCAGAATAGTGCATCTCAGTCCACGTGGGCTGGTTGTACTGAGTCTCCAAAGATTTAATGCTGGCGAGAACAACAGACAGGCCTGCCGTCGAAAGAGAGATGTGCTCATTAAATATTTGTTTCCCTTGCCTGCAGGTTGAGTTACAGAATTTTCAGAACAGAAAGTGACCTTTGAAATGATCTGTTCAGTGTCCTCATTTTACAGATTAGGGAAAGAATTCACAAAAGTTCATCAGCTAGCAGAACCTTCCCCTCCAGAGTGTACCCGCTGCTGTACCACACAGTTGTTCATGTCTGTATCTAGAGGGTCCTTCTCCATGGGTTATTGCTAGGCGTGTTTGGTAGCTGGAATTTCAGATTCCTGCTTGGTACAATTTAAAGGCAACTGAGAAAGTACCTCCCCTCCTAGTATGCTTCCTTATATCTTTCGCCAGTCCTGGAGTGGTCCGTGTGAATGAGGGTATGTCCTCAGGAAGGGTGGCTGACCCGGTGCATCACTGCCTGAGTACAAGGCCATAGCACTGAGGCCTGAAGCAGGAGAGGATGGGACTGCACGAGAAAAGAGGGAACAAACCAAAGGCAAGTGCAGCCAGGTTGGTGAGCCGGAAGCAAAAGAGCAGTGATAAGTGGGAGGAGCGTGGCCAGGCCGACTCG
Source organism: Hyperoodon ampullatus (assembly GCF_949752795.1). Lineage (NCBI taxonomy): Eukaryota > Metazoa > Chordata > Mammalia > Artiodactyla > Ziphiidae > Hyperoodon > Hyperoodon ampullatus. The sequence continues at coordinate 72,372,768 of NC_136916.1, forward strand.
GGTCACTTCCTGGCTTTGCTACTACTAGTGCGTGACTTTGGGCAGAACACCCACATGAGTTGCACCTCAGTTTCCCCATCGGTACAATGGGAATAATAAGTAATAGAAAAGATTAATGAGAAAAATGTATGAAGCACTTAAGATGGTAGATTAAGTATCTTGAGTGTGAGCTGTGATTGCTTTATAATTGCCGTACATGAGCCTGTGTTGAGTGCTGCAGCTCCCTGGCAGGTCTGGGGATTCTGCGTTTCAGTGTGCACACATTCCGGTCCTGGGTGCCTTCCCTTTAGCTCTACTGTTGACTCCTCTATTAGATGTACAGAAAGATTACACACCCAGGATGTTTTCTTGAGAAGAAATTCCTTTAGACTTTTTAATTTTTTAAATTTAAAAAAGATACCAGGTTGGAGAATTTTGGCAACAGTGCTTGGGCATTTAGTTTAGAAACCCAATTTTCCATATTATAGAAGCTCAAAATGTCAGAGCATGAAGAGCCCTAAGAAGGAACTCCAAAAGGTATTGACACTACTGTACCTTTTGAATGTGGAGGTCCCCTCAGTGTGTTAATGAGTTTGTTAATCTCTTATTTTATGTGGGGAGCAGACAGAATATAGTGGCTCAAATTTCATCACATTACCTGGTTCCAAGGCTAACTCCATGGAATTATGAGCAAGTGTGTAACCTCGCTCATTTAAAACATGCCTCATTTAAAAAGTGAAGATAATAATACATTCCTCCTACAATGTTCTGACAACTACAGTGGGTTTCATGAATGCAAATCACATAGCAAAGTGCCTGGCACATAGTAAACATACACAATTAGCATTAGTGGGGGCAGATATTTACTGAGTACAGTCCGGAGACCTTTGTTAAACAGGCTGTTTTCACGTGCCCCACCCTGGACTCTGAGCCAAGCACTCAGACACTTGCCCTTCCCATTTCAACTGGGTTATCAATTATTCAGAGGCTACAAGGGTTACTGCTGTTTCCTTGTTTTTCCTTTGGAAACCAGGACTCACAGAAACTGAGAGCATTGCTCAAAGCACGTAAGGGGGTAGAGGATTCCAAATGCGGACTGTCAGACTCCAAAGCTTTTCATAGCACCACATCGCCTTCTTGAAAAGTTGTTTGCCCTGATATTTGTAACTTGCTTAGTCCAGAAAGCAGTGTCCCCCAGTCTCAACCAAGGAAAATAGAGATTAGGTTGTAATCATATGTGATTGCCCTTCCTGGGTTCTAAGAAAAGCCTCTGGCCATGGGGAGAGGGTGCCCAGATTCTGGGTACCAGATCACATAGGTAGGTGGCAGTAGTTCTGCAGTGAGCGAGGAGTGACAGATGCCATGTTATCTTGATGCAGTAGGGCCTAAGAACATTTCTATTCCTTGTGTTTATTATACACTCAAAAGATAATTCGGAAAAAAATCTACCATGAAGATTTTTCTCTGATCACAAAAGTATTAGATATTTACTGTTGAAATTCGAAAATATAGAAAAGCACCGAGAAGAAAAAAAATCCTAAATATCACCATTTACATTTTAGAATATAGTTTTCCAAATGTATACATGATGACAACACATATACATGCACAGTTTATATCAAAAATAGCATTTAACAGCCTGCTTTTCACACGAACGCATCATAAATACCTGTGTCATTAACTTCTACACCATGGCTTCTTACAACCATGAGTCAAATTTTTGACCTCTATATAGGACCTTAACACAATCTCAACTGAGAGGCAGGGATCTCTGCAAACAAGCAATATAATACTGGCTTTTCTATCACGTCGATGTCTCCCATTGTAAACTTTAAAAAAAATGAAATGTCAGTTAACAAATTCCACCTGGACCAGAGTTAGCCTGTCTTTTCACCATCATAATCAAGAGTGTCTGGCTCACACCTCTTTGTAGCTGGCTGTCTGCAACTCTGTTGAATGAGGGCATCAATGCAGTTGTTTTGGCTAATGGGCATGGATTTTATTGAACTTCATAGGACAAATATGCAGACACACACACACACACACACACACACACCCCTTCCATAATGGCAAGGGAGAGTTCTTGGAATCAAGACTCAGCCCATAATCACATCTGCAAGCTCTGCCTCAGCTTATTTCCTGTCACTTTCCTACCACAGATGTGGGGGATATAAGCTATCTCATTTGAAATGATCTTCTTTGGCTAGACCTCTGTATCCCTTTAGATATTTGGTGATGTGCTGGCGAAGGAAGTGGAATCCCTTCCTTCTAGAATCACATATGGGTGTTTCCCATTATAGTTCACAAAACCTCCCTAGAGTTCTCACAGTCGAGGTTGTACTAATCATTTGCTAGCAGAGAATGTTACCAAAGCTGGAGAATGGAGATAAGTGTCACCTGCTCCCCCATCTTTAACTAAATTTAGGTGTTTCCCTTGGGATGCTGTGTTCTGTGGAGCAAGTGTTTGGGAATTTAGCCTCTTCGGAGAGGAGCCTCTAGGGCCTACCATGAGGAGAGAGCCCAGACCCTTGTGTCTACCCACCCTCTGCCTTCTGGCCCTTAACTGGAAGCCAGAGAGGGCACACAGCCCCCTGTCTCTCTCTGCTCTCTGGCTTTTCTCTTCACACCACTCTAGTCTTTGGACATGGGTGCCCAATCAGTGTCCTCCTGAGTTCTGAGACCAAATTCCTCCTGGCAGCAGAATTTCCTGGGGGTCCACTTTTCCCTCCTATGTCCCCATGACCGCTCTTCAGTTTCCAGCAGTTCAGTTTGACCTGGATTATCACATCTGATAAACAGCCACCATATTGTCAGCCTGGCAGGCTGTAGATTCTTACATTCAGAAAGGCTCCAATTCATCACACACTGTTCCCAGTAAAATATAGGCAATCAGCTCATACTAAATCATGACAAATTGTTCTTCCACAGATTCACAGTAGATGCCATCACACAAAGCAGGGTTCTAGTTTCCATGTGTTTTTTACTCATGTTTATCATTCAACTTAACAAATACTTATTGAGAACAACTGTATAGAGGCCCTGGGCTCAGTGTTGTTGAGGGTACTGAGGTTGGTCAGAGAAAATCTTACCCTTCAGGAGTATCTAGTCTGATGAGTGGCTAAAAGCTACATGCAGACATCTGGTAAACTAGATGAAGCATGTCTCTGTTTTGTTTGGGAAGTCAGGAAGAACTGGATCTTTCAGCAGAGAGATGATGGATTGGTGACTCACCTTTGTGCTAATGGTTCTTGCATCTTTGGACTTTTAAGGCAGAGCTGCAGGGCTCTTGTTAAGACAAGACTCTCCAGTCAAAAATAGGCAATTCTAGACAAAGCGTGAACTTAGAACTGGCATTTGCATTCAGTTGTCAGTTGCTCTGTGCATACATTTTATTTGTATGTTTTCTGAGAAGGACAAATAACCATGAGACACTAATCTTTCTGTAAACTTACTTTTCAAATCTAGAACCACTTTCTAAATAGTAAATAAATTTGAACTGAGTCAGGAAGAGGACAAGGTTTAGATTCTGCCCACCTCCCTTTCATTTTTCTGTTGCTGTACCATGTCCTTCTTACATAAAACACATGCTGATGTGTTATTTGCCTCACTCCCTTCTACTAGGTTCTAAGCTCTGGCAAGCAGGTGCTTGGGGACTCTGCCCACTGCCTGGCACATAAGAAGTGTGAATGATGTGGGAAGCCACACAGGGAAAGCCTGGAATGAGTGGCACAAAGTGGTTTGAAGCAAGGGGTATGGGCTAGTGGGAGTCTTGAATACATGAAGCTTAGGACCTATTTACCTGGGGCATAGCCACATGGGTGGAAAGGGTAAGGAAGAAAGAACATCTTTCCTATAGACACAGCTCGCCTCATTCACAATTTTTCCCAAGGCGTGGAGATTTTTTTCCAGTTATTTTTACCTCTCTCTCCTTTCCCTCCCTCCCTCCCTCCCCTCTTCCCCCCTCTTTCCTCTCCTCCCTTCTTCCCCCCTGTCTTCTCCCCTTCTCAAATCTTTCTTTTTTCAGTGCTCCAGCTTTAATTATGATATTCTCTAAATTATCTGTTCATTCTAGAACAGTGATAATCAACCAGGGCAATTTTTCCACCCCTCCACCAACAAATACATACCAGAGGACAGTTGGCAATGTTTGAAGATGTTTTTGATGCAGTGTGTAGGGGTTGTGCTTTTGGCATTGAGTAGGTAGAGGCCAGGCATGCCTTAGATATCCTGCAATGCACAGGAACCATCCCCCCAATAAAGAATTATCTGGCTCAAATGTCAATAGTGTAAAGATTTTGAGAAACTCTACACTAGAGAATCAGGATATCTAGGATAAAAGACATCATGATTATATTCCAAACCTATTGTCATTATTAGCTAAAATTTCTTTTTTTTAAAACTCTTTTTCTTTTCTATCAGAGATGTTACAAGAAGACATGGTGAAATTAAAAAAAAAACAATAACAGTGAATTCCTGGGTAAGGGTAACACACACTGTTATGACTTAATAATTTGGAGTTGTCACAATTTTAGTATGTTGAATTTTTGCCCTGAGAACACAAGAAGATTGATCCTTTAATAATACTGAATGTTAATGTCACAGAGCCTAACTTAGAAAATACCCTCCTTTTTTTTTTTTTTTAAACCAACCTGACTTGGACATCAGGGAGAGGAGGTACTTTGTTAGTTTTTAAATAAGACATTTGATATAATTATCATTAAGATTATTCTTTAAATAATTTGAGCCTTTCCCAAGTCTGTTTCCAAGATTTAGAACTAGAAGTCTCCCAAGTCTGATACGACAAGCAGAGTCTCTATTCATGAAAGTAAATCAGAAAATCTTGTAAAATTCAGATATGACAAATTTCCATAAGAAAATGACAATAAGAAATGACCAAAAAGAAACACTCGTTATACCAGACAGAATGCTTAAAAATCTTGAGAATCCAGTCAAGGTGGAGCATCCTCATTGTTCTCATGTCCTTCTAAAAATCACTGGACATAATACAAGAGTCCAGTGTAGGAATACTGAAAGGTGGTAAGAAGAAGGCAAACTGCCTAGGGACCTTAGAACAAGGAATAAGACAGCAGTGAGTTAGCCCCAGTGCCATAATATGATATCCCAAATGCCACGGATACAACAAAAACTCATTCCTCATACAATGAAACAGGAAAATCACAACGTGAATGAGAAGAGAAAATGAACAGATGCCAACAACAAGACAAGTGAGAATGTAGTATAGAGGGGAAATACTTAGACAATTATATTTTGAAAGTGGGGAAGGTAAAAGGACCTAAATGGAAAAAGTTCTCTATGCTTCCCTCAAAGTGATAACATGTCAGTACCAGTAGACTGCAGACTGTGATACTTACAGTAATGTGTTACTTACAGTAATGCAGTAAGTAATGTGTTACTTACTGCATTAGTTTGGTAGGGCTGCCATTAACAAAGTACCACAGATTGGGTGGCTTAAACAAATTTATTTTCTTAGTTATGGAGGCTAAAAGGCCAAGATCAAGGTGTCTGCAGGTCTGGTTTCTCCTGAGGTCTCTTTCCTTGGTTTATAGATGGCTGTCTTCTCCCTGTGTCTTCATGTGGTCTTCTTTCTGTGCATGTCTGTGTCCTATTCACCTTCTTAGAAGGACACCAGTTATAATGGATAAGGTCAAACCTTAATGACCTCTTTTTAATAACTTAATTACCTCTTTAAAGACCCTATCTCCAACCACAGTCACATTCTGAAGTACAGGGAGTTAGGACTTCAATATATGAATTTTAGGTGGGACATAACTTAGCCCATTACAGTTACATATGCTTATTGTAATATCTAGAGTAACCACAGAGAAAACTATACAGATAATATACCAAAAACCCACTATAAGGTAAGCAAGAATTCTTAAAAATACTCAAGAACCCCTAGAGAGATGAGAGAAATAGAAGATTGTGAAACAGAGGAAAAATAAAAACCAGGAAAAACCCCACAAATCACCAATATTAGAAATAAAACAAAGCGTACCACTGTAGATCCTACAGTAATTAAAGGGTTAATAAGATAATACTATAATCAATTTTAAGCTTATAAATTTGACAGTATTCTATGAATTAGCATAAATGAACCATTAAAAAATTTACTGACCAAAAAAACAAAACTACAATGAAATAGAAAAATTGTATATTCTTATAACCATTAAGTAATTAGTAATTAAAAGTTCCCCCAAAGAAGTCTTGAGGTCCATATAGTTTTACTAGAGAGTTTTGTCAAACAGTTAGAGAAGTATGAATAGCAATTTCACACAGCCTCTTCCAGAAAATAGGAAAGGAGGGAACACCCTTCCACTGTTTTTATGAAGCTAGTTGTTATCTGATAGCAAAACCAGATAAAGGCAATGTACTAAACTACAGATTAGATTCTTTTATGAACTTAGATGCAAAGATCTTCAACAAATATTAGCAAACAGAATTAGCAAAGTATAAAAGAATTATACACCATGACCAAGTGAGATTTATACTTGGTATGGAAGGCTGGTTCAACTTACTTTCAGAATCAATCAGTGCAATCCACTAAATCAATGGGCTAAAGAAAAAAATCATGTGATCATATCATTTGATGCATAAAATGTATTTGATAAAACCCAATACCTATTTATGATAAAAACTCAGCAAACTAGGAATAAAGGGAAACTTCTTCAAATTGATATAGAAAGCATCTAAAATATTCAAACAAACAAAACAACCTACAGCTAACATTAGACTTAATGGTGAAAGACTGAAAATCGAAACAAGACAAGGATGTATGCTTTCACAAGTCTTGTTCAACATAGTACTGGAGGTTCAGGCCACAGCAATATGGCAAGAATAAGAAATAAAAGGCATACAGATTGGAAAGAGTAAAATAAAAGTCTGTCAGTTTACAGGTAACCTGACTGTCTATGTAAAAATCACAAGGAATCTACAAAATACACCTAGACCTAATGAATTCAGCAAGGTCTTAGGATAAAAGATCTTCACACAAATTTAGTCACATTTGTATATAATAACAAAGAACATGTGGAAGTCAAAATTAAAAACAAAGAGCATGGGCTTCCCTGGTGGCGCAGTGGTTGAGAGTCCGCCTGCCAAGGCAGGGGACACGGGTTCGTGCCCCGGTCCGGGAAGATCCCACATGCTGCGGAGCGGCTAGGCCCGTGAGCCATGGCCCCTAAGCCTGCGCATCCGGAGCCTGTGCTCCACAACGGGAGAGGCCACAACAGTGAGAGGCCCACGTACTGCAAAAAAAAAAAAAAAAAAAAGAGCATTTACGATTGCTCCAAAACATGAAATTCTTAGGGATATATCTAACAAAATATGTACAAATTCTATATGCTGAAAATTACAAGATGCTGATGAAAGAGATCAGAGAAGCCCTAAGTAAATAGAAAAATATTTTATTCCTGAATTGTAAAACTCAACAAAATAAAGATGTCACTTTTCTCCTACTTGATCCACTTAATGTAATTCCTATCAAAATAGTATCAAGGTTTTGGTGAATATAAGCAGGCTTATTTAAAGTTTATATGGAATGGTATAGGACCAAGAATAGCTAGAACAATTTTGAAAAAGAAGAATAAATTTGGAGGAATTAGTCTACCTGATTTCAGGACTTTTCATATAGCTATACTAATAAAGAAAATGTAGTCTGGTAGAGGAATAGACAGATAACTTAGTGAAACAGTATGGAGAATCCAGAAATAGACCCACACAATTATGTTCAACTGATTTGTGACAGGCAAACAAACAAAAAATCAAAAAACCCACAAAAAGTTCAATGTTCACTTCATACTTTATGAGAAAAACTAACTCAAAATAAAATGTAAAACTATAAGTTTTATTTTTAAAATGGAGAAATTCTGAGGATCTGGGGCTAGTAAAAATAATTTTTAGACTCGATCCAGATTCATAAAAAGAAAAACCAATAAGCTGACCTCATTACAATTAAGACCCTGCCAAAGACCTTTTAAAGAGGATGAAATGACAACTTAGAGATTGAGAGAAAATATTTGCAAACTACATACCCAACAAAACACTGATATCTAGAACTTATAAAGGAATCTCAAAACTTAACTGTAAAAAATGAACCAACCAAACAAACCAATTAGAATACAGGCAAAAAGCATGAAGAGACATTTCACCAAAGAAAATAAACAGATGGCAAATAAAAGATGTTTAACATTGTTAGTCATTAGAAAAATACAAATTAAAACCACAAAAAGGTATCACTGCAGACCTATCAGAATGACAAAAATGAAAGAATAGTGATAATACCAAATGCTGGCATTTGGAGCTGGGATGTGGAGAAATCAGAACACTTATATGTTTCTGGTAAGAATGCAAAATGGAACAGTTACCTGGGAAAATAGTTTGGCAGTTTCTTACAAAGCTCAGCATGTGTTTATAATCTAACCCATTGCATTCTTGGACATTTGTCCCTAAGAGAGGAAAACTCATGTCTGCACAAGAGCATGTACAAACCTGTTCATAGCAGGTTTATTTTGTAATTCCAAATAACAATTGTAGTTGTAATTCCAAATCTGGAAATAGCCAAATCTTTTTCAGTTGACAAGAGTGGTTAAACAACCTGTGATACATTCTACCATGGAATACTCCTCAGCTATGAAAAGGAAGGAACTATTGATACACAGAATAATTTGGATGGTTCTCAAGGGAATTATTCTGAATGAAAAAAAAGCTACTCAGAAGATTATATACTTTGATTGCATTTATATAACATTGAAATGATGAAATTACAGCAACAGAGACCAGTTTAGTGACTGCCAGGTGTTGGGGGCAAAAGAAAGATGATTATATAAAAGAGTTGCATGAGAGATCCTTGTAATGGAGCAGCTCTGTCTTTACTGTGATGGAGGTGACATGAATCCACACATGATACAATAGCATAGAACTAAATTCACACACATACACACAATAAGTGCAGGCAAACTGGTAAAGTCAATGAATAAAGTAAAGTCAATGAATCTTGATTGTGAATTTGTAATCTAGTTTTGCAAGATGTTACCATTGGGGAAAACCAGGTGAAGGGTACATGGGTACTGTCTGCATTATTTCTTAAAACTGAATGTGAACCTACAACAATGATCTCAAAAAGAAAGTTAAAACGCCTATCAGAGAGAGCATGCTTTTTGCATGTATGTATCTGGATATGTTAAGAACAATTTGAACATAATTGTATCCAGTGAAGACTTTGGAGTGTCCATGAATTCTGGTCTTAGGGAGGCTCTTCACAGCAGGTACGACTGAGTATGTAATTTGAGAACCCACAGAGCCTTGCTGCAGGCCATTCAAGTGTGAACAAGGCCTCCTGGTGTCAGAGCTCTTCAAAAGTGGGTCTACCTCCTGGTCTCGGCTTAGCAAGGGCCATATGTCCAGTTAAATACGTTGGCTGCTGTCAATATTCTAAGCTCATAGAGCCAGTTAATTCATTTTAATCTTAAAAATATAAAATCCTGAAAACTGCCATTTTCCACACAGTTTTGGAAATGAAAGTCTTTGTGTTTTATTATGACTTGCCTGTTTATTCCTTGGTCTGGTTATTTGAGGATTTTGGAATAACTAACCAGAAGTTCCACCGAGGAGTTAGAAACTCAAACTTGGCTCTAAAAATTGATTTGAAGGCATATTCCTTCCCCTGGTAAGTTATCAGATAAATGGCCTGGCTCCAAAATAATAATAATAATGATAATAATAATAATAATAGGCTTTCTAGGAGAGGGGGATTTCACATGGTGGGGAGCATTGTTATTCAAAAAGTCTTTTGGTCAATTTATGTAATCTTTGGCTGAAGACAGTTCTATGGTCATATAACCATGAACAAGTTTTTTTCTGTAATATGTGCTTCAGGGATGTGATGTTATGAATTAAATCACAGAATTGCCCCCACACTAACTAATGAAGCTCACTTCTCCCAATAAAAGTGCTGACAGGGAATACATTTTAATATTCAAATTTAGTATGTGTGTTTGCTAATATCTGATTTCTCAACATAAATATGTGATCTGTGTGTGTGTTTGTATTTTTTCTTCCACAGTCCTCCCAAGGGTACTACCTATATTAAAAATTAACCATGTGTCAAATATTGAAAATCTCAGGAAGAACAAGTAAAATTGCCACTGATAGAAATGAAGCAGCACGATTTCTAGCTAATATTTCCTATAATTATTTTCGGATTATTATTCTTTCAAAAGTTAAAAACCTTGATTGTGCCAAGCATTCAGATTGGTGAATTATGAAATAAGTATTAGTCATTGGACAAGAAAAGCACTCTTGTGTTTCTTCTGTACTCTCCCACACTCACACCATTTCTGACACTAGATGTGGGGACTTTTCCCACACTAAACAATTCTGTGACACCAGCTGAGTGTCCTGCGGTTTAACTCAATCCTGACTGCCTGGAGAGAGCTTCAGATCCCACAGGTGAAGGGCTCAGTCCCACAAGACAGTCCCCACCTCAGATGCCAATCTCAAGTCCCAGGTTGTCACCTGTACTTCTGACCAATCAGCTATAAACAGGGGTCCCCGTGACCCCTTTTGGGTTGGATAATTTGCTAGGTTAGCTCACAGAACTCAGGGAAACATTTATGTTTACTAGCTCATTATATAATAAAGGCTACCATAAAGGATATGGATGAACAGCCAGATGAAGAGATACATAGGGTGAGGTCTGGAAGGGTCCCAATCGTGGCAGCTTCTGTCCCCATGGAGTTGGGGTGTACCGCCCTTCTGGCACAGGGATATGTTCCCCGACTTGGAAGCTCTCCGAGCCCCATACTAATGGGATTCTTCTGGAGGCTTCATCATACAAGCATAATTGGTGATTAACTCCATTTCCACCCATTTCTCCTTCCTGGAGGATGGGGTGGGGGCTGTGCCTGAAAATTCTAATATTCTAGTCATGGCTTCACCTTTCTGGTGACCAGCGCTCATCCTGCATCTGTCAGGTGCCGACCAAGAGTTGCCTCAGTAGTACAAAAGACAGTTATCATCCAGGAAATTCCAAGGGATTTAGGAGCTCTGTGTCAAGAAGTCGGGTCAAAGATCAAATATTAGAACAAAAGATGTTCCTAATGCTCTTATCCCTTAGGAAATTACAAGGTTTTAGCAGCTTTGTTCCAGGAACCGGGGACAGAGACCAATATATATATATATATTTTATTATTTCATAGTCATATTCATAATCTTTCTCACCTTGAAATGAATGTGGAAGATTTAATAAGTGTTTGTGTGCTGTCTTCATCATACAGTGATACCCTCAGTGACACGAGTCTCAGGAGATTCCAGGCCTCCTGGAGTCCTTGCCTCTTCTCTGGCATATCAGTCTATACACATTTGTCTGCACTGAAAAGCCACTCCTTGGAACTGATCCCCTTTCCTTCAGGTGTTAATAAAGTCACATTAGCTCTGTTTAATGCTTAAAAGTTAACTCCTTTGCTGCCAAAGATCTCCACTCAGACATAGTTAATGTGGGAGCTCCTGCCCCCCCTGGGTGGCTCACAGCAGGGCCCACTAGGATGAGACAGGGATGCCCTGCAGGGGAGGGAATCAGAAGAAACAGACCAGTATTTATAAACACCAAAGTATGGGCAGGGAGCCCAGAGAAGAGAAAGGCAAAAGGAATTGCTTCCCCTTTCCCTTTAAGTCTTTATTCATTCCCTCTTGTAAATTACAAAAGTTTTACATATCCATTGTAACAAGCATACAGTACAACAATGTGTTAAAAACAGTTAACTCTCCTTTCTGTTCTCTGTTCTTTCCCACCTACCTGAACTGACCAACATCAATAGCATGGGGTATGTCTGCCCACAGTTTTCTCCTGGCTTCTATAAAAGCATTCAAATATAGAATATATGCTTTTTAAATGACTGCCTTTTAAATGATCCTTTGACATAGCTGCCTTTCATGGTTAAGGCTTTCTTTAATGGTTAGTGAGGAAATAAATAAGCACTTGTTTTCATGAACAAAAGACTAGCTCAGCCAGAACCCTATGGAACTGTGCAGCTCAGTATGTGTAAATTACCAAGTTAAAGCAGTTACACTGCAATATACATGCATATAGCAGTCACAGGGAATGAACATCCCTTGCCTTATTGTGTTTGGGAAAGGAAAAATCCTACTAATGAAATGTGAAGTTACATGAAAAATAACCCTTGTTAACTACTATTTGTAGAATGTTCAGCTATTTGTTCTACTTCAAAACAATGATTTCAGTAATTTTCTCTCTATTATATATTTTCTAACTTTTTGTGCATGGTACTTGACTGAATCATATGTATAAGCAAAGATAGACTAATTCAAACTGGCTGAGTGCTCTTGCTTTCCAGAGGCTTTTGTAGGGTCACAAGCATGGCCCACTAATAGCCAAGATGTCCTGGCTTTTGAGTATGAATGTGGGTGCTTCTTACTCAGTCTTAGTGAGATGTGAATTTTGAGAGTATTTTAATGTTTGCCAGCTGGCTTGTTTGTTGTAGTTTTGTTTATGGGTTGTATTAAACCTTTTCTGTCACTTACAAATTTACTCACTGAGAAACACTGAGGGCTACCCAGACAGCTGGTGCTGTTTTATGCATTTGTTATACAGACACCAGTTAGGCATGACTTATGTTTCCTGTGAGATGTTAAATTAGCCTCAGTGGGCATTTTGCCATAGCTTTTTTCTCATAACTGGGTTAGTCTGCCTGGATAGGAAGAAGAGCCCAGGTGCTCTCCATCTCCTCATTTGAATAGGAAATGGAAAATGTAATATACTGAAATACAAGTAACTAGAATCATAAAGGGAAAATCATTGTAACAAATTGCATCATTTCTTGCCAATGCTATCTATGTGTAAGTATAAATTTATAAAATTTAAAAGTAGAATTAGGGGAATCAGAGGAAACAAATAGAAAATTTAATATTAAATGACAGACTTATGCTCTAATATATCAATAATGATCTTAAAATGTAAACAGTCATGATAAATGGAATATTTATAAATGGAATGGAATATTTATATATGGAATATTTCCTGCCATATCAGTAAACAAAGAATGCACAGTCATCAACGATTGCAGCCCTCCAACATGAGGTGAGCCAGTGAGCCCTGAGGAAACTCAGGACTGAAAAGTATACCTGCCATCTAGCAGCCAACAGACTGCAGCCACTCCCTGCGGTGAGCCCTGAGGAAACTCAGGATGTGAAAACACAGGATACTGGCCCCAGAGAGCTGAGGTGCATATCAAAGGAATGATTTCAGTGAGCCAGACTCTTGCATCTTCCCATAGTAAAGGACTAAACTCCTTAACTTGATATGTCTGGTTTTCTTTAAATAACAATAATCCATTGACATCCCAACTACCTGCCCTTTATACAAAACCCTGTATATCCTGGCTCCCCACCTCACCTCCTCTGAGCAGTTTCTCAGAGCTATCTGAAACACTGTCTCCTGGGCTGCAGTCCTCATTTTGCCCCAAATAAAACATAACTCACAACTCTCACGTTGTGCATTTTTTTTAAGTCAACAGTTAAAATACACTAATTAAAAGACAGAGATAGGCAGAGTAGATTAAAAAATTTTTAATGTAAATGATTCAACTATATGCTGCTTAAAAGAAGTTCACTTCAAATTCAACAATATAGGTAGGTTGAAAGTAAAAGAATGGAAAATTTGTACCATGCAAATGTTAAATTAAAATTTAAAAAGTAGGAGAGATATGTTAATATCTGATGAAGTAGAATTCAGAACAAAGAAAACTACTAGAGATAAAGAGGGACTTTACATAATGATAAAAGGATCAATCCACCAGGAAGATATAATGATCCTAAATGTGTGCATCAGTCAATAGAGCTTCTAAATACATGAAGCAAAAACTTACAAAGTTGAAAGAAGAAATATATAAATCCACAGTTATACTTGGGAAGTATGCAAGAGGTCCAATCAGCAAAATCAAGCAATAGGATCTAATTGACATGTATTGAACACTACACCAACAAGAGCAGAATACATATTTTTTTTCAAGTACTCATAAAACATTTGCCAAGAGAGATGATTTATGCAAACCTCAACAAGTTTAAGAGAATTTAAATCATACAGAGTTTGTTCTGTGACCATAAGGCAAACTAGAAATCAATAACAGAAAGACAACAAGAAAATCTCTAAGCAAATGGAAATGAACAACACACTTCTAAATAATCTATGCATCAAAAAATTTGAAAACTTTCAAAATAAAAAATATATATAAACTGAATAAAAATAAAAACATATCAAAATATGTGGGATAAAGCTAAAGCAGTGCTGAGAGGGAAATTCATAGGAAGAAATATATTAGAAATGAGGGTAGATTTCAAATCAGTAATTTAAAAAAAATTTTATTGAAGTATTTACAATACTTTACAATTTACAAGATTTACAATATTGTGTTTAATTTCTGCTGTATAGCAAAGTGACTCAATTATACATATATATATATATTCTTTTCATATTCTTTGCCATTATGGTTTATCCCAGGATACTGAATATAGTTCCCTATGCTATACAGTAGGACCTTGTTGTTTATCTCAAATCTGTAATTTAAATTCCTACTACAAGAAATTTAAAAAGGAAAAGCAAAATAAACCCAAAGCAAAATAAACCCAAAGCAAACAGAAGGAAGGCAAGACAAGACAATGCAGACAATGATAAGATCAGAAATCATTTCAAGGTGAAATTGGAAAACAATGGAGAAAATCAGTAAAAGAAAAATTGTTTTTTCAAAAACAGCAATAAAATTGATAAGCAAAACTGACAAAAATAAAAAGAGAAATGAGGGCTTCCCTGGTGGCGCAGTGGTTGGGAGTCCACCTGCCGATGCAGGGGACACAGGTTCGTGTCCCAGCCCGGGAGGATGTCGCGGAGTGGCTGGGCCCGTGAGCCATGGCCGCTGAGCCTGTGGCGCGTCCGGAGCCTATACTCCGCAATGGGAGAGGCCACAACAGTGAGAGGCCCACATACTGCAAAAAAAAAAAAAAAGAGAGAGAGAGAAATGATGCAAATCACCGTTATTAGGACTGAGATTAGAGATAGCACCACAAATCCTGCAGCTATTAAATAGGTAATAAAGAAGTATTGTGAACAACTTTATGCTCATAATTTCAACAACTTTAAGAAATGGACTAATTCCTCGAAAACTACAAACTACCAAAGCTCAACCAGGATTAAAAAGGCAATCTGAATATCTCTACACTACTATAGAAATTGAATTTGTAATTATAAAGTTCCCCCAAAAGAAATCTCCTGGCACAGATGGTTTCTTTGGATGACTTCATACAGTCTCTTCAACTTTATATAATATCTTCTACAAAATAGTAGTAGGGTCATATTATCTCCAATTTTTATGCCATTTAAAACAAATAAGTTTTTAGAATAGTTTTAGATTTACAGGAAAGTCATGAAGATAGCACAGTGAGTTCTCATATATCCTGCACCTAGTTTCCACTTTTGATAACATCTTACACCCACATGGTACGTTTGTCACAAGTGATGAGACAGTACTGATACATACCATTGGCTGAAGCCCATACTTCTTTTTAATTCCCTATAGAATATATAAAACAGTGAGTTCTATGTCATTTCCCTGTTCCAGGATCCCATTTAGGATATCACAAAATATTTAGTTGTCATGTCTCCATTGTGGGGTTTTGTTGTTATTTGTTTGCTTATCTGTTTATTTTTTGTGCTTTCTTACTTTCTGGCACTGCAGGATTCTCCAGGTTCATCCTGTATATTCCCTCCCTAGTCCTGGAATCAGTTGTCTTCCAGAGTCTCTGTCTTGTAGCTGTTTAAGCTGTAACCCAGTTATACTGGAGCTTCCTTGGTGTGGTAGGTGTATGTGAGGTGGTAGGGGACATTCTATACTTTTCTATATTAGTCTCAAACTTTTAGTGGACCTTTGTCTCAGGGCTGTGGGCTTCACGAGTGTTGCTGTCCATACTCCAGTGGTTAGAGTTTCTTTCTACACCATTTCCCCCATCTGGGATCAAGTTTCAGAATTTTGCCCTTGCAAAGTCATTTCCCCTGGAGAGTAGGCCTTTGTTATTGAGAAGGTTCTGTGAATGTTTCACAATAATTTCTCTCCCCCTGCTCCTACCAGGACCATGATGGGATCCATTCTGGATCTTCACCATGAGAATATAAGGATTCTCATTATCAGTTCTAATATGTGTGTGTGTGTGTGTGTGTGTGCGTGTGCGCGCGTGTATGTGTGTGGTTCCATACCAAGAAGCAATTTTATGACACTGACTAGGTGTCCTACAATTCAACTCAATTCTGACACTATCTGCCTGGAGATGATAGTGTCAGATGCCACAGGATAAGGTTTCAGTCCCACAAGACTGCCTGACCCCCCACTTCAAACATCAATTGAAAGTTCAGTTTGTCACCTGTGCTTCTGACCAACTGGCTATAGATCAGAGATTCCAAGGATCCCCTTCTTGTGTTTGATTGACTAGCTTGAGTGGCTTACAAGAACTCAGGGAAACATTTTACTTATTAGATTACCAGTTTATATAAAAGGATATAACTCGGGAATAGCCATATGGTATTTGTCTTTCTCTCTCTGACTTACTTTGCTTAGTATTGTAATCTCTAGGTCCATCCATGTAGCTGCAAATGGCATTATTTCATTCTTATTTTTATGGCTGTGTAATATTCCATTGTATATGTGTACCACATCTCCTTTATACATTCATCTGTTGATGGACATTTAGGTTGTTTCCATGTTTTGGCTATTGTAAATAGTGATGCTATGAACATTGGGATGCATGTATCTTTTCGAATTAGAGTTTTGTCCAGATATATGCCCAGGAGTGGGATTGCTGGATCATATGGCAACTCTTTTTTTAGTTTTTTGAGGAAACCTAATACTGTTTTCCATAATGGCTGCAGCAATTTACATTCCCACCAGCAGTGTAGGAGGGTTCCCTTTTCTCCACACCCTCTCCAGCATTTTTTATTTGTAGACATTTTAATGATGGCCATTCTGACTGGTGTGCAGTAGTACCTCACTGTACGTTTGATTTGCATTTCTGTAATAATTAATGATGTTGAGCCTATTTTCATGTGCCTGTGGGCCATCTGTATGTCTTCTTTGGAGAAATGTCTATTTAGGTCTTCTGCCCATTTGATTGGGTTGTTTGTTTTTTGTTATTAAGTTGGGTGAGCTGTTTGCATATTTTGGAAATTAATCCTCTCTTGGTCACATCATTTGCAAATATTTTCTTCCAGTCTTTAGGTTGTCTTTGTTTCCTTTGCTGTGCAAAGATCTTATAAGTTTGATTAGGTCGAATGGGATTAGGTCCCATTTGTTTATTTTTGCTTTTATATCTATTGCCTTGGTAGACTGACCTAAGAATGCATTGATATGATTTATGTCAGATAATGTTTTGCCTATGTTCTTTCTCTTCTAGGAGTTTTATGGTATCATGTCTTTTTTTAAGTCTTTAAGGCATTTTGAGTTTATTTTTGTGTATGGTATGAGGGAATGTTCTAACTTCATGGATTTACTTGTGGCTGTCCAGCTTTCCCAACACCACTTGCTGAAGAGACTGGCTTTTCTCCATTGTGTATTCTTGCCTTCATTGTCGAAGATTAATTGACCATAGGTGTGTGGGTTTGTTTCTGGGCTCTCTATACTGATGAACAGCCAGATAGAAGAGATGCACAGTGAGAGGTGTGGGAAAGGCATATGGCTTCCCTGCCTTCTCTGGGCATGCCACTCTTCCTGCATCTCCACATGTTCACCAACCTGGAAGCTCTGCAAACACCAGCCTTTTGGATTTTTATGGGGGTTGCATTACTTAGTCATGATTGATTAAATTACAGACCATTAGCAATTGATTCAACCCCCAGCCCTTCTCACATCCCCAGAGATCTGAGGTCAGGGTATGTGGGACTGAAAGTTCCAACCCTCTAGTCACATGGTTGGTTCTCCTTGCAACCAGGCCCCATCCTTCAGTGTGGTTCAAAATTTACCTCATTCACATAACAAAAGACTATTTTGTTGCTCTCCAACAAGGGTTCCCAGAGTTTTAGGAGCTCTGTGCCAGAAATGGGGATGAAGACCAAATATACATTTCGTATTATAAATAACAATATCACAGAATCTGGGAGGGGGGGTTTCCTAAAAGTAAATCCAGGAGAGCATTGGGGTGTTGCTTATGCTGGGCCCACAGGGTTTTCTGACTGTCATGCTGGTCTTCACTCAGCCTCCAGTGAATCAGCATTTCATTGTTCCTATTATTTTATGGCTCCTGTGACTGCTGCCCCAAGCAAGAAGATCTCCATTGCTTATCTCTCAAAATGTGCCCATTTTCCAGTGGCAGTTTGATCTATGACTTTAGTTCTTTGATGGTTCCAAGAAAGATTGTTGATTTTTAGTTTGTCTAGCTTATTCTTGTCATAAAGCAGAAGTGACAACTTCCAAGCTCTCTGTAGGAACTGAATCCATATGTCCTATTAAAAAAAAAATCCCATTTCAACTTCTACCTACATTTTCTTATGTCATTAAATGTTTTTAGAAAACACAATTTTGTGTTGTTTTTATTTCCATTGTATGGACGTGCTCCTAATTAGTCAACTAATACCTTATTAGTAATTATATAAAATTAGTTAAATAGTTTGCTGGTTCATAGCACTGTGATTTATTTCAGGATTTTTTTCATTTATTGTACTTTAGTTACAGTCAGTAATCCTTTCCGACGTGGAAACTCTGCCCTGAAGGTCCACGAATAAGGTCTTGAAATATTTCTTCACTAATTTCCTCTAATACATATTCTCTTGTTCTAATTTTTAGAATTCCTTCAGTTCAGATGACTTCT
The DNA here is from genome assembly GCF_949752795.1 of Hyperoodon ampullatus. Lineage (NCBI taxonomy): Eukaryota > Metazoa > Chordata > Mammalia > Artiodactyla > Ziphiidae > Hyperoodon > Hyperoodon ampullatus. Next base: position 72,391,626 of record NC_136916.1, read on the forward strand.
GGAGGGATCCTCTGCTATTTTGCATATACTTTCTCTATTGTTTTTTATTTTTTTGTTTTTCTAATCTTTGGTCACAGATTTCCTCAACTTTATCTTGTATTCCTTCTATTTGGAATGCATTATTTTTTTCAAAGAGCTCTTTTTGTTTTGTGAATGTCTTTCTTAGTCTCCTGGATGCAATACTTTATCTCTCTGAGGTTATTAATAACAGTATATTTTATGCAATTTCTCTGTGCATTGTTTCTGCTTCCTCCAAGTTCCTTTTTTTAAAATTAATGTACACTGATAATTTGAGTTTACAAAATTTTTCTATAATAACCTTGTAATGTAGGCGATCAGTCATTATTTTCCTTGTTTTCCAAATGAAAAAATTAATGTTCAGGTTTTATAACTATTATCCCTGTAAAATAAATAGTATCATTGATCAAACCCAAGTGTTTTGATTCCTAGCTTCATCTCTTTCTACAATACTACATGACATGTCTATTTTGAGAAGCTATAGAATGCTCCCATGCATAAGCCATGTTTTTTTTTAAAGTAGTTGCTGCTTGAATCTATAGGTAATAATTTTTACTTGTCCCAAATTTGCTTTAGTATTTCATTTTATTTCTCAGTGAAACTGCCTATAACCATTGACATAGGTCCTCACTTCAAAGTCATAGTTGCTCTTGCCTAGATTGCATACCTCCCCACCCTCTTTTCCCCATACATCTGAACAATCTACAAATTGCTGCGGACGCTTCTTGCAGAGGTTTCAGAAAAATCTGAAGATGTGATTCAGGGAAATAGGAAGATAACCGCTGATTCAACATTAAACACAAAAACTATATTGAACACTTAATCTCTTTTTGATGATTCAGAAGGTAGAGTCATTCTGCAGTTGGAAATGCACGTGGTGTTTTGGATGCTTTGAGATGACAGTGACAGGTACCTTAGAAATATTTAGACAGATGTTTGGGATTGTAGGGCCATACCAGCAGACAGTCACAGAAGGTGGGAGTGTCTAGAAATCAGACATTGGTCTAGGATCAGTGGCAAGAACAGTCTGTTTATAACCTGGAACCATGCCACTGTTTGGATAGGAATAAAGTTCCCTCGGGCAGCTCCAACTGACAGGAAAAGGACTTCACCATTCAGGAAGGCTCAAGAGGGAAGTTGTTATTTTAAAATCTAAAAGCAGCTCGCCTTGTCCTTACTTCTTTCTATGCACAATATAAGGACCTGACCCCTTCTTTTGGATGTCTCATATGGCAGCTTGTTTTTTAAGGGCCAAATAGGAGAAGAAGGGAAAGGGTCCCAGTGGAAATATGGCTGGATGAACACTTGTGCCTCTGGACCAAGAAAAGAATAACAGGACCTGAGCCAAGAGTGTTCAGAATTAAAGCTAAGGAAGACTTTCCTAATGACAAGATTCGGAAATTATGGGTAGTTGAGGGGAATTACAGAGATTCCCTCTCTGATGAGGTTTCAACATGGAACAGGTTCTGTTGTCTGGGATATTAGTATAAACAAGATGGCTTTAGGATCCTTTCTATAATTTTGACTTTATCTAAGAGATCCACAAATTGCAGTTAATTCTTTATAGAGAGTGATGCCCCAAATACTGCTGTCTTGTTGTGTTATAATATTGTTTCTATTTTATTGTAAAATTTATTTATTGTACATATTTATTGTAAAAACTGCAAACAAGACAGAAAAGTACAAAAGCAGAAAATATCTCCTAAAATCTCACCATCCAGAGCTAACTGTTGTATTCTTCAGAACTCTTTTCTAGATACTGGCTTAGGGGAACTTTTTGGCTTAGGTAACTGATAGGTCCAAGGGTATTACTAGCTTCAGGCATGGCTGAGTCCCAGTGTTCAGATTATGCTTTAAAGAATCTCTGTCTCCTCTGTGTGAGCTTCATTCTCTGGACCCCCACCAGGTCCAGGGCCCAATGGTCTTTACCACCTTCTGTCTCAGGAGGATAAACCACCTTTTTCGATAGTTTCAGTAAAAGTCCTGTTGTTGGGGGCAGGTTGTGCATTTGGAGAGGGACATGAGGCACCAGCAACCCCAAATGAACCATGTGAATTGATGAATTGAAGAGAAAAGGGAAAAGGAGACGCTTCCTATAGATCAATTGGACATTTGTTTCCAAATGAAGAAGAAAAGCACTACACAAAGTTAATATGTTGTATGATTCATCAATTTCTGCTTTTTTATAGGCCAAATGCAGTGCTAATCCAGGAGACCAGAAATAGGCCGCCCAGCAGGTTGTTGTGAGTAGGCGCTAAGTTGGGATTGATTCTTCCCTTGAAGGTTCTTTTTTTAAATTATTATTGAAGAGAACAGAATATCCAGAGGAGGAGAGGGCAAATTAGTTTCAGCTCATCTTCACCTGCTGAAACCTGGATGTTAGCTGGCATTCTATTCATGCGGTTCCAAGTTTCTTTTTTATTCCTGTTTGTTTTGATTTCTGTGCTTTACATTGATTAATTAATTATCTTTAAATTGAAGTTTAGCTGATTTACAGTACTTTATTAGTTTCAGGTATACAACATAGTGATTCAATATTTTATAGATTAGGGACATCCCTGGTGGTGCAGTGGTTAAGAATCCGCCTGCCAGTGCAAGGGACACGGATTCGATCCCTGGTCCAGGAAGATCCTACATGCTGCAGGTCCTTGTTTTTATCTGTTTTATGTACAGTGATATGAATCTGTTAAAAACAAATTCCTAATTTATTCCTGACCCCCTTTCCCCTTTGGTAACCATAAGTTTGTTTTCTTTGTCTTTGAATCTGTTTCTGTTTTGTAAATAAGTTCATTTGTATCATTTTTATAGATTCTACAAGTAAGTGATATATGCCATTTGTCTTTGGCTTACTTGACTTAGTATGATAATCTCTGGGTCCATCCATGTTGCTGCAGATTGCATTATTTTATTCCTTTTATGGCTGAGCAATATTCCATTGTATGTGTGTATACATATATATATCACATCTTCTTTATCTGTCATTGGACACTTAAATTGCTTCCATGTCTTGGCTATTGTAAGTATTGTTGCGGTGAATATTGTGGTGCATGTATCTTTTCAAATTAGAGTTTTCTCCAGATGTATGCCCAGGAGTGGAATTGCAGTATTGGGTTTCTGGGGTTTTTTTTTTTGGTTTTGGTTTTGGTTAATATTAAGCTGTATGAGCTGTTTGTATATTTTGGAAATTAAGTCCTTGTCAGTCTCATCGTTTGCAAATATTTTCTCCCATTCTGAGGGTTGTCTTTTTTCTTGCTGTGAAAAACCTTTTAAGTTTAACTAGGTCCCATTTTTGTTTTTATTTCCACTACTCTAGGAGACAGATCCAAGAAAATATTGCTGCAATTTATGTCAGAGTGTTCTGCCTATGTTTTCCTCTAGGAGTTTGAAAGTATCTGGTCTTAAAATGTAGGTCTTTAATCCAGTTTTAGCTTATTTTTGTAAATGTTGTGAGGAGACATTCTAATTTCATTCTTTTACAAGTAGTTGTCCGGTTTTCCCAGAGCCACTTATTGAAGAGATTGTCTTTTCTCCATTGTATATTCTTGTCTCATTTGTTGTAGATTAATTGACCATTAGTGCATAGTTTTATTTCTGGGCTTTCTATCCTGTTCCATTGATCTATGTGTTGGTTTATGTGCCAGTGCCATACTGTTTTGATGACTGTAGCTTTGTAGTGTAGTCTGAAGTCAGGGAGCGTGATTCCTCCAGCTCCATTCTTCTTTCTCAAGATTGTTTTGGCTATTCAGGGTCTTTTGTGTTTCCATACAAATTAAAAATATTTTGTTCCAGTTCTGTGAAAAATGCCATTGGTAATTTGATGGGGATTGCATTGAATCTGTAGATTGCTTTGGATAGTATGGCCATTTTAACAATATTGACTCTTCCAATCTAAGAACACGGTATATCTTTCCATCTGTTTGTGTCATCTTCACTTTCTTTCATCACCATCTTATAGTTTTCAGAGACCAGGTTTTTTGCCTCCTTAGGTAGGTTTATTCCTAGGTATTTTATTCTTTTTGATGTGATGGTAAATGGGATTGTTTCCTTAATTTCTCTTTCTGATATTTTGTTATTAGTGTGTAGAAATGCAACATATTTCTGTATTAATTTTGTATCCAGGAACTTTACTAAATTCATTGATGAGCTCTAGTAGTTTTCTGGTAGTCTCTTGAGGATTTTCTATGTATGGTATCCTGTCATCTGCAAACAGTGACAGTTTTCCTTCTTCCATTCCAATTTGGATTCCTTTTTTATTCTTTGATTTCTGTGGCTAGGACTTCCCAAACTATGTTGAATAAAAGTTGTGAGAGTTGGCATCCTTGTCTTGATCCTGATCTTAGAGGAAATGCTTTCAGCTTTTCACCTTTGAGTGTGATGTTAGATATGGTTTTGTCATATATAGCCTTTATTATGTTGAGGTATGTTCTCTCTATGCCTACTTTTTGAAAAGTTTTTAACATAAATGGAGGTTGAATTTTAGCAAAAGCTTTTTCTGCATTTATTGAGATGGTCCTATGGTTTTTATTCTTCAATTTGTTAATGTGGTTTATCACATTGATTCATTTGCAGACATCTTTACCCATTCATCTATTCATGAACACTTAGGTTGCTTTCATATCTGACTATTGTAAATAATATTGCTGTGAACCTTTGGATGGGTGTATTTTTTCAGATTACTGTTTTCATTTTCTTCAGATATACCCTAGGAGTGGAACTTATGGATATAGTAGATCTATTTTTAGTTTTTGAGGAACCTCCATACTGTTTTTCATAGTGGCTGCACCAATTTACATTCCCACCAACTGTGTACTAGGGTTACGTTTTCTCAACATCCTTGCCAACATTTGTTATTTGTTATTTGTGATCATTTTGATGATATTCATTCTGACAGGTGTGATGTGATAATCTCATTGTGGTTTTGATGTTCATTCCTCTGATGATTAACAATGTTGAACATCTTTTCATGTACCTATATCATCAATTTATTTTGTTGATGATTTCCTTTGCTGTGAAAAAGATTTTAAATTTATTTAGATCCCATTTGTTTATTTTTGCTTTTGTTTCCTTTGATTTAGAAGACAGATATAAAAATATTGTTATGATTTATGTCAAAGGGTGTTCTTCCCATGTTTTAACCCAGGATATTTATGATTCAGGCCTTACATTTAGGTCTTCAATTCATTTTGACATTATTTTTTTATGTGGTGTTAGAGAATGTTCTAATTTCATTCTTTTACATGTAGCTGTTCTGTTTTTCCAGCACCACTTATTGAAGAGACTGTCTTTTCACCACTGTATATTCTTGCCTCCTTTGTTGTAGGTTAATTGACCATAAGTTCATGGTTTTATTTCTGAGCTCTCTATTTTGTTTCGTTGATTCATTGATCTATGTGTCTTTTTTTGGCTAATATCATATTGTTTTGATTACTGCAACTTTGTACTGTAGTTTGAAGTCAGAGAGGGTGATACTGGTAACTTTGTTCTTTTCCCTCAATATTGCTTTGACCATTTGAGGCCATTTCTGGTTCCATTTAAATTTTAGGATTATTTTTTCTAGTTCTGGGAAAATGTCAAGGGTATTTTGATAGGGAATGCATTAAATCTGTAGATTTCTTTGGGCAGTATGTAATTAACAATATTCTTACAATCCATGAACATGGTACATCTTTCCATTTTTTTGTATCAACTTTAATTTTTTCATCAATGTCTTATAGTTTTCAAGGTATAGGTCTTTCACCTCCTAGGTTAAGTTTTTTTCCTAGTATTTAATTCTTTTTGGTACAATTTTAATTGAGATTGTTTTCTTGCATTCTCTTCCTGATAGCTCATTATTAGTATATAGAAAAGCAACAGCTTTCTATATATTAATCTTGTATTCTGCAATTTTAATTAATTCATTTAATAGTTCTAAAGTTTTTTGGTGGTGACTTTTGGATTCTGTATATATAATATCATGTCATCTACAAAGAGTGACAGTCTTACTTCTTCCCTTCCAGTTTGGATGACTTTTGTTTCTTTTTCTGTTTGATTGCTATGGCTCAGACCTCCACTACAATGTTGAATAATGTAGCAACAGACAATATTCTTGTCTTGTTCCTGATTTTAGAGGAAAGGCTATTAGCTTTCCACCACTGAGTGTGATGTAAGCTGTGGGTTTGGCATATATGGCTTTATTATGTTGAGATATGTCTCTCTATACCAACTTTAGTGAGCATTTTTATCATGAATGGATGTTGAATTTTGTCAAATACTTTTTCTGCATCTATTGATATGATCATGTGATTTATTTTTTATTTGGGGTAGTTTCTTTACAATATTGTGTTAGTTTCTGCTCTACAGTGAAGTGAATGAGCTATATGTATACATATATCCCCTACCTCTTGAATCTCCCTCCCACCTCCTACCCCATCCTACCCATCTAGGTCACCACAGAGCGCCAAGCTGAGCTCCCTGTGCTATACAGCAGGTTCCCACTAGCTATCTGTTTTACACATGGTTGTGTATATATGTCAATCCCAATCTCCCAATGCATCTGACCCCCCCTTCCCCCCTCCCCGAGTCCACATGTTCATTCTCTACACCTGCGTCTGTATTCCTGCCCTGCAAATAGGTTCATCTGTACCATTTTTCTAGATTCCACATATATGCATTAATATACGATATTTGTTTTTCTCTTTCTGACTTACTTCACTCTGTATGACAGACTCTAGGCCCATGCACATCTCTACAAAAATGAAACAACTACATTCCTTTTTATGGCTGAGTAATATTCCATTGCATATATGTACCACATTTTCTTTATCCATTCATCTGTTGATGGACATTTAGGTTGCTTCCATGTCCTGGCTATTGCAAATAGTGCTGCAGTGAACATTGGGATGCATATGTGTTTTTGAATTATGGATTTCTCGGGGTATATGCCCAGTAGTGGGATTGCTGGGTCATATGGGGGTTCCATTTTTAGATTTTTAAGGAAGCTTCATACTGTTCCCCATAGTGGTTATATCAATTTACATTCCCACCAACAGTGCAGGATGGTTCCCTTTTCTAGACACCCTCTCCAGTGTTTATGGTTTGTAGACTTTCTGATGATGGCCATTCTGACTGGTGTGAGGTGATATCTCATCGTACTTTTGATCTGCATTTGTCTAATAATTAGTGATGTTGAGCATCTATTCAGTTTGTTGGCCATATGTATGCCTTTGGAGAAATGTCTATTTAGGTCTTCCATGCATTGTTGATTGGGTTGTTTGTTTTTTTGGTATCAAGCTGCATGTATATTTTGGTGTTTGTGTATTTTGGAGATTAATCCCTTTTCAGTTGCTTCGTTTCCAAATATTTTCTCCCATTCTGAGGGTTGTTTTTTCATCTCATTTATGTTTTTCTTTGCTGTGCAAAAGATTTTGTTTAATTAGATCCCATTTGTTTGTTTTTGTTTTTATTTTTATCACTCTAGGAGGTGGGTCAAAAAAGATGTGATTTATGTCAAAGAGTGTTCTTCAAACGTTTTCCTCTAAGAGTTTTATAGTGTCTGGCCTTACATTTAGGTCTTTAATCCATTTTGAGTTTATTTTTGTGTATGGTGTCAGCAAGTTTTCTAATTTCACTCTTCTATATGTAGCTGTCCAGTTTCCCCAGCACCACTTATTGAAGAGGCTGCCTTTTCTCCATTGTATATTCTTGCCTCCTTTGTCATAGATTAGGTGACCACAGGTATGTGAGTTTATCTCTGTGCTTTCCATCCTGATCCATTGATCTATATTTCTGTTTTTGTGCCAGTACCATACTGTCATAAATACTGTAGCCCTGTAGTACAGTCTGAAGTCAGGGGGCCTGATTACTCCAGCTCCATTTTCCTTTCTCAAGATTGCTTTGGCTATTCAGGGTCTTTTGTGTTTCCATACAAATTGTAAAATTTTTTGTTTTAATTCTGTGAAAAATTCCATTGGTAATTTGATAGGGATTGCATTGAGTTTGTTGATTGCTTTGGGAAGTATAGTCATTTGCACAATATCGACTCTTCCAATCCAAGAACATGGTATATCTTCTCCATCTGTTTGTGCCATTTTGATTTCATTCATAAGTATCTTATAGTTTTCTGAGTACAGGATTTTTGCCTCCTTAGGTAGGTTTATTCCTAGGTATTTAATTCCTTTTGCAGTGGTAAATAAGATTATTTCCTTAATTTCTCTTTCTATCTTTCATTGTTAGTGTATAGGAATGCAAGATATTTCTGTGCATTCATTTTGTATCCTGCAGCTTTACCAAATTCATTGATTAGCTCTAGTAGATTTCTGGTGACATCTTTAGGATTTTCTATGTGTAGCATCATGTAATCTGCAAACTGACCGTTTTACCTCTTGTCCAATTTGGATTAGTTTTATTTCTTTTTTTCTCTGATTTCCGTGGCTAGGACTTTCAAAACTATGTTGAATAATAGTGGCGAGAGTGAAAATCTTTGTCTTGTTCCTGATCTTAGAGGAAATGCTTTCAGTTTTTCACCATTGAGAATGATGTTTGCTGTGGGTTTGTTGTATGTGGCCTTTATTATGTTGAGGTAGGTTCCCTCTATGCCCACTTTCTGGAGAGTTTTTGTCATAAATGAGTGTTGAGATTTGTCAAAAGCTTTTTCTGCATCTGTTAAGATGATCATATGGTTTTTATTCTTTAATTTGTTAATATGGTGTATCACATTGATTGATTTGCATATATTGAAAAAATCCTTGAATCCCTGGGGAAAATCCCACTTGCTCTTGGGTGTGATCCTTTTAATGTTGGATTCTGTTTGCTAGTATTTTGTTGAGGATTTTTGCCTCTATGTTTATCAGGGATATTGGTCTGTAATTTTCTTTTTTTTTGTGATATCTTTTTCTGGATTTTGTATCAGAGTGATGGTGGCCTCGTAGAATGAGCTTAGGAGTGTTCCTTCCTCTGCAACTTTTTGGAAGAGTTTGAGAATGATGGGTGTTAGCTCTTCTCTAAATGTTTGATAGAATTTGCCTATGAAGACATTTGGTCCTGGACTTTTGCTTGTTGGAAGATTTTTAATTACATTTTCAATTTCATTACTTGTGATTGGTCTGTTTATATCTTCTATTTCTTCCTGGTTTAGTCTTGGAAATTTGCACCTTCCTAAGAATTTGTCCATTCCTTCCAGGTTGTCCATTTTATTGTCATATAGTGGCTTGTAGTATTCTCTTATGATCCTTTGTATTTCTTCCATGCCTATTGTAATTTCTCCTTTTTCATTTCTAATTTTATTGATTTGAATAATCTCCCTTTTTTCTTGATGAGTGCGGTAAAGGTTTATCAATTTTTTTTATCTTCTCAAAGAACCAGGTTTTAGTTTCATTGACCTTTGCTATTGTTTCATTCATTTCTATTTCATTTATTTCTTCTCTTATCTTTATGATTCCTTTCCTTCTACTAACTTTATGTTTTGTTTGTTCTTCTTTCTCTAGATGCTTTAGGTGTAATGTTAGGTTATTTGAGATTTTTCTTGTTTCCTGAGGTAAGATTTTATTGCTATAAACATCCCTCTTAGAACTGCTTTTGCTGTGTCCCATAGGTTTTTGGATTCTCGTGTACTTGTTGTCATTTGTCTGTAGGTATTTTTTGATTTCTTCTTTGATTTCTTCAGTTATCTGTTGATTATTTAGTAACATATTATTTAACCTCGATGTGTTTGTGTTTTTTACAGTTTTTCATCCTTGTAATTGATTTCTAATCTCATAGTGTTGTGGTCGGAAAAGATGCTTGATATGATTTCAATTTTCTTAAATTTACCAAGGCTTGATTTGTGACCCAAGATAAAATCTATCCTGGAGAATGTCCCATGTTCACTTGAGAAGAAAGTGTATTCTGCTGCTTTCAGATTGAAAGTCCGATAAATATCAATTAAGTCTATTTGGTCTGATGTGTCGTTAAGGCTTGTGTTTCCTTACTCATTTTCTGTCGAGATGATCTATCCATTGGTGTAAGTGGGGTGTTAAAGGCCTCCACTATCATTGTGTTACTGTCAATCTCCCCTTTTATGTCTGTTAGTATTTGCCTTATGTACTGAGGTGCTCCTATTTTGGGTGCATAAACATTTACAATTGTTATTTCTTCTTCTTGGATTGATCCCTTGATCATTATGTAGTGTCCTTCCTTGTCTCTTGTAATAGTCTTTATTTTAAGGTCTAGTTTATCTGATGTGGGTATTGCTACTCCAGCTTTTATTTGATTTCTATTTGCATGGAATATCTCTTTCTATCCCTTCACTTTCAGTCCATATGTGTCCCTAGGTCTGAAATGGGTCTCTTGTAGACAGCATATATATGGGTCTTGTTTCTGTCTCCATTCACCCAGTCTGTGTCTTTTGACTAGTGCATTTAAATCCACTTGTATTGTAGGTAATTAATGATATGTATGTTTTATTACCATTTTCTTAATTGTTTTGGGTTTGTTTTGGTAGGTCTTTTTCTTCTCTTGTGTTTCCCACCTGAAGAAGTTCCTTTAGCATTTGTTGTAAAGCTGGTTTGGTGGTGCTGAAGTAGCTTAGCTTTTGCTTGTCTGTAAAGCTTTTGATTTCTCCATTGAATCTGAATGAGAGCCTTGCTGGTTAGAGTATTCTTGGTTGTAGGGTTTTCCCTTTCATCAGTTTAAATATATCATGCCACTCCCTTCTTGCCTGCAGAGTTTCTGCTGAAAAATCAGCAGATAATCTTATGGGGAATCCCTTGTATGTTACTTGTTGCTTTCCTCTTGCTGCCTTTAATATTTTTTCTTTTTATTTAATTTTTGTTGGTTCGATTAATATGTGTCTCATTGTGTTTCTCTTTGGTTTTATCCTATAAGGGACTCTGCACTTACTCGACTTGGATGACTATTTCCTTTCCCATGTTAGGGAAGTTTTTGACTATAATCTCTTCAAATATTTTCTCAGACCTTTTCTCTTTCTCTTCTTCTTCTGGGACCCCTTATAATTCAAATGTTAGTGTGTTTATTGTTCTCCCAGAGGTCTCTGAGACTGTCCTCATTTCTTTTCATTCTTTTTTCTTCATTCTATTTTGCAAGTTATTTTCACCATTCTGTCAGCTCACTTACCCCTTCTTTTCCCTCTGTCATTCTGCTATTGATTCTTTCTAGTGTATTTTTCATTGCATTTATTGTATTGTTCATCTACGTCCTTTTTAAACATTTCTTGTGTCTTCTCGATCCACATCTCCATTCTATTTCCAAGATCTTGGATCATCTTTATTATCATTACTCTTAATTATTTTTTAGGTAGATTGCCTATTTTCTCTTCATTTATTTTGTCTTAGAGGTTTTTGCCTTGCCCCTTCGTCTACAACATATTTCTGTTTCATCTCATTTTATCTAATTTACTGTGTTTGTAGTCTCCTTTCCACAGGGTGCAGGGTCGTAGTTCCTCTTGCTTCTTGTGTCTGCCCCCTGGTGGGTGAGGTTGGTCCAGGGGCTTGTGTAGGCGTCCTGGTGCCTGCACTCTGGTGGGTGGAGCTGGGTCTTGTCACTCTGGTGGGCAGGGCCGTGTCAGGATGTGTGTTTTGGGGTGTCTTTGAGCTTAGTGCGTCTTTAGGTAGCCTGTCTGTTGATGTGCGGGGCTGTGTTCCTCACTTGCTGGTTTGGCCTGAGGCATTCATCACTGCATCTGGCAGGGTGTTGGGTGTAGGTGGATCATGGTGCCAAGATCGGACCTCTGGGAGAGCTCACGCTGATTAATATTCTCAGGTGCCGGGGAATTCTCTGGCAGTCCAGTGGCCAGGACTTAGCACTCCTACCACGGAGACTCAGTTTTGACCCCCTGCTGGGGAACCACGACCCTGCAAGTTGTGTGGTGTGTCCAAAAGGAACAAAAACACAAATAAAGAACAAGCAGAAAAAAAAATAAGACAAACAACAAAAACCAAACCAAACAAAAGCAAACCAACAAACAAAGAAAACAACTAGCCAAACAAAAAATCTCAAAAGCCAAAGCAAATCTAACAAAAAACAAAAAAGTCAAAGTAAACAAAAAACACACAAAAGTGTCAAAAAAACAGAGAAAAGAGAAAAACAAAACAAAAACTCCAGAGAAAAACCAAAAAAAAATAAAAACAAAACCAAGCAAATGAAAACAAACAAAAAGCTAAATAAAGAAAAAAACAAGAAAAAAAATCAAACAAAAAAACTCGAAAAGCAAAGCAAACAATAAAAGCAAATGTAACAAAAGAAAAACAAAAACACAAAAAAGTCAAAGTAAACAAAAACACACAAAAATGAGAAAAAAGGAGAAAAACAACAAAAATCTCAGGCAAAACCCAAAACAATCAAAACAAAAACAAAGAAAAAAAGCAAAGAAACAAAAAAATGCAAAAGTGACAGAAAAAAGGAAAAACAGAAACAAAAAAGCAAAAATGAAAAGAGTAAGAAACAAAAAAAACAAAATAAGAAACAGCAAAAAAGCAAAGACAAAAATAAAATAAAAGTAGAAAAATGAAAAATATATTTAAAAATTAAAAAATTAAGCAACAACAACAAAACAAAAAATTCCCTGTGGCCTCGGCTATCAGTGTCATTGCCCCCACCATGTCAGTCAACCCCTTCTTCCCCAGGAGGTCCTCCACAACCTCTAGGTAGGTCTCTGGACCATCTGTGGACACTGTGGGGACAGCTCAGACTCTGACCTGGCCCAGCTCATGTGTGTATGTGCTCCCATAGTCCAGAGCTGCTAAAACTAGACTGGTCTCAGTTGTAGGAGATGTTTCCATTCAGATGTTCCACAGACTCTGGGCTTACCAAGCCGATCATGGGGGTTAATCTATGGCTTGTGGAGCTGCACAGAGAGATTTCAGTTCCTCTTTCTTAGTTGCACAGCCCCTGGGTCTCAGCTTTGTTTTTGGCTTCACCTCTGTGTGTAGGCCACCCTCAGCTGTCTGTTCCCCACCGAGGCAAGAGGTGGCAAAGACAGCGACTGAGGTATACTTGCTCACTTAGGTGGGAGGGGCAAGAGGCAGCAATCAACTGGGGTGTGTGGGCTCACTTAGGCGGGAGAGGGAGAAGAGTGCCACGACTGGGGCATGTGTGCTCACTTTGATGGGATCCTTCTCTAGTGCCTTCAGTGTCAGGGCCCAGCAGGAGGCAGTGACAGAGATGCATGCTAACTCAGGCAGGAGAGGATTAAGGTGGCCATGACTGGGGCTTGTGTGCTTACTCCAGTGGGATCCCCCTCTAGTGCCCGTGGAGGCAGGGGCCATCAGGAGTTGGCAACAGGCAGGGGCACACATGCTTGCTCTGGTGGGTGTCCCTCCCAGTGCCTGTGGAGGCAGGGGCTCACATGTGCGTAGAGAGTCCGTGATGGTGGCCCCACCCCTTGTGCACTACTTAACAATGGTTCCTCGCTTCCAAGGCAGACCCTGCTTCCTCCAGGAGCATTCCCAGCCACGGAGCTCCTCATGCCCATCCCCTCAGTCTCTCTCCACGCAGGTGAGCTCCTCACTCCCATCCCTTCAGGTCATCTCCTTGCAACCAACAGCAGTCCTCTCTCCAGATCCACTGTCCTAACCCCACACTTCAGCACCCAGTCCCTGCCAGCATGGGCGGGCACCCACCTCATGCTGGGATGCACAGGACTGTGGCACAGACTGTCGGTGGAAGTTGTGCTCTCTCCTGCCTGCCACAGACTGGCCACTGCATTTTCTTCCAATAGACCCTAAAGTTCCCCCTCTATTTCAGTGTATTTTGCCACCTGTGAGGGGGCCTCCCTGGGTGCAGTCACCTCTCATCTCCTTCAGCTCCCCCCAGGGATGTGGTTCCCATCCCATTTCCTCTTTTCTTTTTCTTCCCTTTCTCTCCTTCATCCCACCTGGTTACGTTGTGATCTTTTCTTGTCCTTTAGGTGTCTGAGGTCCTCTGCTAGTGTTCAGCAGGTGCTCTGTGCAAATTGTTCCACTTGTAGATGTATTTTTGATGTACTTGTGGGGAGTGGTGAACATCAGGTCCTCCTATTCTACCATTTTGACCTCAAGCCCCCACCCTATGTTTTTTGATTGTTGCTTTTATTCCATTGATATTGAAAGTGGTTATTGATAGCTATGTGCTTACTGCCATTTTATTACTTGTTTTCTGTGGAGGTTTTTTTTGGTAGTTCTTTTCTGTTCTTTTCTTCTTCTTTTAGTTTCTTCCCTTGCGGTTTGATGATTGTCTTTAGTGGTATGATTGTGCTCCTTTCTCTCTAGTTTTTGTGTATCTATTGTAGAGTTTTTATTTGTGGTTATCACAGGGTTCTTATATATTGATCTATAATATTTCTACATGTTCTAAGCTGAGAGTCACTTAAATTCAAACCCGTTCTAAAAGGTAAACATTTTAGATTCCCACATTTTGTGGTTTTGATGTCATATTTTACATCTTCATATTTATCCCTTCATTGTTTATTGTAGTTATAGTTTATTTTACATTTTTTGTCTTTTGATATTCATACTTTTTTTTGTCTTTAAGTATACATATTTAAGTGGTTGATCCTCAGCCTTTACTATATATTTGCCTCTAGTGGTGGGATTTTTTCCTTTCCTATGGATTCTTATTTCTGTTGCAGCCTTTTCTTTTCCACTTAGTGAAAGTCCGTTAGCATTTCTTTTATGTTCAGTTTTGTATTGATGAACTCTTTTAGTTTTTGCTTGTCTCTTTATCTTTCCTTCAGTTCTAAATGACAGTCTTGCTGTGTAGAGTATTGTAGGTTGTAGGTTTTTCCCTTTCAGCATTTTAAGTGAATAATGCCACTCCCTACAGGCCTACAAATTTTCTGCAGAAAAATCAGCTGATAGCCTTGTTGGGGTTCCCTTGTATGTGACTTTGTTTTTCTCTTGCCACCTTTAAAATTCTCTTGATCTTTAATTTTTACCATTTTAATGTCTTGATGTGGGTCTTTTTGGGTTCATCTTGTTTGGGACCCTCTGTGCTTCCTGTCTTGGATATCTGTTTCCTTCTTAAGGTTTAGGAAGTTTTCAGCCATAATTTCAACATTTTCAACAGTTTTTTCTGTGTCTTCACCTTCTGGAACCCCTATAGTGCAAATGTTAGTACGCTTGGGGGTTTTCCAGAGATCCCTTAAACTGTTATTTAAAAATTATTATTATTATTTTTTGCTGTTCTGATGTGGCAATTTCCATTATTCTATCTTCCAGATCACTTATGGATTCTTATGTATCACCTAGTCTGCTGTTAATTCCTTCTAGTGTGTTGTTCGTTTCAGTTATTGCATTCTTAAGCTCTGACTGGTGATTTTTATATTTTCTTCTTTCTTATTAAACTATACACTGTGTTCATTTATTCTTTTTCTGTGTTCAGTTAGCATTCTTATTAATAATGCTCTGAACTCTTTTTTGTGTGTGTAGTATGTGGGCCTCTCACTGTTGTGGCCTCTCCCATTGCGGAGCATAGGCTTCAGACACACAGGCTCAGCAGCCATGGCTCACGGCCCCAGCCGCTCTGCGGCATGTGGGATCCTCCCGGACCGGGGCATGAACCCGTGTCCCCTGCATCGGCAGGCAGACTCTCAACCACTGTGCCACCAGGGAAGCCTGGCTCTGAACTCTTTATGTGGTAAATTTTCATCTCTGTTTCAATAGTTGCTTTTTCTGTTTTTTTTCCCTTGTTCCTTCATTTGGAAAAAATTCCTCTGTCTTCTCATTTTGTTTAACTTTCTCTGTCTCTATGAAATTAGGTGAAATAGTCACCTATCTTAGTCCCAAAGTGGTGTCCTTTTGTGGGAATGTCCCTAGGCAGTGCCCTGTGGCTTTGGTGGGAGATCTGGATCTGACATGATTATGGGTCCTGTTTTCCCTTTGGGTGTGCTGGCCACTGTCACCTTGGTGGGAGGTAGGGCTGGAGATGGAGCACCCAGAGCCACTGCCAGATGTGAGCTGAGCTTCGCAGCTGAGCTGGGCAGGTGCTGGGGCAGTCCTGGCATACCAGTCAGAACTCCAGACTGCTCCTGATCTGTTGCCTCCGTGAATGCCTGTAATGGCCACCTTTGCCTCACTTGTATGCCGTGCCGGCTTTGAGCCGGCTTTGTCCACACAACTGAATCAGCAGCCATTGCCATAGTGTGGAGCTACACCAGAACCATAGGGGCGAGAGTGAGTGCTGAGTGTGGGCCAGGGTGTGCTGGGGTGTTTATGGGAAGCCAGCCAGCATCCTAGGCAGCTTCAGTCTGCTTCCTCTGCCTTGTTCCCAAGAGTAACAAATATGTGTGAGCTCTTCACTAGCAGAGTCTAGGTTTCCTACAGCCCTCCTGATTTTCAAACCAGCTAGGGGACTTGTCTTCCCAGTGCCAGCCGAGGGCTGGGGCACCCAATATGTGGTTCGAACCACTCGTTCCCCAGGGAGGATCTTTGTGCCTATGTAATCCCCTTCCTCTTCTTTGTCCTCACCTAGACCCACTGGTTCTGACCTGATTGCTTTTCTTCTCTTCGTACCTGACTCCATGTGGCTCTTTCTTTACAGCCTTGGTTGCACTGGAGTCTTTCTGCCTGTCTCCAGGTTGTTTTCAGTGAGAACTGCTCCACATGTAGATGTATTTTTAATGTGTTCTTGAGGGTGGTCCTCATACTCCACCATCTTGATCTCCTCCTGTTAGTTTATTTTTTTTAATCTCCATCGATCCTCACTTGTCTGCTCATAAATTAGGTTATCATGTGACAAGTGAATCCAAGACATTTCATTGCCTAGTATGTAGGTAGTGAGTGATTGGGAGATTAATGGAGTAACCACAGGCTAGTGTCTATCACTGGATCACATAGCAGTAGGATGGGGGATGTACTGATCGTGAGCTGGTGGGGGACTGATGCATGTGGTATACTCTTGAGTTTTAAGACCTGTGAGACATAGGTTGGCTAGACAATTGCAATTCTAATACATTTTTGGCAGACGTGTGCTCCTGGCTTCTTAATTGATCAATCCTTTGAGCCTTAATCCTAGGGATTCATGTTTTCTCCCTTTAGAAATAGGTTTCTTTGATTATTCACTTCCAAGAGATACCAATTTCATTAAAATAGAAAATCTGATTTAGAATATAACCTTATATATGAGTGAAATAAGTTTAACAACAGCAGGGAATATAATACTCTATAAAGATAAACCTCTTCTTATCAACTATTTGATTGTCTGGATACCCTAAGGTGCAGTTTGTACAGAAAAGCCTAGATAAATGCTTGATTTTTTTTCTGCCTTTATTTACTGGTTTACAGGTTGCTAGGGCAACAGCTCATTATTTTGCAAAGATGACCAATCAATTTTTTAAAACTCTCTGAAGACATGGGGTAAACATATCTGATATATTTTCAATCTATTGCACTTATTCTTACTGAAACTCAAATTTTCTTATCTTTAGCTAGTGGAAAGATACTGAGATTTCCTCCTGGCTTCTTTGGAAATACGTTTAATAGTCTTTAATAGACTATTGGCATCCCGTTATAACAAGATATTCTGTGCTTATCTTATATATTTCCTGCATCAAACCTAGAATGACCATTTCTTCAAGGAACTCTGGTTCCCTTTACTGCTAACTAGTATTTATAGGTTACTATCTGGAATCTAGGGTACTCATTGCTACTAGATTTGATACTGTTTCTAGGCTTTTTCAGTGGGGCAATCTAGGAAATATGTTAAGCTAAGATATAGCCTGAACTGATACACTTAATTGAAATTTAGGACTACATGATTTTATTTAACTTCATCCATTTTATAACTGTATATTCTCTCTCTGATGGTTGAAAATCCCAGTTCCCTGACTTAATTCTTCATTTGCTTTGTTCTGCAACACACATGTAACAGTCCCAGGGTAACAATACCAACACTAAGATGTATTGCTTTTATAGGTCCCTTGCTGCACTCTTTTGAAAAAATAAGTTTTGATTTAAAAAATATGTCATGAAAGTAGCTGAGTGAGCATGAATAAATATTCTGCTACGAGTTTCCAGGATAGTTTAGTTGATGAATGAAGATAATGATTTAAAATGGAAAGTGGGAGACAAAGTTAATTGACTAGATTATATAAAGTACATATTTACTGAGGGAAGAAGGGACTATTTACCCAAAAGGATTATTTATTTACCCATGGAAATGTACTATAACACTGAACTCACAGGTCTAATTAACATTTGCAGGCTTCATTGCAAAGAAATTTATTATCTTTATTAGATGGAATAAGTCTCTAAGCAGATGTTTTTGGTCCTTTAAATTCTGGAAATACAAATTTTTAGATAGATATTGATATCTTTCTTAAGTTAAAATGTGTGTCCTTAGTTTTCTTTCATATTATTACAACCAGGACATACTTAAAAAATAAAAAATGAAATAAATAGAAAGAGTGACCTACCTGAACACAATTTTTTTGTTGTTGGTTGGCTACACTTTTTACTACTGGTGGCATTTAGACAGGATTCGACTGCTAAGACACCTCACAGAACCCACAGTGATCATGGCCATAAAGCTATAGTTTTTGGCAGGAAAAGGATGCAGTATAGTAGCAATGTGGAAAAAGGAGATACATGCCAGTCAAAGGCCCCCCTCACAGGTCTGGAGAGACCAGGCGCCATATGGAAACACTCATTCTCTCAGACCAGGAATCACTGACATGTGCACCAAACACTTTGGGTCCAGACACCCCAAATTAAGTCTTGGTCAGGATATGCTATATTCTGCTGGTTGCGTGCACCACCATCCCCACCGTAGGGTTCTCACCTTTACCACGTGTGATTCGTCAGTCTCACTGTTATCAGTAAACCATGCTGAAAAGTTGGTGCATGCCATCCCCCAAACCTCAGATCTGTGCTTATCATCAGCACTGTTAGTTACTATGTTTCATGCCCAGTGTGTCAGTCTGATGCAAGTACATTTCTTATTTTAGTGCAACAGCTCCTCACAGCATACCTTTGAATTTAATAATATTCCTACATATATGCTAAATAAACATTTATTTTTAATCAGCATTTCCAAATCCTTTCAGAGTAAAACAAAGTTCCCAGTTTCTAAATCAAGGCAGTTACATACAAATGTTGAAAATAGGATTTGATGGTGATCTGTCCTTCGTTTAACCACTTTACAGAAAACAACAATAGCCTTTGTCAAATGGCAAAACTGAGACAATTCAATAATGAGTTTGATGCCCTTTAGTTAAGGGAAAACAATTCATGTACTGGGGGAGTCCAGTGCCTCACAAGCAGTATAGCACTCTTCCCAGGGGATTTGGGTCAAGAGCAAGGCAACAAATGTGTTAACAGGGCATGATTTGCTAGGAGGCTGGGGATTTCCTTTAAGGCCAGCAGGTCTTCTTTTCTAGGGCAAAGTAGGATAGCTAAAGCTGAGTTAGGTGTGTTTCCTGTGACTATGGGGTGAATTAAGTTCACATTTGTGATGTTTGCCCAGCCACTGGGTGGCCTCCATTTTGTGAGTTCTGATACGTGAATTAACTTTATCAGCCTCTACAGTTTTCCTGTTGATGATTTTTTCACCCACTTACATGCCTGGGATATATAATACTCCTGCTACTCTATCTTGAGTTCCTTAATAGCAAAAAAACAACAACAACCAAAAAACCTTGAAATATTTACTGTTTACTTATATTATCCAAGGCACAATACTGTGATTAAAAAAGGATTCTAGTAAAATAATATAAATACTGCCACGTCTAGTGCTACTATTTCTGCTACTACTGCTTCTAAGAAAAGAAGAAGAAGGAGAAGGAGAAATATAGCTCTTCTAAATACCTTACATATACTAATCCATTCAATCCTCACAACTCAGTGAGGTAGGTAATATTGCTGTCTTGGTTTTTAGATAAAATAAATCAAGGCAGAAGGAAGTTAAGCACTAGCTCAAGGTCACAAAGCTAATAAGGGATGGAGACAGAATTTAAGCCTAGACATTTTGGCTTTAGAGCACAGTCTTTGTTTAAACTCCCTTTAAGTCTCATTTCACTGAAGTATTTCCCTTAAAACTTTACTTTCCCTGAAAGTCTTACATATGTAAATTTCTCTCTCATTCCCCTGAATTGAGGCCTGGATTTCAGTTTGGAGTCTTCTTCCCTGAATCAAAGCAATACTCAGGATTTCACAGATGCAAATATTAACAGACCACAGAGAAATGCTTTCTCTCTCAGTATTCTGAATAAGTCATACACTTGCTTTCTTCCAAACAAACAAAAAGTGATACTCCTTTTCCATTTTGGAGTGCGGTTGGGTCAAAGGGATCGCTTGAATTGTTGAGTGACTGAAAGAAATTAAAGATGTTTTAACATGAACTCTCTCTTAAAAATCATAAAGAATTATTTGCAAATTTCCAGGAGTGAGGTGTTCTTTGCTTCTAAAAGTTTATTTCTGTTTTGGGGCTGCTCAGATAACCAGAAAGTTCTTTGTGAAGAACTGGTCTACTTCCCTGTAACTTCTATCCACTAATCCTATTTTTGGCCCCTGGAATGACTCAGAGTAGGCCTACTTCTAACTAGCCTTTTAGCTAATACAAGAATAATGTTATTATTAATGATAATAATACTAATCATAATGCTTACTAAGTGCAACTTACTATGTGCCATACATTTTTCTAATCTTGGTAAATGTGCTAACATACTTTTTCTTCATGAAAACCCTCTTGAGATGGGTGCTGGTATTCTAATATTCTTTATTTTACAAATAAGAAAACTTAAGTATAAAGGGGGTAAGTGACATTAAATGCAGGTGTAGGAGCTGGATTTGAACCTGAATCATCTGGCTCCTGTGTCTGTGTACCAAACCAGTGTAGGGGAGGAAAAAGTTTTCCTTTACTCTCATAGAGTCCCTGTCTGGTCTGAAAAATAAACTGACAAGACAGATTAACAGGAGAAAAGCATATAAAATTATTTAGTATAAGATTTATGTGACATGGAGTTTCATAAGGAAATGAAGACCTAAAGAAATGGTTAAAGCTGAGTGGTTTTGTGCTTTGTTTGATGAAGAGTGGAAAGCCGTGGAAAGATGTGATAGCACAAAGGACATGAGCTAAAGGTAGTGAACTGTAGAAACTTAGCAAGGCCTGTTCCTTCAGATTCTGCTCTGTGTCCCCCTGTCTTTGAGGATAAGGATGCTCCTTTCTTGCTGGTATAGGAAGGGCATCTCTCATAGGAGGGTTTATGACTTGCTTCAAGGGAAGATCAGAAAGTCTTTCTTGCACATGCCATTTCTCAAATTCCTTCAGCTTGAAATATTCAGTATGCCAAGGTGCCATATTTTGGGGCTGTGTATCCTGAACCCTGTCACCAGCATGCCATAATCACAAACTGTAAGTGCCACAATGTAGTGTCCTACTAGTTAGAACGCTTCATTTTTTTCAAATTTTTTTTCTCAAGGGTTTAGTTTAAAGATTATTGTCACTCAATCCATAATGTAGTAATTCAGTAGACATTTATTGAATGTCAACCATGTACCAGGCGCCATGCCACTGTGCTGGTTTGACTCCTCTAAATGGTCTCTAGTTGGTGATACTTGTCAAAGTTAAACATGGTTCTCCAAGGCCTGGAACTGAGATGGAAGGAAATGCCAGTGGCCTGACTCATGTGTATGTTTATTATACAATAAATGCAGTAAAAATAGTGGCATTAACTAATATGATATTTCTTTCAGTTCACAAAGAATGGGCATGTAGCCCAAGAACTAAGGCTTTCCACTTATGCTACCATATATAACCCATTTTATGTGTGTGTAGTTTATGCTTTTCAGCCTAAATTGAGAGTTTTTATTTATATTTCATTAGAGTTGGTGCATTATTCTGAACTTTTGAGTCTATATTGTTCTATTTTTCAACTTACTTGCTTTCCCTTCAGAGAACTACATCACTCATAAATTTGGTATCCAGACCCTCTGTTTTGTTTTTAGTTACTAATTCTGATGTTGTAGAAGAACAGCACAAGCGCTGGCACCTGAATATGCCAGGGTAGCACCTGATATTTAAATGTCATTCGTGTATTCATTTAATATATACGTGTGCATCTAGTTCTGCCCTAAATGTCATTTGGCAAGTCACCCAATCCGTAAAGAATCCACCTCTAAAGCTAATTGTGTTACTATCTAGGCCACAGTTTCAGTAAAAATGATCACAAGACTTTTTGAAAGTAAAATCCAGGGTTATGTCTCAATCATCATCCTGATTGACTATTGAGGAAATGAAGTAGAAAAAAACTTATCCTGCATGTAGTATGATGACACTTAAGGCTCATCTGTGTCTTCTAAATGCTTTGAACTCTCAGCCTATATAATCTTATAATTTTGGCAAATATTGATGCCAGGTTTAATGAAATACAGCAGATGTTATTAGTTGTCCATGGCAAAATACGTCCAAAATACGTCCTTTAAATATGTCCTTTAGATGTGATTTGTTCCTTTTGCATAGTGTATTTATTAATTAGTTACATACTGCTATGTAGCAAATGAGCAAAAACTAGTGGCTTAAAAAAGAACACATTTATTATTTCATAGTTTCTGTGAGTCAGAAGTCTAGATAAGGCTTAACTGGGTCCTCTGCTTAGGGTCTAATGAGTCTGCAATCCAAGTGTCTTCTGACTGTGTTCTCATCTGGAGGATCAGTTGGGTAAGAATCTGCTTCTGCAATCACTCATGTTGTTTATAGAGTTCATATCCATGTGCTTGTAGTACTGAAGGCCTTGGATTCCTGGTGAGTGTCAGCTATAAACTGCCTACAGCTCCTAAAGGCCACCCTCAGCTCCTGGAGACCACCCCAGGGGAACCACAGCTCCTAGAGACCACTGTCAGCTGCTGGAGACTACCCTAGGGGAACCACAGCTCCTAGAGGTCACCCTCAGTTCCTGGAGACCACCCTAGGGGAACCACAGCTCCTCGAGACCACCCTCAGTTCCTGGAGAACACCCCAGGGGAACCAGAGTTCCTAGAGGTCACCCTCAGCTCCTGGAGACCACCCTAGGGGAACCCTCAGCGCCTTGGCATATGGGCTGTCTCTACTTGGCTTCTTACTTGATCCATCCACAATGAGCATCTCTAGACTCTTATATAATGTCACAGAGTCATGGGAATGATGCCCTATCACCTCTCCATGTTTTCTTGGTTATAAGCAAGTCACGGGTTCTGCTCACACTCAAGAAGAGGAGATTAAACAAAAATGTGAACACCAAGAGGTGGGCATCATGGAGGACTGGGGTCACCAACCCCTGAGCCATGGACTGATAGTGGTCTGTGGCCTGTTAGGAACTGGGCCACACAGCAGGAGGTGAGCAGCAGGTGAGCCAGTGAAGCTTCATCTGTATTTACAGCCGCTCCCCATCACTCACACTACTGCCTGAACTCCACCTCCTGTCAGATCAGCAGTGACATTAGATTCTCATAGGAGCGTGAGCCCTACTGTGAACTGCACATGCGAGGGATCTAGGTTGTGCACTCCTTATGAGAATCTTATGCCTGATGATCTGAGGTAGAGCTGAGGTGGTGATGCTAGCACTGGGGAGCAGCTGCAAATACAGATTATCATTAGCAGAGAGGTTTGACTGCACAGAGACCATAATAAATCAATTGCTTGCAGACTCATATCAAAACCCTATCAGTAAGTGGCAAGTGACAATTAAGCTGCATCTGGCAGCAGGCTTTATAGTGGCAAGTGAGTTGATGCAACTGTACAGCTGCATCTGGTGGCAGGCTTTAAGTCAGAATCTGACACTTATTTTGGTCCATGTGTGGCCTGCCCATTATTTTATTTACCACTTCTGTCCTCGTCTCTTTCCCGCACTGTGCACTTGTCTCAGTCACAGTTTTGGTAGCCCACAAGCTACTCCTAGCCAAAATGAGTAAACAAATGTTGCTGGAAAACTTCTTTGAAAAGGGGGAAAGACCCAATGATGAGACAGCAGATGACTCTAATACTGCCAACAACAAAAAACTGCAGTTAAAAGAAAATATCAAGAGTCCTACTTAAATTACGGGTTCATTGTAACAGGTGATTCACATTCTCCAATCCCGCTTTGTATAATATGTGGTGACTGGCTATCCATGAAACCTTCAAAACTGCTTTGCCACATGGAGACCAAGCACCCTGCATTAAAAGACTAGACTTTGGAGTTTTTCAAAAGAAAAAAACCTGAACACGAAGAACAGAAGCAATTATTGAAGGCCACCTCTTCATCGAATGTGTCTGCACTGAGAGCATCATTCTTAGTGGCTAAGCATGTTGCTAAAGGTGATAAGCTCTTTAATACTGGTAAAGAGTTGATCCTGCCTGCTGCTAAGGACATTTGTCATGAACTTTTGGGAGAGGCTGCAGTTCAAAAGGTGGCACGTGTTCCTCTTTTGGCTAATACCATAACTAGATGAATTGATGAAATAGCAGAAAATATTGAGTCACAATTGTTAGAGAGGATTAATGCGTCACCATGATATGCAATCCAGGTTAAGTCTACGGATGTTGACAACAAGGCAACAGTGCTTGTTTTTGTGCAATATATTTTTCAGGAGGATGTGCGCGAGGATATGTTATGTGCACTTTTGTTGCCAACCAACACCACAGCTGCAGAACTATTCAAGTCTTTGAATGATTACATATCACGAAAACTGAATTGGTCATTTTGTGTCAGTATATGCATGGATGGAGCGGCTGCCACGACTGAATGGCTTTGTGGTTTCACTGCTCGGGTCAAAGAGGTCACCTCTGAATGTGAGTCATCCAGAGAGAAATACTGGCTAGCCGAAAAATGTCACTTGAACTTAACAACGTTTTGCAGGATGTGATTAAAATTATCAACCACATTAAAGTACATGCCCTTAACTCACATCTGTTCATACAGCTCTGTGAGGAGATAGATGCAGAGCACACATGTCTTCTCTTATACACAGAAGTGAGATGGCTTTCTAAAGGTAGATCACTGGCCAGAGTTCTTGAGTTGTGAGAGCCGCTCCAGAGATTTCTTTTAGAAGAACAGTCACCGCTGACAGCACATTTCAGTGACACAGAATGGGTCGCAAAACTTGCTTACTTGTGTGACATATTCAACCTGCTCAACGACAGTCTGTCACTTCAGGAGAGAATGACAACTGTGTTCAAGTTGGCCGATAAAGTGGCTGCATTAAAAGCCAAACTGGAATTACGGGGGCAATGAGTGAACATTGGGATTTTTGGCATGTTTCAAACATTAGCAGAGATTTTGAAAGAGACTGAGCCAGGGCCTTCTTTCTCCCAGCTGGTGCATGATCACCTATCTTGGCTTTCAAAAGAGTTTGAGCATTACTTCCCAACCACAAAAGACCCCCGAACTGGGAAGGAATGGATCCATGAACCATTTGTGAATAAGCCAGGTGAATCGACTTTGTCCGTGCTAGAAGAGGATCAACTTCTTGAGATCGCAAATGACAGTGGCCTGAAAAGTATGTTTGAGACAACTTCAAATCTCCATACGTTCTGGATTAAAGTCAAAGCGGAATATCCTGAGATTGCCACAAAAGCACTGAAAAGCCTGCTTCCATTTCCAACATCCTATTTTTGTGAAGCAGGGTTTTCTGCAGTGACAGCAACCAAAATGAGATTACGGAGTTGACTGGACATAAGCAACACACCTCGGGTGTCACTGTCTCCCATCACCCCGAGTTGGGACCATTTAGTTACAGGAAAACAAGCTCAGGGCTCCCACTGATTCTACATTATGGTCAGTTGTATAATTATTTCATTATATATTACAATGTAATGATAATCAAAATAAAGTGTACAATAAATGTAATGTGCTTGAATCATCCCAAAATCATCCCCTGTCCCTGGTTCGTGGAAAAATTGTCTTCTGCAAAACTGGCCCCTGGTGCCAAAAATGTTGGGGACCACTGATGGAGGACCACTCTCAAGTCTGTCCATGACACATGATGTTCAAACAACTAAATTCATTGCTGCTGTTTAAATGTTATGAAATTATATGTTAAAAGACACGTGTTACCAGATTTTTAAAAGCCTGATAAACTAGGTGTGTTTTTATATGGCAAGTTTGCTGTGAACTGAGAATAGCTGCTCCGTTTCAACAGGTCAGTTGCTCCTTCTTGCAACCCCGTCCCTGCTTCTCCTTATTGTATGTTGCCCTTCACTGTCATGCATGCATAGTTGTTTTTCTTACATCTAGGCACTTCAATTATTTGTGTTACCTGGCTGCCTTCTGTTGGCATTTAAGTTTTTATAACTTCTGGCCTAGATATGTGATGTTGCCTCTTTCTTTTCTTTAGAGGTACATGCTCTCTTTGCTCTCACCACTTGTGGAATTCTGGCCATTATTTTGTGCCAAAGATGGTAGGAAATATTCTATCTTTGGCCACTGAAATGTCTAATCATTGAGGGGCCCTGTGCTTGTCAGTTGGTGTTCTCTGACCAGGCTCCCAGTACCCAGACTGCTGGTTGTAGCTGCTAACTAAATCTTTTTGCTGAGACCAAATCCTGAAGCCACATCTTGTTGTTGTCAGAATGTTGACTTGTAAGAAACTTCTTAAAATCTCTAACTTCTTTGATTATTTATTTATTTATTTTATTTATGGCTACGTTGGGTCTTTGTTGCTATGCACGGGGTTTCTCTGGTTGCAGAGAGTGGGGGCTACTCTTCATTGCTGTGTGGGCTTATTGCGGTGGCTTCTCTTATAGTTCTGTAAAAAAAATGCCATTGGTAATTTGATAGGGATTCCACTGAATCTGTAGATTGCTTTGGGTATCATAGTCATTTTCACAATATTGATTTTTCCAATCCATGAACATAGTATATCTCTCCATTTGTTTCTGTCATCTTGTAGTTTTGTAGTTTGATTTCTTTCATCTTGTAGTTTTGTAGTGTCTTGTAGTTTCCTGAGTACAGGTCTTTTACCTCCTTAGGTAGGTTTATGCCTAGGTATTTTATTATCTTTTATGTGATGGTAAGTGGGGCTGTTTCCTTAATTTCTCTTTCTGATATTTCATTGTTAGCATATAGAAATGCATCAGATTTCTGTATATTAATTTTGTATCCTGCAACTTTACCAAATTCATTGATTAGCTCTAGCAGTTTTCTGTTGGCATCCTTAAGATTCTCTATGTATAGTATCATGTCATCTGCAACCAGTGACAGTTTTACTTCTTTTCCAATTTGGATTACTTTTATTTCTTTTTCTTCTCTGATTGCCATGTCTAGGACTTCCAAAACTATGTTGAATAATAGTGGTGAGAGTGGACATCCTTGTCTTCCTGATCTTAGAGGAAACACTTTCAGTTTTCCACCATTGAGAATGATATTTGCTGTGGGTTTGTCACATATGATTATTATTATGTTGAGGTAGGTTCCCTCTATGCCCACTTTCTGCAGAGTTTTTATCATAAATAAGTGTTGAATTTTGTCAAAAGCTTTTTCTGCACCTATTGAGATGATCATATAGTTTTTATACTTTAATTTATTAATATGCTGTATCACATTGATTGATTTGCATATATTGAAGAATCCCTGCACCTGTGAGATAAATCCCATTTGATCATGGTGTATGATTCTTTTAATGTGTTGTTGGTTTCTGTTTGCTAGTATTTTGTGGAGGATTTTTGCATCTATATTCATCAGTGATATTGGTCTGTAATTTTCTTTTTTTATAGTATGTTTGTCTGGTTTTGGTATCAGGGTGATGGTGGCCTCATAGAATGAGTTTGGGAGTGTTCCTTCCTCTGCAATTTTTTGGAAGAGCTTGAGAAGGATGGGTGTCAGCTCCTCTCTAAATATTTGATACAATTCACCTGTGAAGCCATCTGGTCCTGGACTTTTGTTTTTTGGAAGATTTTTAATCACAGTTTCAATTTCATTACTTGTGATTGTTCTGTACATATTTTCTATATCTTCCTGGTTCAGTCTTGGAAGGTTATACGTTTGTAAGAATTTGTCCATTTCTTCCAGGTCGTCCATTTTATTGGCATAGAGTTGCTTGTAATGGTCTCCTAGGATGCTTTGTATTTCTGTGGTGTCTGTTGTAACTTCTCCTTTTTCAATTCTAATTTTAATGATTTGAGTCCTCTCCCTCTTTTTCTTGATGATTCTGGCTAAAGGTTTATCCATTTTGTTTATCTTCTCAAAGAACCAGCTCTTAGTTTTATTGGTCTTTGCTAATGTTCTCTTTGTTTCTATTTCATTTATTTCTGCTCTGACCTTTATGATTTCTTTCCTTCTATTAACTTAGGGTTTTGTTTGTCCTTCTTTCTCTAGTTCCTTTAGGTGTAAGGTTAGATTGTTTATTTGAGATTTTTCTTGTTTCTTGAGGTAGGATTGTATTGCTATAAACTTCCCTCTTAGAACTGCTTTTGACGCATCCCATAGGTTTTTGATCACTGTGTTTTCATTGTCATTTTTCTCTAGGTATTTATTGATTTCCTCCTTGATTTTTTCAGTGATCTCTTGGTTAGTTAGTAATGTATAGATTAGCCTCCATGTGTTTGGTTTTTTTTTTACAGTTTTTTCCCTGTAATTTATTTCTAATCTCATAGCACGGTGGTCAGAAAAGATGGTTGATATGATTTCAACTTTCTTAAATTCACCAAGACTTGATTTGTGACCCAAGATGTGATCTGCCCTGGAGTATGTTCCATGTGCACTTGAGAAGAAAGTGTAATCTGCTGTTTTTGAATGGAATGTCTTATAAATATCAATTAAATCTATCTGGTCTGTTGTGTCATTTAAAGCTTTTTCTTCCTTATTAATTTTCTGTCTGGATAATCTGTCCATTGGTGTAAGAGAGGTGTTAAAGTCCCCCATTATTATTGTGTTACTGTTGATTTCCTCTATTATAGCTGTTAGCATTTGCGTTATGTATTGAGGTGCTCCTATGTTGGGTGCATATGTATTTAAAATTATTATATATTCTTCTTGGATTTATCCCTTGATCATTATGTAGTGTCGCTCTTTGTCTCTTGTAATAGTCTTTATTTTAAAGTGTATTTTGCCTGATATGAGAATTGCTACTCCGGCTTTCTTTTGATTGCCATTTGCATGGAATATCTGTTTCCATCCCCACACTTTCAATCTGTATGTGTCTCTAGTTCTGAAGTGGGTCTCTTGTAGACAGCATATATACAGGTCTTGGTTTTGTATCCATTCAGTCAGCCTGTGTCTTTTGGTTGAAGCATTTAATCCATTCATATTTAAGGTAATTATCGATATTTATGTTCCTAGTACCACTGCCTTGTTTTTGGTTTGTTTTTGTAGGTCCTTTTCTTCTCTTGTGTTTCCCACTTAGAGAAGTTCCTTTAGCATTTTTTGTGGAGCTGGTTTGGTGGGGCTGTATTCTCTTAGCTTTGCTTGTCTGTTAAGCTTTTGATTTCTCTGTCGAATCTGAATGAGATCCTTGCCAGGTAGAGTAATCTTGGTTTTAGGTTCTTCCCTTTCATCACTTTAAATATATCATGCCACTCCCTTCTGGCTTATAGAGTTTCTGCTGAGACGTCAGCTGTTAACCTTATGGGAGTTCCTTTGTATGTTATTTGTTGTTTTTCCCTTGTTGCTTTTAATAATTTTTCTTTGTTTTTAATTTTTATCAATTTGATTACTATGTGTCTCATCTTTGTTCTCCTTGGGTTTTTCCTGCCTGGAACTCTCTGCAGTTCCTGGACTTGGGTGGCTATTTCCTGTCCCACGTTAGGGAAGTTTTCAACTATAAGCTCTTCAAATATTTTCTCAGGTCCTTTCTCTCTCTCCCTTCTCCTTCTGGGACCCCTATAATGCGAATGTTGTTGCATTTAATATTGTCCCAAAGGTCTCAGGCTGTCTTCGTTTGTTTTCATTCTTTTTTCTTTATTCTGTTCCATGGCAGTGGATTCCACCATTCTGTATTCCAGGTCACTTATCTGTTCTTCTGCCTCAGTTATTCTGCTATTGATTCCTTCTACTGTATTTTTCATTTCAGTTATTGTATTGTGCATCTCTGTTTGTTCTTTAATTCTTCTAGGTCTTTGTTAAACATTTCTTGCATCTTCTCAATCTTTGCCTCCATTCTTTTTCCAAGGCCCTGGATCATCTTCACTATCATTATTCTGAATTCTTTTTCTGGAAGGTTGCTTATCTCCACTTCATTTAGTTGTTTTTCTGGGGTTTTATCTTGTTCCTTCATCTGGTACATAGTCCTCTGCCTTTTCATTTTGTCTATCTTTCTGTGAATGTTGTTTTCGTTCCACAGGCTGCAGGACTGTAGTTCTTCTTGCTTCTGCTGTGTGCCCTACAGTGGAGGAGGCTATCTAAGAGGTTTGTGCAAGCTTCCTGATGGTAGTGACTGGTGGTGGGTAGAGCTGGATGTTGATCTGGTGGGCAGAGCTCAGTAAAACTTTAATCGACTTGTCTGCTGATAGGTGGGCCTGAGTTCCCTCCCTGAGGCGACCCAGCACTGGAGCCTATAGGCTCTTTGCTCAGGCTAGTGGCGGACTGTGGGAGGGCTCATACCAAGGAGTACTTCCCAGAACTTCTGCTGCCAGTGTCCTTGTCCCCA
The DNA here is from genome assembly GCF_949752795.1 of Hyperoodon ampullatus. NCBI lineage: Eukaryota > Metazoa > Chordata > Mammalia > Artiodactyla > Ziphiidae > Hyperoodon > Hyperoodon ampullatus. The sequence continues at coordinate 72,422,126 of NC_136916.1, forward strand.
TGGTGAGCCACAACCACCCCCTGCCTCTGCAGGAGACCTTCCAACACTAGCAGGTATGTCTGGTTTAGTCTCCTGTGGGGTCACTCCTCCTTCCCCCTGGGTCCTGATGTGCACACTACTTTGTGTGTGCCCTCCAAGAGTGGAGTCTCTGTTTCCCCCAGTCCTGTCAAAGTCATGCAATGAAATCCCGCAAGCTTTCAAAGTCTGCTTCTCTGGGAATTCCTCCTCATGTTGCTGGACCCCTAGGTTGGGAAGCCTGATGTGGGGCTCAGAACCCTCACACTAGTGGGTGGACTTCTGTGGTATAATTGTTCTCCAGTTTGTGAGTCACCCACCCAGCAGTTATGGGATTTGATTTTATTGTGATTGCGCCCCTCCTTCTGTCTCATTGTGGCTTCTCCTTTGTCTTTGGATGTGGGGTATCTTTTTTGGTGAGTTCCCGTGTCTTCCTGTCAATGATTGTTCAGCAGTTAGTTGTGATTTCAGTGCTCTCGCAAGAGGGAGTGAGCTCATGTCCTTCTACTCCACCATCTTGAACCAATCTCCCTTGCCTTATTTATTGTGTCTACTTAGTCCAATTCTTATAAGCAACAAGAAGATGGCATTCTTACAGAGTATCTTATGGCTCTGGTACACTGCAAACTTCAGCTCTATGATGTCAACTATATAAGGAATTAAATGTCTACTTATTTTGGAAGCTTTTTAACTTTCTCAGCAGTGAAATGGAGCTTGCATTTTGGTTTAGTGTTTGAGAATTTATGATCACTTTAAAGCAGACATTCATAGACTACCAATGCCTTTTCCTCTGGAGAGGACTCAGATTTTCACCTCACAGCTTCAGGGAGTCAGAATCTTAGAGATTAGCTCAGATTCCATTTGGTAATACCCATCCTTGTTCCATCATCTCTAATTTTCCTTTGAGCAGCTGGTCCCCAATTTATTCAATGGACAGCTACAGGGGGCCCAGGGCTGTGCAGCCAATGTGACTAAGAGAGGCTTTTGTAGAAGCTCCAGCACGGAGCTGCCCAGCCTTCCACCACCACAGTAATACTGGGCACTGGGGTAAATTCTGTGCTGCCTACTGTGCCGCCACTTTACTTAGAAAAGTTATATAATTTGCCCAAGGTCACAAAAACTAGAAAATAATTGAGGCAGGGTATGAACTCAGGCAGTCTGATCTCACTACCAATGCATGGTATATAAAGTCTGCTTTGGCTAAATAATATAGATACAAACGTTTATGTGCCAGACACTGTACTAAGTGCTTCATATACAGTACTGTATATGATTATTAGGACAACACTGTGAAATAAGACATATTGTTATTATTATCTTCTTTCCCACATGAAGAAACTGAGGCACAGAAAAGTAACTTGTTCGAAGTCCCACAGCTAGAAGTGGATTCAAACCCAGTGTCTGCATTTTTAAGGAATTATTATTGAGTGTGTAGAGGAATTAATTTATTTGTGTGGCCCTGCTCTGAATTTGGTAAAAAAATAAAAATAAAAATGGAAAGCAAAAGGAAGAGAAAGCCAAAGCAGCATCATTTCAGAGTAACCCTCTGCTACCATGTGTAGGTACAGACAACCTGTGCCCTGGAGAAGGTGCCACTGCACATACCACTGGCCTGGTTCCCTAGCCCTACATCAACAGTGCCGATAAGCCTGGGTGATAAGAGGTGACTGTTTAGTAAGAGATATACAGTCAAACAAAATAGATAATAAGCTGATGATTATGCTTGAAGCTCAGTGAAGCACTATATCTTCTGCACCCAAGTAGTTTCATTCATCACCCTTTATAATTCATTTTGGTATTTGGAAGACTATGTTTACCATTGAAAGAAAGCTGGGGAATTGTTTCAGTAATGTCAGAGTGGTCCCAAATGTCAGTCTAGCCCAATTCTAATAAGATGTTGGGCACAGATGGGCCTGGCTCACAGTGATAACTTGGAGTTCCTTTCTCTCTACCTTCCAAAATTCTAAGAACCATCTTAATACCACATGTTGATTTTGCCTAATAAGGCATCTATGAAATCTTCTTTTTTGTTTCTTTGTGAGTGAAGCTTTTATTGAGAGTTGGAATATTCTAATGAATAAAATAGGTATGCTAATGTGTTCATGAAAAAAGGTGGATTTTCATCCTTTTACATGTCAAATATCTTTTGCCTGGTTGAACATCTTGGTACATTTTCTTTGCCATAGCCTACAGTGAGACAGCAATTATTTATTAAGCACCATCCATGTAGTCCTGAATGATTAGTACAGTGAGAGAAATAAAGATTACTTATACCCAACCTCTGCTCTCAAACAGCTTAGTATCTGGTTGGGGAGAAATACATCCACAAAAATGATAACTTAGAGTTTGAACAGGACCCAAAAGAGTGAATGTAGGAATAAGAGTCAGGCAAGGTCACTGTGGAGTGACTGGGATCACTGAAGGGGTTACATACAATCCATCCATCCATCCATCCATCTATCCATCCATCCATCCATCCATCTTATCCTATCTATCCATCCATCCATCCACCAGATGTTTGCTTAACACCCACTTGGCTGGATCCCTTTCTACTAGCATAGACCTGCCTGGGAAGCTTGTGTTTTAGTGAGTGAATTAAAATACAGATTGAATTAAAATCTGGATTGTCTGGGTTATTTGGAGGGCAGCAGTGAGGAGGAACCTTTAGAGCAGTTTGACTCTCATAAAATCATATTGGAATGGCCTGTGTTTGTATCTTTTCAGGGCCTGGGAATAAATTGCCAGGTCGAATATTTCTAATGATATAGTTTTTGTTGTTGTAAAACTAAGGTTTACCTGTTAAACACAACTTGTAGAATGGGATCGTTGAAACAACTATGGTAAGAAACCATACTTATCCCATTTGTGTCTAGTTCACCGGCACTTTATCTTCTGCTCTCATGGCAGTCCTGTGAGGTCTCACCCACTTAAGAGGTAATGAAATGGAGCTTTGAGTGTAGATTGGACTGAACCAAACCAAAAGCCCAGTGGCCTAGGCTGAACATGGCTGAGCTATCCTGTCTCTATCATTTTTCCATATAGACCAGACAGATGGCATTACTCTATGGTGTGATGGGGGAGCAGAGGAAGAAATGCCCGTGCTAGAGCCTTGACCATGGTCATCGCTGAACTGTTATCCTTGATTAATTTCCATGGATTTTGTTGGTTTTGTCTCTCATTAAAGGGAAACCATTCCCAAAAATGTGGCAGTGTATCCATCCTTCAGTGTGTGAATAAACACTGCATTTTGGATAACAGCTCTCGAAGGGGAAGAGAGGAGTAGAGAGAGACACAGAAAACCCTCTGGTGGGAGCAGCTGTGGGTCTCTGAGTGAGCTCAGCACAGCGCGTGCCAGCCCCTTGCCTTGGGCACAGTGGCTCCAGCTTCTCTCCATACTCACAGGATCCTGGAGGAGCTATTCTGGTTCCTCTGGGTTAAAAAATACATGTTGAAAGCTTGCCCTGCCTTTGCTTTTTCTCTTTCAGAAATGTTGAGACTACCTGTTTGATGCCTCATAATTACCTTTTTGCTCTAATTATAGCTACTGCTTTCTAAAAAATTCAATTCCTTCCAATATGATTCTTTTTTTGTGTGTGTGCAGTATGCAGGCCTCTCACTGCTGTGGCCTCTCCCGCTGCAGAGCACAGGCTCTAGACGCACAAGCCCAGCGGCCATGGCTCACGGGCCCAGCTGCTCCGCGGCATGTGGGATCTTCCCGGACCGGGGCACGAACCCGTGTCCCCTGCATCGGCAGGCGGACTCTCAACCACTGCGCCACCAGGGAAGCCCCAATATGATTCTTAAGGCTTGCTTACTAGTCATTGTGGGCTTGTTTTCCCCCAAATGTTCATTAGACATTAACTTTTAATGACAACTGCCAGTAGCATTTCCAAAGCATCTTCATTTAATTATATTACCTCTTTTCATCCAAAGAGATTCAGTGTGACTATATGCCAAAGGACTTTTTTTTTTTTTTTGAGGAAAAAAAAAAGCTGAAGCCTATCACTGATGGATAGATTCAGCAGCCACTGTTGTACAATGAACGATAGGTAAAGAAATAGCCTTGTTAGCTGGAGTGCTCTGTTCCAGAGAAGGAGATGGGTTCTCAAAGTAAAACATGGTGACCGGCAGCTGACCTGCATTCCCCACGTGGTTGGGCCATGTGGATTGTGTTCAGGTGTCCCAGAGCCTGCTTGGGAATGTCATCAACAGCAAATACAATGCCAGATCCAGCTTTGTGTTGAAAGCCTCTTAATAGAATCTAAGGCAGATAATAATGTGTATTAGGAGCTTTTAAATGGCATGTTACAGTAAAAAGAAAAGACCTTCCTAAGTGGCACAGCAGAGGTGATTAGAGATGGTTGTCACTGATCACAGTGGAATGAAAGGTGCTTCTTCTTAGGCTAAATCCACTTGGAGAAGCAGAACCTCATGCTGCTACGGCAGCCAGGGGCACAACAGAAGACCAGTGGGCAGCAAGTTGTGAGAGGAAAGTGTTTTTCATTTTACACTCTCTTTACTAAACACTTTACATACATTATCCTTTTGAAGCCTCACAGATATTCTAGAGGTAAATATTGTTCCAGTTTACAAATGAGAAAACTGGGGGATCAGAGGGGCTTGGTAATGGGTAAGGTCATGGATTTTCCGCAGAAGCAATGGGTGTCAGTTCCAGACCTGAGCATCGAATGGCTGGCACAAGGCCCTTCTGAGCTCTCTCTCCCCTCACCTGTGGGTGAGTCAGACCCTTAGTGAAGCAAGTCCAGCATGAGGATGACACAGCGCTATGCCCACCAACCTGCTATGGACACTGCAGAGCAAGAGAAGGAATGTTTGTTGCTCCAGGCCACCGAAATTGTGGGGTTGTCTTTTGTGATAGTTTAACATAGCCCATCATGATGGAATCAGAAATTGGTACTAGGAATGGCTGACATAATAACCAAAAGCCTAAAATACGCAGCATTGATTTTGGGGCTGACTGCATAGCAGGGGAGCCATTCTCCAGGGCTGACAGCACCTGTGTTAGGCAGTGATATAATGTTTGGTTTTGATAGGCAGCAACTTACAAGGTCCTACAGATCTCGTGGCCAGGAGACAGATTAGAAAACAAATTTTCAGTGGTACATCTTTCTTGGTATTGATGGCATTTGACAAGGCATTAAGAGAAAAAGGTGATTCCCCCAAAACAAATGGTTGTTTGCAAGCAGGAATATTAGACACTAAATGGAATTCACAAATTCAGGGACTTAAATGGGTGGGAAAAGACAATTCTCAATTCCAAACTCGAAAGGATAAAATCTGGACTTATCTTGATGAACAAAGTCAGATTACAATAAGCCGGCAGCCATCATCGAATCAAGAGTGTGGCCACTGCACTCACTGCTAAAACTGGCACCCAGTAAACCTTCCAACAGGGCATGGAGGCCCAGAGAAAGAACCACAGATGTGGTCCTCCCACTGGAGCATGACAGGCCAAAGCACCTACACCGAAAGTACCCAGAGCAGAGAGGAAATGCTGGAGAAAAAGAAGAGATTAAAAGCATGGGGGAGAGGCAAAGAAACAGGACAAACATAAACAGTGTGTCAAGAAAAAGCCCCGGCACAGCTGTGGACTCGTGCTGCTGGCAGCACCGAGCTGCTGGAAGAAGTCTCCTGGATCTCAGCAAAGTCACACTGCCAAAATAGATACCAACACACAAACCTGAACACATGAGCCCAAACTAAGTTTGCAACTGAAAACAACCCATTAAATGTCTACGAGCCAGACTAAGAAATCTACTCAGCCCCTATGGAGGGATATTCTCCAGTGTCTACTTCAGAAGGGCCCAAGGAAGATAACAGAAAAGAAAGCTCATTCCCAAGGCCACTTGGCACAATGAATTGGTGAGACACTCTCTGAGACCAGCATGGACACTTCCTAGAGCTGACGACCCTCACGGCACGGGCATGGACCTTTACTGCCATCTTCCCACATTTACTGCAGTTACCCAGTGGGTTGGAGACAAGGCAAGTAACTTGTTCTTTTAGCTCTGAGTCTCCGGAGCGAGAAGAACGGCAGCAGGGTCTTGACAGAGAGACTCCTGCACATTACACAGAAATGCTGGAGCTTTGAGCTGGATGCCATGAATAGAAAGGCCTGTGGGTTGTCCCCCTGTGATGGAGGGATGAATATTTTTCTTGCAGGAAGGACAGGAGGCCAAATACTGTGTAACTGGATTGCCTTTCATAAAATATTGTTGCCCCTGCTTTCTCAGTACACGTTAGGATTGGGTTTCCTAGACCCCTATAGTTGGTTAGGGACAGGGAACTAGTTCACACCAAGAGTGATATCACTTTCACATTTAATGGTCAGTTTGAGACTCCTTAGGACTCACTTTTCCTCTGATCTAGGAGGCAACACTCAAGCTGTGTGATTCCAGCAGCCTGGTCCCCAGAGAGCGAGGTGTTGGCAGCCCTGGTAGCCCGGGAACAACAGTAGGAGACACCTGGGTTGGCCACTGAGGTGCAGACCATGGTCATCCCCCCACCTCCCAGAGGGGAATCCTGCACCAAGGCTGGTCCCTGAATCAGGATTTGTTAGAGTTTGTGATTTCTTTTTTTACAGAGATCACAGCTTCTTTTTTTTTTAAATTAGTTTTTATTGGAGTATAGCTGCTCTACAAAGTTGTGTTAGTTTCTACTGTACAGCAAAGCAAATCAGCAACACATATAAACATATCCCCTCTTTTTTGGATTTCCTTCCCATTTAGGTCACCACAGAGCATTGAGTAGAGCTCCCTGTGCTATACAGTAGGTTCTCATTAGTTATCTATTTTATACGTAGTATCAATAGTGTATATATGTCAATCCCAATCTCCCAATTCCTCCCATCCCGCCCTTTCCCCTTGGTATCCATACACTTGTTCTCTATGTCTGTGTCTCTACTTCTGCTTTGCAAATAAGTTCATCTATACCATTTTTCTGGATTGTACATGTATGCATTAATATACGATATTTGTTCTTCTCTTTCTGACTTACTTCACTCTGTATGACAGTCTCTAGGTCCATCCACGTCTCTACAAATGACCCAATTTCGTTCCTTTTTATGGCTGAGTAATATTCCATTGTATATATGTACCATATCTTCTTTATCTATTCCTCTGTTGATGGACATTTAGGTTGTTTCCATGTCTGGGCTATTGTAAATAGAGCTGCAATGAACATTTGGGTGCATGTGTCTTTTAGAATTATGGTTTTCTCTGGGTATATACCCAGTAGTAGGATTGCTGGGTCACATGGTAGTTCTATTTTAGTTTTTAAGGAACCTCCATACTGTTCTCCATAGTGGCTGCATCAATTTACATTCCCACCAACAATACAAGAGGGTTCCCTTTTCTCCACACCCTCTCCAGCACTTATTGTTTGTAGATTTTGTGATGATGGCCATTCTGACTGGTGTGAGGTGATATCTCATTGTAGTTTTGATTGCATTTCTCTCATAATTAGTGACGTTGAGCATCTTTTCATGTGTTTGTTGGCCATCTGAATGTCTTCTTTGGAGAAATGTCTATTTAGGTCTTCTGCGCATTTTTTGATTGGGTTGTTTGTTTTTTTGATATTGAGCTGCATGAGCTGTTTGTATATTTTGGAGATTAATCCTTTGTCCATTGCTTCGTTTGCAAATATTTTCTCCCATTCTGAGGCTTGTCATTTCGTCTTGTTTATGGGTTCCTTTGCTGTACAAAAGCTTTTAAGTTTCATTAGGTCCCATTTGTTTATTTTTGTTTTTATTTTCAATACTCTAGGAGGTGGGTCAAAAAAGATCTTGCTGCGATTTATGTTCTGCGTATGTTTTCTTCTAAGAGTTTTATTCACAGCTTCTTCTATACATGTTAATCTTCACCTTTTAAAGTGGAGTGAGAATTTAGACACTGATGCACAGAGTGCCAGACCCCTAAGCCTCTCCACTCGCCTGGCCAACAGGAGTTTAGGCAGTGCTTGTTTAGTGACACCATCATTGGACTTTTCCCTAAGTTGTCAACTTAGTTTTCAAGGTCATAACCATTCTTTTACTAATTCATATTTCATGTGTATTTTAAATAACAGTACATGTGATGACAATAAAAATTTGGCCTTGGCTTATGTGGAGAGCACACAACTGTCACTAAGAGTAGACCCCTCAGCTAGTGGGCAGGTGAAGGGCAGGGATGAGCATGGAGGGGCTGCTCCATCCTGTGAGCTGGTCCAGTAGAGGCCAGTTAAGGAGTGTATCTGTGGATAAGAAACTGTGAACAGAGAAACAACAGATGGGACTTGGATATGAAAGACAATGACATTAACACACATCTGGTGATGTATAGAGGGAAATTCCCCTTTCATCCTTTAAAATTGGATTTATTATGATTAATGGTATGTGTTATCCATGTCCAATGGAGGAGACTACAGCAGCTATAATTAACTGTCACCAGAACAGTACCATGTATCTCATTATTTATTTATTTTTTTTCTCGGTACTTGGGACTCTCACTGTTGTGGCCTCTCCCGTTGTGGAGCACAGGCTCCAGACGCGCAGGCTCAGCAGCCATGGCTCACGGGCCTAGCCGCTCCGCGGCATGTGGGATCTTCCCGGACCGGGGCATGAACCCGTGTCCCCTGCATCGGCAGGCGGACTCCCAACCACTGCGCCACCAGGGAAGCCCTCTCATTATTTTAATGAGGTCGATTTGATATTTTTAGTTGATTTTGAGTTTTGTATTTTGTTTATAAAATTTAATTTACAGCTGTGTGAGAGTTAGAAGATACAGAATTTATATCTACTTTTAAGTTCCCACCTATTTAAGTAAAATTAAAATTAAAATAACTTAAGTCACTATTGGAAGTTCAAAAAAATTCAGGGGAGAGGCATTGTTTTACTTGTGTTAAAATATACATAATATAAAATTTATCATTTTAACTAAGTGTACAGTTCAGTGTCATTGAGTACATTCAAATCATGCTACAATTACCACCATCCATCCAAAGAATTTTTATCATCTTCTAAAACTAAAATTCTGTACCCATTAAATAATAATTCATCCAATCCTGTGCCCCTATATCCTGACAACCACACTCTGTCACTATGAATTTGACTGCTGTAGGTATCTCGTATAAGTGGAATCATACAGTCTTTGTCCTTTCGTGACTGGCTTATTTCACTTAGCATATTGTCTTCAAGATTCATATGTGCAATGTGTCAGAAACTCTTTTCTTTTTAAGGCTGAATAATATTCTTTTGTATGTATTGACATACACCACATTTATTTTTCCATTTATCTGTCAATGATTACTTGAATTGGTTCCAACTTTGACTGTTATGAGTAACGCTGCTGTGAACATGTGTGCACAAATATATATATGATTCCCTGCTTTCAGTTCTTCTGAGTATATACTCAGAAGTGTAATTGTTGAATCATATGATAATTCCATTTTTAATTTTTTGAGGAACCATCATATTGTCTTCCATGGCAACTTCACAATTTTACATTCCCATCAGCAGTGCACAAACATTCCAATTTCTTTACATCCTCACTAACACTTGTTATTTTCTGTTAAAATTTTTTTTTTTATTAAAGCCATCCTATGGGGTATGAAGTTGTGTCTCTTTGCAGATCCTTCATGATTAGTGATGTTGAGCATCTTTACATGTGCTTATTGGCCCTTTATATATCTTCTTTGAGAAATATCTATTCACATTATTTGCCCACTTTTAAATCAGGCTGTTTGTATTTTTTATGCTGGATTATATTTCTTTATCAAGTGTGTGATTTGCAAACCTTTTCCCCAATTCTGTAGGTTGACTTTTCACTCTGTTTATAGTTCCCTTTGTTGCACAAACGTTTTTAATTTTGATGGAGTCCAATTTGTCTATTTTTTCTTTTAATGACTGCGCTGTGGTGTCATATCCAAGAAATCATTGCCAAATCCAGTGTCATGAAGTTTTCCCCTATGTTTTCTTCTCAGAGTTTTATAGGTCTTTAATAGGTCTTTCTTTTATAGGTCTTTAATAAATTTGGGGTTTATTTTTGTATATGGTGCATGGTAAGTGTCTGACTTCATTCTTTGACATGTGGAGATCCAGTTTTCCCAACATTCATTGAAAAGACTGTCCTTTCCCCCATTTAATAGTCTTGTTAGTCTTGTTGAAAATCATCTGACAATATACGTCTGGGTTTATTTGGGGCTATCTTTTCTATTTGTCTGGTCCATACATCTGTTTTTATACTAGTACTGCACTATTTTGATTATTGGACTTCGTAGTAAATTTTTAAATTAGGAAGTGTGAGACCTCCAGCTTTCCTCTTCTCAAGATTGTTTTGACTACTTGAGATCTTTTGAAATCCCATATGAATTTGAGGATTTTTTTTTTCTATTTCTGCAAAAAAACATTGTTGGGAATTTGATAGAGATTGCATTGAATCTGTAGATAACTTTAGGTAATGTTGATGTCTTAACAATATTGTCTTTCAATCCATGAACATGGAGTGTCTTTCTACTTATTGGTGTTTTCTTTAATTTCTTACAACAACATTTTGTAGTTTTCAGTATCTAAGTTTTTGTTTTTGTTTTTCTTTGCCTCTTTAGTTTAGTTTCAAGTATTTTATTCTTTTTGATACTATTGTAAATAGAGTAATTTTCTTAATTTCCTTTTTGAATTGTTCATTGCTAGTATATAGAAACACAGCTGATTTTGGAGTATTGGTTTTGTATCCTGTAGCTTTGCTCAATTTGTTTATAGTTCCAGTAGATTGTGTGTGTGTGTGTATAATCTTTAGGGTTTTCTACATATAAGTTCATGCTGTCTGTGAACAGAGATAATTTTACTTTTTTTGCACAAATTTGGCTACCTTTTAATTTCTTTTCTTTTCCTAATTGCTCTGGCTAGGACTGCCAGTACTGCATTGAACAGAGGTGGTAAAGTGGGCATCCTTGTCTTGTTCCTGATCTTAGACAAAAAACTTTTAGTCATTCATTGTTGAGTATGGTATTAGCTGTGGGCTTTTCACATATGGCCTTTATTATGTTTAGGTTGTTTCCTTCTATTCCTAGTCTGTTGAGTGTTTTTGTTATGCAAGGGTGTTGAGTTTTATCAAATGCTTTCTCTCAATCAGTTGCAAAGATCATGTCTTTTTTTTCTTCATTCTGTTAATATAGTTCATTGCATTGATTTTCACATGTTGAACCATCCTTGCTGTTCAGGAATAAATCCCACTTGGTCATGATGTATAATCCTCTTAATGTGCTATTGAATTTTGTTTGATAATATGTCATTGAGGACTTTTGTATCAATATTTATAAGGGATATTGGTGTCTAGTTTTCTTTTCTTCTAATGTCTTTGTCTGTTTTTGCTATCAGGATAATGCTGGCCTCATAGAATGAGTTTGAAAGTGTTCCCTCTTCTTCAATTCTTTTGGAAAAGACTGAGGAGGATTAATGTTAATTCTTCTTTAAATGTTTGGTAGAATTCACCGGTGAAGCCATGTGGTCCTGGGCTTTTCTTTATTGGGAGGTTTTAGATTACTGATTCAGTCTCCTTAGTAGTTATACATTTGTTCAGATTTTCTATTTCTTCATTATTTAGTCTTGATTGGTTGTATTTCTTGGAATTTTTCCATTTCATTAGTTATCTGACTTGTTGGTGTACACTTTTTCATAGTTTTTTCTTATAATCCTTTTTATTTTGGTAACATTAGGTTATAATGTCCCCTCTTTCATTCTTTATTTTAGTTATTTGAGTTTATTTTTTTTCTTAGTCAGTTTAACTTAAAGGTTTGTCAATTTTGTTGATCTTTCCAAAGAACCAACTCCTGGTTTTGTTGATTTTCTTTATTTTTCTATTCTCTATTCCATTTACCTCTGTTCTAATTCTTATTTCCTTTCTTCTGCTAGCTTAGGGTTTATTTTGTTCTTATTTTACTAGTTCCTTAAAGTGTAAAGTTAGGTTGTAGATTTGTAATCTTTCTTCTTTTTTTTAATTTAATAAATTTATTTATTTCTTTATTTTATTTTTAGCTATGTTGGGTCTTCGCTGCTGCACACAGGCCCTCTCCAGTTGCAGCGAATGGGGGCCGCTCTTCATTGCAGTGCACAGGCCTCTCATTGCGGTGGCTTCTCCTGTCGCAGAGCACAGGCTCTAGGCATGCGGGCTTCAGTAGTTGTGGCTCATGGGCTCTAGAACACAGGCTCAGCAGTTGTGATGCACGGGCCCAGTTGCTCTGCAGCATATGGGATCCTCCCAGACCAGGGCTTGAACCCATGTCCCCTGCATTGGCAGGCAGACTCTCAACCACTGCGCCACCAGGGAAGCCCCTCTCCTTTTTTAATGTTAGCATTTTCAACTCTTAATTCCCTCTTAACCCAGCTTTTGCTGCATTCTGTAAGTTTTTGTATGTGACTTTTTCATTTTCATTACTCTCAAGATATTTCAAATTCCCCTTGTGATTTCTCTTTTGACCTATGTATATTTAAGAGAGTGTTTTTAATTTCTACATGTTTGTGAATTTTTATTTTCCTTCTGTTTTTTATTTCTAGTTTCATTGTAGTTGTGATTTCTTCACCCATGAGTAGAGAACAGAAAAGTGAATATGGTCATGCTTTAATATTAACATAAAACTGGCTTTCTGACAGGAAATGCTACCCTTTACACACGCCTGTTGAGAAATTAATATGTTTTAAAATAATGGATACATAATTTTTTTACCATGTGTCCTCAGTCAATGCCTACAAATTCCCAGGTTTTCCATTGCCAGACTCCTTTTCTCATTCAGTATTTATTATTCATGGAAACTCCTGTCCCTGGGGGTGTTGGGCCTCAGTTTCAGAGCCTGGGGTCGCTTTCTGTAGCCAAGGCACAGGGGGCCCTTGGGGCACGTGTGGATCTCTTGTGTCTTGGTTCTGAGCTGTGAGTTCTCCTCCTCTCACTGCCTTCCCATCTTGGAACGGACTCCTAATGAAATGCTTTCCTATCAACAAAGGCTATTTGCTCTGTTTCTGAGAATATAATTTGCTTTCTGGAATCCAAACACAAACCCCTCTGGGAAAGCTTTTTATTAATTCTTATGACGATGGAGTTTTTCTCTATCAGGAAATTTCTGATGAATTATTTGGATTTGTCACCCACAAAGTTGGATAGCAATTTGTTAAAGCTGCAAATGCAGTAGAGCTGTTAACTTGAGTGTGATAAATGATTTTTGTCAATGTAAATATCTAGGTTCATCTTATATTACACATTTACCAGATTTCACATTTCAACAAGATCCATACATCTCAGTTGTTTATAAAGTTCTCACAGAATACCAAACATCTGGACTTCTTTGAGCTACTTGCATTTTAAGCATTTAATTGAAGAAAATCAACATTACTCGTGAACCAAGGGAATTATAACACCATTTGTTCTAATTCTTAAGGCCTCCCTGAAATTAAATGCTTTACTGCTTACCTCCCATCACCTAAGGAAAAGCCAGTTTCACATCTCTGAGCTTGTCCATAGGCATCAGAAAAAATTGTCTTACACCTCATTTATCTCATTCCTAGGGAATTTCTAAAGTAAGAAATGGCCTTGGCTGTGACCATAATGATTGGCCTGAGACCAGATTTGGAAATGTATGCCATCAGCTTAAATATACATGTAAATTAGAGTAGGTATCATGTGCTAAGTACAGATTTATCCAAGAGATGCCACAGCCCTTGTCCTTGAGGCGTTTCAGTTTGCTGCCATCCCTTCCCCTCACTGTATTTTTTTTTTTTTTTTTTTTTTTTGGCTGCATTGGATCTTTGTTGCTGCACACAGGCTTTCTCCAGTTGTGGCAAGCAGGGGTTACTCTTCGTTGTGGTGCCCAGGCTTCTCATTGCGGTGGCTTCTCTTGTTGCGGGGCACAGGCTTTAGGCATGCAGGCTTCAGTAGTTGTGGCTTGCAGACTCTAGAGCACAGGCTCAGTAGTTGTGGTGCATGGGCTTAGTTGCTCTGCAACATGTGGGATCTTCCCGGACCAGGGATCAAAACAGTGTCCCCTGCATTGGCAGGCAGATTCTTAACCATTGCACCACCAGGTAAGTCCCCCCTTCACTGTATTGAAAGGGCATCCTCTCTACAGCTCTCTGTGAGGGGTACCCCTGAAGCAGTCTTTGTTGGTACCACCCTTCTGTGTAAGACCACCAGCACAGTGATCATCTGCTCAGTTCAACGTTAACCTCCTCTCCTTGGCTCCTGGGGGCTGTGCCATGTGACACCCCACCTGTCTACCCAGATGCCCACTGTCCACTCCATCTTCTGAAGCCCTGGTGGTTACCACACTAGCCTCTGGCTTATTCCCACTCATGCCTGGCTTGTCCTTTCAACAACCCCCTTCCAATTGTGCATTGTCTTCTTCAGAATAACCACAGGTACAAATTATCCTGGTTCCAGAGCCCTCTCTCAAAGCCCCTCCTCCAAGAAGCCTTCCTGGACTTCTGCTCGTGTTGGTTTCACCCTCCACAGAGATTCTACTGCACTCATAGTCAACATTGTGTAATTTAACACTTTTTCTAAAGTAGATGCCAATGGAAAAACAATTTCCTCTGTAAGAAACTCAGAACTTCCTTTAGATAGAGATCATTTCTGAAGTGTCTGTGTTTTGCTTCAGAACCTCATAGGGCTGGTCCTCAACTGATTAAAAAAGATACAAATTTCCAGGGATTCATTAATGGTGTTCACCAAATTAGAATCGATTTTCCAAAGTGTCATAAGAACAATTAGCACCATGAGTGATAAAATGGGACTTTCAGACATCACACAAAGCAAGGTCAGTAATTTCCTCTAAAAATTTGTATTCTAAAATCTATACTGATTTAAAAAAATGTGTGTTTTTAACTATAGTGACGAGAAATAATCAGTTGCTACGTAGGCAGAGATACTTCTTTTTTATCATTGTAAATTCCACTAGTTTAGGTAAATATGATTAAGATGTGTGTGTGTTCCTATACAAATAAACAATAAACTAACAACCGATCTTAATTAGGGAAAACATTAAATAACTTTGAGAGTAACAGGATTAGTGGCCAGATAGAGCTTCTTTGAATGAATGGATAATGGCTATTTTCCTAAGTGGCTGTTCTTCGTACTTGAAGACAGTCTGTTCTTGTAAGCAGCAAGGGAAATTCTGTGCACCATCCTAATTTGTTCAGAAGCTACTTCCCAGTAGCTCCAGTGCTCCAGTAATTGGTCTAGACATTCAAAGAGGATCTTTTTGATGGACCAGGTAAACCATGTCTCAAGCATGTTGTGTGACCCAGGGCAAGTTGTGTGAGTCCAGCACTGACATTTAGGCCTCTTGTGCTGCTAAAGGAGAAAAAGTGAAGTGTTGTGCCCTGAGTTCATGCTCAGTAAGCCTGTTCCTTTCTTCCCTCTAACTGGGAGCTGTGAAGAGCTGACTACACCATGGGGAGTGGAGAGTGTGGCATCCATAGCCACACAATGTCCTGAAGCGAAAGAAATGGCAGGCTCCATCCTTTAAGCTCAAGCCATACCTTGTATGTCAAAAAGATGCTGTGATCATTAAATATGAATACAATGACTAAGCATTTTATCCTTTTTAAGGCCTTGCAAAGTAATATTTGACAAAATGACTTCTGCATTAGGGAATCATTTAGATAGATCTTCAAAGAGTAAACATTTGAATTGAATTTTATAATGGCTGATATGGAGTGTGAAATTGACATATATAAGCTTTGAGAGAATGATTTTCAGGAGAAAATTTTTTGACTGCATGTTCTAATGCTTCTGAATTATATCTGAATATAATTGAAAATAGTTTCAGATAAAGGATAGGTTTTAACTTTAGGGGTTGGAATGTGACTGTGTGAATGCATGTCTTCCCTTGTGTTTTACTGGGAGGTGATAATGTTAAATGAATTAGTCATGTATAATAGACATAATTTCTCAGTCAAATGATCTCTTGTAATGTGATCATGGTTTGGCTGCCTCTTGTTCTTATTATGTGGAAATGGATATCAATTCTTTAAATTTTTTTAAATGGCATTTTTCATTTATATTTTCTTAGATATAACATTCTAAATTTATTCTCCAGTCTAGAAAATGTGAATTAATCTTAGGTTCCCCCCCATCAGGCAACTCAGTCAGTAGGTCACAATTACACCACCCGGATTCTCCCAAGTGCGGAACACCCTCCCCACTCCCCCTTCCTCCCCGCAGCTCAGGCCCTTGCCTTCTCTTTTGGGTGGCTGCTGATGGGGCTGCCTTCAGACTCCCCTTCCTCCAGGTCAGTCCTCTGATTAAAATAATGTGATGATTCTTACTTGCCTCTTCTCTATAAAAAAAAGGCCTGATGCCCTTCTGGGACGTGCAAGACGCTGCATTACCTGAATCCAGCCTCAGCTTCACCGCTTTCCCCTAAGCATTGCTCATTCAAGCAAACTCAAGACTGTAAAGGGTCTCCTCTGGCTTAACACCTTGGACTTCTGTCTGGGTGGCCTTCCTGCCTGTGACTTCCCAGATTCAGTAATCGACGCCCCAGGAAAGCCTCTTCTGCGTTCTGGCCCCATACCCCCAAGGTTAGTCCTTTACAAATCTTTCGTATCATGTATTAATCTGTCTTGTAGTAGTTGTCTTTGCCCCATCCTGCACTAGACCATAACCCTGCAGATTCATTCTTACAGCCGTCTCCAGTCAATGGCATGTTGCCTAGCAGTGTTTGCTAAACAAAGGTTCGTGAATAAATGAATGATCCTTTCCCAGAGAGCTTGAGGAAACTTGTGAGAGAATTGTGAGAAAGCAAACCAATTGATGAAAAAGTCTTCAAATAAAGACCAAAACCAAAATGTTCAAATGAATTCAGGAAGGACTGTATCCTGGGAAGAGGAGCAGGCAGGTCACTTCAGTATAGGTGAGAGGAAAGCCAAGGGCTCTGGCCTGAAAAGATTCCCCTTCATAAGCTAGGGAGCACATATTTTGGAATATTAAAGCTAAGTTTCACTCAATTAACTCCAAATCAAATTCTGGATGGTGTAAGGGGAGATGAATACAAGACTGAAGGTTAAAGTAGAAACAATAGTTCAATAACATTATTGCTCTATTGTTTTTGCTTGTGGTTCCCTTGTCCTGAAAAAAGAAATATGGCTGAAGAAACATATTACGCTGTCATAATTGTTGAAACCCTTACTTATGTAAGAGCAACGTCATGTGGTTTTTTCTTTTGATGTAATATCTACAGCAATGTCCATTTAATATTAGATGTTCCAAACACTCTGTGCACATTCTTTCTGGACAACCAAACCTAATGTATAATATGCTGGGGCCAACACAGCTGAGACATCTGTGACTATTTTGTAATACAGATGCCCTATTTTTCTCTTTTTTCAGAGTTTACAGGACTTTATCATCTCTATTTGGAGGACTTTGTGACTACTTCTGGGGCATATTTGGTTTCCCTTTTATAAAACCATGGGTATTCTGTGACAAATGAAACTGTGTTCATGTTACTTTTTCATCTTGTCTTTCTCTCCTTTTTTGGTGGGGGTGGGGGTGGGGAAGGTTGCTTTTATCTTTAAGATAAATAACTTTTTGTGCTTTCTTCTTATTGATCTACAGCTCTAGAGTCTGTGACAAGGTCCTTTATCAGGATTTGACATAGTATCTTGTGCCCCCATAAAAGGAGACAATGCAACAGCACTTTGAAAATGTCTTTACTTTCCTAAATTTCGTTTTGTGTTCATTTAACTTGTTATTCCTATCCTTATATTATTTGTAAATACTTTAAAACATAATAAAAAATCACGTCTCTCTTCTCAATCCTGTTTCCAGAGGCAACCACTTTCACCTTTTTCAGCTTTATTTTCTCTGATATCTATCTCTCTAGTTCAGAATAATCTGCATATTCTACTTCTTTGATTTAATTTTAGATGCAGATGATTGACTTTTTGTAAAGGTTGTTGAGGACTGTGGGGACCTCACAGCCCCTGTCCACAACCCTGCCCCTCCCCATGTAAATGCATATCAATTGGGTAAACACATAATAAGAGTTTTCATTCTTTTGACCATGTAAATTCTGTTCACTCTTAGGCTAGTGTCATTTCTCATCAAACTCTGTTTTTCCTTGGAGTCAAAAATTGACTTTTTTTTTTCTGCTGTAGACTCGATTTTCTTGGAGTATATCACTAAAAATTCCTGTACTCTTAGAAGTTTGTAATATATCTCTCAGAAGAGTTTTCCACACAGTCAGTTCTGTCTGGTGATTTACTCATCTCCCACTCCTGGCCCCCCAGTGTGACACATTTTATAGACCTGGGAGAGCTGTAACCCTGATGAACATAAAAGGGTCTTCCTTGAATATCATCTAAAGAACTTCACTTCCCTCTGGCATTGGACCCCCTTTACCCTGGCTTTCCTAATCCTTGGTTAAGCTCCACTGTGGGACTGAAAATCATTTTTCCTCAGGATTATGAAGGCATTGTTCCATAGTTTTTCAGTTTTGCTTATTAAAAATTTCAATATCGTTCTGAATAATTATTCTTTGTAATGTTTTTCTTCTTTCTGGAGGCTTTGAGAAATTTCTTTTATTCCTAGTGCTCTGAAATCTTACTATGTGACTAGAAATGGATTTTTTTCATTTAGTATCTTAAGAATTTCAGGGGTGGTTGTAAGGGATGGGGGAGGGGGAAATAGGGAAATGTTGTTCAATAGGAATAAAGTTATACAAGATAGAATAAGTTTTACAGATCTGCTATACAACATGGAAACTATAGTTAACAATACTGTGTTGTGCACTCAAAAACTTAAGAGGGTGGATCTCATGTTAAGGGTTCTTATAGCACCACCCAAAATAGCCAAAGCAATCTTGAGAAAGAAAAATGGAGCCAGAGGAATCAGGCTCCCTGACTTCAGACTATACTACAAAGCTACAGTAATCAAGACAGTATGGTACTGGCACAAAAACAGAAATATAGATCAATGGAACAGGAGAGAAAGCCCAGAGATAAACCCACGTACCTATGGTCACTTAATCTGTGAAAAGGAGGCAAGAATATACAATGGAGAAAAGATAGTCCCTTCAATAAGTGGTGCTGGGAAAACTGGACAGCTACATGTAAAAGAATGAAATTGGAACACTTCCTAACACCATACACAAAAATAAACTCAAAATGGATTAAAGACCTAAATGTAAGGCCAGACACCATAAAACTCTTAGAGAAAAACATAGGCAGAACACTCTATGACATAAATCACACCAAGATCCTTTTTGACCCACCTCCTAGAGAAAAGGAAATAAAACCAAAGCTAAAAAAATGGGACCTAATGAAACTTAAAAGCTTTTTTACAGCAAAGGAAACCATAAATAAGATGAAAAGGCAACCCTCAGAATGGGGGAAAATATTTGCAAATGAAGCAACTGGCAAAGGATTAATCTCCAAAATATACAATCACCTCATGCAGCTCAATATCAAAAAAACAACCCAATCAAAAAACGGGCAGAAGACCTAAATAGACATTTCTCCAAAGAAGATAAACAGATTGACAACAAACACATGAAAGGATGCTCAACATCACTAACCATTAGAGAAGTGCAAATCAGAACCACAATGAGGTATCACCTCTCACTGGTCAGAATGGCCCCATTATCAAAAAATCTACAAACAATAAATGCTGGTGAGGGTGTGGAGAAAAGGGAACCCTCTTGCATTGTTGGTGGGAATGTAAATTGATACAGCCACTATGGAGAACAGTATGGAGGTTCCTTTAAAAACTAAAATAGAACTACCATATGACCCAGCAATCCCACTACTGGGCATATACCCTGAGAAAACCATAATTCAAAAAGATACATGTACCACAATGTTCACTGCAGCACTATTTACAATAGCCAGGACATGGAACCAACCTAAGTGTCCATAGACAGATGAATGAATGGATAAAGAAGGTGTGGCACATATGTACAATGGAATATTATTCAGCCGTAAAAAGAAACAAAATTGAGTTATTTGTAGTGAGGTGGATGGACCTAGAGTCTGTCATACAGAGTGAAGTAAGTCAGAAAGAGAAAAACAAATACTGTATGCTAACACATAGATATGGAATCTAAAAAAAAAAAAAAGGTTCTGATGATCCTAGGGGCAGGACGGGAGTAAAGATGCAGAAGTAGAAAATGGACTTGAGGACATGGGGAAGGGGAAGGGGAAGCTGGGACGAAGTGAGAGAGTAACACTGACATATATACACTACCAAATGTAAAATAGATAGCTAGTGCAAAGTAGCTGCATAGCACAGGGAGATCAGCTCAGTGCTTTGTGACCACCTAGAGGGGTGAGATAGGGAGGGTGGGAGGGACACACAAGAGGGAGGGGATATGGGGATATATGTATACATATAGCTGATTCACTTTGTTATACAGCAGAAACCAACACAACATTGTAAAGCAGTTATACTCCAATAAAGATGTTAAAAAAATTAGACATATGTGTGTACATGTGGGTCTGTTTCTGGATTCTCTGTTCTGTTCCATTTATCTATTGCTTCACCAATACCACACAGTCTTGTTTACAATAGTTATGAAATAAGTCTCCAAATCAGGTAGGTTAATTCCTCTAACTTTATTCTGTTTTTTCAAAAGTGTTTTAGCTATTCTAGTTTCTTTGACTCTTCATATAAATGTTATAATAATCTTTGTTCCTATAAAAATCTTGCCTGAAATTTTGATATGAATTTTACTAAACTTGTGTATCAATTTGGAGAGAATCACATCTGTTGTCACACACATTATGTTGAGTCATTCAATTCATAAAAATTGTGTGTCATTCATGTTTTTAGATCTTCTTTGATTTCTTTCATCAGTGTTAAATGTCTCTTCGTGTCTTTCATCAATTTTCTAATTGGATTTTTTTAAAGCAGTGAATTATGAGAGTTCTTTATATATTCTAGAAATAATTTCTCTGTCGATGTTTTCCAGCAATTCTCTGATACCAACTAAATATCGTACAATTCAATTTTCCTTTTATAAGTTTACATTTAAATCTATGATTTTGGGGGGTTATATTGTATAAGGTTTGAAGTTTAATTTGAGGTTCTTTTTTTGCCTATGAATGTTTAATTATTCCAGGAGTCTTTGTTGGAAATGCTCCCTTTTTTTCATTGAATTGCATTTGTACCATTGTCAAAACTCAGTTGACTATATATGTGGGCTCCTTCTATTGTAGGTTCTCTATTCTGTTACATTGATCTGTGTCTACCCCTTGGCAATGCTTTATGGTCTTTGTTACAGTAGCTATATATAGAAGTCATAATATTGTGTAGAGTGGTTCCTCCTACTTTATTCTTCATTTTCAGATCTGTTTTAGTTTCATTGACTTTACATACAATTTTTAGAATAAGTGTATTTATGTATATGAAATTATCTTGTAGAGATTTTTATGGGAATTTTGTTAAACTTGTATATCAGTTTGGAAAGAAGACATCTTTACTATGTTGACTCTTCTAATCCATAAACATGATATGTCTTTCTATTTATTTAAATCTTTAATTTCTTTCATAGACATGATGAAATATATGTTGTATGTTTTCAACATAAAAATCCTGTACATGTTGTATTAGACTTACACCTACATATTTCATTTTTCTGCTCTCTGGCTTCTGTCAATATTTTGTTTTCTTTAGTTTTCTGAAGTTTGCTTACATTACCCATATAATCTACTTTTTCCTTTACAGTCCTTTATATTAATCATAATTATTTTAAATTCCCTCTTCAATAATTCCAAAACCTGTGGCATATCTGAATTACTTCTCATAGTTTCTTTGCTTCTCAGATTGTGTTTTATCTTGTCTGTTAGTACGACTTGTAATTTTTAGTTGAAATGCAGACATTTATTGGGTAATAGGCACTGAGGGCAAACGAGCTTTCAGAGTGAGGTTTTATGTTAATCTGGCTAGTAGTTGGACTGAGTTTATTTAATATTTACTGTAGCTATAGGTAACAGGGACTCCAAATTCTGTTTTGGTCTTCCTTGCTGCCTTTGGCCTTCCAAAGGTAGACTTAGTGCCTTGCAACACTTTCAGCTGCAATCCAATGTTATTATATTGAAGCCACGTTGGAGGTGTTAGTAAGGTGAGAGAAAGAGAAAGTGTTCTATTATCTTATAATTAATCTGTCTTTTAATGGCCCTGTGTCACTAGGCTGTGATATTCATAATTGTTTCTTACCTCCCGCCAACTCCCTTAGGAGGTAAGAGAGGAAAAGTACACAGGGCAGGAGTTGGGTAATTGACCTTTCCCATAGTGGGGATAAAGCTCTGGTAAAGTATTTTCTTCCGGAAAGTAGGCCTTGGTTGTGGAGAACACTCTCATCATATTTCACAATGATTTATTTTCCCTTACCACTGCCAGAGACAGAGGGACATTTTTTTAATACATCGCCATGAGATCCTGGGGAGTTTCCTGAAGTTTTGTAAGGCCCATGAGAGTGTGATGGTTCTTTTAAGACTGCAGCCCCCAGGAATGTCTCATTTACATACTAGTCCACACTCAGCTTCCAACTTTTAAGTGTTCCTACCAATTACTGGCTCAGTGGCTTCTACTCTAGGTAAGATACTCATCAGCTTTAATTCTCTGTGTTCACCTGTATCTTCAGACTTTGGGGTGGCTGCAACCTCACTTTTGGAGTCTTACAATCTCCGTTATCCAATGGCTCCAAGAGAAGTCATTGATTCTAGTTGTTGGGCTTCATTCTTGTTGCAAGGACCAGTGAGGACTTTCAAGCTTTTTATATGTTAGAAGTAAAACTAGAATCCAAAGTATTTTGTTTTATAAAAGAAGGATTATAAATGCTATTGTATTTTTAATTTTGGTTTCCACATGTTCTCTGTATTAGATATAATTTTTTTGTGTGTGTAGTCATTTGGTATCCTGAGACCTTGCTAAACTCACTCATTATTTTATAAGGAGTTTTTTTGTCCATTCTTTGGGATTTCCATCATATGTAGACAATCATATCATCTGCAAATCAGGACAGTTTTGTTTATTACTTTCCAATGTGTATGCCCTTTATTTCCTTTACTTACCTTATTGCATTGACTAGAACTTTCAATAGTATGTTGAATATGTGTGGTGAGAGTGGACATGCTTTGCTGCTGATTTTATGGGGAAAGGATTTAGCTGTTCACTATTAAGTAATAGTAGCTATAAGTATTTTGTAGATGTTTATCAAGTTGAGCAAGTTCTAGTTTTCTGAGAGGTTATTTATTGAAATATATTTAGTTTATAACATTATATGAGATTCAGGTGTACAGCATAGTAATTCAGTATTTTTATAGATTATGCTACATTACTACATTTAAAGTTATTATAAAATAATGGCTGTATTTCTCCATATGTCTCTATAGCTTACTTTAACATAGTATTTTGTACCTCTTAATCCCCTTTCCCTATATTGCCCTCCTCTTCCTTCTCTTCACTGGTAACCACTAGTTTGTTCTGTACATCTGTAAGACTGTTTCTGTTGTGTTATAGTCACTCATTTGTTTTATTTTTTAGATTCCACATATGAGTGATAACATATATTATTTGTCTTTGTCTGACTTATTTCACTAAGCATAATCCCTCCAAGTTCATCTATATTGTTGCAAATGGCAGATTTAATTCTTTTTTGTGGCTGAGTAATAATCATATATATGTGTGTGTATGTATGTATGTATGTGTGGATATATATATATAGAGAGATATATATATATATATATATACCACATCTTTGTCCATTCATCTGTTGATGGACACTTAGGTTGCTTTCATATCTTGGCTATTATAAATAATACTGCTTTGAATATTGGGTTCATGTACTTTTCAAATTAGTATATTTGTTTTCTTTGGATATATACCCAGGAGTGGAGTTGTTGGATAATATATGGCAGATCTATTTTTAATTTTTGGAGGAACATCCATACTGTTTTCCATAGTGGCTATACCAATTTACATTCCCATGGACAGTGTACTAGGGTTCCCTTTTCTCCACATCCTCACCAACATTTGCAAATAGCAGATAGTGTTCTTTTTGATGACAGTTATTCTGACAGATGTGAGGTTTTGATTTGCATTTCCCTGATGATTAGCAATGTTGAGCGTCTTTTCATGTAACTGTTTACCATCTGTATTCCTTCTTTGGAAAAATGTCTACTCAGGTCTTCCCATTTTTTAATGGAGTTGTTTGTTTTTTGGTATTGAGTTGTATGAGCTGTTTATATATTTTCTATATTAACTCTTTAGTGGCCATATTATTTGCAAATATTTTCTCTTATTCAGTAGATGTCTTTTTGTTTTGTTGATTTTTTTGCTTGTTTGTTTTTTGCTGTGCAAAAGCTTTTTACATTTAATTAAGTTCTATTTGTTTTTGTTTTGTTTGTTTTTGTTTCTTTTGCTATAAGAGCAAATCCAAAAAATATTGCTATGATTTATATTAAAGGGTGTTCTTCCTGTGTTTTCTTCTAGGAGTTTTAAATACCTAGGAATAAACTTAACCAAGGGTGAAAGACTTATACTCTGAAAACTATGAGACATTGATGGAGGAACTTGAAGATGATGCAAATAAATGGAAAGATATCCCATTTTCAGGGATTGGAAGAATTAATATTGTTAAATGTCCATAGTATCTGGAGCACTCTACAGATTTAATACAATCCCTACCAAAATACCCATGACATTTTTTCACAGAAATAGAAAAAATAATTCTAAACTTATATGGAGTCACAAAAGAATTTGAATAACCAAAGCAATCTTGAGATAAAAGAAGAGAGCTGAAGGTATCATGCTCCCAGACTTCAGAATATGCTATAAAGCTACAGTAATCAAAACAGTATGGTACAGTCACAAATTGTCTTTTAATTTTTGTCAGTTTGATTACTATGTGTCTTGGCTTGTTCCTCCTTGGTTTTATCCTGCCTGGGACTCTCTGCACTTCCTGGACTTGGGTGAATATTTCCTTTACCGTGTTAGGGAAGTTTTCAGCTATTATCTTTTCCAATATTTTCTCAGGTCCTTTCTCTCTCTCTTCTCCTTCTGGGACCCATATAATGTGAATGTTGGTGTGTTTATTGTTGCCCCAGTGGTCTCTTTGGCTGGCCTCATTTCTTTTCATTCTTTTTTCTTTATTCTGTTCCACAGTAGTGATTTCCACCATTCTTTCTTCTAGCTCACTTTTTCCATTCTTCTGCCTCAGTTATTCTGCTATTGATTCCTTCTAATGTATTTTTCATTTCAGTTATTGTATTGTTCATCTCTGTTTTTTGTTCTTTAGTTCTTCTAGGTTTTTATTAAACATTTCTTGTATCTTCTCAATCTGTGCTTCCACTCTTTTTCTGAGATCTTGGATCATCTTTACTGTCATTATTCTGAATTACTTTTCATATAGATTGCCTATCTCAACTTCATTTAGTTGTTCCTCTGGGGTTTTATCTTGTTCCTTCCTCTGGGACATGTTTCTGTGCTATGTCATTTTGTCTAAACTTCTGTGATTGCTGTTTCTGTTCCACAGGCTGCACAGATGTAGTTCTTCTGCTATCTGCCCCCTGGCAGGTGAGGCTATCTAGGAGGCTTGTGCAGGCTTCCTGGTGGGAGGGACTGGTTCCTGCCCACTGGTGGGTGGAGTTGGGTCTTGTCCCATTGGTGGGCAGGGCCAGCTCAAGGGGTGTGTTTAGTGGGCAGTGGTGTACTCAGGAAGACTTTAAGCAGCATGTCTGCTGATGCGTGGGGCTGTGTTCCCACCCTGTTGGTTGTTTAGCCTGAGGTGCCCCATCACTGGAGCCTACAGGCTGTTGGTTGGAGCCAGGTCTTGGTGAGAAAATGGCAGCTTCCAGGAGGGCTCATGCCAATGAGTACTCCCCACAACTACTACTGCCAGTGTCTGTGTCCCCACAGTGAGCTGCCATCCACCTCCACAAGGGACCCTCCGATACCAGCAGGTAGGTCTGACCCAGGCTCTTATGAAGTCACTGCTGTTTTCCCTGGATCCTGATGTGCACAAGACCTTTTGTGCACCCTCCACAAGTGTAGTTTCTGTTTCCCCCAGTGCTGTGGAATTCCTATGATCAAACCCCACTGGCCTTCAAAGCCAGATTCTCTGGGGCTCCTCCTCCCGTTTCCAGACCACCAGGCTGGGGAGTCTGATGTGGGGCCCAGAACTTTCACTCCTGTGGGAGAGCTTCTGTGGTATAATTATTTATCAGTTTGTGAGTCACCCACCCGGTGGGTATGGTATTTGATTTTATTGCAGTTGTGCCCCTCCTACCACCTTGTTGTGGCTTCTTTTTGTCTTTCAATGTAGGCTATCTTTTTTGGTAGGTTCCATTGCTTTTTTTGTCAATGGTTGTTCAGCAGTTAGTTGTGATTTTGGTGTTTTCATAAGAAGAGGTGAGCTCTGCCATCTTGTCTCCATCACTGCGCTCTGCCCTAGACATGGCTTTTTTTTTTTTTTTTTTTTTTTTTTTTTTTTTTGTGGTATGTGGGACTCTCACTGTTGTGGCCTCTCCCATTGTGGAGCACAAGCTCCGGACGTGCAGGCTCAGTGGCCATGGCTCACAGGCCTAGCCACTCCATGGCATGTGGGATCTTCCTGGACCAGGGCACGAACCCGTGTCCCCTGCATCAGCAGGCAGACTCTCAACCACTGTGCCACCAGGGAAGCCCCCTAGACATGACTTTTACATGCAAGGTTCTCTTTTTTTCATAGCTCTCCTAGGAATCATGAATTGAAGACTGAGGAAGCCAATTCTCCTACTTCACTCCCCCACATAGCTTCTTTGCAGGTACCTTCCAGGTAGTGATGTGCTTTAGACTGCTTACGTGAAATAGATTTTTGGTCAATTGCAATAAGGCAGAATGGAGGAGACTCCTTGCCTGACAACAGTTTTCCAACAGCCAGATGAAGAGATACATAGGGTGAGGTCCCAAACAAATGAGCCTCTGTCCTCTTGGAGTTTGGGAACCTGCACAATGGCATGTGGAAGCATTCTCAAGAATATACAGTGGAAGAAAGACAGTCTCCTCAATAAGTGATGCTGAGAAAACTGGACAGCTACATGTAAAAGAATGAGATTAAAACATTTTTTCACACCATATACAAAAATAAACTCAAAATGGATTAAAGACTTAAATTTAAGCCCAGAGACCATGAAACTCCTAGAAGAAAACTTAGGCTGAGAGATTATGCTAAGAAAAGTATTGTATTTTGTCAAATACCTGTTCTGCACTGATTGATGTGATCATATGATTTTCTTTCTTTAGCTTGTTAATATGCTAGATTACATTACTTGATTTTCAAATATTAAACCAGCCTTTCATCCTTGGGATTTGCTCTTAGTCTATAATTCTTTTCAGTCTATAATTCAGTTCTATCATTTTTACTTCACATATTTTATAGCTCTGTTGTTTGGTGCATTCATATTTTCAATTGTTATGTCTTCTTGGTGGATTAAAACTTTCACCATTATGAAAATCTACACTGAAGTCCACTCTATCTGATGTTAATGTGGCCATCCCTGCTTTTTATTTATTATCTTTTGCATGATATACCTTTTCTATCCTTTTTCAAGGTACCTATGTTGTTGAATTGTTTTAAGTGAACCGTAATTGGTTCATGTTTTTTAATCCACTCTGCTGATCTTTATCTTTGAATTGATGTTATTAGACAATTTGCATTTCATGTTATTTTCAATTTGTTGAGATTTAAGTCTATCATTTGTGTTTTGTTTTCTGTTTGCCCTTCCTGTTTTTTGTTTTCCATTTTCTGCCTTTCTGCAGGTTATTTGAGCTTTTGTAGAATTCCATCTTTGTTTATCTATAGTGTTTATGTGTATTGATTTTTGTATGCATTCAGTGGTTGCTCTAAATCTTACATTGTATACGCAAACTTATCACAGTTTACTGGTGTCATAATTTTACCAATTTAAGTGGAATATACACACTGTGCCTCCTTTACATCCTTTTATCCTCCCTAGTTTATAATAAAATTGTCTTAATATTTTATGAACATACATAAGAAAGAATCATAATTTCTGCATCCACCATCAGACAGAAAACCAAAGAGCAAAAGGAAAATCAATTGTATTTTTTATGTTTTTTACTAACTTTGTTCTTCCTTCCTTCCTGATATTATAAGATTTCCTTTTCAATAGTTTTCTTCCTGTTTAGATATGTTCCTTTAGCCATTCTTTTAGGATAGATCTGCTGGTGACAAATTTTCTTAGATTTTCTTTGTCCAAAATGTCTTTATTCCCTTTTCATTCCTAAAGGTTACTTTTGCTGAATATAAGATTATAGAGTTCTTTTTATTCAGTATTTGAAAAATGTGTACTGCTTGCATGTGACCACATTGATTTCTGATGAGAAATTCACTGTCATTCAAATTGTCTTTTCCCTGTAGATAAAGTATCTTTTTCACTGTTTTTAAGATTTAAAAAATTTTATTTGTCAGAAATTTTACTATGATGTCGTAGTACATTTTTTTGGTTGTAGTTTACATTTTTTGCACTTATTCTGCTTTTGGTTTGCTTAGCTTATTATGTAGGCTTATGTCTTTTGACAACTTAAGAAGTTATCACCTATATTTTTAAAGTATTTTTTCATCATCACTCTGTTTTTCCTCTGCTTTCCAGACTCCAATGACATGAACACTAGATATTTTATTATAGTCTCACAGGTCCCTGAAAATCTGATCATTTTATCCAGTCTGTTTTCTCTCTGATTTTTCAGATTGTGTAATGTCTGTTGTTCTATATTCTGTTTCATGATTCTTTCCCCTGTCCCCTCCATTCTGTTGGTGCCCCCATCAATGAATTTTCTTTTTAATTTTAAATATTTCATCTTTCAGTTCTGACATTCATTTTTCTTCTATATATTTTCTATTGAGTCTCTCCATTTCTTTGCTTATGCTTTTTATTTTTTTGCAGGTATATAGATAATTGCTCAATGGAGCATTTTTATGATGACTGCTTTCACCTGACAAAATCTTTGTCAGATAATTCTAACATCTGTCTTCTCAGTTTTGGCATCTGTTGATTGTCTTTTTTCTTTCAGTTTGAGATCTTCCTGGTTTTGGTACGATGAGTGTTTCTTAATTGAAACCTGTGCATTTTAGGTAGTATGTTATGAAACTGTGTAATTAACCTTTTTGTTTTAGCTATCTTTCCCCAACACCACTCCAGCAGAGGAGGGGTTAGGGTGTCACCTCATTACTTCCAAGTTGTAGAAGTCCTGGTTTCTTACTTGGCATCCCTTGACACCAGAAGACTGAGCCTTCTAATTACTGCTGGGTAGAGTTGGATGTCCTGAATTCCCACTTGACTGCTACTGACACCTAACTGTCTGGAGGCATAGAAGTGCCTCCTTGCCATGTCATCTCCAGTCATACCATTGGGAGGAGAAGCTCCCAACGTATGATGGGAATGAAAGTCCTGTCTCTCTACTCAGCCTTCCCTGACATCACCTTAGTCATGGGGTTGAGGTTTGGGGCATATTATGATAGCCTGGCAAGGTTGGATATCAAGTCTCCCCACTCATCTTTGTTGGCATGGGTCAGGCTAATTCCACAGTTTTTCTCTTGTGTTTGGGTAAAATAGAGCAATTATTGTTTAAAAGTATTCTAGCTGCCCCTTTACTGGTTCTTTAGCTAGAAAGAACAGACTTTTGTGGTGTTTATGATGTTTTTGAGTTGCTGGCTTCTTCAGCTCCAAGTCTAGGCTACGTCACCCCAATGAATTAACCACTGAGCCGTTCCTTGTGTCCTGATGCCCTGGGGGGGGGGGGGGGTCTGCCTTCTTCTCTCTACTTTTCTCAGTCTTCTCATGCTTGTTTTATAGATAATATACAGGGATTTCTAGAGAAATATGTGTAAGTATGTCTCTTGCTTCTTCCCAGAGGTGGAAATCTCTGAGATGGATTTTTTTTCCCCCAGCTCACCCTTTTCCCATCAAGGCAAGTTTTGGTTTTAGTAGAAGATGGGTTTGTTTTCCTGTTTTCACTCTAAGTGACCAGATTTTTGTGCAAGGATAAGGCTATATACATTTGGAGCTGTGGGCTACAGATAAAATTAAATGTTTTGGAGTGTTTTCTTTTCTATGATAAGTTTAAGTAGTTTGTCCATTTAAAAAGTCCACACTTGACAAGTAATTCCATCCCACCATTTTCCTACCTACCTACCTTTTACCTAAGTGTATAATGTACATGTAAGGACATTCTTTTCCAAATACAGAAACTATAGGAGATGACAGAGTCTCAACTTCCTTAATCTCCACTTCAACGGAGAAAGAATCGTGTTTCTGATGTGGAACAGAAGCATATATTATTGGCAAAATTACTTGCACTTTTGGTTAGGTAATACTGCACTATAAAAAAAAATGATTTTGCTAGTAATATATGCTTCTGTTCCACTTCAGAAATATGATAACTAGAATTCAATTACTGCATGCTTGGAGTGGAAGATGGAAATATTTTTGGAGGAAAAAAAGATTATACATACTTTCCAAGAATTATGCTTTGCAAAATTATATCATTTAAACAGGGTTAAAAAAAACCCTCACCTTTATGGCACTAAAATTTTTATTCCAATGTGATAGTTTGCCTCAGATGTAACAAAAGAAATGTAAACTTTTCAAGATTTGAACACAGGGACCATAAACTGACTGAAAAAAAAAAAAAAGCCAGCAGTAGTGTTTCATTTGAAAACACAGTGGATTTAAAAATAATAGATTTGAATTCCCTTAGGCTCATCCTGAACTTCCTGGTTCATCACAACTGCTGTGTTCGCTCTTGTGTATACCTCTGGTTCTCAGGTTGTTATTATAAATCTGAACTTTGAAGGTACTTGAGATACTTACTCCTGTGTTCAGGTAAATCCCAAACTTAGAATGTGGGCAGACAGACCTGGGCTCAAATTCTAGTTTAGCCATTACTGCCTATGTGACACTGGGTAAGTTATTAATCTTACTGCATTTCTATTTCCTTATCTGTAAACTGGGGATAATATTACTTGCCTTGTAATAGTAATAATTCTTATATCGGTATATTCTAATATTAGGTATCCATGTGCTCACCATTGTAATTATAACTATAGTGAGATATCACCGTGTACAGGGCAGAATATGTAAGACCATGTGTGCAGTGTCAGAAGTTCTCATCATGTCTCCTCAGATTTCCTGTGCGTAGAGCTCTCTTGCTGAATATAAATCACTACCTGCTTCCTTCATCTGCATTTGCCCACACTGCATGGAATTCCTACTATTTTCCTGAACAAAGGGAGTGGAGTTCTTATGTTCTTAGCTGACACGTACTAACTGAGTGTCTTCTTTGTGCAAGCAGGGGATAATACAGTGAGTGAGACCCATGGGCCTTTCCCTCTGCCCTGTTGGGCCAGGTGAGATTTGCAGGTCACAGGAGCTTCTGGAAAGCAGGGGGGATGGGAAATATAGCTGTGAGGAATAAGACCTGGGTTAGAGGTTCATATGGAAAGTCGAGTGTTAGTTTGGGGTAAATTACAGGAGAAGAGGGAGATAGAAAGAAGATATATTTAAAATCATGAATTAGCCACTGAAGGAAGCAGGGCAGCAGTGGGAGCACAACTCCCAGGGACAGTGGACATGATGTTCCTGTCATTTGGTGCTGAGCACATATTCATCAGAGCTCAACAGATCCTGCACCTAGGAGTCCTTGAAGGAATAATTCTAGTAAAGACCTTTTATTTCCCCTTATTCCATGCTCTCCTCAATGGGGTTTTTCATTTACTTTCAATTATACCTACAAATACTGTTTAAATTTGCTTTGTATTAATCATTTTATCTACTTATAAATAAAAAGTAATAAAAAGAAATTATGCTACTCATACTTATTTCCATATGGATTCTGAGTGTGATATATTATTTTTTCCTAGCTGTGGACCTGCACTGAATTCCCCTTTAAATAATGTGCCAGAGGTTAGAATAAACTACCGTTTATCTATTAAAAATTTAATAACAAGTAAATGGCATTCTTGTCAGATATGTGAAAAAAAAAAAGGAAAATAAAATCTCCATTATTTCCCTTATAAACCGTGTCACTTGGGGAATACCTCCTTTATTAGATAAAAATATTTTACTGCTAAAAATTTTCATATGTAGAAATGCCATCTAAATATTAATTTATTCTGATAATGTTCTTTCATTTCTCTCTAGTTTGAAAGACATCATCCTTATAACCTGCATGTCCCTCCTCCATGCTCACTGCCATCCTATTCCCATCAAAATGCCTATTTTATTATATAGGTCATTTTAGTAATGAAGTCACATGACGTTATCTCTCCAAACTCACTTTGTTTATGCAATGATCAAGGGCTTTCTTTCTTATTTCCCTTTTCCCCTTCTCGCTCTTTGCATCTCCCTTCCACCCCCTCCTCCCCTTCTACCCTCCCCCTTCACTATCTCTTCCCCCCCCACTTCTTCCTCTTTATCTTCTTCATTACTTTAAAATTTATGTTCATTAATGGAATTTAATTTTCATACCTTAAAGAATAAAGTACTACTAAAAGACTTAAAAAAGAAAAATATATTTGCCTCATGCTCCACCCTGTCTGACTTGAGTCCACTGTTCGTTCTTTGAGGAGTTCCTTCTGTTACTTACCTTCATGTTCCTCGTAATATCCTGGTATGAAAACTTCTGGATTAGTCAGTGGAAGACAATACATAGTGATGCCTACTGGCGAAAACTAGAATTTAGTTCTCTTCTACCATCAGCCCTCCTCTACGTGTCCTTCCCTGCCCTCATCCTCCCCAAACAATTACAAAATACAATTTGATGAAATGCTTTTTCCCTGCTTCCAATGTTTTAAATATAGAAGTACTGAACTCTGCAGAATGTTCTAGTGTGATTTACTTACATTTTGCAGAGTTGAGGGGGGCATAAATTCTGTTTGTCCGAGAGATAATTTCTTCCTTTTAAAAAAATTTAGTGTTTTTATCCTAACAATGCAGTGTTTTATCAGCAACTCTGATGGAACCATAAGATCCTCTCCATAGGTTTGAATGCTTCAGACAGCCCTTATTGGCCATATTTCTCTGATTGTTGTCCTTCATCTCTGGACCTGGAGCCCCCCTGTACCATCATCCCACAAAGCCCCTTCCTTTGTTTCCTGTGTTGACTTCCTCATCTCCAAATCAGATCTTCCTGATCTTGGTCATTCTGTTTCCTTATTTTGGTGGAGTACATTCTCCAGGAACTTCCTGAGGAATGTTGCATGTTGGAAACCTTGGATATCTTTACCCTCACTCTCCTGGGTTGGAGATAATTTCTCCTCAGAGTTGTGCAAGCTGGCTTGATTGCTGAATTGCTATGGATGAGTTCTACCCTGTCCTTATGGATGCTTATTTGATTATGATTGCTTCTTACCCCAAACAGCAAGTTTCTTTTCCCCCTCATATTCTGGAATTTCTGATGATATATTTTAAATATGGGTATTATCTACTTTCTTTTACTGTACCATGAACTAGGCAAGTCAACTATCTGGGAAGTCAAGTCTTTGGATTTGGAAAATTTGTCTTGTATTAATTCTTTGATAAATTATTTCTTTGATGTAATTAATTTTCTCTTTTATATTACAATTACATATTACATATTATTTTATGTTCTATTATTTTTATTTATATATCTTTTTCCAAAATAATTTTTTGGGAAATTCCTCCAAATTTACCTAACATCTATGGATTTTTGTTTTAATTTCCAAAGGATCTTTCTTGTTCTTGGAATATTCCTTTTTTATAGCATACTGCTGTTTTTTTCAGTGGTTTGGTGACTTCTCTCTCTGAGAACATTGACCATGGTGTCTTTGAAGTTATCTTCTGGTTCCACATTGCTTCTGTTACCTCTGAAATCCTACTTTTCTGTTTGTTCTGGAGTATATTTGTCATGATAAAGCATTTCCTCACTGACCTTTCAATATTTAGAAATGAAGCACTCATGGCTGATTGGAAGCTCTCTGTGGGCCTCACTTTAGGGTGAAGACTTAGAATTTGGGGGAGGTGCTGCTAATTAGTATTTCTAGGCCTTTTTACTTCAGTTTGTTAATTTCATAAACTGGAAGAGTTTTTACATTTTTGTTATTTATTTGTTTGTTTTAAAATCTGTTGCCTTGGAAGTTGTAAACCTGTGGACAAAATTCTGTGAGCCAGCCAATCAGGGAAATGGCAGTTTTGCTCACCTGTTATTTCTCTGTCACCAAGTCTTGGGTCTCTTTGACTCAACCTCCATGTACAGAGAACCCCATCTTCTGTTGGGGTGAGGAGAGATGGTCGCTGGTTCTGTGCCTTGGTGATCTGGAGTTCTAACTTGGCTTTCTATTTTGGACAAGTTCCAACTCCTGAGATGCTTCAGGGTTCTCCCTGTCAAGAGCTGTGATCGTCTGAGATATTACTTTACTTACAAGCTAACAAGTTACTGCAGTTTTATGGATGCTGGCAGAAGACAGGAGATGCCTGGTTCAGAGACAAGGACTTTCTTACTCAGGACACAACAGGCAGCCTGAGCTCCATGTTTGTATCTACTCTCCTTGCCCCCAAGTTCTGTGGGGCAAACGTGAAATAGCCAAGGGTTTGTGTCATAGCTGAGGAACACTGAATTTAGGAAACTCCAATCTTTTCTAATGTCTATACACATTTTTAATGTTTTTGATGAAGAATCTTAAAAAAGTTGTTTGTCAATTTGTTTTTTCTTTTATGCTTAATGCTTTTTATGTCTTCTTTAAGAGATATTTGTCTAACTCAAGCTTATGAACATATTTTTTATTTGTTTTCTTCTTAAGATTTGAATGTTTTAGCATTCAAATTTAGGTCTGTAATCCACCTCAGGTTAGTTTTTGTCCATAGTATGAGCTAGAAGCCAAGGCTCATTTTCCCCCCAAAATGATATTCAGTTGCTACAAGACCACATAATGGAAATCCATCTGAAAGAGTGCATAGAACCCTAAAGAGTGGGAGAGTGTTACTGTGCTTTAATATATTATTGCTTCTGTAAATGAAAGGAAGTGAAAACAAATACAGCTGCCTTTATTGTATTTACCAGTGATGATTAGGCTATTCAAGGGAAACAAAGAAATAAAAGATATCTTCCCTGTCTTCAAAGAGTTTATAAACATATAGATAGAAATAAGCCTAACAAATATACTATTATTTTATTTATAAAAATGGAGAAAAAGTTATACAATAAAACTGATAACATATTTCTTTAAAACCTCCTACAGCTCCTTGGGTATATGAATATTAACAATGCAGTTGTCACATTTGCTCCAAAATATTTGGGCATGCCTAAAGAAAATTGGGGGCTTAAAAGAATTTTTTTTCATTGCATGATAAGGAACTCCCTAGGAGAGAACTCAATCCAAGACAGGGATCACCCAGGAAAGGCAAACGTGACTCATTAACAAAGCTTTAGTCAACAGAAGTGATCATGCTGAGTGTTGGTACCTGGCACTCCCTTTTCTCCAGGGAACCTGGGGGAGGGGGAAAGGGAGAACTTATGTTTCATGTTTCACTGAAACCATGGTAAGACATTGGGGCACAAGCAGCCCTACTTTAGGACTTCTTAGACAAGGATCTACACAAAAAGGTGAAGTTAATTCCTCCTCACTGTACCAACTACCCACTGTGCAGCTTTGGTTTTCTGAGAGTACAGGGCCAGCGGGCTAAGTGGAAATGGTTGTGGCAGCTTTTAGACACATCTGGTGCTGGGTCAGGTGGCAGTACCCGGCAATACTGAAGATGGTAACCGAAGCATGCCAAACATGAAAGAACATACCCAGCATTTTCTAAAATAGGATCAGAGGAAAGGAAGTGGGCATCCTATGGTGATTGTGTGGAGCATCCCTTTGATGCGCCCAGATACAGATTATTATCAGGGGAGGGGGAAGCACAGTGGTCCCAAGTTAGCAGCTAGGATGAGGACCAGCAAAAAACTACATTTAACCCATAAATGTAAGGCAACATTATTGTTAGAATTTAAAACATTTAAGATCTCTTACCTATTCGATCCTCTTAACAACCCAAGAGATTGCAGCTATTTTTCTTAAGGTAAAAAAGTGGTAGGAGTCACATGGAGGTTGAGATTTGCCTACAATGTTAGTAGGTGATCCAGGTCCACTGGACACTGGGTCTTTGGGTGTCAGTTTCTCTTCATTGCCTCTTAACCTCTCCAGCCTCACTGTCCCCACATGGAGTCTCACCCTAGTCCCTTTCAGCAATCCTGACCTGTCTGACCAATACCACTCACAGACAAATTCTGCTGAAACATAGCTCTTACCATGTTTCAACACCCTTGGAGACTCCCCACTGTCCCCAAAATTACAAATAAACTCCTAAGCCTGTCAGCCATGTACCCTTCTTCTTTACCTCTCACTTCTCTTTTAGTCTGTTGTCAAACCAATTTTACAAACATCTTGAGATTTTCCAAAGCTTTTGTAAGCTCCATTGCTATCTTTCCCAATGCAAGCATTGCTTTCTACCACGTGTATACAGAGTTGCTTGCCTTAGCCCTGCCTAAAGGTGAACATTCTATGGGGGCAGGAAGTATCCAGGCCTTCTAGGTGTCTCCCCTGCAGGGGCTGTATAAGGACCGTGTGTGGTGGGGCCGACCCCATTGTTGACAGTGCTTGCCTCACTGTCGCTCAACAGTGCCTTCTTTGGAGTGGACTCCTGTACAGTTCAGCTGGAGGAGGGGCTGGAAGAAGGAGATATCAGAGCGAACCATCTCCATGTCCCTGAGCAAATGTTACTGTCATGGCATATAGAAGAAATTAGAATGTTTAACATAAAATATTTTCCTACTTTAATTTTGAAAATTTTCAAATGTAAAGCAAAGCTGAAAGAGCAGTACAATAGACGCCTATTAACCCTTGACCTAGATTAACTGAGTTTTTGCACATTTATTCTCTCTCTCTCTCTAAACACACACACACACACACACGTACACAGACACACACACACTTCTCTTTAGCAAATTATTTGAAGGTAAAGTGCAGACATCACAATACACCACCCCTTAGTATTTTACATGCACCACCTAAGATAGAAAGCATTCTCCTACATACCCATAATACCATTAAATCAAAGTTATCATTTAGTATCTAATCTATAGATCCAAATTTCCAGGTTGCACCTGAAATGTCTTTCATGACTATGTTATTTTGATCTAAGAATCAAGTTCACCTTGATACTTACTAACCATATCTCTTCAGTCTCTTCTGATCTAGACTGGTACCCTCCTTTCTGATTTGTTGTGTTTATTGTACCATTTTTTTTTCCTGAAGATTGTAGGTTAGTTATCTGATAACAATATCAGGTCCCACATTCTGGTATATCTGATTCCTCAATCATGATTAAATTTACATTGAACATTTTCGGCAAATAATATCTCATTGGTGGAATACTTTTAATTTAAACATCAAATATCAAGTATTACATTTACTGCTGTTGTGAAAGGGAGTCTTTGCATCATAATTGGCATGCATATATTAGCTCCCAACAAAATTAACACATGCGAACCTCCTCCTTTTAATGGAAAGTGATGTCTCACATCAAATTGGTTTTTTTTTGTTTTTGTTTTTGTTTTGCGGTACGCGGGCCTCTCACTGTTGTGGCCTCTCCCATTGTGGAGCACAGGCTCCGGACGCGCAGGCCCAGTGGCCATGGCTCACGGGCCCAGCCACTCCACGGCATGTGGGATCCTCCCAATCCAGGGCACGAACCCGTGTCCCCTGCATCGGCAGGCAGACTCTCAACCACTGCACCACCAGGGAAGCCCCAAATTGGTTTTATTTTGAAGTATTTAGAAGTTCAGTTCCAAAAGCAAATGAGTAATTAGTCTTGGATCAGAGTTTTCTCCAAACTGTTCTTAGAAGTCTTCTCCAAGAGATCCAGGATGGCAAATGTGCTTCTAAATATATTTACTAGCGACATTTGAAAGATGTCCGACAGAAAATATCTGTCTATGACATAGAGCAGCTTCTCAACTAATGTTCAGAAATACCAAAAAGGAAAGAAATATAGAAATAACTATATTCTCCTTTCCCTTACATCTTAATTTTTCTTATAGCACTTCAGCTGATTGCAAACAGAATATCACCATTCATTTCAGCTTGAAGAACTCCTTTTAACATTTCTTGTAAGGCTGGTCTAGTGATGATGAACTCTCTTGTTTGGGAAATTCTTTATCTCACTGTCGTTTCTGAAAGGTAACTTAGCTGGTTAAGTATTCTTGATTGGTATTTTTTTCTTTTAACACAACGAACATACTATTCCACTCTCTCTTGTTCTGTAAGGTTTTGGCTGATAAATCCACTGATAGCCTTATGGAAGTTTCAGTGTGACTATTTTTGCTCAGCTTTCTGAATTTAGGCCTCTCTAAACTACCACCCTGGCCCACTGCACTCTGTGCCCATGCAGAGCAAGTGCTGTCTTCTCTTCATTTTGTGTCCCCAGCTCCTGCACAGTGCAAGGCTCGGCCTGCATGCTTCAAGCCTGTTGGCTTTGGGCAGATGGTTCCAGGAATGAGCAGGGAGCCCATCCGCAAGGTCAATGTGCCTCCCACTGGCACAGCGTCCCAGGGCCCTTTTCCTCCTTCCTCTGCCCTCAGAGCATTGGGTGGTGCCTGCCCACACTGGGCAGAGCGACCTTCTTTCTTCAGTCTGCTAACACCCTCACAAACATACCCAGAAATAATGGTTTATCAACTATCTGAGCATCCCTTAGCCCAGTCAAGTTGACACATAAAATGAACTGTCACAATTCCCCAGAAGGTGGTCACCCCACATATGACTGACATACACAATGAGTAAGCAGCTCCCTCTGTGAGAGGAAAGACATGCATGGTTTAAAAGCTTCTCCTTCTGTTCTTCCTCAAGGTCCCTGGAGTCAAGGTATATGCAGAGAAATTAAACCCAGGCCGGAGCCATTACACATGTGAACATGTGTGGTGGGTTCAAGTCTTTATTGCTCTTTATCAGTGTGTTCATTAAAACAGACATGTTCAGTGCATATAGATGTATGCCAGGTACTGTGCTGAGGGCTGGGGTGAGATGGTGAGCACTAGACATGGAGCCTCTGTCCTGGTGGAGCGTGGGGAAAAGAGTGAGGGGGAAGCCATTAATTTCATTTTCACAGAAAATATATTTACAGATGTTGGTAAGTGCTAAGGTATACTGTACAATGGGGAAATTTATCTGATTAGGAAATTCAGACTTTACTGGACACATGCTGATGTGGAAGGACTGGATGAGCATGTCATGAAGAGGGAACGGCACGACAAGGGCATGAGGCCAGAGGAAGCATGGCCCATTGAAGGAGCTGATCAAAGGCCAGTGAGTGTGAGGAGGAGAGTGAAGAGGAGCATGTTGCCAGATGACTCTGGAAAGGTGGGCTGAGGTTAGCTCGTCCAGAGTTCCTAAGTGTTGAGAACTGTAGAAAGCCAGCAGCAGGGAGAATGTGGTGATGGAACGTGATCAAAATTGTGTCCCTTTTACTTGAGGGTTTCTGTCTGAGAGGAGATGCAGCTGGTGACCAAGAATAGCATATGCTGCAAGCCCAGTGAGAGGGTTCGGCCTCCTCTCATAACAGCACACCCTCCCTCTTTGTCTTAGCTCAAGCCATCATGACAGCATACAGTAGACTGCATGGCTTAAACAACAGACATTTATCTTCTCATAGTTCTGGAGGCTGGAAGTCCAAGATCAAGTTGCTAGCCAATGCAGTTGTCAGATGAAAGCTGTCTTCCTGGCTTGCAGACAGCTACCTTCTTGCTGTGCTATTACATGATGCTGAGAAAGAAAGTCTGGTCTCTCTTCCTCTTAAAGCTAAACCCATCACGAGAGGTCAACTCTCATGACCTCATCTAACCCTAATCACTTCCCAGGGGCCCTGCCCCCAAATATCATCACATTGTGGGGGGATGGTTAGAGCTTCAACATAGGAATTTTGGGGAGACACAAGCATTCAGTCCACAATGCAGCCCCTCTGGGACCATCAGGACAAAGGCCAACAACAACAATAACAATAATGGCCAACCTTTATATAACACTTTCTATGTGCCTGGGACTCTTCTAGGTGGGTGTTTTACATATGTAAACTCCTTTATACTCAGAGCAATACCTTCTTAAAAAATGATAAGACCAGCAACCCTCTGTGAAAGGGACTTACAGCAAAATAACTTTGCTTCAGTTTATCTGATTGTGATATCGGTTAACCAAACACCCAGCCTACCTGCTTCCACCGCCTACTCTATCTTTCCTCTTTCTTGGTTACAAGCTAGCTCTTGTCTCAGGAGTTCAGTCTTAACTAGCACTTGCTCCCCAGAGGTTACCTTCATGGGAAAGTCCTACCTAAGTCCCCACTATAACCAGCCCCATACTTAAGGGTGAAGGACTGTCTCTATTGTTTACCAATGCATCTGTAGCCTCAAACTCAGTGTGGGGGTTACAGTAAAGCTTAATAAATACTTTTTATTGGAATAAATCATGTTATTTTGGTCTTGACATTTGCCAACATGTCCAAGACTGGGTATGTTTCTGCCTGACGGGTCTTAGACCATCTGAGTCATACTTCTTGCTCAATCCTTTCCTATATGAGAATATTCCTAGACACGCATTAACATCTCTCAAACCAGTGCTCCTAATTCTACTTCTTGGCATTACACAAAATAAATGAAACCTTTGATTATCAAAGCCCTTCGGGTATTTGAGAATATAATTCTATACAATTAAGTTCCATTTTCAAGGTTAAAAATTCCTTATTCTCTTCTCCTGAGATTCCCTTCACCAGCCTGGTTAGACCTAAGTGTTTTTATCCATCTCATGCCTCAGAATATTCAACTCTGCTGATTTCTATTGGAAATCCTCTGGTTCAGTGGTGAAATTCTTTTTTTTTTTTTTTGTCAGTCCTCAGAAGGGCCCTAAAAATGTTTCCCAACCATGCATTGACTCCAGATGTACTCAATTCAGTGCTCGGTGCTGGGCCGCCTTTTCTGCCCTTAGTAGGAATAGAAGACTACTATTACACAGCATAAGGTTGTAGTAGCATGTTTTTGCTAGCTTAAACTTGGCAACCCAAACTCTGAGACTTCTTCTCAAATGAATTCCTGCTAAATTATCTCTCCTTATTCAGTTCTTATATGCTTAATTTTTACTTCTTCCCTTTAAAGTTCTTTTTGGTTTAAATTGATCACCATAACCGGGAAAGAATATTTTGTGTATTAATGTCATCTGACATATTCCCCTCATTGCACATGTCGACTAAAAAAATATTTACAACCTAAAAGTTGAGAGTTATGTTTTATGCTGCAGGAATTTTTAGGACTTCAAGCCTGGGAGGCAGCATCTCAAGTTAACCCTGAGAGAACTGCTTGGAGGAGACAAGGCAGGGAGCTAGGATATACAGGAGTTTTGCAACAAAGGGCAGGTAGTCGGAACATCAAAAGATGTTAATTAAAGAAAACCACATATGTCAAGTTAAAGAATTTAGCACTTTTCTATGTATGGGAAGATGTAAGAGTCTGGGTTCACTGAAATCATTCCTTTCATATGCACCTCAGCTATCTGGGGTCAGTGTCCTGTATTTTCACATCCTGAGTTTCCTCAGGGCTCACCATAGGGAGTGGCTGCTGTCTGATGGCTGCTAGATGGCAAGCATTCTTTGTTTCCTTCCTGAGTGCCCTCAGGGCTCACCAGCACACCAGTTGGCAGTGGTTGTAATCACTGATGACTGTGACATCCTTTGTCTACTGATATGGCAGGAAATATTTCATTTTTCACACAGAATGCTCAGCTAGGCAGCTCATGATGTTATGACGTCTGCTGTGTCTTCAACCACATTTTCAAAGGTGAACAAACCTTCATGATGCTGATAAGTATGCTCTTGGCCATTCTCTGAGCTTGGCTTTTCACGCCTTCTTAAACCTGCTGCACTGTTCAGCATATATTTCTGTGTTCACTGCAACATTTGGTGTCCACAAACACCTGCTGAAAATCAAGGCACATGGCCGGTAACTTTGGAATTTCTCTGACCTGCAATTCTAGTAGCTCTGTCTTGAAATGATGTGGCATTGTTTGCCATGACTTTTTTTTTCAGTGATTCCATTTTAGCTCCTAGTGATTAGAGCATCCTTTTCTAAAGGCTTAACAACTACCTGATAATTATTTATTCTTGCCTTTGAGGAGAGATTGTTAGATTTACCAGTTTGTCCTAAACCTACCATTTCCCTCTTATGAAAATCATAACAGCATGGGCCAGTTTCCACAATTCCATAACCACTGTGTTCTCTGCCCTCCCTGTGGTTTGCAGTTACATCTATATGGGAGGCAGTTCTCATGAACCTGAAACTATAAATTGTAACAAGTAAATGCCACCTTTCTCAGATCAAGCCTCCTGGAAGACTATTTTAGTACTTCCATTTACCTGCTATTAGTGCCCCATGGATCTTTTATTATATCTAAATCTTACTGGAGAGTGTTGACTGAAGAAAAATAAAAAACCTAAAAGTTTCGAGTTAAATTTTATTTGGAGACCTTACTGAGGACTATAGCCCAGGAGACAGCCTCTCAGATAGCTCTGAGGAACTGCTCAGAAGAGTTAAGGGAAGAACCAAGATATATAGGGATTTTTTTGCTGAAAAAAAAAAACAACATGTAATTGGCCATCAAAAGATTACTGCTGGTCTTCCCTGGTGGCGCAGTGGTTGAGAGTCCGCCTGCCTATGCAGGGGACACGGGTTCGTGCCCCGGTCCGGGAGGATCCCACATGCCGCGGAGTGGTTAGGCCCGTGAGCCATGGCCGCTGAGCCTGCGTGTCCGGAGCCTGTGCTCCGCAGCGGGAGAGGCCACAACAGTGAGAGGCCACGTACCGCAAAAAAAAAAAAAAAAAAAAAAAAGATTACTGCTAATCACAAAAAACAAATGTCTCAAGTTAATGATTTTAGTGCTTTACTGTGTGTGGGAAGATGCAAGAGTCTGGGCTTATTGAAATTATTCCTTAGATGTACATCTTAAGAAGCACAAAACACTTCCTGTTCCTAAATTCCCCTCAGGGTGCACCATTGGGGGTGGGGGCAGCTGCAGTGGCTGGTGGCTTGATCCACGTAGAACTGGAATGTTGGGCAACATTCCCTGTTGACAAGAGCACCATCTTTGTTCCAAAATTCTCCTCCCTCTATAGAGTGACCACCCCCCCGCCATAGCTTTTCTGGGCTCCTCTTAGCATTAACCTTTATTGCTATCTTTACCTGTTTTTATAACCAAGCAAGTCGCTGTACCCTCCTTTTAAAACCCAGGGTCGAGTTCTCTAATCCTCTTGCCTGTGGCAGTCCCAAAGTCTCCAGACCCTGACCCTTGCATCTATTCCCATATGCTGCTTCAGATCTGGTTTGTTGAAACATAGATTTCATCCTGGTATCTTCCTTTTCAAAAATTTTCAAAAACTCTGCATTTCCTATTAAATCAAGCTTTGTTTTCTTTCCTCTTATTGGCCAAAGTGTGTTAAATCGGTGTGGAAATCTTCATTCTACCAGCCACTTCACA
Organism: Hyperoodon ampullatus; assembly: GCF_949752795.1. Classification (NCBI taxonomy): domain Eukaryota; kingdom Metazoa; phylum Chordata; class Mammalia; order Artiodactyla; family Ziphiidae; genus Hyperoodon; species Hyperoodon ampullatus. The sequence continues at coordinate 72,465,698 of NC_136916.1, forward strand.
TTCCTTAGGTGTCAGTTAGACTGACATTTATGACTTGATTCAGTTATGGCCTTTATTCTGCTGCTGCCAGTTCTACTGGTCAGCCTTGCTTATTGCCTCCATCCAGAAGCTGAGCCATGCTGGGAAAGCCTTAGAGAGTGAGGCAGCAAGGAGCTTGGGTTCGACTCAGCCCAGACACCTCCCTCAAATACATTTTCCTCATCAAAATTTGATAATAGAATTATCTATTATCAAATATTAGTAGGATTGTAAAGAGTGGCTGTGAGTCCTGATAACAGTGCCCAGAATGTGGCAAACAATTTACTGCATAATGAATGCCTGGTTTAGGAGATTGATGGATCCGTTTTTTTAAGTACAGTACTGTAACAACTCCAGTGAGCTTCAGTTATCTCATTGAAAAGAAGAGAGAAAACTGAAGTGGTACATAGGCCTTAGAACATATTAATTTTATTTATTCAGCCCTCCAAAGCTGATAAATTCTGCCCTTTATCAAAATTTTCATAAATCTTATGTCTCAAGGTGCATTTGAAGGCAGTGTCATGAGGACAAAGAACAAGGCTTTGCCATTAGACAAACTTGGGTTTGAGGCTCAGCCCAGCCACCTACTCACTCTGCGACCCAAGGAACGTTATTTACAGTTAGTTATGGGGGCAGGTTACCACACATCCTCTTAGCCTGATACCTGGTAGACAGTTAAAAAAAGAATGATTGAATAAATGGAATCCTGACAATGGGAAATGGTCTAAGAAAGATGAATCAGACATAGCACTATCACGTTCTACTTCAATGAATTTGACCCTTTTCAACTTCACTTGCTTCACATAACAGTGTAAGAATCAAAGAAAACAATGCATGATAATAAAGCAGCATGCTGAAATTTATTTGCCTCTCAATAAGTGCTAATGATTGTTAGTACATTACTATAACTAATAATTAAAAGGAGCAGTATACATAATGTCCCTAGCAGAGTTGGTGTGTGCTAAACACTCAATAAATGATTTCTGTTAGTCATCATCATCATTTTTCTCATCACTCTACCCTTTTCAAGTCCAAAATCATTCATTTTGATAGAAAAGGTATAGATAATATTTGAAATAGCATTAAACTCAGGTAAGTGGAAATCCAGTGACTGATTAGAGACAGGTAATTCTTTTCAGCTATTTCCAAGGCTGGAATTAAATCAGGGGTGGTCATATTCAGAATTTTGGCTTTATTTCACCGTGTGTGTGTGTGTGTGTGTGTGTGTGTGCATGTGCATCGAGGGTATTTCTTTCTTTTTTTTTTTTTTTTGTGGTACGCGGGCCTCTCACTGTTGTGGCCTCTCCCGTTGCGGAGCACAGGCTCCGGATGTGCAGGCTCAGCAGCCATGGCTCAAGGGCCCAGCCGCTCTGCGGCATGTGGGATCTTCCCAGACCAGGGCACAAACCCGTGTTCCCTGCATCGGCAGGCGGACTCTCAACCACTGCGCCACCAGGGAAGCCCCCATGGAGGGTATTTCTTAGGTTACTATTAGAGACTAGAGAACATTTTTCCCTTGTGATGACTCTCCTACTAGGTGGATCTTCTGCCACCTTTTAGAACACAGATGAAGAGCCATGAGAAGTGGTTAGACAGCTCACTGGGCATTTCAGAGAGCAATAAAACGAGTTGAAAGCTTCTAAGACCATTGTCCTGAGAGAGGCAGCAATGTGACAAGGACTTTTTTTCAAGATTTTTAGAATTTTCTTGATGTCTAAATAATTCCTCTTTACCCTTATTATTATACCGAATCTTTACACCTCACCTTACCTCTCCCATCCCCTTTCCTTTCTTCCACAGGTATTTTCACCCTCATTCTTATTTTTCTCTCAGAAACTCTTTGCATCTCTGAGTACATCTTTAATTCTTCTTTCTCTACTTATTTTTCACTTCTCCTCTTGCTTTTAATTATTAATATATAAATTTGCATATTATTTTAAATGTTTTATGCATTGAGGAAGATTTTCATATGCCTCTTTAAAAAAACCAAGTGAATTCACAATCCTTTCTTACTTTTTACTTCTCTGTGATACGTGAGGTTTTTTTTTTCTTTTGATTAGCAATTTTCATTTTTGAGAGAATAGAAAATGATATTTTACCCTGAAAACAATGTTTCTCGTTATATGAGGTTGTGTAAGATTTTAAGTAACTATACGCATTCATATCGCTGTATACCTACTATATATGTTCGTAGCTACTTGTTGTGAACCCCACTAGAGGTCAGAGACTGTCATAGGTGCTGCATTTATCATCTTCAAGTCTGAAAATTACCCTTCAAACACAGGAAGAAATGTGAAAAATACTTGTTTTTCAGGTGAGGAAACTGAGGCTTAGAGAGATTATTACTTGGGAAGTACCAGACTGAGAGTTGGCAGAGCTCAGCTGTTTTTACTTTAGCCATTCTGATTGGTGTGTAGTGACTGCTCGCTTTGGTTTTAATTTGCATTTCCTATGACCTGTGATGCTGAACATCTTTTTTACATGCTTATTTGCCATCCAAATATCTTCTATGGTGAAAATCTCATTTTTTCAACCAATTTTCTAATAGGATTGTTTTAAATGTGACCCTGGATCTTAGAAATGCCTGCTTTGCTGTTTGAAAGAGTGACAACATTCAAGCACTTCTGTTTTGTAACATACCACCCCTTCGGAAGGGGGCAAGCCTTCCTTAACAACAGGAATAGACATAGTGCCCGGTAGAGGGGTAAAGGACTTACATTGTTTTCCTGTTCAGAATGTCTTCCATTCCATAAATTAAAGGGGTATAAGAATTTATGTTTTTCAGGATAGTTTCACAGATATTATTCTGGGGGTTCCTCACACATGATCCTGAAACTGAAAAAGAGGCAAGTGAAGTGACTTGATGGGAACCAGAAGTCAAAAGCCAGTAACAGAAACCCAGATTCCCAAGCTTTTCTTAAGACTGAGGGGGAAAATACCAAACTTCTATATTATTTTTTCCTGTTTATGACTAAGCTGTGAGTCACTATCTTTGGAAGAGAAATGGACCAGAAGCTCTTCAATGGTTCTCTCACTATTTGGGAAGGCAGTTTTCAACTGAATTACAGACATGGCAGCAGTTATAATTCAGAAGGAACTCAAATGAATAAACATAGAAATTTTCAGTCATCATTTTTTATAGTTATTTCTTTGCCACGTTGCTTCATATACTTCTGTGAAACATTGCTTAAAAGATCAAGTTCAATAACCACTGTTATATATTATTTATATTTCCTTCCATCAGTGTACCAATTATTATTTTTTCTTTTCCTTTTTAAAAATTGTTATAAAGAGACTAATGTTTATCAGTTAGCTAGAGGCATTTTTTATCCCAGAAATGTGGAGACTGATTTTCTCCCCTCCACTGTCTTGAGGATAGATACTATGTCTATTTTACTATTCTGTCTCCAGTACCTAGAGCAGGGCCTCATTCATAGACTAGGGTTCACTGACAATTGTGAGAGTATTCTAAATCCTTGTTTTCTACAGAACTGATAGATTTGTCAGTTACAAAAAGGAAGATAAGACATGACTAAAAAGAAGTACAGATAATGAAGGATAAATTAATCAGATAAGAAGGGAGAAATAGTTCCAAACATAAATAAGTTTAAAATGTAAATAGATAAAACTCTCCCAGTAGAAGAAAACAATTTGGAAAAACTGAATACTAACTTTTGCTCTTCAAGATTGACACAAATAAAAGCATCTGGGAAAGCAGAAAATAGCAGAACAAATACTAACTAAAGAAAGCTGAAGAATCTGTATTAATTTCACTAATTACTTGGATTTTAAAGACTAAAAAAAGGGAAGAATTTTTCAAGTTTTTGCGTCTTTTGTTATCCCTTCCACTCCCATCATGTATCCAATGTAATGTCATTTTGATTAATTTCCTTTGTATGTGCTCTGGCATTTTCCTCAGTGTTGCAAAAAATTCAGTGTTCTTTTTGTGTTTCTCCTTTACTCTTACAGTAAGATGTTGGGGGGTTATTCCCCAACATCACAGTAAGATGTTGGAGGGTTATTCCCCATACCACACAATTCCTCATCACCAGGTGGGTGTCCTACAATTTAACTCTGTTTTGACAGTGTTACCTGGAGTTAGTGTCAGATCCCACAGGTTAAGGGCTCAGTCCCACAAGACTGTCCCCCCCAACTTCAGTGCCAATTGCAAGTAATAGGTCCCCAGGTTACCCACAACTTCTGTTTGATTTGGCTACAAATCGGAGGTTCCCATGACTCCTTCCTACTGGGATTTAATTATTTTTGCTAGAATAGCTCACAGAACTCAGGGAAACACTTACCTTTACTAGCTTGTTAAAGAATATTAAAGGATGTGGATGAACAGCCAGATGAAGGGATACATCAGGGGAGGTCTAGGAAGGTCCCGAGTGCAGGAGCTTCTGTCTCCGTGGAGTTGAGGTGCATCACGCTCTGGTATGTGGATGTATTCATCAACCTGGAAACTTCCTGAGTCCCATACTGTTGGGGTTTTTACAGAGGCTTCACCATATAGGCATGATTAATAACTCTGTTTCCAGCCCCTCTCCCTTCTCTAGAGAATGGGAGGTGGGGCTGAAAGTTCCAAGTTTTGATAATGGCTTGGTCTTCCTGGTGACCAGCCCCCATCCAGGAGCCATCCAGGTGCCCACCCAGTCAACTCATTAGAGCAAAGACACTCCTATCACCCAGGAAGTTCCAAGGGATTTAGGAGCTCTGTGTCAAGAACCAGGGTCAAAGACCAAATGTTAGAACAAAAGATGTTCCTAGTGCTTTTACCACTTAGGAATTTTCAAGGGTTTCATGAGCTCTGTGCTGGGAACTGGGGTCAAAGCCTAAATATTAGTACAAAAGTTTTCTTAGCACCTCTATTTACAAGGGTTTCAGAAGCCCTATTTCAGGAACTGGGGACAGACACCTGAAATATCCTATTTGGTTCTCTGTAGGCCATTTCAATGTAAGTTTTTTCTTAAATTTTAAAAATTCTTTAGCTTCACTCTTTCTTTACATATTTCTCACAACCCATTTTAATGTTTGTCTCTTTTCAGGACTTCTATTATCTGGATGATGGCACTTCAGTCTGTGTCTTGCATATATCTTAACTTTCCTTTTATATTTCATGTGACTTTGTCTTTTCTTATCCATTGGCATCTGCTCAATCTAGTCTTTGAGTTTTGTTAAGTTTTTCCTCTGCTATATCCATTCTGTTAGTCATCCCATTTAATATCTTATTTATTTTAATGTTTCTCATATCAAATATTGCTACTATATTTCCTTAGATTTTAGTGTGTTTATCAGGCTAATATAAAATTTTTAATTAATTTATTCAAATATGTCTGCTTATAGAATTTGTCATCCAGTATGTTATTATTTTGGCCTATTAGGCAATACTCCTTTATGTGTATGCATGACTTTGTCAAGGGATGTCTGGGGGGGGCAAACCCCATTATATGACAGCCCCGAAGTATGCACAAGGGTGGATTGGGGTTTGTAAGATGAACTTTAGGACAGAGACCCCAGGTCTCAGAAAACTACCAATTACCCCTCACCCAGCCAAACAATTCAGACCTTGTCTTTTCCTCCTTTGGGTGGAGACCATAGGATTGTAATTCATTTGCCCATCTGGTTTCACTTTGGTTTAGGGTGGGAAAAATGCCTTGTTAGTTAGTCCCCATCTGTTTTTCTCAGTTATGATGACTGAAGACACCTGGGCCAAGGTCCACGTTGCTTCAGGTGTGGTCAACACAGATGTCTCAGTCAGAGATGAAACACAGCAAAAGCTGAACTCCTACAATTTACTCTTCATTTTACCCTTCCATCACTAATTTGGTCTGTCTTCTTCCCCAAGCCCAAACCACCATCCACACAACTCAATTCAGTCTCAGGTTTTCTCACAGCTCTCAGGGGCATTTTGCTACCTTTACTGCTCTACTCTCTGAGGAAAGGATACAACCATGGTTTTGGTTCTGTGCCTTGGTAGGACTTCCTTGACCACATTTATTCCTACAATTGTGGTCTTGATTTTCAAAAATCTGTACTGACTTCCTGTTTTGGCCATGCAGAAGTTATGTGTCAGGCTGGCCTTCCCACCATAAATAACTATGTAATTGAACAAAATATATGAAATGATTGTTTTTGGATGTTGGGCAGGAGGAAGCATGTGACTATGTTCTTGGAGAGCAGAAAAGCTCATAGGGTGAGCCTCGTCATCACCTTGCTTTCTGCCTAGATGTGCTCTCCAGTCCTGGTGCAAGAAGATGGAGCCCAGACAGAACATGCTGACCTCACTGAGCTGAGGAGATGGAGATCAGAATTCTGTGATGCTGACATGGCTGGAGATGCAGGACGAATATCAGAGAAGAGGGAACTGTGCAGAAGAAGAGGTTCAGAAATCTGACCAAAATAATAAGCTGTGAGGCAGTGCTCACAAGACCTGACAGGGAACAATTACTGGGAAGCTCTGTGTTGAATGGCAGCTTTGGAAATTGTACAGAGCTCAGAGACATTAGAATTCAGACCAGCCCAAGTGGAGAGACACTAAGCATTTATTTGAAACTCAAGGAAGCCAGTGCTTTAGAAATAGGGCTAGTCTAACCCAAAAGTAAGAAGCCTAAGTTCTAGAGCTACTCAAAAAAGATTAAAAACAAGCTTCAAAAGAAACAAGCTGAATTAACTAATTACTGGAACAAAATACAATGTACTTGAAAAAAGACAACAAAATCTAGACATTAATAGCGTTGCATCCAGTGTGCATAATACAATTAAAAATTATTAGATATGCAAAAAAGCAGGAAAGTGTGGCAATAATCAAGAGAAAATTCAGTCTTCACAGAAAAGACTCAGAAAGGATAGTAATGGTGGACATAACAGACAAGGACATTAAAAGACTATTATAAATATTATTACAGTTTAAAGGGAAACAGGAAGATAATGAAAGAAGAGATGGGGAATCTCAGTAGAGACTGAAAACTATGAAAAGAATCAAAATTCTAGACCTCAAAAAGGCAATATCTAAAATTTTAAAATAATATACGGACTTAACAGGAAATTTAATATTTCATATATTGCAGAAGAAAAGATCAGTGAACTTTCTATCTTCAACAGAAACTATCTAAGCTGAACTACTGAAGGAAAAGGGCTAAAAGAATGATCAGAGCCTGAGTGACCTCTGAGACAATGTCAAGTGGTCTCAAGTGTGTGTAATAGCAGCCCCAGAAGGAGAGGAATTGGGGGAAGATATATAGAGAAATAATGGCTGAATATTATCCAAGTTTAACTGAAAAATATAAATCCTCAGGACAAAGAAACGTAACCAAGCCTAGGCAGAAAATTCATACCTAGGAAAATAATAAATTGCTGAAACAAAAAAAGAGAAAAAAAGATAAAGAAAAACATTTTTAAGCAACCAGAGGGAAAAGTGACATATTACAGAGGAGAATGTTGATCAAAATAGTCTGACTTCGCATCTGAAATAATGCAAACTAAAAGTAACAGTGGAATAGCATCTTTAAAGGAGAGAGAGAGAGAGAGGAAGAGAGAGATCAATCTACTAAAAAATTATATATCCAAGGGAAATATCCTTCAAAATGTATGTTAAAAAATATATGAATGGGAGACTTCCCTGGTGGCGCAGTGGTTAAGACTCTGTGCTCCCAAGGCAGGGGGCCCTGGTTCGATCTCTGGTCAGGGAACTAGATCCCACATGTGTGCCACAACTAAGAGTTCACATGCCACAACTAAGGAGCCAGAGAGCCACAAGAAAGGAGCCTACCTCCCACAACTAAGACCCTGTGCAACCAAATCAATAAATAAATAAATAAAAATATATATATATATATATATATATATGAATATATGATTAATGAGTGAGAGAATTCATCACCAGCAGAGGTGTGCTACAAGAAACATTAAAAACCTTTCTTCAGGCTGAAGGACAATTATACCAAATGGAAACTTGGGTCTACTGAAGGATTGAGGAGCTCAGATAAATGGAAATATGTAAGTAAATTTAAAGCACTTTTTCTCATTTCTTAATTTCTTCAAAAGACAATTAGCCATTTAAAGCAAAAATAATAACAATGTGTAGTCAAGTTTATATGTGGAAAGAACATTTGACAATAATAGCACAAAGGAGAGGAGAGAGGAATTGAAAGTAGATACTCTTGTAAGTTTCTTATATGATAGGTAAATAATATAATATTAAATTATCATAGATTTTGATAAATTAAAAGATGCATATTGTAAGCTATAGAGCCACCATTAAAAATAACACAAAGAATTATAGCTTAAAACAAATAAAGGAGATACAACAGAATACTGAAACACATTTCAGTTGATCCAAAAGACAGAAAGGAAAAATACAAGGAACAAAGGACAGATGCAACAAATAGAAAACAAATTGCAAGACAGAAGGCAAGCAGAAACATATCAATAATCACCTCAAATATAAATGTACCAAATACTCCAATTAATAACCCAATATATCAATTTTTTTGATCGCAGTGTTAGTGCTCTTGATTATTTTGAAATCACGACAGTAGAATTATGTGATGACTGTGACAAATAAGATGTGTGCAAGAAATAAGATATTTTCATTTCGTTAGCATTTTCTTGCTAGTTGTCCCAAATGAGTGTTTAAAAGGGGAAGGCTGATGTAAAAATGTGCCAATTATCAGTATATTATTATTCATTCCCCAAATAGATTTTGAATCTCTCAACTCAAGCAATTTCAAATTGAAAATATATAATTACTACTTTCAAGTCTGTCCCTTCCAGATTGGGTTTTTAGCTCTCGCTCTGCAGATGACTCAGACTATTCATCAGGTGGTGACAGAAAAGCAGGAGCTGGGCCTGGTCTGGTGTTGGGCGAGGAGGAAGCGGGCAGAACAGGGCACCCGTATCTGGGAGTGCTCATCATGGGTTACACTGCTCGCACCTGGCTGGGTGAGTTGGATGTTAGAGCCAGATCATCAAACATTCCTCCTAAAAATACAGTCCATTAGAATCCATGCTCTCAAATTAAGAAATAAATTATAGCTTTGAGAATCTGCATCAAATCTTAAATCATGAAACCCCTTCACTTTACTTAACTATGTCTTTTAATATTAAATAAAAATTATTTTTCTTTCCCTTGGGCTATCAATGTAAAGGCTAGACATAAAGGAACACTGGTGCACAGAGATGTTCTCCTCAAGTTATTACTCCTGGTGGAAGTGCCCAAAGGTTCCTGCCATTCCTTTGCTCTTCGCCGCAAATTGTGTGTGTGTGTGTTTAGTATATGAAGACAGAGACAGAGAGAGAGGTAGTATACCATCAATTAAGAAAATCATAACAAGGAAGAAAATTATTCCTCCCTTGCCACCTAGAACAACAGTTTTAGTGTTTCGGTTTAGTATTTGTGCACATTCTGTGGTGTGTTACACAGGTTCTAGGCCAACCAAAACCCATGCTTGTGTCAGACACTGTTGTTCTGGGTGCAGTGAAGAGATGTGAATAAGGGTGATCTTAGCTTCCAAGGTGCCCAAAGGAGAAATGTGTGTAAGCAGAGCAAAAATTATAGAGTGGTAGGGATAGGACAGCATGGCCAGGTGTGTGGGAGGAAGTGTCTGCTCTGAGAAGTGAAGCTTCCCTGGAGTCCATGGAGTTGTTACGGGGAAGTCCTGGAAGATTCTTTAGTCCTCAGCATGGTGACTTCCTTGACTGTAGAGTTTCCCTAGGGATCATCAGGGCTGGGTTCTCCACTGAGCCTCACCCTCACTCTGCTTTCCTCCTTTGAAACCTGTAGCTCAGAGCCATGACATATCTGAGGCTTAGGTTATTTATACCCATTATTATCCTGCACTTCTGCATGTTGAACTCCTCTCTGACACCCTCCTTACTACTTTCCCAGAATCCACTCTATCCTTCTCCAGCCCTGAGGTTCAGCAGGACAGGCAGACCTGGACATTGATCTCTTGCAATATCACTTCATCTAGTAAATGCATGCAGCACATGTGCACCTGCAGCCTCAGACCTCTATGAGCCAGAAATGTTCCTTGAATCCTTTTCACCAAGTATGACTGCAAGCCCCATCACCCAGTTTAATTCCAGTCATACTGACCCGGAACCTTCCTCCCCTCCAGGGATCCAGGGATTCCCATGGTATTCAGACCTCAGAACAGGGCCTGCAGTGCCAAGACAACCTTAACAGTCCAAGTCTCTGCACCAGGAAGGCACAGGCTCATTCCTGTTGGGCAAACTGTGGTCTCAGGATTAGCTGGTGAGTCTAAGAACCCTGGGCAAACGGTCCAGCCACCCTGAGGGCACCACGCAGATGAGGGTTCCCTCAGGCTGCCAGCAGCAATTTGTACTCTGTCATCATCAGAGTGGCCTGAATTCCACTCATCCATCTGTGAATGCACCTAAAGAAATGCTCCTTCTGCTTGCAAGCCTCACTCTGGGACTAGGAGAGCAACACCTCATCAAACAGTTGGCCTCATCTCTTGTGACAGAGGCGTATAACACTCTGTTCTGAAAGTCTATAATCATTTGCTAGCTCTAAAGTTGAAATGTCAGGGCTTTCTTCTTGTTGCATTTTAACTACCTACTTCGTTTGTAAATGTTCTGGATGTGATCCTCTTCTTTGATGTAGGGAAATGGGTTTGCAGTTAGGGTCCCATTACAGTTCAGCAGGGAGTTGGCTGCCTTGACAGTTCTGAGAAGATAACCCACACACATGCCCATTAGTCTGTTCCTTTGGTTAACAATTCCAAGCCACCTGGATGCAGATTGGTGTGGTTTTATGAGGAAGAAGGAGGGAGAATGGAGGGGGAGAGGTAAGAGGAAGGGGAGGGGCAGGGAGGAACCTAGTGAGGAGATTCTGAATAGCATTTTTTGCTCCAAATACTTTATCTTTTATTAATAGTTAATTATAAATATGTATATTTAGGTGACATTTCCCTCACAATATTTGTAGGAAAATTTATTTATGAAACATACAAAACCAGAGAGAATAGTACATTGTTACCCTGTATGCTCATAATCTGATTCAATAATTATCAAGATTTCCCCGCACTTTTTATTTTTGATGGTGAAATAATTTAATTCAAACCTAGGCCTCTCATCATTTTGCCCCTACATACCCGAGAATACTTTGCTAAAACATATGGACTTTTAAAACCGAACAATACTGTTATACTGCCACCAAAATCCCCATTGCTTCCCTGACATCCTGTAATGTGCAGACCACAACCAGTCGTATTCGTGTGGCTGCCTTGTTAGAGCAGCATCGGGCCATCCATGCCACACTTGGTCGCATCCACGTGTCCGATGAATGTCCTTCCTTCTCCAGCAGAACATCCATCTGCTTGCTTTTCCATGCATTGATGTGTTGAAGAAATTTCGCTGCTTTCTTTCTTCTGGAGCTATTTAACCTACTACCCACATTTCCTGCATTTCATATGTTGTATCACATCAGGCACTGTTTCTTCCACTTTAATAGAGTCCATCAGTGCAAAACCACTGTCCTCCATCAATTAAGGGCCATTTGGTTACCCAGGCACACTACTGTACAGGAAAAGGAGGATGAATGCTGAAATCTTTCCCTTTAATTGCCAGTTGGCAGGGTGGGCAGTGCTCTATGCATCCCCAGTGCTGACCAGTGACTGCTCCCTCCCCGCTCCCCTCTTCCCTCCCCTCCCATCTCCTCCCCTCCACTCTCTTCCCTCACTCTCACACACATTTTATTGAATATCATTATAAACTCATACATCCTTATATATTCAGTACATTTTTTAAATTGAAGTATCGTTGATTTACAGTGTTTCAGGTGTACAGCAAAGTGATTCAGTTATACATAAATATATACATATATATTCTTTTTCAGATTCTTTTTCATTATGGGTTATTACAAGATATTCAATATAGTTCCCAGTGCTATATAGTAGGTAGTAGGTTCTTGTTGTTTGCCTATTTTATATATAGTAGTGTGTGTATGTTAATCCCAAACTCCTAATTTATGCCCCCCATATCCCCTTTGGTGACCATAAATTTGTTTTCTATGTCTGTGAGTCTATTTCTGTTTTGTTTTCTAAAAAAAGTTCATTTGTATAATTTTTTTAAATTCCACATATGCATAATCTCTGTCTGACTTACTTTGCTTAGTATGATAATCTCTAGGTCCATCTGCAAATGGTTGCTGCAAATAGCAATTTCATTCTTTTCTTATGGCTGATTAGTATTCCGTTGTATACATGTACGACATCTTCTTTATCCATTCATATGTTGATGAACATTTAGGTTGATTCCATGTCTTGGCTATTGTAAATAGTGCTGCTGTGAGCACTGGGGTGCATGTATCTTTTATAGTAGTTACTTTTCTGAGTCTCACATTTTCCTGTCCTTGTTGAATGGAAGCCCCTGAAAGTTGGCTTCTGTGACTTTTGACATGACCCTCCTCAGGTGTCACACGATGTCCCAGGATCTCTTTGTATATTTCTTTCCCAAACCCTGTAATTAGTCATTCTTCTACGGGGCTCTGTCCCTACTCAGTGGGGAATGGCATTTAGAAAATACCATCTGGCACCTAGGGACATTGCTATCAGGTTGTCACAGTTTCTAGAACCGTACATCATTCAGAGCTAGGAAGTAACATAGTGTTTAAAGAAAGCGATCAGGACCAAGGAACAGCCCCGTGATTGCTGGCCTTCCATCGGGCCTTCCCCTGGGAATGGTGGGTTTCATTGTCCCTACCTGTCTCTGGGAACTGCTTCTCTACACCCTCCACCCCAGGGGGACTTTCTGTCTCTACTGCCCAGGGCTCCTGCCCTACTCGGGGCACATTCTGCTTCTACAGCTTCCTCAGTGTTTGTGACCAGCACAAACTCCCTGGTCGTCTGTGACCCTCAATCCCTCTGCCAGCTGCACTTTCTGCACACACCTGCAGCTTAGGGCCTGCAAAGACTTCTCCCAGTTTTGCCGTAATTTGCCGACCCAATGCCCTGGTTTCTACCTGGGGCCAGATCCTCTTTTGGGGGGGATGGCTGTTTTGGGGCAGCCTGTGCCTGTAGACTTCAGGTGGCCCCTTGCATCATCCACCACCTTGATGCCAACCCTACCTACCACTGTGGCCACCTACCAGTATTTTGGCACTCAGGGCTATTCCCTGACACCTGTTTGTTTGTTTTTTTGTCTGTTTTAAAGATATCGTCCAGGGGTTTTTCATATGTTATCCTCATCCTCAATGATCTGTTTGGCTTGCATTGAGGATCTGGGGAAATTCAGAAACTATGCAGCCATCCTGATTCCACTGCCCAATAACGTTTTAAATTAGAATTAGTTTATGATTAGACGTGACCTAGACAGATGCCTCTCATGGAGACATTTATAGGCATGTTCAGGTGGAGAAGATAAATGCCAGAAAGCATGACAGACGGGCCCTTGGAGGGTCAGACATCCTTCAGGATCATTCTAAAGAAAGGAAGCCTTTATTTTCTTTTTCTCACAACGCATTCTGACCTTTGTGCTAAGAATAATTTCGTTGTTGCTTCAAACATTTCCAGTTCACCTCTAATTGCTGGTTACAAGGAAAGAAGGAGCCTTGATGTCCCTTCCTCTAAGCACACCTGCAGAATCACCTCTGCAGAATGGCCTGGGGCAAGTCATGTACCATAAACAGCCTAAAAGAATCAGTTCTTAGCAACCTTGTATTAAAAAAAGGCGTGGGGCTTCCCTGGTGGCGCAGTGGTTGGGAGTCCGCCTGCCGATGCAGGGGACACGGGTTCATGCCCCGGTCCGGGAAGATCCCACATGCCGCAGAGTGGCTGGGCCCGTGAGCCATGGCTGCTGAGCCTGCACATCCGGAGCCTGTGCTCCGCAATGGGAGAGGCCACAACAGTGAGAGGCCCGCGTATCGCAAAAATATATATATATATAAAAAAGGTGTGGAGCATAAAGCTGGTATTGGGAAATTTCTTCTGGCCTACATAAAAAGGTATGCTTAAAAAATGATAAACAAGCAAAATATACTTTCTGCAGCTCCAGTTTGACTGCTGGGGAAAATTAAACTTTTTCCTTTTTTTTTTTTTTTAAATTTAAGAGATCAACACAGCATTCAGCATGCTAATATGCATACATATAATACTGAATTTCTTAAAGAAAGAGCCAACAGTCAGCATTTCCCAAGCTTACATGACTGCCCAGCCCATTTATTCCTATATTTTAACAGTTCAGCTCCATCTTGTTCTAAACCTGTGCTCTCAAGGGACACAGCTATAGAATGGGTGCTACAAGAGCTATAGTGCTTACTAGCACCAAACATCTACTGTGAGTTTAGGAAAGGTAATAATATTCACTCTTTAGCCACTCATTCATGAACCAGTGTTTACAGAATAACTTCGTGTTATTCTAGGTCACGCTAGTTATGCCAGAGGACCTACACTTACCTTGCTGCTCTCAAGGAGAGAAGGGGGTTAAAAAATCGTTCTAACAAGAGGTCTCAAGTACAGCAGTTGTGGAGCATGAGGAGCTGTAAGTAAAGGAGCAAGTGGTCTCTGTCCTAAGAATAGTTCAGTTGTTACTTTAAGCATTTCTAGTGTTAAGAGATAAACTGAAGCATGTTAAAGTTTTTCAAGAGTTTATCTGAGCAACATCAATTTGAGTTGGGCAGCACCAAACCAGAAGTGGTTAGGAGCACTCTACCAAAACAGGAGCTGGGGGTAAGGCTTTTAAAGAGCAGACGGGGAAGCAAAGCAAGAAAATTATTTGATTGGCTACAGCTTAAGCAGTTTTCTTACTTGGGAAAGCCTAGTTGGCTCTGTATAATGGGTTGTTCTTAAATTTCATTTTCTGGGATACCAGTGCATTCACAGGAATTGACTTTGGTTTAGGTTTTGGTTTGCTTATGCAGGTAGCTACCAAGGCATTAGAGCAACTTTGATCTAATGGCCTCCTTGTTTAATTATTGTAACACTAGTTATTGACTCTGCCCTGAAAAGTCAGGAAGGCTTCTCAGAAGAGGATTCAAGTCTGGGAACTTGCAAGGTGGAGAGTTGGAAATTTCCAGACTGGTTATATTAAGTTACCACTGTGTGCTTTTCTACTGAAAGGAGAGCTTGGAAAATGCTGGAGATGAGATGCTGAACTCAATGCCTGATTATAAATAAAGTAGCAAAGAGCATCAGTGACAATGCCCAAGTTATGACTCTCTGATTAATGGGGAAAGAGTTGGTGGTTTGGCTTGTGTGTGTCACACCTACCTGGGTGTGTTTCGTATCTGTGGTTTAGTAGCAGGGGAATGCTCCTGAACTGCTCCAACATGCATTTCAATCTCTTAAAAACTTTGCAGGGCTGCCCAGAGTACTACCTTAAACAAACCAGCTTCTCACAGATGTTCCAAGTGTTGATGGGTATTATTGACTTGTTTAATACTTGCTCGTGGTAAAAAACCAAAACTCACACAAGCCTAAAAGTCAGAAATTGTGAAATTCCTTTTCAGAAGTTCAAATCAATGCCAAAATCAGACATATGACTTATTTTTAAATGAAAATAATAACATCAATGAGGGCCATGATTTACCATTTTAAAACATGTCCAATTTAGCAGTCTAGTGATACAGTATTGTCAGCCCTCCAAGAGTGTGTTGCAAAACAATGCCCCATGCATTGTCCCATGTCCCATGCAATGCAATATACAGTGTCACTGTGCATTCATCTTATGTGTCCAAGATAATAGTGCATTAGCTATATTCAAAAAAGCTGCATTGTACATTTTCCATTTTTGTTGATAACAGAGCCTCCAGTTTTGTAATTACTTACTTTCAGTCTATAACTTCTTGCTTTAACAGATTCCTTTGATTTGGGGGATGAAATTCTGATGGCTTTATGCTTAGTCTGACTCCACAAAATTTATCATTTTTCCCCGTGCTATAGCATGAAAACTTTAATCAGGAACTACCCAAGTGAGCAGTTTCCAGTTTCAAAATGTTTAGAATTCATCCATTCCTATACAAAGAAACAGAACACCCTAGGGTTCTACTGTCCTGTCAGTAGAACTAAATTTCTGAAGACTTTGAGTGTTCAGAAGTTTAGTTTGATTCCCGATTTCTTGTCATCTTTTGTTTGTTTGTTTGTTTGTTTTTGTTTTGTTTTGTTTGCGGTATGCGGGCCTCTCACTGTTGTGGACTCTCCTGTTGCGGAGCACAGGCTCCGGACGCGCAGGCTCAGCAGCCATGGCTCACGGGCCTATCCGCTCCGCGGCATGTGGGATCTTCCCAGACCAGGGCTCGAACCCGTGCCCCCTGCATCGGCAGGCGGACTCTGAACCACTGCACCACCAGGGAAGCCCTATTTGTTTTTAATGGTATGAATTTCAAACGCATAGTAATTGGAGGCCAGAAGAAGCACTGGGTGTTTGGAAAAGGAAACAGTGATCTGAGGTGAGGAAAAGGAGAATCACCTCTTCAACCTTGTATGCCTTAAGACAGCGCCTCTGTCTTTTCTCCCTGTTACCAAATTGTTCTCCTAGTTCACAGTAAGTTCGTCACCTCTTAGATATGACTGAAGGCGGCTCCAAGGAGTCCGAGCAGTTCTGTCTTGAGTGCATTTTGCATGTTGGTCATTTGTGTGGAATGCAGACTCCCCAGTGAACATTGTGAATCCTCAACTTTCCCCAGGATCAAGGCACTTGTTTTCCATATCACAGCACTCATGAAGGTGTTGGTTAGCACCATGGGCAATAGAGATAAATCGGGCATGTCCACCATGAACACACACTGTTTCTGAAGAACCTTATTAGCATTAAGTACGTAAAGGCTTGAGAACCATTGGTTGAGAAGACGGAATAGATTTATATCCTTCAACAGCAACTGTGAGTAGATGTGTGAATGGCTTGAGTGAAAGGAAAAAAAATGACACTGAACAAGAGAACAACCATAAAATTCTTCCAGATCACTTATTTTCAGTCACTTTTTGATGGTATGTTTCCATCCACAAGTGGCTCAGTGCCTCCGTGGTGGTGCAGTAGACATTTCTTTTTCTTGTAGCCTGCATTCACCTTCCATGGCTCACCATCACCCCACTCCCCTGAGCCAGCCTCTGTTCCTCTCATACCCCCTCACACTTCCTGCAGAGCTGCAACCATGACATCACTTACACCATTAACTTTACTCCAGCTTGGATCCCTTTTCTAAAGTCTATACACCGTGTGTGAATGTGTTTGTGTGTGTGTGTGTGTGTGTGTGTGTGTGTGTGCAGCTAAGGTCAGTTCCAGGGATAACTGAAAAACACCACAACCACCAGCATTGTTTTCTTTTATTGTTCTTTTATTTTCTCCTTGGTCCTTTCTGGCCACAAATCAACTGGCAAATGTTCTTACCATTCACCTCTTGTCACTGTTAGCACTCCTGGTGGCCACTGAAAATTGTCTATCTTGTACCTACTTAGGGCTCAAGACTTGGACTAACCAACCTAATACACAAAGTTGTTTTGGCTTAGTATTTTAGGGTTTGTTTTAGTCTGTTCTAACAAAATACTGTAGACTGGGTGGCTTAAACAACAGAAATTTATTTCTCACAGTTTTGGAGGCTAAAAATCCGAGATCCATCTGGTGTCTGGTAAGAACCTGTTTCCTGGCTTGCAGATGGCACATCCTCTGTGTACATGGTGGACACTAATAATATAAGGACACTAATCTTATCTCACCAAGACCCTGCCTATGACCTCATTTAGCCTTAATTACTTCTATAATGTCCTAATCTCCAAATGTGGTCACAATGGGGGTTAGGGCTTCAACATATGAATTTGGAGGGACACAATTCAGTCCATAGCAGGGTTGGAAATTCCTCTCTTGCTTCAGGTGTTGCTTTCAGCTGCTAAATTGTACTGACTCCACTTAAAAGAGCCCCAGTTTCAAACTTCATGACATGGAGCATTGCAATAAGGGTCTAAGGAACCGAAGGGCCAGAATTAAATAAATATCTCACCATCAAATATACCTGTCTCCCAGCATTTCAGGGTGGAGAATAGCAAGCAGGCACCTGGCAGGAGGATGTTTTGTTAAGAGCAGCCTCTGTGCCATGCCCCAGGGTAAGGGCCACTGAGAGCCACACAACATGGGCAATTTGGAGGGTATTGTCAGTAGGGAATCTCAAGTCAGCACACTGGTGCTGCCCCATGTCAGACCCTCAGAGTTCTTCATTCTACACTTCATCCATCCAGGAGGGAAAAACAGAAGGCAGGCCTCTTGAGCACACACACCCTTGTTTACTGGAAGTCTTATCTAGACTCTCATTTTAGGCCATATTTGTGTAACAGGTGTATCCTAACACAAATACCTGGGGATGCAACAATGAGGGAAGCTGTGTTACAGATGTGTGGCCACTCACAGCATCCACTGAAAGGATCAGGCCGAGATTGGGGCTAGAAACACAGATTCCACGATTTCTGTCTGAATGAATTTCTAATTCTCTCGGTTCTATGCCGATGCACTGTCATGTGTACACCATCTGACCACACATGTGCATCCTCACCACATCATTCTGGAGGCAGTTTTCCCTTTTCTCTGTTATGTGATGCACCAATGACAAATGATTATTCATTCACTTATACATACATGTTGAGCATCATAATTATGTAAGCACTCCTCGAAGTGCTGGGTAAGCAGTAGTAAACCAAAGACCTCAGCACTCAAAAGTGACGAGCTCTGGTCATATTCAGATCCTAAGGTCCCAGTTATTTCTTCACTTTTTTCCTACCAAACTATACCAGATACTTAGCAGTCTTATTCATCCAGTTCTGCACACGAGAAAGCATAGTGAATCCCCCAATGTACCAAATGCCATTGTAATATAGCATTTCCACTGTGACGTGAAGTTGAATGTAATTGAAAAATATATGGGACTCCTACTGAGTGTTAGTAGGAAGTAGAAAGCAACAAAATTGAATGTAGACACAAACATTAGAATAACACAGAGAAGCCAGTAAAAATGCAGATTTTGAAGCACCTTGCACATCAGCTCTGGGGATTGTCCCTCACTACATGTACTTTCTACAGATTATCTTGCTGGTTTTTGGACTGCAAGCTCTATGCTGGAATGCAGACTGGAGCCTGCAAAGCAGGGGTGGCTGGAACCTAAGCAATTCACTCCCACAAACTAGTCTTAATAGGCTTATTATTCAAATGTGTATTTATTCAAAATTACAGATTATAAAATGCCATGGACCTGAGAAGTTATTCTCAAATATTCAAGACTTTGAGTAGTCAAATCCATGAATAGTACACATTTTACTCGGCAACAATATTGTTTTTCATAAATGATATTTAAGAAGATGTGCTTAGGAATCAAAGAGACCGTGCTCTGAATCTGGAGTCACCACATAAGAGCTGCGTGACCTGGTACCTGGAGACCCCTGGGATCCCACTCCACAATGGAGGTAATGTTTCCACTTCCCAGTGTGATCCTGAGAGTTAAAAGAGTTGATGTGAGGAGAACACCTAGCTGAGAGGCTGGGATAGAGAAAGACCTTCCCACACAGCTGCCAGCCAAAGACATTTGTGCTGAAGTCGAATGACCCCACTGAACATCCAGCTGTGCATGTGGATTTGCAACTTCTGGGCATCAGAGTGGTCCTGCTGGGAGGCCGGGTGGTGTGCATGCTCACCAGCCTCATTAACTGGATGCCCATTTGACAGAAATGAGCCACTGCTGGTTCAGGCAGCTGACGGGCACATGATGCTTACAGGAAACCTACAGAAAACATCCTCTGATAACCAAGGATGCAGTCTTAGGGTGATGTCAATTTAAATAGAGAAAAAACAACAAGAAAAACTTGTGCTTTTATGATTTATTTTTAATTTTCAATGAGGAATGATCAGTTCATCTTAGAAGAGCCTTAGGTGGTCGGTTTCTTTAAATCCTTGATTTCTACTTTGTGAAATATTATTTTATAGATGACAAAGGTTTGCTTTTTCTTTTCCAGCTTTTTTCTACTGATGAGCCGTGAAATGATCAGCTGGAGTTTTAAATGGATGACAAACCTGCTTCATTTTCTTTCTATTAGTATCTGATCATGTTGCGTATTTCTGAATGATGAGGTGTAAAGAAACTATCTTATTTTCCCCCTGGGGCCATAAGAAAACTAGAAAGAAGAAAAAAAACCAAAAGATTAGGCTGGACTTTGCACCCTTCTTTTAGCTCCTGTCTGTGAGATGGTGAAAGTGAGAACCTAGTGAGGAAGCAGGTGCCCAGGCTGCACCTCTAAGGAGAAGGGAGAGGCTGGTACAAAGCCAGCACTTTAGATTCCAACTCCCTGATTTTATCCAACACACTGCACATTTAAGTAACAGAAGTGCTATTTTGAAGGGGGTCAAGAGGTGATTGAAATGGCTCTGGGCCTTGAAAAACCGTCAAAGTATTTTTTTTCCAGTTTTATCAAGACATAATTCACATATAAATTGTATTAGTTTTAGGTGTACAGCATGATGATTTGATATATTGCAAAATAATCACTGCAATAAGTTTAGTTAACATCTAACATCACCTCGTACGGTTACAATGTTTTTTCTTATGACGAGAACTTTTAAGATCTATTCTCTTACAAACTTTCAAATATACAATCCAGATTGTTAATTGTTCATGTCAAATCATGCTATACATTACACCCTCAGATCTTATTGATTTTATAACTGGAAATTTGTCTCTTTTGACCACCTTCACCCATTTTCCCCACTCCCCCACCCCCACCTCTGGCAACCCCAAGCTCTTCTCTGTATCTATGAGTTTGGCTCTTTCAGATTCCACATATAAGTGAGATCATGCAGTACATTTCTCTGTCTGACTTAATCTCACTTAACATAATGCCCTTAGGGTTCATACATGTTGTTGCAAATGACAGGATGTCCTTCTTCTTTATTTTATTTCTTTTACATATATACCCAGGAATGGAATTGCTGGATAATATGATAGCTCTATTTTTAATTTTTTAAAGGAATCTCTGTATTGTTCTCCATAGTGGCTGTGCCAATTCACATTCCCACCAACAGTGCAAGAGGGTTCCCTTTTCTCCTTAAAAAACTCTTGAAATATGTTTCATTTTACTATTGAAACATGCATTATTTTCTTCTTTGGTTTACTTGAAAAAACAAATGTTTGCTTTCCAAAAGCAATGCATGAACATATGCTCCCAACTGAAAAGTAAGTGTATAGATTAGAGAAGTATATTATGCAGAAAGGAATTACCTGACCAGTCACCACATAATCCTGCTATTGTTCCTAGGGGCAAGCTCAGTTAATAATTTGAAGATGTATCAATCCGATGATTTTAATGCATGTTTAATATATGTATTTTATATGTACATATACACACCTATTACTCTACAATGTTCTCTGAGGGATTTTCCTCTGTGTGGTCATTCATTCACCTCACTGTTTATTAATCACTTACTTTATGCCATCTGCTTTGCTGGTTACTAAAAATACAGATATGGTTCTTGCTCTCAGGGAGATTATACCCCAGTATAAGAAACAGAATTTTTTTAAAAAAGGAAACAGCAAACACAAGTAATGGAAAGAATCATATAAAATTGGTGTCAATTAATTTTGAAATGTGAGTAAAATTCTTCAGTGAAACCATCTGGGTCTGAAGATTTATTTGGTGGGAGTTTTTAAATTACAAATATAAGTTATTAAATGGTAATAAGACTATTCAGGTTGTCTGTTTGATCTAAGATGAATTTTGACAGGTTGTAGATTTTGAGAAATTGGTCCATTTTTTCTTAATTACCAAATTTGCGTGTAATGTTGTTCATAGTCTCCACTGTATCTTCTTAAGGGCTGCAAGGTCTGTAGGGATATCCTCTGTCTCACTACTGATATTGGTGATTTGTGTCTTTTCTCTACTTTTGTTTGTCTTTCTTGTTAGAAGTTTATCACTTTTATTGACTTGAAAACTGGCTTTTTGTTTCTTTGGTTTTTCTCTATTGTTTTCCTATTTTCAATTCCATTAATTTCTGCTCTTATCTTTATTATTTCACTCCTTTAGCTTGCTTTGGGTTTATTTTGTACTTTTTTCCCAAGTCTTTTGAGCTAGTAATTTAGATTACTGAACTGTGATCTCTTCTCTTTTCTAATGTAAGCATTCAGTGCTATAAATTCCCTTTCAGCAATGCTTTAGCTGCATTCCACATATTTTAATATGTTGTATTTTCACTTTCATTCAGTTCTATGCATTAAAATTTTTTTGACATATACACTTCACCCATAAATTATTGAGAAGTATGTTATTTAATTTCCACATGATTGGAGATTTTACTGTTGTCTTTCTCTTTTTTATTTCAATTTTGATTTCATTGTTGTCAGAGAACAAACTCTGGATGTTTCCAATTACTCTCAATTTCTTGAAGTTTACTGTATGACCTAAGATATGGTCTATCCTAGTAAATGCTTCACAGCTGTTGGATTAAAAAATATGTATTCTTCTGTTTTAGGGTGAAGTTTTTCTATTTATGAAAATTAGGTTCTGTTTTCAGATTGATTTGTTCAGTTCTTCTATGTCCTTGCTGATTTTATGTCTAATAGTACAATCAATGGCTTGAGTGAGGTTTTAAGTCCCCAGTGATAGCTGTGAATTTTGTGTATTTCTCCTTCAGATGTATCAGTTTTTGCTTCATGTATTTTGATGCTCATAGCATATTTCTGTTTTATTCATATATATTTGATGTTCATAACATATTGCACATAACATATTGTTGTGTTCTTGATGAGATGCTCTTTTTATCATTATGTAATGTCTCTTTGTGTCACTAGTAGTTTTCTTTTCTCTGAAGTCTGCTTCATGAGATATTGGGTTGGCCAAAATGTTCATTCGGGTTTTCCCATAACATCTTAGGGAAAAACCCAAACGAAATTTTGGGCCAGCCCAATATTGATATAGCTATTCCTGCTTTTCCTTAAAATTAATATTTTTATGGTATACCTTTTTCCATATTTTTACTTTCATTCTACTTATATTGTTGAATTCGAAGTGAATTTCTTATAGATAGAATATAGTTGGATCATTTTTTTATTTTAATTTTTTAATAAATTTATTTATTTATTTATTTATGGCTGTGTTGGGTCTTCGTTGCTGCATGCAGGCTTTCTCTAGTTGCAGCAAGTGGGGGCTACTCTTTGTTGCAGTGCGCGGGCTTCTCACTGTGGTGGCTCCTCTCATTGTGGGGCATGGGCTCTAGGTGAGCAGGCTTCAGTAGTAACAGCACGTGGGCTCAGTAGTTGTGGCTCCCAGGCTTTAGAGCACAGGCTCAGTAGTTGTGGCTCACGGGCTTAGTTGTTCCGTGGCATGAAGAGTCTTCCTGGACCAACGATTGAACCCATATCCCCAGCATTGGCAGGTGGATTCTCAACAACTGCACCACCAGGGAAGCCCCTGGATCGTGTTTCTTTTTTGTTGTTGTTTTTTTACATCTTTATTGGAGTATAATTGCTTTACAATGGTGTGTTAGTTTCTGCTTTATAACAAAGTGAATTAGTTATACATATACATATGTTTCCATATCTCTTCCCTCTTGCGTCTCCCTCCCTCCTACCCTCCCTATGCCACCCCTCTCGGTGGTCACAAAGCACCAAGCTGATCTCCCTGTGCTATGCGGCTGCTTCCCACTAGCTATCTATTTTACGTTTGGTAGTGTATATATGTCCATGCCACTCTCTTGCTTTGTCACAGCTTACCCTACCCCCTCCCCATATCCTCAAGTCCATTCTCTAGTAGGTCTGTGTCTTTATTCCTGTCTTACCCCTAGGTTTTTCATGACATTTTTTTCTTAAATTCCATATATATGTGTTAGCATACACATTTGTCTTTCTCTTTCTGACATACTTCACTCTGTATGACAGACTCTAGGTCCATCCACCTCATTACAAATAGCTCAATTTCATTTCTTTTTATGGCTGAGTAATATTCCATTGTATATATGTGCCACATCTTCTTTATCCATTCATCGATGATGGACACTTAGGTTGTTTCCATCTCTGGGCTATTGTAAATAGAGCTGCAATGAACATTGTGCTACATGACTCTTTTTGAATTATGGTTTTCTCAGGGTATATGCCCAGTAGTGGGATTGCTGGGTCATATGGTAGTTCTATTTGTAGTTTTTTAAGGAACCTCCATACTGTTCTCCATAGTGGCTGTACCAATTCACATTCCCACCAGCAGTGCAAGAATGTTCCCTTTTCTCCACACCCTCTCCAGCATTTATTGTTTCTAGATTTTTTGATGATGGCCATTCTGACTGATGTGAGGTGACATCTCATTGTAGTCTTGATTTCCATTTCTCTAATGATTAATGATGTTAAGCATTCTTTCGTGTGTTTGTTGGCAGTCTGTATATCTTTTTGGAGAAATGTCTATTTAGGTTTTCTGCCCATTTTTAGATTGGGTTGTCTGTTTTTTCTGTTATTGAACTGCATGAGCTGCTTATAAATTTTGGAGATTAATCCTTTGTCAGTTGCTTCATTTGCAAATATTTTCTCCCATTCTGAGGGTTGTCTTTTGGTCTTGTTTATGGTTTCCTTTGCTGTGCAAAAGCTTTGAAGTTTCATTAGGTCCCATTTGTTTATTTTTGGTTTTATTTCCATTTCTCTAGGAGATGGGTCAAAAAGGATCTTGCTGGGGCTTCCCTGGTGGCGCAGTGGTTGAGAGCCCGCCTGCTAATGCAGGGGGCATGGGTTCATGCCCTGGTACGGGAGGATCCCACGTGCTGCGGAGCAGCTGGGCCCATAGCCACGGCTACTGAGCCTGCACGTCTGGAGCCTGTGCTCCGCAATGAGAGAGGCCGCGATAGTGAGAGGCCCATGCACCGCGATGAAGATTGGTCCCCACTTGCCGTAACTAGAGAAAGCCCTTGCACAGAAACAAAGACCCAACACAGCCCTAAAATAAAATAAATAAATAAAAGAAGTTAGAGAAAAGGATTGTTCAAGTCTAAAAAAAAAAAAAGGATCTTGCTGTGATTTATGTCATAGAGTGTTCTGCCTATGTTTTCCTCCAAGAGTTTGATAGTTTCTGGCCTTACATTTAGGTCTTTAATCCACTTTCAGCCTATTTTTATGTATGCTGTTAGGGAGTGATCTAATCTCATACTTTTACATGTACCTGTCCACTTTTTCCAGCACCACTTATTGAAGAGGCTGTCCTTTCACCACTGTACATTCCTGCCTCCTTTATCAAAGATAAGGTTACCATATGTACGTGGGTTTATCTCTGGCCTTTCTATCCTGTTCCATTGATCTATCTTTCTGTTTTTGTGCCAGTACCATACTGTCTTGATTATTGTAGCTTTGTAGGATAGTCTGAAGTCAGGGAGCCTGATTCCTCCAGCTCCGTTTTTCGTTCTCAAGATTGTTTTGGCTATTCAGGGTATTTTGTGTTTCCATACAAATTGTGAAATGTTTTGTTCTAGATCTGTGAAAAATGCCAGTGGTAGTTTGATGGGGATTGCATTGAATATGTAGATTGGTTTGTGTAGTAGAGTCATTTTCACAATGTGGATTCTTCCAATCCAAGAACATGGTATATCTCTCCATCTATTTGTATCATCTTTAATTTCTTTCATCAGTGTCTTATAATTTTCTGCATACAGGTCTTTTGTCTCCTTAGGTAGGTTTATTCCTAGATATTTTATTCTTTCTGTTGCAATGGTAAATTGGAGTGTTTTCTTGATTTCACTTTCAGATTTTTCATCATTAGTGTATAGGAATGCCAGAGATTTCTGTGCATTAATTTTATATCCTGCTACTTTACCAAATTCATTGATTACCTCTAGTAGTTTTCTGGTAGCATCTTTAGGATTCTCTATGTATAGTATCATGTCATCTGCAAACAGTGACAGCTTTACTTCTTCTTTTCCGATTTGGATTCCTTTTATTTCCTTTTCTTCTCTGATTGCTATGGCTAAAACTTCCAAGACTATGTTGAATAAGAGTGGTGAGAGTGGGCAGCCTTGTCTTGTTCCTGATCTTAGTGGAAATGCTTTCAGTTTTTCATCATTGAGGACGATGTTGGATGTGGGTTTGTCATATATGGCCTTTATTATGTTGAGGAAAGTTCCCTCTGTGCCTACTTTCTGCACGGTTTTTAATCATAAATGACTGTTGAATTTTGTCAAAAGCTTTCTCTGCATCTATTGAGATGGTCATATGGTTTTTCTCCTTCTATTTGTTAATGTGGTGTATCACATTGATTGATTTGCATATAATGAAGATTCCTTGCATTCCTGTAATAAACCCCACTTGATCATGGTGTATGATCCTTTTAATATGCTGTTGGATTCTGTTTGCTAGTATTTTGTTGAGGATTTTTGCATCTATGTTCATCAGTGATATTGGCCTGTAGTTTTCTTTCTTTGTGACATCCTTGTCTGGTTTTGGTATCAGGGTGATGGTGGCCTCGTAGAATGAGTTTGGGAGTGTTCCTCCCTCTGCTATATTTTGGAAGAGTTTGAGAAGGATATGTGTTAGCTCTTCTCTAAATGTTTGATAGAATTCGCCTGTGAAGCCATCTGGTCCTGGGCTTTTGTTTGTTGGAAGATTTTTAATCACAGTTTCAATTTCAGTGCTTGTGATTAGTCTGTTCATATTTTCTATTTCCTCCTGATTCAGTCTTGGCAGGTTGTGCATTTCTAAGAATTTCTCCATTTCTTCCAGGTTGTCCATTTTATTGGCATAATTTGCTTGTAGTAATCTCTCATGATCTTTTGTATTTCTGCAGTGTCAGTTGTTACTTCTCCTTTTTCATTTCTACTCCTATTTATTTGAGTCTTCTCCCTTTTCTTCTTGATGAGTCTGGCTAATTGTTTATCAATTTTGTTTATCTTCTCAAATAACCAGCTTTTAGTTTTATTCATCTTTGCTATCGTTTCCTTCATTTCCTTTTCATTTATTTCTGATCTGATTTTTATGATTTCTTTCCTTCTGCTAACTTTGGGGGTGTTTTGTTCTTCTTTCTCTAATTGCTTT
The DNA here is from genome assembly GCF_949752795.1 of Hyperoodon ampullatus. Taxonomy (NCBI): domain Eukaryota; kingdom Metazoa; phylum Chordata; class Mammalia; order Artiodactyla; family Ziphiidae; genus Hyperoodon; species Hyperoodon ampullatus. Next base: position 72,492,699 of record NC_136916.1, read on the forward strand.
AAGTGCAAGTTTAGGTTTTTTATTCGAAATGTTTCCTGTTTCTCAAGGCAGGATTGTATTGCTATAAACTTCCCACTTAGAACTGCTTTTGCTGCATCCCATTGGTTTTGGGTCATCGTGTCTCCATTGTCATTTGTTTCTAGGTACTTTTTGATTTCCTCTCTGATTTCTTCAGTGATCTCTTAGTTATTTTGTAGTGTATTGTTTAGCCTGCATGTGTTTGTATCTTTTACAGATTTTATCCTGTAATTGATATTTAGTGTCATAGCGTTGTGGTCAGAAAAGATACTTGATAAAATTTCAATTTTCTTAAATTTACCAAGCCTTGATTTGTGTCCCAAGATATGATCTATTCTGGAGAATGTTCCATGAACACCTGAGAAGAAAGTGTATTCTGTTGTTTTTGGATGGAATGTCCTATAAATAGCAATTAAACCCATCTTGTTTAATGTATCATTTAAAGCTTGTGTTTCCTTATTTATTTTCATTTTGCTTGATCTGTCCATTGGTGAAAGTGGGGTATTAAAGTCTCCGACTATGAATGTGTTACTGTCGATTTCCCCTTTATGGCTGTTAGTATTTGCCTTATGTATTGAGGTGCTCCTATGTTGGGTGTATAAATATTTACAATTGTTATATCTTCTTCTTGGATCGATCCCTTGATCATTATGTAGTGTCCTTCTTTGTCTATTCTAATAGTCTTTATTTTAAAGTCTATTTTGTTTGATATGAGAATTTCTACTCCAGCTTTCTTTTGGTTTCCATTTGCATGGAATATCTTTTTCCATCCCCTCACTTTCAGTCTGTATGTGTCTCTAGGTCTGAAGTGGGTCTCTTGTAGATAACATATATATGGGTCTTGTTTTTGTATCCATTCAGTGAGTCTGTGTCTTTTGGTGGGAGCATTTAATCCATTTACATTTAAGGTAATTATCTATATGTATATTCCTATTCCCATTTTCTTAATTGTTTTGGGTTTGTTATTGTAGGTCTTTTCCTTGTCTTGTGTTTCTTGCCTAGAGAAGTTCCTTTAGCATTTGTTTTAAAGCTGGTTTGGTGGCGCTGAACTCTCTCAGCTTTTGCTTGTCTGTAAAGGTTTTAATTTCTCCATCAAATCTGAATGAGATCCTTGCTGGGTAGAGTAATCTTGGTTGCAGGTTTTTCTCCTTCATCACTTTAAATATGTCCTGCCAGTCCCTTCTGGCTTGCAGAGTTTCTGCTGAAAGATCAGCTGTTAACCTTATGGTGATTCCCTTAAATGTTATTTGTTGTTTTTCTCTTGCTGCTTTTAATATGTTTTCTTTGTATTTTATTTTTGACAGTTTGATTAATATGTGTGTTGACGTATTTCTCCTTGGATTTATTCTGTGTGGGATTCTCTGTGCCTCCTGGACTTGATTAACTATTTCCTTTCCCATATTAGGGAAGTTTTCAACTATAATCTCTTCAAATATTTTCTCAGTCCCTTTCTTTTTCTCTTCTTCTTCTGAAACCCCTATAATTCGAATGCTATGTCCATTTGACATTTAATGTTGTCCCAGAGGTCTCTGAGACTGTCCTCTGTTCTTTTCATCCTTTTTTCTTTATTCTGCTCTGCAGTAGTTATTTCCACTCTTTTATCTTCCAGGTCACTTCTCCGTTCTTCTGCCTCAGTTATTCTGCTATTGATCCCATCTAGAGTATCTTTATTTCATTTATTGTGTTGTTCATCGTTGCTTGTTTCATCTTTAGTTCTTCTATGTCCTTGTTAAATGTTTCTTGCATTTTATCTGTTCTATTTCCAATATTTTGGATCATCTTTACTATCATTATTCTGAATTCTTTTTCAGGTAGACTGCCTATTTCCTCTTCATTTGTTAGTTCTGGTGGGTTTTTATCTTGCTCCTTCATCTGCTGTGTGTTTTTCTGTCTTCTCATTTTGCTTATCTTACTGTGTTTGGGGTCTCCTTTTTGAAGGCTGCAGTTTTGTAGTTCCCGTTGTTTTTGGTGTCTGTCCCCAGTGGCTAAAGTTGGTTCAGTGGGTTGTGTAGGCTTCCTTGTGGAGGGGAGTAGTGCCTGTGTTCTGGTGGATGAGGTTAGATCTTGTCTTTCTGGTGGGCAGGTCCACGTCTGGTGGTGTGTTTTGTGGTGTCTGTGGACTTATTATGATTTTAGGCAGCCTCTCTGCTAATAGGTGGGTTTGTGTTCCTGTCTGCTAGTTGTCTGGCATAGGGTGTCCAGCACTGTAGCTTGCTGGTTGTTGAGTGAAGCTGGGTGCTGGTGTTGAGATGGAGATATCTGGGAGATTTTCACCATTTGATATTATGTGGAGCTGGGAGGTCTCTTATGGACCAGTGTTCTGAAGTTGGCTCTCCCTCCTCAGACGCACAGCACTGACTCCTGGCTGCTGCACCAAAAGCCTTTCATCCACACAGCTCAGAATAAAAGGGAGAAAAGGTAGAAAGAAAGAAAGAAAGAAAGAAGAAAGAAAGAAAGAAAGAAAGAAGAAAGAAAGAAAGAGTAAAATAAAATAAAATAAGATAAAATAAAATAATATAATTAAAATAAAAAATAATTATTAAGAAAAAAAATTTTTTAAGAAAAAAAAATACTGGACAGATAAAACCCTAGGACAAATGGTGGAAGCAAAGCTCTACAGACAAAATCTCACACAGAAGCATACACATACACACTCACAAAAAGAGGAAAAGGGGAAAAAATCATAAATCTTGTGCTCAATGTCCACCTTCTCACTTTGGGATGATACATTGTCTATTCATGTATTCCACAGATGCAGGGTACATCAAGTTGATTGTGGAGCTTTAATCCGCTGCTTCTGAGGCTGCTGGGAGAGATTTCCCTTTCTCTTCTTTGTTCTCACAGCTCCCGGGGCTCAGCTTTGGATTTGGCCCCGCCTCTGCGAGTAGGTCGCTGGAGGGCGTCTGTTCTTTGGTCACACAGGACGGGGTCAAAGGAGCAGCTGCTTTGGGCTCTCTGGCTCACTCAGGCCCGGGAGAGGGAGGGGTACGCAGTGCGGGGTGAGCCTGTGGCGGCAGAGGCCAGCTTGATGTTGCACCAGCCTGAGGCATGCCGTGTGTTCTCCTGGGGAAGTTGTCCCTGGATCCCGGGACCCTGGCAGTGGTGGGCTGCACAGGCTCCCCGGAAGGGGGTTGTGGATAGTGACCTCTGCTCGCACACAGGCTTCTTGGCCGCAGAAGCAGCAGCCTTAGCATCATGTTTTTTTAATCATCTCTGTCAATTTCTGTATTTTAAGTGCTGTGTCCAAGTCATTTACATTTAAGATAATTTTTGAAAATTAATTAATAATTTACTTTTGGCTGCATTGGGTCTTCATTGCTGCGCATGGGCTTACTCTAGTTGTGTTCAGTGGGGGTTACTCTTTGTTGTGGTGTGCAGGCCTTTTATAGCAATGGCTTCTCTTGTTGTGGAGCATGGGCTCTAGGCACGTAGGCTTCAGTAGTTGTGGCATGCAGACTCAGTTGTTGTGGCTCACGGTCTCTAGAATGCAGGCTCAGTAGTTGTGGTGCATGGGCTTAGTTGCTCTGTGGCATGTAGGATCTTCCTGACCCAGGGCTTGAACCTGTGTCCCCTGCATTGACAAGTGGATTCTTAACCCCTGCTCTACCAGGGAAGCCCAAGACAATTATTGATATATGATATTAACATTTAATTTTGACATTGTCATATTTGTTTTCCCTTCATTTCATTTTTTTAAATCGTTTCTCTCTCTTTAGTTATTTTTATTTGGGTTACTTGAACATTTTTTAGGATTCTACCCTGATTTAGTTATAATGTTCTTGACTATATTGCTCTATATGGTTTTCTTCATCACTGCTCTTAGAATCACAATATACATTATTGATTTATAATAATCTCATTGTTTTATGACACTGAATGAAGTATTAAAAACCTACTTCCATTTAGTTTCCCATACTCTTTACTTTTTAGATATAATTGCCTTAGGGATTTCCTATACATACATTGAGCACCCTATCAGATAGTGTTATGATTCAAACAACAAATAGTATTTAAGAAACTCATGAGAAGAATTGTCTATTGTATTTTATCCCTATTCTTACTCATTCCCAAGCTCTTTTTTCCTTTTTGAAGTTCCAAGACTTCTTTTATTATAATTTTCTTTCTGTTTAGAAAATTTCCTTTAGCCATTCTTTAAGAGAGACTTACTAGTGACAGATTTGCTGAGGTTTTCTTTGAGAATGTTTTTTCTGTCCTCTTCATATGGAGGGGGAGGTATCTTCACTGGATGAGTAGAACAGTCACTGTGAGAGTTATTTTATTTTAGCACTTGAAGTGTGCTGTGTCATGTTCTGGCATCTGTGGTTTCAGATGAGAAGTGTGTTTTTGTTTGCATTGGCATCAACCTATATGTAATATGTTATTTCTCTCTGGCTGTTTTTGTCTCTTTATCTTCATTTTCATTAATTTTATGATGATGTATATAGACATGGATTATTTGAGTTTGTTTTATTTGAGGTTTGCTCAGCCTCTTGAATCTGGAGATGCATGTCTTTCTTCAAATTTTAGAAGTTTTCAGCCACTCTTTCTTCTAATACTTTTTCAGTCCACTCTCTTCTTTTGAGACTTTGATAATGTGAATACTAACTGCTTTTTAATTATCATATAGTTCTCTGAGACTCTTCTTTGTGTTGTTTATATTTGTTTTTGCAGTTTACAGTCTATTTTCTCTCTATTATTTAGCTTGAGAAATTTTTTTCATCTGTCACCACTTATACAGAGTCCATCTTCTGCCATCTCCCCTCTACTATTGAGACCATTCAGTGAATTTAAAAAATTGCATTTACTGGGCGGGGGGGAAGGAGTGGGAGATAAAATGGGAGATTGAGATTGACATATACACACTACTATATGTAAAATAGATAACTAATAAGGACCTGTTGTATAGCACAGGGAACTCTCTTCAATAATCTATAATGACCTATATGGGAAAATAATATAAAAATGAGTGAGTATATGTATATGTAAAATGGACTCACTTTACTGTACACCTGAAATTAACACAACATTGTAAATCAGCTATACTCCAATAAAAATTTTTTTTAATTGTGTTTACTATATTTACTATTTTCCATTTGGTTATTCACTGAGATTTTTTGTTCTTTAAAATTTTCTTTTAAGAGAATTTATAATTGCTTGTTGAAGGATTTTTATTATGGCTTCTTGAAAATCCTTGTTAGATAATTTCAGCATCTGATTCACTTCAGTGTCAGCATCTTCTCTCATATATCTTGTGATTTTCTGGTGTTTGGGAATTTTGGACATTATGAGACTCTGAGTTCTATTGAATTTCTTTAGCAGGCATCTGCTTGTGGAGGTGTAGTGCAAAGGCCAGGTGATTGCCTGTATTCAACTTCCCTTTAGCCCCACCAACACTGGCAACCAACCCCTGGCAAAAGCATGGTGCTGACCCAAATGCCTCATTGCAGATGGCTGGAGTGGGATTTCAGCTCTCTACTAGACCTGCATACTCCTTCTTGGTCAGCTCTCCTGTCTGATTTTCCTCTTCTTATAAATAGTGTCCTATTCTCATTACCAGTTGTAAAGGTCTTTAATGTCTGAGTTATTGCCAAAGCCTTTCTTCCCCTTCTCAGGCCAGAGCCCTCCTGTTCCTGATGTCCCTCCTCCAGGCCCCATCTGAGTGATAGTTCATGTAAATTTAAATGTTTTGTTTAAATTTAGTTGAAATGAGGCAGGTCTGTCTTTCTGTTTTACGGTGAACCATCTGACTATACTATGATGTTGAATTTTTTGAACCATACTTGAAATACTGTTTCATCACTCCTCACTCTTAAAATACATGCTCCCTTTTGGGAATTTTACATGAAATAAAATGAGAAAGTCACATATGTATTTCCAGAGATCAGCATGTTAATAAGTGTTTAGGGTTGTTTCTGCAGTGTGTCAGGTGCTTCATATGTGGTATCACATCCCCGGCTCGAGATGCATCACTGAACACAGCAGATACAGACCCTCCTTCAAGGAGCTTACCTTCTGGCATGAGAAAGTAAAGGAGTGACACTTTTTACCTCTTAGAGGAGAAGGTCAGAAAAGTTTTCCTGTAAAGGGCCTGATAGTAAATGCTTCAGGCTTTGTGGACCTTGGGCCTCTCGTCCACACTCACCTGTGCCCTAGTAGTGAACTCAGCCATGGACCATATGTGAATGGTGGGCATGGCTGTGTCCCAGTGAAACTTTATTTACAGAAACAGCCCTTGGTGAACTTGACCCAAGAGAGCTAGTATTACCCTTGGTCTATATTTATCACTCCCCACAAAAGTCCTTACTTAGGGCCTTGAGATTTACTTTATTTAAAACTTTTTATTGACGTTGCCTACATTCTCGACTCTTTATATCTAAATCCAGCTTTCTAGCTCATCCATACTTTAAGAAACATGGAAAACAGCATCTCCCACATTCTGTATAGATACCCAGCCATCTCTACATACTTCCCCTGGAATAATCCCCACTAATCCAAACAAATATAAAATGGAGGGGAGAAAAAGAGCAGAATATTTGTCTTTAGCCCCTGTGCACTGCTTGACTAACTGCAACTGGCTTGAATTCTAAAAAAGAGATTAAAAAGAAAAAAAAAAAGAAATTGGTTTCTGTTTAGTACCTAGCAATGTGTTGTGTCCTTTGGATATGCAGCTGTAGGGTGTTGCTTCTATTCCTTAACTGTGGACAGGTCAGGAGGAAAGTGAGACAAACAGATACCCAGCAGAGTGGAGTGCCGTGAGGTCAGCCAACAGAGCTCAGATAGGATGTCACTGGAGGACAGGGAACCAGCATCTAACCGCCTGGGGCGTGTGTGTGTGTGTGTGTGTGTGTGTGTGTGTGTGTGTGTGTGTATGTTTGTGTGGAAGGTGGGGGACAGGGAGGAAGGAATACAGAAAGAGAGAAAGAGAGAAAGATATTGGGGAGAAGGAAGGAGGGAGGGAGGGAGAGAGGAATTTAGGCCAAGCAAAAAGAACAGTCGTTCTGAGCAACAAGCAGATGGCCGCCTGCCCTAGGGTTTTCAAACACCTTATTGGGCCATGGTGTTTTTAAATACTAGGAGCAGCTTCTCCACAGTTTTGGTCCATAGGAGTAACTTAGAATCCTTGGGGCCTGGAGTCAGAGCTAACATATAGGATGGGGTCAGAGCTAACACATCCTATGTGTTAGCTCTGGGTCAGAGCTAACACATAGGATGGGGAAAATGCCCAGCACATGTCCATGGGCTCCGTCAGGGGCCAGGTTCCTTCCTGGGCTCTGGCATCATGCCTGGGTGCCCAAGGACAGGCCAGCTCTGCACAGAAGGCCCCTCACTGAAGACCACTGGAGCCAGGCTTCTGAGCCCAGGAAGAAGGCATGATCCCTTCCTCTCTCCTCAGCCTCCAGAAACACCTGTAATTCCTCCTGAATTTGCCTCTCCGCATTGCAGACCACACAGATGGTCTCTCTTTTATGAAAGCCAAAAAAAAAATGAGTGGAGCAAGAAGAGTATTCATGTGCACATTTTCCCCCACAGGGGAGATGTTCAACTTTCTGAGTCCCGTCATGTCAGTGGCTCATCCCTCTGTTCCTCCCCTGCCCCTCTCCTTCAGGGCCTCCCAGCTGTGGTCCGCCTGACGCCTGTGCATCCTTCCTCCACCACCTGCACACGCAGACATGGGCATGCACAAGCGCACCCTCCACTCACCATCTAAACTGGAGCAGAGAATTGCCAGCTATGAGCTGACACTCTTATGTTTCTCTTGGTGACGGCTAAGTGCGATAGAGAATATTCCAACCACTTACTACTTGAAAGCACTAGGAAATATGGTGGCAGCAAACCGTGGTTTGATTTGAATATAAATACTGACATTTTAGAAATCAAGTGCCAGCAAAGTAGGAAGAGCAATGTGCTATCCCCAGAGCCCAGTAGATCTTGCGCATGCCCCCAGGGACGCAGAGGGGAGTGGCGTGGGGACAGCACTGGCCTGAGCACTTTGCTGAAGGAGGGTCATTCGTCTGAGCAGACAGAGGCTAGGTTCCTGGGAACATACTCTCCATTTTCTCTCACACTGAGCTCTCCAAATTCCCTAGAGGATCCATGATTAAGGTGACTCCTTAAGGACCATTTTCTTATCAGAAAGTAGAAGTAAATGAAGGGTTGAAGAAATACCACAGGCCATCTTTGAGCCTGTCAGGGAATATATTTTTGTTATTTTGGGAGCCAGAGGAAAAAGGACACCTAAGAAAGTGAGCCAATGAGGGGGCACCAGGCCAAGGCCTTGTAGTCACACAGGCCTGCATGTGAGCCCCAAGAGGCCCAGCTGTGGTGTCCCAGTGCCACCACTGCTTACAGGTTGGCCACCTGTGGGCAGGGCTCCTGGATGGGGGCAGCGCCTTGCCTTCCTTCCATCTTCTCTTCACCAGATCTGTGCAACAGGGAGCCTTCCACAGGAATCCAGTGAAAGCTCCCTATGTCCAGAATCAAAAGGAAGAAGTCCGCACGAGTAAATACACATTATTCCCAAGCTACATTGACAGATTTAATTGCACCTTTTGGTAACACTCTTTCTAAAACATATTTTGCAATTCTGCCTTCTCAGAGTTGATCAAATATAAACTGCTCTGTTGTCCTTGACCAAAGGGCCGGCTGAGGCTAAGCAGTGACCCTTGGTGCCCAGCAGGTCCTCCAATGGCTGCGGTGCTGGCCACGGGCCCAGGCTCCAGAGGCCACAGCTGTCTGATGTCTTATGTCTGTTTGCTTTCATTTCATCTTGTCTCTCCCTGCTCTGACACTCTCATAACATTTGGATGCTGTCAGCAGAATGTCTATTGCAATTCCCTCCATTTCTTACTGGTGTTTCTCAGCTTCCAGCAGCTTGAAACCCAGAAAACAAATCTTAAAGTAAACCAGAACTTGAGGAATTTAAGTTCACAAAAGCTCCAGCTTAGACCTGGCTCCTCAGACATTTACATGGGTGCACCTTTTGTCTGTGCTTGATATAATGATGAGAGCTATGTTAGTTGAGGTCCACAGCGACCTCATGTGCGACCCTCTCAGACCCTTCAAGGGAGGAACTATTAGGAGACTATTCTTGCAGAGGAGAAAACAGGTTCAGTGTGCCTGAGAGAGACCCAGTGCCTCCCAGGAGTGAATCTGCCTCTAGATACCTGCTCTTTGCCACTCAATGACTAGATCAGAGAAGCAGTGACATGATTCATTATTTAACAACCTATGAAAAATTAACATAAACATTAGTCACTTCAACCATAGCTGGAAAGGTATTTACCTTGTGATAAACCAGGCTTTTGATGTAAGAGAGAAATGCTGCTTAGGAAACAAATAATACATGAAGCATGGAGACCTCCTGTCCTAAAAACAAACACACTCCAGAGAGTTTAGATTCTCTGAAACCAGAATCCAGTTTTTTTAAGTGTATCTTATTATAGTGTAGTCATGTTCAATTAAGTCTGAAAGTTATTGCTCTGTAACTGTACACAGACATGTTGAAAAGTGACTGAGAGCTTGTGCTAAAAAGTTTTCCCCCTTATCATTGAGTTGGGAGTACAATTTAGAATGACAGCAGCTTTTTTTTTTTTTTTTGAGACTACTGAGACAGGTCAGTTAAATATACCCACACCTTCTGTGCTGAGTGATAGAAGTTAGACACACTCAAATCCACCCTCTGTCTCTCCTCCCCTCCCATTTAGAATTTGCTTTTGTGCTTGTTTGAAAGACTTACTGTATATTCATGAGTTTGCATGAATTATCTCATTAAATACAGGTAACAACTCTGTGGTGCTGGAATTTCTGTCTTCCCCTTCTAAAGACAAGAAAATTGAGGCTTAAAGAGTTTAAGGAAATTGTCCACGCTCATGTAAGTGGTTAGCACAACCAGGGACCCAGCCCAGTTCTGTACCTTGCAAGCCACCACAAGGAGAGGCTTCCAAGCCTACTCACCCGAGGGAGGGATGAGCAGAAGGATCACTCAGTGATGATCATCCAAGTAAGAGGCATCACATAGTTTTAACTTTTCATTGAGGTATATCTTCTTGGTTATAAAGAAAATCAGTTCCATAAAGTTATAATATTTCACAGCAGTACCCATGTTCAAGCTCAGTCACTGCAAGTAGAAAATTCTGCACTTATGGTGCAAACTGTGAGCACTGGGGGGATGTGAGTGTGTTTGTTTATTTGATTTTAAGGCAGGGATGGAAGACAGTTTCAACTAAGGTGGAACCTCAAAGTTTCCACAGTTTATTCCACAGTTGACTGAGTGCTTACTGATGGCCCACCAAGGAGACAGTCTGTTACTGGCCATTTATTCAGTGATATAGAGCATTTTTAGAGTGTTTTTAATCCATTAATGTGGACTTTGGTGTCACTAAGGTGTGTATTTGAATCAGTCTACCACTTGCTCACTGACCTCTCAGAGCCAACTCTCTCCTGTGGGCTAAGTACCCACTCTATAAAGTTTCTGTGAAGATAGATGCATTGTTATTGCTTGTAAAACAAGGGGAAAGTGCTAGTTATCAAGTGATACTAGCCATAGTGGCCAGTACTGAGAACTGTGGGATGTGAACTGATAATCGATCTAAGAATGTTCTCATTAAATGAGAAGTGCATGTTTGGGATTACTCACTTAACTAGTGGCCATGATAATCCCAATTGAGATGCCCATAGGTAGCCGTGATAGGGCATAGAGCATGCTGGGGACAGGATGAGCCTTGGCTTCCTTTTCTGAAAGCACAGTTTACCTTTAAATTTTCAAAATTCAAGGGTGTTGCTGTTTGGGTGCTACTGCACTTAACTTTTTAGTTTCAGGAAAACTACACATTAGGAAAAAAGCTGAATCTCATCATTTAAAAAGAGCATCTAGAAAATCTGAAGAAATTGACCAAAAACCTTCTAGAACTAATAAGTGATTATAGCAAGATTGCAGGATACAAAGTTAATATACAAAAGTCAATCCCTTTCCTATCTACCAGCAAGGAACAAGTGGAATTTGAAATTAAATATACAATACCATTTACATTAACACTCCTCCTACCAAATGAAATACTTAGGTATAAATCTAACAAAGTATGTAAAAGACCTATATGAAGAAAATTACAAAACTCTCATGAATTAAATAAATAAATGGGGAGATATTTCATTTTCATGGATAAAAAGACAATACTGTCAAGATGTCAGTTCTTTCCAATTAATCTGAAGATTTGGATGCAATCCAGTCAAAACCCAAGCAAGTTATTTTGTGGCTATTGACAAAAACTGATTTTAAAGTTTATATGGAGACGCAAAATTGCCAGCACAATATTGAAGGAGAAGAACAAAGCTGGAGGACTAATGCTACCTAACTCTTGACTCTTCAAGACTTACTCTAAAGCTGCAGTGATCAAGAAAGTGTGGTACTGATGAAAGCCTAGACAAATAGATCAATAGAACAGAAAAGAGATCCCAGAAAAAAAAGTATATATTCAAATAATCTTTGACAAAGGAGCAAAAGAAATACAATGAAACAAAGAAAGTCTTTTCAACAAATGTACTGAAACAACTGGACAGCCCCATGCAAAAAATTAATCTAGACATACACCTTACACAGCTCATAAAACTTAATTCAAAGTGGATCAGACATAAATGTACAATGAAAAACTATAAATCTCTTAAAAGATAACATAGGAGAAAACCGAAATGACCTTGGATATGGCAATGACTTTTTAGATACAACATCAAAGGCAAGATCCATGAAAGAAATAATTGATAAGCTGGCTTCATTAAAATTGAAAGCTTGTGCTCTGTGAAGGATAATGTCAAAAGAATGAGAAGGTAAGCAACAAACTGGAAGAAAATATTTGTAAAAGACACAACTGATAAAGGACTGTTTTCCAAAATATATGAAAATCTCTTAAAATTCATGAGTAAGAAAACAGCTTGATTGAAAAATGGGCCAAAGACCTTAATAGACACCTCACCAAAGAAGATGATGAGTAAGCATATGAAAGTATGCTCCACATCATATGTGATCAGGGAAATGCAAATTAAAACAATGAGATACCACTACACACTCATTAAAATGGTCAAAATTAAGAGTACTGACAATACAAAATGCTGGTGATGATGCGGTGCAATGGAAACACTCACTCACTGCTGGTGGGAATGCAAAATTGTACAGCCACTTTGAAAGACATCTTAGCAGTTTCTTGCAAAACGGAACATACTCTTACCATATGGTTCGGCAACTGTGCTCCTTTAGTATTTACCCAAAGGATCTGAAAACTTATGTCCACAAGAAAACCTGCACACAGATGTTTATAGCAGTTCTGTTCATAATTGCCAAAACTTGTAAGCAACGAAGATGTCCTTCAGAGGGGAGACCTTCAAGATGGCAGACGAGTAAGACATGGAGATCACCTTCCTCCCCACAGATACATCAGAAATACATCTACATGTGGAACAACTCCTATAGAACACCTACTGAACGCTGGCAGAAGACCTCAGACTTCCCAAAATGCAAGAAAATTCCCACGTACTTGAGTAGGGCAAAAGAAAATGTGCAGGACCTGCACCTTTGAGAGGGAGCTGTAAAGGATGAAAAGTTCCCACACTCTACGAAACCCCTTCACTGGCGGAGGCAGGGGCTGGGATGCGGGGGAAGCTTGGGAGCCACGAAGGAGAGAACAGCAACAGGGGAGCAGAGGGCAAAGTGGAGAGATTCCGGCACAGAGGATCGGTGCCAACCAGCACTCAGCAGCCTGAGAGGCTTCTCTGCTCACCCACTGGGGCGGGTGGAGACTGGGAGCCAAGGCTCCGGCTTCAGAGGTCAGATCCCAGGGAGAGGACTGGGGTTGCCTGCATGAACACAGCCTGAAGGGGGCTAGTGTGCCACAGCTAGTCAAGAGGGAGTCTGGGAAAAAGTCTGGAACTGCCTAAGAGGCAGGAGACCATTGTTTTGGGATGTGCAAGAAGAGGTGATTCAGAGGACCGCCTAAACAAGCTCCAGAGACTGGCGTGAGATGCGGCTATCAGCGCGGACACCAGAGACGGGCATGGGATGCTAAGGCTCTGCTGCAGTAACCAAGAAGCCTGTGTGCAAGCACAGGACACTATCCACACCTCCCCTCCTGGGAGCCAGTGAATCCCCCCACTTCCAGAGTCCCATTATCCAGGGACAACTTCCCTGGGAGAACACACAGCATGCCTCAGGCTGTTGCAACGTCACACCGGTCTCTGCCACTGCAGGCTTGCCCCGGCCTGAGTGAGCCAGAGCCCCCTAATCAGCTTGTACTTTAACCCCATCCTATCTGAGCAAAGAACAGATGCCCTCAGGCGACCTACATGCAGAGGTGGGACCAAATCCAAAGCTGAACCCCAGGACCTGTGCAAACAAAGAACAGAAAGGGAAAGCTCTCCCAGCAGCCTCAGGAGCAGCGGATTAAATCTCCACAATCAACTTGATGTACCCTGCATCTGTGGAATACCTGAATAGATAAAGAATCACCCCAAAATTGAGATGGTGGACTTTGGGAGCAACTATAGACTTGGCATTTGCTTTTTGCATCTAATATGTTTCTGGTTATATGTTTATCTTAGTTCAGTATTTAGAGTTTATTATCATTGGTAGATTTGTTTATTGATTTGGTTGCTCTCTTCCTCCTTTTTTTTAATATATAGTTTTTTTTTCCTTTTTCTCTTTCTGTGAGTGTGTATGTGCATGCTTCTTTGTGTGATTTTGTCTGTATAGTTTTGCTTTAACCATTTGTCCTAGGGTTCTGTCTGTCTGTTTTTTTGTTTCTTTGGTTTCTGTTTTTTTAGTATAGTGTTTAGTGCTTGTTATCATTGGTGGATTTGTTTTTTGGTTGCTCTCATCTTTTTTTTTACCACAATTTAATTTTTTTATTTTTAATAATTATTTTTATTTTAATAACTATTTTATTTTATTATTATTTTTTTTTCCTCCTTTTCTTCTGAGATGTGTGGCTGAAAGTGTCTTGGTGCTCCACCTGGGTGTCAGGCCTGAGCCTCTGAGGTGGGAAAGCTGAGTTCAGGACATTGGTCCACCAAAGACCTCCTGGCTCCACGTAATATCAAATGGTGAAAGTTCTGCCAGAGAACTCCGTATCATTGCTAAGACCCAGCTTCACTCAATGACCAGCAAGCTACAGTGCTGGGCAACCTATGCCAAACAACTAGAAAGACAGGAACACAACCCCACCCATTAGCAGAGAGACTGCCTAAAATCATAATAAGGCCACAGGCACCCCAAAACACACCACCAGATGTAGTCCTGCCTACGAGAAAGACAGGATCCAGCCTCATCCACCAGAACTTAAGCACCAGTCCCTTCCACCAGGAAGACTACACAACCCACTGAACCAACCTTAGCCACTGGGGGCAGACACCAAAAACAACGGGAACTACGAACCTGCAGCCTGTGAAAAGGAGACCCCAAAACACAGTACGGTAAGCAAAATGAGAAGACAGAGAAACACACAGCAGATGAAGGAGCAAGGTAAAAACCCACCAGACCAAACAAATGAAGAGGAACTATGCAGCCTACCTGAAAAAGAATTCAGAGTAATCATAGTAAAGGTGATCCAAAATCTTAGAAATAGAATGGAGAAAGTACAAGAAACGTTTAAAAAGGACCTAGAAGAACTAAAGAGCAAGCAAATAATGAACAACAACAGCATAAATGAAATTAAAAATTCTCTAGAAGGAATCAATAGCAGAATAACTGAGGCAGAGAGCAGATAAGTGACCTGCAAGATAAAATATTGGAAATAACTACTGCAGAGAAAAATTAAGAAAAAAGAATGAAAAGAATTGAGGACAGTCTCAGAGACCTCTGGGACAACATTAACCACACCAACATTCGAATTATAGGGATCTCAGAAGAAGAAGAGAAAAAGAAAGAGACTGAGAAAAATTTTGAAGAGATTATAGTTGAAAACTTCCCTAACATGGGAACGGAAATAGTCAATCCAGTCCAGGAAGCACAGAGAGCTCCATACAGGATAAATCCAAGGAGAAACACGCCAAGACACATATTAATCAAACTATCAAAAATTAAATACAAAGAAAAAATATTAAAAGTAGCAAGAGTTAGGCAACAAATAACATACAAGGGAATCTCCATAAGGTTAACAGCTGATCTTTCAGCAGAAACTCTGCAAGCCAGCAGGGAGTGGCAAGATATACTTAAAGTGATGAAAGGGGAAAACCTACAGTGAGATTACTCTACCCAGCAAGAATCTCATTCAGATTTGATGGAGAAATTAAAACCTTTACAGACAAGAAAAGCTAAGAGAATACAGCACCACCAAACCAGCTTTACAACAAATGCTTAAAGAACTTCTCTAGGCAGCAAACACAAAGGAAGGAAAAGACCTACAAAAACAAACCCAAAACAATTAAGAAAATGGTAATAGGAACATACATGTTGATAACTACCTTAAATGTAAATGGATTAAATACTCCAACCAAAAGACATAGACTGGCTGAATGGATACAAAAACAAGACCCGTATATATGCTGTCTACAAGAGACCCACTTCAGACCTAGAGACACATACAGACTGAAAGTGAAGGGATGGAAAAAGATATTCCATGCAAATGGAAATCAAAAGAAAGCTGGAGTAGAAATTCTCATATCAGACAAAATAGATTTCAAAATAAAGACTATTACAAGAGACAAAGAACGACACTACATAATGATCAAGGGATCAATACAAGAAGAAGAAATAACAGTTGTAAATATTTATGTACCCAACATAGGAGCACCTCAATACATAAGGCAAATATTAACAGTCATAAAAGGGGAAACTGACAGTAATACAATCATAGTAGGGGACTTTAACATGCATTTTCACCAATAGACACATCATCCAAAATGAAAATAATAAAGAAACACAAGCTTTAAATGATACATTAAACAAGATGGACTTAATTGATATTTATAGGACATTCCATCCAAAAACAACAGAATACACTTTCTTCTCAGGGGTTCATGGAACATTCTCCAGGATTTTTCATATCCTGGGTCACAAATCAAGCCTTGGTAAATATAAGAAAATTGAAATTGTATCAAGTATCTTTTCTGACTACAACGCTATGAGACTAGATATCAATTAGAGGCGAAAATCTATAAAAAATACAAACAAATGGAGGCTAAACAATACACTACTAAATAACCAAGAGATCACTGAGAAAATAAAAGAGGAAATCAGAAAACTGCCTAGAAACAAATGACAATGAAAACACGATGACCCAAAACCTATGGGATGCAACAAAATCAGTTCTAAGAGGGAAGTTTATAGCAATACGATCGTACCTCAAAAAACAAGAAAAATCTCAAATAAACCACCTAAGCTTACACCTAAAGCAATTAGAGAAAGAACAAAAAACACCCCAAAGTTAGCAGAAGGCAAGAAATCATAAAGATTAGAGAAGAAATAAATGAAAATGAAGGAAAAAATAGCAAAGATCAATAAAACTAAAAGCTGGTTTTCTGTGAAGATAAACAAAATTAATAAACCAACCATTAGCCAGATTTATGAAGAAAAAAGGGAGAAGACTCAAATCAATAGAATTAGAAATGAAAATGGAGAAAGAACAACTGACACTGCAGAAATACAGTGGATCATGAGAGATTGCTCCAAGCAACTATATGCCAATAAAATGGACAACTTGGAAGAAATGGACAAATTCTTAGAAAAGCACAATCTTCTGAGATTGATCCAGGAAGAAAGAGAAAATATAAACAGACCAATCACAAGCAGTGAAATTGAAACTATGATTAAAAATATTCCAGCAAACAATAGCCCAGGACCAGATGGCTCACAGGCGAATTCTATCAAACATTTAGAGATGAGCTAACACCTATCCTTCTCAAACTCTTCCAAAATATAGCAGAGGGAGGAACACTCCCAAACTCATTCTATGAGGCCACCATCAGCCTGATACCAAAACAAGACAAAGATGTCACAAAGAAAGAAAACTACAGGCCAAAATCAATGATGAACCTAGATGCAAAAATCCTCAACAAAATACTAGCAAACAGAATAGAACAGCACATTAAAAGGATCACACACCATGATCAAGTGGGGTTTATCCCAGGAATGCCAAGATTCTTCAATATATACAAATAAATCAGTGTAATAAAACATATTAACAAATTGAAGGAGAAAATCCATATGATCATCTCAATAGATGCAGGAGAAACTTTTGACAAAATTCAACACCATTTATGATAAAAACCCTCCAGAAAGTAGGCATAGAGGGAACCTACCTCAACATAATAAGGGCCATATATGACAATCCAACAGCTAACATCATTCTCAAAGGTGAAAAACTGAAACCATTTCCTCTAAGATCAGGAACAAGACAGTGTTGTCCATTCTCACCACTATTAGTCAACATAGTTTTGGAAGTTTTAGCCACAGCAACCAGAGAAGAAAAAGAAATAAAAGGAATCCTAATCAGAAAAGAAGAAGCAAAGCTGTCACTGTTTGCAAATGACATGATACTATACATAGAGAATCCTAAAGATGCTACCAGAAAACTATTAGAGCTAATCAATGAATAAAAAATTAATGCACAGAAATCTCTTGCATCCCTATACACTAATGATGAAAAATCTGAAAGAGAAATTAAGGAAACACTCCCATTTACCACTGCAACAAAAAGAATAAAATATCTAGGAATAAACCTACCTAAGGAGACAAAAGATCTGTGTGTGGAAACTATAAGACACTGATGAAAGAAATTAAAGATGATACAAAGAGATGGAGAGATATACCATGTTCTTGTATTGGAAGAATCAACATTGTGAAAAAGACTCTACTACCCAAAGCAATCTACAGATTCAATGCAATCCCTATCAAACTACCACTGGCATTTTTCACAGAACTAGAACAACAAATTTCACAATTTGTACGGCAACACAAAAGACCCCAAATAGCCAAAGCAATCTTGAGAAAGAAAAACGGAGCTGGAGGAGTCAGGCTCCCAGACTTCAGACTACATTACAAAGCTACAGTAATCAAGACAGTATGGTACTGACACAAAAATAGAAATATAAATCAGTGGAACAGGATAGAAAGTCCAGAGATAAAGCCAGACACATATAGTCACATTATTTTTGATAAAGGTGGCAAGAATATACAGTGGAGAAAAGACATCCTCTTCAATAAGTGGTGCTGGGAAAACTGGACAGCTACATATAAAAGAATGAAATTAGAACACTCCCTAACACCATACACAAAAATAAACTCAAAATGGATTAAAGACCTAAATGTAAGGCCAGACACTATAAACTTTTAGAGGAAAACAGAGGCAGAACACTCTATGACATAAATCACAGCAAGATCCTCTTTGACCAACCTCCTAGAGTTATGGAAATAAAACCAAAAATAAACAAATGAAACTTAAAAGCTTTTGCACAACAAAGGAAAACATAAATAAGACGAAAAGACAACCCTCAGAATGGGAGAAAATATTTGCAAATGAAGTAACTGACAAAGTATTAATCTCCAAAATTTAGAAGCAGCTCGTGTTTCTAAATATCAAAAAAAGAAACAACCCAAATCCAAAGCTGAGCACAAGACCTACATAGACATTTCTCCAAAGAAGGTATGCAGATCGCCAACAAACACATGAAAGGATGCTCAACATCACTAAACTTTAAAGAAAAGCAAATCAAAACTACAATGAGGTATCACCTCACACCGGTCAGAATGGCCATCATCAAAAAATCTACAAACAATAAATGCTGGAGAGGGTGTGGAGAAAAGGGAACCCTCTTGCACTGTTGGTGAGAGTGTAAATTGATACAGTCACTTTGGAGAACAGTATGGAGGTTCCCTACAAAACTAAAAATAGAACTACCATACGACCCAGCAATCCCAGTACTGGGCATATACCCTGAGAAACCCATAATTCAAAAAGAGTCATGTACCACAATGTCCATTGCAGCTCTATTTACAATAGCCAGGACATGGAAGCAGCCTAAGTGTCCATCAACAGATGAATGGATAAAGAAGATGTGACACATATATACAATGGAATATTACTCAGCTATAAAAAGGAATGAAATTGAGTTATTTGTAGTGAGGTGGATGGACCTAGAGTTTGTCATACAGAGTGAAGTAAGTCAGAAAGAGAAAAACAAATATCGTATGCTAACACATATTTATGGAATCTAAAGAAAAAAAAAAAAGAAAGTGGTTCTGAAGAACCTAGGGGCAGGACAGGAATAGAGACATAGATGTAGAGAATTGACTTGAGGACACAGGGAGGGGGAATGGTAAGCTGGGACGAAGTGAGAGAGTGGCATGGACATACATACACTACCAAGTGTAAAAGAGATAGCGGTGGGAAGCAGCCACATAGCACAGGGAGATCAGCTCAGTGCTTTGTGACCACCTAGAGGGGTGTGATAAGGAGAGTGGGAGTGAGACACGAGAGGGAGGAGATTTGGGGATACATGTATATGTATAGCTGATTCACTTTTTTATAAAGCAGAAACTAACACACCATTGTAAAGCAATTATACTCCAGTAAAGTCATTAAAAAAAAAAAGATATCCTCAGTAGGTGAATGAATAAACATACTTTGGATCATCTAGACAATGAAATACTATTCAGCACTAAAAAGAAAAGAGCTCTCAAACCATGAAAAGATATAGAGGAAACTTAAATGCTTATTACTAAGTGAAAAAAGTCAATCTGAAAAGGCTACATGCTATCTGATTCCAACTATATGATAGAAGGGAAAGGCAAAACTATTTAAACATCAAAAAGATCAGTGGTTGCTAAGGTTTAGGGGAGGATAGGGAGGAATGAACAGGCAGAGGAGATTTAGAGTACTGAAACTATTCTGTGTAATAATGGTGAATACATGTCATCATATATAAGTCCAAAACCATAGACTATATAACACCAAGAGTGAATCCTCATGCAAACTACAGACTTTGGATGATGACAATGCCTCAGTGTATGTTCATCAGTTGTAACAAATGCACTGCTTTGGTAGTAGGTGTTTATATTGGGGGAGGCTGTGCATGTGGTGGGGGCAGGGTGTGTATGGGAAATCTCTGTACCTTCCTCTCAGTTTTGCTGTGAACCTTAAACTGCTCTAAAAATATATACATAAAATACTAATTTAAAAAAAGAATATTGTCTACTTTCTAGGTAAATGAGTTAGAAGATGAAACTCAGGCTCTTCAGCCTTTAAAAGAGCTTCATTTATTCCAAAATTTCCCAAACAGATTTAACATTGACTCTATCTGAAACATTTACACTCACATTTTTCAGTGGAAAACACCTGCCTTGTTTCATCAAATAGCCTTTGAAAACCCTGGTCACTGGTATGCAGGCCCCCACCTTCCTTCTGAGGAAGTGGGGGTGGGCAGTTGGAGAGCTTCGAGGGGGACTGAAGTACCCTCTCTGCCTGCTGCCTTTTCTAAAAGCAAACAAAAAAAAGCAAAAAGTCCAAATGCTGTGGTCAGATATCAGAATGAGTTGTATTTAACTGTAGCCATATTCCTTACATCACTGATATCTGGAAATACATGGACATTCGTGGGGGGCAGGTCTCAGATTTGTGTTTTGCATCTCTTCCCATTTGATTCATTTTTCCGTCCTAGATAAGTCTGCCAGTCTTCTCCTTGCTAACGCTTAAGCTATGTTAGATTTAGTCAATGCCAATATTCCTTTAAAAACAAGCAGCCAGCATTTGTAGATAACTCCTTGCAGGAAGAAGTTAGGAATCTAGAAGGAGGAAGAGGGGTCAGCATGGCTACTTGGCAGATAGCTTGGGACCCCGCAGGCTCCAGGTGGCCTCGCTCCCCAGCTTCTCTTTCTTTCTCTAGTTCATTTCTGGGCCCTCTGTCTGACTTTGCTGTTCTCAGAAAGGAGCTGCAGCTCCCTAGACACCCTAGACAAGGCCTGACACAACTCAGAATGTTGGGAATGTGAGACGTGCCCCACCCAGTGTTGGATTCTAGAAAGCACTGTGGGGAGGAGCTGCACACACCCTGGGCAGAAGGTCGAAAGGTTGGAAGGATGCTCCTTATTTACTTTCTCCCCCTCCTGCTCAGCCTCTTAAAGATAAGTCCTTCTCATGCACTCTGCACCCTGTTTCCTAGGGGCCATGCTTATGAGGGACGTGGCCCTCCTGGTTGCACCTCATTGTTACCATTTAACCTTTCCTCTGCTTCCCTGCAGTTCAACATTCTGCAAGCTTTGACCCCTTTGAGGTCCTAAGTCTAATCTAATAGATTCTTCTAATTTCCTCCCACACATGGCAAGGATCTTAGAACCCTTTTTATTATTAACTGGCAAAGGCTCAGTTTGCCTCTCTTATCTGATCCTCTATTATTAAACATTTGCAAAACCTTTGTGGGAGAGTTGGTGTCCACTTCTCAGGTATGAGTCACAGGCAAAGACCCTGGCGTTCTGAGTCACTTGGGTCAGGAGTGAGCATGTGTAACGACTGGTCCATGATGGATGATTGTGGGCAGTGACCCTCTGTGAGGCCATGGCTTTTCTAGTCCTGGGGATGTTTCTGCTGGATCATGGCCTCCCTGTCTTCATTCGTCTTCTGGACCTGGTTAATATCTTCATTTGGTTACCTAGGATTACGGTGCAAATTAAAAATAATTTTTATGTGTATGTGTTTTCCTGAGCTGAACTTCCTGGCCCCAGAAGAGATGGAAGTGTGTCCTGGTCACATTTACACGCAGCATGATGAACTGAGGGACTTGGTGAGGATAAGCCTGCACTGCATCGAGGATATTATCCGCAGATTTCTGCTCTACTGATGTCCTAATGTGGCATTTGCTCATTCGCAGCGTGTTAGGAATAAGATGGCCAGGGGCTGGCCGTCCTGTGGCTGGCAAGAACTAGAGAAGCGGAGGCTGCGTCACGAGCACTGCAGACCAGACATGGATGCAGATCCAGCATGCTCGGGGTAGAAACACACATGAGCTGTGGAGTCGGTGACAATTAGATGTACAAAGATTGAGTTTACCTAGAATTGAAAGGGAAAAATGGAGGGTCTGCAACAAGCAGAAACCTTTGGAAATGGTGAAAACTAGACAGAGGCCACCAGCTCAGCCCTGCCACCTGGGAGCACAGGGCAGCTCCTCAGCAGCCAGAGCCACACGGCAACCATTGCACTCAGTACCATCCCGGAGGCAGAAGCTGCTTCATGACCCAAGATCACCAAGTCTGACCTCCATCAACGTGTTTCCAAGGAGTCTCCACCACACATTTTCCAAACCTGCTCTTGTGGTCGAATTATTAGGCCTCAGTGCTCGACAGGACTCCGAGTGGGGCTCATGCTGTGACTGTTTCTGCAAGTGCGATCAATCTTCCCAGCTTTAAACTGGCCATTGTGTTTGACCAGTTCTTTTCAATTAAGAGATGTTTGAGTATCTGCTGTGGCTGCTAATAATATTGTCAGTGAACTCGAAGTGAAGGCCCAGCTGTCACAGCTTTATGCTATGGCCCAGAGCTACATGTCTGTCAGCTCGTGGTCAGCCACATGTGTCCTGGTTCTGAGATGCCCACACAGCTGAGTGATGCCACGGCCCTGAGGGCCTCCCAGCCCTACACTGTGACCCTCGGAATGGCCTTCCTGGCTCTACTCCAGGCTCCAGAAATGAAAGACTCTGCCCCTACTAGCAGGAGCCTCCAAGACCCACACTGGCTGTTAAATGGTTGTATCTCACCCCTCCCTGCAGCACCCGGAACTTGTGCATAGGGAGTGTTTTGTAAACTGTGAGGCATGTTAGTGATCACATCTCACTCGCACTTGACATTCAGTGTGTCATGCTCCTCAGAGGGACACAGAAGAGGGCGAAGCATTCTGCTCTAGAGATAGACACACATAACCCCAGAAAGAGGGCCTGGGCCATTCTCTTCTTCCAGGGTGATCTCAGGGCTCCCCTGGCAGGCCCAACACTGCCTCCCAGGAGGCAGAGGCTCTCCCCAAGGTGGGCACTGAGGGGGAGGGGGACAGGGTGGGGAAGGAAGACAGGAGCCAGGGCGGGTCTCCTGGTGCTCTGAGGTAGCCTCACTGTCCTTGGGGTCTTCCTGTCTTAAAACAGGGGGGTTCTCTGTCTTCCTGGCATTGGGCATGCAGAGCTGCAGCCTTACTTCTTCTTCCCGCAGGAGGGGCCCTTCCGCAAATTGAACTGACCGAAGAACCGCTTAACAGGAGGAAAATGTTTATTTCATATACAGATGGCCAGCCTCACAGAAACAAAATGAAAACCCCAAAGAGGCAGTCAGACCTGGAGCAATAAATTTGTGGAGAAATACCGAGACAAAGGAAAAGGGTTTTGAGCTTCTAGGGGTAGTAAATGTTGAGCAGGTAAATATATGGGACACCAATGGAAGATAAGGGTTATTTAGTGATGTTTGTGCCCATCTTGGTGCTGGCTTTCCCTCTTCTTCCTGGAGAGGGGGTTTATGGCAATGCTCATTTCTCAGAAGTTTCTGCTCTTAGTCAGATGGGAGAAGCTCCAAGAAAGCATCTTTCTGCATCTGTTAATTCTCGATGGCCTTCAGCTCAAGATACTCCATAGCCAATGTGGCATGTGGCAATGTGGCATGTGGCAATGTGGCATTTGGGGTGACATGTCTGCTCCCCTCACTCAGCAGTAATGAACACTCCATCCAGGGCTCCCCTCCCTGTATTTCAGGCTCCCCCACATCCCCACTCAGCTCCTGTCTATCTGACTTTGTCGAGCATGGCAGTCCTGCCCGAATGTCTCCTCTTTCCACTCTATCAACCCTAAGACCAAGTTATGAGGATGATTTTCATGTCTCATTCTGACCTTCAGTGCAAATCTTATAGCCTGTGTGTTTCACAGAAGGGAGCAGGGTTAAGAACAGGACTCGGGAATCAGACATTACTGGTTCTGAACCACTGGGACTGATGCTAACACGTGGGTGACCTTGGCAAGGTCGACTTCAGGGAGTCTTTATTTCTCTACATGCATAGTAAGATAAAGGTTCTGTGTGCATCCACATCAACACAGAGAGAGAAAACCAGCTACTGTTATTCTGCTTCTCAGAGTGATGAGTAATGAACACAAACCCTGCAGCTTCCTTTCTCCCTGAGGACCCTGGCCACGCTCTCAGTTTACCCATGACATGCTCTAACCTGGGCCTTCTCCTTTTGACTACAGCCCAAGTGCTAACTCCCTCCCCTGACATTCTGGAATCCTTACTGTAGCTCCTCCTTCACTGCTTTTTTTTTTTTTTTTTTATCATTTCTCCTTCCTAGATCTTAAGCCCCTCCAGGGACCACAGGGCCGAAGGGGACCATGTGCCATACCTTTTGCTGTTTCCAGTGGATGGCATTGCTCTACACATGGGCACAGCTACCAGTTTTGTCTGTGCAGTGCTCCTGACTTTGGAGTGGGCATGGGTTTCAGTTTGGGACAATGGCTGGTTCATCTTCCAGGCCATATAGTATCGCCCCAAGGAATAGGAAGGGGTCCAACTTGGGTGAAACCCCTTCCCCAGTATTAGTTACATAAGGTCTGCATGAGAGAAGCTCCATCCTAAATTGTGAAGCTGAGAGCACCTTCCATGGCTCTGGCCCTGCCCCCAGCTCCCACAGCAGGTGACAGGATACTGCAGGACAGGGTAGGATGATGGATGTGCTCTTGTCTGTGGATTCCATAGCCTGGAAGCCTGAATGTGGGACCCCAGCCCTCCACTCCTGTCTTCCTGGCCTCTGTCCAGCAGCTCTGCACCCAGCAGGCCAACAGCACCCACCTGCAAACTGCATCCCCAGGTTCGTGCTGGCTGTCCACTGCTGTGCGTGGCTCCAGGAGCTCCAGAGCTGAAGAGCACAGCCTCAGGGATACTTAATGCCTGCCTCCTCCTCTCTCTGAGGTAAAACATGGCCTTCAATTAATATGATTTACTTAACACAGATTTTTAGAAATATAATCATTGGGTCAAAGTCTGTTTTTGCTATGACTTGTGCAAGTTTTCCCCAAGAACTTTGCCAATTATATGCTCACCAGCAATAGCGGAAAGTGGTCATTTTACTACTTACTTAGTATGGGATGTTTCTTCTTGTCATTAATCTATTATCAAAAATCATAGATCAGGAATTGATTTCAGTTTTTAAAATTGACAATACGTTACACACCAAACATTATTTAACCTTTCGGTCGGTTGAACGTGAAATTGTTTATTTTTCTTTTCTTTTTCCTTTCACTCAACAAATATTGAGGTTCATGTCCTGAGTTACATTCAGTGAAGAGAACTGCTCAGGCTTACAAGGAATAATTAAGAGAGATCGGTGCATGCTATAAGTAGATGAGATCTTTTATTAAATAGATGGTTAAAGTCTATATGACACGAGGAAGATTGTCCCCTGAGGGATGCAGGAATTTGATTCTTCTCCTTTCTTCAGTGACCTTTATTTTTGCACGCTATGCAGAGAAGCCTCCTTCTCTTCCCATTTGCTTGGAGAAGAATCTGAAGACCACTGGTGTAATTCCTTGTACAATATTAGTTTATGTTACTGCACTTTACATCCTTAAATCAAAAAATCAATGACCACATGGTTTGAAAAAGAGTTAAGGAGTTATAAAACAAAAACAAATAAGCAAAAACAAACAAACAAAACCAAGATTAAGGCAGAGTGACTGAGTGGATGCTAATTTTTTAAAGTACCCAGAAAAGGAGTCTTTTGTAAGTGACATTATTTTGTGGATGCTCTCTCAGAAGGCCCCGTGGGACCTAGAGAGTCTCTCCCATTTGAACACAGATTGCAGGGGACCCCGCAGGCTAACATCACACCTTTGACTTAAATTACATTTCCAGATGCCTCTGTAATTTTTTGCCTTATTACAACCAAGAAGCTGTTTTATAGAATGTCTAAATCGCCCTCAATCTGCTCTGTGTGTCTGGGTAAATGTAGCTTGTTTTAGCTTCATAAAATGTTGCTTCCCTCTTGTTTTTCAGCTACTCAAAATTTGAGGTCAGCAAACTGACCTTCCCTGTCCAGATGGCAAGTAAAGATGATGTAGATGCTGTTTTATCTTTTTTTTTTTTTTTTTTTTGAGTAAAGCCACGCACTAGGCGTTTTTATGATTGCCCCCAATTGGGTTACATGATTGAAATCCACTTAGCTTGAGGATAGCAGGTGCTTTTGGTTTTCCTGAGCTGGCTCCATATTCTTTTTTTAAACCCTTTTAAATATATTCTTTCTGCACTCCAAATGTAGATTTCCCTATAGTTTTGGCTTCAATTCTTTTCCCTTCTTATTCTCTTCCTGGGGAATCTTAGCTAATCCTAAGGCTGCAGCACATTCTTCAACAGAAGTTGCCCGTGCTTTTTGAGTGCTGCCCCCCAGTTGGAATCAAACCAGTTCAACACTGAGAGTCAGTAGCATGAGAGGTCCAGCCAGGGATGGCAGGCTTGGATACTGGCTCCCTAGTTTCCTGGCAGTGTCACCCCAAGGCAGGGTGCCCCCACATGTTAAATTGGAGCCATAGAAGAATCTGCCTCAGGGATATTTGAGAATCACATGCAAAGTGCATAGAAGAGCACCAAAGAGAGAAAATTCATGCCAAAGAGGGTGTCAGCTGAGGTTGTTACTGACATGATTCCTTCAGCCCTACCTCTTTCCTCGAATTTCTTTCTGTAACTTCCAAGCCAAAGACCTAAAAAACAAAGTCCTAATTTTCTAAGTTGAATTAGTGGAGGGCATGGATTTTGGGATCCAGGAGTACTTGAGTGCCATATGAGTGCATATGGCAGGAACACAGAGTTTCTCAGTGTAAACAGTGATCTAAGAATTAAAGGTGTCAAATGACATAACTCGCTACCTCAAAAGATAGGAGCTCCCCAACCCTGAATGTGTTCAAGGTCTTCAGGCTCTTGAGAAGTATTTGGAGTGAATTCTTGTATTCAGTTAGATGACCTCTGTGATCCCTTAAAAATCACAGCCTGACCTCGGCTGAAGTCAGGCCCTTGACAGTGGCTAAGCCATCCTGGAGTATTCCAGCCAAAGGACACAGAGAGGAGGCCTCACATTCAGTCTCGCTTTAGATTTCCTGCTGCACTTGGGCACCCAGGGCACAGAGCAAAGTTAAAATAATCCTGCCAAGCTGAAGAGATTATTGCACGTTTCTCCATTTGTTTAACCTCTCTGGTTGATTTTTATTTACTTTCTTGATTTGAAGTAATTGAAATTCGTGACATTCTTTGTAAAAGCACAAAAAGGGGGACTAGGAATAATTTAAAGATGTAACATACATTTGTATTTTTACGCCATTTCTTTTCAATCCAACATTGATGTGAGGGGCCCTGAAGAAATTCTTTTATAAACAACTAAAACATACATATTTTTTTTGTTGTGCTGAAATTTGACAGCAGTATATAATTAAATGATTTTTTTTTCTTACTAAAGTTATAGAAAAGCATTCCAAAACATTGGAATAAGAAGAAAATTTTTTTTAAATATCCAAATCCTACTACCCTAACACATTTAACATTTTGGTAGGTTTTTTAAAAATGTTTAAAATACTAGATAATTGCAGCTCTATTTACAATAGCCAGAACATGGAAGCAACCTAAGTGTCCATCGACAGATGAATGGATAAAGAAGATGTGGTACATATATACAATGGAATATTACTCAGCCATAAAAAGAAATGAAATTGAGTTATTTGTAGTGAGGTGGATGGACCTAGAGTCTGTCATACAGAGTGAAGTAAGTCAGAAAGAGGAAAATAAATACCGTATGCTAACACATATATATGGAATCTAAAAAAAAGTTTCTGAAGAACCTAGGGGCAGGACAGGAATAAAGACACAGACATAGAGAATGGACTTGAGGACACGGGGAGGGGGAAGGGTAAACTGGGATGAAGTGAGAGTGGCATGGACTTGTATATACTACCAAATGTAAAATAGATAGCTAGTGGGAAGCAGCCGCATAGCAGTGGGAGATCAACTCGGTGCTTTGTGTCCACCTAGAGGGGTGGGATAGGGAGGGTGGGAGGGAGACACAAGAGGGAGGAGATATGGGGATATATGCATACGTATAGCTGATTCACTTTGTTATAAAGCAGAAAAGAACACACCGTTGTAAAACAATTATACTCCAATAAAGATGTTAAAAAAATACTAGATAGGTAGATAGATAAACAGAAGATAGAAATGGATGTTAAAATCTTTATATGTGTTTATTTGTGTGTGTATATATATATATATATATATATATATATATTTACACACACACACCATATCGATAGCTAGCTAGATAGATGTAAAAGGATATTAGACACCTTTTCCATGCCCGACACTGCACTCAGGAGGCCCCACAGTCCTGCCCTGCAGAATGATGCTCTGTCAAGTTCAGAGAGGTACTGCCCCCAAATCTGCTGGCTCACTTCCTCATTGCAGGACATGCTGATTAGTCTCTTTTTCATGTGACAGAACACTTCGATATACAATCTCTTCTATGTTTAGAACTGTTTCCTTTAGATAAATTTCCAGAACTTAGCATGGTTTGAGATTGGATATTTCTTAAAACTTTAAATCTGCTTCACCTTTATTAGCTTACTCCCTGCTGGAGCTGTGGCTGGGGATCGAGGGTGGGGTTCACGGAGAGTCAGAGCTCAGACTGCCCCCTGTGCTCCCACTGCTGGTCCCCTATCCCCCAGGGTGAACGGTTAATGGTTAAGGTGTGTCTTGCTGAGGGAAGGGGTTCAGTAGTGTCCCATGTTTGCATCCTCACTTTGCCAGCACTGAGAGAAATAAAACACAGAAAAAAGCAGCTTTCAGCCAAGCTGTTAAATTGAAATCGGATTTTGGTGTCTCTACGTACAGAATCATTTTCTTAGAAACGCTGAAATAATGAGTTGTGTTAACCCACCTAACCAGCTGCTTAGGCAGTAGTTTTTCGAGAACCTCAATAGTGCATAGTTTTACCTACCCTAAGCCTCCCTAGGAAGTGGGTACTCACCTGAGCCTGACTTTTCTCTGACCCAGACTGGCAGTGCCAGCTGATGAGGCAGCATCCAGTTGTTTGTGTTAAAGCCCAGGGTAACCCAGCAAGGACCTGCCTCCCTCTGTGCCTCAGTTTCCTCACCTGAATGTGAGTAGACTAGACATGAACAGTTATTGCAGCACCCTTCCCTGCCTTAGCAAAGAATCGCCACAAAGGGAATGATGAAGAGAATGTATGTTTTCACAGTTTTATTGAGATAAAAATGACATAACGTATAAGTTTAAGGTATATGGTGTGATTTGATGTGCTTACACATTACAAAATGATCACCAAAGCCTTAGCCAATACCCCCATCTCATCACATAGTTACTATTTCTTTTTTTGTGGTGAGAACATTTAAGATCTATTCTTTTAACAACATTCAAGTATATATTGGGTTGGCCCAAAAGTTTGTTCGGGTTTTTCCATAAGATGTTACAAAAAACCTGAATGAATTTTTTGGCCAACTCAATAATAAACTATTGTTAACTATAGTCACCATGCCCTACGTTAGATCCCCAGAATTTATTCATCTTATAACTGGAAGTTTGTACCCTTTGACCATCTCCCATTTCCCCCAACGCCCAGCCCCTGATAACAACCACTTTACTCTCTGTTGTGATGAGAAAGTATTCCATCTCTAATGTATTTAAGATGGAAAGAGAAGGCTGAGAAGTAACAGACGAGATTATTTCTAAGTCCATACAGAGTGTAACATTTGCTCATGCTGTGGATTTAGGAGTGATTTTAGTGGATTCCATATATCATTTTAGCAGTGCTGTTCATGAGCTTAATGCAGCTCCTTTTCCATTCAGAAAGCACAGCATTTCATAGCCGTTTCTGGAGGAAGCATTATTCAAAATGATGATAAGTTTCCTTTATAGAGGAGAGAAACATTTTCTTTCAGTAATTGGAAATGGCCATCTGGCCGCAGTGTGAACTCCCTGTGTGGGGACCAGGGCAACCATTCTGCCACCCCTGGAAGCCCTCACCCCTCTCTATTCTTTCACAAAGACTAATAAGGTTTTTTCTTTCATCCTTCAGGGTATGCTCACCAGCCCATTTATCTAGTCACTCAGAATCAAATGTTTTATTCTTCCTGTTTCTATCGTCTTAATTCTATTGTCTTAAAATAATCACATCTTAGTTTACAGGCTAATATAAAAATATTTTGAATTAGAAACAAAAATTGGAATTTTGAAAGTCCCCTCCTGTCTTTCCTATGACAGTGCCCGTATCTTACAGCACGGGGCCTCTGGCTTCTGGGACACTGCTCTGCAGGTTGTAGAATCACAGCCCCCACTAGGAGAGTTTTCAAAGTGGATTCCAAGCATTTCTCTGGCTTGTGGGAGTCCACCTTTCCCCACTGCCCAATGCTTCAGTCTAAGACTTTACTTCCAAAATCTAAATATATTTGCTTGTAGATGAAGATTCATTGTAAAATTTGTTTTTCATTCCTGCCTGCCTGAGGAATAATAATTTAAATCAAATGCTAGGCTTGTGAGTTGTCAAGATTCTCTCCACCTTTGCAACCATCTTTGTCCCATCCAGAGAGATGAAGATTAAAACATGGTAACCTTCAATCTTCCAACTAACATCACTTTGTGGAGGACAGCCATGTTCCAACCCTAATGCCCCAGAAACAGCATGATGGACTTTGCAGCCTGTCTGGTAAAATGCACCTGGAATTACCCATTGCAGTCTAACTTGTGTGCTTTTTCTGCTCTGGGTCCTAGAGAAGCCCTCCAACAGAATGTAGCTCTGAGAGGGTACTGGGATTCACAGGATACCTGTGGGGTGCTGCGAGTGGAGAGAGGGTCTGAAGCAAGAGAATCCAGGTCACTGGAGCTTCAATGGGACAAAGCAGAGCCCAGAAGAAAGGGGTGGGGCCCAGAGCCTGTGCCTAAGGCTACTGGCTGATTTGGTGCTCCACTTGGTGATTATGTCCACTTTTGAGAATTTATTTTCTTTAGAAGAAGCCAGCAGGCAGACACAGGCACAGAGAGGGCAGTGTGGATGCATACACGCTGGGAATGTGCTGTCGGGTGGAATCCTGGAAAATCGGGCAGCGGCGGTGAAGGCCCTAGCAGAGAGGGGCTAAAAGTAACAGCTGCCATGGCGTGAGTTGGTGGAGGGGGTGGAAAGAGCGCCAGGGAAGAGGACAGGGTGCTCCAAGGTTTGGAGGCTTGGGCCTTGGGGATGTTGCAGGAGGCATGAGTCAGGGTGCGTGTGTGAGCTGCTCACTCCAACAGTTAGGGATTTGAGGAACAGGGTCCAGGGATGTCAGGAGCCGAGGTGGATGCGCTTTCAGGGACTGAGCACGCCGGGAGAGGACGACTTGCACCTTGCGCTTTGTTGCGGCCACAGCAAGACCTTGCCCCTCGGTGTAGGAGGTGGGGAGCTCACTAAGTTTGCGGCAAGCCTGACGGGCGGTGCCGCCCATGCTGACAGTGAACAAGCAAGCTGGCTGCACGATGCATGAGGACACGCTGGTAAGTGCACAGCTCTTGTCCCAGCTTGTGCCACCCTGCACGGCGTGCTAATGGGCTGCCATCTGGACACTCGGAGCTCCAGATGGTGAATTCCCCTGCATAGGGGTGTTGTGCAGGGGAGTTTGCTTCCATTTTTAGCTAATGTATTCTACCAGGGAAACCTTTCAAGTTCATGGAGCTCCAAGGCTCCATACCTCTCCTGACCAGCGGTCATGTTCCCTTTACCCTTGGGGAGATGAGGACAGAGGAATGCTCACCCGATTTATGCTGGGCACCTTGACCATTTATTCATAGCCAGCATCTCCCTTTATACCTTATTTTATCCCCTGGGAAAATGGGGCCTCAAGGGATGCCAAGGGATGCCAAGGGATGGGGTATACATTCTCTCACATCAAATATTTGTTAAAGAAGACTTGTACCATACCTGTGCTTGAAAAATAATATAGATATTGAGACAATCATTTAATAATTCCAGCCTACCAGTTATGCTTTTCTTCATGATCTTATATGACATATGAAACTTTCATTTATAAAAGTATAATTAGGAATAAATGCTTTTAATTTTTACATAGTTTTATAATTTTAAATGCTCAAATAGATTAACTATAATGTTTACTATATTTTCACAAATAAATACAACATTTTAGCACCAATTAATACACATTGTAATACAGAATTCTGAACTTACTATACATCAACCCTATAGAATGAATCTGAGATACATTATGATGATAATTGCTGAACAAGAACTACAGACCAAATGAACTAGATTTTATATTATTTAGTTTATTTCCACATGTATTGACTGTCTTCTACCTGTCAGAATGTCGTGCTACACTCGAGAGGCATGTATGTGCCCAGAGTCTGGCATGGATGGTTATCCATAGTCATTCTCCTTACTTTGTTCTAGATGTTACTCCTCTCACTATGACTTTTTTTTAATTGCACATTTTTCCCCTTAGAAATACTTGTTCCCCATGCAAAATGAAGCATAGGCTTTTATAATTTGTGTGTGTTTGTATAGTTTACCTATGTTTTTTTCTAAACTATTTGCTACTTTTTTTGTTTGGTTGTTGGTGGTGGGTTATTTGTGTATTTTGTTTGTGTGTGTTTGTTTTTGTTTTTTGTGAATAGGTATCTTCTGCCTCATTTCATTCTTTAATAGTGAAGAAAATAATTATCCCAGCCCTCTTTGGAAGCTGCCATTTGAAAATAAGAAATTCTTCTATAGTGGTCTTATTCATTAATTTTTACTTTTGGTTTTAAGCTATTAAATGACATAGCACTGTATTTTTTGTGTATCCTAAAAATATATTTTACAAATTACAGACCTGGACCTAACCATCCTGTTGTAACCTGTCATTAACAACTATAAAGTGCTGTGCAGGGAGCAGTAGAGCTCAATTCTAGGTCATTGTTTTGGTCCTTTGCATAGTGAATGCAGTTTTAAAACTTTATTTTAAGTGATTGGACCAAATTTTAAAAATCTGTGTGAGTGTGTGTGTGTGCGTGTGTGTGTGTGTGTTTTATTCTTAAATTAAAGAGAATTCAAGAAAATTGAAAAGCCTTTAATATACCTAAACATTCTACATGAAATATCAAATATCCAAGTCTCATACCCATGTTTCCATGTTATATGCACACCAGTGCTACATGTATTTGAATGAATAAACTAAGAACTTTTAAAGTAACCTTTATACACTAAATATTTTTCCAAACATCTAAATTTTTTAAATCCTATATGGAAAAAAAATCCTGTATGTTCAATACTATATGCTCAGGAGAACAACATAATCATAGTTAAATTAATAATAACTAAACTCAAAAAAAAGGACTTATGGAGCCATGAGACCATATCCTTTCTTGATAACTTTGGAGGCTACTTGAGCAGTATACAGTTGTCCCTCAGTATCTGTGGGAGATTAGATCCTGGACCCCACCTCCTGTGGATGCCAACATCTGAGGATGCACAAGTCTCATATAAAATGGCGTAGTATTTGCACATAACCTACACAATCCTCCCATATACTTTAAATCATCTCTAGATTACTTAGAATGCCTAATACAATGTAAATGCTATGTAAATAGTTGTAAATACAATGTAAATATTATGTAAATAATTGCCAGCATGGGGCAAATTTGAGTTTTGCTTTTTGGAACTGTATGGATTATTTTACTAACATTTTCCATCCATTGGATGGTTGAATCTGTGGATATGAAAACCTGTGGATATGGAGGGCTGACTGTATTTTCCTTTGATTTCAGAACATTCCATTAAGCTCACCTGCTAAAGGTATTATGCAATGGGAAGGGGAAAAGGACTTTAGAGGCAGAAGAGGAGGGCGTGGTTCTATTCCAAGGAGATGTTAGACTTTAATGAAATCAGCTGTGAATTTCTAAATGTCATTGCTATTTTTCATGAATGTGAGCTTGAAAACCCAATTTTGTTACTTAAAAAAATCTTTTGGCAAAGAAAGACAGCAGCTGGTCAAGGTTGCCATCCTAGAACCCTCCTTAATATCCTGGATGTGGACATGAAAATAAGAGTTTCAAGCTTATAGTCATCTTCTCTTAAAATAATTAATTTGCTTGATATGGTAACACTTCATGTTTTGCTTGGTAGACAGAGAATATCTAAATTGTTTTGACTCTTCCACAGCTCTATGAAGGAAAGAATAATCCAATTATCTAAGCTTTGCAAAACATATTAAAAAACTTTTATCTTAGCAAAGATTCTACGTCATCAACTGATCTAAGTAATAGATGGGAAAACTTTAATACTACTCTTGTTTACCTGAGGTTTGCAAGAGTTTCTCATACAAAAATTCAATTTTTATGTCAATAAATAATAAAGCTGACTACACTATAAATCGTAGTGGGCCTCTTACAACTGAGGAAAAAATAAGTTTATAGTGAAAATGAACTATAAGAAGTGAAACAATTTTAGATTAATTTTCTCAGGGAAAATGGACACATGCTTTATGATAATAACTGTTGCTGTGTTAAATGGAGTAAAATCCAATTTCGTTGCAGGAAACTCTGTATGTCATAATTCAGTCTAACTTTGAGCTTAGAAATGGTGTTCAACCACCTGGAATATGGATTGAGGGCAGATTCTTCAAACTTAAGATAACTCTCCAAAATAATAGAGAATGAATTTGATTTATGTTAAATTCAATATGTACTTAAATAATCGATTCTTTTCATGCCTCTGGCCTGAAATGCAGTGGAGTGTGGTCCAAGCAGTTGTCATTTCATCTGGATCCACCAGGAGCCTCCTTCCTGCCTTATGCAAGAACCAAGGTCTTCCTGTACATTTGTACATGGCCACTTACTGGATGGGATCACGATCCTTCTGGACTGTGGTTGGGGAATAAAAGGACAGCTGGGCGGTGTGGTGGACAAAGGACGAGACCCAGGGTGCACCAGTGGTGACTCTGTGCCTTGGACATGAATTGTGGCAACTCTTTTGTCAGGCCACGTTCTAAGTGCTGAGACTATAGAGAATATTCCTAAAAATTCTGTTTATGACCATCCAACCTTGACTTGGAGGCAGGAGGCAAGGAGACATAGATGAAAAGGGGAAAGGCCATTCTCTCTTGTTTGATGAATATATTTTGACACAGAATACGTTATGAGTCTAAATTATTCTCTACTAATAAACAATTTCAGTGAAAAAAGGATACACTGTATTAAATATTCCTTGCTGAATAAACTATTGAAGAGAATAGTTAGGTCCATGGCGGTTAAGCTCATTCTCTCTCCCTATATCCCAAAAGTAGTGAATTGATGAGAAGACTGCTATCTCCTTTCTGATGCACTGGAGGTGGAGGGGGGTGCTGTGTTAGTCTCAAAGGGCCCTGCTCACCTGGGTAGGACTACAGAAAAAGCACAGGAGGAAGCAGACAGCCCTCTTCGAGCACCAGTCCACGTGAGTGATGCCTGGTCCTGCAGCAGCTCCTCTTGCCCCTGGAGTGGGAGAGATGGGAGCCTGGGCTGAGGAGAAGCAGTGAGGTATGTTGGCTTGCCTGGAAGTGTGAGAGCCTTTCATCTCTGGCTGTGTAGAGGACTGGGGGCTGTGTTTATTTATTTATTTATTTATTTATTTTTAAAGAGATAATATTTTATTTATTTATTAATATCTTTATTGGAATATAATTGCTTTACAGTGGTGTATTAGTTTCTGCTTTATAACAAAGTGAATCAGTTATACATATACATATGTTCCCATATCTCTTATACCCACACACCTGTTTGTTAGGTTTCCATTAAAAAAAAAAAATCCTGGGGCTTCCCCGGTGGCGAAGTGGTTGAGAGTCTGCCTGCCGATGCAGGGGACATGGGTTCGTGCCCCGGTCCAGGAAGACCCCACATGCCACGGAGCGGCTGGGCCCGTGAGCCATGGTTGCTGAGCCTGCGCATCTGGAGCCTGTGCTCCGCAACGGGAGAGGCTGCAACGGGAGAGACCACAACAGTGAGAGGCCCGTGTACCGCAAAAAAAAAAAAAGCCTGGTTGTTTTTATTTAGCTGACTCTTAAGAGCAAGCATAGAGAAGTGGAATAGGGTGTATGTTACAGTCACCTCATAGATACCATAGGCTTTCACATTTATTTCTCACAGTTCTGGAGGCTGGAAGTAA
Organism: Hyperoodon ampullatus; assembly: GCF_949752795.1. NCBI lineage: Eukaryota > Metazoa > Chordata > Mammalia > Artiodactyla > Ziphiidae > Hyperoodon > Hyperoodon ampullatus. The sequence continues at coordinate 72,528,869 of NC_136916.1, forward strand.
GAGATCAGGGTGCCAGCATGGTCAGGTTCTGGTGAAGGCCCTTTCCCTTGTTTATAGATGGCCACCTTCTCACTCTGTCCTCACATAGTAGAGAGAGATCTCATGTCTCTTTCCCTTTACATAAGGGCACTAATCTCATCTTGGAAGTTAATCTCACCCTCATGACCTCATATAACCCTAATTATATCTCAAAGGCCTCACTTCTAAATACCATCAAATTAGGAATTATAGTTTCAACATATGACTTTGGGGAGAACACGATCATTCGGTCCATAGTGGTACATATGCATAAGTGAACCCGCGCCATGAACGGTTTTCTACAAAATTCACCAGACACCTATACTGTCACTAGGGAGCCTGACTCAGAATGTTGACAGAAAATAGGGTTAAATGTTGACCCCATTCAGGGTTTTTATGTTTCGTATAAATTGTGAAGCTGTTAGGCAAAATGTGAAAATATGCATTCTGTGTAAATTTTTATTTTGTATACCCAGTAAAATGAGTAAATTTATTTCAATTTAAGGTATCTATATTGTACGACATGAGGAATACAGCCAATATTTTATAATAACTATAAATGGAATATAATCCTAAAAAATTGTAAATCACTATATTGTACACCTGTAACATATAATATTGTACAACAGGTATACTTCAATAATTTTTTTTTAAATTTACAATATCACTTTTCCACCCTTCTTTATATATTATGAACCACGCATTTGTAATCCAGAAAAACCTCTCTAGACCACAGAGCTTTAGAGATGAATATCCCTATATCTTTCTTTCCTTTTTTTCCCCACTAGTCTGAGAAGATAAAAAATAAGAAATAAAATCCTATAATTATGTCAAAAACAAAACCAAAGATTATTTAGTACCAGCTACTTCTGTCTAATTCCATTCTGTTCTATTATGTTTAGTCCTGTGATATTTGGTTGATGGAATACTGTACTGAGAAAGCTTATAATTATGTAAAAAAAAAAAAAAACAAGCCCCCTGGATCCCACAGTGGAATCCCCCTGGAACCTGTGCCACATTCTCTCCAAGCCTAGCCTCATGCTGTAGCACAGCAAAGGTGTGGCCTGGAACCCCCATCCCAGACCTGCCATATTTTAGCTGTGTGACCTATGGACATGGGTTAGCTTATCTGGAGCTCAGTCTTCTTATTTGTAAAATGGAAATACCTTCTCCCCAAGGTTGCTATGAGGAATAGATGTGTTAGTGCTTTTAAAGCCTAGCTCTTGCTTGCTTAGTAACAAGCAGGTCAGGTGGGTGGGTCTGTATCCTCCTCTTCCGGGAACATTAACCTGAGGAAGGACAGGATGCACCCTTGGATCTAGGACCGTGGTGTTCTGATCCAGCAGTGCTGGGAGGAAGTGCTCTGAGTTAATCATCTTCTGGTTACTAAGTTGGTGTCTCTTTCAGAGAATTTTTCACTTAGTCAATTGTGGAGTCTTTATATTGAGGCTTTCCAGCTTATGTTATTGAGTAGTAAAAATTCTGACCCGTGTACAATGGAACTCCCTTGTGAGTAATATGACCACTAGGAAGCACAGTAACCCCATTCAAAAGAATGTTTGGGTCATTAAGGCCTGCTTCCAGGACCCTGAGGGAGGTGACCTGGGCTCCAGCCACTGGAATCGCAGCCTCTTTTTGAGAGCAGTCATAAACTCAGCCCTTGGGGGTAATCCCCCCAGGAAGTGTCAAGGTGACCAGCATGATGAGGGAGAGGGGGACACTGTTGGGTCAGCAGGGAGATGATTTTTTTTTTTTTTTTTTTTTTTTGCGGTACACGGGCCTCTCACTGTTGTGGCCTTTCCCATTGCGGAGCACAGGCTCCGGACGCGCAGGCTCAGCGGCCATGGCTCACGGGCCCAGCCGCTCCGCGGCATGTGGGATCCTCCCGGACCGAGGCACGAGCCTGTGTCCCTTGCATCGGCAGGCGGACTCTCAACCACTGCGCCACTAGGGAAGCCCTATGTTTTGTTTTTTTGAGGCATGTGGGATCTTAGCTCCCCAACCAGGGATTGAATCCGCACCCACTGCATTGGAAGGCGAAGTGTTTAACCACTGAACTGCCAGAGAAGTCCCCTCTTTTGTTATTTTTAAAACATATAATATGCTTTTTTTCCTAGTATTTTTTATTCTTGCTGTCTTTTTCTTTTTAAATCTGTGCTCTTGAAGTTATTTCAGTTTTATCGAGGCTCTGTTTTAATTTTTGTCGTGTCCCTTTTTCTCTAGCTTTATTCAGGCATAACTTACATACAATAATATTTGCTAATTTTAGTATTCAGTTTATTCATATTTAACAATTGTACATAGTCACCAAGCAAGATATTGATAGTTTCATAAGCTCAGAAAGTTTCCTTGTGCTCCCCTGCAATCCATCTTCTCCATTGATCCTTAGCCCCAGTCACTGATGTGCTTTTTGTCACAATAGTTTTGCCTAGCCTGGAATTTTATAGAAATGGAATGATACAATAAGTACTTGTTTATAGTTGACAGCTTTTACTTTATGTCATGTTCTCAAGATTCATCCAGGTTGTTGTGTATGTCAATAGTTTTTTCTTTCTTGTTCTAATTAAAATTTTATAGTGTAGGCATACTACAACTTGTTTATCCACTCACCACTTGATGTACATTTGGGTTGTTTCCACTGTTTAGATATTATGAATAATGCCACTCTGAACATTTACATACAAGTCTTTATGTAGACATATGTCTTCATTTCTTTGGAGTAAATTCCAAGGAATAGGCTTGCTTGATTTGGATGGTAAGTGTATGCCTAAGTTTATACTGACAAGTTATTTTTCAAAGTGACTACACAATTATGTGTTCCTTCCAGCAATGCAGAAAATTTCTAGGTGTTCTGCACTTTCAGCAACACTTACCCTTGTCAGTCTTGTTAACTGTAGCTGTTCTAGTAAGTAGTTTGCTTTCATCTTCCCTGATAATAGTGACTTTGAACATCATGGATAGGATTGAATTTGGGTCTACAGGTTTTGTTGTTGTTGTTGTTGTTTAATTAATTTATTTATTTTGGGCTGCGTTGAGTCTTCGTTGCTGTGTGCGGGCCGTCTCCAGTTGCGACGAGCTGGGGCTGCTCCCCGCCGCAGTGCACAGGCCTCTCACTGCAGTGGCCTCTCCCCTTTCAGGGCACGGGCTCTAGGAGCACGGGCTTCAGTAGTTGTGGCTCGTGGGCTCCAGAGCACAGGCCCAGTAGTTGCACACGGGCCCAGCTGCTCCGCGGCATGAGGGATATTCCCGGACCAGGGCGCGAACCCGTGTCCCCTGCATTGGCAGGCAGACTCCTAACCACTGCGCCACCAGGGAAGCCCGGGTCTAGTTTTATTACTTTTTTCTTGTTACTCCTTCTGACTTTGTCCCTCCTTTTCTACAATTTTTGATTGTCTTATTATTGTCTTAATTTTCTTATACTATTAGACAACTTTATTTTTAAAGTTGTTTCATGTATAGTATTTTGAAGTATACTTTAGTGTTTGTTCTAGGAATTTAAAATCCTTAAGTTTTCACAATCTATTTATAATTAATATTATACTACTTCACACAAAATGTAGAAATCTTAAAATCATATAAGTCCATTTACACCTCTCCCCTGTACTTTATGCTACTGTTGTTCTATGTATGTGTACTATCCATGGGAAGGTATAATTTTTGCTCAAACTGTCACATATTTTATAAAGAAATTAAGACGAAAATGTAAAACATCAATATTTTTATTTACATAGATAAAAAAATTTTATCCTCTTCCAAGTTTTCATATATCATTTCTCTTGTACCTGAAGAATGTCTATTGCCATTTATTTTAGTTCCAGTCTTTTGGCAGTGAACACTTTTAGGTTTCTATTTAAAATGTCTTTATATTACATTAATTAAGAATATTTTCTGGGCTTCCCTGGTGGCGCAGTGGTTGAGAGTCCGCCTGCCGATGCAGGGGACACGGGTTCGTGCCCCGGTCCGGGAAGATCCCACATGCCGCGGAGCGGCTAGGCCCATGAGCCATGGCCGCTGAGCCTGCGCGTCTGGAGCCTGCGCTCCGCAACGGGAGAGGCCACAGCAGTGAGAGGCCCGCGTACCGCAAAAAAAAAAAAAAAAAAGAATATTTTCTCTTACATAGAATTCTTAGTCAATGGTGTTTTAGCACTTGAAATATGTTTATCCTCTTGCTTCCATAGTGAGGTGAAATCAGGGTTCAGTGAAATCATTCTGCTGTATATTAATATGCCTTTTATTTTTTGTGTGTGTTCAAGATTTTTTCTTTATTTCTAACATTTACTGGTTTGATTCCAAGGTACCTAGACAAAACCTTCTTTATGTTTAATGTGCTTGGAGATTCCCGTGCATCTTAAATATATAATTTTTTCTTTTATCCAATTTGACTAACTGAACATTATTTCTTCAAATATTTTTCTGCCCATACTACCTCTCTTTTCTTTTTTTTCTGAGACTTCAGTTGCACAAGTGTTGCAATCTAACCAGTCCCTAAGTCTTTGTACATTTTAATTTTTATTTATTTATACTTCAATCTTGAAACCTGTATTTGGGTTCATTGTTACTCTCCTCTCTCCTCTATATTATTCCATATTGAATGAAGAATATGAAAAATATTCTAACTAACTGTATTACAAATATATGAAACAAAAGGTGCAGGGGAAAACATAGTCACTTAACTAACTTTCTAAAAAGATGGAGTCTGTAAGACAAAAAAAAGAAAAAAGAAAAAACTAACAAAACCAAGACAAAAAAATACATAAGCACTGTGCTCTAGTTGGCAAAATTGTGTCTTAAATGGGTATGGTTTAAAATTTTGATACCACTATACAGGATATTAGAATTGAACATTTAAGTAGATTACAAATGGTGGGAGTCAAGTGTCTCATTGTCAGAAAACAGTTTACAGAGAAGAAAGAGGAGGAAGCTAGAATGATATACAGTGGTGATTATTTAGCTCAGTATGACCTAGTGTTTAGTTTAGCATAGATACCGATGGTTACATATAGGAATATTTGCAAATAAGTGTGTATACATAAACTAGAATACATATGCATATATTTCCTCATTCTTTCAACTAAGAGTGCCTAGAAGAACTGATGTAGCAATGAGAGTAACTGGTACTCAGATATTGGTTTCTAATACCAATCTCTAATAAAAGGACTCTAAACCAGGGTTTCTTAAAGAAATGGCTGATTCTAGGACTGGGGAAGGAAATATATAAAATGAGTCTGGAGTACTTCGTAGTATCAGAAAACAAGGAAGTTCTTAAGAAATATCACACATTGATGGAGGTATGTCATAGCATCATAGTGCACATGAGCCAACTGAAAGAGCACCCCATGGCCAGTGCTGGAAGAACTTGAGCCAAAACCCAATACAGTAGAATTAGATTATAAACCAAAGTATAAAATAAATATGGAGAAAAGGCAAATATTTCTTTCAGAAGAATTCCAAATAATTTATGGAGATACTCCCTACTGGGGGTAGAGGTTAACCCTTCTACCCCTACTTGAGTGTGAACTGGGCTTAATGACTTTCTTCCAAAAAATAGAATATTGAAAGAGGGCAAAAAAAATAACTTTACAGTGGAGAGACCTGACAAACATGACCTCATCCTGGTGACCAAGGTCAACATCAGCAGTGGTAAGTCATGTCGATAACATATGCCTTTGATATGATATATTGAGCATGGCATTATACCTCAGTGGTCTTCCTCCTCCAAACCATAACCCAAATCTAGTCATGAGAAAAACAAAAGACAAATAACAATTGTAGGATATTCTACACCATTCCTAACTAGTACTCCTCAAAACTGTCAGGGTCACCAAAAGCAAAGGAAGGCTGAAACTATTAAAACCAAGAGGAGTGTAATTAAACATGACAACTAAAAATGATGTGGAACCCTGGGTGGGATCCTGGAATAAGAAAAGGATACTAGGAAAAAACTAAGGAAAGGTGAATCAAATATGGACTTTAGTCAACAATAAAGAATCACTCTGGGTCCATTAATTGTAACTAATATGTCATACTAACGTAAGATGTTAATAATAAGAAAAACTGGGTAAGGAGTGTATGAGAATGCTGTATTATATTTGCAGTTTTTTAGTAAATCTAAAACTGTCCTTAAAACCTTTAAGAAAAAAATGAGAAAATATATTTACAGTTTGTTGAATTGCACAATGAATTATAGACGTCCTTATAACAACGGAAGTTCCATTTTCTTATAGCACTTTTCTCAGTAATTATAGTAATTATTAAGAAAATTTTATACATGTTCCAGAAATATATATATACACACACGCACACACAAGTGTGTGTGTGTTCTGTATTTGTTACCAAGCTGTTTGTACTAAAATTGCCAGGACTTTTGGCAACCTCATATAACAGTATTCTGACTATTCTAAAGTTAGACACAACCCAGTCTTATGAAAACAGGTCAATGGCTAATAGCTTTGGATTCCAGGATAAGGCTTTCCAAGGAACTTTAGATATTATTCATATTTTTAGGATCTTATGTTAACTTTATTATATGTATTTATGAATCTTAATACTTTGTGTATTAATACTTGTGCTATGCCTGTATGATATATTAGCTTAACCTTGGCTTTTGTGTTCAAGATTAATCATGAAAATCATTCCCTTCTATGATTTCTACCATATAATTGAATCCTAGTGAAACCAATCAACATGGCAGATGGGCTCATTTTAAATTATCAGTTTTCATTTAACTACAAGATAAAAAATTGAATTATGCAGTTCATTCCAGAAGCTTTTAGTTAATGAAAACATTCTACAGAAAAAGACTATTGTGTCCTTTTGTAGTATTCCAAATTTTGTCAAAATTATTGAACTCTTTTAAGGTGAACTGAAGAATAAACAAATGTATGTCTGGGGGTAGAGTTGAAATTGTGACCTCAGTTCATTCTACCACACTCAAATGTATCCATGAACTGAGGGGCAGTCTTCCGTTAAAGAACCCACACTCTTCATTTCTCATTGGTCCTCCTTGTAAGTATGTGAGAGGGAGAAAGAGATTGGTGTGGTGGTGCCTCCCCATGTATCTGACACTTCAAATGTATTTGAGGTATTTGTACACTGATGTTAGAATAGGTTATCTAACCCTAATTATTTCCTAGATAATAATCCATGTCAATTAGCTGAATTAAGGACTCTCTTGGATGTGCAGAGACTGGAGAGAAGCAACAATGTGAAAATCAACTTTCTGCAAGCTGTTACTATAGCTACCAGGATGCAGGTTTTTTCTATAACAGCAGCAAACAGAAGTGCTTTCAGACAAGGGAGAAAGGGAAAGGAATTCGGGGCTATTTCCATAGCAACAGAGAGATTTACTGATGTGGGTAGATTATATTTTTTTCTATCTAATAATGTTGACAGTAGTCAATAATTTTACAGGAGTACAAACAGCAAACTCTGATCCTGAACTAATGGTTTAAAGCACAAGACATGGAAACTGCATTCATTGAAAATGTCACTAAAGTCCAGAAGTAATGCTGTGAATTGGATGGCTGACACTTACTGAGGTGAAGGGATTAGTGACTGCTACTAATGTTGCCTTTTTTTTTTTTACTGCAAAATTCAGAGACAACTATTTTAATCTATTTGTACTAAACACTGTGTCAGGGGGATGGATGCAAGATATAGAATAAGTAGACATTAGAGAAGTGATATAATTGGAATTAGAGTTAGAATGTGTGAAGGGAATCTGAAAAGACTTGCAACATTTCATAACAAAGATCTGATAAAAAAGAGAAGTAGAATTGAAGCAGCAACCAGAGTGTGCTCACTGGGAGTAAAAGGAGAGAGACTGGAGTGCTGGAAGGCACTTTAGGGTTATGCATGCTCAATTTGCAAATTAAGTGTTAAAAGGCATTCATTCATGTGCATATTTATTGAAACTCTTCTATATGTCAGATACTATTTTGTAGTATGTCAGTGATTTAAACAGACGAGGATTCCTGTCTTTGGGAGCTGCATTCTCAAAGGAGAGTATAGACAATAAAAAGTAAAGATAATAAGAAAAGTATGTGTGGCTCTGTGTGTGTGTGTGTGTGTGTGTGGCAAGTGTTATAAAATAAAGAAAAATGAGCAGGATAAGGGTGTGAAGGTAGACTTGCAATTCAAGATAAAGTGTCAAGGTTGGCATCATGTAGGCAGTATATGAGGGAGTTAGCCAAGCTTATATCTTAATTTTTTATTATTTTTCTTATTCGGGTATAGTTGTTTTACAGTGTTGTGCTAGTTTCTACTGTACAGCAGTAGTTATCTATTTTTTACATATTAGTGTATATACGTCAATCCCAATCTGCCAATTCATCCCACCCTCCCCTTCCTCCCCTTGGTGTCCATACGTTTGTTCTCTACATCTGGGTTTCTATTTCTGCCTTGCAGACTGGTTCATCTGTACCATTTTTCTAAATTCCACATATATGCATTTCTATACAATATTCACTTTTCTCTTTCTGACTTACTTCACTCTGTATGACAGTCTCTAGGTACATCCACATCTCTACAAATGACCCAATTTCATTCCTTTTTATGGCTGAGTAATATTCCACTGTATATATGTACAACATCTTCTTTATCCATTTGTCTGTACATGGACATTTAGGTTGCTTCCGTGACCTGGCTACTGTAAATAGTGCTGTAATGAACATTGGGGTGCATGTGTCTTTTTAAATTATGGTTTTCTCTGGGTATATGCCCAGTAGTGGGATTGCTGTGTCATATGGTAATTCTATTTTTAGTTTTTTAAGTAACCTCCATATTGTTCTCCATAGTGGCTGTATCAACTTACATTCCCACCAACAGTGCAAACGTATCAATGGACAAAGGATTAATCTCCAAAATATACAAACAGCTCACGCAGCTCAATATCAAAAAAAAAAAAACCAATCAAAAAATGGGTGGAAGACCTAAATATACATTTCTCCAAATAAGACATACGGGTGGCCAAGAGGCACATGAAAAGATGCTCAACATCACTAATTAGAGAAATGCAAATCAAAACTACAATGAGGTATCACCTCACACTGGTTAGAATGGCCATCATTAAAAAATCTGCAAACAATAAATGCTGGAGAGGGTGTGGAGAAAATGCAACACTGAAGCTAATATATTTTAAACAAGAGCATCCCAGTAAGAAAGATGAGAACTGTCTTGACACTCTCACATGCCCAGATAATGGCAGATGATGACCAGAACCCAGTACCTTGTCCTCTGTATCCCACTGTCTTTCTATCCCTCAATTTAAAGCAATTGTCCACAATATAATTTTTTGCCACAATATAATTTTTTGTTCAGTTGTTCTAATGAAGAGGCTCTCAAGGGGTTGTCATTTGGGCCAGCAGCATCAATATCAACTGGGAAATTGTTAGAAATGCACTTTCTCAGGCCCCACTCAAAGACTCACTGAATCAAACACTCTGGATGTTGAGTTCTGTGTCCTTACATGCCTCCCAGATAATTCTGACAGCCAGTTATATAAATACCCTGCCCATTGTCTTCAGTGCCTTCCTTTGCTTCTGACTCTTTGGTCTATAAAATATTTTATTAATGAGTCCTAATTTGTCAACCACTATTCTAGTCCCCCAACATCCTGGTATTTTTTAATAATAAGAAAGTATTCAACAGCAGTTGTTCAGAATAGAGGAGACATAATTTCAATGTAGCCAGTGAAGACAGAGTGTGTGCTCAGAGGTGAAGGCCTGGCCAGGTGCTGTCCTAAAAAAGGACAAATGTAGGAACAGCCAGGCCCTGGGACACCAGTTCACCCAACTCTAAGGAAATTCTGGGTGGAAGGATCCCATTCATGGAGAAAGTAAGAGGATTTTCTAGAACCAGTCTGAAAGCAAAGTGACCCTGGAAAGAAAAATCCATCAAAAAGTCACTGTTGGGTCAATTTTCATCAAAATGTGGGGGAACATAGTTATTTAATTTTATTATTTTGTCTTCTTTTCTAATTACACTTCAACTTGAGGTGGGTAGGTACAAGGATGCCTTATATCATTTTATTTCTCTCACTTACTTATTAGTAGTCATTAGGTTTTGAACCATGTTAGACCTCCACCCTATTTTCCGTAACCATTTCAAAAGCAAGGGCTGAACAAACACATGAAAAGATGCTCAACATCACTCATCATTAGAGAAATGCAAATCAAAACTACAGTGAGGTATCACCTCACACCAGTCAGAATGGCCATCATCAAAAAATCTACAAACAATTAATGCTGGAGAGGGTGTGGAGAAAAGGGAACCCTCTTGCACTGTTGGTGGGAATGTAACTTAATACAGCCACTATGGAGAACATTATGGAGGTTCCTTAAAAATCTAAAAATAGAATTACCATATGACACAGCAATCCCACTACTGGGAATATACCCTAAGAAAACCATAATTCAAAAATCATGTACCACAATGTTCATTGCAGCACTATTTACAATAGCCAGGACATGGAAGCAACCTGTGTCCATCAACAGATGAGTGGATAAAGAAGATGTGGTACATATATATAATGGAATATTACTCAGCCATAAAAAGAAATGAAATTGAGTTTTTTATAGTGAGGTGGATGGACCTAGAGTCTGTCATACAGAGTGAAGTAAGTCAGAAAGAGAAAAACAAATATCGTATATTAACGCATATATGTAGAACCTAGAAAAATGGTACAGATGAACTGGCTTGCAAGGCAGAAATAGAGACACAGATATAGAGAACAAATGTATGGACAGCACGGGGGGAAAGTGGGGTTGGGGGTGGCATGAATTGGGAGATTGGGAGATATTGGGATTGTCATGTATACACTAATATGTATAAAATAGATAACTAATAAGAACCTGCCGTATAAAAAAAGTAAAATAAAATTCAAATAAATAAATAAACAAATAATTGAGGAGAGGCTTCCCTGGTGGTCCAGTGTTTAAGACTCCGTGCTCCCAAGCAGGGGGCCTGGGTTCTATCCCTGCTCAGGGAACTAGATCCAGCATGCTGCAACTAAGAGCCCGCATGCCTCAATGAAGATTCTGCATGTAACAAAGAAGATCCTATATGCTGCAACTGAGACTAGGTGCAGCCAAATAAATAAATAAATAATTTTTTTAATTGAAAAAATAATGGCTAAAAACTTCCAAACTTTGACAAATGCTAGAAACCTGAAGATTTAAGAAGCTGACCAAACGTTAACAGGGTAAACACCAAAGAAATTCATGCAAAGACACATCAATATAAAACTGCTAAACATTAAAGACAAATACAAAGCATCCAGATAAAAATAAGATATTACCTTTAAGGGAACAGTGATTTAATGTCAGTGAGTTTCTAATCAGAAACCATGGAGGACACAAAAGGAGGCTGACATTTATTTTTCAAGTGTTGAAAGAAAAGAATTGTCAAGCTAGAATTCTACATCCAGTGAGAATATCCTTCAGAAATAAAGACATTTTCAGATGAAGAAAAACTAAGAATTTGTTGCCAATAGAACTTCTCTTTAAAAAGTTACTAAAAGAGACTGTTAATGTGGAAAGGGAATTATACCAGAAGGAAACTTGAGATATCAAAAATGAAGGAAGAGCAATAGTTTAAAACTTTTGAATTATTCAAAGTATCTTCTCAGACTATAATACAATAAAACTAGAAAGATAACAGGAAAATTTCCCAAAGTCTTGAAAATTAAACAGAATACCTTTAAATGTGTAACAGACCAAAAAGAAAGTCTCAAGAGAAATTAGAAAATTTTGAGCTGAGTAAAAATAAAAATACGACATATCAAAATTTGGGGGTTTCAGCTAAAACAATGTTTAGAGGGACATTAATAGTTTTATATTATTTATATTAGAAAAGAAGAAATGTATCAAATCATTACCTAAGCTTCCTCCTTAAGAACAAGAAAGCAAAGAGCAAAACACACCCAAATAAAGCCAAATGAAGGAAATGATAAAGGTAAGAGTAATCAACAAAAGTGACAACAGAAAACAGAAAATAAATCAATAAAATCAAAGCTGATTCTTTGAAAACATTAATAAAATTCGCCAAACTTCAACAAGAATAACAAAGTAAAAATGAGTTAAGACAAATTACCAATATCAGGAATTGAAATGGTGATGGTAATTGTGCTCTGGAGAATAAGAATATTAGAAACAGTACTATGGGTATAACTTCAACAACTTAGATGTAATGGACTAATTCTTCTAAAAACACAAACTATCAAAACTTACCCAAGATAAAACCAGAATTGTCTTATAACCATTAAAGAAATTGATTTCATAGGTTTTTTTTTTTTAATGAAAATAAATAAATAAATAAATCTCTAGGCCCAATTTTTTTTTTTTTTTTTTTTTTTGTAGTATGCGGGCCTCTCACTGTTGTGGCCTCTCCCGTTGTGGAGCACATGCTCCGGACGCGCAGGCTCACTCAGCGGCCATGGCTCACAGGCCCAGCTGCTCCTCGACATGTGGGATCTTCCTAGACCAGGGCACGAACCCGTGTCCCTGCATTGGCAGGCAGACTCTCAACCACTGCACCACCAGGGAAGCCCGGCCCAAATGTTTTAACTGTTGAATTCTACCACACATTTAAGAAGGAATTATACTCATTCTGTATGATCTCTGCCAGAAAATTGAAGTAACTCACTTTATGAAACCAGCATTAATCCAATACCAAAACCTGACAAAAAAAGAAAACCACATATTATCATTTATAGACATATATTCAAAAATACTGAAATATTAGCAAATTGATGCCAGCAATATATAAAAAGAATAATATAAAGCATCAAGTAGTATTTACACTACAAATGCAAGACTGGTTTAATATCCTGAAATCAATTGACATAATAACCATATTAATGATCTAAAGAAGAAAAGCTACATGATCATAGCAATTCATGCAGAAAAACATTTGAGAAAATACAGCATCCATTCACAGTAAAACTCACAGCAAACTATGATTGATAGAAGGGAACTACCTTAACTCAAAAAATGGCATCTAGCGGAACGGCTAGGCCCGTGAACCATGGCCGCTGAGCTTGCGCGTCCGGAGCCTGTGCTCCACAATGGGAGAGGCCACAAGAGTGACAGGCCCGCGTACCAAAAAAAAAAAAAAAAAAATGGCATCTAGGAAAAATCTTGAGGTGGGATCATACATAATTGTGAAAGACTGAATGCCTTCTCCTTAGGCTTAGGAACAAGCTTTCAACACTTCCATTGAACACATTAGTAAGAAGTTTTAGTGCAAAAGGCAAGAAAAAAACTAAAAGCATGCAAGAATAAAGCTAAAAGCATGCACATTGGAGTGAAAGAAATAAAATACTCCAATTGCAGAACACTTGATAGTCTACATAAAAATCACAAGGACTCTACGAAAATTTCTCCTAGAACTGAGAAGCAGTGTCAGAAAATCACAGGATAGAAGAAGAACACATATGAATAAAGTGTATTTCTATACAGTATAAATGTACATCGGAAAACAGAAAAGTTCAAAAAATCATTTAAAATAACTACAAAATTTGAAATATTTAGAAATAAAAGTAGTAAAATATGTACAGTGTCAGTTTGTAGAAAACTAAAAATCTTGATAAAAGAAATCTAAAAGACATAAAGAAATGGAAAGTCACACTGTGTTCGCAGAGTGGAAGATCCAAATAAGTAAACCTGTAATGTCTCCAAAAATTGATATACAGATTTAATGCAAACAAATTCAAATCCCAGAGGAATTTTTTAAAATTAATTTTTATTGGAGTACAGTTGCTTTACAATGTTGTGTTAATTTCTGCTGTACAGCAAAGTGAATCAGTACTGTCTATCAACAGAAGAATGGATAAAGAAGATGTGGTACATATAGACAATGGAATATCACTCAGCCTTAAAAAAGAATGAAATAGTGCCATTTGCAGAGACCTGGATAGACCTAGAGACTGTCATACAGAGTGAAGTAAGTCAGAAAGAGGAAAACAAATATCATATATATCGTTTATATGTGGAATCTAGAAAAATGGTACTGATGAACTCATTTGTAAAGCAGAAATAGAGACATGTATGTAGAGAACAGACTTATTGATACCAAGGAGGAAGGAGGGCGAGTGGGCTGAAAATTGGGAGATTGGGATATATATATATACACTACTATGTATAAAATGGATAATCAATGAGAACCTTCTATATAGCACAGGGAAATTTACTCAATGCTCTGTATCATAAAGAAAAATTAAGGAAACAATCCCATTTACCACTGCAACAAAAAGGATAAAATACCTAGGAATAAACATACCTAAGGAGACTAAAGACCTGTACTCAAGAAACTATAGGATACTGATGAAAGAAATCAAGGACGACACCAACAGATGGAGAGATGTACCATGTTCTTGTATTGGAAGAATACAAGTCACTTGCACAATGCAAGTGACTGTAATACCCAAAGCAATTTACAGATTTAGTGCAATCCCTATCAAATTACCAATGGCATTTTTCTCAGAATTAGGACAAAAAAATTTTAGAATTTGTATGGAAACACAAAAGACCCCAAATAGCCAAAACAATCTTGAGAAAGAAAACAGAGATGGAGGATTCAGGCTCCCTGACTTCAGACTATACTATGAAGCTACAGTAACAGTATGGTACTGGCACAAAAACCAGAGGTATTTTTGTAGACATGGACAAGTGATTCTACAATTTATTTGGAAAGACAGAAGAAATAGACTATCCAAAACAACTATGAAAAACAAAGATAAAGTTTCTGTACTCAGATTACCTAATTTTAAGGCTTACTACAGTACTAATCAGTGTAGTGTGGCAGTGGCAAAGGGATAGAGAAAGGGTTCAAAGGAACAGCATACAGAGTCTACAGAAATGTAGCCAGATGATTATCGTCAAATGTGCAAGAGCAATTTGATGGAGAAAGAATAGTGGTATTTGAACAACTACATATTCATAAGCAAAAGTTGGACCTTGAAATAAATATAAACATAAAATAGCTCAAAGTGGGTCATAGATCATCATGTGAAACAAAAACTATAAAACTTTTTAAAGAAAATACAGAAGAAAACCTACAAGTTCTACGGTTTGGAGCTGAGTTGTTAAACATGGTACCCAAAGTATGGCACATAAAAGAAAAAAATGAAAAAAGCCACAGGCTGGGAGAGGGTATTTGCAAATCACCAAACTGACAAAAGACTTGTACTTGCTTGTGTGTAAAGAATCCTTCAAACTCAAGAGTAAGAAAAAAAAACTTTAAATGGGTAAAAGATGTAAACTGACACTTCACCAAAGAGGATCTAAAGATGGCAAATAGATGCATTAAAAGATGTTCATCACCCTTAAGTACTAGGTAAATTAAAACCATGATAAGATACTGCTACAAACCTTTTAAAACTATTTTAACTATAGAATGGTTAAATTTTTTAAATGCTTACCATAGTAAGGACTGTGGAGAATGTGGAGCAATTGGAACTTTTGTAAGCTGTTGGTGGAAATGCAAAATTGTACAGCAATTTTAGGAAAGTTTAGCAGTTTCTTATAAATTTAAACATGTTCATATAATATGACACAGCAGATGTCTTCTGGATATTCATGCTAGAGTGGTGAAATTTTATTATTTTCACATAAAAACTTGTAGGTAAATAGTTAAAGCAGTTTTATTCATAATTGTTAAAAACTGGAAACTACCCAAATGTCTTTTAGTTGAGGAATGGATAAACTATGGTACATTTTTACAATGGAACAATATTTATAGGAAAGAATGAACTTTTGAATCATGTAACTTGGTGAAAGACACTATTCTTAAACTGAAGGAAGCTGGACTCAAAAGCTTACATACTGTATGATTCCATTTATATGACATTCTCAGCAGAACAAAATTACAGGGATGAAGAACTGATCAGGAGTTATGAGTGGGGAGAAGGTGACTACCAAAGGATAGAAGAAAGAAG
The DNA here is from genome assembly GCF_949752795.1 of Hyperoodon ampullatus. Classification (NCBI taxonomy): domain Eukaryota; kingdom Metazoa; phylum Chordata; class Mammalia; order Artiodactyla; family Ziphiidae; genus Hyperoodon; species Hyperoodon ampullatus. Next base: position 72,544,821 of record NC_136916.1, read on the forward strand.
TTTGGGGGTGAGGTGATGGAACTGTTATGTGTCCTGATTATGTTCATAATTAAACAAGTACATACATGTGTTTTGATGAAACTGTTACAATTTTTCTGTCACCCAAGACTAGAACACTAATAAGAATATCTCTGTGTAATAAATTTTTCTGAAATGTCTCCAAACACACCAATATATTTTAGAGCCAGATTGTCCTACAGCAGTAGTTACTTGTGCATGAAAAATACTTCAAAAACTGCAATAAGTCTCCCAGGTCTGTAGTTCTGTACTCAAAAGATATATTTTAACCTGTTTCAGAAGTGTTCTGACTTCTCTTTTTGCTAAAGGTACTGCAGATTCATCTAGACACTGTAAAGTAAGCACTTGGCACAATTTTGAAATAGTTTATTAATTTGTTTCCTCTGACATGCTGATATCTGTTAGTCACAGGTGTTGCATATAACTTCACCCACTCTGTAGTTTCCTTTTACCTTCTTAATTCTTTTTTATAAAAGACATTCTTAATTTTAATAAAATCCAGTTTCTTAATCATTCTCATCAAAAGCATTCTTTCTCTTCCTTTTATAGTGACAGATATAAGCAATATTACTTTTATGCACAGAAATCCATTTATCCTATGAAATTTCGTGCTTTAAAATAACTTTTGTAATACTGACCATTTTTATAAAGCACATTCATTACACAAATGTTAAAACTTTTCAAGTAATTAAAGTGGTCTTAGATCTATCTGACGATTTCCAATGAAGTCTATAAGTAAGTAGACTATATAAGTGTATATTTCATTTGCCTTCTGAAAATTTTCAGTATCCACTCCTGTTTTTGTAGTTCAGACTACTTCACTTGATTTTTTTGAAAACATCTAAATTCTGATTTTTGTAGTTATGGCATTCCACATTTTTCTTTTCTTTTTTTTTTTTTTTAGGTCCGAGGATGTTTATTGTGGTTGTTTATGCCAGAGAAAATAACCCAGAAATAACCTGTCTCCCAGTAAAAATTGGTGAAGTAAACTATATAGTAATTTCAAACAATTGGATATGCTGCAGTCATTAAAAATCATAACTGTACTTCCAACTTGTTGACATGGAAGGAAGGCAGGCCATAGCCGAATATTAAGTCGAGGGCAGGGGAAGCTTACTAAAGTGTATATGTATAGTATAAATCTATTCTTGTGAATATATATATGTATTTATATACACCACATATACACACACACATACACAAAATTTAGGGAAATTTTAATTTGATTTAATTTAATTTTTTTAACTCAACATTACCTATGATGAATTCTTTTGAAAATGTTTGTCTACTGCACGTTGACAACTTTGAATGATATTTTCCTTGTAATGGTAAATTATATTCACTTATTCTGCTTTCTAATCCATTGCTATTTTCAGCCAAAAAAATGTGAAAATGGTTCGACTGTCTTCTAGTTGAAAAGAAAGTACATCTCTTTGTTGACACTGTCTTTGGATAGAAAATTGAAGAAATCATGAACTCTACCTCATTTGGGGCAGATTAAAGAAATAATATTTGTCAAATAATGATAATGCCTGACATATAGCTAGTGAACAGTGAATTGAACTGCTCACTGATGCTTTAAAATGCGTGAGATTTTAATCCAATGTTTAACTTGATGTTTTTAATTATGTATATTTCTCACACGAGAGAAATTCCCCCAAATGATGAGGAATTTAGTTCATTTTGCAGGATGGACTTTCCATCATGATGTCGGATTTCCATCAATGCTGTAGCCCTCAAGCTAGGAGACAGTGTTATGAAGCAAGACTCCATCTCTACTAGTTTCATATGAGAAAGTGGTGAATTCCAACATACTATTTTTTATGATCCTAGTCCCCAAATTAAGGCCCTATTTAAATATTTGTCAGGAATATGATATTTTTAACTTAGATTACCAAGGTCTCGGAAATTTCTTCTTGTAATGTCACAAAATACTGTCTACTTAGAAGACATTCTCTCTTCTGTGAACCCTAATCCTTGAGTTGATAGTTTGTGCTCTCGTGGTATACTTACTTCATCTTTCCATGCCAGAGATTCTAAACTCTAGCAAGTTTCAGATCCTCTCCACCTTTATGACTGTATTCCAGGTCCTTCCCTGTATTTTAAATTCCTTCTTCCTCTCAGTAAGTGCAAGCTCACATTCTTCCTGGGTCTGCCCTCTGCACGTGGTTGTAACTTGGCACCTCTGCCCCTCTCCCCATGGTGTCCGAGGAGCTTCTCTCAGCAGGCTTGTGAGCCTCTGTGCCTCCCTCCAGTCCCACTGTGAGGGGCTCTTCTGATATGGAAGTGGTGTCAGCAGAAGCTCCTCACCTGGATGACGAGCTCAGGCCACTTGCCTCGGTGGACACCAAAGTAAGAGTCCACTGTTATCCTTTCCTGCCTTGGATGCCATGCCTTTCAGTTTCTTTGTTAGTCCAGACTCCTCCGGGTTTCCTTCAGAGATGATTTGTAATCCTGGAGGGAACCAAGCACAAGGGTATTAGAGGTCTGGCAGCACTAAGGACCTGTTATTTTCTGCCTAAATATTAAAAAAGGAAAACTTCAGTCTGAGGATAGACTGTGATTTGGCAGTGAACCTGGACCAGGAATGGTCAACAACTGTACCAGCTTCAGGCTGAGATCAGTCATATGGCAAAGCATGTTGTATAAATTTAAATCAATTTCTCGTGGAAAAATCATGTTTCAACCAAAAAGAAAAAAAGACCTGAGAAGTCTCCTCATTAAATAGCTGATAAGGCATCTTTTTCCTGACTTAAACACTAAGGCAAGAAAGGAATTAAATGTTCTTACCACAAAATGAAATGGTAGTTATGGGATGGAATGGGGGTGTCAGCTGATGCTATTGTGGTGATCATTTGCAATATGTAAATATAACAAATCAGCACATTGTACACCTTAAACTTATACAGTGTTACATGTCAATTGTATCTCAATAAATCTGGAGGGAAAAGAGGCTTCACCACACCCTTTGCTCACACAATGTAAAGAAAACACTATGAAATCTGGCATCATTATTTTTAAGGTTTCTGATAGGATAAAGAGCCCAAGCCAGTTCTTCAAGGGTAAAAACCAAGTAACACAAAATAAAACCTTTGCTTATGTAAGCACCTGATACAGCCTCCTCTGCAAAGTATTACTAAACCATTTTACATTCTAACATTCTCGTGATTCACTTTTGGGTGGTGGCAAGTACTTTTGAGCAATGCTTAAAGGGAAAATAATTTATTATTCTGAGAGAAAACTCGAAACAGAGGTCTCCTGGACACCTGTCTTTTAAAATATTTAATTTTAAATGTAACTCAATACAGAATTACAATAGTTTTCTTCAGGCACAGGAAAACCACATTACTTTTTTTCACCTTCCACTGTCAGTTTATAGGTCCTCTTGTAAAGAAATGTCCCAAAGGGGAGATTTACTTCTTTAAACTCATCTTTAATGCTGAAGGTCCCCTAGTGTAACAGATGTACTCTGCTGGAAAAAAGAGGGAAAATGCTGTAAGCCCCACTTCCTTCTTGGGCAGCTACTTGGAACATTATGTGGAATCTGTAAATCATGGATGAGGTCTCAGAAGCTAAGAAGGCTTCTTCTTATTCAGGTCAGAAATTCCCATTGATCCCTTCCGTGATGATGGCTGGGGAATGCTGCTGACTGTCAAGTCAAATTGTGATTCAGTTCATTTAATGTTAATTTACCCAGAGGGACTTCAGATCTGTTGAATGTATCCTTTTATCATGAATTTAGCTTTGCCTGTTGGAAAATAACTTACTGGAATGGGAGCCAACACCAAAAGCACACGTCCCTCCTGTCTGAGGGTCTGGGAGCCTGAGTTGTGGCTCTCATTTTTGCTGAGCGCAGTTGTGAAAAAAAACATTGGAAACGAACGTGGGCTTCAGCAAAGCTCGGTCACTGATTGCGTGGATTACTCCCCGGCCCCTTAGTTTCTGTTTGTAAAATCGGGGTGTTAATTTGTTGTGAGCCTTCAGCAAAGTGAGGGCATGTTTATTATTTAGAACATGGACGGGGTCCTAGCAGTTTGTAGCCAGTGTCAGTATGTTAGTAGGACAGAACCCACTTTCTTCAGACACAGGCAACATGGTGATGATGTCTGTCTTCACTATGGCAGGGATCTTGGAGGTCACCTTATTTATCAACAAGGACTCCAATACCCAGGCACACATGGGCTGAGGGGCTCACAGACGTACCCAAAATTCGGGCTTCTCTCCTTTCTCCTGTTCACGATTTTATACTACGCCGAGCCTCCCGACCCGGCCTCGCAGTCTATTTAAAAATTCAGTTTAGGGACCTGATTATTTCTGAAGGTTGTGGTCCCCTGTCCATGCCTTGGCCTTGGCCTGCAGGGCACCACCTTCAAAGTTCCTTGCATATATCTGGCCTGTCCTGACATTAGTGAATGCTGACAACTTTCTGCCTTGGGAAGTTATCCCTGTGTAGACGAGACAGCACTGCTGGAAGAAACCCTTCCAGAGGAATGTTCATGACTCTTTGGGGAATAAATGGTGTCCAGCATTCTGATTGGAGAGAAGAAAATGGAAATATCATTTCCTACTGACATATAACTTCCTAGAACTTCCTAAAACTCATATTTCATTACAAATAATAGCACAAGAAAGGGTTTTATCTGGAAAGAAGATACACTAGGAAAGTGATGAACAGTTTTTCTAGAAAAATTCATGTTAACAGAGTCATTTTTTTAAAAAAATTTATTGGAGTATAGTTTATCTACAATGTTGTGTTAGTTTCAGGTGTACAGCAAAGTGATTCAGCTATACATATACATATATTCATTCTTTTCCAGATTCTTTTCCCTTATAGGTTATTATAGACTATTGAACAAAGTCATCTTACAGTAATAAAAAAGAAAGTCGTGTGCAGGACCTTCTTATAGAAGGTGTGAAACCATACATTAAAGGTGAGAATCTTTCCGAACTTTGATATTTAAACAATAAACAAAGCCATTCTTAGTCTTCTTGATTCTCCTGAAGCTTGAGGCAGGTCCCAGGGGCTCTGAGGTCATCCCTGAGAGGTCCTGCCTCCAGTCCCATGGGTCCTAATGTTGAAGGGTGAAGAACACAGATTTGCAGCCATCTAATGCAGGGGCTTTCCCGGCTGCCTCAGAACCTGGGCCAAGCATCCAGGCCACCTGCACTCACCGTGGTGTTCTTTACACATCTCTCTGTGAAGGGTACCTTACAGCGAGAAAGCATATCATTTACATTACTTTTCAAAATGGACAGTAAAACTTGCCTTGTTAAATTGCAAAGCACTAATGAATTAGAGACTAGCTTGCAGCATTGTAACTACCTTCCGCCTTTCAATATTCTGTATATTTGCAAGAGTTTTTATGAGTCTTTGCTGATGTGCAGTGATGTGAACGAGAGCCATGTTAATATGGTATTGGTAAAAGATATTACTTCACATTCTCACTCCATTCATGGCCAGTCATGCTTTTCCATAAGTTACTATATAGATATAATTCTTTACTATGTTTAATAGTTACATATATTTAATATACATTTGTATAATACAGATATGTATACACATATATGTAATAACCTCTCAAGTAGTTCTTTAAATTATTTAAAGAGGACTACATAGTTTCTTAAGAATAGGTGGCCCTAAAGTCTTGAGTGTAAACGATATATTTCACAAGGCAATTAAAAGTGATATATGAATAATTATTTTCCCAATTTTCTTTGGTATAAAGAGATTTTTAAAACTTGCCCAAATTTTCATTGACCATGAGTGGTGAGCTGGGATTCAAACACAGGCAGCCTGGTTCCAGGCTGTGCTTCCCTCAGGACACACTGGGATTAGAAGTGGAAGGAGAGACGTGCAGTGGGCTTTGCAGCTATTACTTTAGGAATAAATACATAAGTCTTATGTGGAAGACAAGACTTGGGCGAGGATCTCTCCTGGTTCCTGGCTTTCCTAATCATGAAATTGCTTGGGATGACCGCAAACTTTTAGAAACCTGTGTATAGACAGGGAAGCAGCTTTGAAAGTCACCTTCTCCACTTTCAAATTATGCTGTATCTCCAGGCTCAGTGAGATCTCAAAGAAACACCAAGTGCTCCCATTGGGAAAGCATTCAATACTCCTTTTGAGGACTAGAGTCACATAACTATGATAATTATTAACACATATTTCTTATATTATTTATAATGGAATAAAATAAAATTGTAAAGAATTTTTAAAGTCTCAGAGATAAGAGTTTCTGATAAGTATCTAGTCATCAACAAATAGTAAAGGGAAACTATGTAACTTTCCCTCTTATTTAAGATGTGCAAAATGGCTTTGGTATTCTTTTTATAGGATGTTTGTGTTTTATTCAGTGAAGATATATTTATGATTTTCACTTGTGACTGGGGTTATTTTAGCCCTGTTCCACCATATCTCCAACTTTTCCACCTTGGATTCTACTACAATGGCATTTTCATCATTTGAATATAACCTCTTCCTGAAAAAAATGAATAGCAATTTTTGGCTATGGAAGACTATATTCCATTTTCAAATGGGAATAATTAGTGATGTATTTCCAGTCCAGGTAGAAATTACAAACAATTTCCCCAAATGCCAACAAAATACTCTTAAACACCTATATAACAACCCGACAAGGATATCTGAGTACTATGCTGGTTGTGAATTATAACTTCTTTCCACACTGCAAAGAAACTGTTACAATGTAAATGAATAATGATATTAAAAGATATTAAAGATACCATCTAAAATTGGACCCAGTTTTGGACTTCCCTGGTGGAGCAGTGGTTAAGAATCCGCCTACCAAAGCAGGGGACATGGTTTCGAGCTCTGGTCCAGGAAGATCCCACGGAGCAACCAAGCCCGTGTGCCACAACTACTGAGGCCCACATGCCTAGAGCCCATGCTCCACAACAAGAAAAGCCACCACAATGAGAAACCCTCGCACCGCAACAAAGAGCAGCCCCCACTCACTGCGCTAGAGAAAGCCAGCACAGAGCAACAAAGACCCAATGCAGCCAAAAGTAAATAAATAAATTAATTTTTTAAAAAAGATTCTAAAAAATAATAATAATAAAAAATAATATTGGACCCAGTCTTGCAATAGGTTTGGTAGGTTTGAAGAAGTAAAATTCACAAACCATGAGGGGCTAAACCCTCCAGGAAAGGGAGGGGAAGATGATAATCATGACACACAAATGTAACATAAGAACCTACCAGTAAGCTTGCTGTGAAACAAACCATCCCAAATCTAGTGTTTTTTCATACAGGTATACTTGGGAGATACTGGAGGTTCATTTCCAGGCCACCACAATGAGGCTAATATTGAAATAAAGCCAGCCATATGAACTTTTTGGTTTTCTAGTTCATGTTTGTACCATCTAGTAAGTTTACAATAGCATTATGTCTAAAGAAAAGCAATGTGTAAACCTTAACTAAAAGTACTTTATTGCTGAAAAATGCTAACCATCAACTGACAATGCAGGGGTACCACAGACTTTCAGTCTATAAAAGCACAATCAAGTGAAACTCTATGAAAGCAGATATGCCTGTGTTCCTCATGGTTCTTGGGTGGGATGGTGGGCTGGTGCTGGCGAGGTGAGGATGGTGTCCCTTACTTATGTGGTTGTTGGCTTGACGTGAGATGGGGCTGTGAGCCTGGCATTTATCTATTTCCCAGCAGGCTGGCCTGGTTGTTTAAGGGTTCCCAAAAAGCAGCAAAACAGGCCAGCCTCTGCACTCAAGATTTTTCCAAGTCTCTGCTGCTGTTACATTTGCTGTAAGGCAAATGGCCAAGTCCAGAATCAGTGTGGGAAGAGCTGGCCATGGCCATGAACAAAGTAAGAGGAGTTCTTACAGCTGTTCTTGCAAATAACTCACCTTAATGACACACTTTGATCCAGAATCACCTACCACTTAAAAGTTTTGCTGACGGACACATAAAAAGTCAACATACAGTAAGTCCCTTACATATGAACCTTCAAGTTTTGAACTTTCAAAGATGCAAACCTGCGTTTGCAAGTCCAAACAAGTAAGTTAGTTCATGTGTCTGGCGTACATTGTCACTTGCGTGCATACTCTAAATGCTTGTGCTTTTGTATACTTTACTGTACAGTACTGTATAGAGCACAGTAGTACTGTATCTTTAATTCAAGCCCAGCATGTCTGGAAGCAAGCGTAAAAGCAGTGGTGATGTAGCTGGTACTGCTAAGAAGAGATTCACAATGCAGGAAATGGAAAGGGGATCTTCTTTATTTCAGGAGGTGCTGTTAGTTTTTGAAGCACAGGACTCAAATTTAGAACAGTACACAAAGGGTGCAGAAGCTGTTCAGAATGCAATCCAGTGCTAACCATGTCATCTATGATGGGAAAAAAAGAGCTATTACCCAGACATCACTGGATTGTTTTTTCAAGAGGGTAGATAGAATTGAACCCAGCAAGGAACCAGAACTTGTGCCATCAACATCAGGTGTGAGTGAAATTACAGCTGGCCCTCTGTTTCCTATTGCTGATAATCCTTCAGCTCTACCATCTCCCACCTCCTCTCCCTGCTACAGTCAGTAACTCTTCTTACCTGTTCACTTGATGACAACCCCTGTATGCCAAGTGTTGTACTGTACTATTGTACTTTTCAAGGTACTGTACTATACTGTAAGATTTTAAAAGTTTACTTTTTTAAATGTATTATTTGTTTGAAAAGTATTATAAACCTTCTACAGCACAGTACTATATAGCCGATTGTGTTAGGTCGGTACCTAGGCTAACTTTCTTGGACTTATGAACAAATTGGACTTACGAACGCGCTCTCAGAATGGAATTCGTTTGTATATAGGGGAGTTACTGTAACAGGTTTTCCAGTTGATAGTAAATTTGGATAAAAATGGTTGTGAACTATTAAAGTGAATATTCAGACAGTGAAAGTTAGAATAGGAAGTATAGGTGTATTTTAAGTGAAAAACTTGCAAGTGGCAGAAACTGTGTTTAAGAGCAAATGTTACAAACACCTTTGGATAACTTTCTTTTTTACCTTTGACACTTTCAACTCATTTAAGGCATTTTACCTCAAAGTGAGTACTGATTTTCTTAGTCCTCATTTGGTCTCTACTTTAGTTTCCTAGGGCAGTCATAAGAAAGTACCATAGGGGACCTTCAAGATGGTAGAGGAGTAAGACGTGGAGATCACCTTCCTCCTCACAAATACATCAAAAATACATTTACATGTGGAACAACTCTTACAGAACACCTACTGAATGCTGGCAGAGGACCTCAGACTTCCCAAAAGGCAAGAACCAGGTACCTGGCAGTGTGGCTGACAGGGTCTTGGTGCTCCGGCCTGGTGTCAGGCCTGAGCCTCTGAGGTGGGAGAGCCTCAAGACATTGGACCACCAGAAACTTCCCAGGCCCACATAACATCAATCAGTGACAACCCTTCCAGAGATCTCTGTCTCGATGCTAAGAAACAGTTTCACCCAACGACCAGCAAGCTCCAGTGCTGGATGCCCCATTCCAAACAACCAGCAAGACAAGAACACAACCCCACCCATTAGCAGAGAGGCGGCCTAAAATCAAAATAAGTTCACAGACACAGCAAACCACACCAGCAAACTCAGTCTTGCCCAACAGAAAGACAATATACAGCCTCATCCACCAGAACACAGGAACCAGTCCCCTCCACCAGGAATCCTACACAACACTTTGAACGAACCTTACCCAGTAAGGGCAGACACCAAAAACAACAGAAACTATGAACCTGCAGCCTCCAAAAAGGAGACCGCAAACACAGAAACTTAAACAAAATGAGAAGACAAAAATATGCAGCAGGTGAAGGAGAATGGTAAAAACCCACCGGACCAAACAAATGAAGAGAAAATAGGCAGTCTACCTGAAAAAGAATTCAGAGTAATGATAGTAAGCATGATCCAAAATCTTGGAAATAGAATGGAGAAAATACAAGAACCATTTAACAAGGATTTAGAAGAACTAAAGAGCAAACAATAATGAACAACAAAATAAATGAAATTTAAAATTCTCTAGAAGGAATCAATAGCAGAATAACTGAGGCATAAGAACGGATATGTGGCGTGGAAGATAAAAGAGTGGAAATAACTACTGCAGAGCAGAATAAAGAAAAAAGAATGAAAAAAATTGAGGACAGACTTAGAGACATCTGGGAAATTATAGAGGTCAAAGAAGACATCTGTGAAATTATAGGGGTGAAAGAAGAAGAAGAGGAAAAGAAAGGGACTGAGAAAATATTTGAAGAGATTATAGTTGTAAACTTCCCTAATATGCGAAAGGAAATAGTCAAATCAGGAAGAACAGAGAGTCCCATACTGCATAAATCTAAGGAGAAACATTCAAAGACATATATTAATCAAACTATCAAAAATTAAATACAAAAAAAAATATTAGAAGCAGCAAGGGAAAACCAACAAATAACATCCAAGGGAATCTCCATAAGGTTAACAGCTGATCTTTCAGCAGAAACTCTGCAAGCCAGAACAGAGTGGCAGGACATAGAAGTGAAGAAAGGGAAAACCTACAACCAAGATTACCCAGAAAGGATCTGGTTCAGATTCGACAGAGAAATCAAAACCTTTACAGGCAAGCAAGAGAAATCAGCACCACAAAACAGCTTTACAAAAAATGCTAAAAGAACTTCTCTAGGCAGGAAACACAAAGGAAGGAAAAGACCTACAAAAACAAACCCAAAACAATTAAGAAAATGGTTGTAGGAACATACATTTGATAAGTACCTTAAATGTAAATGTCCATCCAAAAGGCATAGACTGGCTGAATTGACACAAAAACAAAACTTGTATATATGCTGTATAGAAGGGACCCATTTCAGACCTAGAGACACATACAGACTGAAAGTGAGGTGATGGAAAAAGATGTTCCATATAAATGGAAATCAAAAGAAAGCTGGAGTAGTAATTCTCATATCAGACAAAATAGACTTTAAAATAAAGACTACTACAAGAGACAAAGAAGGACACTACATAATGATCAAGGGGTCGATCCAAGAAGAAGATATAACAATTGTAAATATTTATTTACCCAACATAGGAGCACCGGGGCTTCCCTGGTGGTGCAGTGGTTGAGAGTCCGCCTGCCGATGCAGAGGACACGGGTTCGTGCCCCGGTCCGGGAAGATCCCACATGCCGCGGAGCGGCTGGGCCCGTGATGCATGGCCGCTGGGCCTGCGCGTCCGGAGCCTGTGCTCCGCAATGGGAGAGGCCACAACAGTAAGAGGCCCGCGTACCACAAAAAACAAACAAAAAACCAACATAGGAGCACCTCAATACATAAGGCATCTGCTAACAGACATTAAAGGGAAATCGACAGTAACTCAGTCATAGTAGGGAACTTTAACACCCCACTTTCACCAATGGACAGATCATCCAAAATGAAAATAAATAAGGGAACACAAGCTTTAAATGGTACATTAAACAAGAAGGACTCAATTGATATTTATAGAACATTTCTTCCAAAACAACACTTTCTTCTCAAGTACTCATGTAACTTTCTCCATGATAGATCATATCCTGGATCAAAAATCAGGCCTTGGTAAATTTAAGAAAATTGCAATCATATCAAGTATCTTTTCTGACTATAACTCTATGAGACTAGATATCAATTACAGGAAAAAATCTGTAAAAAACACAAACACAGGGAGGCTAAACAATACCCTACTTAATAACCAAGCAATCACTGAGGAAATCAAAAATATCTAGAAACAAATGACAATGAAAACACAAGGATGCAAAACATTGGATGCAGCAAAAGCAGTTCTAAGATGGAAGTTTATAGCAATACAATCTTACCTCAAGAAACAAGACACATCTCAAATAAACAAAGTAAGCTTACACCAAAAGCAATTAGAAAAAGAAGGGGAAAAAAAGCCAAACTTAATACAGGAAAGAAATCATAAGGATCAAATCAGAAATAAATGAAAAAGTAGCGAAGGAAACAATAGCAAAGATCAATCAAACTAAAAGCTGGTTCTTTGAGAAGATAAACAAAAGTGATAAACCATTAGACACACTTATCAAGAAAATAAGGGAGAAGACTGAAATCAATAGAATTAGAAATGAAAAAGGAGAAGTAACAACTGACACTGCAGAAATACAAAAGATCATGAGAGATTACTACAAGCAATTAAATGCCAATAAAATGGAAACCATGGAAGAAATGGAAAAATTCTTAGAAAAAGCACAACCTTCCGAGACTGAACCAGGAAGAAATAGAAAATATAAACAGGCAAATCACAAGCAATGAAATTGAGACTGTGATTAAAAATCTTCACACAAACATAAGCCAGATGGCTTCACAGACCAATTCTATCAATCACTTAGAGACGATTTAATAACTATCCTTTTCAAACTTTTCCAAAATATAGCAGAAGGAGGAACACTCTTAAACTCATTCTGTGAAGGCACCATCACCCTGATACCAAAACCAGAAAAATATGTCACAAAGAAAGAAAAATGCAGTCCAGTATCACTGGTGAAAATAGATGCAAAAATCCTCAACAAAATACTAACAAACAGAAACCACCAGCACATTAAAAGGATCATACACCATGATCAGGTGGGGTTTATCCCAGGAATGCAAGGATTCTTCAACTTACGCAAATCAATCAATGTGATTCACCATGTTAACAAATTGGAGGAGAAAAAAACTATGATCATATCAATAGATGAAGAAAAAGCTTTCGACAAAATTCAACTCCCTTCTATGATAAAAACCCTCCAGAAAGTAGGTATAGAGGGAACTTACCTCAACATAATAAAGGCAACATATGACAAACCAACAGCCAACATTGTTCTCAAGGGTGAAAAACTGAAAGCATTTCCATAAGATCAGGAACAAGACAAGGCTGTCCACTCTCACCACTATTTTTCAACATCCTTTTGGAAGTAGCTGGATACAAAATTAATGCAAGCAAGAAGTCTCTGACTTCCTACACACTAACGATGAAAAATCTTAAAGAGAAACTAAGGAAACCCTCCCTTTTACCGTTGCAACAAAAAGAATCAGAAGAAACTTACGTACAGAGAGAAAAACCTGTATGCAGAAAACTATAAGACAATGATGAAAGAAATTAAAGACCATACAATCAGTGAGAGAGATATACAATGTTCTTGAATTGGAAGAATCAACATTGTGAAAATGACTATAGAACCCAGAGCAACCTACAGATTCAATGCAATCCCTATGAAACTACCAATGGCATTTTTCACAGAACTACAACAAAAAATTTCACAATTTGTATGGAAACACAAATGACCCCAAATAGCCAAAGCAATCTTGAGAAAGTAAAACGGAGCTGGAGGAATCAGGCTCCTGGAATTCAGACTATACTACAAAGCTACAGTAATCAAGACGATATGGTACTGGCACAAAAACAGACAGATAGGTCAATGGAAAAGGATAGAAAGCCTGGAGATAAACCGACGCACATATGGTCACGTTATTTTTGATAAAGGAGGCAACAATATTCGATGGATAAAGACAACCTGTTCAATATGTGGTGCTGGGTAAACTGACAGCTACTTTTTAAAGAATGAAATTAGAACACTCCCTAACACCATACACACAAAAAAATTCTAACTGGATTAAAGACGTAAATATAATGCCAAACACTATAAAACTCTTAGAGGAAAACACAAGCAGAACACTCCATGACGTAAATCACAGCAAGATCCGTTTTGACCCACCTCCTAGAGAAATGGAAATAAAGACAAAAATAAAATAATGGGACCTAACGAAACTTAAAATCTATTGCACAGCAAAGGAAACTATAAACAAGACCAAAAGACAACCTTCAGAATGGGAGAAAATATTTGCAAAGGAAGCAACAAAGGATTAATTTCCAAAATATACAAGCAGCTCATGCAGCTCAATATAAAAACAAACAAACAAACTGGGCAATGCAAAAATGGGCAAAAGACCAAAATAGATGTTTCTTCAAAGAAGATACACAGATTGCCAACAAACACATGAAAGGATGCTGAACATCACTAATCTAGAGAAATGCAAATAAAAGCTACAATGAGGTATCACCTCGCACCAGTCAGAATGGCCATATTATCAAAATATCTACAAAAAATAAATGCTGGAGAGGGTGTGGGGAAAAGGGAACCCTGTTGCAGTGTTGGTGGGAATGTAAGTTGATACAGCCACTATGGAGAACAGTATGGAAGTTCCTTAGAAAACTAAAACTAGAACTAACAGACGCCCCAGCAAGCCCACTACTGGGCCTATACCCTGAGAAAACCATAATTCAAAAAGAGTCATGTACCACAGTGTTCTTTGCAACACTATTTACAATAGCCAGGACATAGAAGCAACCTAAGTGTCCATCGACAGATGAATGGATAAAGAAAGTGTGGCAATATATACACAATGGAATATTACTCTGCCATAAAAAGAAACAAAATTGATTTGTATGTAGTGAGATAGATGGACCTAGAGTGTGTCATACAGAGTGAAGTAAGTCAGTAAGAGAAAAACAAATACTGTATGCTAACACATATATATGGAATTTTAAAAAATGTTTCCGAAGAAGCTAGGGGCAGGACAGGAATAAAGACGTAGATGTAGAGAATGGACTTGAGGACACAGGGAGGGGTAACGGTAAGCTGGGATGAAATGAGAGAGTGGCATTCACACATATACTCTACCAAATGTAAAATAGATAGCTAGTGGGAAGCAGCTGCATATTATTGGGAGATCAGCTCTGTGCTTTGTGACCACCTAGAGGGGTGGGTTAGGGAGGGTGGGAGGGAGACGCGAGGGGGGAGATATGGGGATATATGTATGCATATAGCAGAAAGTAACAACATTGTAAAGCAATTATACTCTAGTAACGATGTTTTTTTAAAAAAGTACCACAGATCCGGTGGCTTAAGGAACAGAAATATATATTTTCATTGTCTGAGGGTTAGAAGTCTAAGATCCAGGTGTTGGCAGGGTTGGTTTCTCCTCAGGCCCTCTCCGTGGCTGGCAGATGGCCGCCTTCTCCCTTTATCCCTACAAGCTTTTCCTTCTGTGTGTGTCTCTCTTCTCAAAATACACCAGTCAAATTGGATTAAGGCCCACTCATATGGCCTGATTTTAATGTAATCATCTCTTGAAAGGCCCTGTGTCCAAGTACAGTCACATTCTGGGACACTGGGGGTGAGGACTTTAATACAGAGATTTGGGTGGGAACACAATTCAGCCCATAATAGTCTCCTAGAGTTTTCCATAGCCACCTCTTCAGACATCTTTGTGATGGGCTCCTGCTTGTTTGGAAAGAACCAGGAACATGGATTTTTCCCTTAGAATGAGTGAACACACAAGGACCTAGACTTCAACAGTGTGGATGAAGCAAAAATAAGGTTCTCTGTTGCCTCCTACCCTGCAGAGGTGGGAGGACAAGAAGATTTGCTATCCAAAGTGGGCACATCGGCTGGAGCAGAGAAGGAATGGGGTCCTGGGAGACTGCTGTGTCTCAGGGGCTGGGTGTGACCTGGTCTGCTCAGAAGGTTATGCTCAGCAGGTGTCCTGGGGCACGTTGGTCAGGAAGTGCTTTTCGGCCACCCTGGAGAGGGGAGGGAGAGCAGGGCCCTTTCTCTATTTGGGAACCCACTAGGTTCCCTTGGAATGGACACTCACTGAAAGGGCACAGGTATTTTGAGGCTGAGCCCCCAGACAAAAGTCACCACCTCATACTTCAAAGTACACAGCAGGCAGGCAGCACATCACTCTTCTATGTGGTGAGTGGCAGAAGCTCCCAGCCCAGACTACAGAATTATAGTCATGTTTTAACTGGCAGTTTTATAAATAAGGCCTCGGATCTTTGCTAATTGGTGGAACTCTGGTGGTCAAGAAAGTGCTCTTAAATGATACTGCTTTCTCGGTGTGGGGAGGGAGTATTAGTGCTATAGACAAGGATCAAGGGTCCACGTGACAGTGCTATGTGCTCAACATGTAGACAACTGAGAGCTATTCCAATGAAAGAAACAAGGCATTCACATCACAAGAAGCAAGTAATGAGTAATACTATGAAGAGGTGCAGGCTACAACCGAATGTGTAATGCTAAGGAGCCATGCCTCAGGGAGTTGGGAGATGGGAGGACTGAGAGATGAGATGAGGGTCTCCTGGTTTGGGAACAGCATGGGTGGAACGGGGAGGATGAAGGTGTATGCAGAGTGTCTTGTCACATCGGGAACAGATGGCTGTGGTAAGAGGTGTGTTTACAAAGAATCAGATGATCAGCTTGGGTTATAAAGAAAAGAGCCCTAAGTATCATGCAAAGGAGTTTAAACTCAATTCTTAGAGTAACCATTGTATGCTTTTGAGTAGCAATGGTAGTTGGAGAATATAACATCCAATGGAGTGCTTTATTCTGAAAGACAAGTTTAATCTGAAAGCAGTAAATATGTAGCTGAATTCCAGAAAAAAGGACAGCTATTCAAGAGAGGGAATGTTGAAAAGGGAACAGACGGATGTGGAAAATGTCCACAGGGTGTAAGAGGGGAGCCTGCTTCCCGATGGGTGCCCTTTCCACCCCTCTCATGCCCCTGCTGGTCCTCCATCCATTTCCCAACTCTCCCCTGCACTGCTCCCATCACAAGGGGCTGACTCCAAATCCTGCCTTTCCAGGTCCCTGGTCACCTGGCTTCCTGCTGGGTTCAACCAACCTGAGGCACTTGGGAGATGACAGAAGAGAGGGAGATTTCCCTCCTATTCTCTTGACTGTTAGCATCATATCCAGCAGCAGCTGTGTCTTCTCCATACCCTTGTTCATCCTGGATTGGGTCCACCTGACATCCACAAGCGAATCCTGGCCCAGATCCACGAACACCATGTGGTCCATTGGTTCTTCCCAATTTGTATCATGCTTGCAAAGTTTAAGCCTCAGAGCTCTTCCCTTGCAGAAGCTCCTTCCCAGGCCCCAGGGAAGGTCATAGCAGTGTGTGAAATTTGCAAATGCAAGGCGTTCTAAATAATATTGCTATTTCTTCCTCCTCTGATTCCCCCATTACAAGTTTCTCTTGTTGGGTGCATGTAATTGTGGACCCTAAGGGGAGGTGGCGCTGGGGAGGCTTTCAAGCTGTGGTTTAATGGGTTAGGGTTCCTCGCAACTTCCATATCCTATGATGTTCACGGGATGAGCAAGACGCAAGCTCTATCCCAGAGTGATTATTTCTCAAGGTCCAGGACTCCCGAAGTATGGGTGGCTTGGAGGAAAATCCTAGAGCCCAAGTTCAAAGGTAGAATCCCCAAACTTTATATAAAAGAATCTTGAGGCTTTTCCCCATTTAGCAGAAGCCCAAATATGCACATGATATTTCCAATAATGAATTCTGAGTTGAAGTAAACTTTTAAAAATCTGTTAATAATAAAACATTTTGTTTCATTATACCAGAGGAAGTAATAATTTTTATTCTCTCTCTCTAAAAAACTAACATCATAAAACATTGCCATAGAAAGGGGTGACCAAAGAGCAAGCAGGCAAAAGATATAGGACTTGTGTGATGAAAGTTGGCCAGTTAGCAAATAAAAATAAAATATATTTTTCCCAGGTTTTGTGATTTTTGAGGCAGTTGCAATTTTTGAGTATTTTTTTCTCATTCAAAATAAATGTATATATTTTATTTAATATTATATTTATATTTATATATCCTTTTCTTTAAAAGGGCCCTAGGTTACATTAGTATCAGGTGACAAATTCTGGACCTGCTCAGGAGGGCACCATGTTTCCCTGTTGCATCTTGAGGTTACCTGGTTTTCTGATGCTCTTACGGGTGATCCTTGTAACAAATACTTTTCACAACCCACTCTCCCTGGATTGGTGTCACTCCTCTCAGCTTTGATACAGTCCTCCCAGAAGGATACACCCATCACCTGTCCACTTTCTGCCCAGTGGTTCCAGGACCAGATAGGAGGCCTGGTCCCTGCAGAGCCCCCTGAACCACCCGGGTGGGCCTCTCTGGTTTCCTGGAGGCTGCCCTCATATTGTCTGGGTACCAGGTGAGGCATCACACTCTCTCCACATGCTGTGGGCCCAAGCTCCTGCAGGCAAGAATATTGCATCTGTCTTTATATAAACCTAGCCTTATGCCCAGCACAGAGTAGAGCTTACATGTTGGAGTGGGTGATTGGCTTCCAAAGACTGGAGGAGCCTGGGGTTGGTGGGAAGGATGTTCAGAGAACTCAGGGATGTAAAGCCTTGTTTCCTATGATGAACTTGAAGAAGTAACACCAAAAATATATATTTGTTATTCTTCCATACCTGATAATGAAGAAATAAAAATCATTTTATTCTAATCATCATTACATATTATACATTTTTAACTGAGGCATTTGAACAAAGTCTAATCGGCATGGGCCTGTAATTTCCATTTTACAAAGAAATCTGCCAGTGACTTCCAATGCTAAAGGATTTGTCTGTCACATTCCAGGCGATGTCCTGACGTGCTGGGACGGAGGGAGAGCACCTGTGCCCCGGAGTGTGTGTATCCTGTATCCTCCTGTCTCCAAGTCCCTGTCCTTTATTAATCTATCGTCTTTCCATATGGCCCTTTTCTTTGGTAAAGGAAAGGAGAAAAGCATTAGAAAATAACTTTCTAGTGTTTTAGAAATTACAGAGAGATAGCATGAAGAATCATAATTTTCTTCTGTTTTGTTAAAATGCTCCACATGCTGCTGGCCTATTTAGTAATCATTGAGCACTCCAATTATTAAAACAAATTATCAGCATAGGCTGTCCACAAGCATGAAGGTTTAAGTTGGGGATGTTGCACAATTTTCACCTGTTGCATTTATTAGTATTTCAGACACATTAATTTCACAGCTATTTATGAATTATATAAAATGTTTTAGATAGACATTGTAAGAATGAATTTTTTTCCTCTGCAGGAAAGATGATTAATGCAGTTACAAAGAAAGTTTATGAGAGCCATAAAAATATTACTTTGTGGGTGGGAAGTGTTTCTCCAACATTTAGTCAAATGTAGACACAATAAAACATCCACACAAGGCACCATGCGCACCATCCACATTCTGCCCTCTTGAGCTGGAGTTTTATTCTCACTTCAGAATAAAGTTAGAATCCCTCCAAACCCTGCAGACCCTTCCTCGGGGCATCATGGTGTGATCCCTTTCCTTACAGAAAAATAGTTCCCCTACAGAAAAATGACTTCAGCACTGAAAAGCTAATTCCAGGCAGGGATGTGGAAATATAAAATGTTAGAGGTGGAAGCGTTCTTATATTTAATCTAAGCCAACTCTCCCATTTTACAGAGGAAGAATCAAAGGCCAAGGAATGTGAATAATCTCACACTGTTTGTAAACAGTGCAAAAGTGGAGTGGAGGATGCCCACACCGGGGTTCGTTCTTCACCGCCTGGTCGTGGTTCCCATATCTGGCAACCAGATTGCAGCTGTTGCAGCTGCTCTAACTCACATCCAGGGAGGCAGATTTTTTAAAAAATTTGTTGACATATAGTTGATTGACAATGTTGTTAGTTTCAGATGTACAGTAAAGTGATTCGGCTACATATATATGTGTATATATATGTATGTATATATATATATATATATATATATATATATATGTTCTTTTTTACATTCTCTTCCATTATAGGTTATTACAAGATACTGAATATAATATCCTGTGTTATAAAGTAGGTCCTTGTTGTTTATCTATTTTTTATATAGTAGTGTGTGTACGTTAATCTCAACTCCTAATTTATCCCTCCCCCACCCCTGCTTGGGTAACCATAAATTTGTTTACTATGTCTATGAGTTTGTTCTGCTTTGTAAATAAGTTCATTTGTATCCTTTTATGGAGTCCACATATAACTGATATGATATGATATTGATGTTTTTCTGGCTTATTTCACTTAGTGTGATAATTTCTAGGTCAATCCATGTACTGCAAATGGCATTATTTCATTCTTTTCTATGGCTGAGTAATATTCCAGTGTGTGTATGTGTGTGTGTGTGTATACATACCTCACATCTTCACCTGTCACTGGATGTTTATTTCCATGTCTTGTCTATTGTAAATAGTGCTGCAGTGAACACTGGGGTGCATGTATCTTTTTGAATTATGGCTTTCTCCAGATACATGCCCAGGAGTGGGATTGCTGGATCAAATGGTAGTTCTATTTTTATTTTTAATGAATCTCCATACTGTTCTCCATCGTGGCTGTACCAATTTACATACCCACCAACAGTGTAGGAGGATTCCCTTTTCTCCTGGGAAGAAGAGTTTGACTATATAGTTTGGCACAATTGGTACTTAGCAGCTGTGTGACTTGATGAAAGTTACTTAACCTCTCAGACCTAGTTTTACACCCTAGCAGAAAATCATTATTTTCTCTGTCTCAATAGTCAGCGCCTGGTGGGTACAAAAGCATCTGTGCCTCATGGGAGTGACTTTAGGTGACGTTGCCTAGCTTGCTATATGATTTACCCTTCTCAGATCTGCATTTTAAAACGTACTGTGAAGAGACATAAATGAGGATGGAAAGCAGAGAAGATAAGTAGGGAAAGGGCATAAAGAGGAGGACTATTTGGTCATCAGGAGACTTTTTGATTTGTCATTTTTAAACAATAAAAAGACCCACTTGGAAATTTTTACTTGGAGTCCTTTGGTAACTTTGGCAAAATTATTGAAGTTTTCTGAGTTTCAATATCCCTGATATAATATAGGGATTTAAAAAAACCTGGTTGGTTTTAGATTCTCTCCAAAATACATTTGGGGCCTTTATAGAGAACAGTCTTTATTGGCTCTCATTGCCCACATGATTGGTGGGCCTTGGCCATGTTGAGGAGAACATCTTTATCCTTCTCTCCTTATTCCTTTACCCAATAACCCAGTGTTAAAGGGAAAAAGGAAGTAATTCGTATGGGTACCTGTATGTGCCGTACCGGCTATTCTCATAGCCTGAATTTTACTTAAAGTTTTGAGTGTGTTCTCATGTTCTCTGTGCAAATATAGTCTATTTCATAGTCAGCAATCATCATTGTTTGGCTAAAATCTTGCCATCAAGGAGGTGAGGGGTCTGCTCCCCTGCCCCATTTGGCTGAATCTGTACCACAGCATTGTTCCTTTTTCTCAGGAGTGTCTTTGACCTTCCTGCTTCTTGTGTTCAGGGCCCTGGCAAGGGAAGCATCTAT
The DNA here is from genome assembly GCF_949752795.1 of Hyperoodon ampullatus. Classification (NCBI taxonomy): domain Eukaryota; kingdom Metazoa; phylum Chordata; class Mammalia; order Artiodactyla; family Ziphiidae; genus Hyperoodon; species Hyperoodon ampullatus. Next base: position 72,566,021 of record NC_136916.1, read on the forward strand.
CTGCCCAGCTCACTCCTGTACCTCACTGAGGTCTTGTTCTACGTCACCTTCTCAGTGAGGACCGCAGCCCCCGCCCCTGCAAACCACTCTCTCTACCTTTTGCGCCTATAATACATGTCTGGTGTGAATCATCTGGACATTGATCATGTGGGCACAGTCTCTCAGGGCCAAAAAAGGGAGCATGTGAATCTATCATGTTCCCACAAGGAGGGATGCTGCAATACTTGGTGAATAGTACCAATGACCACCATGATCTGTCTTTAGCTGCCAAATGTTTTGTCTGTTTCTCCCTCATCAGGACAGACACCCTCCTCCCTTCTTCAATTGAGGTAACTTCAAAGGTCCACCCAGTCCCATCCCCAACGTCATGGTTACCTGTAAGTGTACGTCTTCACATCAAGTTTGCACATGGCTTTCCTTGATCCACCGACCTCTAAACTGAGAAGAAAAGCTATCTAACCCACCCCCACATATACAGTATAGCTACAAGGATGAAGAAAGGCCAGGATAATCACAATCAACCCACTGGTTTGCAACAATTCTGAAACCCCAGTGAGCAGATCCTGAGTGGGTTCTCTTCCCTGGGAAGAGAGTGTCTTTGATTAAGCTTTAACTCTGCTCCCAGAGTTGGGCTCACAAGGACTCTTCCTCTTGCCTCTTGACTCCATTGTCTGGGAGTTTTCCTTTTCCGTTAACTGTTCTGGCCACAGGAAAGTTAACATTGGAGAATAAGCCTCCTTTGAGGTCCAATCAGCTTTCCAGGCCACGATCTACCCATTACAGAAAGAAATGCAAGAGTACATCTAAGTCTCATATAGTCACAGACATTTTTTCCTGACTTGAGGTTCCTTTGGCAGTAGAACTCTCTCAAAACCTAGCCAGCCTCTTACATGATAGGCCAGTTTAACTGTTGCATAGATCTTGTGTTAACACGATTCCAAGATCCATGATATGCCTTTTTTTTAATGCTGCTGCCTCTACCCAACCCTTTGCTTTCACTCTCACCTTTACTTTTTCTCTTAAATTAAGTACAGACACCTTGGTCCCATCAGTCTTCAGTGGAAGAGTCATATATTAGTCACTGGTCTTTGGAGCCATATTTGCACAAAGATTTTGGATCATGACAACTTAACCCATTTAGAGATTTTTAGCAATGGGTCTGATGATTATTTCTGCAAAGGTGAGTTTCAATAGGCTTTTAACCGTCAAAGCATTTCTTGAGTCTTTGATTTACTGATAGGGTGAGAAGCATTTACTTGTTCCATTCCTACAAGAATCAGTGTTTGTTTTATCTTTCTTTTCTCTTTTGTCAACTAAAGAAAAACACACAACCTAAAAGTTGCAAGTTATCGTTTGGGGATCTTACTGAGGACTTAAGCTTGGGAGAAAGCCTCTCAGATAGCTGTGAGAAGCTGAGAGTTAACTCTGAAGAGTTAAGGGAGAAGCCAGGATACATAGATTTTTCCTGGGAAAAAATGTAGTCAAACATCAAAAGATCACTGCTAATTACAAAGAACAGATATTTCAAGTTAATGATTTTATTGCTTTTCTATGTATGGGAATTTGTAGGAACTAGGTTCATTGACATTTTTCCTTAGATATGCATTTAGATAGATATCTAGGGCCAGTTTCCAAAGCACAAAATACTTCCTGTTTTTCTCCATCCTGAATTCCTCTCAGGGCACACCACTGCAGGGGCTGATGGCTTGGTCCTGGTAGAACTGGAATTTGGGGCAACATTCTTTGCTTACTGGAATGGCAGGTAACAGTCCCTGTTCATACTTTCATAACTACTTTCAAACCAGCCAATTATCCTCTGAGATAATTTCTTTCTTGTGTTAACTTACCAAGCATAGTCAATAGCAGTCAATACATCAGACATGTCATGTTTTTTCACCTTAATTGTCTGTTTAAGATCTGTTTTCCCTCACTGGACTATAAGCCCCGTGAAGGCAGGGGCTTTTCCTGTTGGCATAGCTCTGGGCCTTCGATGGTTTTCAGGGCCTGCCATAGTCAGTGCAACAAAGAGATGATGAATGAGGGGACAAGTTAATAAAAGGCTGGATTTGGTATGTTGAATTACCTATGTCAAAAAGGTTCTTTAAACCAGAAACTCAATAAAAAGGATACATATGATATTTGTTGAAAATTACTGAACTCTGTAAAAGTAATTTATTTATAATATCTAATATGTAAAGAAACTATGAAAGATATTAAAATCACTAACAATCTGCCTCTAGATACTCCTTACTATGGACTTAAAGCTAATCCTTTAAACTGTGATTATGGGAGGAGCCTCTGAGTTGGTCCAGACTCAAGACATTTCTCTATGTCTCACAGTGATGTCAGCCCCATCCTGTATCTAAATGCTGTAAATACTGGGGTTGCTTCCAGTTACAGAAGTAATTTGAATGCCATCGGCCCTCTTTTTAGAATTAGAATCCAGCTTGGGTGTCTATCGGCTCTTTTTTTGTCATTGATTATTTTTTTACTTTTGATTTGCGTTGTGTTGAGAAGGCTCTTGAGTGAAAATGATAATTATTATTATATGAGCTAATACTTTCTGGATCATTTGTTTTATGCCAGGCACTAGAGCTTTTTATTTAACTATTTATTTCCTTCCATATGACTCCTTTAGGAGGTAGGCACTACTATACTACCCATTTTACAAATTAGAGAATGGTAGATTTTGCTACCTGCTAGAGCTTGGACTTAGGAATATAGGAGGGTCTGCATCTATGTTCTGAATTGTATTCTACTACCTCTTGGCCCCTCACCACACTCTATGTGTTTATTACAATTTATTATTTACAGAACATTTTCACGTATTTATCACACTGCTGACAAATAATATGTTACCTTTATTGAATGTCCATCATGTTGATCCAGGCACAGTGTTAGGCACTAACAGAAAGGGACGTGGGCAGGTGAGGATGCAGACATAAGGAGAACCATACTCCTGAGAAAGAAAACAAAGACTGCAGAAAATTCACTAATAGAAATGTCTTGCACCTCCTTTTGCTCTGTTTCAGGAATACCAAATTGATATATTTTTTGCCCAGACCTGGACCGACAGTCGCCTTCGGTTCAACAGCACAATGAAAATACTTACTCTGAACAGCAACATGGTGGGGTTAATATGGATTCCAGATACGATATTCCGCAATTCCAAAACTGCAGAGGCTCATTGGATCACCACCCCCAATCAGCTCCTCCGAATTTGGAATGATGGGAAAATCCTTTACACTTTAAGGTGAGATGCTACTTATGGTCTGATATTGGGGACTTTAATTTAGGTCATTGTAGGAATGGAACCCTATTTTTCATTGCTACGTTCTATCACTTTTCATATTCCCATGTGTAAAAATAAAGACATACAAATGATCTGCAATGAATATAAACTCCTTCCTTCATCAGAATCCATTTCTGCTGTAAGTGGGCTGTGGAAATTATCTTTAATATGTTTAACCCAAAGGATCATTCAGCTAAGAAAATAAAGATGTCTTGGTGTACTAATTGACAAATGTAATTATAGCCAAATTTGAGACCACAAGAAAAAGAGCACAGAGAGTGTTCCCTAAGGCATCCTTAATGGAAATGACAGCTACCTTGTAATGAGTCCTCCTGGGGGCCAGGCTGTCCCCACAGAAACCCAGCAAAGTAAGAGGGGCTGTGTTTGAAAGATGTGAATAGAACTGCCTGCCTAAACTCTCCACTGGGAACTAGTGTTACCCGGGTTTGAGCCTGGGTCTGTATCTCTCAATAGTCTCTCTGCTAGGGTGAGCTGAGTCTAACTGAACACATGGCTGCAACATACCATAGAGTGCCCTGCACCTAAGCCAGTCTTTCTGCTCACCCAGCGTTGAGATCAAGGACAGTGGCATCTGGACCCTGCTCTCCCAGCGTCTGAGCCCTCTCCAGAGCACTGGACTGAGTGCCTTGTGCTGATTATCTCTCTCTCACTGGCTTTGCTGCTTTACAGCTGCTTCCTGCACCTCCTGTCCTGTTTCTGACACAGCCACTCCTCATTCTGCTCCTCCTGCCTTAGGATTTCCCCATCACTTTACCCACTTTCCACTTTCCTGCTGACTTAGCTCATCCATTCCTAAGACTATAAAAGCCATATCCACGCTGAGGATTCATTCCCTCATTCATTTCCAACCCCAAACTTCCCTTCTGGGCACCAGATTCTAGGAGCCACCTGCCTGTGTGTATCTCCTCCTGAAAGCCTAAAAGTCATTTTGATTCAGCATGCTGCAGGGGAATGTCATTTCTCTATACCTCTGACCATGTCCCTGTGTCCTCCTGGCTCAGTGAATACCACCACCAGCCCGTGAACACAACCCCCTCCTCCCACATCCAGTATCAGGAGCTTTTAATTGCAAGTGATTTGTGGCCATAAGGAGAAATCTGTAATTCATAAGGTAGACACGTATTCATATCACAGATAAAGGCACAGATTAATATCAAAATAAACAGAAGATTGAAGAATTTTTAAGTTTCATGGAAATAATAATGTTGGGAGCTTGGGAACAGCAACAACAATAAAAGCCACAACAGGCAACTCTGCTGATGAGTTAGTTACATTTGGAGAACAGGAGTTTGTAATAGCTATTTCCTCATCAATTCTTAAAGGAATATAAATGAGACTCTGAAATGAAGGTGAGCTTCAACAAACCAGAATAGAGACATAGCCAGTCCTGTGATCCTTTATAGAAACTCTGACCCAAGGAATATCTGCTTTGAAAAGATGCAATACACACATTTAGTGCAGCCACCACCTGCCTAGTCAAGTAAGGGAGTTGGTCAAATATGAAATCTTCCCTACAAGTGGATGAACTTGACATACATATTTAGGCAAATATACCATTTTCAAAATGAAGGAAGGATTTAATTCAGTCAGATTAAAAACAAGGACATATGAAAACAAGGACATATTGTTTTGATTTGTTTCCTCTCTTACTTGGCTTATTTCTAGACACAGTCAGGAATTTTACTAATGGAAACTTCCTCTGCTTCTGATAGTTAAAAATAAAACAAAGTAACACAATACAAAGAAACCCAAATGGTATACTGAATGGATGGTACCCCTGCTAAGAGTGAGCTCTATGTGGCCACCCCAGGCCCCTGCTCCCCACCTGGTAGTAATGTGACCACCCCGGCCTTGCTTAGGGCCTTTGCTGGATTGTCGCTGGCTGGCCACAAGAGTGATGCTTGGCTCCCCCACAGGCTCACCATAAATGCAGAATGCCAGCTACAGCTGCACAACTTCCCCATGGATGAGCACTCCTGCCCGCTGATATTCTCCAGCTGTGAGTACTGACTTGGGATATGACTTCTCTGTAAATGATTGTCTAGCCTATGCTGATTTCTAACAAAGAGTCACATGATTGATTATAGCATCACTATACAACCAGAGAAAATGGATAATGGTTTTGGTCTGGGCCACCTGGGTATATTCACTCTAGATGTTGTTACATAGGACCCATGTTACAAAATAAGTAACTTTGATAAATCCTTGAACAACTTAACCATTTTGTTGTAATATTAAAGAACTCAGAAATTGATGAACAGTTGACTTACTAAAGACCCTTATGCTAATAAGCTGTGCATATTAATTGGACATATACAGAATTCATTTGCAATAATTTTACACTTAATATCATCTTCAAGTCCGGTGGTTTGTCTTCAAAATAAAAAGATAAAGTTTTTTACTTAAATATATTTATATTTGTCTCATTACACTATAATAGGGTGTAATTTTTCATAGTATTTTATTTTCCAATATTTTACATAGGATTGATACTAGAGCTAACAAGTAATCATTTACAAATTCTTAAAAACTATATCTAATGCTAAGTACAAGGCTACAAACAAAAGGAAATCTCAAATTTATTTGCTTATAAAGTTTTAAAGTAAAGGTCAATATAGAAATATACCTGTAGAATTTATGATGGTTCATTTAAATTATATTGACCACAACTACTTAAGTATGACTCATAAGAATTTAACTAACTTCATTGACTATCTTTAAAATTGCATATGGGGCATGACAAAAAATGTGATGAAGTTTCAGGCAGAAGGTTTTGTGGCTTTCTTCACTATACATTAGAGTGAAAAGACAAAAATGAAATAATGGATAAACACATTTTAGAGTTCTTTTTAAATTCAGAAAAAGACAAGATAGAAAGCAAAATTTCACCTAGGGATAAATTTAACCAAGGAGGTTAAAGACCTGTATACTGAAAACTAAACCATGTTAATGAAAGAACTTGAAGAAAACAGAAATAAATGGAAAAATATTCTATGCTCATGTATTGGAAGAATCAATATTTTTAAAATTTCCATACTACCCAAAGCAATCTACAGAATCAATGCAATCCTTATCAAAATTCCATTGGCATTTTTCAAGAAATAAATAATCCTAATATTTGTATGAAACCACACACACACACACACACACACACACACACACACAAACTTGAATAGCCAAAGCCATCTTGAGAAAGAAAAAAGTTGGAAGTGTCACAGTCCCTGACTTGAAACTATACTACAAAGCTAGAGTCACCAAAACAGTGTGGCACTAGCATAAAAACAGACATATGGATCAGTGGAAAAGAATAGAGAACCCAGAAATAAATCCACATATATGTGGTCAATTAATTTACCACAAAGGAGACAAGTATATGTACAATGAAGAAAGGACAGCCTCTTCAATAGATGTTGTTGGGAAAACAAGCCAGTCACATGCAAGAGGATTCAATTCAACCACTCTCTTGCACCATACACAAAAATTAACTTAAAATAGATTAAAAACTTGAACATAAGACCTGAAACCATAAAACTCCTAGAAGAAAACATAGGCAGTAAGCTCCTTGACATAGGTCTTTGTGATGACTTGTTTAATCTGACACCAGCAAAAGCAACAAAAGCAAAAATAAACAAATGTGATGGACTGGAACTGAAGCTGCAATATCTCCAAGGTCTGCATGTAGAAGAAAAAAGTGAATGGAGGTGGAATTTGCTCTTTGCTTGAGGTAGGATGTGCCTGCTCTCAGATATCAAGCAACTATATGCCAATAAAATGGACACCATGGAAGAAATGGAAAAATTCTTAGAAAAGCACAACCTTCCAAGACTGAACCAGGAAGAAATAGAAAATACAAACAGGCAAATCACAGGCACTGAAATTGAGACTGTGATTAAAGATCTTCACACAAACATAAGCCCAGGACCAGATGGCTTCACAGGCGAATTCTATCAATCGATCAGTGAAGCATTGCATTTTCCTTTTCTCCACTGATTTCCCACATTGAAGGGGCATTTACTCCTCCCCTTCTGCCATTTATGGACCTAGCCAACAATCAAACCAATTACAATATGTGTTATCATTCGTTCTTGTAAAGGATTTCAGCTATTAAAGCTCTGACTTAGACATAAATGAAAGGAGTTGAACACCCTAAGTTTCAGATGAGAGAAAACGGAGAGGGGGCCAACATGGCTGCTATGGTGACTGAAAATCTAGCCAGAAGACTGACCACATGGGCTGGCCCGATGGTCAGCCTGTGTTCTGGAGTTTTTCTGTTTGGGCACATGGCTGTGGGATCTGATGGGTACATGTATTGGGTCTAAATTACCAAAATGAACCTTCCTTTAGAAGAGCAAGGAACTGTTTGTACCAAAAAAGAGAGGAGTAGTGACAGAGAATGGTCACTACCTAAGCACAGGTACCTTGGTGTGGGCACATAGTTGTGTATGAAAAACATGTTCAGAGTAACTTCAGGAAACATTTAAAGAACTAGATTTCTGTCATTACATTAAGTTTGTATTCTGTCATTACATTAAGTTTGTGGTTTTATACATTTCAAGAGAAAAACTAAATAGACTAATTGTTTCTAATTAAAGGGATCTACTGTTGTCTCTAGTATTCAGTTTGTGTGGCATTCACATGGCTCAATTATATGCAGGCACCATGTGGATGTGCCTTTTTGGGTATTGATATGATCTCCTAGGGCACGTTGTACCTCTGTAAGTCCTGAGACAGCCACAGTTTGCATCTGAGTAATAATGAGAACTATGATGTTGCCTGGACAACAGGTTGTCTGGGAGGAAGACATGTTCCTCTACCCTTCCAACTTCTTCTGGCTGGTCTAAGAATTCAAATGACATGAGACAGATTAGCAGGAGAAAATCAAACAAAGTTTAATAGCATGTGTGCATGGGCAAGACCCAGCGAAACTGAGTAACTCCCCCAAAGGCTGAAATCTTCACCTTAATTCAGCTAAGAACAAAAGAGGATGTTGGGGATAGAGGTTTGGGACTTCAAAGGGAAGGGAGGCAATTCAGATGAAGATGGAAAAGCAAATGTTTGGTAAATAAATGTTTGCTGGGCCAGCAGAGACAATGGAACACAGAGTGGACTCTGGTCTCAGAGAATTTCCCCACCAGGATAGCCCATATTCTTTGCAGACACCTCCGTAATCACTCTATTCTTGTAAGAGACTCCCTATCTAAATTCTCCAGGCAGTTACAGGGAAGATCATTGTTTCTTCCTGAGAGTTTTAGGACTTGATTGCTTTCAGTTTAAAATAATTCAAATGCCAGAGACATTTTGGGGTGGCAAGTTTTGCTACCCTACAAAGTACTTCAATCACAGGAGGGAAAAGTGTTTGTTCTTGGAGGATATAGATGGTGTGGGACCTTGTGATGTGGCTGTCAATGGAGATACTGTCCAAGTATCATTGGAGAGGCCTGGCTTAGCTAAGAGAAAGGTGCACACACATTCCTGCTCTGAGTAGATGAACGTGTAGTTCTACACTGATAATGAGAATGGTTTCCTTAGAAGTTCCCAGACAGCAGTGGAGGGGAAGAGAGTATGGCCTTTTCCAGAACTATTTTTTTGTCAGCTTTCCTAGAGTATGATTGGCTTAGAAAAACTTGTAAAAAAAAAGACCTTCTTGGGCTTCCCTGGTGGCGCAGTGGTTGAGAGTCCGCCTGCCAATGCAGGGGACACGGGTTCGTGTCCCGGTCCGGGAAGATCCCACATGCCGCGGGGTGGCTGGGCCCGTGAGCCATGGCTGCTGAGCCTGCGTGTCCGGAGCCTGTGCTCCACAATGGGAGAGGCCACAACAGTGAGAGGCCCGCGTACAGAAAAAAAAAAAAAAAAGAGAGAGACCTTCTTTATAACTTGGCTACACCATGATCTTGTAGCACATTTACAGACTATTTACCAATCTCCTCGAAGGTAACCATAATATAGTAATGCAAGTAGCATGAAATATGATATGCAATATTGCTACAAATTTCATATACATTATCACATTTTTTGCCTCTTTATTTTGAAATAATTTCAGAATTACAGGAAAATTGCAAGAATAGGAAAAATAACGTTTGATACTCTTCACTTACATTCCCCAAATGTTGAAGTTTTACTACATTGACTTAATTATTCTGTCTCTTTTTCTATAAACACAGACAAGTTTTTGTTTTGTTTTGTTTTGTTTTGCAAATCCATTTGAGATCTAGTTACAGATATATGGTTTTTTTACCCTTAAATAAGTTAAAATGCATTTCCTAAAAACCGAGATATACTTTTATATAATCAGAGTACATTTATAATAATCAGGGCATTGCATTGATACAATACTACTATCTAATATACAAACCTTGTTTAAATTTCAGCAGTTCGCATAATAATGATATTTATGGCTAAAGAACACACACACACACACACACACACTAACCCTCCCTCCTCCCAGTTCAAGACACAGTCTATGATAACAAGCTGTATTTTCCTTTTTTGTCATTTTATTCTCCTTTAATCTGGGCCGGTTATTCAGCCTGCTTAAGACAGTGGCATTACTGTAACAGGTAGAGAAGTCATTTTGCAGAACCTCCGTCCATTGGGGTCTGTGTGCTTTTTTTGTGGTTAAAGTTGTTATGCATTTGGGCAGGTGCACCACAAAGGAGGCGTTGGTAATGGGTCCCCTGTCCCTAACTAGTTAGGTTCATTTTGATTACTTTTTAAGACAGTTCACCAGGTTTCCTTGCTATAAAGCTATTTTTCTCTCCATAATTAATTATTCCTATGCAGGCTGTCTGCAACACATTTCTGTGAGGATGGAATTCTTATTCATTAAAAATATAAAATCAGAAGCTCAGAAGCTGTGTAACTTGTCCAAGTCATATATTCTGTTGGTGGTGCAGAAACAGGTCTCATGGAAGGCATAAAAAGAAGGAAAAATGTTGTATTTTTGTACTGATACGGTAATAACAGGATTTGAGATTTTGTAGGCCTAAATGCAAGAAGGCTCCCCTTGAAGGCACTTTTAGTAGTATCAGAAAATAGGAAGAGAAAAGGGAAACAGAAGCATTTAATGACTGCCTTTCCTTCTGCCAGTCCCTGGAAAGTAGGACGTAAAACTCGTTTCAGGTTTAGGTATCAGAGACGAAACACAACCATAGAAACACTATAATGAGATATAAATTATTTTTACAGCTAAAATAGAAGGCACACAGTCCTTTAAAATTCGGAGATGACAGAGGAGGAAGAGCCATCAGACTCATGGGCTGCAGAAGATGCAGTGGCTGTGGATCCAAGGTTATGTGACAGGTTCATGCAGCCAGCTGGGCTATAGCTGTGCCTAGAGTCTATGATTTCTGACTTCCCACTCCATGCCATTTTCCTGCTTCATATGTAGAAAAATCTTCAGAGCAAGATAAATTTGTAGCCCTTAAAATTCCAGGGTGAGAAATAAAAAAGAAAAAGGAATTCCCTAGCTTTGTTTTGTAAGACTGATCTAACTTTCTTAATATGGCATCATTCTCACTGAGTGTCGTGTGTTGGGGACAAGTCTTTGACTTGTGAATTTATGCCACTGGGGGTATAAAGCCATCTTGTTCTGCCTTAGCTGGCTGCCTTGGGGTAAAGGCTCAGTCTTTCCAGGTTCTTCTCCCAGCCCTGTTCTCCAAGCTAAGGTGTATCTGTGCACATCCTGATCCTCACACAGGTCCTGTGGCAAAAGGTTTCTGCAGCAATACAAGGCTCCTCCTGCATCTACTTTTTACCTGCATGGCTGCTAAAACCTGTAATCTGCTCTCTGCCAGAATAGAAACTGGCACCCATGTCCTCACTAACTTGATCTTCCCTGGTTCTGTGCATCTCATATCTCCGTAAATCCACACCTACAGCTACCATTCATGCATGGAGAGGGGTAGAGAGAAAGAGAGGGAGAGAGAGAGAGAAGTTGGACAAGACAGGGTGTAAAGAATGAAGGGAGGGAGGGAAAGAGAGACAAACAGGCAGAAAGAGAGACAGAGAAAGAGGGAGAAAGAGAGACAGAATTGAAGCTGTACTTGTAAAAAAACCTTTAAAATGCTTCAAATATAGTGGCAGTTTTTGTAAATATTATGGCAAAATTGAATCATTTTATACACAATGTATGAGGCAACTTTTCTAAACTGTATGAGATTTGTTAATTATTTAAATTTTAGTCAACGAATCATGCATTAATTGCAATACCTACTCTATGCCATGCTTTTCTCACTGATTAACCCTCATGGTTTGCCCTACTTTTCCTTTTGTTCACCTAGGAAAAGGATTCCAGGTGTAGGATAAGCAGAATCAGACCCATGTAATAAGGAAAGTTTTCACAGAAGAAGTAGAAAGAGATCAGGGAAAATGCAGGTCCTTCTCTTAGATATCTCTGTCTATCCATTTTCTGAGCATGCTGTCATTTCTCTTCCCTTCCTCGCATCTGGGTACTTCTAGGTTGGGAACCCTACCACCTTGTGAAGCCCTGGCATGGCCAGAAATGAGATGGCTCACTCAGCTTTAAGTCTTAAAGAGAAGAACACTTTCTTTTCTTCTTTTAGCTCTTTCCACAGTTGCTTGAGTTCAAAACTCAGTGGCTAAGACTATACTGTGAGTTTCAAGGAACAGAGACCAGGACAAACACTTTGGTCTAGGTTGTAAACTCTTTCCTAGGGCTTACCACCAGGAAACCTGATGGAGTTGTGAGGGCCAAGTTCATGGACAAATACACACACACACACACACACACACACACACACAGTTATGCTAAGGTAGTAGGTCTAAAACGTTGGCATATGTTAGGTCTAGAAATGAAGAATAAGAAAAAGGACATGGGAGTGACCTCATACTGGAAAACACATATATCAATAACAATAATAGTAATCACGTGATGTGCATCGTGTCACTGACACTGTCCTGGGGTCGCTGCCCTCATGCTGTACCACAGTGTCTCATTTACCACTCACAGCACATATGTTATCAATTCTGCTATCAATACTCCAATTTTACAGGATGACAAGGCAGGCATGTAGGCTGTAACTCAGGATGTACAGTTACTCACCGCAGGTCATAGGGGGTTCAACTCAGGCGCACTCTGAAACTGGCACATACCCTCTCAGTTACTGAAAATGGGGAATAGAAACACTGGAGAAGGACATATACATCTGCTTAGGAGTCTGAGAGACTGAGTAGTAGAGACACTGAATAAATGGTGACTTGAAGGTTATGGGCGGTGTGGACGAAGAATGCTGCCTGTCGTTTCAGTAAACAAAGGATATTGTAGCCATCAAGCCAGCAGCCCCAGTGGTGGGGCTGAGGGGATTCAGGAGGGAAAAAAACAGGATAGGATACTAGCCCTAGATAGTTAAGGTGCATATCAAAGGAATGATTTCAATAAGTCCAGACTGTTTCATCTACCCCTACATAGAAAAGTGCTGAACTCAATAACTTGAGATATCTGATTTTTCTTTAATTAACATTAATCTTCTGATGTTCCGACCAGCTGTTTTTATGTGTCTGTTTTTTTGTTTTCCAAAGCTTCTATATAATCCTGTTTCCTTCCGTACCTCTTCTGGGCAGTCCCTCAGAGCTATGTGAGAGGCTGCCACCTGGTCTTAAGTCCTCAGTTTGTCTGCTGTATAAACATTATTCTCAACTTTTAGGTTGTGCATTTTTTTCAGTCAACAGAGGAAAGGTAGTAGGGGAAAGGAAGGGAAAGAGGGACATTGCCAAGCCAGCACGATGGAAAGGCTTGATATTTGGTGAACTAAGATCTCTACTGATGAAGTGCAAAGTTGAAAGAGCCCAACATCTAGAAATGATCTTGAATAAGTATGCAATGTTCAGATAATAAATTATTTATGTTTTCTAAGACTTGCCTTTAATTCACCTTTTTTCTTTCATTATTTTGACAGGTTTAATGTTTGCAATCCCCTATAGCATTTTCGAATTTTAATTGTATTTTACCTTACTTTTGCATAAAACTAAAAGTGAACTGAAAAACTTAACTTTATATTGATGATTCAAAGGATTTCTAAATTTTACAAAGCCTCAGAGGTCATTGTATCTCACATCAGGCGGCATTAAACTAGATGTGCAGAGTACCAATTAGCAGAAAATTCTAGATAACCCAAGTGTGTTTAGCAAGGTAACTTAATGGTAATAGTGAAATTGCAGAAATGTGTCTCGGAAGGCTCTGAGAAGCTCAGGTTCTTTACGGTTCAGTGCAGAAAGAATTCAGCCAGAGGCAAAGTGATAGATAAGAAGTGATTTATTAGAACAAGATGAAAGTAAGTGGGCAAGGGGTTACCACCCCAAGAGCTTAGTGGGCTACAGTTTTATAGTCAAAGGAAAAGTGGAGAAGGGAGGGACGTGTACTCTTCATTCCTAAATAGACATCAAGCTTCCATCATCAGCTCCTCCTCCATGTCAGGCAGGGGAGTTTTCTTGTCCCTACATGGTCAAGCTGGGATTGCCATGGCACAATGACAATGAGCAAAAAGATGGTAACATATACTAAAATATAGTAAATCATCTCAGGTTTCAGTATAATGTCACCTTTTCCTTATATTTTTGTTTTTAATATGTGCAGAAAAACATGTCGTAGGAGTCATTAAATTACTGAAATCACTGGGCAGGATGTGTGTCTCATTTCACCATTGTTTTATTGTTTTGGGTCATGTCTCATAATTCTGTTTCATGTTTTTTTTTGCAAAGCAAGCCTGCTTGGTTTTGTAGTTAAGCAAACCTACTTTCTTGAGTGATCATTAACTTATAGGAGTCTCCCATATTTTTTCTTTTACTTATGGTCCCTTGGAGGGCTTACCTATTTAAACACCTACTTTGTCCCTTTACTCTGTCGCTATCAAAAGAATACAAGAACAAGGAGATACCACAGGCCAGGTGTCATTTATAAGACCTTTCAATTACTTGGTATTAGAAACGTACCTAGGAAAATTGTCTGACCCCAAAGCTCTGTTGGGAATGATGGTGGAACAAACCTGTAGACATTGCAAGTATACAGCTGCCTCAACACAAAATGATTCAGCTATTCAACTGCATAAGATTCTAAGAGTATCTTCAGTGTTTGAGCGTAGATCCTCCAGCTGTGAAGTTATGGTGCATATGAAAACCTTTCAGATGTGGGTATTGACAAAGTTTCCCCAGGCCTCTTAAGTCACGTGGAGGCCAAGGGTAAGGTGTTCCCTCTGCCTCCTTACTCTTCAGATATGCATGTGAGGCCCATCATGGAAGCATAATAGTATCCATTGCATGCTGACTGCATCCTCCTTCAGCACATCCCTACCAACAAAAACTTCAGTTCTTTAAAAAAAAAGCCATTCTTTAAAAAACTAACCTTTAATGGAAGTCAGCAGCGGAATGTATTGAAAACAGCATGCTTAAGTTGAACTAAACAGTGGAATAGTCACTTATCATCTGAGGTCTTCAGATTCCACATCTGTTAAATAAAATATCTACCTGGGTGATCTTGCATCATCTTTCAGTTCTGACAACCATGAGAATTGCATTAGGCATTTAGCAGAATATAGATAGACTCTAAGGAGATCAATGCAATGTAGAGGCCTCCAGGAAAGATTTGCTAACCAGATGGCCAGCTAACCACTTATGCTGCTCAAACAATAGCCTGAAGAAAACAGTTTGCAGCTTTTTCTTGCTTTGTTTTTACAATCAACATCAGGCGATCTAAAGTGACCAATATCTACCTGTTTGAATAATCTCCAGATTACTTGACCAAGTGTTTCTCTCACTCCACTTGAGATCCTAGCAGCAGAGTCTGGGGCCACACATTGTGCTTTGTCCAGCAGACTTCAGGCATTCTGATGTTGACCTGTTTTTGCCCTTGAAATCTCAGGAGTCCACCTCAGAGGAGGACCAGGCATCTCCTGCTTCATTAGCTGCTTGTTTAAGAAGTTGCATGGTCTTTTCCTCATCAGTTACATTTCAATGACACAAGCCACCGTGAATTTTAATTTTGCCATAGGAATGCCAAAATGAAGCAGCCACTCTGGCGCATTACTCTCTTGTTATATTTGATATAGCAAACATTGGGTTTCTCATGCATGGAAGTTTTACCAGAGCCTACTGGAAAAATATTAGCTGTTATTCCAGCAGTGGCCAAAAATTGGTGCATGGATTTCATGTATGTTAGCAACACCAAACACTTGTCAATGGTTCTGCACTGCAGAGCTGTGACACTGCTTTCCTGTGTTCTTTCTCAATCAGGAGGTCAAGCTAATGGGAAAAAAACCCCAAAAACATACCAGCACAGTTTTGTCTTCTGTTGAGTTTTGATCTGACACATGTGCTCATTTGTCTGTGTAACTACATGATTGCCCCATATTAACTAGCTTATATGACCAGTGCACCAAGTTCCACTGTCTAAAACTTCTAATAAAATTAGGAACAGAGAACATTATGTGAGAAAAGATATGCTCTTCAGATCATATGCTTTGAACATATTTACCCAAGGGCTAGATAAACCATAAACCATTGATAGAATATGTAAACATTTTTCTGAATCTTCTTTTACTCAATAAACATTTTTGAAATGTTTTACAAATATGTCTGCAATTACCAGTTAAGAATTAAACACTAATGTCTTTTAGCCTTGGTGGGAAGGTGCAAATAATTTTATGGAGGAAATTCCAGTTAATTTTCTACAAAGGGGAGAGAATTTATAAAGAGGAATTTGCTCTGTCAGAAGGAAAATCTGACCCTATTATTAGTTTTTATTTTTTCCGTTGCAGTTTGTGGTAATGATGTTGGTGATAGATAATAATCCAAGTCACAATACAAGAGCACCCTTTCCAGTTAACAAATGATTTTCAATGATTAGGTGCTGGAGGAAAGTTGCAAATGCAATTTGTTTCTATGAATTTTGATTCTCTTTTGTTTATATCCAATAAGCCTGTGTATATCTGAGAAAAAAGATAAATAATATGAATAGAAAAATATGATCTGTTTTTGAAAATCTTGGGTCCATAAAATGAATTATAATGAATTTTCATCCCATGAATATTAATATTTTACTTCCACATATTTTACAAAAAGCAAATAATGCTAAACGTATATCTAACAACAATAGAACGTAAGTGTGATGGGGAAGATGCAGTTTATTGTTAATATGCTTTGATTGGTTAAGAGCAAAAGAATATTCCAGATCACTTTTTAGACAGCAAAAAACTAAACAGCAGAGAGACTTTCAAGATGGCAGAGGAGTAAGACAAGGACATCACCTTCCTCCCCACAGATACATCAAAAATACATCCACGTGTGGAACAACTCTTACAGAACACCTACTGAATGCTGGCAGAAGACCTCAGACTTCCCAAAAGGCAAGAAACTCCCCATGTACCTGGGTAGGACAAAAGAAAAAACAGAGACAAAACTATAGGGACAGGACCTGCACCTGGGAAAGGGAGCTGTGAAGGAGGAAAAGCTTCCACACACTAGGAAGTCCCTTCAATGACAGACGGGGGGTGTGGGTGGGAGAAAGCTTCAGAGCCATTGAGGAAAGCATAGCAACACGGGTGCAGAGGGAAAGCAGATTCCCACACTAAGGATCTGTGCCAACCAGAAATCCCCAGCCCGAGAGCCTTGTCTGCTCACCCGCTGGGATGGCTGGGGCTGGAAGCTGAGGCTCTGGCTTTGGAGGTCAGATCGCAGGGAGAGGACTGGGTTTGGCTGCGTGAACACAGCCTGGAGGGGGCTAGGATGCCACAGCTAGCTGGGAGGGAGTCTGGGAAAAAGTCTGGAACTGCCTAAGAGTCAAGAGACAATTATTTTGGGATGCGCAAGGAACAGGGATTCAGAACACCACCTAAACAAGCTCCAGAGACAGGCGCAAGCCGCGGCTATCAGTGTGAACACCAGAGATGGGCATGAAACGATAAGGCTGCTGCTGCAGCCACCAAGAAGCCTGTGTGCAAGCACAGGTCACTACCCACACCTACCCTCCTGGGAGCCTACCACACGACCCACTGAGCTTTCCCATCAGCTTCTCCTGAAGCCTATCGGCCCTTTGACCTTTGCTTCTTCTAACTTTGGTTTCTCTGTACCTTATTCCCTTCAGACTTTCTCTGTTGCTTATTATATTCTTTTTCTCTTAAACTGAGCAATAAGGAATAAATGGTTCAACATAGTCTCTGCAAGTAGCCCAGAGTTATCTGTACTTACAAGGGACATTAACAAATCCCTGTCACCAAGGGACAGAACGTCCAGGTGTGTCCTTGTAAGCAAGGTAGCAAAACAAGTAGAAGAGTTATTTAGAATTTCAATAATTCTGATGTAGCCAGATTATGAACAGTATATGGACAACTTTGTATAGTCCATTTACACAAAAGGGTGTTTCCATTCTTATTTGCACTAAAGGCAAAAAATGTAGCTTTAAGGTAAGAAGAGAGGTTGTCACATTTTGTCCCCATATCACACCTGCCTGACAAAAAAGGGATTTTGATCACTGGTGTTTATAATTGCAATATGTCAGGTTGCTTTTCTGGCAAAACAGATTGGAATTTGCTAACAAAACTTTATAGGATAGGCTTGAAGTACAAAGTTTCCTTGACGTTTTAAAAACACTCCAAGTCATACATTTAAAGTGATTGATTTTTTTAAAATTCTGGTAGAAAAATTATTTTCCAGTTAACTTAAATACCAGGGTGTTGCTCTTCTGGATATAACAACAGCCAAGGCTGCCAAGAATATCAAGTGTGGTCTTCTGCCCTTGCAAACTTTCATTTTTGAAAAATAAGTATAATATGCTATTTCAAGGCATTACTTCTATAGAAGGTAGACACATCCCTGTAAGTCTCTTCTCTGTTAGAATATTCTTTCTCTCAAATATTTTCTTTTATCTGAATAACTTTTCAGGTAAATTACTCAGGTAAATTGAAAAGACAAGATTTTTTTTAAATTTAAAGTAAGATAAATCTGCCTAAAAAAGACAGAAAAAAGAAAATATGCTATTAAAAGTAGTGCTAAATAAATATATAAAAGAATTAAATTATGTGGGGCTTCCCTGGTGGCGCAGTGGTTGAGGGTCCACCTGCCGATGCAGGGGACATGGGTTCGTGCCCCGGTCCGGGAAGATCCCACATGCCGCAGAGTGGTTAGGCCCATGAGCCATGGCCGCTGAGCCTGCACGTCCGGAACCTGTGCTCCGCAACGGGAGAGGCCAGAAAGGTGAGAGGCCCACGTACCACAAAAAAAAAAAAAAAGAGTAAAGTTATTGCAATAAGAAGGTGTGCTGAGAGTCTTGTTGATGATGTCTGATCCCTTTCTTATTCTCTTTGCTCATTCAGACAAGCTAAGGAGCCTCTTTTTGTTCCACTTCAACTCAAAGAAATTACTTATACATTAATTATTTAATTATTTATTTAAATTATAGTACACCAAAGAAAAGTCTCAGAGCAATCTCCTGAGTCCGTCAAGAAGGGCACACACTGCCTATGATGGCTGCCTTCCCTGAACTGGTTCCTCAGTGGACAAGGGAGGGACATATGCTACCCATTACTACAGAGCTGAACACCAACACTAAGAAGAATGTCTTGATTTTCTGTTTTCATGTGAAAAACCACAAATTATACTAGCTTTGAGTACTGAGGAGAAATTCCCAAGGAGGAAAAATGGAGCAATTATATTTCTAACCATTTTACAGTCTCTTTCCCATCTGTTTCCATCATTAAGAAACATCCTGGAGGAGATATGTCTAAAGTTTTAGCTCAGTTAGTATTCTCCAGAAGAGTCAGACATCCATGTAAGTTGGCCAAATATCCACAATAGTGTTCTAAGGACACTAAAATGCTCACCTTGCCTACATCACCTTCCCTCAGTGGCCTTTTTTTGGTTATATCTTCTCTCTTTTGAGACCAACATTGGAATCACTGATGTGAAGAAATCATTGACTTCTAAAGAGAAGACCATGTTGTGTTTAATCCTGTTTTGGTTTTGTGCTTTGCCAGAAATATAGAGAACAAGAGAAATAGGAAAGTAGGCATGCATTTGGCATGCCCAAAGTTGTTAGGCACAGGCCTCTGGGTCCTTCTTTTCCCTGGGACACACAGGAGCACTTCCTGTATAGTAGCACACTTCAGGGTCATGGGTAAAATCACTGCTCAGGGAAGCCCATTTGAATCTAGGGATTTGGGCTGTTATGGAGGTCTGGACACACCATGCTACATGGCCTGCCATGGTAACTGAAACTGAGGCCCCCCAAAATGAAACAAGGTGTACATCACCAATCGTAATGTTTATACAAAGAAATCCAGACAAGCTGCTATGGCATGGTTCTTTGTTCCAGGTGCTTTGCACAAAAATATGTCAGTCATAATCATAAAGAACCTCCAAAGAACCACATTTTTAGGGCTTGGCATCATTATCATAAAGACACTCCAAAGAATCACATTTTCAAAGTCTGGCAAAGGATCAATCATATGTGGATATACCTATGCATTATAGCTGATTCACTTTGTTATGAAGTAGAAACTGATACAACATTGTAAAGCAATTATACTCCATTAAAGATGTTTAAAAAAAGAATAAAGGGGATAGCAAAATATTATATGTAGGATGGAAAAAAACAAGTCTTACTCTACAGCACAGGGAATATATTCAATATCCTGTAATAAACCATAGTGGAAAAAAAAAAAGAAAATGAAGGTGGAGAAAAAGAGACACAAGCCATCTCCTTTGACCCTGTACATCTGGTAATTGTGATTTGCTTGGTTGTGACCCATACACATGGGCATGAGGAAAAAAAAGAAACATTTCAACACTTTAGAGAAGTAGTGCTTCAGGAGCCTCGTGTTCAAGTCAAGGACTTACCTGGGGTAGTCCTAATGGGAAATCCATCTACACCATCTTAAAGTCATGAGATGCAAAACACAAATATGACCTGCGTCTTGATCCTGAAAAGACAACAAAGAAAGGCTTCCTTAAGAATTACTCTGTTGCTTCTCTGGGTGTGGCATGTACTTGCGATATGTTTTTGCTCCCAGAGATTTTTTCCAGGGCTATCTGGAATTCGGCTTGTCTATCAGCCTTTAGAGGCATCATGTTCTCTGAGAAACTTTGAATGACAACCAAAAGCCTGATTTGGGCTCCATTAGCAGAGGAAATAAAAATTTTATTATTTTAACAATCTTTCTTCTGGGAAATGATCCAAACATGCAATAATAAATATGTCCTTCTATATAGGATTTTTGATGCTACTATACAACAATAACATTTTAAAATTATGTTTCATAGTGATGGGTTGTAATCCTTTAATATTCAATGTGCCATTATTTTAAATGCCTCATCTTAATTTATCCAGAGTTAAGTACTCTCGGTATATAAAATCTTGCCTGGTATTTACATGAATAATTTGAGGCATGTATTTTATAAACCATTTTGCAAATAAAGAACTTAAAGTTTAATGTGATTAGCAAAAGATAGAAAGGTGGCCAAGAGGTTGCCATCAATACTTGTTAGGTGTTGCTTTCCCTATTTGGGCCAGATATTTCATTCTTCTAAGCCTTGTTCTTCATTTCTACAATGAAGATAATTATATTACTTTCTTCATAGGGTTATGATGTAGTTTCATTTAAAAAATAGCATGTAGGGCTTCCCTGGTGGCACAGTGGTTGAGAGTGCTCCTGCCAATGCAGGGGACATGGGTTCGTGCCCTGGTCCGGGAAGGTCCCACATGCCACGGAGTGGCTGGACCTGTGAGCCACGGCCACTGAACCTGCGCATCCGGAGCCTGTGCGGGAGAGGCCACAATAGTGAGAGGCCCACATACCGCAAAAAGAAGAAAAAAGCAAAAAAAAAAAAGCATGTAAACAGCTTCATAAAGCCCTGGCAATGAAGAAGTTCATAATAATGTTTATATTATTTTCATTGAGTGTTTATTATTTATCAATGAAGTATAGTTGGTTTAGTATATTATATTAGTTTCAGTGTGTACAACATAGTGATTCAATATTTTTATAGACTCTACTCCCTTTAAAGTTATCATAAAGTAATGGCTATATTTCCTGCGCTGTACAATATATCTGTGTGTGTGTGTATATAGATAGTTATGCATACATACCTCATCTTTCTTATTCATTCATTTGTTAAAGGAAACAATTTGTTTCCATACCTTGTTTATTATAAATAATGCTGCTATGAACCTTGAGGTCCATGTATCTTTTAGAAGTAGTTTTCTTTGAATATATGCCCAATAATGGAATTGCTGGATCATATGATAGTTCAATTTTTAGTTATTGGAGGAAACGGTCTACTGTTTCCTCAGTGGCTGCACCAATTTACATTCCTATCAATAGTGTACAAGTGTTCCCTTTACTCCACATACTCACCAAAATTTGTTATTTGTGATCTTTTTGGAGATAGCCATTCTGGCAACTGTCAGGTGATAGCTCATTGTGGTTTTGATTTGCATTTCTCTCATGATTTGTGATGTTGAGCATTTTCATATGCCTGTTCGTCATCTGTATCTCTTCTTTGTAAAAATTTCAGGTCTTCTGCTCATTTTAAAATTTTGATTTTTTGATTAAATTGTATGAGCTGTTTGTATATATATATTAACGTGTTTATTGAAGTATAGTTGCTATACAGTGTTGTGTTGGTTTCTTCTGTATAATAAAGTGAGTCAGCTATACATATACATAGATCCCCATATCTCCACCTTGTTGTGTCTCCCTCCCACCCTCCCTATCCCACCCCTGTAGGTGGGACAAAGCACCGAGCTGATGTCCCTGTGATATGAGGTTGCTTCCTTCTAGCTACTTTATATTTGGTAGAGTATATATGTCAATGCTACTCTCTCACTTTGTCCCAGCTTGCCCTTCCCCACCCCCCGTGTCCCCAAGTCCATTCTACACGTTTGTGTCTTTATTCCTGTCCTGCCCCTAGGTTCATCAGAACCTTTTTTTTTTTTTTTTTTAGATTCCGTATATATGTGTTAGCATACGGTATTTGCTTTTCTCTTTCTGACTTCACTCTGTATGACAAACTCTAGGTCCATCCACTTCAGTACAAATAACTCAACTTCGTTTCTTTTTATGGCTAATATTCCATTGTATATATTTGCCACAGTTTCTTTATCCGTTCGTCTGTCGATGGACATCTAGGTTGGTTCCATGTCCTGGCTATTGTAACAAGAGCTGCAGCGAATATTGAGGTACATGATTCTTTTTGAATTATGGTTTTCTCAGGGTATATGCCCAGTTGTGGGATTCCTGGGTAGTATGGTGGTTCAAGTTTAGTTTTTAAAAGAAACTCCATACTGTTTTCCATTATGTATTCTGTCAGGTGGGATTACCCTCAGGGCATATGCCCAGTAGTGGGATTCCTGCATAGTATGGTGGTTCTAGTTTTAGTTTTTAAGGAAACCCCATACTGTATTTCCATTATGTTCCTATTATGGTGGGAATGTATCCATTTACATTCCCACCAACAGTGCAGGCGGGTTCTCTTTCACCACATCTTTTCCAGCATTTATTGTTTATAGATATTTTGATAATAGCCATTCTGACCGGTGTGAGGTGACACCTCATTGTAGTTTTGATTTGCATTTCTGTGATAATTAGTGCTGTTGAGCATCTTTTCAGGTGTGTCTTGGCCATCTGTATGTCATCTTTGGTGAAATGTCTATTTAGGTCTTCTGCCCATTTTTTTAAACTAGATTGTTTGCTTTTTTGATATTGAACTCCGTGAGGTGTTTGTATATTTTGCAGATTAGTCCTCTGTTGTTTCATCGGCAAATATTTTCTCCCATTCTGAATGTTGTCTTTTTGTCTTGTTTATGGTTTCCTTTGTTCTGCAAAAGCTTTTAAGTTTAATTAGTTCCTTTTGGTTTATATTTGTTATACTTCCGTTACTCTAGGAGGTGGGTCTAAAAAGATCTTGCCGTGGTTTATGTAAAAAAGTATTTTCCCTATGTTTCTCTATAAAAAGAAAGAAATTTATAGTGTCTGGTGTTACATTTAAGTGTTTAATCCATTTAGAGTTTATTTTAGTGTATGGTGTTAGGGAGTGTTCTAATTTCTTTCTTTCACATGTAGGTGTCCAGCTTTCCAAGCCTGATTCCTCCAAGTCTGTTTTCCTTTCTCAAGATTGCCTTGGCTATTCAGGGTCTTTTGTGTTTCCATATGAATTAAAATAATTAAAATAATTTTTTATTCTAATTCTGTGAAGAATGCCCTTGGTTGTTTAATATGGATTGCTTTGAATCTGTAGATTGCTTTGGGTAGTATAGTCATTTTCACAATATTGATTCTTCCAATCTAAGAATATGGTATATTTCTGCACCTGTGTATGTCATCTTAGATTTTTTTCATCAGTGTTTTATAGTTTTATTGAGTATGTCTTTCACCTCCTTAAGCAGGTTTATTCCTAGGTATTTTACTCTTTTTGTTGCAGTGGTGAATGGGAGTGTTATCTTAATTTCCCTTTCTGATTTTTGGTTGTTGATGTATAGGAATTCCAGAGATTTCTGTGCATTAATATTGTATCCTGCAACCTTATCAAATTAATTGATTAGTTAGTAGTTTTCTGGTGGCTTCTTTGGGATTTTCTATGTATAGTATCATATCATCTGCAAACAGTTACAGTTTTATGTCTTCTTTCCAATTTGTATTCCTTTTATTTATTTTTCTTCTCTGATTACTGTGGCTAAAAATTCAAAAACTATGCTAAATAAGAGTGGCGAGAGTGGATATCCTTGTCTTATTCCTGATCTTGGAGGAAATGTTTTCGGTTTTTCACCATTGAGTATCATACTTGCTGTGGGTTTGTCATATATGGCCCTGATTATGTTGAGGTAGTTTCCCTCTATGCCCACTTTCTGGGGAGTATTTATCATAATTGGTGTTGAATTTTGTTAAAAGCTTTTTCTGCATCCATTGAGATGGTCATATTGTTTTTCTCTAATTTTTTAATATGGTTTATTACATTGATTGATTTGTGTATATTGAAGTATCCTTGCATTCCTGGGATAAACCCCACTGGATCATGGTGTCTGATCCTATTAATGTGCTGTTGGATTCTGTTTGCTGGTATTTTGTTGAGGATTTTTGCATCTATATTCATCAGTGATATTGGCCTGTAGTTTCTTTCTTTGTGACATGTCTGGCTTTGTTATCAGAGTGATGTGGTCTCGTGGAATGAGTTGGAGAGTGTTCTTTTGTCTGCTATATTTTGGAAGAGTTTGAGAAGGATGGGTGTTAGCTCTTTTGTAACAGTTTGATAGAATTCTCCTGTAAAGCCATCTGGTCCTGGGCTTTTGTTTGTTAGAAGATTTTTAACCAAAGTCTCAATTTCAGTGCTTGCAATTGGTCTGTTAATATTTTCTATTTCTTCCTGGTTGAGTCTCAGAAGGTTGTGCTCTTCTAAGAATTTGCCCATTTCTTCCAGGTTGTCTATTTTATTAGCATATAGCTGCTTGTATTTATCTCTCATGATCCTTTGTATTTCTGCAGTATCAGCTGTTACTTCTATTACATTTCTAATTTCATTGATTTGAGTCTTCTCCCTTTTTTTCTTGATGAGTCTGGCTAAGGGTTGGCCAATATTGTTTATCTTCTCAAATATCCAGCTTTTAGTTTTAATGATCTTTGTTATTGTTTCTTTCTTTTTCATTCATTTCTGATCTGATCTTTATGATTTCTCCCCTTGCTAACTGTGGGGGTTTTTGGTTCTTTTTCCTCTAACTGCTTTAGGTTAGGTTGTTTATTTGAGATGTTTCTTGTTTCTTGATGTAGGATTTTATTGCTATAAACTTCCCTCTTAGAACTGCTTTTCTTGCATCCCAAAAGTTATGAGTCATAGTATTTTCATTGTCATTTGTTTCTAAGTATAAAATACCTTAATTTTGCTTGAACACTGGGCCTGTAAGTTTACCATTCACTGAGATAGGGAATAGTTTTGAGGACAATCTGAAGCATGTTGGAGATGGAACGATGTGATTATGATTCCTGTTAGACATACAAGTGGAGATTCTGAGCAACTCACTTGGAAGATGTAATTTTAGGTCAGAAGAGCCTAGATGAGAGATAAAAATGTGACAATCATCCACAGGTCCTTGGTATTTAACACCATGGTACTGAATACAGCCACCTGTAGAGAAAGTGTAGACCTTAGGGTTCAGGATGGAGGGCTGGGTTCCTAGCATTTACTGGCTACAAAGAGGGAGAAGAAATGCAAAGCAGATGGAGAGCACTCAGGGAGTTGGAAGGAAAAGTCAGGGAGCAGTCCACAGCCTCACTAAAACATTAGCGATGATACTTTTTCATTTCCATGTTGTATTTGCTGATAATTTTATTATCATCAAGCATTTTTAATTTGTCATTCAACTCTGCTCCAAGGAATTCACTGCCTTGGTGTTGGCATTCATCAATAGCTTTGAAGCTTTCTCAACTGTAAGAAGTGTTTAATAAAATGCCCCCAAATAACAAAGATGTTTATATCAGGTTTTGGGAAAAACACAGCTGATGATAGACTATTTTTTGAGTATTGACAACTTTTATTAATTTTCTTCTGAAAGAACCTACATTATCTGTGTTTCCACAAAGTTCAAGAGAGCACACAGTTTGGAAAGCAATCACCATACTACTCGAGAAAAGTGGGTTTATGAAAGGGTGGCTGGTGTTCTTTATGATAGAGTATTCTTGAAGAAACTCCTTATATGTTGAGGAACTTGGCTTTCTGGAACATACAATCAGAAGTGGAGACCAGTGTAATGCAGTGAGTGAGTAGATAGACCTTAATGTCAGATGATCTATGTTTGTTATCTGGCTCTGCCATAGGTGTATTACTGAGTCTCTGTGCCTCAAGCTTTCTCATTTGTAAAATGGAGAAAATACGTATGTCACTAAGATTGTTGTGAGACCTAGTATATTGACAGGCCTTGGAACCTGGCACATGATTACAGTTATATATGACAGCAATATGTGGTGGTGGTGGTGGTTATGATGATGGTGATGATTATATAACGCTGATGATGACTGCATGCATCTTTAAAGAGTATGGTTAATTTAAATGTAATTACGTTTTATAGAAAATATTAAGTATTATTTTATTAACCCATTACTATTGAGTCTTCTTTTA
Organism: Hyperoodon ampullatus; assembly: GCF_949752795.1. Taxonomy (NCBI): domain Eukaryota; kingdom Metazoa; phylum Chordata; class Mammalia; order Artiodactyla; family Ziphiidae; genus Hyperoodon; species Hyperoodon ampullatus. The sequence goes on from NC_136916.1 coordinate 72,592,443, forward strand.
TGGAAGGGAGGCCTTGTGAACTAGAAATAAATACTAATAGAGGTTTTATAGAAAGAAAAGTCAGGTAGGAAAGAGCTGAGAGAAGCCCTTGGGTTTTTACAGACCTGGCTTTGTTATGCAGTTTCATCAATCTTGAACTGTTTGGCCCTGGACAAATTAATGTTACAATACTCAGATCAGTCTAGAAAGAAGACGTTAAAATTTAAAGGAAAAAGTATGTAAAAGTCCAATTAAAACCACTGGTGCTCAACAAGTAGGACCCACCATTTGTTAACATGATTACAGCATAAGGAAATCAACTTTGGAATGGTGGTGTGAGGACCTCAGTGACCATTTTCCCATGAAAGCTGTGAAAATACTGACATAACAACTAATACCAACCATTTCAGAACAATATGATTTATGAAGAGTAAATAAAAGACACCTCAGAATTATCTAAGGAAAATTTCTGAACCTCAGAAAGACAATGAAGCCTGTGCATGTCAACTTGGGTTATTCCCTTTTTATCTTCCCAGAACTCTATATCCAGAGTACAGTCAATATTTTTCAACACTTAGCAGTACTTGGAAAATCTCCATCCCCAAGGTTTTGTGGTTATTTCTTTTGACTCAGAGCTCAGCTCAGGAAAAAACATTCTCCAGGAATCTTAGAAAAATAGAAATTTTCTGGTAATGTCAGATCTGCCTATGGTTGATGCAAAGGAGTCCAACTTTCCCCCCCAAAAATGAAACAATTAAAAGGAAAACCTAGAGAACTGGATGATCACAAGGAACTTTGAAAAGCACCAGTGAATCCCCAAAGACTTAGAAGAACACAAGACACATGTGCATGACTGTTTGCATGTCCAGGAAAGACCCCTATCACTCACCTCTGGCCTTGCGGAAATTTCCCACACACAGGAATTAAAGCTAAGGCTTTCTCATAAATTGTTTGAAGTCATGCTTTCACACACAGATCCCAACAAGACAAATAACAAACCCTGGTGTGCACAGAGGGTTTTGATACCAGTGTTGTTACAATATATTATCGAAAAGGTAAAATGTCTGGTTTCCAGACATTTTTGATCAACATTTACAAAAACCTACAAACAAGAAAGCATGCCACATAACCAGGAATAAAATCTGTCAGTAGAAGCCATCCTTGAAGAATCCCAGATGTTAGATGTACTTGACAAAGACCTTAAGTCACCTATTTTAAATACTTTTGAAGAACTAAAGCAACCCATGTCCAAAAATTAAAGGAAACTCTAACAAGTAGATTTGAGTAGACAGAACAAAGGATTAACAGACTTGAAGACAGGTCAGTAGATTTTATCCAATGACAGGAAAAAAATGAAAAAAAAGGAAAAAGGTGTATCAAAACTCGTAAACCTGTGCCACATTATGATCACCAACATACAATTAGTAGGAGTCCCAGAGGAGTAGTCTATGCATCCAAGAATCTCAACAAACTTCAATTAATTCAAAGAGATCCATACTTATCATATCATAGTCATATTGACAAAAGTCAGAGAAAATTTTGAAATAGGCAAGAGAAAAATAATGTACCATTTTAAAGTTTCAATATGATTAATAGCAGATTTCCCATCAGATACCATAGGAGCCAAAAGACAGTTACATGACATCTTCAAAGTGCATAAGTGAAAAGTCTGCCTCAATTATTTTATAAATAATAAAACTCTCTTTGAAAAATGAAGGATAGAGAATAAAAAGACAAGCCACATAATGGCAGAAAATATTTGTAAAACATATATCTGATAAAGGATTTGAATGCAAAATACACAGCTCTTAAAACTCCAAAATATGAAAAAAGAACCAATTTAAAAATGAGCAAAAGATTTGAACATACCCTAGTAAACTAGTCATACATATGACCAATAAATCCATGGAAAGATTCTCAGTAACAACAACCATTTGGGAAATGCAAATTAAACAATATTACAACCTGACACCTCTATGACTGTTGGAGAAGTATTAAATATAGAGTAAACCCATGACCAACAGTTCCACTGTTAACTATATACTGAAGAAAACTGAAAACATATTGACACAAAATCTTGTACATAATGTTCCTAACAGAGTTATTCATGATAGTGTAAAATTGATCAGCCAAAATATCTATCAAATGACAAATAGATTAAAAAATATGCATATCCATACAGCAGAATATTATTGAGAAATAAATAGGTATGAAGTACTGACATGTGCTACAGTGTGAGTGAACCTTGAATACATTATGCTAAGTAAAGAAAGTTATAAAAGACAACAGGTTGTATACTCAATTTATATGAATTGCCCAGAATAGGCAAACTTATGGACAGAAAATATATTAGTGGTTGTCTAGGTCTGGGTGCGATGCATGATATGTGTTAAGGAAGTGGAGTTGGGAGTGAATTCTAATGACTAGGGTTACATTTTGCAATGATTAAAAATAGTCTAAAATTAGATTAAAGTGACCGTTGCACCACTCTGAGAGTATAGTAAAAAACACTGAACTTGAATGTTAAATGTGTGGCTTTTATATCTTAATAAAGCTGTTTAACAAAACAAAGCAAAAAAGAAAGAATTGTAGCATAAAGTACCTTTTATAATTTTATAATCTGATAGTTTAATGAAGAGATAAAGTAAAATGTTTGGTTACTTCATGCTGAGTCTAATGCCTTGATGTCAACTTTGTCCAGTTAGGGGAGAGCACGTAAGTATCCTTGCAATGTTGACAATAATTTCACAGAGCAATCCACAGTTAGAAAGCAGGAAGTATACTTGTGCTCTATTACATCAGAGAGTTAAAGGTGTGGTCCCAAGTGCTGTTCAGAAAGGGGATCCAGGAGTTGAAAAGCAGGCATCGGGCCAATCTCTGGCTTGGGCTTAGGGAGCCAAAAGACCCCTGCTAACAGTACCAGTAGGAGTGGGGTAGAACCCTTACCCAAGACACCCAGCTCTGGGCATGTTGCCCACACTGAGCCTAGAGCACCAAAATATCTTGCTTTCTAGAGTAACTAACAAGTTGGGTAATGGTCTCAGGAAAATGTCAAACTGATCAGAACTGGAGACTAAAAGAGCATAACTAAGAGTCAGTTGACCTCTCAAGTCTTTATTGCCTTTCTTAAAGGTATTATGCTAAGTGAAATAAGTCAGAGAGAGAAAAACAAATGCTGTATGAATGATATCACTTAAGTGCAGAATTTAAAAAATACAACAAACTAGTGAATATAACAGAAGAGAAGCAGACACAGAGGACACACTAGTGGTTATCAGTGGGGAGAAGGAAATGAGGACAATAGAAGTTAGTGAATCAAACGGTATAAACTGTTTTGTATGTTATAAGGATATATTGTACAGCACAGGAAATATAGCCAGTATCTTATAACTATAAATGTAGTTTATAACTATCACCTATAAAAATTGTGAACCTTTATACTGTACACTTATGGCATATTGTACATCAACTACACTTCAATAATAAAAAATAAATAAATATGTTAGAAATAATAAAAGCTATTTATAATAAAAGTTGATAATGAAAAAAGTAAATTCTCCTCTCCTGAGATCTGGACAAAGTTTTGGAAAAAGGTTGAAGGTCTGGTGGGTGTGATCCAGGTTGTTAGATCCTGGTGTTTAGCAGCTAGTGAGACTCTGACCAGTACTTTCAAGTCCATTCTTTGAAGGTCATCTATAAACAAGCCTTCCACAGTGAAAGATATGTGTTGTGTCTATACAGACGATGGAAAGTCTTGTGGCTGGGAACATCTTGCTGATTGTGAAGATCTGCAGTAGAAACCTTATGGGTTAGGTGGCCTTTGCCCATTCATTTTTGGAGTTTCAATGCATATGAGGAAAATTTAGAGATTAAACATGGACTAAAATTTCAGCTCCTATTAAATGATCAGAATTATAATTTTGACATTAATGCTTTACAAACATACATCTTTCAAGTGTTAACATTTTTTCTGCATTTTCAGATGGCTATCCCAAAGAAGAAATGATTTATAGATGGAGAAAAAATTCAGTTGAGGCAGCTGATCAGAAATCCTGGCGGCTTTATCAGTTTGACTTCATGGGGCTCAGAAACACCACAGAAATTGTGAAAACATCTGCAGGTAGGAATTAACTTACAGAAGTGTAGTTCTAAAAAAAAAAAATCCGATTTTTCCCCCCTGATGACTATAGCATGTATAATTTCTTCCTGTGAATATTTTTAAATAATTATATTTGGACCACCATGATTCTTAAGTGATATTTGAGGCAAAACAGCTGGTTCAAAACTCAAAAATGTTTAATGTTTTAACTGGGATTGGGGAAAGGGTGACCAGATTATCTTATATCTTTAAATTGAGACTATGTTGACATTAGGTCTATAAACCTAACTAAGATTCTCATCCCTGACCAGATTTATATAAACCAAGTTCCTACGTGTGAGAGTTCTACAACTTACAATATACACAATGAACATCACATATTATAGATAATTCACAAATAAAAGGAGCTAGCGTGAAATGTCCTTTGAGTTTTCATTTCTAGCTTCTTCCTTTCCTTTAAACATTGTCTTAAACTTTGTTTCTCTTTCAATATATTGAACAATATCCACAAATTTTATCTTATTAAGTGATCACTATATACATACTATAACACGTAACTAGATACAAAGACATGCTTCATTAATATCTTTAAATATATTTTTTGTTTTATGGCTTTTGTTTTTTGGTAATTTCCACTATAGGACTCTATGGTCCACTATTTTGCAGTTAGCTGTTTTCTGACAGGGCTTGCGGAGTAGATTGGTTTCAAGTCAGCTTTTCTGTTGATCTAGTTATTTGTTAATATGAATAATTTATCGGCTTTTAAAACTCAATAATTTGTTTCATATGACTAAGTTAAGTATAACTTCTAATATTAGGGTAACTATCTTTATAGAACAGTCTGAATTCTTGATAGAATTCTAAATAGAGAACTATAGGTGACCCTTGATATCCATGGGGATCCGTTAAAGGACCCCTAAAGATATCAAAATCCCAGTTGCTCAAGCCTGTTACTTAAAATGGCATAGTATGTGCATTTAACTTACATCTTCCTGTATACTTTAAATCATCTCTAAATTACTTATAATTCCAAATACAAAGTAAATGCTAAATAATTGTAAGTAGAATATGAATGCTATGTAAATAGTTGACCCTTGAACAACACAGTTTAAACTGCACATGTTCACTTATATTTTGATTTTTTTGTAGTAAATACTACAGTACTACACAATCCCAGTTAGTTGAATCCCTATATGCAGAACCTCAGATACGAAGGAATCAGGGAACCATATATACTGAAGAACACGTATATATGTAGTTTCAACTGAGTGGAGGGTTGGTGTCCCTAACTCCTGTTGCTCAAGGTTCAATTGTCCTTTTTCACGTAAGGCAAATTCAAGTTTGCTTTTTTTTAATTTTTGGAAAAAATATTTTTCAAATATTTTCGATCCACGGTTGTTTGAATCTGGGCATGTGAAACCCATGGGTGTGAAAGACCTGCTGCCTTTACACATGGAGAAAGGTCTTAAAAACTATCTGATCAGCAGAGAAAAGAAAGTTCCACAAATGTCACAATGGTAAAGGTGAGAAATGACATTTCTGTTTAAATATTAAATATTGATAAGGTTAAAGGAATGGAAGATCATAAGTTATTTAAATATACTGTGGAAACTACATAAAGGGACATGTTTGGGGGACGCTTTTACCCAGATATGAGTCACTTACGTTAATAATGTAATTACATTCCTGGAGAGTTTGAAATGAACTAGCAGACCTTTGGGGTGTAAGGCAGTGCTAAAGAGGGCAACCAAACTGGGTGATTGTTCTAACATTTGAATGTCAAACATTGATACTGCTATTCCTTTTCTATTGTTGTAAGCAAGATGATGTTAAAGGAAATGTGAGGCAGGTTGAACACAACTTGTTTTAAAATTAACTGTAAGAGAAAGGGAAGTGGCAAATGGAGGGACCGGTGGAATTGAGGTAGTAGCCGGAGTAATTTATGTACTATTGAGGGTTAAGAAAATTATGGAAAACATTCACTGTCAGCAAGGAGCTTTCAGTCTCACTAGAAAAATATGGTGAACATAAGAGATTAATGAGTAAACTAGGAACAGATACAGCAACATAATAGACATTAGGTTGGGCTCAACTGCAGGGAAGACAGAAGAAATTAGGAGAGTTTTTTTTATTTTTAAAATTTTTGGCTGTGTTAGGTCTTCGTTGCTGTGCCTGGGCTTTCCCTAGTGGTGGCGAGTGAAGACTATTTATGTCGGTGAACAGGCTCCTCAATGTAGTGGCTTCTCTTGTTGCAGAGCACAAGCTCTTGGAGGGCACGCTTCAGTACTTGTGCCTCCCAGGCTCTAGAGCGCACGGGTTTAGTTGCTCCGCGGCATGAGGGATCTTGCCGGACCAGGGCTCGAACCCGTGTCCTCTGCATTGGCAGGCGGGTTCCTAACTACTGCTTCACCAGGGAAACCCTAGGACAGTTTTTTATGAATAGGAAATGTCTTCCTGAAATTCTTTTTCTCACTCATGGCAAAGAGTCTTTTCATGAAGTCAGTGGAATGTATAGGCATTGACAGAAGGATGGTCTCCATCTGGTATTTTTATCTAGCTTTCTCCTATTTATGTATGAAACTTCAAATAATGTTGAATCTTATCACTGTGTATTTCTTTTTTTAAAAATCATCTTTATTGGAGTATAATTGCTTACAATGCTGTGTTAGTTTTTGCTTTATAAAAAGAATCAATTATACATACACATATACCACCATATCTCTTCCCTCTTGCGTCTCCGTCCCTCCAACCCTGCCTAACCCAAGCCTCTAGGTGGTCACAAAGCACCGAGCTAATTTCTCTGTGCTATGCGACTGCTTCCCACTAGCTATCTATTTTACGTTTGGTAGTGTATTTATATCCATGCCACCTTCTCACTTTGTCTCAGCTTACCCATCCCCCTCCCCGTATCCTCAAGTCTATTCTCTAGTAAGTCTGTGTCTTTATTCCCCTCTTGTCCCTAGGTTTTTCAAAACTTTTTTTTACTATTCCATATACGTGTGTTAGCATACGATATTTGTTTTTATCTTTCTGACTTACTTCACTCTATGACAGACTCTAGGTTCATCCACCTCACTACAAATAACTCAATTTTGTTTCTTTTTAAGGGGGAATAATATTCCATTGTATATATGTGCCAAATTTCCTTTATCCATTCATCGGTTGACGGGCACTTAGGTTGCTTCCATGTCCTGGCTATTGTACATATAGCTGCAAAGAACATTTTGGTACATAACTCTTTTTAAATTGGGGTTTTCTCAGGATATATGCCCAGTAGTGGGATTGCTGGGTCATATGGTAGTTCTACTTTCAGTTCTTTGAGGAATCTCCATAGTGGCTGTATCAATTTACATTCCCACCAACAGTGCAAAAGGTTTCCTTTTCTCCACACCCAATCCAGCATTAATTGTTTGTAGATTTTTTGATGATGCCCATTCCGAACAGTGTGAGATGATATTGCATTGTAGTTTGGATTTGCATTTCTCTAATGATTAATGATATTGATCATTCTTACATGGGTTTGTTGGCAATCTGTATATCTTCTTGGGAGAAATGTCTATTTAGGTCTCCTGTCCATTTTTGGATAGGAATATTTGTCTTTTTGATATTGAGCTGCATGAGCTACTTGTAAATTTTGGAGATTAATCCTCTGTCAGTTGCTACATTTGCAAATATTTTCTCCCATCCTGAGGGTTTGTCTTTTCATCTTGTTTATGGTTTCCTTTGCTGTGCAAAAGCCTTTGTTTCATTAGGTCCTATTTATTTATTTTAGTTTTTAGGTCATTTCTCTAGGAGGTAGGTCAAAAAGGATCTTACTGTGATTTATGTCATAGACTGTTCTGCCTGTTTCCTCTAGAGTTTGACAGTCTGGCCTAACATTTAGGTCTTCAATCCATTTTGAGTTTATTTTTGTGTATGGCGTTAGGGCGTGTTCTAATCTCATACTTTTACATGTAGCTGTCCAGTTTTCCCAGCACAACTTATTGAAGAGTCTGTCTTTTTTCCACTGTATACCTTGCCTGATTATGGAAGATAAGGTGACCATATGTGCGTGCGTTTTTTATCCTGTTCCACTGATCTTTATTTCTGTTTTGGTGCCAGTACTATACTGTCTTGATTACTGTAACTTTGCAGTATAGTCTGAAGTCAGGGAGCCTGATTCCTCCAGCTCCATTGTTCGTTCTCAGGATCGGGATCTTTTTTATTTCCATACAAATTGTGAAATTATTTGTTCTAGTTCTGTGAAAAATGCCAGTGTTAGTTTGCTAGGGATTGCATTGAATCTGTAGATTGCTTTGGGCGGTATAGTCATTTTTCACGACATTGATTTTTCCTATCTGAGAACATGGTATATCTCTCCATCTATTTGGGTCATCTTTAATTTCTCTTCAGTGTCTTATAATTCTCTGCATACAGGTCTTTTTTCTCCTTAAGTAGATTTATTCTTAGATATTTCATTCTTTTTGTTTCAATGGTAAATGGAAGTTTTTTCTTAATTTCACTTTCAGATTTTTCATTATTAGTGTATTGGAATGCAAGAGATTTCTGTGCATTAATTTTGTATCCTGCGACTTGACCAAACATTAATTAGCTCAGTACTTTTCTGGTACCATCTTTAGGATTCTCTATGTATAGTATCATGTCATCTGCAAACAGTGAACTGTTTGCTTCTTCTTTTCTGAATTGAATTGCTTTTATTTTTTTTCTTCTCCAATTGCTGTGGCAAAAACTTCCAGAGCTATACTAAATAATAGTGATGATACTGGGCAATATTGTTTTGTTCCTGAACTTAGAGGAAATGGTTTCAGTTTTTCACCATAGTGGACGATGTTGGCTGTGTGTTTGTCATATATGGCCTTTATTATGTTGAGGACAGTTCCCTCTATGTCTACTTTTTGAAGGGTTTTATTTTTTTTATCATAAATGGGTTTTGAATTTTTTGAAAGCTTCCTCTGCATCTATAGAGATCATCATACGGTTTTTCTCATCAATTTGTTAATGTGATGTATCACATTGATTGCTTTGCCTATATTGAAGAATCCTTGCTTCCTGCAATAAACGCCACTTGATCATGGTGTATGATCTTTTTAATGTGCTGTTGGATTCTGTTTGTTAGTATTTTGTTGAGGATTTTTACGTCTATGTTCATTAGTTATATTGGCCTGTATGTTTCTTTCTTTGTGACATCTTTGTCTGGTTTTGGTATCAGGGTGATTGTGGACTCGTAGAATGTTTAGGTGTGTTCCTCTCTCTGCTATATTTTAGACGAGTTTGAGAAGGATAGGTTTTAGTCTTCTCTAAATGTTTGCTAGAATTTGCCTGTGAAGCCATCTGGTCCTGGGATTGTGTTTGTTGGAAGATTTTTAATCACAGTTTCAATTTCAGTGCTTGTGATTGTTCTACTCATATTTTCTATTTCTGCCTTGTTGAGTCTCTGAAGGTTTGTTCCATTCTAAGAATTTTTCCATTTCTTCCAGGTCGTCCTTTTCATTGCCATATAGTTGTTTATAGTAATCGCTCATTTTCCTTTGAATTTCTGCAATGTCAGTTGTTACTTCTTTTTCATTTCAAATTCTATTGGTTTGAGTCTTCTCCCTTTTTTTCTTGATGAGTATGCCTAATGGATTATCTATTTTGTTTATCTTCTCCAAGAACCAGCTTTTAGTTTTATTGATCTTTGCTGTCATTTCCTTCATTTGTTTTTCATTTATTTCTTATCTGATCTTCATGATTTCTTTCCTTCTGCTAACTTTGTGGGTTTTTGGTTCTTCTTTCTCTAATTGCTTTAGGTGCAAGATTGTTATTTATTTGAGAGGTTTCCTTTTTCTTAAAGGTAAGATTGTTTTGCTATAGACATCCCTCTTAGAATTTCTTTCGCTGCATCATATATGTTTTGGGTTGTCTTGTTTTCATTGTCATTTTTTTCTAGGTATTTTTTGATTTCCTCTTAGATTTCTTCAGTGATCACTTGGTTATTAGTACTGTATTGTTTAACATCCATGCATTTGTATTTTTCACAGATCTTTTCCTGTACTTGATATCTAGTCTCACAGCCTTGTGGTCGGAAAAGATACTTGATACTATTTCACTTTTCTTAAATTTACCAAGGCTTGATTTGTGACCCAAGATGTGATCTATCCTGGAGAGTGTTCCTTGAGCACTTGAGAACAATGTGTGTTCTCTTGTTTTTTAATGGAGTGTCCTATAATTATCAATTAAGTCCATCTTGTTTAATATATATTTAAAGCTTGTGTTTCCTTATTTATTTTCATTTGTAATAGTCTTTGTTTTAAAGTCTATTTTTTTCTGATATGAGAATTTCTTCTCCAGCTTCTTTTTGATTTTCATTTGCATGGAATATCTTTTTCCATCCCCTCTCTTTCATTCTTTAGTATCCCTAGGTCTGAAGTGAGTCCTGTGTTGACAGCATATATACAGGTCTTGTTTTTGTATCCATTCAGCCAGACTGTGTCTTTTGATTGGAGCATTTAATCCATTTACATTTATGGTAATTATCGATATGTATGTTCCTCTTACCATTTTCTTAATTGTTTGGGTTTCTTATAGTATTTCTTTTCCTTCACTTGTGTTTCCAACCTAGGGACCTTTCTTAGCATTTGTTGTAAAGCTGTTTTGGTGGTGCTGAATTCTCTTAGCTTTTGCTTGTCTGTAAAGGCTTTTCTCTGGCAAATCTGAATGAGATCCTTGCTGGGTAATTTTATTTGTAGTTTTTCCTTGTCATCATTTTAAATATGTCCAGCCAGTCTCTTCTAGCTTGCAGAGTTTCTGCTGAAAGATCAGTTGTTAATCTTAATGTTAATCTTATGGAGATATCCTTGTAAGTTATTTGTTGTTTCTCCCTTGCTGCATATAAGGTTTTTTTCTTTTATTTAATTTTTGATAGTTTGATTAATATGTGTCTTGGCATGTTTCTCCCTGGATTTATTCTGTATGGGACTCTCTGTGCTCCTGGACTTAACTATTTCCTTTTCCGTATTAGGGAAGTTTTCAACTATAATCTCTTCAAATATTTTCTCAGTCACTTTCTTTTCCTCTTCTTCTGTGACGCCTATAATTCGAATGTTGGAGCGTTTAATTTTGTCCCAGAAGTCTCTGAGACTGTCCTCGATTCTTTTCATTCTTTTTTCTTTATTCTGCTCTGTGGTAGTTATTTCCACTCTTTTATCTTCCAGGTTACTGATCCGTGTTTCTGCCTCAGTTATTTTGCTATTGATCCCTTCTAGAGAATTTTTAATTTCATTTATTGTGTTGTTCATCACTGTTTGTTTGCTTTATGGTTCTATTTCCTTGTTAAATGTTTCTTGTATTTTCTCCATTCTATTTACAAGATTTTGGATCATCTTTACTATCATTATTCTGAATTCTTTTTCAGGTAGACTGCCTATTTCCTCCTCATTTGTTACATCTTGTGACTTTTTGCCTTGTTCCTTCACCTGCTGTGTGTTTCTCTCTCTTCTCATTCTGCTTAACTTACTGTGTATGGGGTCTCCTTTTCGGAGGCCACAGGTTGGTAATTCCTGTTGTTTTTGGTGTCAGTCCCCAGTAGCTAAGGTTGGTTCAGTTGGTTGTGTAGGCTCCCTGGTGGAAGGGACTCGTGACTGTGTTCTGGGGAATTAATAGTAAGAATAGAGTGGAATGTCATAAAAGGATTTCTTCTGTTTTTCTGGGTTTGGCACAGCTCAAGTACCTAGTCATGGAAGCGTAAAATAAATATAAAAATATTACACATAGGGCTTCCCTGGTGGAGCAGTGGTTGAGAGTCCGCCTGCTGATGCAGGGGACACTGGTTCGTGCCCCAGTCTGGGAGGATCCCACAGGCCACAGAGCAGCTAGTACCGTGAGCCATGGCCACTGAGAGCCTGTGCTCCGCAATGGGAGAGGCCAAAACAGTGAGAGGCCCACGTACCTCAAAAAAATAAAATAAAATAAAATAAACATAAAGATCCATAAACCTCAATTCATACTACAAATATAAATTTGTTCCAGGAGTTTAGATTTGAACATTTATGTATAGCTCTATTACTGTAAAAAAGCAAAATGAAAATGGATTTACTTGAAGGTTGAGATTTGATTTGTTATCCTTGATTTTAAGCATTTAACAAAGAACTGAACATTGGATAATGATCTGCTGTGGAATAAATGTGCATATCTATCACCTCTAATTAATATGTATCTTTTTGCACCTTTTACAGTAAAATGCCTCACATGACCATGGATATGATATAAATTTTTAAGAGCACCAGAATTTTCACTCTTTCCCCAGTTTGATGAATATTGTACTTGAATATATTTATCCATTATTCATTTAACAAAATAAGTTATAATAAATAATTTCTTTGAATTATTTTAACACACGAATGTTGTGTTAATTTTGACAATATTTTATTACAGGTGATTATGTTGTCATGACTATATATTTTGAATTGAGTAGAAGAATGGGATACTTCACTATTCAAACATACATTCCTTGTATACTGACTGTGGTTTTATCCTGGGTATCATTTTGGATCAAAAAAGATGCTACACCAGCAAGAACAGCATTAGGTGAGTTTCAAAAAACCTTTGCTACCATTTTGTGTAATTTTAACATAGAAGTAGTCATGAAAATACTTTCAATAAAAAGCCTAGCTCAAATTTGCAAGCTACTTGATTCATGCTTGTTTTTAGGTAGACAAGTTAGACTGTTCTTCCTGAGAGTAGAGTTCCATGTATGCCCCTTAAAAGTTGAGGTTAGGGATTCAGAGTAAATCAACTGCACCATCTGACACTGTGCTCTAAAGATGATGTCATCATAAAAATGTAGGCATATTCTGGAACCTGCCACACTCACAAGTTTCATTATGTCAGTGTATGGAAAAAGAATTTACCACACACCTTTGAGGACTGATGACACAAATCAGTAAAACAAGTCTTTGAACAGAAGTTCTGCTTGTCTAGAACCACTTTACCAACAAACAAGAAAATGATAATTCTTTCTAGATATAAACTTTTTAGATATAAAAAGATTATATAATCTTTCTATCTATATTTCTTATCTACTATCATAATCTAAAAATTCTTTTCATGAATTTTCTCTGGCATCCGAAGTCCTCTTAATATAACATAAAATTTCAGTGGTTTTAGAAATGTGCAACATGTTTTATATGTTTTTCTTTATGATAGGAATTTTGCCTAACTTTCTATATTTTGATTTATTAATACAGGCAATGTAAAATATAGAAGTTCCCCCAAAATTTCTTTCAGAGAAAATGAGCTGCTTACATTTAAAAATCTTTACAAAGTCTCCTATATTACATTGAACATTTTCTGTTGTTTTTTTAAAAATCTTTGTTTAACAAAAAAGTACTTTTTGAGCAAAATTAGCCTTTGGTATCCTCTTCCAATACTAGTTTTTCATGCTGAACCGAAAATACATGATAGAATTGGTAAATCAGCTGGCAAAAGCATAACACAAATTTAGTAACTGTTCTTGAGGTTATGACCTTACAATTACAAATGCGGGTGTCATAGTGAGCATGACTTTAATGATTAGCTCACAACTTGAGACTATGAAAGTCCTATCAAAGAGTCGCCATTGTGGCATTAAGAGGACAAAGATATCAGAAATACAGTGTTTGCAGTTAATAGAGTTACAGACCAGAAGAGTGGAGAAATGTCATTAACACCACGATATTTGGTTAAGACACCAGAATGGCTGTGCCTACTTTAGATGAAGCTTAAATCATTCTATGACAAGATCAAAGAGAACCACCAGTAAATCAATTATAAGAAGGCATTCAACATTCTTTTAAGAGATAACTGTCAATGCTCTTTATTATGTACCATCTACAATATTGTGTATACAGTAAAAAAATTACTAGACTTTCTAAGAATTAAGTAAATGTGACTCGATCAAAGAAAAAAGTCAACATCAAAATGCAACTCCGATGTTGAATAAGCAGATATGGGCTTTAAAGCAGCTATGATTACAATATTCAAGGATTTAAAAGCAAATAATGAATTACCAGATGACCAGATGGATAATAGCCGATGTAGTATATTAAAAAAGAAATTCTGGAATAAAATATATAATTGTCAAATTGAAAAAAAATCACTAGATGAGCTTAAGGGCAGATTGAAAATGGCAGGGGAAAAAAGGTCACGTATAATTGAAGACCATCATATAAAATTTAATAAGAAGAGAGGGATTAAAAAGATTTAAAAGAATGAACAGAGCCTCAGTGATCTTTGGGACAATATGAAGTTGTAAAACACAACTGCAACTGGTGTTCCAAAATGAAAAAATGAGATTAAAAACATTTTGAAGAAATTAGGTTAAAATACCCAAATTTAGTGAAAATTACCTACCTACAAATTCTGTAGACATGACATGGTCACCACTTTTTTAAAAAAGTTAAATTGGACATATATTTATTACGAAATCTTCTTTCATAAAAATACCTGCCAACAGTGTAGACTTTTCAAATTTACAATGAATTTTTACAAAAAGTATCACAACTTGCTCACCTACAACAAGGAGAGCCTGGCATTCTATTTTCACTGAACAGATTAAAGAAACTGATTCAATCAAGGTAACTTCATACGACCAAATGTTGAGAAGGCACAGAGCAAGGTTGAAGGCCCTGACTTCTAGTTCATTATCCTGTACCCCTGGTAAAACTGTTTATGCTGTGCTGTTTGACTCATTCTACAATTGGCCCTTGCTGATTACCAGGCCAGGGAGGCACTAAAATGTATATTGGATGCAAACTGCAAAGGTGGTACCTAATGTGTATGCATCTGTCCCATATACCTGGTCCCTGATTAGTGCTGCTTGGCAGGTATTTTATAGTACTCCGTTTGAACCAAGGTGTGTTGTTAAAATGCATATTCTTGTGATTGTGTTGTCTATGTCACTAGCCTGCCTGTCTGACAGCTCTAGCACGTACTAATTTCCTGCGGGCTCATCTAGAGGAGAGATAGCCTTAAATTTTTCATATGGTACTCATCCAGTTATTTCACTCTTCATTTTAGTAGACTCCATTCACTTTTCTTGTTTTTCTTTCTAAACTATCCATCACATGTATGACTATTTCCTAATTTTTTTCTACAGACTTTGATTAAATCTTTAGTGTTGGCCGACATATATGAAATAGATTGAATCTAGTGTGATTAGTTAACTAATTAATCAAAGAATCAATACACTTATGCAAAGCACTTATTGAAATGCCTAGAATGCTAAGCTCAATGTTAGGCAATAGGCAAATAAGATGAGCAAGATACAGTTTTTCTCCTAATGATCACAAGTCTGTTCAGGGAGACAGACTGCAAAGACAAACGCAATTCTCTGTGAAAAGCAGAAGAGTAAGGTACATACAAGGTACGGGAATAGTGAAGCTGTACATATTATCAGATCTGCCTGAGGTACTACAAAGCCGTTTGCCTCAGAAAAAGTGGTATTCCAGCTGAGTCTTCAAGAAAAAGAGTTTACAAATTGCATAGAGAAGAAGACAAGAAATGGTTTATCGGCACAGAAGAAAACTGTGAGATGAGGGACTAACGGAAAGTTAGTATATTCATTAAAAATATATTTAAGAGGCAAAATGTCAAACAGTAAGAAAATAACTGAATAAACTGAAAGATATCAACTTAATTCAGGTATTTTAATGTTAATGTGAAGACTATAATAAAACATTTATGGAAATGTTGCTTACAAAATTAAATTACAATTAAATGTATTCTATTTATGCAATGTCAAGAAGTAGTCACATAAAAGTAAAACACTGTGTTGGAATGGAGGGATTCTGTGTGTCCCCTTTCACAACTTTGTATGTGTCCCTTGTGCAGGCATAACCACAGTGCTGACCATGACCACACTCAGCACCATAGCGAGGAAGTCCTTGCCTCGTGTTTCCTATGTGACAGCCATGGACCTCTTCGTGACCGTTTGCTTCTTATTTGTCTTTGCTGCTTTGATGGAGTATGCTACCCTCAACTACTATTCAAGTTGTAGAAGACCAGCTACCACTAAGAAAAAGACATCGGTGAGTTCCAATAGCAAAGATTTTCTGAGAGGGTAGTGGGAGTATAGTTTGAGGTAAATGATTCTTATTCATAGGATCTTATACAATATGATATAAAAAATAGCTTAAGAAGTCTTTTAAAAAACAGCACAGGTATTCTGAAGATATGAATGTGACATTCAAGCACTTTTCAGCTTCACCTACCAGTGGCGTGGACTGATGTAATCATACTTTAAAAATCACTCTTTACCAGTGATTTGTGATGCAAATTTCCATAGTAGTTTTCTAAATACTTTTTCTGATTTCCTTGTAGTTACTACATCCAGACTCCTCAAGATGGATTCATGAACGCTTAAGCCTACAAGCCCCCTCCGTACGTATAGCATTGCAAGTACAAATATTTCTGAGAACTCTGAATAAACTACAATTGAAAGATATAGTTTACATATGCACCTATTGGAGGCCAATGGATAATGCATGTACTCCTTTCAAAAAATGTATTTAATTTTTAAAAATTAGTCCAATTCAGAAAATTTGGAAATAAAGGGAAAAAAATCACTCTTTCTACCCCCCTGGGTAAAAGTGTATACCATATATATTTCTGTAACTCAAAAATAATTATGAATACATTTCTGGGTCAGAATATTAATTTATAGGATCATTTTAATAATTGTATCATATGTTCATGATTGATGCACAATCCTGGCTGGACACAGGGCTAATCCACACCTTTTCACTTTTAAACACATTTTTATCATCACAGTTCTGTACATACTTGTAACTATTTACTTAGTATAAATTCCTAGAAGCAGAATGGCTAGGCCAAAGATTGCACAGGTTTTGCCAAAATGCATTCCACCAGTGCATGTATCAACTCATTTATCCTCACAACACCTATTCTACTGAAAGGATGCCGAGATGTTGAAAACATAAGGCCTGTTAAATATTGAATAAGGCTTCACAATTTTAAAAAATTGTTATGTTTAATTATTAATGTGCTTGAATATTGAGTGTGTGGCTTAATGTAAGAATTTATTGAAAATTGAAAAATATGTCTTTAAATCATTGAGGTGAGCTACCGCTTTTTTTGAGCTACTGCTTTTATCATATAACAATTTTTACATATAACTATTTGTATTCCTTTATACATGTGAACTCAGAAATTGACAATAATTTATGCCCAAGCTTACACCACAAGTGGTTTTCTAACTGCTGATCAGCACCCTATGTTCAGTGCATTTCGGCCAATTTTCATCAATATCCTCTTCAAGTGTTTATCATTATAGTTCTGACAGAAGGTAAGGCCATTTTTACACAGTGAACATATAGTTTTGGCCATCAAATGCTGCCAAATAACAACGCACTGAAAGGTAAAGCGAACGGGTGGGAGTGGATGATGCTGAATAACAGAGACAATTCAGAACGAATAGCCTGAGGCCAGAGAGCACATTATATCTTTCTCCATTCTCAGCCTTCACACAGCCAGAGTTCTGGGAGAGGAGAAAGAAATATTGACATCATTGGTGTAAAAATGATACTGTCAAAAGAAGGAATAACTACGAAGCTAGAAGAATTTATTTTTCTTAAGCAGGAAAGTGTAATGACCCTGAAGAAAGTACATAGAAAAACAATTAGAGAGAAAAAGCTCCAGGCCATGTGCAAAGACACAATCAGAGAGAACTTCAGAGGAAAGGGGAAGGGGGATTTGGATGATAATGTCTTCAACTCTCTTCTGAAATATCCACATGTTAGTTTAGTTCAGGGGCCACTATCTCCGAAAAAGGAAAAGCAGAGATGAGCAGCCTCTCGGCTATGAGGGTCAGCTGGCTCCACTGATGACCATACATTGCTTTGGGGCAAGTTGTCCAAACAACTCTGTGCCTCGGTTTACAAACCCATAATATGCAAGGCTAGTCCACTTTGAGTGTGCAGTAGTACCTGCTGCCAGGAAACACAGCGGTTCTGAGAAAGTCACATTGTTGCATTATACAAACAGGCGAAACGGGAGTGAGTCGGGGAGGAACTTGGCTGGGCTAAAGATGACCTTGGAGACTCGTTAATTAAAATATGTATTTTATTTTTCTCTAAGAATTTTATAGTGTCAAGCCTTCTATTTAGGTCTATAATCGATTTTGAGTTTATTTTTGTGTATGGTTTTAAGAAGTGTTCTAATTTCATTCTTTTACTTGTAGCTGTCTTGTTTTCTCAGCACCACTTATTGAAGAGGCTGGTTTTCTCCATTGTATCGTCCTGCCTCTTTTATCAAAGATAAGGTGACCACGTAGGCGGAGTTCATCTTTGAGCTTTCTATCCTGTTCCATTGATCTAGTTTTGTTTTGGTGCCAGTAACATACGGTCTTAATTACTGTAGCTTTGTACTATGTCTGAAGTCAGGGACGCTGATTGCTCCAGCTCCGTATTTCTTTCTCAGGATTGCTTTGGCTATTCGTAGTCTTTTGTGTTGTGATACAAATTGTGAATTTTTTAATACTAGTTCTGTGAAAAATGCCGTGGGTAGTTTCATAGGTACTGCAATGAACCTGTAGATTGCTTTGGTAGTATACTTTCACAGTGATGATTTTTCCAACACAAGAACAGGCTATATATCTATCCATCTGTTTGTATCATCTTTAATTTCTTTAATCAGTGTCATAGATTTCTGCATACAGATCTTTTGTCTACTTAGGAAAGTTTATTCCTAGAAAATTTATTCTTTTTGTTACAGTGGTAAATGGGAATGTTTCCTCAATTTCTCTTTCAGATTTTTCGTCATTAGTGCATAGGATTGCAAGCAATTTCTGTGCATTAATTTTATATTCTGCTATTTTACCGAATACAATAATTAGCTCTAGCAGTTTTCTGGTAGCATCTTTAGGGTACTATAGGTGTTGTAGCATGTCTTCTGCAAACAGTAAAATTTTTACCGCTTCTTTTTGATTTCGATTCCTTTTATTTCTTATGCTCCAATTGCCGTGGCTAAAACTTCCAGAATGCTATTGAATAATAACAGTGAGAGTAAGCAAATTTGTTCCCTGTCTTAGACGAAATGCTTTCAGTTTTTCACTATTGAGGATGATGTGGGTTTGTCATAAATGGACTTTACTAAGTTGAGGTAGGTTCCCTCTACGTCCACTTTCTGGAGAGTCTTTTCATAAATCGGTCTTGAATTATGTCAAAAGCTTTGAAAACTGTAAGACAAAAATCACAGAAATATCCTTTTTGACCAACGTCCTAGAGAAATGGAAATAAAAACAAAAGTAAACAAATGGGACCTAATGAAATTTAAAAGATTTTGCCCAGGGCTTCCCTGGTGGCGCAGTGGTTGAGAGTCCGCCTGCTGATGCAGGGGACACGGGTTCGTGCCCCGGTACGGGAAGATCCCACATGCCGCGGAGAGGCTGGGCCCGTGAGCCATGGCCGCTGAGCCTGCGAGTCCGGAGCCTGTGCTCCGCAACGGGAGAGGCCACAGCAGTGAGAGGCCCACATACCGCAAAAAAAAAACAAAAAAACAAAAAAACAAAACAAAACAAAAGCTTTTGCCCAGCAAACTATATATATGAAAAAAGAAAACCTTCAAATGAAGCAACTGATAAAGGATTAATCTCCAAAATGCAGCTCATGCAGCTCAATTTCAAAAAACAATCTAAATTGGGCAGAAGACCTAAATAGACATTTCTCCAAATAAGATATACATATTGCCAACAAACTCATGAAAGGATGAAAAACATCACTAATCATTAGAGAAATTCAAATCAGAACTACGAGTTTTCACCTCACACCGGTCAGAATGGACATTTCAAAAAAATATACAAATAAATGCTGGGAAAGTGTGGAGAAAAAGGAGCCCTTTTGCACTGTTGGTGGGAAAGTAAATTGATACGGCCACTAAGAAGAACAGTATGGAGGGTCCTTTAAAACCAAAACTGTACTACCATATGATGCAGCACTCCCACTACTGGGCATATACCCTAAGAAAACCATAATTCAAAATAGAGACATGTACCTCAATATTCATTGCAGCACTATTTATAATAGCCAGGTCATGGAAGCAACCTAACTGTCCATCGACAAATGAATAGATAAAGAAGATGTGGCAATATGTACAATGGATTAGTCATAAAGTGAAACTTAATAGTCATTTGTAGTGAGGTGGCTGGACCCAGAGTCTGTCATACAGAGTGAAGTAAGTCAGGAAGAGAGAAAGACATACCGTATGCTAACACATAATTGGAATCAAAAAGCAATTGTTCTGATGAACCTAGTGGCAGGACAGGAATACAGACGCAGACCTAGAGAATGGACTTGAGTACACGAGGAGGAACAAGGGTAATCTGGGACTAAGCTAGAGAGTAACATTGACATATATACACTACCAATTGTAAAATAGCTAGTGGAAGCACCCACATAGCACAGGGACATCAGTTCGGTGTTGTGTGACCACCTAGAGGGGTGGGATAGGGAGGGTGATAGGCAGACGCAAGAGGGAGGGGATATGGGGATATCTGTATACCTACAGCTGATTCACTTTCTTACACAGCGGAACAAAACACATTATAAAACAATTATACTACAATAAAAAGGTTTTTAAAAAAGAGTAAATTGACATAAAAACTATGCACAAGACTTAATTTTGCATTGGACGATAGACCATAATCTTTTTCCCTTTTTGCTCTAAAGAACATTTGGACAGTTGCCAAATATAAAGTAAAACATACTGATGTAAAAAAATAATTAAACCTCCTCCAAAAAAAACCTCTATTTACGGCATAGTTTGAAATTTTTTGACAAATTTATGGAATGCCTTTTAAAAAGTGTAGTTTTCTGTTGTCCCAGAGATCTTATTGCTTTTAGCCGGGGACCTCCTGAGCACCCTCTGACTCTCTAGTGAGCTGTCGCTTTCCCTGCACAGCTTCTGATGTCCATTTTGAGTCAGCTCCTTCTGTTGGGCCTGCCTGCCTGAAATGGCTGAACTTCTCTGTGTGACCCTACAAAGGTACAAAGGGTTGAAGAAATAAAATGATAAAAATCTTGCTGAACACTGTCAAAACTCATGTGCCATTTTTAATAAAGGCAGATAGTTTCCAACTGGAGCTTGTTGGAAAGATACCAATACTTCAGACTCAGGAATCTGTTTTTTTCAACAAACCTTCAGGTGATATTTACACCCTCTCCGGGAGAGGGAAAATATGTGTCCACATTAGAACCTAAGGTAGAGCAAGATTTTCATTTCTGCCCTTTGCCTAGAATTGTAGATGAAAGTAGACAGCTGCACCATGATGCTCCTGACTGGCTATTGGCTTGTGCACAGTAGGACGAGGACATCTTGATTCAAGTCAGTCCTCACACACAATCACTTCCCAATTAAAAGGATGTCCCCAAAGACTACCAGTAGTAATACCGAATGCTCTACATCTCTACCTGCTTCTGTGTGGTTTGACGCCACACAGCTACAAATATATTTAATCAAACTATTCTCATTTATGCGTGACTGTAAATTCTCCTGTCTCCTTATCTGCTCCATACTGACTTCCAAAATCAGGAGGAGAGCTTGTGAAGTAGAAAACATAACATTCCAATTGTACACAAATTTTGGCTATCTAGAGATGACAAGAAATATCTGGTATCCACACATTGAAAACTCATTTTTCACCTTAATTTCATGGAACAAGAAGATTCTCTCATCATCCTTATACACTTTTTAAAAAAATGTTTAATAATAGAAAAAAAAAGAACTTTACTTCTCCACATTTTATTATATGCATTTTTTAAACATTATTGGAATTATATATACATGTGTGTGTGTATATACTCCAAATCAGAAGAGAAGTAGGCAGAACGGGTACTTGAAATGGCAAATACACATTTGAAAATATGCTTATTCTCCCTTATCAGTAAACCAAAAAAGACAAGATTTGCAAACTGCACTGTAGTTTTTCTTGCATTAGATTTGCAAAGACTGAACTTTTCAGAGCAGGAATGGGGGTGGGCATGGCACTGTCCTCTTTATTTATTGAACAGACATAAACTGTACTTATTGCTTGATACACCTCAGGCTGTTCTTGATTCATCTCATGTTGATATTTGTGTTGTTCTTGTTGCCAGCAGAACTATTCTCTCCTTGATATGAGTCCACCACCACCGACAATGGTTACCCTAAACAATTCCATGTACTGGCAGGAATTGGAAGATACCTGTGTCTATGAGTGTCTGGATGGGAAAGACTGTCAGAGCTTCTTCTGCTGCTATGAAGAATGCAAATCAGGATCTTGGAGAAAAGGGCGTATTCACATAGACATCTTGGAACTAGACTCATATTCTCGGGTCTTTTTCCCTACATCGTTCCTGCTCTTCAACTTGGTCTATTGGGTGGGATACCTGTATCTCTAAATATTCCTCCTGGTGATAAGTGAAGAGTGTTAGGTTTCCTTGTAAACTTTGGCCCTACCCAGACCAATAGTGATCAATTGGAGTAGCAACGAAAGATACTACTCAGTTTATCTGAAGTTATGTAATATCTTTGAGCAGCGTAGGAGTATGTGGCAAATATTTCTATTACTTATTTCAGACTCACACACATATGCGAGCACACAAATGGGTTAATTGAGTTTTAAAGTGATATTCTTGCAAATCCTTACTGAATCTGTAACGTGGTGATATATTTTTTGGATATTGGAAGCAGCTGCGAATTTTCCTTGTGAAGAAATCTGTGAAACCTACAAGCAAATATCTGAGAAGCTGTCTTAGGCCCCAACCCTTTCTGTGTCTTTTCTTTGCAACACTTGGCAGCACCGGTGTCCATGTATGCGAAGTCACAGGTGACCATGATACACTCTACTGATCTCAGCGCCCAGGCAGTTTGAGTCCAAGTGTGAACTGCAGTGAGTTTCCCAGTTTCCTTTCTCTGTGGCCTCTTTGCTCTGGCACCATCTTCACTGGTTGACATTCTTTTATCTAATAACTTCACCCTAAGCTTGGGAAGGGTGTATATGCATCATCCACAAGTTTTCAGTTGAGAGAAAAATTGAATTTTCAAAATTCTCATGTAGCTAAAGTCAAACATGTTTATTATCTTTGAACACCAGTAGCTCAACATTTTACCTTGAGCTGTGTTTTACTAGACCAAGGTGAACCCCAGAATATATGCTATTTATGAGTTCACTGATTATCTTGCAAAGATGAGTATACAGCATTCACAAGCTATTGTTTTGAAATTGTTTTCCAGAGTGTGAAAGAAATGTAGATAGAATTTTTACAAAACTTTCTTAATGAATATTAACTTTCCAGTCAAATCAACTTTAGATGCAAAAAAATGGGTAATGGCTATGATCAGTGATACATTTTGAAGAAAAAATTATTTTATACTTTGAAATATGGATATATAGCAAGTTTCCAAAGAAAAAAAGCTTTAAATGATTACTCTTTTGATATTTTTATAGCACAAAGCCAACTTGCTTCTTGATGTTAGTTCTTTATTATAACTGGATTCTAGGATATACTTCACATGACTCTTCAGAAGCTTTCCACCATTGATAGGAAAAGAAAAGGTCCTACCGGTAGGTTAACAGATAAACATCTGTTGGCATTATTAAAATTTTCATACTAATTGTGTTTTTCATCTTTCTCACCCAGAAACTTGTATTTATTTTATTGGAAATTACATTTTATTTTAATTATGTATTTGGACATATTATAACTCAGAAAAAAGATAAAACATTATGAAGAAAAAATATAAAAAAGTGCTAATTTCATACACTTTACTGAATGCAGACGAGACACAGAAGGGATGAGAGTGGAAGAGATCAGAAAAAGTTGATATTAGTCTATTTGTATGAACATAGTTTAGTATCAAGTGAATGCAGATATACTGATTTTTATTACACAGTTTTCAAGGATGTCTATATAATGTGAGATACTGAGTTCCCGTCAACTTCCTGCCATTTGATTTTTTAGTTGCTACATAGGCACAAGCCAATTGGCTTTTATTTGGAGAATCCAATTTAAAACACAAAATAACAACGAGTATATGTAGAGAAACAGTTTGAACTTATTGGCCTAAATGAAATTTCTCCTCATTTGGAGAATTTCACCTACTAGCAGTCTCACCCTGTCTCTAATACATCAACCTCACACTCACCCACAGGGAGGGGCTCTGGAGGTGCCCTGACCACATTCCACTCACGGAGGGCAGCCCAAGTTGTTCTTCAAACACAGTTCCCCACTTTATAACTTCTAACAATATGAAGACTTTCAATCTGTTATTTCTTAAAAGAAGTTCTGGAGGAAACTGAATTTGCCAGTGAAATTTTGGGGAATAAAATAACCTAAAAGCATTTTTATAACATATTTAGTCCAATTATACCTTTAAAAATGTTTACTGATGCCTCTCGTTTCAAGGCCATTCAATATTTGAGCATAATTGGCAACTCTTATGAAATTATATGTATTGCATCATCTCTGTTTTCTGAATCCAACATTCCCTCTGTCCAACCTCAGTCATTCTACTGATCTAAACAAACACATCAGTGTGCTAGCGTTTATATACATATATACGTATGAAATTTCATCTTCAATTTCTTTCTGTAAAAAGAAAAAAGTGAATGACTCAGGATAAGCATAATTGGATGTAAATGTCCATTGAAATGTTTACTATTAAACTTGAGAACCTGATCACATTAAAAATATTCAGAAAAGTGCATGTAAATAAGAGGGAAAGTACCAGATTGTGAACACACTGTAAATGTAAAATTCACAATTTTCTGTTGAAGCGCCCTTCTAATTGCCCTAAACTGAGGAAGAGTGTAATCTATACCTTTTTTTTTCTCAAATTTGCCTGTAGGAGACCTTCAGGTTCACACAGTTCAGCAGTACCACTGCATTGAATAATCACATCCGAAGAGCCAAAAAATAAAAGTTCGGACTAAATGACAGACCCCTTTTCATATTCCTTGGTGATTTACGTTTTACTATTAAAAAAAAGTTTCTATTATTATGGGGAGAAAACACGTATATATTGGGAAAATAAGAAAACACCTCAGTTAGTCATAGCTCTGGAAATATGAAACCATGGCTTTTAAATTTAAAATATCTGATAATCTTTGAAGTCTAGACATTAAGGCATTTCCACTCCTCCTTTTAAAATTTCTTATGATTACAAGTTAGCAATTCCAGGATATAAGCCTGGCCTAGTTCTATTCAGGTTAAAATGGTGAATGTTTCCTACTTTTTTTCAAAATGTCCTCTGGTTAAATGATGCTTTGGTTTTTAATGTGAATAAAACATCTTATTACTCTGCTCACATAAACACCAAATTTTTATATCAGTGTTAAGAAAGTAGCTGAACATACACTAACAAGTCTGCAACGTTTTGAGTTAACCAAGTTGGTTTTTAAAATTGTATTATATAGGAACATGAACTAGAAAATAATTAGGAAGACAAAAGACAGAAGCATGCACACTCACACACATAACGCAACACTATATGAATGTATGATTCAGGTAATGGGAGGAAAATGTAAATCATTTTGATTGTATTAGCCAGATAGTCACCTACCTCCTCCACTTTGGTTTTTTTGCATTTGTAAACACAACACAAAGTTTTCCCAGCCCAATGGGTCGCTCTACAATGTGAGGGTGATAGTGGTTTTTGCAGGGAAGGATGGTCTTCTATCAATACAACTGCTGAATAACTTAAACTGTATAGGTTGGAGAGAACAGTAAAGACTGAGTGCCAATAATGAAATCCTCCAGACTCAGAAAGTGGCTGCTACATTTTCTTCTTTTCTAGTTATTTGAGATTCTATTTTTCCCTCTAACCAGTTTTTCACAAAATACAATACTAAAGTTCCCATTTTCCATTAAAAAGTAGAGGAACTTACTGTCAGACTGATTTTCAGCAACAAATGATGAGTGCTTTGATTTAGTTAGTATTTATTACAACAGGTACTTTCACGTGCTCTTCGTATTTACAAGAGGAAAGTTTTGGCCTGTCAGCTTTGTCAGCTGCACACAGAACTGTACTTCAGTCACTTCGATGAGATCAGACCACTCTATCACCTAACAGTTCCAGTGAACCCGTCCACCAATCAGCTAACCTGTGCCATTTGTTCAGTCCATGTCCTGGTTAGAGCAGGATGGCTCGTGAAGCTTACAGGGAAGTTAAAAAATGAAAAAGAAAAGAGAAAAAGCTTGTTTGAAGTGACTTTCAATGTATTTAAAAGATAAATATTGATAGAAAATTCATAATTTGCTGACTACATTTTAAAGTTGGCAGCTCAATATGA
The DNA here is from genome assembly GCF_949752795.1 of Hyperoodon ampullatus. Classification (NCBI taxonomy): domain Eukaryota; kingdom Metazoa; phylum Chordata; class Mammalia; order Artiodactyla; family Ziphiidae; genus Hyperoodon; species Hyperoodon ampullatus. Next base: position 72,618,824 of record NC_136916.1, read on the forward strand.
TAGGATTTTAGAAGAAATAAAATATGCTACATCAGCATTATCATCATCATCATCATCACCATCATCATCACCACCACCACCACCAAAACTGTCAACTATGTCCTTTTTCATGTTCTACGCTAGTCCTTAGCTATTCATTCAACAGAAATGTTTAATGTCTTTTCCAAACTATAACAAAATTAGAACTTAAAAATGGAAAAGTTTGATTTCACTTTAAATATAAAATATGCAGATCATAGTTGAAAATTTGGCTAGCCTAAAACATTTCCAGAGCTTCTCTTTGTCCCGAAGTCCTATCGGTCTACACTGCCTCAATCAGAATTTAAAATTATTCCTTAGAAAGATATTCCATCTAATTGTTCTTTGGTTGCTTTTGGGCTTTTCTTGTTTTTTTGTTTTGTTTTTTGTTGCTGCTTTTACTGCACTTGGCTTTTTAATTCCTTCTCATGAAGTTAAATTTAAATTGGCTAAAAGCTCTTTTCCTTAAGAAGAATGCTCTGTGTACACCTCAGATTTTGTTAGCCCAAGAGGAATATCAATATGCTTCTTATTACCCAGTTTAGGTCTAACCTTTCTGATATATCTTGGAATTTTTACTTTTGGATAGAAATAGACAGGTAAAATATATTGATGAAATTTACAGTGTTTATTATACAGTAGCTGTTTAGAGTATTAAAACATTTAAAATGATACTTTCAATCATTCTTGACCTTCAAAATGACTAATTTTGTGCTAGTGAACAATGTTTACACACATATGTATGTGCAACTACATATGTTTTTCTTTACAAGCTGCTCCTGGATTAAACGAAATATTCACTCTTCACAAATGCATTCTCTCTGGAAGATTCTAAGAGAGCAACAATTTTCAAGGATTGGGCCTGGGTTGTCTTGTGAAGAGTAAGAGGCCATCTTGTGTTTACATGCAGTGATGTGTGAATTTGTGTCCCCATTACAGTGGTAAAACTGGAAAAACTTATTAGCGTGTGTATTACTCCAATTGTATTACCCCAAACATAGTTGAAACAAAGAGGAGCACAGTTTCCTAATAATAGCATATTAGCTTCTTAACCATTTTAAGGAAAAAAGAGAGAGAGGAACTGACAATATATTTCCTGGAAGAGTGGGACCACATTCTTTCTTTAAAAAGAAAATCAAGTTTAATACCTGATCAGAAGTTGTTTTGGCGTCCAAACAAACCTGCATCTTACTAAGAGCATCGGATCATCACTTTTTCACTAGGGTGCACCTGAGTGATTCTTTGGTCATTTGTGCATTGTGGTCTATTTTAACTAAGCCAAAAGTAGTTCTTCAAGATGTAGGTTGCATATAGCCACTGTAGCGCTTGTTTAGGACACAGCTTTCACATATAATGTGAGAATGTACCAGGTCTAGTGTGAACTGTGCCACATGTAAGAGCCATAGTGTGCAGTCTTCTCTTTTTGAATCTTTTGTGTAAAGGAAAACGGTCAGGGGCCCTAGGAAATGCCTCAGGTAGAAAGGGAGAAAAGATGCACATGTCTGCTCTCGACCTGGATGGAATCCTTCCTGCTTATGAATTCATCTCCTCCAAGTGGGAGGAAGGGAGATGGATTTCAGAATCTGAGAGCCTCTAGGAATCTGCATTGAGTGCTCAGTGTAGAGGAGCCTGATACGGGGAGAGGAGCCGCCCTGGAAATATGTGTGTGCCGGTCCCTTTCTAGGCAAGTGGGCTGAGGGCCAGGCCAAGGTCCCCGCCCTCATCAAGTGGTTTCAAACAGTCCTTTCTCTATTGTCGTCTTGTGAGGGACTGGAGGTTCTGACTCTTGGTCCCAGGTTACGCTGTCCTCCTCCTCTCTATCAAGAACGTGACTCCCTACTAGTTGGGCAGCCCATGGTGTCCTAGTGAAAAGCAGGCACACCGTGCCTAATGTGCCTTGGCGACACGGGTGGCGCTGCGCCTCCCTTCACCTGTCTGATCCCCGCTGTACCCTGCTCTGGGCGGGCTGGGCCGCCCTCTGTATTTGTATTTGGATTCCTACATTTGTACTTCTAATACAAATAAATGCACATGTTGGCAGAAATATTTGAACCAAGAGTAAATGTCTTTCTGGTTGTAGGTTGCCAAACAGGAGGCCTGGAAAGGGGACTGCTAAGACCCTTTCAGGTCCACATGTGGGTCTTTGCACACCAAGGGGGTTATAACACCAACTACTCCTCTCAGAAACTCACCCTTGTGCTAGCCCTACCCAGAAGATTCTGCAAATGTTAAGAGAGGGAATGTTACAAGTGGCTTACGTCCAAGGAATGTGCCCTTCTCCTCCACTCTTGCTAGAGCCCAGAAAGGGACACCACACTCCGAACAAGCCACCCCTCCCCCACCCATGGAAAGCATGAAACCCGGCTCCAGCCAAGCCAAGGAAGGAGGTGCCAGCCTCCAGGGCTTCACCTGCAGTTCAGGCGTAGGTTAAAGAATGTGGGCAGGGTTCCGGTTTACAGCTCCAACACCATCCATGCGTGGGGAAGCGAGAAATGACTACCTGCAAAGTCTGAATAGCCGCTCCTGAGAAAGGGCTGCAGCCCCACACTAAAGTAAAAACCTGCCTTTGCCACCAGGACTGCAAACCAATGGCAACTGCCACCACCAAGGAAAGAAAATTTTTACATTCTGCTTTGGTTAATTTCAACGGAGCACAATTTAATGAAAACAAACATCAAGTTCCCTAGCTCGTCTAATATGACTTCAGCAAGACAGACTATTTGCTCCTGGATAGGTACTGGAAGAATGATAGGTAGAGTGGGCTATGAGACATATTCTTCCACCTCTGCCAGCTTCTACTTCTGCTCCACAACTTAATGTAGGCTTCTGAACTTTGCATTTGGTTTTCAGATGTCAATTGGACTGCTCAAAAGTATCTGTTTTGATACTTTCAACAATTACTTCTTGGATTACTTCGATCTATGCTTGAATGCTGGTAAACATTTCAAGTTCATTAATCCCTTCCTCTTACCAGAATTGTCAAGTTTTCCCTAGTCTGTCACCAAAGTTGCAGGCCCTGTCGCAGATAAATTACAATAGCAGCTGTCCTTTATGGAAGACTATGTGCTAAGAACTTTGCATGCGCTGTATCAGTCAGTACTTCTCTGTGAAGGAGGTACTGTTGTCGCCCTTTTACTGATAAGAAAGCTGAGGCTTGCCCAATGTTAGATACCTAGGAAAAATGAAGAAAAATATTTTCAATGCTGGAAATATGGCTTTAAACACTTCAGAACTCGTGTGTAGCCACTATTTTCTGCAGTGCCTTGAAAACCTTGACCTTATGGAGTGAATTTCTGAGAATTATTTTTACTATGGCCAACATTTACTTTTTATTAAACACACTTTTGTTTGGAAAAGAATATTTCAGAAGACCATGGAATGTAAATTGGTACAGCTACTATGGAGAACTTTAAGTAGTTTCCTTAAGAAGCTAATAATAGAGCTAACATATGATCCAGCAATCCCACTCCTGGGTATATATCTGGAGAAAAATGGTTCAAAAGGATACCTGCACCCCGATGTTCATTTCAGCACTGTTTATACAATAGCTAATACATGGAAACAACTCTAATGTCCATCAACAGATAAATGGATAAAGATGTGGTACATATATACAATGGAATATTAGCCATTACAAAGAATGCAATAATGCCTTTTGCAGCAATATCGATAGATCTGGAGATTATCATACTAAGTGAAGTAAACCAGACAAATACCACTATCATATGATATTGCTTATATGTGGAATCTAAAAAAATAATACAAATGAACTTATTTACAAAACAGAAGCAGAATCACGGACTATGAGAATGAATTAATTGTTACTGGGGGTAAAAGGTGGGGTGGAGGGATAGACTGGGAGTTTGGGATTGACAGGTACACACTACTATGTTTAAAATAGGTAACCAACAAGAAACTGCTGTATAGCAAGAGGAACTCTGCTCAATATATTGTAATAACCTAAATGGGAAAAGAATTTGAAAAAAATATATACATGTATATGTAAAAAATAAAAAGTAAAATGTAAAAAAATTTTAAAAGGACATCTAAACAATGTGCTAAAATGTCAAAGTGAGGTTAGCAGTGTTCCGTAGAGATCCACAGAAATCAATCACAGTTACTCTCTACTGAAAAGTAACATATAGAACTTTCTCTCACTTGATTACTTGTAAATTAAAAACAGAGTTTATGCTCAGACCCTGAATGTACTGGTTGCAGAGCAGGAATTGTAAGTAAAAGAGAATCTTCATGAAGTCTCATGCTTTGGGACCCTAAGGATTGGAGTGGCATGTTTGAACCTCCAACATCACACCAAACTAGCTTCTCTGTTCTAAAAACTGCTCAAAGACTCACCCTGCGCCAGTAGCCTCTCTAGTGATGCTCTTATTGTTTCGGGCCAAACACCAAGTCACTTCTAAGCACAGTCCAGAAGGTGAACTTCAGGTTCTATTCCCCAGTGAGTTTGCAGACACACTTGAGAGACTGCAACTTCTTGAATATTTGTATTCACAGGAGTCTGTGAAGCTTGTTGGGAGTTACTTTAAGGATATTAGAAACAGAAAGGACCAGCTATAAGACTGGGCTGACTGCAATTTATAAATGAAGGAATTAAACAGTATCAGCGACTTGTTTTAAAGCTTAACAATGAAACCATTTGAGTAAAATGACTTGAAACCTGTATTCATAGCCAAAGACATTGGGATGCTGGCACTTCCTTGATAAACCAGAAAGAAAAGGCCCAAGTCTTTAAGAGGTGGAAAAGGAGTGGGTCCACCATGTGTAACTAATCCATTCACCATCTAACCATAAGCAGGGACTCTCAAGGATATTGCCCTCACGGAGAGACTAGAAAGGCCTCAGTGAGAGACTTCTAGCATCCATGGAAGCTCAGTGGAGACTGCAAACAATGGTGGGAGATGCCGCCATGAACCTTAACTCTTAGAGTATCATGGCTAAGTGGCATGACTTAACTTACAGAGGCAGTAGATGCAATGGCCACGGTAAGCCTTAGGAATGGAAGATAAATCAGAGCAATCTGATCCACAGCATCTGAGACAAAGGCTAATTGATCCCAAGGTCTGTAGCAATGACACAGATGCAAAGCCTATGAAGGCTCTGCTTGGTAATATATACCAGATTATATAAATTGGGGAAGAACTAGGGCCAGGGTGTTGTAGCACCTGTTGACATAATGGGGGCTTATGGACTCATTTTGGCCATAGGTTTAATACAATACATAGACTCAGAGCCCCTTTGTTGAACAGGTCCCTTTGAAAGGATCCCAGCCTCATGGTTTGTCTATATTGCAATTCTCCCTCCAAGTCTTTCCCAGAGGAAGGGAGCTATTCACCAGGGTGACTGTGCCCAGAGGAAAGAAAAATAATCAGAATTTCAGTAGTACTTCCATTCTGGTTAGAATTTTTTTAATTCCCTGGATATACAAAATGATATTAGGGTCAGTGGGAGATATGGAAGTCAGGGGACTAAGCAGTCTGTTTACCTATGTTCGTCTTCCAGGAACCCAGAAGAATGATTAGATTTCTCTTTGGTTCTTATCCCTGGACTCGGTAAACTCATGTGTTTTCTGTCATAATATATCCAGCCTGCAGGGACCCTAATCATCTTGATAGCCTGTGGGGCATTGGGTTAGTTCTTCTGAGTGGCAGAAGTAAGCACTTTAAGTGCTTTATTACAGAGCCTGAAGTGCAATGTGGGTCTTGTGACCCAGCAGAGCCAATGGTACTTAAAGTATCTGTTCAAATAAGGATGGCTTCTCTGACAAGCTGTAATGGGAGAGTCCCCAAGCAGAAATCTTGAGTTTTGAAACAGAAACATATGTTCTTGTGTTCACAACCATTTTCCAGTCTCATAGATTCTTGGCTCCCTAGTGTCCCTATAGAGATGTAGTGCCTGATTTGGGTTACTGTTAAAGATACGTGGCCTGATATATCCTTCATGAATGGAGATTCTATACACCAAGCCTGAGTAGGGCTGGAAAGTATAAGAATTTTGCATGAGTAAGGGATGTAGATTCTCATGACATCAAGTCCACATGCAAAATAACCATAACAGCAGAGATGTAGGACATCCATGAGCTCAACAAAGTGGACTTTCCCTCACCAAAACTGATTTGCCACTAATGAGCACCCATCTGCTACCAACAGGAGCCAACCCTATTTCTCAATGTGGCACCATTTCCTTAGGGTTACTGACAGATTCATTACTGCAAAGCCTTGCGTCCCTGAGTTGGCAGCGAGTGGTTCTTCCTCTTCTTGGGAATAGATAAGGATTTCAGATGTGAATTTGCCTTTCCTGTCAGCGTGGCCATTCATATTACATTCCTTAATCATTGCATGAGAACTCACACAATATTACCTCTGCTTTTCAGGCCAATTCAACTTGCCAGAACTTCAGAAGTTCTCATAGATGTCTTTAATGGTCTATCAATCAGTACATTGTATTGGTGGTGAATGTTTTAATAGTAGTGGTATAATAGTATGATATAATCAATGGTGTACAAACGCCTCACAAGACTCCAGCCAGATAGGTCACATTTAAAAAATAAGTCTGGCCCTAATTCATTGAGGACCAATGGAATAGAAATAAAGGGGAAAAAAAAGAAATAATAATTGAGCATGTAAACGAAGACTGGACACTCATCTTTTATCTGATCTGTCCTTCTCAACTTCTTCAGCCACACTTTGAATAAAGAACAAATCTCCTCACCTTACAGATACAATACAGAACAGAAAAACCACACAACTGGGTGAATCAGTAAACGTGGGCCATCAGCCAACTGCATACACCTGACTTGAGAAGAAGCAGCATTTGCCATTTTAAAAGCAAGATGTGAACTAGTACAGATCACCTGCTGACAGAAAGTTGAATTCTAAAAGAATTTAACTTCTACACATTTTTCTTTGGTGAAAAGAATTGAATAAACCAAACAAGGCAGAAAAATCCAAGGTTGAGGAGAAAAGTTTCACACAAAATAAAGGCCTTGTTAAGTATGGAAGGTTAAAAAAAAAAAAGGCCATCTCCAAACCATGCTTTCGTTCCATCTCAAAAAGCCTAGTTTGCCAAATTTCTCATTTCCATAACTTGGCTGCTGATAAGCAAGACATCATGGGGCTCTCTCACTAAATGTTCCGAAGTGCTCCCTCTGAAGGTTTGATTTATTAGGCCTGCAGTAGGACCCAATTTTCACAGTACACCTTTGTGAAACATTTATTGGAAGGGAATGTAAGAGGTGGAAACTGGAGGGAGAGGTGAGAGCTGAACAAACCTCTTTAGTCATCCCATGAGAACACAAATCCATAAATTAAATAGGTATATATTTGCGGCTAAGTACTCTGAAATTAGATTAAAATAGCAAGTTTTCTCTGCAAGCAAAATGGCCCTGGAATTAAGCAGTTTGGCCTCGGATGCTGTATTCACCAAAGGAGACTAATACAACAAACTCTGAAATCTCAACTGTTTCCCATAATCAGATTTTTCTCACATCCCAGCCTGGATAAGTGAGCAGAAGGATCTAGCTCCAACCAACATTTTATCTCTTGCGTGGCTCTACTCTTCTTTTCCATTTTTCCAGCAAATGGATAAGAGAGAGTGTGGCTCATAGGTAGAAGATGTTAAAGCAGCATGCATTCTGTTAGGCATAGCCAAGAAGCATGGCAACTCCTATCTGAATGCCCAGGCGGCTAAGAAGTGTCCATGAAGATGAAGGGGAACATGGATATTACTGAGAGAGAGTCAAGAGAACACAAACAAAAGGGGGAACCCTTTTGGTTCAAATATCAGAAAGCAGTATCAGAAAGCACTGTGGCTGACCAGCAAATGCAGTACGTGCTTCCCCATGGCCAGCAGCAGCCACAGCACCTGGACGCTTATTTAGAAATGCAGACTGCGTAGGGTCCATCACAGACATACTGAAATAAATCTGCATTTATACGCACCTTAAACTATGAGAAGCACTGGCTGCTCTTGCCAATTCAAAATTGTCTCCAAATAGTTTAATCTTACAGTAACTTTAAGATTATTTGGAAATTAGAAATCCAATTCAATTAAACTTTCTCAGATATTGCCACACACATCATCTCAAATTAAACAGCAATTAAAATTATTTCATGTGTGGCAGGATGCACATTTCAAATTCATACGTGTTCATTCCTATATTTCTAAGTTCTGAGTCCTAAAAATTATATTTAAAATCGTATAAGAGCACCAAAGTACTTAAACATCAGAATTCACACAAAATGGCCCTAATCTATAGATATTTAAGACTATGTTAGATAAAATTCATATCAAATACCAGCACTTCATTCACCCATACCAATAAAGCTGAGAAACCCAGGTAACAACTGCTACATTGACACTCCACTGGACAAAAGCCCAGGGTTACAGAAAGATCTGAACATACTATGCAGCATTCTAGAGAAAGTGCACCTTCTTCCAATAGTATGGCTGCAAGGGGCATATACCTGAGGCCCTTGGTACCATAGACAGTTGTAAAACATTCATTTCATTTTCTCTCCAAATTTAAAGATTGGACCAAACTAAGACAACTAGGTAAAATTACCAGACACAGAATTTGGAAATACTGAATACATTCATTCACTGAGATGTTCTATAAAGTTGTCCTGTAAAAGAAAACACACACGCACGTATACAATTACGCACGTGTATGCTTGGGCATGTGAGGGATACACACACTAACACACACATACACTTCCAGCCTCTAGGCTTAAGAAGAAATGTTTTCTTTCTCTTTGCTTTCAACTTGACTCAGCGGTAGAATTCAAACAGTGAAACATGAGAACAGCAAAAGAGCTCTGGGACTGAAATGACTCCATCCAGATCCGTGAACTAAGAGATTTGGCCAAACTCTAGCATGGCTTCTCGAGGTTTAAGGCCATGTCCCTAGGATGACCCCAGTCCCACTTAAAATGCCTACCTGAAAAAGCTTAACACTGCCAGAATTTATTTGCTTTAACCAAATATATTTGCACTAGCCAAAATCTGGTAATAGCCAGACAGGCCCCAGTACCCCCTCTTAGAGCAGTTAGTTTAAAAGGCTTGAAGTTGTAAATCCCTTCTCTTCCCTTTGAGATGTAAATTTCCCCTACACAGAACTGAACCCTCAAGGACCTGAGAGCTGTCTTTGAAATCTGAACATTCCAGAAGCTTCTTTTTTTTTGCTCCAAACCCCTGGGGGAAGATAAAGGACTAACTTAGTTAGCCATCTTGCCTCAACCTGAACTACTGCCTCCCTTCATAAAGATAAGATAATTTTGTTTATCTTCTGGATAAATATCAATTAATAAACCCTAATTAACCCATAATTAATTACCGCACATGGACCAAAATCCTCCTTCACACCTCTCAGTAATTCTCACTCAGCACACCTCAGCCTTAGAAAGTCCTCTGCCTTTGTTTCAGTAAATTTGAATTCAGTTCATTATGGACTTTCTTCCCTTCTGCAGTAGTTATTATGAAGTCTATCCTCTCTGCTTTAACTAGTGGTTATCTTTGACAAATCTAACGTAAAATCATCACAAATGTGTCATATTTCAACTTTTTGCTCTAGACAATCTTCATATTGAAATAAATCTTAACTTCTATAATGGAAATAAAATTAGAAAAAAATTAAGTAAAGTCTGTTCTTACAAAAGAACTGTGTTGTTTACTAGACTGGAAAAAAAGTTAGTATTGATCCTAGTGTGTCTAACATAAATTCCAGAGGCTTCTCACTGGTCAGAAAAACAATGTAGAATTTGTGCAGCAATACATATTTTGTATGTAATATATGACAATTTAACCAGATATGTTCATTTTAAAAAGGTGATAACGCTTTTAAAGACAGTGTGTAAAGTCTTTGAAACTTGGAAACTATTTGGTCTCAGGCTCTCAGAATTCTCCGTTTCTCTGAGAATGGTCAACTGAAAAACAAAGCACAACCTAAGGGTTGAGATTTAATTGTTTTTTTGGTAGACTTTCTGAGGACTTCGAGAAAGCCTCTCAGATACCTCTAAGGGACAGCTCCCACCAGGTAAGTGAGCAGCCAGGATATATAGCAGTTTTTGCAACAAAATCAGCCAGAACATCAAAAGATTACTGTTAATTAAAGGAAACAAGACATCTCAAGTTAAGGAATTTAGCACTTTCTATGTATGGGAAGATGCAAGCATCTGGGTTTATTGAAATCATTCCTTTGATATGCACCTTGGCTATCTGGGGCCAGTATCCTGTTTTTCTCCATTTTGAGTCCCCTATGGTTTCACCACTGGAGGCAGCTGTAAAGTGATGGCTTTCTGGTTGCAGCATACTTTGTTTACTGATATGGCAGGCAACATTTTTCATTTGTAAAACCTTGTATGAAGATATAGGATTGAGAAGCCATGTGAGAGGGACTCTGCTCAGGTAGAAAGATCTGGGTAAGGTGGGTCCATGGACACCTGTGCAGCTTGGTGAAAGTAGGTGGACAGCTAGGGAGAGTTGGGGACCAGCAAGTAGATAGTCACACTGCAAAAAGGGAAGGAGTGGTTGACAACACCTGTCAGTTATGAGAAAGCAGGAGCACAAAAGTGTGAATATATTAATAGTTGTGAACTGTACACATAAAAATGATTACAATGGTTAATTTTGTTATTTATATTTTATTGCATTTTTTTAAAGGCAAAAAAACCAAAAAATGCTTCCCTGCTTGTTTGTTCCACACACCAACTTGTATTAGGTGAGAAGGCACAGACGAAAGATCTCTCTCATCTTTATGCAGCTCTCCTAAAAGCATGTTTCTTCCTCAAGGGCAGAGAGCAGCACACATTGCCTCAGTCCTGACCCTGTTTCTTCTGCTTTAAGTGTGGTCAGAAGTCAGTCTCCTCTCAACCAGTGTCCACCTAGACCTTTGCACACCCAGCAAAGTGCTGAGTGCTGCCACCCTGCCTTCACTGTTCTGTAGGCTATGAAGTGCTCGGGAGCACAATTATTTCTTGTGCATCTACTGTCCCCTGAGGACCTCTCACATTCCTTCGTGCAGGTTTGGTCCCACAAATGTGTGTTGAATGCATGATGACTTTCATTTTTTTGCATGAGTGAACTCATCACTTGCCCAGGCATGCTCAAACAGTAGTAGGATCAAGGCTCAAACCTATTCTTTTTGCCTCTAAATTATAAAATTGATAAATCAAGGAGTAAAATATGTTTATATCGACTGAGGTTATGGCACTTTACGCAAACTCAACTCACAAGTGCATTTAAAACACTATTTGAAGAGGACCTTCAAGATGGCGGAGGAATAGACAGGGAGATCATCTTCCTCCCCAGAAATACATGAAAAATATATCTACATGTGGAACAACTCCTGCAAAACACCTACTGAATGCTGGCAGAAGACCCCAGTCTTCCCAAAAGGCAAGAAACCCCCAGTACTTGGGTAGGGCAAAAGAAAAGAGAAAAAACAGAGAAAAAAGAATAGGGACAGGACGTGTACCTCTTAGAGGGAGCTGTAAAGGAGAAAAAGTTTTCAGACAGTAAGAAGCCCCTACACTGTTGGAGATGGGGGTTGGGAGGGGAAGCTTCATAACCACAGAGGAGAGAGCAGCAACAGGGATGCAGAAGTCACGGCAGAGAGATTCCCACACAGAGTATCACTGCCAACCAGGACTCACCAGCCTGAGAACCTTGTCTCCTCACCCACTAAAGTGATGGAGGGGAGCTGTGGCTCTAGCATTGGACGTCAGATCCCAGGGAGAGGACTGGGGCTGGCTGTATGAAAACAGCATGCAGAGGGCTAGTAAGCAACAGCTAACTGGGAGAGAATCCAGGAAAATGTCTGGAACTGCCTGAGAGTCAAAAGACCATTTCTGGAGGGTGGGCGAGGAGTGGGGAGTCAGAGAACTGTCTAAACAAGTTTCAAAGATGGCCATGAGCCATGCCAGAGCAGACACAAGGGACGGACATGAAACTCTAATGCTGCTGCTGCAGCACCAAGAATCCTGTGTGCAAGCACAGATCACTATCTACACCTCCCACCTCAGAGGCAGTACAGCAGGCCACTACCAGGGTCCCGTGATACAGGGACAACTTCTCTGGGAGAACACATGGCACGCTTGTTGCAATGTCACGCTGGTCTTTGCTGCTGCCACAGGCTCTAACTGCATTCCATACCCTTCCTTACACTTGGCCCGAGTGAGCCAGAATCGCCTATTCAACCTCTCATTTAGCTCCGTCCTGTGTGGGCAAAAAAACAGATGCCAGACGGTGACCTACATGCAGAGGCAGGGCCAAATCCAAAGGTGAACAACCAGGACCAGTGCAAAAAAGAAGAGAAAGGGAAATTTCTCCATGCAGCCTCAAAATAACCAGATTAAAACTCCAAAATCAACTTGATGTACCTTGCATCTGTGGAATACCTGAATTCACAACAAATCATCCCAAAATAGAGGCGGTAGACTTTGGGGGAAACTGTAGACCTATGGTTTGTTGTTTTAAACTGAGTAATTTGTGAATTATATGGATATATTAGTTTAGTTTTTAGTGCTTGTTATCATTTGTGGATTTGTTTATTGGTTTGGTTGTTATCTTCCTTTTTTGAATTACTCTTAAATTTTTGATTTTAATATGTTTAAATTTTTTTATTTTAATAACTTAATTTATTTCTTTTTTTCTCACTTTTCTTCTGAGCCTTGTGGCTGACAGGGTCTTGTTGCTCCAGCCGGGTGTCAGGCCTGAACCTCTGAAGTTGGAGAGCCAAGTTCAGGACATTGGACAACCAGAATATTCTCGACCCCATGTAATTTCAATCAGCAAGAGCTCTCCCATACTTCTCTGTCTAAACACTAAAACTCAGCTCCATTCAACAACCAGCAAGCCACTAGTGCTGGACACCCGATGCCAAACACCTAGCGAGACAAGAACACAACTTCACCTATTATCTAGAAAAATGAAAATGAAAATTACAATGGTGTATCAACTCACAGCGGTCAAAATGGCTATCATCAAAAAATCTACAAGCAATAAATGCTGAAGAGGGTGTGGCGAAAAGGGAACCCTCTTGCACTGTTGATGGAGAGTAAATTGAAACAACCACTGTGGAGAGCAGTGTGGAAGTTCCTTAACAGTTAAACATAAAACTACCATATGACACAACAATCCCACTCCCACTCCTGGGCATATACCCTGAGAAAACCGTAATTCAAAAATAATCATGTACCACAATGTTTACTGAAGCACTATTTACAATACGCATGACATGGAAGCAGACTAGGTGTCCATCGACAGATGAATGGATAAGGATGGGGCACATATATACAATGAATTATAACTCAGACATAAAAAGGAATGAAATTGGGTCATTTGCAGTGAGGTGGATGGACCTAGAGGTTGTCATACAGAGTAAACTCAGAAAGAGAAAAACAAATAACATGCTAACACATATATATAGAATCTCAAAAAAAAGTTCTGAAGAACGTAGAGACAGGACAGGAATAAACACGCAGACAGAGAATGGACTTGAGGACACGGGGAGGGTGAAGGGTAAACTGAGACGAAGTGAGAGAGTGGCATTAACATATATACAATACCAAACGTAAAATAGCTAGTGGGAACAGCCTCATAGCACAGGGAGATCAGGTCAGTGCTTTGTGACCACCTAGAGGGTCAGGGTAAGGGAGGGCAGGAGGGAGACGCAAAAGGGAGTGGATATGGTACAGCTGATTCACTTCGTTATACAGCAGCAACTAACACAACAATGTAAAGCAATTATACTCCAATAAAGATGTTAAAAAAATACCTTTTTTTTTCAGAAAAAATAAAATGAACACTGATATTCATAAATAACTTTTCAGGTGCATTATTATACAAATCTGGTACATTTTTGGTTTTATATATATTTTTTATTATCTTTTATTTCTAATAATGAGACAACAAAGCTACTATCCCAGACAGTGATAAAGGTGACCGTACCAACTTGTCTCCTAAAATTACCCTCAGGACTCAAGGTCAACAATAGACATATGTGGCTGTGTGAGACACCTCAGCACCTGCAGCCACCCATCATAAGAGAGTTTTCTTTTCTACTCCTAGATTTCATTCACAGAGGTGAACCAGAAAACAGAAGATTCCCCAAAACCCCTAGAACACAGGCACAGCACTTTGCCATTGAACAAACACAGAGACACAGCCCATCCTCACACTCCAGGCCCACGAGAATGTGCTCAGGGAGGTGTTCAGGATGAGGCGAAGATGTTCGCCATCTCAAAAGGTCTTCAAGAACAAGACCGTATCCCCTTCATTGCAGGATCCTAAGAAGAGGGCCTGGTAAATTGAAGGTACTCAGTACATATTAAGTGAAAGAGTGCCTGCAGGAATAAGATAATTGAGGCTAGAATATCTGATCTGGGTGTCCCACATCTTCCCACATAAATTCCATGTATGTGCTTTAAGAAGCAGGACTTAAGGCGACGAGTTCTGTTTTCTTTGGAAATGGAGATGTTTTTTCCAAAGTTGTCATCTGTGTATATTCAATTTACTTTTCCCAGGTCCATCAGAAGAATCACTATCTATGACAGCTATAGCATTTTGCAATGTATTTGTTGAATAAAAGACCTGAATGTCAGCATGACTCCTTAATACATGGGCTGCAGAAAAAAATGAGGACAGTCTCAGTGACCTCTGGGACAACATTAAAACACACGAACATTCATATAACGAGGATGCCAGAAGGAGAAGAGAAAGGGAAAGAGCCTGAGAAATTTTTTTGAAGAGATTATAGGTGAAAACTTTCCTAACATGGGAAAAGAAACAGGCAAGATAAACCAAAGGATGAAATGCCAAGAAACATAGTAATGAAATTGACAAAAATTAAAGATACAGAAAAAATATTAAAAGCAACAAGGAAAAATCAGCAAATAACATAAAAGGGAATCTCCATAAGACTATTAGTTGATTTCTCAGCAGAAGCTCTGCAGACCAGAAGAGAGTGGAATGACATATTTAAAGTGATGAAAAGGAAAAAACTACAACCGAGAATATGCTATCCAGCAAGTCTCTCATTCAGATTTGTTGGAGAGATTGAAAAGCTAACAGAATTCAGCACCACCAAAGCAGCCTTACAACAAATGCTAAAGGAACTTCTCTAAGAGGGCAAAAAAAAAAAAAAAACAGAGGTCACAACTACAAACAAGAAAATCACAAGTGGCTAACACACTGGTAGCTAGTAGTAAGAAACTAGTAGTAGGAAAAAATCCGAACACAAATATGATATCAAAACCAGCAACGATGAGAAGAGGAGAGTACAGGAAATGGGAATTGTATTTGAAAGTAAGAGACCAGCAACATAAAACAACATTGTACGTATACAGACTGTTATCTCAAAGCCTCATGGGAACTACAGACCAAATTTGTACAATAGATACATACACAAAAAGAAAAAATTCAAACACAACGTTAAGGATAGTCATCAAACCACAAGAAGAGAACAGAACAAGAATGAAAGAAGACTGATACAAACAAGTCCAAAACAATTAAGAGTACAGCAATAGGAACATAAATAATAATAATAACCTTAATTGTAAATCGATTAAATGCTCCAATCAAAAGACATGAACTGCATGAATGGATACAAAATAGGACCCATACATACGCTGTCTATGAGAGACCCACTTCAGACCTAGGGATACACACAGACTAACAGTGAGTGTATGGAAACAGATATTCCATGCAAATGGAAATCAAAAGAAAGCTGGAGTAGCAATACTAATATTAGACAAAACAGACTTTAAAATAAAGACTATTAGAAGAGACAAAGAAGGACACTACATAATGATCAAGGGATCGATCCAAGAAGAAGATATAACAATTGTAAATATTTATGCACCCAACATAGAAGCACCTCAATATATAAGACAAATGCTAACAGCCATAAAAAGGAAATCGACAGTAACACAAAAATGGGGGGGACGTTAACATACACTTACCCCAGAGGACAAAACAGCCAGACAGAAAAGCAATAAGAAAACTTAAGCCTTAAATGACACATTAGACCACATGAACTTAATTGATATTTATAGGGCATTCCATCTGAAAGCAGCAGAATACACTTTCTTCTCAAGTGCACATGGAACATTCTCCAAGATAGATCACATCTTGGGACACAAATCAAGCCTCAGTAAAGTTATGAAAATTGAAATTATATCAAGTATCTTTTATGACCACAGCACTAAGAGATTAGATATAAATGACAGGGAAAAGCTGTAAAAAAAAAAAAAAACCAAACACTAAAGAAAGTTACTAAATAACCAATGGAGCGGAAATAAATGAAACAGAGATGAAGCAAGCTAGAGCAAATATTAATGAACTAAAAGCTGGTATTTTTAAAAGATAAACAAGATTGATAAACCTTAAGGTTTACTGTTCCATGTGCACTTGAGAAGAAAGTGTAATCTGCTGTTTTTTAATGGAATCTCCTATAAATATTAATTAAATCTATCTGGTCTATTGACTCATTTAAAGCTTTTGTTTCCTTATTAATTTTCTGTCTGATTGGTGTGAGGTGTTAAAGTTCCCCTGTATTATTGTGTTACTGTTGATTTCCTCTTTTGTAGCTGTTAGCATTTGAATTATGTTTTAAGGTGCTCCTATGTTGGGTGCATATGTATTTATAATTGTTATAGCCTCTTCTTGGATTGATCATTATTGATCACTATGTAGTGTCCTTGTCTCTGGTAACTGTCTTTATTTTAAAGTCTCTTTTGCCTGCTCTGAGTATTGTTACTCCAGCTTTCTTTTGATTTTCCATTGCATGGAATACCTTTTTCCATCCCTTCAATTTCAGTCTCTATGTGTCCCTAGGGCTGAAGTGGATCTCTTGTAAACAACGTATATACAGTTTTTGTTTTTATATCCATTCAGCCAATCTATGTGTTTTGGTTGGAGCATTTAGTTGTTTACATTTAAGGTAATTATTAATATGTGTATTCTCTTTGCCATTTTGTTAATAGTGAGATACTTTACATCTAAGAAACAGTAAGATGGTTTATCCCTAGAAAAACAAGTAGTATTCTTGTTTCGGTTTCTTTGTTCCCATGGAGTTTTACCTTCCTTTGAAACCAAGTTGAACTCCATTCCTTTACTTAAATCTCATGGCTTTGAATAAGCTAGTAGTAATAACTTTCAGTAGCGTGGTTAAGCATGTTTCATCTAGAAAATGGGAGTAAGTGCCAATAGAGTTTATGCAGAGAAAAATCCCTCAATCCAAATAACAAGATCATGTCCTCTTAATAATGTGCATTGTATGTCTCCTTGGCTATGAGCCCTTTAGTGGTGCAACCTATTTTTCTTATCAAAATCCTAATAAAACTTCAAATCAATCAGCTGATTAGGAGAAATTTTGACTAGAAAAGGAATATATTTTCTCTGCTATAATAAAGTTCTAGACAACAATAATTGACAGAGAAATGCATTCATTCGGGGCTCTGTGGCGACAGCATTTTCCTCTCTCTTTCATGTATTTACATACATGTAGCCATTTAACAATTATTTTATTACTCTTTTAACCAAATTTTATACAGACAATAAAAGGTAATGCACACACTGAGGTCTCAGAAGCTGGGACTCGATATCAAGCCTTTTAAAACGATATTACAAAACTTTAGCAAAATCCTTACTAATTCCTCATTGACTGTTACGTGTTTTTAATAATGCAAAGCTCAAAAAAATAAAACAATCTGGAAGCACACTGCTGGCTTTGATTAGAAGAATTTATTATCAAAACAGAATTTTAAATATTTAGCAATGAATGATGAAACCACTGAAACCCTCAAACTCTTCTGTGTCAGGATGGATGTTTGTCTATTGGAGAGAAGTAATGCCCAGAATGTTGTGTAAGATTGTATCCAGGACACACTTCTGTTATGGACACCATTAAAGAAAAAATGAAAGGCAAACCACGTACGTCTTGGATGATAACTTATTCTTGGCTTATGGATCCATCAGAACTTTTTTATTTTGGAATTTGCTGAAGATGGAGGTGTGTGATTCTCTTTGCATATAGCAAATCCAGGATACTTGTACACTTGTTTGAAACTTTTAAGGAAAATATAGAAAAAGTGGTGACAAAGGCAAACTTCATTACTAACTTACTTCAAGATAGATTTCTGGCCAAGTGAACTTGACAAGTTAAGCCAGTGTTTTCTATATTGTCAAGTCTCACAATTAAGGAAGCTGGTAATCCAAGAATAGTCAGGTGAATGTCCAGCACAGTTGACTACAGGCTTCCTGTTGCATCCTCATGAGATGGAAAGGGATAAGTAGCACTAAGGGATCTCTTTTGTAAGAGCACTAATCCTATTCCTGAAGGCTCTATTCTTATGATTTAAGTACTTCCAAAAGTCCCCACCTTCTAACCACATAACATGAACATTAGGATCGCTACATATGAATTTTGAAAGGAAACAAACAGAGCAGGAGGAAATGTGGAAATCCTTGAACTATACATTTCAGATATTGTTCTTGTCTATGTTTCTATTTTTAAAAGATACATTTAAAAGCCACATGTGGTCAGCCAGAATTATTAATCTTTGAAAAATTAATACACTTTATTTTTAAGAATAATTGCAGGTTCATGGCAAAATTGAGCAGAAAGTACAGAGAGTTTCCACATATTACTCCTTTGACCTCTCCCATCCTAAACATCCTGCATCAATGTACATTTCCTACAATATATGCACCAAATATCAACACATAAAGTCCACAGTTTACAATACCTTTGTTTTGTGCACTCTTGTGGGATTTGGCAAATGTATAAAAACCTGTGTCCACAGTTTCAGTATCATACAGAGTAGTTTTATTGCCCTAAAAGTTGCTGTGCTCCACCTTCATCCTTTCCTCTGCTCAAACAGTTGGAAATCACTCTTGGCTATTCTATAGTTTTGCCTTTTTCAGAATGACCTAAGGTTGGAATTATACATTAGGTAGACTTTCAAGATTGTCTTTTTACATTAGTAATATGCATTTAAGGTCCTTTAAAATCTTTTCATGGCTTAATTGTTCATTTCTGAATTTCACACAAAAATATTCCAGTGTATGGCTTGTGCCTCTATTTATCCACTTACCTACTCAGGGACATCTTGGTTGCTTCTAAGTTTTGGAAATTATGATTAAAGCTGACAATAAATATTTGTGTGCCATTTTGTTTTGTGGACATACATTTGTAATTCATCTGGGTAAATACAAAGAAATGCAATTTCAGGATTGTATGAATATGCTTAGCTTTGTAAGAATATGTTTAACTTTGTAGGAAACTGCTGAACTGTCTTTCAAAGTGGCTGGATCATTCCACATTCCCAGCAGCAACGAATGAGAATGTTGCTCCACATCCTCACCAGCAACCAGGTGTGTTTTGGAATTTACCATTCTAATAGGTGTGTACTGGTTCTCATCATTGTTTAAACTGAAATTCCTTAATGACATATGATATTGAGCATTTTTTCATATGCTTTATACCAGCTATATATCTTCTTTGATGAGGTGTTTATCCATATATTTTGTGCACTTCTTGTTGAGTTTTAAAAGTTCTTATGATAATATCTATTATCAAATACATTTTTTAAACAAATATGTTCTGCCAGTCCAAACTTGTCTTCTTAATCTCTTTGTACTGTTCTATAGAGCAGAAGCTTTCAATTTTTAAAAATGGGAGTATAGTTGATTTTCAATATTATATTAGATTCAGGAATACATCATAGTGACTCACTATTATTACAGATTGCATCCTTCAATAGGTAGTACAAAATAATGGTTAGAAGTCTCTGTGCTATACAATATATCCTTTGTGCTTATCTATTTTATACATAGTAGGTTGTATCTGTCAATCCCATACCCCCAATTTGCCCTTCCCCACTTCCTTCTTCCCACTGGTAACCACTAGTTTGATTTCTATATCTGTGGTCTATTTCGGTTTTGCTATATTACTTATTTTTATTATTTTTTAGATTCTACATATGTGTATAGTATTTACCTTTCTCTGACATTTCACTAAGCGTAATATTCTCTAGGTTATTTACATTGGTGCAAATGACAGAATTCCATTCTTTTTATGGCTGGGTAATATATATCTCATACGTTCTTTATCCATTTTTCTGTTGATGGGTATTTGTGTTGCTTCCACATCTTGACTATTGTAAATAGTGCAGCTATGAATATTGGTGTGCACGTATCTTTTAGAATTAGTGTTTTCATTTTTTTACCAGTAATGTAATCTCATTGCTTTACATGTAGCTGTCCAATTTTCCCATCACCACTTGAAGAGACTCTTTCCATAGTATTCTTTTGCCTCCTTTGTCTCAGATTAATTGACCATAAGAGTGTGGTTTTATTTCTGGGCTTTCTATTCTGTTCCATCGATCTATGTGTTCTGTGCCAGTACCATGCTCTTTTGATTACTGTAGCTTTGTAGAATAGTCTGAAGTCACAAAACATGACACCTCCAACTTTTTTTTTTTCTCAAGATTGCTTTGGCTACCTGGAGTCTTTGTAGTTCCATACAAATTTTAGAATCATTTGTTCTAGATCTGTGAAAAATGTCACAGGTATTTTGACAGGGATGACATTAACTCTGTAGACCGGTTTGGGTAGTATGCAATGTTAAAGACCCCTACCTCTATTGTATTATCTCCAATTTCTCCCTTTATTTGCTTTATATATATTTTTTGCCATCGTATTGGGTGCAATGACTGTTATATCTTCTTCTTGTATTTATCTCTTTATCATTATATAATGCCCTTCTTTGTTGTTAGTTTTAAAGTTTTTAAAGCATTTGTTTTAAAGTGTATTTTGTCAGAGTATGCTACCCTCCACTTACTAGTCATTTCTGTTTGCAAGAAATATCTTTTCCATCCTCTCACTTTCAGGTAGTGTGTATTTTTAGCCTTTAACTGAGTCTTTTGCAGGCAGCATATTGAAGTTTTTTTATTCCAATAAGCCATCCTCTGTCTTTTGACTGGAGCATTTATTCCTTTGACCTTTACAGTAAATATTGATAAGTGTGGACTTATTGCCATTTAATCACCTGTTTTCTGTTTTCTCTTGTAGTTCTCTTTTCACTTCCTCTTTTTGTTTCTTCCTCTGTGGTTTGATGATTTTCTTTTGTGGTATGTTTCTATTCCTTTCCTTTCAGTTTTTGTGTATCTATTGTAGTTTTTTGAATTGTAGTTGCCATGGGATTAAGTATTGACCTATGACTATATTTACTTTATTGTAATTTTAATTGATTTTACACTATTTTTTGTCTTTTAATCTATGTACTGACTTATTTAAGTGATCAATACTTACTATATACTTACTTTCCCTCTTTTCCCTTTCCTTTTCTTCCTTTCCATTTCCCTTTCCTTTTCCCCCTTTTCCATTTAGAGGAGGCCCTTTAACATTTCTTTTAGGTTAGGTTTGGTACTGATGAATTCTTTTAGTTTTTGCTTGTCTGGGAAATTCTTATCTCTCCTTCTAAATGTTAATCTTGGTGGTAGTGTATCTTAGGTTAAAGGTTTTTCCCTTTCAGGACTCTGAATATATTATGCTACTCATTTCTAGCCTGTAAAATTCCTGCAATCAGCAGATAACTTACGGATATTCTTTGTGTATGACTTTTTAAAAATTAATTAATTAATTAATTAATTTATGGCTGCATTGGGTCTTCATTGGTGTGTGTGGGCTTTCTCTAGTAGCGGCGAGCGGGGCTACTTTTTGTCACGGTGTGTGGGTTTGTCAATGCAGTGGTTTCTCTTGTTGTGGAGCATGGATTCTAGGCACGTGAGTTTCAGTGAGAGAGTGAGAATGGAGATGGAACAGTTACAGCCAGCACCAGGTGTGAGGCCGGACTTTCTCTCTGCTCAGTGGTCACCACCATCCTGTCAGAGGTGGAGTTTGATCCCAAGTTGCTGGAGCAGAAGTCCTGTGGGTCAGGCTCAAGTTGGTTCCATTCCTTTTGAGTGTGTGTTTTTCCCTCTCCTCACTCAGAGACCTTTCCTCCAGAGGAGGGGAGAGATGAAGCAAGTGGGGCCTGTGCACATACAGAGGTCCAATACACTGCCTGTGTATGTGTCTGTGGGTCCACTCAGATGCCACTCACTATCCATCCCTTTCCCCAGACATGTCTGCCCCATATCTAGTAGCACAGACTGAGTGGGGCTTGGAGTCCTTGCTTGGCTTGGGTGTGGCATGAGGCAAAGTGGTGACAGGAAACCTGGCAGCCACTAAGCAGACCTCTTTCTGCCCTGCCTGAGGGCAAGACCCTTTTGTCTCTCACAGCTAATTACTAACCCCAACTTCTGCCACTTCTACCCTATTATAGAACCTCTCCACAGGGGAAGCAGGGCCCATTTGCTTTCTCTTCGTGTATGGGGGTAGTTAACTGTGGAGGGAAGGCAACTACCACAAATCTGAGTAGCTTTGGGCGTCACCTCTTCTTCCTAAGCTCTATTCCTTTCTCCAGATCCAGTGTCGTGTTGTGGTATGAAGAGAGCAGGGCCAGAGCTTCATTGGGTCCATCTGAGATTCACAAACAAGAGATTCTCTCCTGTTTCTTCTTCCCATATCTAGAGTTAAACTATTACAATCACTGACTTCATACAGAGCTATATTTGGTCAAGTGTTTCAAGTCACCTAGTCATTATGATTTTTATCAGAGTCTTAGTCACACATTTGGTGTTGCAAGAAACAATAATTTTGTATAATAGGCAGACTATAAGCAATAGAGCTAGAAGCATTAATCGGATGACAAGTAAATATTTAAGCCAAGAGCTTCCAGCACCAAATCATTTTTTTAAGAGGTCACCAACACTGGGGAGTGGATTGCTTAGGGAAGATCTCTGATTTTTTTCTGTAGGTCATTAAATGTGTTATAGTAGAGGATTCATCTGGTATGAAAATGTAGCATTCAGTTTGAATTATGCTACAGGTACCTTCCTGAGATGCTGTAATTATTAAGGGCCATGTGATTTTGTAATACAGCTTTTTTCATCACAGAGACCTCAGAATTCAGTAAACTAATAGCTTGATTACTGTCATTTAAAACCCATTGAATGAATTTTGTTAAGGCTTCAATATGGTGAATTACATCTTCCAATCCTACAGAAGATGTAAAAATATCTGCTAACTGGTCATACCAATGAAATACAGATGTATTGACCCATCAGGCTCATACCAATGATAAATTTGCAGCAGCTATATCTAATTTAGCACATAAGTGACCTTGAGTCGAAGGAACTACATCTTCCTATTCATCCTGAAAGAACCTAAGGCCATAAATTGATACCACAAATCCATTGAGTTCCATTAGGAGTCACCCAGTATAGGGTTTCCCTGGTGGCACAGTGGTAAAGAATCCGCCTGCCAGTGCAGGGGACACAGGCTCAAGCCCTGGTCCGGGAAGATGACACATGCCACAGAGCAACTAAGCCGCTGCACCACAACTGCTAAGCCTGTGCTCTAGAGCCCGCGGGCCACAACTACTGAGCTCACGTGCCACAACTACAGAAGTCCACACACCTAGAGCCCACACACCACAACGAAGAGTAACCCATGCTCACCACAACTAGAGAAAGCCCATGCACAGCAACAAAGACTCAACACAGCCAAAAATAAGTTAATTAATTAATTTATTTATTTAAAAAAAAGGAGTGACCCAGTATATCTTCAGTCACCCAATTTGTCCCATACCAATCACTATCTTTAAGGTTAATTATATATTGACTTTTTTCATAAGGCACTGAGCCCATTATAAGAATAATAATTACTCTTATTTTGAAACCAAAATAACTGGGGGCTTTTAAAATAACTGGGAGCCTTTAAATTTAAATGACCATAATCTGGTTAACCATATAAATCATCCTATAATTGCAGGAGGTTTCTTCCTAAAATGTGGAGGTTATGGTTTTTGACTGAGATTCAGTTCATTGTTCTGATTGACAATGAGTAAGCTTTCAATAAAATTTATGATTATGGTTAGGGTAGGAACAGGTATTATTCATTGACCAAGTCCCACCTAGTAATAAAAATATTGACATTAATAGAACTATAACTTCTTTCTTCTAAAATGAAATTTCTGAGAGCCACCCAATTAGAGCCTTGGAGAGGAAAAAAATCCACGAAGGTAAACCAGAAGTCTTGGAGGTAGGTAATTGACCACAAATCCAACAATTGGATTGATTTCTAAAATCTGCATAAGATCGTGCCGATGACAGAAAAAAATTTGATTCATATGCAAAAGTCCAATAAATTAAGAAAACACTATAAATGATCATATGGGTCAGATCTGGCATACTGGGACAGCTGTTTACTCCTGATGTTGTCTTCTTTTTGTCTTGGTGTTGGTGTAGTTTCTTCACCATTTGAGCACTGTTTTAAGGTGATTTTGAGATCAGCAATCCTCTCCATAAACCAGGCTGGTGGGGGGGCCCTTTTTAAAAGGGAAATATGAATCCAAGAGTCAATTCCTTTAGTTTTGCTGCACATGAGTTAGTTAATGGTACCTGGTAAGAGATTTTGCATCTAGGTTGAAGAATGTCCTTCAAATGATATCTTTTGCAGTATACATAATCTCCTGCTTGTAGGTCATGGGACAGCTGATCTTCACTCAAAAGTATTTCACTGTGATAAGCTTCAGAAACAAGCTTAGAATGTCATTTTTTAAAAATAAATTTATTTATTTATGTTGGCTGTGTTGGGTCTTCCCTGCTGTGTGCAGGCCTTCTCTAGTTGCGGCGAGCTGGGGCTACTCTTTATTGCAATGCGCGGGTTTCTCATTGTCCTGGCTTCTCTTGTTGCAGAGCACAGGCACTAGGCGCACGGGATTCAGTAGTTGTGGCACACAGTAGTTGTGGCTCATGGGCTGTATAGCACAGGCTCAGTAGTTGTGGTGCATGGGCTTAGTTACTCCACGGCACGTGGGATCCTCCCAGGACAGGGACTGAACCCATGTCTCCTACATTGGCAGGCAGATTCTTAACCACTGCACCACCAAGGAAGCCTTAGAATGTCATATTAGTAACTGAAATTTTTGCAATAATGTGACATAGCCCCTTTTAACAATATAGGTTCATGTTGGCCTTCCTGTGATATTTTCAGAGGTAGACAAAAGATGTTTGCCAAAAGGGGTAGATCTGAGGTTAAGGAGGGCCAATGGAAAGGCTTTTGGTCAGGCTAAAGAATAAGTATTTTAACAAGTTGGATTTTAATTGTTCCATTTGGTCTTTCTACTAACCCAGAAGACTGGGGGTAATAAACACAATGGAAATGCTGGATAATCGACCAAATCTTACACATTTCTTTGATAATTTGTCCAGGTAAATAAGTTCTTGTATCACTGTGTATTTCTGAGGAAATTCCCCAAATGGGGATCACCGTTTTTAAAAATCAATGTACCTACTGATTGTGAAGTGGCACTTCTGCAGGGGAATGCTTTAATCCAATGTGAAAACATACAAATCATAACAAGCATGTTTTGGTAACCTTGAGGAAGCATTTGGTTAAAACCAATCAGCCAAACTTTATATTTTTTTAAGTTTATTTATTTATTTTTGGGTGTGTTGGGTCTTCGCTTCTGTGCGAGGGCTTTCTCCAGTTGCAGCGAGTGGGGGGCCCCTCTTCATCGCGGTGCGCAGGCCTCTCACTGGCGTGGCCTCTCTTGCTGCGGAGCACAGGCTCCAGGCGCGCAGGCTCAGTAGTTGTGGCTCACTGGCCTAGTTGCTCCGTGGCATGTGGGATCTTCCCAGACCAGGGCTCAAACCCATGTCCCCTGCATTGGCAGGCAGATTCTCAACCGCTGCGCCACCAGGAAAGCCCAGCCAAACTTTAAAGGGACATGCAGGCAATGGAAAAATATCCTTGAGAACAGTGTAATTGTTCTCTTGGGTTATATTTTGGGCAATTGGTGCACCTTGAATAAACTTTTGAACTGTATGTAATAAAGGACGACTTCCAAAAATAGTGGTTGCCCCACAATACCTTTTTATTTGAATTCCAACGAGTTAGCGCATAAATATATTGTAAAATAAGATATTGAGCCCCAATGGGAAGGATAGATTTCCCCTTTGGGTCCATCCAGAGCCCTTTATTGGAGTTGAATCTTCCTCCTTTTTGTTTCCACATGTCCTTTTGTCTCTCTGACACCAATCCCTGAAATTTTAACAAGATGTCAGTAATGTTCTTGGGAGGATGAAAAGAAAAACTGCCATTAGTTGATTGTTTTCATTTTGCAGAGCTGCTGTCTTAGCAACACATTCAGGTAAAGAGCTCCCTTTTGCCTCTGCAATGCCAGCCTTTGAATGACCCGATACCTTAATAAAAGCTAATGCACTTGGCAGCAGAATTGCATCCAATAATTTTGCTACTTGTTTCCTACTTTTAATAGGCTGTCCTGAGGATTTTAAAAAATCCCCTTTGGGCCCAAAGCATACCAAAATCATGCACCTCCCCAAAAGCATAGTGACAGTGTAAATATTAGCGGATTTTCTTTTGCCAGCTGGCAGGCTCTTGTTAGCGCTATTCATTCATCATGTTGTGCAGAAGAAACATTAGGTAAGGAAGGATTTTCTAAGATTGGCACTGGACAAATGATGGCAAAACCAGCCTGGTATTTTCCATGAGGTCCTCACAGATATGAACTGTGAGTGAATAATATAAAATCAGGGTTATCCATAGGCTTTCTGTGAAATCTCCTGGGAGATATAAGATTGTCAGTTAAAACAATGCAGTCATGTTTTTCTTTTCTTTTTTTTTTCTTTTTTTTTTTTGCGGTATGCAGGCCTCTCACTGCTGTGGCCTCTCCAGCTGCAGAGCACAGGCTCCGGACGCACAGGCTCAGTGGCCATGGCTCACGGGCCCAGCCACTCCACGGCATGTGGGAACCTCCCGGACCGGGGCACGATTCCACGTCCCCTGCATCGGCAGGTGGACTCTCAACCACGGTGCCACCAGGGAAGCTCACAGTCATGTTTTTCATCATTGACTTCTGTTTCCTCTGGTAGCAGGTGTCTGGATTAAGCTTGATACACCTGTGAAGAGATATTTGGTGAAAGAAATGTAATTTCATGGGCGATTAATAGGCTTGCTGAGTAATGTTGTGCGTGATGAGAGGTTAGTAAGGCTTCCACAGAGTGGGGAACAAAGAAAGTGAGAGGGTGACATGATTTCCTCTTCTGATATGATACAGCACAGCTATTGTTGTGATAACCCAGAAACAAGGGGGAAAACCCCTAGCTACTGAATCTAGCTGTTGGGTATAATATCCTATTGTCTAGTAGTAAGAGACATATTGCTGAATTAATACTCCTACTGCAGTCCCTTTGTTTACATGAACAAAGAGGGAGAATGGTAAATTATAATTTGAATGCTCCAATGCCTAAGCCAGGAGATTTTTAAGGATCTCTTATAGCTTCAGAATATTCTATTCCCCAACAAAGAGGTTCAAGTGCTCATACTTCTTTAGGTACTAAATGTAGAGTAACTTGTTCAGCATAACTTTCAAACATGATATGTGAAGGAAGTCTGATTAATCCTTCTGGTATGAAAAATTCCCCCTTTAGGAGTGAAAAAAAATATGAGCTTCATAGGCTTCTAATATATCTCTACCTATTAAGTGAATTGGAGCACTTGCTATTAAGAAAAAAGAATGACTTCCTTTAAGTTCTAAATAAAATTCTAAAGGTTCTAAAATTCTAAACTTCACGAGCTTTAACAGGTGCTTTAGAAACCACCATCATTTGCGTTGAAGTATTACTCTGAGGGAGGGAGGCTTTAATTTTGGTAGGATTGAAAAGGTGGCTCCTGTATCTATTAGGGTTTTAAATGTTTCTCCTTGTATAATTATTTCTACTTCTCCCATGGTGTTGGTGAAGAAAAGATGAAAGTGTTGTAGTGTTCCCTCAGAGCAGGCTTACTGTTATTTAACTTGAAATGCAGGTGTAAAATCCAGTTTACCTTTTAGATTACTTTCTATCTACAAACAATTTTAATGTTTGGGCTCTCCACAGTAAAAGAAAAAAATCCATATTTTTCTGTCAGCGTGGAGGTTGGTTAACTCTCAGCTGACACTTAGTAAATTGGTACAATTAAAGGTTTATAATTTTTATAGGTATAGATTTTTCTTTCTTTTAATGGTTTTGAAAAGATGGTTGACCAGTTTGATAAGGGTGTTTTTATGTAATGTGGACCAATTAATTTGATTAGAGTAGCTAGTTCGTCATCTAAACCTTCTAAAAAGGCAAAGTTAAGTTAGGATCATTTCAGTGGTTGGAGAATTATGAATAATTCAGAAACTAATAGCTGTATCAGTTGATACAGGTCCGAAAATCTAGACTTGTAAACTCGGATAGTTAACTCAAATTCCTTAGCAAATCCCAATGGGTCTTGACTGGGACAGAGAAATTCCTTAGTTAAAACTCTAAGTTCTGCTTGGGTCTAGGGATGCATCAAGGTTGGTTAGCCTATTCCTGTAATAAGTTTCTCCTGAAAAGGGACATAACTAACTCTGACTCCTTTACCAGAGGAGAGGGAGCAGCAAGAGGCAGCAGAGAAGACTGATGAGAAAGAGAGCATCTGAAGCAGCAGTTCAGATAGAAGAGGATCTCATGGAAGAGCAGTGAAAGAGACAGTGTCAGTGCTAGCAGCCTTTTAAATTTTTGATATAGTTTCAAGCAATTTCTTCTTGGTTGCATGCAAAGAAGTTACTTTATCATTTCTTCTTTTAGAGGCTTCTAAACACCAATCAAAGTAAGCATTCTATTCAGTCTCTTTTGATCTTATGGTCAGCTTTTTCTAATTTCATATACAAAAATATCAGTTTTGGAGTATCAAAAGAACGCTAATTTGGCCATTTACGGTTGAGATCTCTTTTAGTATAATTTCCTCAATTAAGTAGGTACTTGTAAATATAAGTTCCATAAGTACTTATGAATCTGGCTTGGGTGTTAGGGATTTATTTTCTGACATCCCTCATTTATCTTTCTTAGAAATCCTATTTCCCAATTTCAAGTTGAATTTGGGATAGAATTTATTAATAAAATTGCACAGTGGGCTGGTGTGCTCCTTGTGAGCTTAACTACTCTAAATGTCACCCCAGAGTCATTTCAGCTCTTTTTATATGTCTTGGTTTCTCCCCAGGCAGTCTAAAACTGCCATGGGTAATCAGAACACTGAGTGGCCAGCTCTTACATGTGGTCCCTGGAGGAGCAAGTTTTTAATTAATGAGTGGGTTTCCCTAAGGGGCTGCTACACAGTATGAGGACTCTCCCTCCACCATTCCTGTAAATTTCTCAGTTGCCTCAGAAATCTCTAACTGACTGGGAAGGCACATCTCCCTTTCCTTCAAAGCGGAGCTCTTTGGTGATACCTTAGGTTATTTTTTATTTTTTATTTTTTGCGGTACGCGGGCCTCTCACTGTTGTGACCACTCCCGTTGCAGAGCACAGGCTCCGGCCACGCAGGCTCAGCGGCCATGGCTCATGGGCGCAGCCGCTCCACGGCATGTGGGATCTTCCTGGGCCGGGGCACGAACCCATGTCCCCTGCATCAGCAGCCGGACTCTCAACTACCGCGCCACCAGGGAAGCCCACCTTTGGTTTTATCCTGAAAAAAATTCTGTTAAGACAGCCAAGTTGACATCAGGTCAGTCTCCTACCTAATCATCCAGTCCAAAAAAAAATTCTCCAGTTCTTTCTCAACTGGAGGTGAGTGTCTCTCAACTGAGCAAATACAGGCACCTTTCCTTGAACCTAAGTTCAGTGCCCAGGTACCGCAAAAAAAAAAAAAAAACTAAGTAGAACCTTTTGTTCTTCTTCACTGCACAGCTTTACGGGGATGGTAAACAACCACCTACATTCCTGACACTTCCAGGGTATCTTCCGCCCTCTTGGGAAACAGGGCCGATTGTATCTTCCCATGAGATGTCATAGGCCATGTGGTGCCGTAGAACTGTTGCTTGTGAAAGACTTTACCTCTAAGATCCTTATGCACACCTTTAGTAACTCAAACAGCACATCAGAATGCACAGGCTTGTTTTACAAGATTCTGGAAAACTTCACTAGTCAGATCACACGCAAGACATAGCTTCCCTTCCAGAAAAAAACTCTACGAGAAAAACTACTTTTTCAGAACGTGGTAAAAATCTTTAGATTAATACTATCGGGGTTAAATAGGCTGTTGTTTGTACTGTCAGTTGGGTACCTCTTCAAAGACACAGCGAAGTTTGCTCTACAATCACCGTTGTCATCTGTGATAGAAACGCTACCCACTTCAACCACTTATGGTAAGTTCCTTGGAAAGAAAATATTTCCTGAAAGTTCCATCCTGTAGCTGTGACAAACACATACATTTACTAACAGGGAATCAAGTCTTTCCATGCTGGTTTTTAAAATCATTCCAGTTGTGGGGTTGTGGCCAATTAACTGTGTCTAGTACTTCTGGGTTAGTTTGGTATATTTTTCCATACAGGCTCTTTGAGTCACTTAGCAAAATCTTCACCTGACTTGGGAATGAGAATTCATAGCTCTGGTGGGACAAAATTGTCATGAAATACCTCCCAAACCTTGGTCAAATTTGTGACTATGAAAGAGTCCTGCCAACTACAAATTGGCACTTGCCATCTACCTCTACAAAGATTAAATCATGAGGCGCTGCAGCTGCTGATGTTTAACAACCTCTGAAAGGAGTTCAGGGTGATCAGGAATGAGGCACTCTGTGCTCGTGAAAAACTGGCAGAACAGGGCTTCAGAAATATATTTTCAGGAGAAGATTTTATGAGCCCAATTCTTGCATCTCATACCTATAAAAGCCCTAAAATCATTAACGGTACTATCTGCCCCTCATGACTAGCAGCAAGCCTTTGCAAAATGTGTGTTTGACTGCATGTACCTCCTTCACTAAAATCATATATAACACTGTCCTTCCCCCCTACCTCTTTGGAGTAGTTTCTCAAAGCTATCTGAAATGCTGTCTCTCTGGCTATAGTGCTCATTTTGCCCAAACAAAACTTAACTTGCCACTCTCATCTTGTGCACTTTTTTTTCAGTTAACAAAACCTACAAGATAGGAAAAGGCTAAGGCTTAACTGATTTAACCTCTAAAGGTTAAACGGTTAAAAGTTAAAACGAGCCACTTTTAGCGTTAGACAGCTTATTTACTTATACATACAACAAAAAAAAGAATAAGCCAAAGGTCCATGTTCCCCAGTCTAAACATGATAATATCAGACCAAAGGGGCTGTTGAGTGCAATGTGAGTGAGGGACACCCTATTCCTTGTGTCAATTCTAGGCTATGGCTAAGCAGTTTTACATTCTGTAGCTCTAATATGAAGGAAGCTGGGCTGAAAACCTCATCACTCATCAGAAAACAGGAGATGATGAGAATTTTCTCAGGGGAGTGAAAGGTATTCTCATAGCAGCTCCTAACAATAAGCGTCCCATTTCCCTGTGCTCCAGGAGGATGACAAATCTTTCTGCCAAGTGTGCAACAAACACTATGAGACAGTCATGAAGCTCTTTTCTATCTCCTCTGTGGAACAAAAGTCTTAAGCTGCTGGGAGGGCAGAAAACTTGTCATCTTTAGGACACTGGTCAAGACCCATTTCATCTTGGAAAAGGAAACACAAAGACACCCTCTAACCTGGGGGAAAATCAGATATGAGTTCTAAGCCTAGACAACTAGAGGTCTTCCATAGCTCAGATGGAGGCAGAATCTCTTAGACCCCCACCGCTCAAAGACCCCGGTACACAGAATCTGCCTAAAAGTATAGCTGTATTAGAACACAGAATGCACTTTTCTCCAACCAACCTAGCTAGCATCGAGTAGTAGACTCACTTGCCAACACGTGATGTCAGTCTACTGTTGGCAGAGGGACAAGGATGTGGTAATGTTGTACATTATACCCCTAGTACTTATTTGTTTTATAACTGAAGTTTGTACCTTTGACTACCTTTATCTAATTCTCCCTCTCCCGAACCCCCACCTTTGGTAACCAGAAATCTGATCTCTTTTTCAATGTTTGTTTTGTTTGCTTGTTTTTGAAATATAATTGACCTACAACACTATATTTAGTTCCTGGTACACAACATGATCACCATAAGTCGTTACAGTCACCACACAAAATATTATATAATAATTGACTATATTCCACACACTGTACATTTCATACTCAACAGTTATTTTGTGACTGAAATTTAGTGCCTCTTAATTTCCCTAATCTATTTCTCTCTTCTCCCACCCCATACCCTCTGGCAGCCACTTGTTGGTTCTCTGTATATATGATTGTGTTTCTCTTTTATTATTCTTTTACCCTTTGTTTTTTAGACTCCACATATAATAATGAAATAATACAGTATTTGTCTTTTTCTGTCTGATTTATAACACAGAATAATAACCTCTAGGACAATCTGTGAAGTTGCAAATGGCAATATTTTTTTATGTCTGAGAAATACTCATTGGCCACTCCAGCCACTTTTATTCAACATAGTATTGGGAGTCCTAGCTACAGCAATCAGACAAGAAAAAGAACTAAAAGGAATCAAAACTGGAAAGGAAGAAGGAAAACTAACACTGCTTGATGACATGATACTATATATAGAAAATCCTAAAGATACCACCCAAAACATTAGAACTAATAAATGAATACAATAAGGGACTTCCCTAGTGGTGCAGTGGTTAAGAATCTGCCTGCCAATGCAAGGGACACAGGTTAGGTTCAAGCCCTGGACCAGCAATATCCCACATGCCACGGAGCAGCTAAGCCCATGTACCACAACTACTGAACCTATACTCTAGAACCTGTGAGCCACAACTACTGAAACCCGTGTAACTAGAGCCTGTGCTCCAAGAGAAGCCACCACAATGGGAAGCCCACGCACCACAACAAAGGGTAACCCCCTCTCACCACAACTAGATAAAGCCCACACGCAACAACAAAGACCCAACACAGCCAAAAATTTAAAAATAAGTAAATTTGTAAATAAATACAATAAAGTGGCAAGATATGAAATTAATTTACAGAAATCTCTTTCATTTCTATATATACACTAACAACAAACTATCAGAAAGAAGACATAGAAAACAATCTTATTTATGATTGCATCATAAAGAATAAAATACCTAGGAATAAATCTAAGGAGGTGAAAGAGCTGTACTCAGAAAATTATGACATTGATGAAAGTAACTCAATGACACACGTAAATGGAAAGATATTCCTTGTTCATAGAGTGGACTAATTAATATTAAAATGACCTATTCCCCAAGGCAATGTACTGATTCAGTACAATCCTTATCAAATTATCAATGGCATTATTCATAGAACGAGAACAAATAATTCTAAAGTTTGTTTATAAATACAAAAGAGCTCAAATAGCCAAAACAATCTTGAGAAAGAACAAAACTGGAGGTATTACGCTACCTGATTTCGAACTATACTACAAAGCCACAGTAATCAAAACAGAATGGTGCTGGCATAGATCATTAGAACAATAGATCGATAGAACAGAATAGAGCCCAGAAATAAACCCATGCCTATACAGTCAATTAATCTACCACAAAGGAAGCAAGAGCACACAATGGGGAAAAAGCTTTTTCAATAAATGGAGTTGGAAAAACTGAACAACTACGTGCAAAAAATCAAACTGGACTATTCTTACACATACTAAAAAATCAACTCAAAATGGATTAAAGACTTAAGTGTAAGAGCTGAAGCCATAAAAACCTAGAAGAAAACATAGGCAGTACACTCTTTGACATTGGTCTTAGCAATATTTTTAAAGATATGTCTCCACAGGCAAGGGAAACGAATGCAAAAATAAACAAATGTGACATCAAATTAAAAAGCTTTTGTACAGCAAAGAAAACAATTTTAAAAATCCAAAAAGGTAGCCTACTGAATGGGAGAAGGTATTTGCAAATGACATACCTCATGAGGGGTTAATAAAAGACTCATACAACTCAACATCAAATAAACAACCAATCTGATTTAAAAATAGGAAGAAGACCTAAATAGACATTTTTCTAAAGAAGCCATACAGATGGCCAACAGTCATGAAAAGATACTCAACGTCACTAATAATCAGAGAAATGAAAATCAAAACAATGAAATACCACCTCACACCTGTCAGAATGGCTCTCTTCAAAAGACAGCAAATAGTATAGCACAGGGAACTCTACTCTGTAATGACCTAAATGGGAAAAGAATCTAAAAAAGAGGGCTTCCCTGGTGGCGCAGTGGTTAAGAACCCACCTGCCAATGCAGGGGACACAGATTCAAGCCCTGGTCCAGGAAGATCCCACATGCATGGAGCAACTAAGCCCATGCACCACAACTACTGAGCCTACACCCTAGAGCCCATGAGCCACAACTACTGAAGCCCGCATGCTTAGAGCCCATGCTCTGCAACAAGAGAAACCACCACAATGAGAAGCTCGCCCATGGCAATGAAGAGTAACCCCCACTCACTGCAACTAAAGAAAGCCCATACCCAGCAACGAAGACCCAACACAGCCAAAAATAAATAAATAAATAAATTTATTTTTTAAAAAGAATCTAAAAAAGAGTGGATATATGTATATCCAAAGTGAAACTGATTCACTTTGCTGTACACCTGAAACTAGCACAACATTGCAAATCAACCATACTCCAATAAAACAAATTTTTTTAAACATAACAAATAAGTGTTGGTGAGGATGTCGAAAAAAAGTGAATCCTTAAAAGCACTATTGGTGGGAGTGTAAATTGGTACAGCCACTATGGAAAACAGTATAGAGGTTCCTCAAAATATTAGAAATAGCACTGCCATATGATTGATCCAGTATTTATATAAAGAAAACCAAAACACTAATTCAAAAAGAGATATGTAACCTTATATTCATTAGGGCACTATTTACAGTAACAAATATATGAAAGCAAGCAACTTCAGTGTCCATAAATAGATGAATGGATAAAGAAGACTATACACACACAGAGAATATTACTCAGGCATAAAAATAATGAAATCCTTTGTGACAACACCAATGGACATAGAGGGTATTATGCTAAGTAAAATAAGTCAAAGAAAGAAGGACAAATACCATATAATTTCACTTATATGTGGGAACTAAAAAAATAAAACAAAAAACAAACATAACAAAAGAAAAACAGACATATATACAAAGAACAAACTGGTGGTTGCCAGAGATATGGGGCGGGGAGGTGAAAGGATAAAGAAACTAGGTTAAGGAGCTTAAGATGTACAAACGTTCAGTTCTAGCATAAATAAGTCATGGGGATGTAATGAATAGCATATGAAATATAGTCATTAATATTGTAATAACTTTATGTGGTGATAGATGGTAACAAGACTAATCATTGTTACCTTTCTGTAAGGCATAAACTTTTGAATCACTATGTTGTATACTTGAAACTAATATATTTTAAGTCAATTATACTTCAGTTTAAAAAAATCACATTGTACTGGCAAAAAAACAGGCACATGGACCAAAACAGATACATGGAAGAGAACTGAGAGCCCATAACCAAAACCACACATACATGGTAAACTAATCTTTCACAGGGGACCAAGAATACTACTTTATGGGAAAGATAATAAATGGTGTTGAGAAAACTGAATAATAACATGTAAAACAATTAAATTGGACCCCTATCTTACACCATTCAGAAAAATAAACTCAAAGTGAATTAAGAACTTAAATGAATGACTTGAAACCATAATACTCTTAAAAGAAAACAGAGGAAAATCTCCCTGACATTGGTCATGGGAATTTTTTTTTTTTTTTTTTACTGTGTTGGGTCTTCGTTGCTGTGTGTGGGGCTTTCTCTAGTTGCAGTGAGTGGGCTTCTCATTGTGGTGGTTTCTCTTGTTTCAGAGTATGGGCTCAGTAGTTGTGGCACGCAGGCCCTAGAGTGAGCATGGGCTTCAGTAGTTCTGGCATGTGGGCTCAGTAGTTGTGGCTCATGTGCTCTATAATGCAGGCTCAGTAGTTGTGGTGCATGGACTTAGTTGCTCTCTGGCATGTGTGCTTTTCCTTGACCAGGGATCAAACCCATGTCCCCTGCACTGGCAGTCAGATTCTTAACCACTGTACCACCAGGGAAGTCCTGGCAATGATTATTTTAGATATGACCCCAAAAGCATAGGCAATAAAAGTAAAAATAAACAAGTGAGACTATATCGATCTAAAAACTTTCTGCACAGCAAAAGAAACAATAAAAAAGCAACATACAGAATGAGAGAAAATATTATTAGCAAACCATCTTCTGATAAGGGATAATTACCAAAGTATATAAATAATCCATAAATTTAGTAGCATAAAAACATGTAATCTGATTTACATGAAAGAGATCTAACTAGATATTTTTCCCAAGAAGATATACATATGTCCAAGAGGTTCATGAAAAACGTTCAACATCATTAATCATCAAAGAAATGCAAATGAAAACCACAAGAAGATATTACCTCACACCTGTTAGAATGGCTAGAGTTGAAAAGACAACAGATAAGTGTTGGCAAGGATGTGGAGAAATGAAAATCCTTGTGCACTGTTGGTGGGAATGAAAATTATTACGGCCACTATGTAAAAAATAGTACAGCAGTTCCTCAAAAAATTAAAAGGAGTTATCCAGTTGTCCCAGCACCATTTGCTGATGTGACTATTCTTTCCCCATCAAGTGTTCTTGGCTCCCTTCCCAAATATTAGTTGAGCTTATTTGCAGGAGTTTAATTCTAACCTCTCTATTCTGTTCCATTGGTACCTGTGTCTATTTTTATTCCAGTACCATATTGTCTTAATTATAATAGCTTTGTAATATAGTTTGAAATTAGAAACTGTGATGTCTCCAGATTTGTTTTATCTCAGGATAACTTTGGCTACTCATGGTTGTTTGTGGTTCCATGCAAATTTTAGGGTTTTTTCTATATGTGTAAAAACTGCCATTGGACTTTTGATAGAGATTGCTTTGAATCTATGGATTGCTTTGGGTAGCAGGGACATTTGAACATTACTTATTCTGATCCATGAACACAGAAGATCTTTCCATTTATTTTGTCTTAATTTCTTTCAGCAAAGTCATATTTTTCATTGTGCAGTTCCTTCCCTTTCTTGGTCAAATTTGTTTATAAGTATTTTATTGTTGTGTTGTTACTGTGAATGGGAATCTTCAACAAATGGTGGTGGAAAAATCAGATAACCGCTTGTAGGAAAATGAAATCGGACCCCTAACTTATTATAAAACTTACCTCAAAATGGATTAAAGAATTAAACATATCATATAGTAAAACTCCTTGAAGAAAACAAACTCCTTGACATCAGTATTGGCAATAATTATTTGGCTATACTACCAAAAGCATAATCTACAAATGCAAAAATCGACAATTGGAAGAGTTCCTTGGTGGTACATTAGTTAAAAATCTGCCTTCCAATGCAGGGGACGTGGGTTCAATCCCTGGTTGGGGAACTGAGATCCCATATGCGACGAGGCAGCTATGCCTACGTGCCACAGCTAGAGAGCCTGCATGCTGCAACTACAGAGCCCATGTACTCTGGAGCCCTCCCACCACAACTAGAGAGAAGCCTGTGCACTGCAACAAAAGATCCTGCAAGCCACAACTAAGACCCAATACAGCCAAAAATAAATTAAAAAAATAAATGTTTTTTTATATAAAATAAAATTTTAAAATATTTAAAAATCTACAATTGAGAATACATCAACATAGAAAGATTCTGTACAGCAAAAGAAACAATCAAAATGTAAAGGCAGTCTATGGAATGGGAGAAAATATCTGTAAACTATGTATTCGATAAGGGTTTAATATATAAAACATATACAGAACTCATACAACTCAATAGCAAATAACACTAAACTATCTGATTAAAATATGGGCTGAAGGATTGGATAAACTTTTTTTCCTAAGAGACATACAATGGCCAACAAGTACATGAAAATATGCTCAAAATCATTAGGGAAATGCAAATCAAAGCCACAGTGAGATATATTACCTTCCGCTTGTTTTGTTGGCTATCATCAAGAAGACAAGTGTTGGCAAGTATGTAGAGAAAAAGCAAACTTTGTACACTGTTGGTGTGGTTGTAAATTGAGTCAGCCACTATGGAAAACAATGTGAGGCTCTTCATAAAATGTAAAAATAGAACTGCCATATGCTCCAGTAATCCCATTTCCTGTTACATAGCCAAAGTCAATGAAAACAAAACATGAAAATGATATCTGCACTCACATGTTTATTGCAGCATTATTGACAATTGCCAAGATATGAAAACAATGTACTTGTCTACAAATGGATGAAAAAACAAAGCAGAGGTAGTATGTGTGTGTGTGTGTGTGTGTGTGTGTGTGTGTGTGTGTGAGTATATATATATATATACATATATATATACATATATATATATATATATATATATATATACTTGTGGTGAGCAATGGGCAGATTAAGCAAAACTAAACCCTACCTTGGAAGGCATAGGGCCTGCAGCCTGAGATAGGGATGGTGTCTCAAATGAATGGGAAATGGAAGCCTCAGCTAGCAGAACTAGAGTTTGTTTTAAGGAAAAATAGAGGCATCCAGTTAGAAGGAGGACACAAGGGCTCGGGTGTCCCATAGCCAGGCTGATGGGGGATGGAGGTATGCCTCCTGTTCTCCTGGACAGAAGCACTCCTAAGATATGGAATGTGGAGGAAGGGAGAGAGTAGGAAAGAGGAAACCTGAGACATCTTAGGGAACACAGGGAAACCTTAGGGTACTTTGTTCTGATGTTCAGCCCCAGGGTAGGTTCAAACAGGATACTTTATTTGTTGACTGGTTTAGGCACCAGTTTTGATGGTCTGCAGCAGCTTCCTCTCCTGTGGCTTGTGATCATGATGTGAGAAAAGGTGATGAGCACAAGGTTGGTGTGATGATCTACCTAAAATTCAGAGAGCAAGTCAGGCCAGGCAGCACATTCCAAGATGCCCAGTGTGTATTATTTATGACATAAATACAGTGTCAGTTTGTTTCTAAATGGTGATGTGTCTTTTTTTAATAACATTTTAAATGATTTATTTATTTATTTATTTATTTATTTATTTATTTATTTTGGCTGAGCCAGCTCTTAGTGGCAGCAGGCAGGATTTTCGTTGCAGCATTTGGCCTTCTTAGTTGAAGCATGTGAACTCTTAGTTGCAGCATGCAAGTGGGCTTTAGTTTCCCAATCAGGGATTGAACTGGGGCTCCCCGCATTGAGTGCACAGAGTCTTCCACACTGGACCACCTGGGAAGTCCCAGTGCCTGTGTCTTGACTTGAGAATCTAGAAAATGATGTACAAAGACCTGGAAGCTTTCTTAGAGATCCCAATCTCCCTTTAAATTCTCTCTCTCTTTTTTTTAGGCCTCGCTGCATGGCATGCAGGATCCCCAACCAGGGGTCAAACCCATACCCCTTGCTTTGGGAGTGCGGAGTCTTAACTACTGGACCACCAGGGAAGTCCTTAGATCACTATCTAATCTGCCCATTTTTTTTTTTTTTTTTTTTTTTTTTTTTTTTTTTTTTTTTGTGGTATGCGGGCCTCTCACTGTTGTGGCCTCTCCCGTTGCGGAGCACAGGCTCCGGATGCGCAGGCTCAGCAGCCATGGCTCACGGGCCCAGCCGCTCCGCGGCATATGGGATCCTCCCAGACCGGGGCACGAACCCGTATCCCCTGCATCGGCAGGCGGACTCTCAACCACTGCGCCACCAGGGAGGCCCCTAATCTGCCCATTTTATGGAGAATTTGAAGCTCAAAGCCACTGTGGCTAATATGGAAAAGACATTAGTCATACAATGAACGGAGGAATGAATGAATGGACAAGGGTCAGAAATGGGACACAAACTACATTTGCTCTGTGGAAATGGCTTTGATTTGGGAGTACTTTAACTGAAGAGACTGTTTTAAGCTAATGTTTCCAACTAACAAACCATTAATTTTGAGATGTCTACTTTCTCAAAATTTTCAGTGCCATGCTATCATAAACGAAACTTATAATTGTTCAGATAGAATCCCATTACACATTACTGCCCTCTATTGTATCTCACAATTGTTGGTCAAATGTACAGGTATTTAATAGCCTTGAATTCCCTTCTGATCGCTGAGCTGCATGTGTTATTTCTACCCAAATATATAGCACCAATGGAAAGATAAACTCTGAGCCTAAGTGAAGATTGTGAACTCTGATACCTGACGTCCAGGTATTGTAGACTTGCACTTACAAAAGTGTATGACAAGCTCTCCCCAGTTGTGTGGCCATCAGGGGTTTGCCCATGTCTGCTCCCTCAGATGTTCCTACATGGTGGCTGACCCTAACCCTAACCCTAACCTTAACCCTAACCCTAATTCCAACTTTAACCCTAATCCCATAATTAAGGAATAGAATATTATAGTCGATAGCTTTTGTATTTAACTATCTATATCAATTATTTAGGATTGTAATTGAGAA
This sequence comes from Hyperoodon ampullatus, assembly GCF_949752795.1. Classification (NCBI taxonomy): domain Eukaryota; kingdom Metazoa; phylum Chordata; class Mammalia; order Artiodactyla; family Ziphiidae; genus Hyperoodon; species Hyperoodon ampullatus. The sequence continues at coordinate 72,659,321 of NC_136916.1, forward strand.
AAATTTTTTTCCATAGTATTTTTCTATTAATTCATTTATGAATCCAGCAAATTATGAAATAGTTAATACATTTATGAAATAACGTTCCATTCCATACTGCTCAGAGAGACGATGGATCTTCAGATCTCTGCCTAGTATGCTGTCTGATGCCCAGTAAATTTGTGAATGAATATGACCTAAAACATATGCTATGAGGGAGGACATGCACGGTGAGCACAGGTGGCAGAAGAGATTTCAGGCAGAGGAAAGAGGAAGGTAAAATGTCGCAAGGAAGGAACATGCCTGGCTTGTTTGAGGATAGTTGGGAATGCTGTTTGTTTGAAGTGAGCAAGGGAGAGAACCCTGGGGGATGTGAACAGACTTGTCAGTCGTGGACGTTGTCTTTTACTCTGTGTGAAATGAAGAGCAAGGGGAGGGTTTTAAGAAGTGGAGGGAAGTTATCTGACTCACTCTGGTTGCTGTGCTACAAATTGACTGAAGGGGCAAGGACAGAAGCAGGGGGGTCAGTTAGGAGACCACTGTAGTTACCCAGGTGGTAGCTCAGGCCTGGTTACTAACAGTGGAGATGGTAACAAGTGGTCAGATATTAGATGTGTTTTTGCATATAACACCAAGAACTGCTCCACAGATGTGACATCAGAAAAGGTCCTTCACTCAGAAAAACCCATGTTTGTTTTCATGCTCTGTTATAACCATATTGAAATTATTTTTCCCAGCTTTATTGAGATTAACTGATATATAACTTTGTGTAAGTTTAAGGTGTGTGATGATTTGAGGAACATATATATTGTGAAATAAATACAACAGTGAGTTTAGTTAACACTTCCATGATCTCACATAATTACCACTTTTTTCTTTGTGGTGAGAATATTTCAGTTCCACTCTCTTAGCATCTTTCAATTATATAATGCAGTATTGTTAACTAAAATCGTATGCTATACATTAGATTCCCTAGAACTTATTATAACTGGAAGTTTTCTTCCTTTGACCAAAATCTCATAATTTCCCTACCACCTATGCCCTGGCAAGCATCATCCTACTTTGTTTCTGTGAGGTTTTTTAGATATCATATAAAAATGTGGAATTTTTATTTGAGCCTTTTTAGATTCCACATGTAAGTGATATCGTAAAATATTTGTCAGTATTGTCTGGTTATCTCATAAGCATAGCCTCCTCAAGATCCATCCTTATTGTCACAAATGGCAGGATTTCCTTGTTTATCATGGCTGAATAATTATATAATATGTAATTATATATTATATAACCTTTTTTGTCCATTAATCTATTGATGGACACTTAAGCTGTTTCCATGTTTTGGCTATTGTGAATAATGTTGCTATGAACATGAGAGTTCAGCTATCTCTTCAATATCATGCCGTCAATTTTTTGGGTATATACCCAAAATGGGATTGCTAGATTTTATGGTAGTTCTGCTTTAAATTTTGTAAGGTGTACAATGTGTTGATTCATTAATTTTTATATCACAATATGATTACCACCATAGTTTTAACTAATATCTCCATCTTGCCACATTTTTTGTTGTTGTTGTGAGAAGATCTAAACTCAACAATTTTGCAGTATTATAATTTTGTCTATAATCACGGTGCTGTGCATTAGAGCTCCAGAACATATTCATTTTCTAGCTGACAATATGTACCTTATAATGACATCTCCCCAATTCTCCCACACCCCAGTCCCTGGGAATCACCATTCTATTCTCTCTTTCTACAAGTTAGCTTTTCTAGATTTTGCTTATAACAATATCATACAATATTTGTATATCTCTGTCTAGTTTATTTCACTAAGCATAATGCCCTCAAGGTCCAACTGTCTCTCTCTCTCTATGTGTATATATATATATATATATATATATATATATATATATATATATACATATGTATGTGTGTGTGTGTGTGTGTGTGTGTGTGTATATAATTATGGTTTTCTCTGGGTATATGCCCAGCAGTGGGATTGCTGGGTCACATGGAAATTCTATTTTTAGTTTTTTAAGGAACCTCCATACTGTTCTCCATAGTGGCTGTATCAATTTACATTCTCATCAACAGTGCAAGAGGGTTCCCTTTTCTCCACACCCTCTCCAGCATTTGTTGTTTGTAGATTTTCTGATGATGCCCATTCTAACTGGTGTGAGGTGATACCTCACTGTAGTTTTGATTTGCATTTCTCTAATAATCAGTGATGTTGAGCAGATTTTCATGTGCTTGGTGGCCATCTGTATGTCTTCTTTAGAGAAATGTCTATTTAGGTCTTCTGCCTATTTTTGGATTGGGTTTTTGTTTTTTTAATATTGAGCTGCATGAACTGTTTTTATATTTTGGAGATTAATCCTTTGTCCGTTGATTCCTTTGCAAGTATTTTCTCCCATTTTGAGGGTTGTCTTTTCGTCTTGTTTATGGTTTCCTTTGCTGTGCAAAAGCTTTGAAGTTTCATTAGGTCTCATTTGTTTATTTTTGTTTTTATTTCCATTACTCTAGGAGGTGGATCAAGAAAGATCTTGCTGTGATTTATGCCAAAGAGTGTTCTATGTTTTCCTCTAAGAGTTTTATAGTGTCCGATCTTACATTTAGGTCTCTAATCCATTTTGAGTTTATTTTTGTGTATGGTGTTAGGGAGTGTTCTAATTTCATTCTTTTACATGTAGCTGTCCAGTTTTCCCAGCACCACTTACTGAAGTGCGTGTCTTTTCTCCATTGTATATCCTTGCCTCCTTTGTCATATGTTAGTTGACCATAGGTGTGTGGGTTTATCTCTGGGCTTTCTATCCTGTTCCATTGATCTATATTCCTGTTTTTGTGCCAGTACCATATTGTCTTAATTACTGTAGCTTTGTAGTATAGTCTGAAGTCAGGGAGTCTCATTCTTCCGGCTCTGTTTTTTTCCTTCAAGACTGCTTTGGCTATTCGGGGTCTTTTGTATGTCCATAGAAATTTAAGATTTTTTTGTTCTAGTTCTGTAAAAAATGCCATTGGTAACTTGATAAGGATTGCATTGAATCTGTAGATTGCTTTGGGTAGTCTAGTCATTTTCACAATATTGATTCTTCCAATACAAGAACACAGTATATCTCTCCATCTGTTTGTATCATCTTTAATTTCTTTCATCAGTGTCATAGTATCTCTACATCTGTTGGTATCATCTTTAATTTCTTTCATCAGTGTCATAGTTTTCTGCATACAGGTCTTTTGTCTCCCTAGGTAGGTTTATTTCTAGGTATTTTATTCTTTTTGTTGCAATGGTAAAAGGGAGTGTTTCCTTAATTTCTCTTTCAGATTTTTCATCATTAGTGTATAGGATTTCTGTGCATTCATTTTGTATCCTGCAAATTTACCAAATTCATTGATTAGCTCTAGTAGTTTTCTGGTGGCATCTTTAGGATACTCTATATAGAGTATCATGTCATCTGCAAACAGTGACAGTTTTACTTCTTCTTTTCAAATTTTTATTCCTTTTTTTTTTTTCTTCTCTGATTGCCGTGGCTAGGACTTCCAAATCTATGTTGAATAATAGTGGCGTCTGTGGACATCCTTGTCTTGTTCCTGATCTTAGAGGAAATGCTTTCAGTTTCTCACCAATGAGAATGATGTTTGATGTGGGTTTGTTGTATATGACTTTTATTATGTTGAGGTAGGTTCCCTCTATGCCCACTTTCTGGTGAGTTTTTATCACAAATGGGTGTTGAATTTTGTCAAAAGCTTTTTCTGCATCTATTGAGATGATCATATGGTTTTTGTTCTTCAATTTGTTAATATGGTGTATCACATTGATTGATTTGCGTATACTGAAGAATCCTTGCATCCTTGGCATAAATCCCACTTGATCGTGGTGTATGATCCTTTTAATACGTTGTTGAATTCTGTTTGCTAGTATTTTGTTGAGGATTTTTGCATCTATATTCATCAGTGATATTGGCCTATAATCTTCTTTTTTTTCTAGTATTTTTGTCTGGTTTTGGTATCAGGGTGATGGGGGCCTCATAGAATGAGTTTGGGAGTGTTCCTTCCTCTGCAATTTTTTGGAAGAGTTTGAGAAGTATGTGTGTTAGCTCTTGTCTAAATGTTTGATAGAATTCACCTGTGAAGCCATCTGGTCCTGCACTTTTGTTTGTTGGAAAATTTTTAATCACAGTTTCAAGTTCATTACTTGTGATTGGTCTGTTCATATTTTCTGTTTCTTCCTGGTTCAGTCTTGGAAGGTTATACCTTTGTAAGAATTTGTCCATTTCTTCCAGGTTGTACATGTTATTGGCATAGAGTTGCTTGTAGTAGTCTCTTAGGATGCTTTGTATTTCTGCAGTGTCTGTTGTAACTTCTCCTTTTTCGTTTCCAATTTTATTGATTTGAGTCCTCTCTCTCTTTTTCTTGATGAGTCTGGCTAATGGTTTATCAATTTTGTTTATCTTTTCAAAGAACCAGCTTTTTGTTTTATTGATCTTTGCTATTGTTTTCTTTGTTTCTATTTAATTTATTTCTGCTCTGATCTTTATGATTTCTTTCCTTCTGCTAACTTTGGGTTTTGTTTGTTCTTCTTTCTCTAGTTCCTTTAGGTGTAAGGTTAGATTATTTGAGATTTTTCTTGTTTCTTGAGGTAGGCTTGTATACCTATAATCTTCCCTCTTAGAACTGATTTTGTTGCATCCCATAGGTTTTGGATCATCGTGTTTACATTATTTGTCTCTAGGTATTTTTTTATTTCCTCTTTGATTTCTTCAGTGACCTCTTGGTTATTTAGTAATGTATTGTTTAGCCTCCATGTGTTTGTGTTTTTTACATTTTTCCCCCATTATTTATTTTTAATCTCATAACATTGTGGTCAGTAAACATGCTTGATATGATTTCAATTTTCTTAAATTTACTGAGGCTTGATTTGTGACCCAAGATGTGATCTATCCTGGAGAATGTTCCATGTGCACTTGAGAAAAAAGTGTAATCTGCTGGTTTTGGATGGAATGTACTATAAATATCAATTAAATCTATCTGGTCTATTGTGTCATTTAACCCTGTGTTTCCTTATTAATTTTCTCTTTGGATGATCTGTCCATTAGTGTCAGTGAGGTGTTAAAGTCCCCTTCTATTATTGTGTGACTGTCGATTTCCTCTTTTATAGTTGTTAGCAGTTGCCTTATGTATTGAGGTGCTCCTATGTTGGGTGCATATATTTTTATAATTGTTATATCTTCTTCGATTGATCCCTTGGTCATTATGTAGTGTCCTTCCTTGTCTCTTATAACATTCTTTATTTTAAAGTCTATTTTACCTGATATGAGTATTGCCACTCCAGCTTTCTTTTGATTTCCATTTGCATGGAATATCTTTTTCCATCCCCTCACTTTCAGTCTGTATGTGTCCCCAGGTCTGAAGTGGGTCTCTTGTAGACAGCATATATATGGGTCTTGTTTTTGTATCCATTCAGTGATCCTGTGTCTTTTGGTTTGAGCATTTAATCCATTCACATTTAAGGTAATTATCGATATGTGTGTTCCTATTTCCATTTTCTTAATTGTTTTGGGTTTATTTTTGTAGGTCCTTTTCTTCTCTGTGTTTCCCAATTTGAGAAGTTCCTTTAGCATTTGTTGTAGAGTTGGTGTGGTGGTGCTGAATTCTTTTAGCTTTTGCTTGTCTGTTAAGCCTTTGATTTCTCCATCAAATCTTAATGAGATCCTTGCCGGGTAGAGTAGTCTTGGTTGTAGGTTCTTCCCTCTCATCACTTTAAGTATATCATGCCACTCTCTTCTGGCTTGTAGAATTTCTGCTGAGAAATCAGCTGTTAACTTTATGGGAGTTTCCTTGTATGTTATTTGTCATTTTTCCCTTGCTGCTTTCAATAATTTTTCTTTGTTTTTAATTTTTGCCAATTTGATCACAATGTGTCTCAGCATGTTTCTCCTTGGGTTTAGCCTGTATGGGACTCGCTGCTCTTCCTGGACTTGCGTGGCTATTTCCTTTCCCATGTTAGGGAAATTTTCTTCAAATATTTTCTCTGGTCCTTTCTCTCTCTCTTATCCTTCTGGGACCCCTATAATGCGAATGTTGTTGCATTTAATGTTGTCTCAGAGGTCTCTTGGGCTGTCTTCATTTCTTTTCATTCTTTTTTCTTTATTCTGTTCCGCAGCAGTGAATTCCACCATTCTATCTTCCAGGTGACTTATCAGTTCTTCTGCCTCAGTTATTCTGCTATTGATTCCATCTAGTGTAGTTTTCATTTAAGTTATTGTATTATTCATTTCTGTTCGTTTGTTCTTTAATTCTTCTAGGTCTTTGTTAAACATTTCTTGCATCTTCTCAATCTTTGCCTCCATTCTTTTTCCAAGGTCCTGGATCATCTTCACTATCATTATTCTGAATTCTTTTTCTGGCAGGTTGCCTATCTCCACTTCATTTAGTTGTTTTTCTGGGTTTTTTTCCTTGTTCCTTCATGTGTTACATAGCCCTCTGCCTTTTCATCTTGTCTCTCTTTCTGTGAATGTGGTTTTTGTTCCACAGGCTGCAGGATTGTATTTCTTCTTGCTTCTGCTGTCTGCCCTCTGGTGGATGAGGCTATCTAAGAGGCCTGTGCAAGTTTCCTGATGGGAAGGACTGGTGGTGGGTAGAGCTGGCTGTTGCTCTGGTGGGCAGAGCTCAGTAAAACTTTCATGCGCTTGTCTGTTGATGGTGGGGCTGGGTCCCCTCCCTGCTCATTGTTTGGCCTGAGGTGACCCAACACTGGAGCCTACCCGGGCTCTTTGGTGGGGCTAATGTTGGACTCTGGAAGGGCTCACGCCAAGGAGTACTTCCCAGAACTTCTGCTGTCAGTGTCCATGTCCTCATGGTGAGACAGAGCCACCCCCACCTCTGCAGGAAACCCTCCAACACTAGCAGGTAGGTCTGGTTCAGTCTCTATGGGGTCACTGCTCCTTCCCCTGTGTCCTGATGCACACACTACTTTGTGTGTGCCTCCAAGAGTGGAGTCTCTGTTTCCCCCAGTCCTGTCAAAGACGTGCAATCAAATGCTGCTAGCTTTCAAAGTCTGATTCTCTAGGAATTCCTTCTCCTGTTGCCGGACCCCCAGGTTTCGAAGCTTGACATGGGACTCAGAAGCTGCACTCCAGTGGGTGAACTTCTGTGGTATAAGTGTTCTGCAGTTTGTGAGTCACCCACCCAGCAGTTATGGGATTTGATTTTATTGTGATTTTGCCACTCTTACCATCTTATTGTGGCTTCTCCTTTGTCTTTGCATGTGGGGTGTCTTTTTTGGTGAGTTCTAGTGTCTTCCTGTCAATGGTCGTTCAGCAGTTAGTTGTGATTCCGGTGTTCTTGCAAGAGGGAGTGAGAGCACATCCTTGTACTCTGCCATCTTGAACCAATCTCTGAGAAACACCATTGTTTGATTGCTGTCTCTGTAATCTCCTTAGTTACAAATACCTTTAAACCTGTTTTGCGTCATACACTTTTGTGAAAAGCTGAGGTTTGGAAATTTATCAGTTAGGTATTGCCACAATAATGTTGCATACCCCTATGTTCATAGCAGCACTATTTATAATAGCCAAGACATGGAAACAAGCTAAATGTCCATCAAGAGATGAATGGATAAAGAAGACGTGGTATATATATACAATGGAATACTACTCAGCCATAAAAAATAGAATGAAATAATGCCATTTGCAGCAACCTAGAGATTATCATACTAATTCAAGTAAGTCAGAAAGAGAAAGACAAATACCATATGATATCTCTTATATATGCAATCTAAAATATGACACAAATGAACTTATCAATGAAACAGAAACAGACTCACAGATATACAGAACAGACTTGTGGTTGCGGGGGGACGGGGCGGGTAGAGGAGGGATGGATTGGGAGTTGGGGATGAGCAGATGCAAATTATTATATATAGACTGGAGAAACAACAAGGTCCTACTGTATAGCACAGGGAATTATATTCAATATCCTGTAATAAACCATAATGGAAAAGAATATGAAAATATATATATATATATATCTGAATCACTTTGCTGTACAGCAGAAATTAACACAACATTGTAAATAACTATACCTCAATAAAATAATTTTTTTTAAATGCTGCATAGCAAACCACCCAAAAACCTATTTTAAGCAACAGTCACCATTTATTCTCATAGCTGGCTTTGTTTTTCACTCCAGGTCTATAGATTAACTAGGGTGGCTCAGCTTTACATATTTCATTCTCCTTGGACAAGTCAGTTAACCAGGCAAAGGCACAAAAAGGAAACAGTAGAATCTTCTTAAGGCCTACACTCAAAACTGACACACTGCTACTGTAACCAAGCAGGACCCTATGGGGCCTTCCTGGGACAGTACTTCCCCCATAATCATCTGCTTTAGCTCCTCTCTGAAGTACCTGGATAACAGTATTTGATGCACATTTCCTGAGTTGTTTTACAGATGTGAAACCCCCCCCCCCACAACAACCACCACCAAACGGAAAATGTTAACTACTTGATGACGATGAGCATGACCTCCTGGAGCCTAAGGACTGATAATGTTAACCCCTGTGACACCACCCTGTTATCTCACCATCAGCCAATCAGAAAATTATGCACGAGCTGATCACATCCCCTGCAACCCCCCTCCCTCACCTGGCTTTCTTTTCTTTTTTAACATCTTTATTGGAGTATACTTGCTTTACAATGTTGTGTTAGTTTCTGCTGTACAACAAAGTGAATCAGCTATGTATATAAATATATCCCCATATCCCCTCCCTCTTGAGCCTCTGCCTCCATCCCACCCGCCCTATCTCACCCCTCTAGGTCATCACAAAGCATAGAGCTGATCTCCTTGTGCTATGCAGCAGCTTCCCACTAGCTATCTATTTTACATTTGGTAGTGTATATATGTCGATTCTACTCTCTCATTTCATCCCAGCTTCCCCTTCCCCCTGTGTCCTCAAGTCCATTCTCTATGTCTGAGTCTTTATTCCTGCCCTGCCATTAGGTTTATCAGTACCATTTTTTTAGATTCCATATATATGTTAGCATAAGGTATTTGTTTTTCTCTGACTTACTTCGCTCTGTATGACAGACTCTAGGTCCAACCACCTCACTACAAATAACTCAGTTTCATTCCTTTTTAGGGCTGAGTAATATTTCATTGTATACATGTGACACATCTTCTTTATCCATTCATTTGTTGATGGTCATTTAGGTTGCTTCCATGTACTGGCTATTGTAAATAGTGCTACAGTGAACATTGTGGTACCTGTATCTTTTTTTTTTTTTTTTTTTTTTTGCTGTACGCGGGCCTCTCACTGCCGTGGCCTCTCCTGCCGCGGAGCTCAGGCTCCGGACACGCAGGCCCAGTGGCCACGGCTCACGGGCCCAGCCGCTCCACGGCATGCAGGATCCCCCGAGATCGGGGCACAAACCCGAGTCCCCCGCATCAGCAGGCGGACTTTCAACCACTGTGCCACCAGGGAAGTCCCCTGTATCTTTTTGAATTACAGTTTTCTCAGGGTATATGCCCAGTAGTGAGATTGTACCTGGCTTTTTAAAATGCTTTGCCGAAACCCTTCTGGGAGAGCTCAGGGATTTTTAGGGCATACGCCACCTGTCTCCTTGCATGGCCCTGCAATAAACCTTTCTCTGCTCCAAACTCTGTTTTGGTGTGTTTGGCCTCATTGTGCCTTGGGCACATGAACTTGCACCAACTTCCATTAACCAAAGCAAGCAGCCTAACCAAGTTCAAAGTCAAAGGATGGGGAAATACATTCCTCCCACCTTGAGACTATGGCAAGGGTATAGTTGCAAGAAGGAGTAATGGATTGGGCCAATCATTTAGTCTACCATTGTCAGTGACTATTTGGGAGTCCTGTATACTACCTTTGCCCTGTTTTTGTATATAACACCTGAGCAGTTATATTGAGCAAAGTGTTTGCTGAAATAACTTTATGGTTCTAGACAAGCTAGGTGAGATTATACACTGATTAAAGGGACAAAGGTTAACACATAAGCCTGGCTAGGAAGAATGAGTAACTTCTATCAGTGAGACCACAAGAACAGCAATGTGCTAGGAACTGAAATGAAAGCCAATCATCCATGTCCTGAAATCATTCAAAATTTCTTAAATTTCTGTTGAATATACTCCTCATCATTATACATGTATACATATGTATACACACAAATACACTGAAGTTTACAATAGTATACTTTGTATATGTTTAAAGTGTACATTATTTTCATGAGTGTTGTGCTGATTTCTATTTTATATCACAAAGTCCTGAGTGACAGGAATTGTTCACTATTTTTGTTTATATGGTAGAAACTAAATGTTACAAATTTATTCCATCTTCATGATTACAAACATTACAGGCAAGGTGGGTAAACAAGGCAAATAAAGCAATCTATTTTCTCCTATTTAACCAGATGCAGCATTTTGACATTTTTATGATATGCAGGTTGTCTTAATTCATTCACGGCTCATTGACTTATTTTGAAATCCAGCAACAGCAAACTTTGAAATGTGGGATCTTCCTCTATAGCTACTCCAAGTTAATTCCTGAACTACACTGTGAACTCAGAAATGATATTCACTGAAACACTCTTGAAGCTTTCACTTCTTAATCTGACACCTCTTATTAAGGCAGGGAACTGTCTGTTAAAGACTGTCTTCTTAGCTAACCCAAGCCACCAGCAATCTTAACCACTAAGTTACTACATAAAAGTAAACAGCTCCTAATAAATGGAATATTGCCTACCGTATCAGTAAACAAAGGATGTCACAGTCATCAGTGATTGCAGCCAAGCGGCCACTAAGGAAGGTGAGCTGGTGACCCCTGAGGGACCGCAGGAAGGAAACAAAGAATACCTGCCATTTAGCAGCCATCAGACTGCAGCCACTCCCTAAGGTGAGCCCTGAGGAAACTCAGGATGTGAAAACACTGGATACTGGCCCCAGATAGCTTAGGTGCATATCAAAGGAATGATTTCAGTGAGCCCAGATTCTTGCATCTTCCCATATAGGAAAGCGCTAAACTCCATTTGGGATTTCTGGTTTTCTTTAGTTAACAGTAATCTTTGATATTCTGACTACCTGCCCTTTGTTGCAAACGCCTCCTCAGTGTTACTTGAAATGCTGCCTCCCTGGCTTGAAGTCCTAAGGACTTTCCGCCAAATAAAACATAATTCTCAACTTCTAGGTTGTGAATAATTTTTTAGTTGACACTCCAAGCATTGACTGAAACTGTTGTGCCAGATCCTTTTTCAGAGCATTCACTCCCTGATAGAGAGGTCCTAACCAGCTCTTTCCATGAACAGTGACTCCAGTACAGTGTACCTACTGTCCAGAGTATAAACAGAGAGTCATCCTGAGTAGTTCATCAGTATTTACATACAAGGTATATTTTAAGCTGATCCCAGACCAAGTATTGCAACTGTAATCCCAAGAAGTCGTTCAGTTTTAGCACACTGAGTTCCTGCAAGATGCCAGGGCAAGTGAGAAACCACCTCAAAGCAAAGAGTTCATCATCTTCAGAAACTTGGGGGGGGGGTGTGGAGGAATAAAATTCCTCCTTCTAAACTCATCAAATCAATGGGTCTTCAGTCTTAATTGCTAAAATCCAGAGTCCTCAATCCCGATTTGAGAAGCCCATTTTCAAGATGAAGAGCTTTCAGTCTTCTATTTGCCATGGCCCATGAACGCAAGTCCTTCTATAAGAATCTCCTCTTTTATTGCTTTCTGACACACCGCTGAAGATGTCGTTGTGCGGTTCCAGGAGCTGATCCCTTTGAAGAACTTCTAGGCCAACCAGCGGTGGAAGCCCCAGTGGTGGTACCTCAGCCTCGCGCTGGTGCTCGTGAAGGCGGTGGCGATGGCGGCGCGCTCTGAAGTCATCGCCTGCTCATTATTTTCTCTTGCTAATTCTCAACGCTTCTTTTGAGACACAGCTGGGTACGTTCACTTTAAATCCTTCTCCAAAAATGCCTCAAGGTCAAATTTCAAATAAGGTGGTTAAGGTAGGGCTCAGAGAGGCGTTGACGGGTGAGGAGTGGAAGGGGGTAGAGGAGGGCATTGCAGGCAGGGAAAACAGCCAGGACATTATTATAAATAATGTGACGTCTTGTGATACTCAGTAAGATTCAATGCGTGTTGGAGCCATTGTTATGATAACTCTTTCCCAAGAGGTTTTGATTCCAGAGGAGAGAACCGCGGGGGTCGGCGGGGAGTTTCTTAGCCTGAAAGGTTAACACCGGCAGCGGCAGGGGAAGGCTCTTTACAGCTTGGTGGGGCAGACCTTGGCTGCAACCCCCAACGGCTGGGAATCGCCAATCTGCCGAGTTCTGCTGCCCAATGCGCCCGGAGCAAGAGCCTGGGCGCAAATCCTGTTTCTCGGCGGCCCCAACCTCCTGCGACCTCGGTATCCAATCAGTGCAAAGGTAAACATTCGATACGGAGTCGGCTTGGAAGTCAGTCAGGCAGCCGCCAGACCACCCAGTGCGCAGCGTCCGCTCAGGCCACGGCTCGCCCTGCCCTTCCCGGATCGCTCACCCGCCCCCTTTCGGCCACGCCCTCGCGGCGATAGGCCGAGCATCTGGGCCGGGTCGCGACGCGATTGGCCGGGACGACGGGAAGCCGGCCCCAGACGTGCCACGTGTACGTAGGGGCCGGCCGGAAGGCTAAGGCTGGAGCTGACGCGGCCGGGTTTGGCCGGGCCGGGCCAGGCGATGGCGACCATGGAGCGGGACGGGGATCACCTGTCCACGCGGCCAGCCCTAGAGACCGAGGGGCTGCGCTTCCTTCACGTCACGGGTGAGTCGGCGCGGGCCGCAGGGCAGCGGGTTTGCGCCGCCACCCTCGGCAGACCGCCATGTTCGGTGAGTCGTTCTCCTCTGCCTTCCGGGCCGGACCTGGCCGGGAGCCGGATGTTGGCGCTGCACGCAGTGCTGGGCGGTGGTCCCGAAGCGCGCGTGGAGGCCTTCCCAGAGCGGTGCTTCCTCGGGCGTTGCGGGCCTCCCAGAGCGGTGCTTCCTCGGGCGTTGCTGTCGGCCCTTTTTTGCGCGAGTCCTTTACTTTATGCGAAGCAAGCCTTCCGGGTTTGCGGTTACTGGGGTCTCTCCGCCTTTGGCGTTTGCCTTCAAGCCTCAGCCCCTCGACTCCGTACCCCCACGCACGCCCCCCAAATCCGGCGCTCTATCAGCCGTCCATGGACACCCCTTTCTATATGTAGTCTGGATCTGAAAGGCCTTTGCCCTCCTGAGTCGCATACACTTCCCTTCACCCCTCAAAACCCAGCTGGCGTGCCCCACGTCCTCCGGACTTGCCCCTCCTATTCCCCAGGTAGCTGAGAAGTCCCTTCTCAGTGATCCCTGAATTGTTGTACTTCTCGCTATTTTAACTGCCTACTTAGGTCTTCAGCTACACCGTGAAGGTTTTGAGGACAGGAGCTACGCTTATTTTGCTTTTGTTTAATGTTATAGAAAAGTCCAGTGGTAGTATCATTTTTAGTTTCTTGAAAACTATTTTCTTCTTTTCAGTGGGCTCCCTGCTGGCTACCTATGGCTGGTACATCGTCTTCAGCTGCATTCTTCTCTACGTGGTCTTTCAGAAGCTCTCCACCCGGCTGAGGGCCTTGAGGCAGAGGCAGCTGGATCGAGCTGCCGCTGCTCTGGGTTAGTGCCTGATAACAAATGAAGGCGTGGCTTTACGCCTACTTGTTTTAGTGTTTAGAAGCTAGTCTGTTGTTAAGAGTAAGAAGTACGTTTCTGATCAGTGTGGGAAGAAAACTATTTTATGCTTAGGAAGTTGGTTTTGGTGATTTGCAATATGTTGTTTTGTTTTGTTTTACTTTCAGAGTTTTTGATGGGATGAAAAACCCGCTTGATGGTGTGTAAAGCACTCACTGCATATCGTGTTGCATGGTTTTTCATTTACAGGAGAGATTAAAGTGAAGACTTCACAGCTGCTCCGTACTTATGGGTCTGCCTACTAAGTCTCATTTATCTCTAGAACCATCGTGAATGACAAACTCAGCCTTGGTTCTTCACATCCACCGCATTTTGATTTTCACAACTTACTCATCAGACCTGATATCAGATTACACCTGGCTGTTTCAAAAACTCATTCCCTCTAAAACAGTAGCTTTTTAACTAGTTAGAAGTTACAGTTTCTGAGGACATATCTAAAATAAATGTTAAGTGTCTTGAGAATAGCAGTATAATTAAATAAATACAAGTCATCAGTCATCTGAGCCACCACAGTGACTGAGGCTGGGGAGGAAAGCAAACATAACACAAAAGTAGTCATTAGTAGAAACACTTAGAAAATTCCTTCACTCTCCTCTCCCATGAAACCCTATGGTCCTGCCATTATCTCAGCATTTTTGGTTGTTGGCTGTATATCCAACAAAAACTACAAAGTACAAAGTAAATCTTGCTTAAGTTGCAGGATTTTGTGAAGTGGATGACTGGTGTTAGAGAACAGTCACCTGGTACAGCCATCCCTGGCGGTGGGAGACCTGCCGACAACTGAAGAGTAGATTTATAAGATAATGGGATGGGCATCTCAGAAGAGGAGTTTGTTGTAATGAAGCATTGCAAAAAGTATATGTGCAGTGAAAGCTGTTACCTTGTGTTGTACAATTTTATTAGAAAAATTAGTTTAAAAAAATGGATACATAATTAATTTTATTCTAAGAATGATCCAACAGTTCCAAATGTTACCACAATTCACATTTCTATAAAGTGCAACTATAATTTTGTTTTTAAAGATAAAGGTCTAGTCATCTCTGTCACCACAGACACACCCCTGTGCTATTTTGGCCCCTGTTTTACGTGGATTCAGTTAGGTGACCTGTTTCCACTGCTAACTATCTGTAAGTAATGATGATCGCATATCCTTTGGATGATACTGATGTGAACATAGAAGTTCTAGTTTGTTTCCTTGTTTACAAAATTAGTCAAACTACTGCATAGTTCCCCTTAGTACTCCTTAAACACAGTGGTCTGAGTAAAATAGAGAACTTGATTGTGTATTTAAATAATTTGCCTTGTTTTCTAAACCAGATAAAAACCGATATCTGGGGTGGTCATTTCTATTAATGCTAGCTGGAAGGATTTTTCTCTTTTTTTTTCCTGTAAAAACAAGGATAAAATACCTAACGATCTTTACCTCTTTCTGGTATAGACCTGGGCTAATTAGGTGATGACTAATGATCAGAAAACTTTATCTTTCCTTGGTTGTCTTCTAGAATTCTGGTCAACCTAGAGACTGGGTGTTAGGAGGTATCCAGGTTGTGGAATGGAATCTCACTGGCCGTCAGACCACTTATATTTCAGTCTTGGAGCCCATGCCAGACTCTCTGGCATGGAATTGATCAGGGAGCCCAGAAATCTGTTTTGAACAGAGATTTCTGATGCTTTGGATATTTAACAAGGGCTATGGACTGTGGTGATGGCATAGTCCGCTGCCCCCGCCTTAAGCAGTAAAATATATGCAGAAGAATAGACTTATTCATGTAAAAGTATATTCTTGCATTGCCTGACTTCTGTACACTTCTAATAATATAGACCTCAAGAGTTTCCATTTTATATTACACAAAGTGCTTTATCCCAATTTTTTCTGACATTTTAGAACCTGATATTGTTGTTAAACGACAGGAGGCTTTAGCAGCTGCTCGTTTGAAAATGCAAGATGAATTAAATGCACAAGTTGAAAAGCATAAGGAGAAACTAAGACAGGTATGAACTGGTTTTAGTTTGAATACATGGTATTTGAGGTTTAGTGGGTATAAGTGTGTGTGCGCGTGTGCACGCGCATTAGGGTGGATACAGAGAATAACTTTCAGGCCGAATCATTTCCACTTAGCTAAGTATTGCTCAGGATGTTTTCCTCGTGCAATTTCTTACTGTTTAGGGGGGAAATACTCTTAAAGAAAGGTGTCTTGTATTTATGTTTTTACTTTTAAGTGGTTCCCTCACAGCAGCATTTCACCCAACAAAACTGTTTGCTGTGTACAGGAGCCGTACCACCAGACACACAGAACACACATTCAGCCTCTTGCTCCATGGTTGGTCTCAAGCCGTGCATGTCATATGACCTGGCTTGGTGGGGCTGCTCTTCAGTGGATTGAAGGAGAGCCAGGGGAGGGTGGCTATGGGTTCAACCCAGGGTCAAGATGGAGAGCAGGAGATGGAGTTTTGAAAGATTTTTTTAAAGACACATGGTTTGGTTGTAGGGGTGGTAAAAGGTTTTGGGGGGGCGGGGGGAGGAAGAACCTAAGGCTGCTATTGAAGTGACCTGAGAAGCCAGGTGGGTTGTGCTGCTCTTCACAGAAGTAAGGTCACCCACCCGGTTGGACCCATTCTCTGTAACTGAAACAACCAAGTGTAGACTCTGCTTTCTAGTTTCAGTGCAGATGTTTCTGGGCCCCTCTTTTTCTCATCAGAAGGAAGCCAGAGAAGTTGGTCTTCCTCCTGGTCTTGCATGTGTCTCTGGTGTTTCCAGTATGGAGTGCCCTTCTGCCACTGCTGGTTCTGCAGGGTCATCCAGTACATGGCTGGTCTCCACAGCTTGGCTGGAGCCCAGAGGAAAAGGACAGAATAAGACAGCACCTACTACACACATTTGGCCCTCTTGGTCACCTTTCTCAGCATCCTTCTTCAGTGTTCAGTGGGTTGCCCATCTTCCACTTAAATAGTCACTAACCTAAAATGTACTAGCACACTCCTATTATTTATGTAGTGTTCTAAACCACATGAGGTTAAAACAAATTCATGATACAAAAATCTGTACTATGAAAATTAAGTCTCTGTCTTCCTTGCTCCCCTATCTACTCGTGCCCAAGCATTCCATGTTAAGTTTTTTAGGTATTTTTCCAGAAACATTTTATCCATATATAAACACATGCATGTATCATTCTTACATAGAAATGGCAGCATAGTATACATAGATGCCATTTTTAAGCAGTTTTATTTTAGTTTTTCCTTTGCTGATTTCCAACCATTTGTTTTGTTTCTGGAGCCATAGAGTAAGTTGAATTCCTTCTACGTGTCAAAATTAATGACTTGAGGGTCTGAGTTTTTTGCATTAGTAAAACAGCCTGATCATTTATCCAATTTGTTGATGTAGCTGAAAAAAAGCTTTTAAAAGATTATTTTAAAAAATTGTAATGTGTGCCTCCTAAAATTGGAGAGCGGTTAGAAGCCTATGTTCAGTTTTAAAGTTGTAGTTCTGTGTATTTAACAAACTTAACAAACAGAATCTGCCTGACCCACAGTTCAGTCAGCTGTCTTGTTTGTGGTCTCAGGATTTGTCAGCAGTGTTCCATTCTGGTGTTTTCCATGTTAGCTATGTGCATAAAACAACCTTCAGATCAAGAGACTGTTTCCTCTTTGACCTCCTGTACTTACAGACAGTGGAAGCATGAAGGGACAGACATGTGGATTTAGCAGTGATGAACCCTGAAAGCCATCGAGAAATTTCTGGATATGTGCTTTCTAAGGCATCTTCTTGCATATCTTTGTGATATCACAGTTTAATTGGAACCAGAATGAACTAAAGTTTGGGTCTGGAGTCTACTGGGAATAGAGAGTTAGTGACTTTTGTGTAAACTTAAGTTGCAGTACCCAGTTGTTCTTCAAGGAGGAGGAAGCATAGTCAAAGACTCAGGGCACTGTGTTTCCCTCCTGCTTACTGCATAATTACTGTATAAGCTTTCTCAGGTGCTTATTTTTGGACATAGTTTTCTGCTGAGATTAGTTTTCCTTTACGCTCCCATAGTATTTGACTTTCAAAGAACTTTCAAATCTGCTCTCATTGGATCCTCATAGCCTTTGAAGTAGAGGAGTTAAGTAACTTTCCTCAGGTGACGCAACCAGGTAGCAACAAAGCAGGCCTGCCAGCCACGTTCACCCTTTCCAGGTCAGCGTTACTCTACATTACCAAAAATGTCCAGTTTAGAAGAAGAGTCGGTATTCTTTTCTCCGTGACACTTTTTGCTTTCTTTAATAGTGTACAAAAACAAAAGGTTCTGTTGGTGAGTTAAACTCATACCACTAGATGACAACTGTTTTATTAACTGAAGAAAGTGCAGGTGAAGGTGTGTTTTGAAGGACATTTAAATTAAAAATTATCAAAATTACATTTTCTTTGAGAAAGATGGTAGCTTATGAATTCATTCTCTACAACGTGTGATTCTCCCTCAGCTTGAAGAAGAAAAAAGGAGACAGAAGATTGAAATGTGGGATAGCATGCAAGAAGGAAAAAGTTACAAAGGAAATACAAGAAAGCCTCAGGTGATGTAGCCTTCGGCCTAGTGGATTTTTTTCGAGTAGAATGTTTTGTTTTTTTGTTTTTTTAAAATAAATCTATGCGTTTATTTTTAGCTGCATTGGGTCTTTGTTGCTGCGCGCGGGCTTTCTCTAGTTGCGGCGAGCTGGAGCTACTCTTCGTTGCAGTGCACGGGCTTCACATTGCAGTGGCTTCTCTTGTTGCGGAGCACGGGCTCTAGACGCATGGGTTTCAGTAGTTGTGGCATGCGGGCTCAGTAGTTGTAGCTCGTGGGCTTTGTTGCTCCACGGCACGTGGGATCTTCCCGGACCAGGGCTCAAACCCGTGTCCCCTTCATTGGCAGGTGGATTCTTAACCACTGCGCCACCAGGGAAGTCCCTGGAGTAGAATGTTTTTAACTAGGTTCTTAAGCCTGTGTATGTTCAAACAGGAAGAAGACAGTCCTGGGCCTTCTACTTCATCAGTCATCCCAAAACGAAAATCTGACAGGAAGCCCTTGCGGCGAGGAGGTAAGTACCAAACATCAAAGCATTCTGAACAATTACAGGGTACACTTACCTTTAAAAACAAGATTCTTTTTCCTTGTTTCATTGTCCGTAAATTGAGACTAATTCCTAAGTTTAGGATTATGAAGATTAAATAAAAGAATCAGATGCAAAGCAGCCCTCAATGGCTGGAAGTCACCAACCTGCTGAGCCCTGTGGGCCTTGGGCAAGGATGTGGGCTCAAGTCCTGTTTCCAGGAGGCCTATAACCCCTTGGCCTCACAAAAGTCAGCATTTGGGCTTCCCTGGTGGCGCAGTGGTTGAGAGTCCGCCTGCCGATGCAGGGGACACGGGTTCGTGCCCCGGTCTGGGAAGATCCCACATGCCGCGGAGCGGCTAGGCCCGTGAGCCATGGCTGCTGGGCCTGCGCGTCCAGAGCCTGTGCTCCGCAACGGGAGAGGCCACAGCAGTGAGAAGCCCACGTAATGCAAAAAAAAAAAAAAAAAAAAAGTCAGCATTTGATTGGCAGTTGAAAAAGGAGGTCACTCGAGGCCCTCAGGAAACAATTGGGATGGTTACACTTGTATTTTAGTATTCTCCCTTGATCCCACACAGTCCTGTAAGGGGAGTGGTAAGTGGGGCGAGGAATAGTTTGCACGTATTGCAAATAAGTTTGTCAAGGGGCTAGGACACAGGGGTTTTGGTCTTAACAGTCAGGGCCGCCTTGTTTCTTACAAATAACTTCCTCAAGGAGGCATGGACAGATGTTCATTCAGAGAGCTTCTGCATGCAACATCCTTGAGCCCTCTAACCGTAGCCGTCTGTCCTTACCCCATCCTTAAGGACTTTCACGTCCTTTTGGGAAGACAGGGCTCCCACACAAATGAAAATAAGTAACCTTTGTGATCTGCGAGGAGTTTCCCGTTAATCCTGAGAGAGGGGAGGGCGAAGGCATTAAAATACTTTGCGTAGGAACCAGTTTTAGGCCAAAGACTATCCTCCGTCCGGGACAGGGGTTTTCTGTGGGGAGGTGCTGCAGAGGCAGAGGTGTGGAAGCCTGGCTGGCCTACTGGAGGACTGTCAGGAGTCTGGAACCTGGGCTCTGTGCAGACTGGACACAAGCTGGGCTGGGCTCTGACGAAACCCAAAGCTGGCCTGCTGTAGGGAAGTGGTGTGTCTGAAAAGGAAATGCTTTTTTAAATCTTTTTCTTGCTCCAGGCAAGGAATAGTCTTTCAGGACTATTTTTCAGAGCAAAGAGTGGTGGTGGTATTTAGGAGAGAATTGTAGAAAATGGAATGCATCCGGAGCTAGGGGCTTTGACTGGCCTGGCTTTACAAATAAGGAAACTGAGGCACAGGGAGTTAGTGACCAAAGGTTGTATAGTAAGTAAGGAGCAAAGCCACCTCATTTAAGGTCTTGCTGGCTCTAAAGCCTGATCAGTCAACCTGGTCGCCAAATGTCCCTTAACTTTAGGAAGCTAATGAGTGGGCAGGGATGGGGTTGGGGACTAGGGCATGTGGATTACCCAGTTCTGACTGGTGGAAGTAACGAGTTCCATTCTTTTTGATTTTGGTTTTTTAAATTTATTTTCTGTAGGTTGAGCAGTTCTTATTTGAATGTATACATTTTATTAAGCACAGCAGTTAGAAGCCTTTATATACTTAAATCCAGCCATCTTGAGAGGTTTTGGGGCAAATTTTTTTATGTGTTTTGGGTAGTTTTTCGTGTTTGGAGAGTTAAAACAGAGAAGCTGAATGGCTTGTTTTATTCCCACCAGAAAGTCAGTTCAAACTGCAATGACCATGTAAACTTTTTTTGTCATACGGCAGCTGAAAGTTGTATGAAAATGTTTGTGAGAATAGAATCCATATCTTTGCAGTGCTTTGCACGTCAGGCGCACAATTTTGTTTGATACAGAACATTTCCAGCACTATTCTGCTTCTTTTCTCTTGTCACAGGTTACAACCCTTTGTCTGGTGAAGGAGGTGGAGCCTGCTCCTGGAGACCTGGACGCAGAGGTCCATCGTCTGGTGGATGAGGCTAAGAATCTTGTTAGTGTTGCTTTCGACACTAGCAAGATGAATCCTTAACCCTCGACTCAGTTGCCTTATGCACGCTTTTCACAGTGACTACCTAGGGGGAGGGGGCTTTCTTTCTGTTCTTAACTGCATCTGTTTCTTCAAGGGTTGAAGGCAGCATAGAGCGTGGACGTGGCCACTAGGCAGTAGTTGCAGTTGGTCACACTACACTGAAGCCAGTGACTGTGTTCACTGATTTCATGGGTCATTGCTAGCTGATAGCTAAAGGCCTCCAAGTGATTGGCGATCTTGATAAAAGAGACCTGGCAATGATCCTTCAAGTTAACAGGTCCTTGCTGGTAGGACAGTCTCTGTGACAGGTTGCGTTGAATGATGTCTTCCTTGTAAATGGTGAGCCCACCAGCGAGGATTACTGATGCAGAGAGTTGATGGGGTTGTTTCTGTATATTTATTTTTATGTACAGAGCTTTGTTAAAAAAAAAAAAAAGAAACTGTAAGTATAAAAATAAAATTGCAAGGAACATTTTCAGCATCTTTATCAAATTTAAGGAAATTTCATTATGAACTTGAATTTGTCTATCTAATATTACACAGCTTTTTATTATTCATAACCTCCCACTAATACTACTTATTTTCCCTTCTCATTATTCCTCACCTGCAATGAGCATGGCAAATGGCAGATAGCTGTAGTGATTTTCAGAGTTGGCAGGCTCCTTGGGGTTTATCCACAAAATCAGGCACTTGGAGTTGAGTTTCTGAATTAAGAGGATAAAGAAACATCTTGCCTAGAGGTACTTCAGGGGCCAATGAGGTTTCTGGGAGCCCTGTGGGTCATCTCTCTTGCACTCATTTCTTATGTCCTTGTCTAGAACCTCTGTCAAGTATGCTATAAAGGGCCTGATAGTAAATATTTTAGACTTTGCAGTTGCATAGTCTTTATTTTTTTACGTTTTTAAAGGATTGTTAAACACTTAAAAATTCTTAGCTCATGGGTTGGATTGTCCTGCCTGCTATAGTTTGCTGATCCCTGCTTCACATCAAGATTGTAAGAAGGAACAAAATTAACCTGCAGAATAGTGATGATTAGCTGGGAAAGTATTCTAGAAAAGTCTCATATAAATTAATCAACATATGTTGAGTATGTGAAATATTCTGTAGTTGTCTCTTGACATATATAAAGGAAAAATATAGTCTGGTCTTAGGGGGCTTAAAATCTCTTGGGGAGGGCTGGAGGGAGTGAAAACAGGATTTTGAAGACAGTGTGATTGCAAACAAATGGGCTGGAGTAGTCAAAATCAAGTATTTGAGTCTGGAGACATTTGAGTGAAATTTTGAGTGGAGGAATATGGGAGTTCCTGGCAGAAGAGAGGGTCATTGAAAACCAGGGTGGGTCTCCTGAGGTTTAGGAAAGCCCTTGAACCTTTCTCTGAGTTACCAATTTTTACCCAGATTGGCTTTCCACCAGCATGGAAGACTCACAACGTGGGAAGTTTTAGACTTGGGTTAAAATATTTCACCCAGGTTTGTTATTTACATATAGAGAGATTCCTGTAGGATTTAAAGGCACTTTAAAAGAATTCTTCCTTTAATGTATTTTCTGTAGCTGAAAACTTGTGTTAAGCAGCTCTCAACTATTCATTTTAGAAGAGCATGTTTCAGTTCACTATTAGCTGTGACTTTTCCCTCAAACCTCAGTTTGTTCCTATAAATTTAGGAATTATCAAGTCAGTGACTTCTGACTTACCAGAAGTCATTAACAATGAATTATCAATGACTTCTGTGTACCACCTTGCATCTGGCACCATGACGTGGTGGTGGAGGGGGTGGTGCAATGTGGAGAATTGATTAGGAGATAATAAAGGGGAGAAGGAAACTAATTTGTGTAATAGTTAGCATTTGAAGAGCACTTGCTGTGTGCCAGGCACATATATTTATAGTTAATCCTTACTACAATCCTGTGAGGTAGGTACTTCTAATTAACCTTGGTTTTCAGAAACTGAAGCTTAGAGGGTCAACTGGTCCAATGCGCTGATCACTATAGTCTACTTTGTCCTTGTGTTCCTAATAGCCAGGGGCCATAGACAACCAAGATGGGAGCTTGATCTAGCTAATGAAACAGTTATCATGTGGAATAGTGAATACTTGGGTGAAAATTGTGTGCTGCAAGTCTAGGGCAGTAAGCATTTCAGAAGGGTGGACCAGAAGAGGTAGGAGATATCTCTTGCCAGAAGAGATAGGTCCTGTGCTGATATTGAAAGAATGAGGAAGTGGGGCCAGAACCTGAGGCCCATGGGGAAGAAGGGATGGGTCAGAGCTGTGTCAGACTGGCAGAACACTGCCTCATGCCTCAATGGAGGGGCTGCAGCTGAGATCACAGCATGAGCCCAGTATAGACTGCCAGCAGCTTGAAACTGTTGCAATAGACACTTGAGAGCTATTAAGGTTTAAATGATGAATGCGTTACCCAGTCTATCCTGGTCATGGAGCAACATTAGTAAATGTGGGGCAAAATATGCACAGACCTTCAGCTGAAACTTTCTGGTGGCTAGAATTGTGTTCTTGGCCAAATGCACCTGCCTCTGCAGGAGGAGAAAGGAACTATTCCCTCCTTCTCAAGGACCACTCTTCCCTCGCTTCCTCCTCTCCACCATGCCATCAAGTCTTTCTCATAAGAACAAAGCCACATCACATACCCAAAGCCCTGGTTCCCTCTGGTGCTCTAGAATGAGATTTGAGTTGTCTCCACTCATCAGGAACAGATTAATGCTGCTTAATGCTGAAGATGCTCTTCCTGGATCATTCTCTTTCATGCCCCAGTGGAGTTTTTGGTCTCCTCTTATTTGACCTGCCAGCACTTGACCCTCCTTGCAATGCTCCCTTCTCTTGCCTTCCATAACACCACACTCTCTGGGTCTTTACTCCCAAGACAGCCCACACCTCTCTCCTGTGCCTACCCTGCCCAGCACTTCTAGTCTTCTTGAACAAATTCCTGTATTCTCTCTCCAATATCTCTTCTTCCATTTGCTATTATATCTGTTCCACAAAAGCGCTTCTTAAGTTGATGTGTGATCATTCTTGGCACTCATCATTTGCAGTAATTGAGCACTCCTTGAAAAACACTATTCTCTTGACTTCTGGGACTCTGCACTTGTCTGGTTTTCTCCTGCCTTTCTGATCAGTCTCTTGCTGCTTTTCCTGATCTTCCTGACCTCTAAATGCTGAAGTTAAAGTTACAAAAGGAGTTAGAAAAGGCAAAAAGGTGTAAGCATCACTGTAATGCCACTTGATGTGGGTGGCATTGGAGAAAGCACAAATTTATGATGTTGTGATTAGGCAAATTGGTATATGCAGCTTGAAGTAAAATGTCAGCATATTGTACCCCAATTCAAATACTGTATCTCAAAAGAACTTATGTGGAAGCTGATGCTGTGCTCTGGGAAACTGAAAACTCAGAGTCAGTCTGGTGATGAAGAAGATGCTGTAAACAGTGCAGACACGTGCCCTGCCCTCGTGGGCCATGCGATGCGTTTGGGGGAAGATGGGCATCACACAGTTACAAAAATAAATGACTGGAGATAGCAAAGGGTGGCAGAGTAGAAAGACGTGAGCTTATCCCTTCTTAACACTGAAATCACAACTAACTGCTGAACAACCATCAACAAAAAAAAAATGCTGGAACCTACCAAAAAAAGATACCCTATACCCAAAGACAAAGAAGAAGCCACAATGAGATGGTAGGAGGGGCACAATTGCAGTAAAATCAAATCCCATACCCACCAGGTGGACAACCCACAAGTTGGAAAATAATTAGAATACAGAAGTTCTCCCACAGGAGTGAAAGTCCTGAACTCCACTAACCTGGGGGTCTGGCAATGGGAGGAGGAACCCCAGAGAGTCTGACTTTTGAAGGTCAGTGGGGTGTGATCTCAGGAATTCCATAGGACTGGGGGAAACAAACTCCACTCTTGGAGGGCACACACAAGGTTTAGTGCCCACCAGGACCTAGGGAAAAAAGCAGTGACTGCATAAGACACTGGGCTAGACCTACTTGATAGTATTGGAGGGTCTCCAATAGAGGTAGGGGGCGGCTGTGGCTGTGGGGACAAAGACATTGGCAGTGGCAGCTCTGGTGAGAACTCATTGGTGTGAACCCTCCAGGAGGCTGCCATTTGCCCCCCAAGACCTAGCCCCACCCAACAGTCTCAAGGCTCCTCAAGCCAAACAACCAACAGGGTGGGAGCACAGCCCCACCCATCAGGAGACTGCTTGAAGTCTTTCTGAGCATAGCCCTGCCCACCAAAGGGACAAGACCCAGCTCCACCCACCATAGGACAGGAACCAGGCCCTCCCACCAGGAACCCTGCACAAGCCCTCTTAAGACAGCCTGCCTCATCCACCAGAGGGCAGACAGCAGAATCAAGTAGAATTGCAAGCCTGTAGATCAGAAACCACAATCACAGAAAGTTAGACAAGATGAGACAGCAGAGGAATATGTCCCAGGTGAAGGAACAAGATAAAACCCCAGAAGAACAACTAAGTGAAGTGGAGATAGGCAATCTACCAGAAAAAGAATTCAGAGTAATGATAGTGAAGATGATCCAAGGTCTCAGAAAAAGAATTGGAGGCACAGATTAAGAAGATACAAGAAATGTTCAACAAAGACCTAGAAGAAATAAAGAACAAACAGGTGAACAATACAATAACCGAAGTAAAAACTATACTAGAAGGAATCAATAGCAGAGTAACTGAGGCAGAAGAATGGATAAGTGACCTGGAAGACAGAATGGTGGTAATCACTGCCATGGAACAGAATAAAGAAAAAAGAATGAAAAGAAAGACAGTCTAAGAGACCTCTGGGACAACGTTAAACACACCAACTATTGCATTTTAGGGGGCCCAGAAGGAGAAGAGAGAGAGAAAGGACCTGGGAAAATATTTGAAGAGATAATAGCTGAAAACTTCCCTAACACTGGAAAGGAAATGGTTACCTAAGTTCAGGAAGCACAGCGAGTCCCAGGCAAGATAAACCCAACGAGGAACATGCTGAGAGACATGGTAATCAAGTTGATAAAAAATAATGACAAAAAATATGAAAAGCAACAAATAACATACAAGGGAACTCCCATAAGGTTATCAGCTGATTTCTCAGCAGAAACTCTGCAGGCCAGAAGGGAGTGGCATGATATATTTAAAGAGATGAAAGGGGAGAACCTACAACCAAGAAAACTCTACCCAACAAGGCTCTCAGTCAGATTCCATGGAAAAATCAAAAGCTTTACAGACAAGCAAAAGCTAAGAGAATTCACCACCACCAGACCAGGTTTGCAACAAATGCTAAAGGAATTTCTCTAAGCAGAAAAGAAAAGGCCACTACTAGAAACAAAATTACACATGGAAAAGTTCACAAGTAAAGGCAAACATAAAGTAAGTGTAGGAAATCATCTGCACATAAATATCAAAACCAGCAATTGTGAGAAGAGGAGAGCACAAATGCAGGATATTGGGAATGTGTTTGAAATTAAAAGACCAGTAACTTAAAACAATCTTGTTTATATATAGACTGCTATATCAAACCCTCATGGTAACTGCAAACCAAAAAAATACAATAGATACACACACATACACACAAAAGAATCCAAACACAACACCAAAGTTAGTCATCAAATCACAAAAGAACAAAAGAGGAAAAGAAGATAAAAAACCTACAAAACCAAATCCAAAACAATTAAGAAAATGAAAATAGGAACATACATATTGATAACTACCTTAAATGTAAATGGGTTAAAGGCTCCAACCAAAAGACACAGACTGGCTGAATGGATACCAAAATAAGACCCATATATATGCTATCTACAAGAGACACACTTCAGATCGAGGGACACATACAGACAAAGTGAGGGGATGGAAAAAGATATTCCATGCAAATGGAAACCAAGAGAAAGCTGGAGTGGCAATACTCATATCAGATAAAATAGACTTTATTTTTTTTATAAATGTTTAAATTTATTTATTTTTTTATTTTTGGCTGTGTTGGGTCTTTGTTGTTGTGTGCAGGCTTTCCCTAGTCGTGGAGAGCGGGGGCTACTCTTCGTTGCGGTGCGTGAGCCTCTCATTATGATGCCATCTTCCATTGTGGAGCACAGACTCCAGGCACGCGGGCTTCAGTAGTTGTGGCTCATGGGCTCCAGAGCACAGGCTCAGTAGTTGTGGTGCAGGGACTTAGTTGCTCCACGGCATGTGGGATCCTCCCAGACCAGGGCTTGACCCGTGTCCCCTAGATCCTGAACCACTGCCCCACCAGGGAAGTCCCAACAAAATAGACTTTAAAATAGACTGTTAAAAGAGATAAGGAAGGACACTACATAATGATCAAGGGATCAAACCAAGAAGAAGATATATCAATTGTAAATATATATGCATCCAACATAAGAGGGCCCCAATATATAAGGCAAATACTAACAGCCATAAAGGGAGAAATCGACAGTAACAAAATAATAGTAGGGACTTTCAACACCCCACTTTCATCAATGGACAGATCATCCAGACAGAAGGTCGATAAGGAAACACAGGCATTAAATGACATATTAGACCAGATAGACTTAATTGATATTTATAGAGCATTCCATCCAAAAGCAGCAGAATACACATTCTTCTCAAGTGCACACGGAACATTCTCCAGGATTGACCACATGCTGGGCACATAGTGAGCCTCAGTAAATTTAAGAAAATTGAAATCATATCAAACATCTTTTCCAACCACAATGCGATGAGGTTAGAAATCAGCTACAAGAAAAAAACTGTAAAAAGCACAAACATATGGAGCCTAAACAATATCCTACTAAACAACCAATGGATCACTGAAGAAATCAAGGAGGAAATCAAAAAATACCTAGAGACATGAAAATGAAAGCACAATGATCCAAAACCTATGGGACGCGGCAAAAGTAGTTCTAAGAGGGAAGTTTATAGCAATAAAATCTTACCTCAGGAAACAAGAAAAAATCACAAATAACCTTATACCTCAAGCAACTAGAGAAAGAAGAACAAACAAAACCCTAAGTTAGTAGAAGGAAAGAAAGCATAAAGATCAGAGTAGAAATAAATAATAGAAATGAAGAAAACAATAGAAAATATCAATGAAACTAAAAGCTGGTTCTTTGTTTTCTGGGGGTTTTGTTTATTTTGTTTGTTTGATTTAATACATCTTTATTGGAGTATAATTGCTTCACAATGCTGTGTTAGTTTCTGTTGTACAACAAGTGAATACATATATCCCCATATCCCTCCCTCTTGAATCTCCCTCCCACCCTCCCTATCCCACCCCTCTAGGTTGTCACAAAGTACCGAGCTGATCTCCCTGTGCTATGCTGCTCCTTCCCACTAGCTATCTATTTTACATTTGGTAGTGTATATATGTGGATGCTACTCTCACTTCACCCCAGGTTCCCCCTCTCCACCCCGTGTCCTCAAGTCCATTCTCTTCCTGCCCTGCCACTAAGTTCATCAGTACCTTTTTTTTTCCTTAGATTCCATATATATGCATTAGCCTATGGTATTTGTTTTTACCTTTCTGACTTACTTCACTCTGTATGACAGACTCTAGGTACATCCACCTCACTACAAATAACTCAATTTCATTTCTTTTTATGGCTGAGTAATATTCCATTGTATATATGTGCCACATCTTTTTTTTTGGGGGGGGGGGGTATGCGGGCCTCTCACTGTTGTGGCCTCTCCCGTTGCGGAGCACAGGCTCCAGATGCGCAGGCTCAATGGCCATGGCTCATGGGCCCAGCTGCTCCGCAGCATGTGGGATCTTCCCGGACCGGGGCACGAACCCGTGTCCCCTGCATCAGCAGGCGGACTCCCAACCACTGTGCCACCAGGGAAGCCCTGTGCCACATCTTTTTTATCCATTCGTCTGTCAATGGACATTTAGGTTGTTTCTATGTCCTGGCTATTGTAAATAGTGCTGCAATGAACATTGTAGCACATATCTCTTTTTGAATTATGGTTTTCTTAGGGTATATGCCCAGTAGTGGGATTGCTGGGTCATATGGTAGTTCTATTTTTAGTTTTTTAAGGAACCTCCATACTGTTCTCCATAATGGTTGTATCAATTTACATTCCCACCAACAAGCAGGAGGGTTCCCTTTTCCCCACACCCTTTCCAGCAATTATTGTTCCTAGATTTTTTGATAATAGCCATTCTGACCCATGTGAGGTGATACCTCATTGTAGTTTTGATTTGCATTTCTCTAATAATTAGTAATGTTGAGCATCTTTTCATGTGTTTGTTGGCCATCTGTATGTCTTCTTTGGTGAAATATCTATTTAGGTCTTCCACCCATTTTTAATTGGGTTGTTTGTTTTTTTGATATTGAGCTCCATGAACTGTTTGTATATTTTGGAGATTAATCCTTTGTCTGTTGTTTCATATACAAATATTTTCTCCCATTCTGAGTGTTGTCTTTTCATCTTGTTTATGGTTTCCTTTGCTTTACAAAAGCTTTTCAGTTTAATTACATCCCATTTTTTTAATTTTTGTTTTTATTTTCATTACTCTAGGAGGTGAGTCAAAAAAGATCTTGCTGTGGTTTATGTCAAAGGGTATTTTTCCTATGTTTTCCTCTAAGAGTTTTTTAGTGTCTGGTCTTACATTTAGGTCTTTAATCCATTTTGAGTTTACTTTTGCGTATGGTGTTAAGTAGTGTTCTACTAGTTTTCTGGTGGCATCTTTAGGATTTTCTATGTATAGTATCATGTCATCTGAAAACAGTGACAGTTTTACTTCTTGTTTTCCAACTTGTATTCCTTTTGTTTCTTTTTCTTCTCTAATTGCTGTGGCTAGGACTTCCAAAACTATGTTGAATAAGAGTGGCAAGAGTGGACGTCCTTGTCTTGTTCCTGATCTTAGTGGAAATGCTTTCCGTTTTTCACCATTAAGAATGATGTTTGAGGGCCTCCCTGGTGGCGCAGTGGTTGAGAGTCCGCCTGCCGATGCAGGGGATACGGGTTCGTGCCCCGGTCTGGGAGGATCCCATATGCCACGGAGCGGCTGGGCCCGTGAGCCATGGCCGCTGAGCCTGCACATCCGGAGCCTGTGCTCCGCAACGGGAGAGACCACAACAGTGAGAGGCCCGCGTACCGCAAAAAAAAAAAAAAAAAAAAAACAAACAAACAAAAAAAGAATGATGTTTGCTGTGGGTTTTTCATATATGGCCTTTATTATGTTGAGGTAGGTTCCCTCTGTGCCCATTTTCTGGAGAGTTTTTATCATAAATCAGTGTTGTATTTTATCAAAAACTTTTTCTGCATCTATTGAGATGATCATATGGTTTTTATTCCTTAATTTGTTAATATGGTGTGTCACATTGATTGATTTGCGTATATTGAAGAATTCTTGCATCCCTGGGATAAATCCCACTTGGTCATGGTGTATGATCCTTTAAATATGTTGTTGGATTCCGTTTGCTAGTATTTTGTTGAGGATTTTTACATCTATGTTCATCAGTGATATTGGTCTATAATTTTCTTTTTTGGGGATATCTTTTTCTTGTTTTGCTATCAGGGTGATGGTGGCTTCGTACAATGAACTTGGGAGTGTTCCTCCCTCTGCGATTTTTTGGAAGAGTTTGAGAAGGATAGGTGTTAGCTCTTCTCTAAATGTTTGATAGAATTCGCCTGTGAAGCCATGTGGTCCTGGACTTCTGTTTGTTGGAGGCTTTTTAATTACATTTTCAGTTTCATAACTTGTGATAGGTCTGTTTATATTTTCTAATTCTTCCTGGTTCAGTCTTGGAAAATTGTACCTTTCCAACAATTTGTCCATTTCTTTGCGGTTGTCCATTTTATTGGCATATAGTTGTTTGTAGTAGTCTCTTATAATCCTTTGTATTTCTGTGGTGTCAGTTGTGATTTCTCCTCTTTCATTTCTAATTTTATTGATTTGCATCCTCTCCCTTTTTTTCTTGATGAGTCTGGCTTAGGGCTTTTCAATTTTTTTTATCTTCTCAAAGAACCAGCTTTTAGGTTTATTAATCTTTGCTATTGTTTTCCTCATTTCTATTTCATTTATTTCTGCTCTGATCTTTATGATTTCTTTCCTTCTACTGACTTTGGGTTTTCTTTGTTCTTTCTCTAGTTGCTTTAGGTGTAGCATTAGATTGTTTATTTGAGATTTTTCTTGTTTCTTGAGGTGAGATTGAATTGCTATAAACTTCCCTCTTAGAACTGCTTTTCCTGCATCCCATAGGTTTTGGGATGTCGTGTTTTCATTGTCATTAGTCTCTAGGTATTTTTTGATTTCTTCAGTGACCTCTTGGTTATTTAGTAGCACAATGTTTAGCCTCCATGTATTTGTGTTTTTTACAGTTTTTTTTTCCTGTAATTGATTTCCAGTCTCATAGCATTGTGGTCAGAAAAGATGCTTGATAGGATTTTAATTTTCTTAAATTTTCCAAGGCTTCATTTGTGACCGAAGATGTGATCTATCTTGGAGAATGTTTTGGTGTGCACTTGAGAAGAAAGTGTATTCTGCCGCTTTTGGGTGGAATGTTCCATAAATAGCAATTAAATCTATCTGGTCTATTGTGTCCTTTAAAGTTTGTTTTTCCTTATTTATTTCCTGTTTGGATGGTCTGTCCATTGGTGTAAGTGGGATCTTAAAGCCCCCTACTATTGTGTTACTGTTGATTTCCCCTTTCATGGTTGTTAGCATTTGCCTTATGTATTGAGGTGCTCCTATGTTGGGTGCATAAATACTTAAAATTGTTATATCTTCTTGGATTGATCCCTTGATCGTTATGTAGTGTCCTTATCTCTTGTAACAGTCTTTATTTTAAAGTCTATTTTATCTGATACAAATATTGCTCCTCCAGCTTTCTTTTGATTTCCATTTTCATGGAATATCTTTTTCCACCTCTTCACTTTCAGTCTGTATGTGTCCCTAGGACTGAAGTGGGTCTCTTGTAGACAGCATATGTATGGATCTTGTTTTTGTATCCATTCAGCCAGTCTGTGTCTTTTGGTTGGAGCTTTTAATACATTCACATTCAAGGTTATTATCGATATGCATGTTCCTATTACCTTTTTCTTAGTTGTTTTGGGTTTGTTATTGTGGGTCTTTTCCTTCTCTTGTGTTTTCTGCCTAGAGAAGTTTCTTTAGCATTTGTTGTAAGCTGGTTTGGTGGTGCTGAATTCTCTTCGCTTTTGCTTGTCTGAAAAGCTTTTGATTTCTCTGTCGAATCTGAATGAGATCCTTGCTGAGTAGAGTAATCTTGGTTGTAGGTTTTTCTCTTTCATCACTTTAAGTATATCCTGCCACTCCCTTCTGGCCTGCAGAGTTTCTGCTGAACAATTAGTTGATAACTTTATGGGGATTCCTTTGTATGTTATTTTTTATTTTTCCCTTGCTGCTTTTAGTATTTTTTCTTTGAGTTTAATTTTTGTTAGTTTGATTAGTATGTATCTTGGTGTTTTTCTCCTAGGGTTTATCCCTCAGGACTCTCTGCACTTCCTGGATTTGCGTGACTATTTCCTTTCCCACTTTAGGGAAGTTTTCGACTATAATTTCTTCAAATATTTTCTCAGACCCTTTCTTTTTCTCTTCTTTTTCTGGGACACCTATAATTTGAATGTTGGTGCGTTGTTGTCCCAGATGTCTCTGAGGTTGTCTTCAGTTCTTTTCATTCATTTTTCTTTATTTTGCTCCTCAGTAGTTATTTCCACCTTTCTGTCTTCCAGCTTACTTATTCGTTCTTCTGCCTCAGTTATTCTGTTATTGATTCCTTCTAGTGTATTTGTCATTTCAATTATTGTGTTGTTCATCTCAGTTTGTTCTTTAGTTCTTCTATATCTTTGTTAAACATTTCTTGTATTTTCTCAATCTGTGCCTCCATTCTATTTCTGAGATTCTGAATCATCTTTACTATCATTACTCTGAATTCTCTTTCAGGTAGATTGCCTATTTCCTCTTCATTTATTTGGTCTTATAGGTTTTTACCTTGCTCCTTCATCTGTGACATACTTTTTTGCCGTCTCATTTTTTTAAAATTTTTTGATGGGTGGGATTGTGTTCCTCCTGTCTTACTGGTTGTTTGGCCTGAGGCTTCCAACACTGGAGTTTATAGGCTGTTTGGTAGAGCGGGGTCTTGGTGCTGAGATGAGGACCTCCAGGAGACCTCACTCTGATGAATGTTACCTGGGGTCTGAGGTTCTCTGTTAGTTCAGTGGTTCAGACTCAGGGGTCCCACTGCAGGAGCTTTGGCCCGACCCCTGGCTCATGAACCAAGATCCTGCAAGCCATGTGGGGTGGCAGTTCGCTTGGGGGTCCTCCCATCTCCTTGGGCGTCAAGGTCCCCACCAAAGCTCGTTCTTTGAAAAGATAAACAAAATTGATAAACCTTTAGCTGGACTCGTCATGTAAAAAAGGGAGAGGGCTAAAGTCAATAAAATTAAAAATGAAAAAGGAGAAGTTACACCTACATCACAGAAATACAAAGGATCATGAGAGACTACTACAGACAACTATATGCCAAAAAAATGGACAACCTGGAAGAAATGGACAAATTCTTAGAAAGGTGCAATCTCCCAAGACTGAACCAGGAAGAAATAGAAAATATGAACAGAATAATCCCAAGTACTGAAATTGAAACTGTGATTAAAAACTCCCAACAAACAAAAGTCCAGGACCAGATGGCTTCACAGGTGAATTCTATCAAACATTAGAGAAGAGGTAACACCTATCCTCAAACTATTCCAAAGAATTGCAGAGGAAGGAATACTCCCAAACTCATTCTATGAGGCCACCATTACCCTGATATCAAAACCCGACCGTAACTTCCCTGATGGTCCAGTGGGTAAGACTCCATGCTCCCAATGCAAGGGGCCCTGGTTCAATCCCTGGTCAGGGAACTCAATCCTGTATGCATGCCACAAATAAGAGTTTGCATGCCACAACTAGGAGTCTGCATGCCAGACACAGGGAACTCTGCTCAATATTCTGTAATAATCTAAATGGGAAAAGAAGTTGAAAAAGAATAGATACATGTACAGGTATAACTGAATCACTTTGATGTACACCTAAAACTAACAGAACATTGTTAATCAATTATGCTCCAATATAAAATAAAAATTAAAAAAAAAGACTGTACTGTGATGAGGGCTACAAATGGAAAATACATATCACAATGAGAAATGATCTGACTTGGGGTGCCTAACCTACCTATACTCTGTAGCCACAGATTCCACTTTTGTGAAATGTAAGAGTTGCAAACATTAGGAAGTAATTTAGAGATGAAATAACTTCACCACAAACCAGGAGAGTCTTTTCAGTTTTCAGTGTTAGTACCTGTTCCTGACATGCTTCTCAGTAGAAAGTCCTCCTTGGGGGTCTAATGGTAATGTGAAAACACAGAGCTTAACAAATGTCTTAGGGAACTTTATTGGCCCCTCACTGCCTTTTTAGCATCACAGGAGGAAGTAATACAATACCATGAGACCAACTTCAGGAGTAAATTTCTACAAATGTTGATATAGGGTAAGCCCCCTTCGTTTTAAAATATTTATTCCAAACCTCCTTTCAGTTTATTCCAGGCCTCTCCTCACCATAATCAAAACAATTTGTAAACCCCATGATAAAAATAGGACTTGTAATAAAGAAAATGCAAGAGAAGCGAGCTTGCCAGTGCAACCTCTGATTTGGAAGATGTAGTCCTTAGCTTCTTCAGTGTCCCAAACCACCCTGGACTTGGTGAGTTGAAACAACCACATATCCCTACGATTCTGCTGGGCTTGGCACAGTTGATCTTGGCTGCACTCACTATGCATCTGTGGATCAGCTTGTGGGTCAGCTAGAGACTAGCTGGACCCAAATGGCCTCACTCATGTCTGGCAGTTGGCTAGCTATCTGCTGGGGCAACAGGTGTTTCTTGATCTCCAGCAGGCTACTCGGGCTCGTCCACATTGTGGTTCAATTCCAAGAGCAGTGCCAAAGCATTTCAAGTTTCTGTTTGCTTCACATTTTGCTACCATCTCATTGACCAAAGCAATTTTAAGGCTAGTCCTGTTGCAAAGGATGGAGGAAGACTCCACCTCTTGATGGGAGGAGACATCAAGCCACTGTGCAAGGGTAGAGATGCATCAAGGGGAAGAAACTAGCCCTTTGCAATAGTGGTGTAAATCCTCACGGGTCTTGTAACATCCACATTTTAGTCTCTGAAATCTCTCCAGTCTGGATCAAAGCTGCCCCAACCCAGTCCTTGAGGACCATTCCCAAGATTTACAATCAAGAGAATTGCTTAGCACACATGAAGAATCCTGCTCTGACAAGTACACTACACCCCAATCCCAAAAGGAGCCCAGATAATGGCCTGCATGAGTCAGGGCTCCAGCAGGAAACATGGCACATTCAGACTGGGTGACTGAGGAGTGGTCGATAAAGGAGCTATTTGCAAATGTGTGGATGGGGTTTAGAGAAACTTACCCCAAAACTGGCTTCAACTCTTGGTAGGTGTCGAACCAAAAGATACAACCAAGCCAAAGATCAGGAGAAGGAAGGATTTATTACTTGCAGCAAGTAAGGAGAACACTGGGGATTATCCCCGAAGTGGTGTCTCCTAGAATAGCAAAACTGGGGAAGTTTTAAGCTAAGCATACCTGCATATTCATGAAGAGGTTTGGGCAGTTGACAGAGTCCAAGCTTTAGTTGTTTGAAGTCACAAGGGTCAGAAAACGTCAAGATCATCATCCCTTAAGTTCCAGTTGATCTGGTGGTTGAGTACTTCAGGCTTATCTTTACCATTGAAACAGAACTGGGAGTCTTTACACCTGATATATTATCTTGGCTGTTTTTACTTCTCTTGCCTGATAACAGTTGTTTCTGCATTCTTTTGTTCTCTTAAGATCTTTAATTACTGAGGCGTTCAAGGGCGAGCATTGTGGCCAGGCTTAGATCACAAAATGGCTTAGGTCAAAAATGGCTTCTGATGTTAAGAAAACCATGCCTGGTTCTCTTTCTTTCTACCTAATCTGCTTACAAAACTAACAAGGGATGGGCACAGCTAGCAACACTTGAGAGCCATTGATAGTCTCCTCTCCTTTGCCCTCTCCCCACCTAGCAAACCAAAGGTCTGCAAAGAGAACAGTTACCAGAATCTGTACAGACAGTCGACTCGCAGTGACCCAGCAAGAAGGAGCTGGAATACATACTCTGACCCCACTCTTCTCTTACCCACCAGGGCCTCTCCTTAGCGGAGCTGGAGCCCCTGGGGATGGCATTAATATCTGCTAAGCTGGTTTACTGATGATCGGACTCAAGGTGGCTGTTAGTAGTTAAATTGTGTACCCCCAAAAGGTATGCTGAAGTCCTAACCCTGGGAATGTGTGACCTTATTTGGAAATAGGGTCTTTGCACATATGACCAAGTTAAGATGAGGTCATACAAGGTCATGTTTAGGATTGAGGTGGGCCCTAATCCAATGTGACTAGTGTGTTAGTCTGCTAGGGCAGCCATAACAAAGTACCCCAGAAAGGGTTGCTTAAGCCACAGGGTTGTATTTTCTCACAGTTCTGGAGGCTGGAAGTTGAAGATGGCATCAGCAGGCTTGCTCTCCTCTGAGGCCTCACCCCTTGGATTGCAAGACAGCTACCCTCTTGCTGCCTTTTCACATGGTCTTTTTTCTGTGGACGCTCATCCATCTTGTTTCTGTGTGTCCTAATCTCTTCTTATAAGAATACCTGTCAAATTGGATCAAAGCCCTCCCAAAGGCCTTATTTTAAAATAATTACCTCTATCTATAAAGACCCTATCTCCAAATGAAGTCACATTCTGAGGTACTAGAGGTTAAGTCTTCAGCATATAAATTTGGGGGGAACAGTTCAGCTCAAAATAGTTGGCATCCTTATAAGAAGAGGAGAAGAGACACAGACTCAGAGAGAAGAAAGCCGTGTGAAGACGGAGTCAGAGACCGAGTGGTTTAGCCACAAACCAGGGGCTACCTGGAACTACCAGAAGCTGAAAAAGGCAAGGAAAGATCCTCCCCTAGAGGCTTCAGAGGGAACATGTCTGTGCCAGCAGCTGAATTTTGGACTTCTAGCCTCTAGAACTATGAGAGAAAAAAATTCTGTTGTCGTAAGCCATCCAGTTTTTTCTAACATGTTATAGCAGCCAAAGGAAGCCATAGTCAACATGGCTGAAGTGTTGGAATTTCCCGGACATTTAACAGAGGATGTTTCAAGAGACACAAATGTTGTGTGGATCTACTCTGTGCACGCCCTAATGATACCCTCCAGTGGTGGCCCAGAAGATCCACCATCAAAGCATTAAAAAAGGTGCTAGTAAGGGGGGAGCACCAGCATTCTCGAATTGCACTGGTGGTGTTCAAAAGGACTCAAGAATAGTGGATATTTTTCATTTGCTCTTCAATATCCACTCTCCACCCCGTTCTTGACCCAAGAGGCTGACCTGTACAAGCTACAGACAGCTCATATGTTTAGTTTATTCAAGCTAACCTATGGGAGTGTAGACTCTAGGCCACTTGACTACAGGCTTTGAGTAAGGGGTCTAATAGAGTTGAACACCATTCCCAGGTGCTCCAGCCAACACATTAAACCCTGAATTCCATTTTGAGAAATTTAGCTTCTTCAAGCCTTCTTCTGATACCCTTGGAGTCCACTACCATGGTTCTTCCAGACTCCTACCAACACAGATGCTTGAGGCCCTGCTTCACTTTCAGTGTTTAGCTCTGCTCTCCACGGCAGACCTCATATTTGTCCATCTGAGACATGTTGGAATCAAACTCTTCCTATGGGCCTGGAGGCACTGAGGGGTGATGGGAGCAAATCCTGAGGGTAATAGGCATCAGCCAGAGAGGCACTGCCCCAGGAGTGTTCATTGAAAGATACAGATGCAGGGGAGGCTGGCTAGGGGCTGGGGTACAGGGAAAGACAAAGTTTGCAGCTTTTTGTCAACCCACATCTCAGGGTCCCCTTCTCTCCCATCAGTTCCCTCAGCATAAGAGACCAGACAGGGCTATGCATTTAAGTGGCAATGCAGCTCTGCAGCCTTTACAGTCAGGCCCTGGACTGGCTTCCACCATTTCCCTCCTGCAGCTACAGAGGATGGGGATTCCATCAGAGCATTCTGATTTCCAGCTGGGCTCTGCATTGACTGTAACTGCCTTCAATTTGTCCTTTTCTCTGGGTATACACTCAAAGGCCATCAGAAGCAGCCTGCTGACCCCACAGTCTTTCTAATCCCTCTCGTTGCCCTTGTGACTGTCTTACAACCCTTTGCTCTCCCATTGCCTTACTCTCCCCTCCTGTGCCATCACCAGTGAACGCCCGTGGTGGGTTACCAATGTCCCACTGTTCACTCCTTAGATATGTGAGCAACCCAGTCCCTGAATCCCATTTTGAGGGTCTGTTTCCAAGACCCACTCCTGGCACATCCTTTGTATGTATGAGATGGGGTCCTGGGTAGAAACAGATGGCACACACATTGAGAAGATCCTAATAAAGGGACTGCTTACAAAGGTGTGGGCAGGGTGTTGGGATGTGAAGAAGGGAGGGTGTGGTAGCTGGCAACCTGAGGGAGACGTTACCACCACTAGGCCTGAGGCAGCAATGGGGCGAGAAGAACTGGAGCCCTGAACAGAGGGACCACAGAGGACTGTACCACGCCCTACAAATGTTCTGCCTTGGGGTGGCTTACACTAAATAGTATTAATACAAGAGCAATGTATACTGAGGGGAAAGAAAGGAGGGCAAAGGCCTCAGGCAGCTCCTGTTAATGAGTATTTAACATGGTTCCGAGTTTCTTAGCAGCCAAGGCCAAAAGGGAAACACAAATTTTTGCTTCTCATTACTAAAAAAAAGAAAGATGTCACACCCTTTGCTGGAAGAAAGTTTATCCTGGTATTAAATTTTAAAACAAATTTCAGACATAAAAATTTAATGGAAGAGAAACAGATGCTAGAAAGATAGTCAGTGTCCTCAAGAACAGGTTTATGGCAAATTCAAACATGGTTTTCAATACAAACTAACCAAGAATTCTGGTCTTTCTTGTGAAGATGTAACTTGAATGTACATTGCAGTGAGGACAATATTTGTGATTGGTCATAACTGGCTAGGACAACCAGTAGGCTTCAGCTTATTGATAGGTAGTAGATGCCTGGAGTTGTGTGTGGAGAATTGCCTATTTCAGAGGACTCTGATTAGATGCTACCATGACCAGTAGACTGGGGTGTGGAGATATGCATAGAGGAAATAACCCAGCCCTGGGCAAGCTGACATGGGCCAGTGATCAAATTCAGCTTAGGAAAGAATCTATGCTACCCAACAGAGTGGATGGATAGCTTACCCTTTTATACAGAGATTTTCAATCACTCCTGCCCTCACTTCAGCATGTCTCTCCCTATGTCCATGAAAATCCCCAGGTTTACCCACAGTTCCCAGCAGAGTGGCTATAACTACACACTTTCTTCACTTGCAGAAACCACAAGTGAATGGAAGTGATGTCACAGTAGGGATAACCTCATATCTATTTTAATTTACATTTTTACAAGTAAGTAAATTTATAGATTCTGCATTTTATGTCATGTTTATAAAGGCTTTGTCTACTCCAAGATTATCCCATTCTATCAGTACCTAGTTGTTGAAACTTTTGATCCCTCTAGAAGTTACTTTGATATACAGACTAAAAAGAGATCTAACTTGTTTTTTTCCCAATTGCTACACAGTTGTTCATTTTCCTTCAGTTTTATACCAAATCTCCAAATGTATTTAGATTTACTTTGGTCTCTATTCTGTTGTATTGATCTCTATATATACATGCATTGTGTCCCCACCCAAAGGTATGTTAGAGTTGTAACCCCCAGGACCTCAGAATGTGAGTTTATTTAAAAATAAGGCATTTGTTAGTTAAGATGGGGTCATACTGGAGTAGGGTGGGCCCTAATCCAAATGACAGGTGGCCTCATAAGAGAGAAATTTGGATACAGACACGAGACACACAGGGCGAGTCCCATGTGAAAATAGGTGGAGGTTGGAGTGATGCAGCTGCAAGCCAAGGATTGATGGTCACCACCAAGGAGCTAGGAGGAGGCAGGGAAGGATTCCACACAGTGTCTCAGAGGGATTTTAGACTTCTAGCCTATACAACTTGGAGAGGAGAAATTTCTCTGGTTTTAAGCCACCCAGTTTGTTATGGAAGCCTTAGAAAACTAATAAAATGCATCAACACCACACTTTAATTTTAATTAATTAATGAGGTTTTAATAGTCTTTAGTGTGTAATGGGGACTGTCATCCTTCATTGCTCTTTTATGGAATTTTTCTAATTATTTGTTTATTTTTTATTTTTCTATATGATCTTTAAGAACAGCTTGTCTAGTTTC
Source organism: Hyperoodon ampullatus (assembly GCF_949752795.1). Classification (NCBI taxonomy): domain Eukaryota; kingdom Metazoa; phylum Chordata; class Mammalia; order Artiodactyla; family Ziphiidae; genus Hyperoodon; species Hyperoodon ampullatus. The sequence goes on from NC_136916.1 coordinate 72,699,495, forward strand.
CCCCAAAAAATACCATTAATATTTTTATTGGGTTTATATTAACCTTTTAAAAGTAATTCTGTGAGAATCAGCATTTTTATACTATAGATTCTTTATGTCTAAGGGCATAATGGATAAATATGACCACATAAGAATAAAACATTTCTGCCTGACCACAACAACCACAAAGTTGAACAACAAATTGGCAAATCATGAACCAATAAAAAAGAAGACTAACAAGTCAATAGAAAAATATATTAAGAACACAAATAGTGTGCTTCATGGAAAAGAAAATTCAAATGATTTCTAAAGATACGAAAAGATGTTCAACCTTATCCATATATAAATAGAAAACAATGAGATATCTTTGAAATTCCTTTTTTCCCCCTATCAAACTGGAAAATGTAAAAAAAGTTTAATAATATATATTGGCAAGGGTGTGGGGAACCAGACACAAATCTCATACATTGTTGATGAGAGTGTATGTTAGTACAACCTGTACAGAAAGCAAATTGAATATATCAGAATTTTAAACTCTTTAACTCATTATTTCTTCTTCTAGAAATGTATCCTAAGATGAATGCATTCACAAAGAAGGTGTGTAAAAGAATATTCTTGGGTACATAGTACAAAATATTGGTATACCTAATATTATTATACAATCATGGAATATCTGTACAGCAGAGTACTAAGTAGCTGTGACTGTGAATGAGCTAAGTATGGCCATAGAACGAGTTATATTAAGTGAAGAAAGTGGGTTGCAGGACAGTTTGTATAGGATGCTGACATTGAGTTTAAAAGGGGGGATACACACACACACATACACACGTGTTTGGATAAGCACAGACTAATCTCTAGATCAATACAAAGGAAATCGACTGAGGTGTGTGCTGCTGGGGAAGGAAGCTGAAATGTTGAAGAGCAGAATGAGAAGAAAGACATTTCCACCCTTTTCTACCTTTTTAATTTTATCCCTATGTGCATACATTACCCATTTAAACAAAAAATGTAAATTTTTGGTTTTTAAACACCTTATTGAAATATAAAAATACATACAGAAAAGGGCACACATAATAAGTGTGCAGCTCAATGAATTTTCTCAAGGTGATTACATCCAAGTAACCAAAGGCCCCAAACAATATTTTGGGTTTTTAAATCTTTTAAATTAGATTTTCAACATTATTCAGTTTATTTTTTATTTTAGTTTAGTTTTTAATATTTATTTATTTGGTTGTGCTGGGTCTTATTTGCGGCATGCAGATCTTTGTTGTTGCGTGCAGGATCTTCTGTTGTGGCATGTGAACTCTTAGTTGTGGCATGCATGTGGGATCTAGTTCCCTGACCAGGGATTGAACCCGGGCCCCCTGCATTGGGAGCACAGAGTCTTAACCACTGGACCACCAGAGAAGTCCCCTAAACAATATTTTAAGTATAGACTTAACCCATTCACAAATTTCAAGAGCTTGAGTATTATTAGTAAACATATTTATTTGAAAAATAAGTTTCAATCACTTACAAACTTCTAGAGCTTGGCTATTACTAGCGAAAGACAAAACTACCTTTGGAAAATGCCAAATAATATTAATGATCATAAGAACAGGAAGTCTTTGCATTTGTCAGGTGCTTCATAGATTTCAGAACACTTCACAGCCTTTCATCTACTGGCCGAGAGAGAGAGACAGGGTCAGAATTATTACACCCATTTGACAAATGAGGAAACTTGTTCTAGGAGGAAAGGGGATTTGCCCTAAGGGAGAAGAATGCTGGCATGCCAACAGGCTTCCCTGAACCCTGCTGCCCCAGGTGGGCTGGGGTAAAACCACAGAAAGGAGACAAAAGAGGAGACCTAGGAATGACCTTGTTACTCTTGTTCTATCTGCACCAGTAAATAAAAACTAACATCTAGTACCTCACAACTCACAAAGTGATTTTACATCCCTCATGTGGTTTAGCCCTGTGAAATAGATTACTCCCCCCATATGATCCATGGGAAAACTGAGATTCAGAAAAGCAAAGTTGCTTGCTCATAAGTGGCAGAACAAAATTCAAAGAAAGAAAAAATATTTTACATTGTACAAGCCTCACAACTGACATCCGCTGCTGTGACCCTCAAGTGGAGGGATGGGGGATCCTGAGACGAGAGTCTGGCAATTTGGTCATCCTCTCTCTTTTCCTACATGTTCCTATAATAGAAGACTGGGTAATTCAGGCTAGCTTTCCTTCTGAAAAGAACTTCTCAAAGCTGTACAAGATAGTTTGAACATTTTTTTTACATCATGCATTTATTAGGCCAAGATGTGGGAAGAAACTATGGGAACATAGAAAGATGTACAAAACTCTAGTAGGTTTTCTCGTCCCGGGACATTTGTCAGTCTATAAGAGATGTCTGAGAGGCTGGCCCCTCAAGCCGAGAGAACATTGTCTGAATCTGGGGCCTGCCAAGGGTGGGAACTTCCATGATATCTTAGTGTTTTCTCTTTAGTTAACTAGTTAACAATTCTTTTTTTTTTAATTTTTTATTAATTTATTTTATTATTTATTTTTGGCTGTGCTAGGTCTTCATTGCTGCATGCGGGCTTTCTCTAGTTGTGGCAAGCAGGGGCTACTCTTCATTGTAGTGCGCGGGTCTCTCACTATCGCGGCCTCTCTTTTTGGGTAGCACAGGCTCCAGACGCGCAGGCTCAGTACTTGTGGCTCACGGGCCTAGTTGCTCCGCGGCATGTGGGATCCTCCCAGACCAGGGCTCGAACCTGTGTCCCCTGCATCAGCAGGCAGATTCTCAACCACTGCGCCACCAGGGAAGCCCAACAATTCTTTTTAACTTAAAAATTTTGTTTTTAATTATTTTTAATTTTTGGCTGTGCTAGGTCTTCGTTGCTGCATGCGGGCTTTCTCTAGTTGTGGTGAGCGGGGGCTACTCTTCGATGCAGTGCGCAGGCTTCTCATTGCAGTGGCTTCTGTTGTTGCGGAGCAGGGGCTCTAGGTGCTTGAGCTTCAGTAGTTGCGGCACATGGGCTCTAGAGCACTGGCTCAGTAGTTGTGACGCATGGGCTTTGTTGCTCCATGGCATGTGGGATTTTCCTGGGCTAGGGATTGAACCCGTGTCCCCTGCATTGGCAAGTGGATTTTTAACCACTGCACCACCAGGGAAGTCACCTAATTTTAAATTTTTATTTATTTTATTTTTTATTTTTGGCTGCACCACGTGGCTTGCGGGATCTCAGTTCCCTGACCAGGGATTGAACCTGAGCCACCACAGTGAAAGCACCAAATTCTAACCACTAGACCACTAGGGAACTCCCAACAATTCTTTATATTAAGTTCTCTCTTTTTGGATTTCCACTTCCAGCCAAGATAGGGTAGCAGTCACTGGTTTTACCCACCCACCTGAAACAACCAAATAAAATAGATAATAGTTTCAACATACTAGTCATCAGATAATGAAAGACAGTGATCCTAGAAAGAGGGGGATAAGCACAGTGGCTACATGGTTGCTCCAGTTTACTGCCTTCAAAGAGTTTCCAGGACACGGTATAGGAAGAGTAAACCCCAGTGGAACCTCACTCCCAACACTGAAAAGACAGAGCTGAAAGTTGGGAGAGACCCAGGTGGCTAGAGTTTGCAAGACAGAATACCAGAAAAAAATGAACTATAGACAGAACTCTGGAGAATTGCAGAGGGTCCCCCTCAAACATTAGCAAAGTACTCTCCACAGATGCATGTGAGAAAGTTATGTGAGGCTGGGAAAAGAACCCCCAAAAGAACTTGAAGGAACAGTATCTGGCACTCACATAGGTCTAGGAATAGTTCCTGTTCCCACCAGCTAGACTGGAAAGCCTAGTAATTAACAGGATCTTGGGTAAAGTACTCAGGAAAGTCTTACCTCAGTAACAGGATAATTGGTCCTACACTGAGAACCACCCTAGCCCTGCCTAACAAACTGTAAAAGCAAGACCCAAAAGGATTAAACTGCTTCCTGGGAAATTAACTGCATCCCAGACCAAAACTCAAGATTCAAAGGAATACAGAATATCCAGCACCAAATGAGGTAAAATTAATAATCTCTGGCATCCGACGTTTACCAGACATGCAAAAAGACACAAAAATATGACCCATAATGAGGTGGAAACAGTTGAAACTGATTCACGATTGACAGAGATGTTAGAATTAGCAGAGAAGAACATCGAAACAGTTATTATAACTGTATTTCATATGTTCAAAAAGTTAAGTAGAGACATGGAAGATATATTTTTAAAAGGCTCAAATAGAACTTCTGGACATGAAAACCACAATGTCTGAGTAGAAACATATACTGGGTGGCATTAACACTGCATGGGATTAGACATTGCAGAAGACAAGCTAGTGAACTTGAAGGCAGGGCTGTAGAAACAATCTAAAATGAAACACAGAGAGAAGAAAAGAATTTTAAAAAAAAGAAAAGAAAAGAAAATGGCATCAGAGCTGTAGGGCAACTTGGAGTAGCAATATTAATATGGACAATTGGAGTCCAGGGGTGGTGGAGTGGAGGGGGAGGTGGAGAAAAGGATTTGAAGGAATAATTGCCAAAATTTTCTAAAATTTTATGAAGACTGTAAAAGTCACATATCTATCAAGAAACATAAAGAAAACTATACAGACACACATCATAAACAAATTGCTGAAAGCCAGTGATAAAGATAAAATAAAAAGGGAAAATCTTTAAAGCAGCCAGAGAAAAAAAAAGACAGTACCTACAGAAGAACAGGGTCGACAGTAAGTTTATTGTCATAAAAAAAGCAAAAGTGTAAAGGGGTCAGTTCATCAATAGGACACAACAATCATTTATGATTGTTTATGCACCTAATAACAAAGTTTTACTGGAACCTGATAGAATTGCAAAGAGAAATGGACAAATTCATAACTGTAATCACAGCTGTCAATACGCCTCTCTCAATACTGATAGAAAAAGTAAAATCAGTAAGGATAGACAGCACTATCAATCAACTTGATCTGACACTTACAGAACACTCCACCCTAAATCAGCAGAATATACATTCTTTTCTCAAGTTCACATAGAACATTTCCCAAGGTAGACAATATTCTGGCCATAAGTCTCAGAAAATGTTTAAAGATTCAAGTCATAGAACATATTTTCTGACCGCCATGGAATTAAATTAGAAATCAATAAGAGAAAGATATTGGGAAAGTCCATTTCTCAAATATTTGGAAACATCTAAATAATCCATGAGTCAAAAAATAAATCAAAGGGGAAATTAGACAGCATTTTCAACTAAATGAATATAAAAATACAACATTCAAATTGTGGGGTACTGCTAACATAGTACTTGTTGGAAAATTTATAGCATTAAACACCTATATCAGAAAGGAAAAAGGTCTCAAATCAGTTACCTCTTCTCCTATCTCAAAAAACTAGAAAAATAAGAGCAGATTAAACCAAAGTAACCAGAACAAAGGAATTATTGGGTTGGCCAAAAATTTCGTTCAGGTTTTTCCATTAACCTGAACGAACTTTTTGGCCAACCCATTAATAATGATCAGAGTAGAAATCACTGAAAAAGAAAACAACAGAGAAAATCAATAAAACCAAAAGCTGGTTCTCTGAAAAAAAATCAATAAAACTGAAAAATCTCTAACCAGACTAATATGGGAGAAAAAGAAATTAATTACCAATACCAGGAATGAGGAAGATAATATCACTATAGATTCTGTAGATATTAAAAGGATAAAGGGGAAATATTATAAACAACTTTATGCCAATAAAGTTGACAATTTAGAGGAAATGAATAAATTTCTTGGAAGACACAAACTACGAAAGATTATTCAAGAAGAAATAGATAACCTGAATAGCCCTACATCTATTAAGGAAATTGAATCCATAGTTTAAAACTTTCCCACAAGGAAAATTCCAGTCTCAGATGGCTTCCATGGTACATCCTACCAAACATGTAAGAAAGAAATAATACAAATTCTACACAAACTCTTGCAGAAAATTGAAGAGGAGGAAACTTTCCAACTCATTCTGTAAGGATAGCATTACCCTGATATGAAAATCACACATATTACAAAAAAAAAGAAACTATAAATTAACATTCCCCAAGATATCCCCCATGAACATAGATGCAGAAATTCTAAATGAAATTTTATGAAGTTGAGATTTATGAAGTCCTATAATTTATAAAAAGAATAGAGAGTCCATGACATAATGACCAAGTGTGGGTTGTTTCACATTGAAAACCAGTCAGTATAATTCACCGCATTAAAAAACTAAGAAAGAAAAACCATATGATCTTCTCAATAGGCACAGAAAAAGCACCCAACAAAACTTAACATCAGTTCCTAATAAAACTCGGTAAACTAGGAATAGAAAGGAACTTCCTCAGCTTGATAAAAGGCATCTACCAAAAACCAACAGCTAACACCATACTTAATGGAAAAAGACTGAAAACTTTCCCTCCAAGATCAGACATTTCCACTCAACGCTGTACTGGAGATTCTAACCAGTGCAATGAAACAAGTATAGGAAATCAATTGTATCCATATAGGGAAGGAAGAAGTAAAACTGTCATTATATGCAGATGATCTGATCATCTATGTAGAAAATCTGATGGAATTTACAAAATGTTATTAGAATTTTTGAATTTAGCATGGTTGCATGATTGATCAGTATGCAGATTTCAATTGTATTTCTATATACTAGCTATAAACAACAGGAAACTGAAATTTTAAAACGATATTATCACCAAAACCAAGAAATATTTAAATCTGAAAAAATATGTAAAAGATCTGTATGTTGAAAACTATAAAACTTTGCTGAGGGAAATTAAACAAGACATAAATAGATAGATAGATTATGTTCATGGGTCAGAAGATTTCATATTAAGACAACATTTTCCCCCAAATTGATCTAAAGATTCCATGCAGTATCAATAATTTCAGCAGGCATTTTCGTAGAATTTGACAAGGTGATTCTAAAATTCACATAGGATGTGTAAAGTATTCAGAATAGTCAACTTCAAAAAAGAACTAAGTTGGAGGTCTAACATTACCTGATTTCAAGACTTATAAAGCTACATTAACCAAGACAGTGTAATTGGCCTCAAGGTGAACAAACAGATCAATGGAACAGAATAAAAAATCTAGAAAAAATCTGCAATTCAGTGGAGAAAAGATGGTCTTTTTTCAATAAATGGTACTGGGAAAACTTGATATCTATATGGGGGGAAAATAAACTTTGGTCCAGATCTCTTTAAAAATTAACTCAAAATAGTTCATAGACTTAAATACAAACCTTAGAACTATAAAACTTCTGGAAGAAAATGGGAAAGAAAAATCTTTGTAAATCTTGAGTTAGGCAAAGATTTCTTAGCTGCAACACGAAAAGCACAACCTATAAATTTCTGCACTTTGAAAGATACTGTTTAAGGGGATAAAATGAAAATCCACAGACTGAGAGACTATATTTGCAAATCATATATGTGGTAAAGGACTTTTATTCGGATTATATAAAGAACTCTCAAAATTCAAGAATAAGAAAATAAACAACCCATTTTTTTATTTTTAAAAGTATTTAATTATTTACATCTTAACACTTCACATGATTTATATTTTTCTTTTTCTTAACCACCTTATTTTTGAGTGTACAATTCAGCAGTGTTAAGTATATTCACATTGTTGTGCAACAGATCTCTAGAACTATTTTGTCTTTCAAAACAGAAACTCTATCCATTCAACAACTATTTCCCATTCCTCTCCCCCACCTGCTGGCACCCACCCTTCTACTTTCTGCCTCTATGAATGTGACTACTCTAGGAACCTCATATAAGTGGAATCACACAGTTTTTGTCCTTTTGTGACTGGCTCATTTTACTTAGCATAATGTCCTCAAGGTTTATCTGTATTATAGCCTGTGACAGGATTTCCTACCTTTCTTTAAAAATTGAAGTATAGTTGATTTATAATGCTGTGTTAATTCCTGCTGTACAGCAAAGTGACTCAGTTATACATATATACATTCTTTTATATATATATATTCTTTTCCATTATGGTTCTATTTTTTTTAAGTGGGCAAAAGCATTGAACAGATAGTTTACCAGGAAGACATGTGGATGGGTATACAATGAAAAGATCCTCAGCATCATTAGTCATTAGGAAAAAGCAAATTAAAACCACCATGAGGTTCTGCTACATACTTATTAAAAAGGCTAAAATGACTCACTATTCCAGTTGTTGGTGAGGATGTGAAAGAGCTGGAATTCTCACACACTGCTAGTAGGAAAAAAATGGGAAAAGGTTTGGCAGTTCCTTAAAAAGTTAAATCACACTACTGTATGATCCAGTTATTCCTCTCATAGGTATTTGCCTAAGGGGAATGAAAGCACGTGTCCATATAAAGACTTCCACATGAATGTTCATAGCAGCTTTGCATGTAACAGCCTAAGTCAAAATCAGTGCAAATGTCCATCAGCAAGTGAATGGATAAATGCTGGTATGTTCATAGAATGCAGTGCTACTCAGCAGTAAAGTAGAATGAACTATTGATCCATGCAACTACGTGGGTAGACTTCAAAATAATTTAATGTGCATGAAAGAAACCAGATTTTTAAAAGTACATACTGTATGATTCCATTTATACAAAACTATAGAAAATGCACACTAATCTATAGAGATCAGTGGCTGCCTGAGATGGAGGCTGGGGGCAGGGAAGGAGTAACTTTTGGGAATGACAGATAAGTTCACTATCTTGATCATGGTGTTCTCTGTTCAGATTGCTCTAACAAAATACCACAGACAGGTGGCTTATAAACAACAGAAATGTATTTCTCACAGTTCTGCAGTCTGGAAGTCTGAGATCAGGGTGTCAGCAGGGTTGGGTGAGGGCCATCTTCTGAGTCTCAGACTTCTCATTGTGTCCTCACCTGGTGGAAAGGGCTAGGGGGTTCTATGGGGTCCCTTTTATAAAGGCACTAACCCCATTCATGAGGGCTCCACCATCATGACTGAATCACCTCCCGAAGGTCCTGCCTCCTACTACCTTCACCTTGGAGGTTAGGATTTCACCATAAGGATTTGGTGGGGGACACAAACATTCAGATCACAGCAGTGGTGGTGTTTTCACAGATGTATAGAAACTTAACAAATTGTACATTTGAAACACATGCAGTTTATTGTATATCAATTAGATCTCAATAAAACTTAAAAAAAAATTCTCTCTGTTCAAATGACTGGCAAGATTTCTGTCCCCTGACTAGACCCTGATGGCACAGGTAGTTCTGGTAAGGGATCAGAGCTCTCTGTGGGATCTTTGAGTCTCTTTCAGTTTTGCTTTCTTGACATCACAAAATTTGACAAAAGATAGAGCAGAGGTGGTTTGGGCCTGGCGTATATTCCAGGCAAGTGTCATGCACAGCTCCCATGTCTGAGCCTAAGTAACACATCTTCTCATCCTTGCTTCTGATGTTTACCCTCTTGAAACTTGGCTTCATTACTACGAAATATTTAGAAATAAAGTGTATTTGCAATGGCATAAAGGTTTGTTTCTCATTAAACCAAATGAAACATTGACTGGAAAATGTCACAAAACCCAGAAAATATACAGCAGAAAACAAATTATACTAGTTCAGTTAATTTTCTTCTGTTAATTTCAACATCATTGAAATGTCCTGCAGCAGGGCCAATTGTAGCTGAAGGTCACTTACAGTTTTGATAATGAAAGAACGTTATCTATGAAATTTCTGTTGCATTTGCTAGGCAGGAGGCCACACCTTCAGAGTACCCTCTGAATTCAAGGGTGGGTGGGAACCTTTGCTGGGAGGACACAACCAAGGCAAACGTGTGCAGATGACCACACCACCAACAGTTCTTATGCGTGCAAAAGGATTTAAAGGTGGCTTTTTTTTTCTTTCTTTTTTTTTTTTTTTTTTTTTTTGCTGTACGCGGACCTCTCACTGCTGTGGCCTCTCCCGTTGCGGAGCCCAGGCTCCGGACGCGCAGGCTCAGCGGCCATGGCTCACGGGCCCAGCCGCTCTGCGGCATATGGGACCCTCCCGGACCGGGGCACGAACCCGTGTCCCCTGCATCGGCAGGCAGACTCCGAACCACTGCGCCACCAGGGAAGCCCAAAGGTGGCTTTTTGAGGAGAATTGCAAAGAAAACATTTGGACCTCCAGGGTTTGCAGACAGCCTCTCCAGTGTGAACCCCTCTGCAGCTGTGAACCTGGGCAGATGAAGGAGGATATCTACTCCCATATACAATCAACTTACACTGGCTGATACTTTTCATCTGTTGGGGAAATTGACCAATTTCCGACAAGAAAGCAGATATACATGGATCTCAAAACTATTTGGCTATCAGAATCATGAGGGGGAAAGTGAGGCTAAACCTACATTCCCCCAGAGTATCTCACTCAGTTTCAAAATACAAGGGGTAGATTCTAGCTGACCATTTAGTTCAATTCCTATCATTTTACAGTGTCACCAGGTAGTTAGCCACAAATCAAAGGCCAGGATATCACTTGGGAAAATGCTGGTAAAAGTGTTACCATAAAATAAAATATCTGACCATTATTCTCTTTTGAGTCCAAGATTATAGACTTTCAGGTAACAGAAATAACTCCATACCACAAGAGGGCGCCATTGTCACAGAGTTCTGGAGCTGCTCTTGGCTTTCTTGTTTGGTGCTATAATAAATAGCCTAAGAAAATTTTGAAAGACTGATTTTTAAAAAAATATGTTTGGGGTGGGGGGAAAGACATGGCACGAGGCCCTAAGATTATGGAAGATCCAAAAATTAAGTTCAAGGAGGAGCCAGTACAAAACAAGTGGAGAAAGAGATTCTGAAAGGAGTATAGGCATGTCTATTTTGATGCTTTGAGAAGGCTCTTAATATTTCCATGTTTGAAGAACACTTATAATGATATGCTAAGGAAACTGGAAAGTAAAAGTTCAATTAGACCTTGGAAATTTTCATTTTAACCAGTTGAAAGAAAATACTTGGTGGATTCTTGCTTACAGTCCGAGACATTCTGGGCCAGGATGTTGGCTAATTGGCTTCGTGGCAGCACTCACGATGTGGTTAATGGGCTCCAGTTTCCACTTCCCTTAAACAAGAGCAGTTGCACCAAATAAGCTGTCAGGGAGAATCTATGGTCTTAGCGGTCAATGCTCTGCTAATAGCATTTTAGGGCTTCAACTTGTGGGAAATTGGTAGCTTTTTTGGAAGGTTAGATAGATAATATAGTCACATAATAAAAAATCAGATAGATATTCAAAAGTGTCCATTGGGAACTCTGGCTCATGTCTCTCCTTTCAACCAGCCCCCACCCCCACCCCACAGGTTTCACTTTTATTTCTTGTGCATTCTTCTAGTGTTTTGTTATTAAAAACAACAACAACAACAAAAAAAAACCTAGCAAAATTCTTATTCTCTCTGCTTTCTGTCCTACTCCTAGTGGCACTCTCTCCATCTCAGAAGGGAGAGGGTCTCCTCGCCCTCTTTTACATCTGCAGAGTCTCATTCTCTGATGGATACAGCGTTGTTTACTTCTCCACTCCCCTCTAAATGGACACAGGTCTAATCTTTTACTATCACAAACAATCTGGCAGAGAATAACCCAGTACAAGTGTCATTCTGTACTGGTATGACTGGAGGAAAAATTCTCAGAAGTGGGGTTGCTGGGTCAAAAGTAAATGCATTTGTAAGTTGCAGTTGTGATGAAATTGCCCTCCAAACAGGTTTCAGGACTTGGCTCTCCTCCCAGCCTGCTTCAGAGCCTCTTTCTCCAGACTCCCCAGGAGAATGTCTCATCCCACTGTGTTTATTTTAAACTCCTGTAGAGGCCTTACTACCCTGTCTGATAACAATCCTTATCACCCATCACTGGGTGATAGAAGTGTTTATGACCCTAGCCCAGGCATGATAGTGTAATAACAAGGTGTGTGAATGATTAATATAGTGGGGTCATTTATCAGGTTTTATGGTGTTAATGTTTTCTGATCCTTGCATTGCACTTTATGTGTTTATGGATCTGAATTTCTGCTGCCTCAGTTTATAGCTTAAACCTTCTTCTGCAGCTTGAATTTTCCCCCCATGCAACTTTATGCTTCACTAGACTGCGAGTAAAACAAAGAGAGTTTGAGGTGCACATCTGGAGCATTTCCACGAGGCCTCCAGGCCTGACCACCACTGTGTGCAGCCCTCAGGTGGCAATGCTGCGGGCCAGCTGAACAGCGCCTGGTTGGGGGCGGGGGCACTCCTTCCCTCCTGAGAAATGGAAGCTTTGTCTTTGTGCAAATGCTCCAGCTGTGGAAACTCTGGCACCGTTTTAAGGATTAATGGCATTTCTTGGCAATGGATGGGAAAGGCAAACTTCTCTGCTACACAAGGATTAAGTGTTAGACTAGAAGCAAACTGTCCCCAGCCTCTGCAGTGAGGTTATCTCCCAGAGAACATTCAGGCAGTTTCCCAATAGTGCCCGTGGCCGGCGGCAGCCAACGTTTTCTAGCTAGTAAGATTACATCCCATCCGGCCAGCACACAGAGTGGTGCTAAATTTCTTCTCTCTCTCTCCCATACACAGAAACACATGCACTTGTGTGAGAAACACACTCATACTGACTCAATATCTGACAGAAAGAATGGACAGAGCTGATAAGCAGACCAAGGAAGCATGAAGAACATTCTAGCACAACCAGCGTCACATCTACTAGTGTCTGGAAGCCAGAACATAAGCCATATCACTTGCCCTTTCCTGCATCTGGCTGGCAATGATGCAAATAGAAGGAAACATTGAGCAAAGTTCATTAGCTAATGAGGACCTTAAATGTCAGTTTAATAGCAGCATTAATAATAAAGCAAAATTTTATTGGGTTAATAGAGGTTAAGTGGTAATATTAGTAAAATGGTCATTATAGAGTTTCTTCTTTGCAGGCGATGAACAGAGCCCTCTGAAAGCATGGATTATAACTCCCTCCTCCACATTCACTGTTTCTTAAAAGAGCCATTTCTAAAGGTTTTTAAAAATTATGAACATTTTTTGCGGGGCCCCCTGTTTAAGGCAGGAGTCCAGGAGCTGTGTCTTTAAAGAAGCCCTTACAGGGAACTCTGTCAGTTGTTCAAGGCTTGCTGCCAACAAACAATTGAGGTATTTACCAAGGGTTTCCAAGAAATTGCTGCAAATTATATGAAATGTTATACCTGTAACAGGCGTTCAATATATTAAGAACAGGAAAAATAACTGTAACGCGTGTGGGAACAGAATTGCAATTTGCGAGAAAGTGTTCAGTAACGTAGGTTCATGCATGAAAACAGAAAGGAAGTTAGATGATGTGGCATTTCTGGACAAATTTCTCATCATCTGTCTAGAATCACTGAGGAGAAACTTCTAGCATGACCTAGGGCAGGGGTCCCCACCCCCCGGGCCACAGACCGGTACCTGTCTGCAGCCTATTAGGAACCAGGCCACACAGCAGGAGGTGAGCGGCGGTCGAGCGAAGCTTCATCTGCTGCTCCCCATCGCTCCCCGTCGCTCACATTACTGTCTGAACACCTCTACCCCCCGCCATCTGTGGAAAAATTGTCTTCCATGAAACTGGTCCCTGGTGCCAAACATGTTGTGGACCGCTGATCTAGTGGAAAGACCCATTTAGAGACAAGGAAACTAAGACCCTGAGGGGTCTGCAGCTTGTCCAGGGGGGACTCCCTCAGTGCAAAAGGAAGCCCAGACCCCACACTTGGTGGGAGTCCCTGATCCAGCCCAGGCCCCCCGGGGAGAGGGGAAAGGTGTTACTTTAGGAGTCTTCCTCATTGAATAACTCTATCTGATTATGGTTAACACCACTCCTTTTTTAAATGAGAAAGATGGTCAATGACTCCCTCAACTTAACAGAGAGGGCTCCATGGAGGAAAGTTCTTTCCTCAGTTTACTCAGGTGAAATGCCTATAGAATCTGATTAACCAGACTTCTCACTTTTACAAATAAATAAAGGAGAGGAAGACATGGGGAGTGAGGACCTGCCTCGGCCTTGAGGGGGTTCTGGGGAGGGTGCTTGTGTGTGCACTGGGGGCAGGGGTCTCAGATGCACTCCATCTTCCCAGATCCTTGCTGGTGTTAGGTGTGTCTGGGCAGGTGGGGCCAGCCTCTGGATGGACCTCCATGCTGGGCTTTCTTGTCTGGCCCTTTGGGCCTCCGGCTGTCGCTGAAGTCCTTGGTTCTGGGCATTTGCCTCCAGCTGTGAAATCCCCCCATGTAGGAGAGTTCTGCCTCCTGATCCAGGCCTCTGAGGGGGCCCTTGCTGGGACGCTTGTGGATCCCTGTGCAGGAGAACTGCCTCAGCCAGACCATCCAGCTGTGCAGGAATTTTCCCTCCATCTCCCCAGACTGTACTTGGGAAGCTGCCCCAGCCCCAATGTGAAGGCTCCTGGAGCCCCTGGCTAACTTCTACAGGACCCTGCCTTCTCTCTTCTCCTCCTGCCCTCCCTTAGCCTGGCATCCCCTACTTGACCCAGGTGCTCTAAACCTTCAGGTCCAGTCATTATGGAAAATAGGGTATGCTCTCTACATTATGAAAGACACACTCCCACTGAGTCTGCAGGTATGCAGGTGAGGCTGCTGACCTAGGAACTGAGGGACCCCAAGGAGCCAGGAAATGGAGGAGGACAAAACATTTAATTGCCATCACACATTTGTGTACTTTTTATTAGATTTTAGTCTAGATGAGGAAATAGAGAAGTTTAAAGCAGGTTAGCAAATATTGAAATCATTATGTCATGAAACTGAACATCTGTATCTTGCTAGATTTGTGCTTTATAGAAATCGCTTTGAATTATGGGGCTGTTGCTGAATTTGGGGGATCTGGTGACTATTCGGCATTTGTGGCTTATGGTCTTACTGGAAACCCCTTTGGGTGATTTTCAAGTCTGTAATTCATGGTTACGTGTACTGTATTTTTCTCAAGACCACTGTTGGAATCCTGTGTTCACTGAATAACGTGTATTTTATTTTTAGATGTGGATCACCTCCTAGGGAGGAAGCCTGTGGGAACGTGGGTAATGAACTATTTCTGACATAAATCACAAGTGCCAAAGAAAGTGCTGATATCCAAAGAATAAACAAGAGTGACCACCATTCAATTGCAGAGATGATATCTCTCCCACAAGGTGGCACTTTAAATTGTGTAATATTTCAATCTTTTGGTCATCTTAGCAATGAAGAAAGATCCAAAGTTTACCCCAAGCATGCTTATTTTCTGTCTCCAATTCATGGGTTCATTTGATTAAATGAAGGGAAGCCAGGCCCAGGAAAATACTTTGCTCTCTGGGAGTTTCTTTAAAAAACCCCAATACACTGACGACAAAGTAATAACACTAATATTTACACAAACATTTGTTGTATGGGCACTTCATCAGCTTTTGTTACCTTAGCTGCGTTTTGTTTGTTTGTTTTTGTTTTTTAAACAAAATGCGGAGCTTCCCTGGTGGTGCAGTGGTTAAGAATCCGCCTGCCAGTGCAGGGGACACAGACTCAAGCCCTAGGAAGATCCCACATGCCAGGGAGCAACTAGCCCACGCACAACTCCTGAACCTGTGCTCTACAGCCCGCGAGCCACAACTACTGAGCCGGCGGGCCACACTACTGAAGCCCAAGCGCCTAGAGCCCGTGCTCCACAAGAGAAGCCAACGCACTGAGAAGCCCGCGCACCACAAAGAAGAGTAGCGCCCACACACCGAATCGAAGAGTAGCCCCCACTCACCGCAACTAGAGAAAGCCCGCTGGGCAGCAAAGAAGACCCAATGCAGCCAAAAATAAATAAATTTATTTTAAAAAATAAGAGGATATGTGTAAAATTGAAAATCCATCATGGAGAATCCGGTTCTCAAAACCTGTCTTTAGAAATCCACGGCACTTTTATGGACGGACTATGTTAAAATATTGACAAAGATTCAGATTAGAGATACTGACTGTCCACATAGACTTTACGTAAATACAAGAGCATTAACATTACCTACCATTTCTTCAACATCCATTAAATGCGGGTAGTGTTAGGAGCTTGGACATTAAGTATAGCTTTTTTTTAGCTTAGAAACTAGTGGCAGGGAACAAGGTAACTGAATTCACGGTTCATTCTCCAAGCGTGCACGTCTCAAACGGCTCCTGAACTGTTTATTCTATACGTGCTCGCTCCTACCCACACAGCGGCGCGAACAAAGATACAGTGTGAATTGGGCAGACGCAGGCAAGGTAGCCGGTGAGGTCCGCCTGGCTGAGGGGCTGGACATGGGGAGTGGGGGTTATCTGAAGACAGTCTATGCAGGAGGAACGAGTGGTTCATGAAGAGTTGGCGGACCAAGAAGTCCCTTCTTAAAAATCCCTCCTCAGATTCACGCTACCGATGCATCTTGCAGAACGGGACGGCCGGCAGGCACGGCCCCTCCAAGGGGATAACCTCGGGCCGGTGCTGGATGCCGCTGCTGGGAGTCCGAGCGCTGGCCGGCGGCTGTGTGGTCCCCGAGAGGCTAACGGGCTGCCGGGCGCCGCGGTCCAAGCCCCCGCCGGCGCCGAACCCGGCCCCACGCCCCCTCAGCCAAGGCGGCCTGGCCGCAGACCGCGCGGGCGCGGCTGGGCGGGGCAGGGCGGGCTCCGCGCCCGCCCGAAGGGTTGATTTTTTTTTTTTTTTTTTTTTTGGTCAAACTTTGGCCATGTGAACCGCCCCCCATTCACTTTTGCGCCAATCGGGCGACGCGGACGGATCCCGAGAGGGGCCAGGCTCCGCCGCCGCCGGGGCCGCTTCATAACGCGCCGTGCGTGACGTGAGGCACTCCTGTTGCAATGGCGAGCTAAGCCGGAGGATGTGCTGCGGAGGCGCCGGCCACGAAGAGGACCGGGGCGGGCGCAGCGCCAGCGGAGCCGAGCCAGCTGTGGGACGCGGGCTGGGCGGGACGGGGGCCCGGACTCGGCTGCCACTGCCGTCGCCGTCGCGCTGGCCACTTGCCCCCGAGCGCGAGCGTGAGGAGCCGCCGCCGCCTCGCGCCCGAGCCGCCGCCGGCGCGCGCCGGGCATGGTCCCTTCTTAAAGGCACAGGCCGCAGCGGTGGGGGTGGGCGTGCGGAACAAAGCGCCGGCGCGGGGCCTGCGGGCGGCTCGAGGGCTGCGATGGGCACGGCGGGCCCGCGGCGGCCTCGGCGCTGCCCGGGCCGGGCCTCGAGGCGCTAGGGCGGGCTGGCCTCCGCGGGCGGGGGCGGCGGGCTGAGGGCGCGCGGAGCCTGCGGCGGCGGCGGCGGCGGCGGCCCGGCGGGCGGAGCGGCGTGGGCATGGCAGTGCGCGGCCGGCGCGCCTGGCTCAGCGTGCTGCTCGGGCTCGTGCTGGGTTTCGTGCTGGCCTCGCGGCTCGTCCTGCCCCGCGCCTCCGAGTTGAAGCGAGCGGGCCCACGGCTCCGCGCCAGTCCCGAGGGCTGCCGGCCTGGGCAGGCGGCCGCGGCTTCCCATGCCGGCGGGGCGCGCGGGGGTGCGCGCGGGGAGCAGCTCTGGCCGCACGGCAGGGCCCAGGATGGCGGCCCGCACGACAGCAACTTTCTCTTCGTGGGAGTCATGACCGCCCAGAAATACCTGCAGACCCGCGCGGTGGCTGCCTACAGGTGAGACCCTGGTCTCCGGGCACCGCCTCCTGCATCCAGCATCCCAGCGGACTGCCCAGCGGGTCCACCCGTGGCCCGTGGGATGGGGGCCTCGCGGGCGATGTTGGGCATTGGCAGCAGAGGTCAGAGGCGGGATGGTGAGCGCAACGCTCAGAAGGAAGGACTTTGGGGTCAGACGGACCAAGGTGGCCCCTCTGGGTGTGGTCCTCACCCTCACTTTCTGTAAGGGACTTCATCTTTTCTTGTCCGAGTCCTCGCCTTTGTTAAATGAGCCCGAATGAACATTTCCTTCGTAAGGTTGTTGTGAAAACTTAGAACAGTACTTGTGATAGTGATGGCAGTGGGGATTACTATTTGAGTCTCTGAAATTTTCACCTTTAGCTTTATAGAACTAGAGCCGATGTAAGTTAATTTCGTTAGAGTCCTTCCATTTGTAGGTTTCACTGTTGGAATCATTTCGGTAAATGGAAGCGGGTACCCACTGCATACTCAACCCCACCAGTCTGTTGAATAATTGGAAAGAGAACCTTTGGGAAGAGCAGTTCCTGGCCCATGGTAGATTTGGTGTTAACTAGCCCAGTTGAGTGATGTGTGTGTTATCCGGTATCTGGGCCCTGGTTGGCCATATGAGTTAGAAAAGTGGCTGGAATCATGTTCAGGATTAACAAAGGGATTAGCCAAAGTAATCTTTAGAAGCGAGAAAGAGAGATGATTTTGGAATGGCAGATTTGTACTGGAATGAATTTGAGGTAGAAGAGGGATTTAGATTCAATAAAGGGATTTAATGGAAACCTTATATGTGTGAACTACAGAAATGCTTACTCTACAGATAAGATTTGGGATTCATCCAGCCACAGAGCAAACCAATGCGCGGGAGGTCACCTGGGAATGGACTCTTAGAGCAGTCATTGCTGAGCAAGACCAAGCTGGTTGCTGTTGGTTCTTAATTTATAGCCAATCTCTTTATAACTTCAGCTTTTAACTCTAGTTCTGGTCTAAATTTTCAGGCATTAGATGTTGTGAGGGGAAAAGCATATATGGATCTCCCTTCCTTTAAGGGGGGGAAGTAATGGACTGAAAAGGAAGATGAAAGAGCAGTAGAGAATGTCTGCCCTTTCAGTGCATTGATTCCTTATTCCTGTGTGTTTCCATTGGGATCTTGTTTAAGTCCAGAGCCCAGGTTCTGCCAGCAAGGGTCCTGAGTGCCTGACAAGGTTAGAAAAGGTAGCATAAATTTGACCAAGATCGTGATTTGGGAACCCGCAGATCAAGGTTTTCTCCCAGATCTATCATGAATTATCTGGAATTTTATACGAATTGTGCTTTTTGTTGTTTTGTTTTTTTTTTTTTTTTTTTTTTGCATTGAAGTATAGTTGTTTTACAGTGTTTCAGGTGTACATGTGCTTTTTGAAAAAAGAAATGTCTGCATCAGAAAATGAGGATGAGCTGTTTACAGCATGATTTTGAAAGTAAATCTGCATGACTCCAGTTTGGTGATAAGTCCTTTGAAATCACAACTTTGGGACAGTTACCAAAGTAGTTTGTTCAAATGGTAAACGGTGTGGTTCCCTGCCCCCCAAACAAATACATTTTCATAGATACCAAATCAATATATACAGACTAGTAGGGGTCCTGGTACACCAGCAATACTCAGAAAATGTATGGCAAACTGGACCTACCATTTAACACTTGGAGATAATCTTTTCCCAAAGCCCATGCTTGAGGCTCTACTCTTGGCCTCCTTTCCAAATCTCCTACCTCATCTTTTTTGGATGTAGGATTTTATCTCATTGTTTATTTTCTTTAAGGCAGTTAGGGAAAAGTAGAAACACAATTTGCCCTCTGACCCTTCTTTGTGGCAGCTCTGCCTTTTTGATAAAACCCTTACCAGGAAATGGTGTATACTATTTAGTAATTCTGTCAGCTTTCCTGCATACCTTTTCTTGTATCTCTCTGATCTTAAGGAGTCATTAGTTGGAGCCTGGGGGTGGACCTGCTTTGCTGGTGAAGGTCCTCTGCTTCTCAGCCTGTCAACCCTGTGTTTAGACTGGCTGCAGGAGATGGCACAAGACGATTTTAGACTTAAAGAACTTTTGGGGAAGGCCAGAATTGGGATGGAGGTATAGGATGTAACTTATGATTATGGCTTCGCTGTGCTTTGCAGCCTGGGCCAAAAAGTCCACATTCAGCTCTTAAATTGGAAATTTCATGCAGTATACAAGTTGGCTTGCATCTTCTAGCACAAGGTAGAACTCTAGTTTGGCACTGAGGTTTACATCTCCCCTGAAAGGCAGATTCATTCTTTAGCTTAAGAAAAAACCTCAGTGTTTTTTGTTTTTGTTTATTAAAATAAAATTATTGTTTGGCTTGTGGGTTGAAGGGGATGGCAGTGTTTTTAGTAAGATGGTACTATGATGTACTTTTATGCTAGGATAATGAAAATGTCAGAATTCAGATCTAGG
This sequence comes from Hyperoodon ampullatus, assembly GCF_949752795.1. Taxonomy (NCBI): domain Eukaryota; kingdom Metazoa; phylum Chordata; class Mammalia; order Artiodactyla; family Ziphiidae; genus Hyperoodon; species Hyperoodon ampullatus. The sequence goes on from NC_136916.1 coordinate 72,719,562, forward strand.
GACTAGAAACTGTCTGAGACCCAGAAAGGAGCTAAAGCCTTCAAAAAATTCAAGGAGATACACTTGTCTGCACTAAAGTTGGTGCACTTTAATGATGGAAGAGCCCCATCATTACTGACTTTTACTTTTCAGACCTGCCATATGCTTACAGTGGGGGAGAGGGATCACCAAGAGATGTTAGCAGTGCAGTGACAGCTGAAAGCAGGCAAGAAACAGATTTTAACAAGCAGGCAAAACAAAACTCAAAGTGTAGCCCATCAGAGACAGGCCAAGGGTAACTCCCTCATAGGCACTGAGCAGATACCATAGCTGTTAAGTTGACAGGAGTGATCCTGGTTCATCAGAATGTTCCCATACACTTAGGGTTTGTCCTTTTGTTCAGCAAATACATGCATGGCCCCTTGGGTCTGGACTCTTGAGTGTTGGGGAACACAAGAGTGAAGATGCTTGTTCTCATGGAGCTTCTGTTCTAGTGGGAGGGACAGACACCAAAAAGAGGGTTTCAGCTGGTGATGGGCGCTGTGAAGAAAGTAGAGCAGGGTAGGGACAGGGTGGGGTGGTGTCTCTCTCTGTTAGGTTGTTGGGGAGGGCCTCCAAGAGTGTGGTGTTTGGGCCAAGATCTGATAATGAGGAGCCTTTGTGGGAATGTCATTGATTAGCGTGCTAGGCAGAGGGAAGAGTTGGTAAATTACAAGGCAGGAACCAGTTTGGAAAGAAACTTGAAGAAGGTCAATAAAAGAAAGAGGATGAGGCCGATAGTGTCTGGTCTTATGGAATTTTACTCTAAGTGAATTAGAAACGCTTTGGAGGGTTTAGATGGGAAAGGGAGGGCTTGCATTATATTCTGAAAAGTTAATCCTTGCTATTGTGTGGAGAATAGATTGTAGGGGAGTAAGGAGGTGTTAGGAGATGGTCCAGGTGGAGATGAGCATGGTTGGGACTAGAGTGGTATTAATGGGGATGGAGAGAAGAGGATGGTTCCAGGATATATGCTGGAGCCAGAGTTGAAGATGTGTTGACAGAATGCTTGTGAGGGGTGAGGCAGAGAGGAATCAAGGATGACTTCTAGGATTTTGCCTTGAAAGAAAGGGTGGGTGGTGGTGTCATTTATTGAGATGGGAAAAACTAGAGGAGGAATAGATTTAGGGGGAAGGAGGTAAGTCAGCAGAGATCTGGTTTTGCACAGGAACAGGTGGATGTATCCTTAGCTTTATAAATGTAATGAATTTTAAAAGAATTGAGAAAAGATTTATATCTGAAGTGATTACAGTGTGGGAGCTCTGAGATTGTCTTAAACTAAAATTCCCTTAGGGTTCTGGGTAGGGTGGTGTTCTACAAATCAACATATAAGATTTTTTTTTTTTTTTAACTCATCCACAAAGTATTTGTGTTCTAGGTAATTTCACTTTAAAGTGGTACAGTGATTCCTCCAAAGTTATTATGCTGGTTAATGACAGTTCATCAGAATCCCTGGCTGGGTTCCTTGTGTCTTTTGTTATTGGCTGCAATTTGTATTTTTTCCATATTTTTTCTTTTTTCTTAGTTACATCATTTGATATACAGAAGTTAGATGTCCATGTAGTTCAGTCTTTTCCTTTCTGGTTTTAGGGTTGTTCTCCCCATAAGCTCAGGAAGTTTGTTGCCCTGGAGAGGTTTTTTTTTTAAAGTAACATGTTTCTGATTCTAGAAGGGGTACAAATCACCTCAACCTCATTTTTACCCCAAATGATACATTGTCTCAGCACCATCTGTTGAATAAGCTCCCATTTCCCTACCAATTTGAAATGCCATCTTCATCATACTCAAAATTCCTGGGTATGTTTTTGGACCTGCTCTTTTGTTTCATTGATCTTTCTGTCTTTTCTTGTGCCAGTACTACCTGTTGAAGTTATTGGAGGTTGAATAATATTTTAATATCCAGTACACAGGTTCTCCTTTGTTACTCTTCTGTTTCAAACATTTCTTGGCTATACTTAACCTGTTCTTGCTGGGAGAGTTTTGGTGCTAGATTTTTTTTTTTTAATTAATGGTTTGATAAAAAAGAAAAAGCATTCATATTTAGCTCTTTAGTCCATTTTTGTGCCCAGAACACTAAGTTAATTCAACACCTTTTATTTATCTTGATTCTTGCTTCCCTTGCTCTGAAGACGGGGAACTGTTTTGTTCTTTCTCAGAAGAAAGAGGTGATGGTTCCCCTTCTTTGCCCCAGGAGTGATAAAGGGCACTATTAAAGATTAGCATCAGTCTATAGGGAATTGTGGGAAGAAAGTTTGAGAAACACTAGCCTTAGATATAGGAATCTTATTGCAAAATGTTTTATCAGTTAATGGCCTCTTCCTAATGCTTTAAATGAAGGCAGGCTGTTCCTTTTACCAACGTTAACGAGCAGATCTCAGAGTTCCTTCTTTCTTGAACTCAGTAAACCATGTTTATCTTGAAACAGTTTAGAACAAGGCTTGCTTTCTCAGATAGAACTCAGTTTGGCAAAAAAATTACTGAAAGGCTTCTATAATCCAAATAATCAACCTGTAAGTGAACTTTTGGGGCACAACCCATTTCACGTTGTAAATTACCTGTATAAGAAAACTGGTGAAAATTGTGGTCCTGAAAATGACTTTAGTATTATATGTCATGGTTCCAGATCTTGATGCTCTCAAACAGAAAATTCCAAGGATAGTTGTAGTTGTCAATAGAAGAGTATACATGATTGTGTTTTTATTGCATTGACAGTTTCACTTTTCCCCATCCATTAATTAAGCTGCAGTTTTTGAAAATAGATTAATAATTCCATTCCTGCAGAGTTCATCATCTAGGGAAGGGAACAAACAATACTATTGAGTGATAGGGCTCACAGGGTGCCTGGACTAATTACTCTGTGGGTACAGAAGAAAGAGGCCTGCATTGACTTATGAAGGGGATCGAGGTGGGTCTCACTCACATTCTTACCCCTCTTCCCTTGCATAGTCTTGAAAGATGAGCAGGAGTTTTTGAAGCAGAGATGACAACAGTTTCCTGGAAATGTGGACTAGCAGGAAGTAGTGAAGGGATGATGAGAAAGGGCTGGGATCTGAGAGCTAGTAATTCCATTAGAAGGATCTGAGAGCTAGTAATTCCATTAGAAGGATCTGAGAGCTAGTAATTCCATTAGAAATTTTTCCAAAGGAATTTAAAGATGTGTTCAAGGATGTATGTTATGAAGTGGAAATTGCAAATATCTTTGGTGTCCTGTATTAGGAGCTATGGACCATAATTGATTTCACTAATTTGTCCATGCTGTGATCTACTTCTCTAACCTTAAAAAATGATGTGACCACAACACTGTAAAGCAACTATATTCCAATATAAAAAAAAAAGAGAAAAAAAAAAGATGTGGCTGAAATGTGTTTATTGGAATGAAGAGAGGTTCATAATATATCTAAATGAGAGTAGGTTTTAAAATTGTATGCCCAGTATGAGACCATTTTAAAAATCAAACGAAATAAATGTTTGTGTTTGTGTGACATAGAAAAGAAAATGTAAAAGAGTATACATATCACGATGCTGAATGATTTTTCATATTGGCACTTTCTTGTATTTTTGAGTTTTTCTACAATGAACACTTTGTAGTAAAGCTACATAACTACAGTTAAAAAAGAAGAAGGAAGTGACAGCTCTTGGGAGGAAATGTGAGTGAAGTTTTGAGTGTGTTAAATTGTAAGTACCTGCAAGACTGCTGAGCACAGATGGCATGTTGGCCCTGGGTTCCCTAGGGTTTCAAGTCAGGATCATTCTTGTTTCAGTAAATGACAGTTACTCCTGCCCCAAAATGTAGGGTTAACACATGTATTTGGTTATTGTAACTGTATTTCCTCAGTTACTGTAACTTCATCCTTCCAGGTGATACTTGGGAGAATCAGGTGACAGCGTTTTTAATGTGAGGATTTTTGTATATTAATATAAGTATTCAGTGCCTTCATCTATTATTGTCAGTGTCTTTTTGGCTTCTGGTTCTGGATAGAATTGGAGGAACAAGAAACTAAGTTACAGTGTAAAAGTAGTGAAACTGTTCATCTCACCTTAATTCAGTGTCATTTCCTGAAGCGTTCAGGGCTGCTATATTTTTTCTGTAGTTGAGTACATTTTTCTGTGAATGATTAAAAATAAGGTGTGGACTGCTCTGATTTGATGTGAACTCTGGGCTTGCAAAACCCAAGAATTATTGAAAATGTAGATACTAATGCCATTAAAATGATTGTCTTGTAAATTGAACCTAGGTGCTGATTTTCTGTTAAACTTTGTTCTGTGTGTTTCCAACCTAATACCAGAAAATAATTGGGCAGGATTTAGAGTGGCAGAGGGACCCAAACACGGAATGAGGGTTTCAGAAAGTAACGTTTGAATGAAGTCTTCTGGCCTTCGAAACCAGCCGAGACTCTGAAGGTGTCCTTGACAGGCAGGTCTCAGCCAGGCAGACAGAGTGGGAGGAGGTGGTTGAAGTGGGTGTAAGCCTTCTCTCATTATCTCTGACGACTGTTTTCTCAGCCTTAGCAGTAGAGGTGGGACTGCAGAACAAATGTGGGCAGACAGGTGTGGGGATGAACAAGCCAGTAGGCTGGCCAGTGGAGGTGTTGGAGTCAGACCCCACTTGTGTCCTGGTTTCCGTATCTGTTAGCTTTGTGATCTCGGGCAAATTACTTACCTGGCTCTGAGCCTCAGTCTTCTCATCTGTAAAATGTGGGTATCAGTGCCTCTCACACCTCGTGGAGTTGTCATAAGGTTGAGAGTCTTATGCCCTCAACCCACTGCCCTGCACGCCATGACTCCTTTTAGGTGTTGTTGATTGGGAAGTGGCCTTGATGCCAGGGAACACCTCAACAGGGGAAGAAGACTGGCTTGCACAGGAGTTGGCTGTGGTTCAGGGTGGTTTTATTGTTTACATTAAACAACACTGATTTTTTTTCTCTTAGAATTATATTTGAAAACTAATTTTGTTTATACATGATTAAGAATTCGTTGTGTATTTACGCTTTTAAGTGTACAGCAGCAAAATATAAACTATCAATGTATGCAAAGTAGCTCTCTAAGACTTGCAGCTTTGGAAATGGACCACACAAGATCAGAATTTGCCTTCTGCCGTTAACACTCCAAATTTTTTAATTCTTGTGTTTCAAAGAGAGCGTATTTGTGGTCTCTTTGTTGATGAGTATTTCTATTGTTTGCTGTGAACCTAGGCTCAAAGGGCAGGTTGCTCTTAGCTGTTAATACCTTGGAACTGCCTCCTGGGCTAGTGCCCAGGCTGTTGTTGAGGTGGGAAGCTGTAATCCACCCTCCAACATCTTTACTGGGGGACGGGGGCAGGAAGGCTCTTCAATGCTTGCTTTTACCTTAAGTCTAGTTTTCAGGATTAATGGTGAGGAGTCTAATTTGATTTTTCCTTTAAAAAATTTCCCAATATTTATGATCCCCGTTATATATTTCCCCACCTACTTCTAAAAAGAGTTTGAGATTGCTCATATCATAAGGTCATATCCAGTGAGACGGTTAAAAATTTTAAAAGAGGAAGCCACATATCCGGAAACCACGTACACGGAAGGGGGAATCTGCAGCTAAGTACCCTGACTGCAGTGCTCCTGGAACTAAGGGGCTGAATAAGGCTTATATATCCTGCCGGGGGCATTCCTTCAGTTCCAGGAAAGGCCTTGAGTCCTCACTGGGTAGACTGTCTGGGAAGACCTCAGTTCTCCCAGGCCCGTAGCTGCTCTGACTGGCAGTATAGAACTGTCTTCCATGTACTTTTTTGGGAGGATGAGCTAAGATTGCTGCTGCATCACATGGTGCCTCCTGTAAGGGTACTCAGTACATTTGCTCTACCATAGATGCAGGGGAGAAACTTCCCTGAGGTCTTAGTATCTGGAATCATTATGTCACCTAACCCCGAACAGTGAGACACAGTCTTGTGACTTCTCTTGGTTGTCTGCTGGAAGGCTTATAACTGAATTTGGCCCTGTATGAACAGACATAGAGGCCACGTGACAACAGATAAGTTTTCCCCCCTGCCCCCCAGCTCACTGGCTCTGCCTGGCCATGGGTGTAGAGGTGGGTGGGCAGCCCCTACCCTGATTTTGCCCTCCCTGCTACAGGCACCACCTTCATGCCTTGCTCCAACTTTCCTACTTTTGTTTTTCTTTCGCTTAATTTTCTTGCTTATTCTTTTCATCCTGTGTGCATTTTGGTTAAGTTGTCTTAAATCTTTTCTGTAATAGGGAAGAATATAAATGTATACATTTAATTTCTGTTATCTATCAGTTCTGCAGGGGAAAACTATATTCTCCCTTCCTTCCTTGACTCCAGATTCTGAGGTGATTTGATCATATGAGTCTTTTCAAACTTACCACTGTAACCATCAGACCACATATGTAATAGTGATTTGGGGGGACTCACAGAAAATTTCCCCTTCTTGTTTATAAAACTTATTGTAACTATTAAAGTTTAGAAAATGTGAAAGAAAGTACTCAATCTTACTCCATTTTTCTTTTAGGTTTTTCTATTGATTAGAGTAAAAAAAAATTTTTACTACACAAGTAAAATTATCTGTTAAATATTTTTATTTCTTTGGATGCTTTTTAGTTTAAAGCTTTCTCCTGGATTAAAAAAATTTTTTTTTCCCTAACTCTACTTGTTGTAGAAAACATGAAGAAAAGTAAATCCCTTCTGATCCTCTATCCAAAAATAACCATAGTAAACACTTTGGTGTAGAGTTGTACTTTATTTTATTTTGTATGTGTGCTTTTGTTCCCTTATGAATCCATATCACAAGTATTTTATTGTCTGCTTTTATAATTTACCTGTATATTATGAATGTGTACCCAGGACAACAGTCATGCTGTAGATGTGGTTTCGTACAGAAATGTATTTTATGTAGTTTTTCTTTAAATGACATGAATAGAAATGGAGACTTATTGAATCCTAACTCAGCAAAGGCATTCCTCAGCGAAGCTAATGTCCAGCTGCATGACTTAACTGTGATTTAACTTGATATAGGGTCAGTGTTTAGAAGCCTGGAGGAAAGGAAGGTTATTAGCTTGGCACTCTCAGATTTCAGTTGCTTTATCTGTGCTTTAGCAAGAGTTGGTTATCAGTCCATTGAAAAGTGAGCTTTCCGGCAGGGGCCCTTGCAAATGTTCTGTGGTTTCAATTAAGTGAGAGCTCTTTGCTCCTGGTTACAAACCAGTGTTGATGGTAAAGTTGACATTTGCTTATGAAAATTAAGGAAGCTGACCTGTTTCTGTCTCAGAAGGGGGGCCAGTTTGCTTCTTCAGTACCAGTTCCTTCATTTCTTTGAAATTATTGATGCCCTCCCCCTGGCTTCCCCAGGGTGGTGAATCATGATTTATGTTCCAGAACTCTTTATGGAGCTATTTAAGCTAAAGGTACCCTAAGTAAAAAGATCATAATTTGTCAAGATTGAAGGATTTACAAAAGCTCCATATTAAGAGATTTCCCTCAAATCACCAGTCATTTAAGAACAGAAAAAGGCAACATGAGGTTTTTCCTTGGGTTACCTGAAAAGGAAAAGATAATAATCAGTGGAGTTACCTTAAAACTGCAGAGAGGCTTTTAAAGATGGTTTGAGGTTAGATTGTCTGTTTTTTTAAAATTAACTGGTTGCTCTTCCTGGACAAATTACACCATTTCAGGTTATAGTTCAAGTATTAATCACATCACTCATGGTTGTACTGCTAGTGCTTCCATTGCTATATTCTACCTGGGGTGGCACATAGGAAGCAGAGCCAGACAAAATGAATTTTGATCCTCAGTCTAATATGAAAGATTCTGGTGTTTTAAGTGAGAACACTTTTAAAGTTTAAAGTCTTTTTAGACTTCTACCCTGACATTGTCTTGAGATTGATAGTATGATAGAACTCTGTTATATAGCTTGAGTGTCAGGTTTTTAGCCAGAAATAAGAGAAGCAGCATTTTTCACAATGCCTTCACTCTGGTGTGTAATCTTGAGACTGACTATTCCAAGTTCAGCCCACACTTTCCTGTCTCCCTTATTTTTCTTTCAGTACCTTATTTTATTTGCAAACTCTTGTCTTCCCTAATAAGTCACACTTATGTAATGCTTACCTCATGCCAGGCTGACTTCTAAGCACTTTTAGATGTAATAATCCATTTAACCCTCACCACAACCCTATAAGGCAGGTACTATTATTATCCCCAGTTTACAGATAAGGAAAGTGAGTCACAGAGTAACTTGCCCAAAGTGAAGCCAGGATTTTCACCCCAATAGCCTGATTCCAGAGTCCATGCTCTTAACCATCACACGCTGTATTGTGTCTCAGGAGCAGGTTTTTCCTCTGAATGTAAGCATTGTCTTACCGACCCCGTATTCCAAATAACCCCATGATGCTTTAGGATTTTAATGGCTCTGGAGTTGACTTACTTTAGTACTACTTTGAATGTGGTCTGTATTATTAATCACAGAAGCAGTTGGGTAGAAGCTAAAGCTAAGTTGATTTTACTCACTACCCTTTTAAAATCAGTTGTAAGATACTACAGACTATTTTGTTTAAAATTATTTCAGAAGTACCATGAACGGTAGTATATTTCAACTCCAGCATGTCTGTGGATTTTACCTCTTAATAATTATATTCTGGCTGTATTTTGATTAAGTTGCTTTCTTTCTGCATGTAGGAATGTTAGTGTGCCTCACCTGGAAATTTCTCAAAGATAAGAGACAACTGGTTTCTTGCCCTTTTGCATGCGCACGCTCATACATATGCACGGCATCTTTAAGTCCCTTATTTCACACTAGTGAGCAGTATTTATTGAACTCTATTATATGCCAAGGACTGAAATTATTTATGTTTTTGAAGAATTGTTCTGCCAAACAAAAATCATTTCTACATGAAGGGAGAAATAAGGGGCTTCTTGACTTGGATGGGGGATCTTCTTGGTGTAACTTCGTTATCACTGACTTCCCCAGACTGGGAAATTGTCTCCCTCCTGATGATGGTGCTATGTCAGAAGAGTGCATTTAAGTTATATTTTACGTAGGTTGGTGTTCATTCCCATTTTAAAATGGACTTTTCTCTTTGCAGGAGGGGTTGATTTCTCTTTAAATTAATTGCCTCGTTCCTACTATGTTTACATGCTTTTTTTCAGGAGCAAATCCTTTGTAAAAATGAAGTACAGTGCCTAGTATAGCATCTGTAGTCCCATCAGGTTTCATTTATGCCGAATTCTTTGTTAAGGGTTCTGTAAATGGCATAAGACCTGTAGGTCCATTTTAAATCCATAGGCATTAAGGGAAAAACATTACAACTACTGTATTACATCCGTTCTAAGATGCACTTTTTTTTTTTCACATTTTAACATCTCTGAAGTGAGGATGCATTTTACAGTTGCTCTCATCATGTGATTATGATTGGCTATACAGGCATACCTTGGAGATACTGTGGAAGTTCCAGACTGCTGCAATAAAGCAAATATCCCAATAAAGCGAGTCATAATTTTTTTTGGGCTTCCCAGTGTATATTAAAATTATGTTTATGCTTAACAGACTGTGGTCTGTTAAGGTGCAATAGCATTATGTTTAAAAAGCAATGTACATATGTTAAACTTTATTTCTAGGCCTTTCTCACCTTCTGAGATGACCCACACTCTTGTCTGTGGAGTGTGTTTCTCTCTAAATAAATCCACTTCTTACCTATCACTTTGTCTCTCACTGAATTCTTTCCGCGATGAGACGTCAAGAACCTGAGCTTCATTAAGTCCTGAAACCAGGAAAAAGCTGAGAAGCAGCCCTGGGACCTGGGATTGCTCAGACCACCTTAAATCAGCCTCACCGCCCCAGCTACTCTGGAAATTCCTTTCTCCGTGGTGGTTGGCTGGGTGCACCAGCCAATCTGCCTGTGGCGCTCCCACATGGGTCCGTGAGGTCACAATGAGCATTGGCCAATGGGGATCAAGGAACCGGCAACCAATGGCGGAAGGCGCTAGGATCGGCTGCGCCAATGGGAAGGCAACGAGGCGCTCCCCGCTGGGTATGGAGAACGTGGCTCCCCCTCCCGGAGAGAAGCTGGGACCCTCGTGGTCGCCTGATCCTGGCGGGTTGGGGGGTTGGGGGGACTCCGGCTCGGTTGGTATCCAGAGGACAGGGAGAAGCGAGCCACCAAAAAAAACAAAAACAAAAAACTTTATTTCTAAAAATGCTAAGCATTATCTGAGCCTACAGAGCCTACCATCAGCCTCTTTTTGCAGCAGTAACACCAAAGATCACCATAACAAACATAGTAGTAATGAAAAGTTTGAAATATTGTGAGAGTTAAAATTGCGACAGAGACATGAAGTGAGCAAATGCTGTTGGAAAAATGGTGCCGATAGACTTGCTCCTGCAGTGGCCTCCTGCTGCTTTAAAGCATAAAAGCCCCCATCTTTGGAGGGCTGCTAGGCCTTGCAGTTTTCCCCCATCAAGACAGCCCCCCCACACACACACACTCTGGGTCTGCTTCTCATCCTTGATGTTCACCCACCTCAGGGAAGCATTTCCCGCTCCATGTCTGGTTGGTGTCCTTCGTTTGCTCACCTTTCTTGGATAAATGTATGTCTGGCCTCATGTCGACTCCACATCAGCTGCAGGGTCTGTGTTTTGCTCACCGCTGCATCCCCGTGGCCTAACGCATACTTGGCACTTGATGAGCGTTCCAAGAAAATGTGTTGAATGAACAATTTTTTTTTAAATTTTTTGTTTTAGAGAGCGGAGGAGTTTGTAGGTAGGGAGTTGGTAGTATCAGAGAATTAACCTGAATATCTAGATTTGGTGCCTTGGCAATTTGGTTTTCAGCCATAGCTAAAACATAGTTATCCGGCAAATGTTTTAATACTTCATCATTCTTTTTCATTGGGATTCTTTTGAAAATGAGTTAGGACTTTGCAATACCGGTGGTGTGGGCTTCCGTTAAGGGGAAGCTTTTTATCATCCTTTTGAATGTGCATTCAGAGTGATTCAACATGAATCAAGATATGGGAATTTATGGAAATGGGAAGCCTGGAATAAACTGTTGCCTCACTGATGTTTATTTTAATTCCAGAACATGGTCCAAGACAATTCCTGGGAAAGTCGAATTCTTCTCTAGTGAGGGTTCAGACACATCGATCCCAATTCCAATAGTGCCACTACGGGGAGTGGACGACTCCTACCCACCCCAGAAGAAGTCTTTTATGATGCTCAAGTACATGCATGACCACTACTTGGACAAGTATGAATGGTTTATGAGAGCAGACGATGACGTTTACATCAAAGGAGACCGTCTGGAGAATTTTCTGAGGAGTTTGAATAGTAGTGAACCCCTCTTTCTTGGGCAGACAGGACTGGGCACCACGGAAGAAATGGGGAAACTTGCTCTGGAACCTGGTGAGAACTTCTGCATGGGGGGCCCTGGTGTGATCATGAGCCGGGAAGTTCTCCGGAGAATGGTACCACACATCGGCAAGTGCCTCCGGGAAATGTACACAACCCACGAGGATGTTGAGGTGGGAAGGTGTGTCCGGAGGTTTGCAGGGGTGCAGTGCGTCTGGTCTTATGAGGTAAGAACAGAAGAAAATCTGTTGATTTTGTTACTAGGTCTGGACCAGTCATAGGAAACTATTAGTGGTAATGTCCTCTTTAAGGCTTAAAAATTCATATTAAGTTATACATTTTTACCTTAGTTCTTTTAATTTGAATTCTCTCATTACTTTTTCTCTTGGTTTTTAGAACATACCTTATGTACTTTTGTCCTAAAATCTTAGTTAATAATGGCATTTGGGACCCAAAGAAAAGGATTAGTACAGGTCACAGTGGTACTTTCATGATTTTCCAGAAGATTTATCTAATCTGACTTCTGATTTTGCAGATGGGATTATAAGAGTGTCCCTTTTCTCCCAAAGGTCTGACTTCTCTCATCTGGCCACGTTGACCGACACAGTTTAGAAACTTAAATGTTTGAATTCATAAAATGAGTAATGATGTAAAACAGTCAATAGTATTTGGCTTTGCATTTATATTAAACCTTGACTTTTTTACAGTTGTTATGATCTGTAAGTTTGCAATATAGTTGTTCCTTTCAGAATAGGCAGTTTCCAACTTATATTGATACATCAGTGCAATTTTTTGAAGGAAACCTACTTGGGGATGTTTTCTCTTTAATAGTTCTGGAGAATATGAGCTAGCTTTTGACTTTTCTTTGTTTTTATTGGCAGATGTGCACCTCTTGCCTACAGTTGCAGGATGTGATATTAGTCAGAATGGAAAAAATGATTTAGGTTGTGTTGTGTTTAGATTGATACACTACTGATAGTTGTGAGGAGCAAAGGGAATTGCTAGACCTTTGCCCAAGAAAAAGAAATGCATTTTCAGATGTAAAGTGTTAGCTTGTCTTCTGAGTTAATTTTCTAAAGTGCTTGTGTGAAGAAATGGTATTCTGGCCTGTACTTGCCTTTCTCCTAGACTTCTTTTTAAATGTCTCCTAATCACACTATTTCTTTAGTTTGAACTTTTAGGGAAGTGGACATTTTCGAGTATACAGGAAGTAGTCTTCGTATAGTCTCCAGTTATAAAAGAAACATTTTAAATCCCAAATGTAATCTGAGTGAATGAACACTCTAATCTCTTTGTGTACCTCCCCCGCCTCCCCATGCATGGGCCATTGCTCACTGGATCTAGGGGGGATTCTGTTTTCATGGATTTTTGCTGCTAGGAAAGCCATTTGGAGATTTCGTGCAGTTTTAAGCATGATACAGCTGGCAGTATTCCTGCATTTTCCCCATCCTTAATTAAGTAGTTATAACCTTAACAAGTTTCATTATTTTTAAAATGTGTAATGCCTTGTGTATTTTGGAGTGCTTTATGCTGCCCCTGATCTCTGAGAAGCTAGCCTTCCTGCTAGAACTGCAGAGGATAGGCCTACCTTTGAGAGAGAATTTTTAAAAATCTTAGTGTTGTCATGCTGTTAGATCTTACACGTCGATAGATAGACACCAACAGAGTCAGTACCTTGAGTTTATCAAGAACTCTGACCTAACATTAGCGCCAAGATAGAGTGAGAAAGTATTGTCCTGGGGGTGTAGGGGTTGGGAGACAGTTTTGGGGCTATTTCCCTTTATTATGATGTAATCGCCAAAGTTTTCTAAGGCCTGAAGTGAAGGTGCTGGGAATCATCCTGTCTGTACACTTGGAACTGCCAGTTAGACTTGACGCATCTGGTAAATGACCTTATTAGCTAAAAGGATCTGGTGGGGGAGGAAGCTCCTTCCCTGGGTCACTCCCTGTCCTTGCCCAGGATCTCCTGAGTCAGCTTCAGATGCTGTCGCTACTGCTTTGCATTTCTCTAAATGCCTGATGACACAGTTTTTTCTAGATACTGCTGGCTTGGTCTCCACAGGGCTTGTACCAGATGACTCTCCTTTTGTGGGAGAATATCTTTTCCCAGAGTGTGGCTTGCAAATGTGGTATTTTTATTATATGCAAATTGTGAGTTTAAGTGTAGTCTAATTTATCATTCTTTTCCTGTATGGTTTGTGCTTTTCATGTCTTAAGAAATTCTTCCCTTCCTTGGGTCACAGGAACTTTCTATACATTTTTCTATAAATATAGTTTTGCCTTTCACATGGAGTTCATCCTTACCATTTTTAAGAATTCTGTTGGGACATTTACCATTTTATTAGACCTTTGATTTCTTTTCCGTTTCCTTTTTTATTCTAACAAAAAAGGCTTAAGAGGTTCTAACCTAAGTCTTCATTAGGATTTATCATTGTGTTCACCACTCAGGCAAGATTAATACCCTCATGTGGATGAGGAACTTTTATTAAACTTTCTGTAAATCTAGTTTCTCCATTAAGGCTCACATTATGAGAAATTATTGAGGTGGAATCTTACGTTAAAGACAATTATGTTAAGCTTTGGGTCTTGGAAGGTACTTATTTAGCTCTGTTATAAACCTAACCAGAAGGTGTAATTTTTTTTTTTTTTTGCAAGTCCCAGATAATGTCTTGGGATTACACTTACATAATTAAAGTGGCTCCTCAGGAACAACTGTCATAATCAAAATCCAGATTCATTTCTAAGCTTGTTTTGACTATTTTCTTTTTTTTTTTTTTTTTTTGGCCGCACCACACATCATGTGGAATTCTAGTTCCTTGACCAAGGATTAAACCTACACCCCCTGCATTTGAAGCACAGTCTTAACCACTGGACCATCAGGGAAGTCCCTGTTTTGACTATTATTGGTGGCTAATTATTAATACATGACTTTAAAAACTTTATTTGGAAATCATTTTAATTTCACAGGAACATTACAGAAAAGAAAAAGTACAAGGAACATCCAAATACCTATACCCAGAGTAACCTGTTATCGTTTTACTCTATTTGTGCTATCATTTGCTTGACTGCCCCTCCACCCTCTTCTAGTACAGAGACATAGACTTACCCAACCACCATTTATGGGTAGCTTTCTTTGTGGCCCTTTACTTTAAATAATGTCAATGTATTTTGAGTACAAATAGAGAAATTCTCTTATTCCACTACAGTACAGCTTAAGTAAATTTAACATAATGTTGTCTGTAGACTCAGTAAAGTCCTGGTAACAGCTCTTCCTTCTCCATTACAGCCTGGGGTCTTGCATTTGATTGTCATGTATCTTTAATCTAGGATGTTTGCACAGCCTCTTTCTTTGTCTTTTATGACCTTGGCATTTTTGTTAAGTGACTTTAAAAATTTCATTTTCATAATGAAAAATGTGACTGTAATATGGTAACCCATTAGGTGGTTTTTAATAATGCTTTACAAGGCTTATTAAAATCTCTCTCTTTGAGGACGCAGCAGCAGAGAGAGTGTGGGCCTTGAGACTGTTTATACTGGTGGAAAAGAGGTAGGAGGAGCTGGCAGGCCTGACTCCCCCTTGTCACATGGGGTCAGCATCACTAACTCAAGTTATACCAGTTTTTTTCTTTTTTTGAGAAACATTATTGAACAATCTGAAACAGTAACTTATTTTATTTAGGCAAATCTATGAAATATTATACTACTCTTTTAATAGAAGGGGACAAAAAGAAAGTTGACTTAAGTAATCTATTCATTTTATTTTTCATTTCTTACTGAAGTATATATATATCATACCTTTGGAAAAGTGCACAGATCATAAATAAGTATAGAGCTCAATGGATTTTCACAAACTGGACATAGCTATGTAACCCGCATCCAGATCTTGCTTTTATTATTTTAACTCAATGTTTGACTAGGTAGAAAATAATCATCACTAATGAAAGTTAGCAACAAACATAGATAGATTTGGCAACTTAAAAAAAAGTTTATCTTTTTAATAGCTAATGGCTGTCACATGGTTCAGAATTCAAAAGTGCAAAGGGTTTACTAGGATAAGTCCTCCCACCTCTATCTCCAACCACTGGGTTCCCCTCATGAGTCAGCCACCATAGTGCACCTTTACAGATACAACCTACGTGTATATAAGCAATTAAGTTTGTATAGCTTCCACCTTTTATATGAATGTTAGCATGTTTTACATACTATGCACATCTTGCTGGTTTTCACTTACATGTCTTGGAAGATTTTCCTTTTGGTACATAAAGAGCTTCATCTTTTTTTAATGGATATTCAGGCTATTTCCAGTTCTATTCAACAGGGTTTCTAACCAGTCATTTATCCTAATGTTTCCCAGTCTTTTTTACATCATGGCACACATGTTGAGGCAACTGCCTCGAGAGGGCTTCTGCTACCCCACCCCCTAACCACTCTACCCGCCCTCTGCAGACCCAAAGGGATTGTTATTTGGCACATCTAGAACTGTTTGGGATATACCAGTACACCAAGACACACCAGTTGTGATGTCTGAGTTAACCAGTTAATATTTATTAAGGGATCATTAATGGCCCCAGTACTGCCCTCTGAACTGGTAGGAAATTGCAAAAGAAGAATGAAAGGTGAATGGCCTTTTTCTCCCTCAAAGACTTTAGTCTAGTTGAGGAGATAAAAACATATATGTTCTTGAAATAGTTGAAAAAAAACTTAAAAGTGTAAAACCTTGTGATGCTGATTTTAAATATAAAATAGAAGGGTAAGGTCTATGATGTTCTTTTTTTTAATTAATTTATTTTTTAGCTGCATTGGGTCTTTGTTGCGCGCATGGGCTTTCTCTAGTTGTGGGGGCTACTCTTTGTTGCTGTGCGCGGGCTTCTCATTGTAGTGGTTTCTCTTGTTGCGGAGCATGAGCTCTAAGGTGCGCGGGCTTCAGTAGTTGTGGCGCGTGGGCTCAGTAGTTGTGGCTCACAGGCTCTAGAGAACAGGCTCAGTAGTTGTGATGCACAGGCTTAGTTGCTCCGCAGCATGTGGGATCTTCCCGGACCAGGGCTGGAACCCATGTCCCCTGCATTGGCAGGCGGATTCTTAACCACTGCGGCACCAGGGATGTCCCTATAATGTTCTTTTTATAGGAAGGCATATCACCAAGGGGAATGGGAGTTTAGAGCAAAATATCTGAAAAGAGAAGTTTTTCCTTATTAGTCTGACTGGCTTTTAAAGGAGTATTGAACATCCTTACATCAGAAGCCTGAGATTTTTTTCTTTAATCATAGAAGAAATAATGTTTCTTAACTGCTAGTTGTCTTAGAGCTGCTTTGTGTTATAGGGGTGCCTTCCTCATTCCTTTAGGCTGCCCATTAACCTTACGTGGCCAAGAACCAGGCAGGCCTCTAAATGGCTAGAATAGATGCTCAAATAGTGAGCACTAATGCAGCCTGTTTCTTCAAGGCAGAGCGCTTCATGGTCTTACACTGAGCCTTATTCTTTTGTTCTGGCAGTTGGTGGTTCAATTTCCAAGCCCCTGATAGATTAGAAGGGCAAATTAGCACCCCCAAAAGGGGGCTACTATGTAAGGACTGTGTCAGCAGTGAGTGGGAAAGGCATGAAGGGAAGTGAAAAATAAGAGAAAGTAAGGCGGCTGTGAACAGCACAGCAGTCTAAGATCAATCACTGTGTTATTGATTTCTATCTAATTTCGTTCCATATGGTTGGAGAACATACTTTGTATTATTTCCAATTTTTAAAAATTTATTGAGTCTTTTTTATGGCATCACATATGGTGTACCCTGGAGAATGTTCCATGTGTACTGGAGAAGAGTGTGTATTGTGCTCTTGTTGTGTGGACTGTTGTCTACGTCTAGTTGATTTTTATGTTGATCAAGTCTTCTCTTTCCTTGTTTGTCTGGCTAGTTGTTCTATCCATTATTAAAGTTGGATATTGAAATCTCCAATATTATTGTTGAATTGTCTATTTCTCCCTTTTATTATGTTTGTTTTTGCTTCATATATTTTGGGGCTCTGTTGTTAGGTGCATATATGCTTATAACTGTTAGATCTTCCTGATGGATGACTCCTTCTATCATTATAAAATTTCTTCTTTCATCTTTAGTAACAATTTTTGTCTTAAAGTCAGTTTTGTCTGATATTAGTACAACCATTCCAGTTCTCTTTTGGTTACTGTTTGCATGGCATATCTTTTTCCATCCTTTCACTTTCAGCCTATTTGTGTCTTTGAATCTAAAGTGTCTCTTGTAGAAAGCATATAGTTGGACCTTTATTTTTTTATTTTTATTTTTTTGCGGTACGCAGGCCTCTCATTGCTGTGGCCTCTCGCGTTGTGGAGCACAGGCTCCGGACACGCAGGCTCAGCGGCCATGGCTCACGGGCCCAGCCACTCCGCGGCATGTGGGATCTTCCTGGACCGGGGCACGAACCCATGTCCCCTGCATCAGCAGGCGGACTCTCAACCACTGCACCACCAGGGAAGCCCCCTAGTTAGATCATTTTTTAATCCATTCTGCCAGTTCTGCCTTTTAATTGGAATGTTTAATCTATTTACATTTAATATCGTTACTGATAGGGTAGGATTTATGTCTCTCATTTTGCTATGTGTTTTCTATGTCATGTCTTTTTTGTTCCTCCATGCTGCTTTCTTTTGTGTTAAGTACATATTTTCGATACATTTTCACTGTCTTGTCATTTCTTTTACTTTATTTTTTGTTATTTTCTTAGAGGTCACCCTGAGTATTACAATTAACATTAACTGATAACAACCTAGTTCAAATTAATACCAACTTAATAACAATAGTATATGAAATCTTTGCTCCTGTATAGCTGATTCTCCCTTCAGTCCTTAATGCTGTTATTGTCATACAGATTATATCTTTCTACATTGTATGCCCATCAACGTAGATTTATAATTAGTGATTTATAATTATAATTTTTTAATTTATAAAAATTAAAAATTTATAATTATATTTATATAATTTTTAAAAGACAACTTTATGAAGTTGTCTTTTAAACCAGATTAGAGAAGAAAAGACTTATTAGTACAAATTTTAAAAATACATTTATATTGTCTTTTGTATTTACCTGTGTAGGTACCCTTATTGGACTTTTTATTCCTGTGTATTTGAATTACTGCCTAGTGTCTTTTCACTTTAGTTTGAAAGACTTCAATATTTCTCATGTGGCAGGTTTGCTAGTGACAAATTCTCTCAGTTTTTCTTTGTCTGGGAATGTCCTAATTTCTCCTTCACTTTTGAAGGATGCTTCTGTTGATACAGAATTCTTGGTTGACAGTCTTTCTCAGCACTTTGAATGGAGGCTTTCTGGTATCCGTGGTTTCTGATGAGAAATCAGTTGCTAAGCTTACTGAGGATCCTTCCTATGTCGTAAGTCGCTTTGAGATTCCCTCTGGCTTTCAGGAGTTTTTTTGTTGTTGTTGTTTTGCGGTACGCGGGCCTCTCACTGTTGTGGCCTCTCCCATTGCGGAGTGCAGGCTCCGGACACGCAGGCTCAGCGGCCATGTCTCACAGGCCCAGCCACTCCGCGGCATGTGGGATCCTCCCGGACCGGGGCACGAACCCGTGTCCCCTGCATCGGCAGGCGGACTTTCAACCACTGCGCCACCAGGGAAGCCCTCAGGAGTTTGATTATTTGTCTGGGTGTGGCTCTTTCTGAGTTTACCATACTTGGAGTTTATTGAGTTTCTTGGATGTGTGGGTTGTTTTTCATCAAATTTGGGAAGTTTTCAGCCATTATTTCTTCCAGTAATCTTTCTGCCCCTTTCTCTTTCCTACTCTTCTCTGGGACTGCCATTATGCATATGCTCAGGCTCTGTTTATTTTTCTTTATTCTTTTTTCTTTCTACTCCTCAGATTGGATAATCTCAATTGATTTACCTTCAAGTTTGCTGATTCCTTCTTTTACCTGTTCAAATCTGTTGTGAATTTTTCATTCCAGCTATTATACTTTCCAACTACAGAATTTCTGTTTGACTCTTTTTTTATAATTTCTCTCTCTTTATTGGCTGCCTTTTCCCCCTTTTTATGAGCAATACTTCCTTGTTTCTTTGCATGTCTCATAATTTCTAGTTGGAAATTGGACCTTTTAAATAATATAAACCACTTTGGAAATCAGATTCTGCCCTCTCTCCATGGTTTGATGATGTTGCAGTTGTTTGTTTAGTGACTTTTTAGAACTTGTTCTGTAAGGTCTGTATTCTTTTTGTGTTTGTGGCCACTAAAATCTCTGCTTGGTTTGCTTAGTGGTCAGCTACTGATTGCATGGAGATTTCCTTAGGTGCTGGAACGAATAAGTTTTCCAGTCTTTGCTCAGGGGTTCTGTGTATCTGTTCATGTTTGCCTTCAACACTCACCTGACAGTTTTCAGCTCTTCCTTAGCTGCTTCCTGCTTGTGCAGAACCTCAAGGTCAACCAGACATGAGTGCTTAGGGCCTTCTCAGGTCTTCCCTGGGCATTCACACAGCCCCATGCATGTGCATGGTCTTCTGGATTCCCAGGAATACGTTAAAGCTTTTCAAAGCCCCTTATGGACATCTCATACCCCAGCTTTTCTCTTTAAGCTTTTTGGTTAGCCTGTTTTGTCCTGTTAGCCACTTCCTCAGGCAGCATGATGTTCAACAATTACCTGTGATTGTTTTTAACAAATATCTCCCCCCCTTCCCTACCAAGAGGCTGTTTGCAATGGGAAAACTCTGGGTCAGGTCAAATAAAGACAGCCTTGCAAGTGAGGTCTTCTAGGGAACCACTAGACAGGTCAGATAATGATAGTTATCTGGGAGTGGGGTTTTGAAGGATCACCAGCCCCATTCTGCTCCCTTCCGTGGCCGCCAGATTGCTGGTTTCCACCGTGACTGTGGACTGTTGATTTTCAGACTTACCACATTGCTAGGGGTCTGGGAATGGAAATAGGGCAAGTTAAAATGTCACAGAACTCACTGTTCTTACCAAAATTTCGCTGTTATTCTTGCATAAATGCTTCCTGGATTACCTTTGACTAATATCCAGAGTCCTGAAAAAGTTGCCTGAAACAATTTTTTGCCCATGATGTCTTTGCTTTTGTAAAGGAGAGAAGTTTTGGAGTTCTTTACTCCACCACTTTCATTGATGTCACCTAAGACCATTCATTATGGGGCCTTAGCTTCACAGCTTAAATTTTGCTTGTTCACAACCAGATAAATCACTGAGTAGCCTCTTAGCCTCACTGAAGAAGTCAGGAAATTGTATCCTAAAAATTAGAAAGACTTCCAACCCATCAGTTACAGTATTCACACACATTCATTTTTCACATTAAGTTTGAATGTCTTCTATGACCAAGAGACTGTTCTTGATGGAGGCAGCAATGCAGAAGGCGAAGGCCCTGCTCTCTTCCATTCTAGTGGGCTGCGCCAGGTGTAGAGAGAGAGATGGTGAGGGCCAGCGTGTGTATGGCGTGTTTAAGATGCAGCAAGGGGACCACTGTTGCCCGAATGGCGTAAGCAAGAGGAAAGAGGTGAAGGATGAAGCCAGGTGGCACAAGTGCTGGGGGAAACAAGGTAGTGAGTGTTGAGGACATTCTTTAGGGCACAAGAGGCCTAGGTTTGAATCACAATTGATTTGGCTTCATTCTTCGCCAGGTGCATGATCTCGGACAGCAGGTTACCTGCCTTCACTGGAACTTAATTTCCTTTAAAAATGGGATAAGAAACTGCCTACCATGTAAGATAGTTTCAAGGATTAATTGAGATGATGCATATTATCATAGGTAGTGCTTTGGCACAGAGGGAAGGCTTGGGAAATGCTATTGGGGGATATCCTCAAGTGTCTGAAAAATTAAGCCTTTCAGAACTCATTCCCTGAGCACTTGCATAGATTTTGACCTATATCAACAAATACTTGAATATGATTTGTACTAACAGTGTGGTCTTGGAATCTGTTTGCTTTTACAGTTCTGAGAAGTCTATTCTGACAGAACAAATCAAAGTTTACCTGAAATGGAGGAATCAGTTGCTTTGGACCTGTAATTATTTTAGTGGCAAGACAAAACCTTCCATAGGTACATCAACACCTCTGAAACGGACTGTTTAATATATCAGTCTTGTGGTTGTGAGGTGTGGATCTAAAGGCAAATAGATACATCTTCATTATGTTCAAGTTTGGTAGGAATATCTTAAAGATATTCTATGCTTTATATATTAACCACCTTTC
Source organism: Hyperoodon ampullatus (assembly GCF_949752795.1). Classification (NCBI taxonomy): domain Eukaryota; kingdom Metazoa; phylum Chordata; class Mammalia; order Artiodactyla; family Ziphiidae; genus Hyperoodon; species Hyperoodon ampullatus. Next base: position 72,741,111 of record NC_136916.1, read on the forward strand.
TTACTGGAAGCTCATAATGAGGCATATTTAACTTATGTTTAGTTGACAGAAAAGGGCTCTTAGCCACATTATCAGAAGATGGGATCCATATATCTTTATCTTAAAATATAGCAGAAGAACGTTTCCTGTATAGTTGAGAAGATTGAGATCACAGATGTCATCACCCCAATTCTGTAGTAAACTGACAATCTACCTTCTAAGTCATATCTAAGTATTCAAAGTGCTGTACAAACCATTTTGAGATAACAGGAATAAAATGAGCTCTAAAACTTACTGTCACTATGTGAAAATGGACTAATCTATATGAAAAATATCTCACTACCTAATAATAGTAAACCAACAATAAATCAGGGCAAAATAATATAAGCTATACAGGAAAGTGTGGAGGGCCTGTGGAACAGTTAGAGCGGGGCAGGATGAATTGGGCGTCAGTGTGGAGGAGGCTTGTGTTGTTTGGGTCACCCCCTTCTCTAAAGGTTTCTGGGTTTCTAGACTGTTATGAACATTCAGGATGGTGTCCTGTCACGTTTGTATGAGGTCTCAGGATGGCAACAGCAAAGCTTTAAAAAATTTTTAACTCCAGTGTTATCTTTTCGAACTGATGAGACTTTCTGGTCTCCAAAAAGTGACAAGTGAGGAATAAAGGCAAGAATGAGCCTGATGTCAGAGGTGAAGCTGCTAAGGTTTAGGACTATGTTGTAAATCAGTCTTTCTAGAACTTGAGTGATGTGGGACCTTTTTTTCAGTGGGAAAATTCTGGATCTGTGCATGTTTATGTTCATATGTGTGTCTGTGTGTGTGTCTGCACGCACACACGTGAGTCTGTGTGCATGTGTGTGTGTGCATGCGTTTGTGTTATGTGTGTGTCTGTGTGTGTGCTTCAAGCAGTAGCATTGCGTGTAGTTGTTATATCAGGTTGCTCTTTCTTAAAGAGAAGCCATCTACAAGAGAATCACTTGAGGTGTTTGTTACAAAGCACATTTCCAGGCCCAAACCCAGAAACAGCCTCTTGCTGGTGTGGCCTGATGATCTGCACTGTTAACAGGCTTCTCTGGTGATTCTTCTCCTTGCTCATGTTTAAGAACCATCAGTGCCATTTATTTACCCTTAAAACATTTCTCATGATCCATGTTTTGGAACTAAGTAGAGACCACAGTTATCTTAGTTAATTGGCATCATCACATTTAGCCCCTGTCCTGTGCAGAGCTTCATCCTGGGTAGTGGAGAACACAGAAAAGGAGTTTAGACCTTTGTCTTACCTGTAAGGAACTTAGAGTCCAGTTGGTAGGGAAGCCAAACTTGGCACACAGTATCCCCTCATCATTTATGTTTGGCAGGCTAATGCTTTATGTATATTTTTCCCTTCTTCCCCTCTCTAAGCCATGTTAATTGCAATTTGTGTAGCCAGATAAAAGTCAATAATGATGAGTGCTGGTCAGCAGTAAATCCTGAGTAATGAAAGGGAAGGAAGCTCTATTAGATACAATGATGAAAACAAAGAACTTTTGGCCAGAGATTAAACTGACAAACACTTTAAACCTAAAAGTAAATGATCTTTTAAAATATCATTTTTTGTCTCTGCAATTGATGATTTCACAAATGTCTGTTTATGTGTTCTGGTTATAAATCTTTCTCAAGCCTCAGCTTTCTTTTTTCTTCTTCTTCTTTTTTTTTTTTTTCTATTTTAAGCCTCAGCTTTTGTTAGTTTCCATGAACCATAACTTGAAATTTGTTTATCAGACAAATTTCAGTTTGAAAAAAGTAGTTGCAAAGTATTTATTAATCACTGTGGTGGTTTTAACAGTCACAAATTATATGATAATCTTCCCTCCTGGCGGTGGAGCTTAATTTCCCTCCCCTTGAATGTGGGCTGGACTTGGTGACTCATTTTTAAATGAATGGGAAAAAGAGTAACTTTATAGTAGAAAAACCTGGCAGACACCAGGGATGGGATGGGATGGGATGAGAAGGCTCTTCACCTCTACCTTAGCCCTCCCCTAAAGCCATACCTCCAGTCTAGTCAGGAGAAAACATCAGACAGACCAAGTTGAGGGACATACTGTAAAATACCTGTAAAAATATCTTCAAAAGTGCCATGGTCGTGAAAAGCAAGGAGAGAATGTTGAAGAACTGTCCCAAAATGGAAGGGACCAAGGAGACATGATGACTGAATGCAGTGTGGGGTCCTGAGTTGAAAGAGAAAGGAAGGAAGGTCTTGGAGGACCTTTTCTCTTCCACACTGGTGGAAAAACGAATGAAATCTGAATAAGGCCTGTAGTTTAGTTAATAAGGTTGTATTAATGTTACTTTCTTCGTTTTGATATGTGTTGCATAGTTACATAGAATGCTAACATTAGAGGAAGCAGAGTGAAGAGATGGGAACTCTCTCTACTGCCTTTACAACTCTGCTGTAATTCTGAAATTATTTCAAAATTAAAAGCAGTTTGAACCCAGAGATGATCTAATTGGACACAGAAGTGAGGTTGCCGTCTCTGCCACTGTATCACATTGACTGCTCAGTGCCCTGGGGAACAGGGTGAAGCCATAGAAGACTAGATCTTCTGTGAGTCTAAGTGGATATCGTGCAGGATGTGATTTTTAGCTTATTGACTTCTAGGAAATCCAAGACAGAAAGGCCTTTGTTTGAGAGGGCTGCAGACTTTTAACCCTCATAAAGAGCTTATCATTTGAGCAAGCTTATAATGTACTGTGTTATTACTGTAAGAAATTTGTAATGGTACCATTACAGCAAAAATTTTCCCTGGCTAAAAAGAATCTTTCAGCATTCACTCAGCAATTTAATGCTAGCACCCTTGCTAACATCATCATGGTTAACCCTGTAGTGTTCTGTTTCTGTGTTTTCGCTTTGTGAACCCTTGCAGGGATAAATCAGTAGAGTTATTTTCTTTGATGTCTGGCATTTATTTTCAAAGAATTTTTCTTTTGAAAAATACTGTAGGTACTACTTTTCCTTTTGTATATGTTAGCATCTGTGCATTTCTCTTCAACAGGAACACTCATTTAAAGACATAAGGCTATTTTTATTTACAATGATGTGGTTTATTTAAGGCAGAAAGATGAGTCCATTCTTAATTCTTTTTTACCACGGAAGGAACACTTGTTGGCTTTTTAGGTTTTTATAAATTGATTCTGTAATAATTTAGAATTCTGGTTGTTTTATTAGGGTCAGGTGGGTATGAGATCCCAGATGATGCAAGCATACTTAAGTTTTTCTTAATGGTTAATTCATTGAAAAACGTATCTACATGCCTTCTATGTGGCAGGCCCTGTTCTAGACGCTGGGGATGCAGCAATGAGTACAGCAAAGCGTGCTCTCGTGACACATTTACTTCTCTATGGGACATCAGAGAATAAGGAGACCGATGTATACTGTCAGGTCATGCTAAGCCCCCTGAAGAAATACAAGCACGATAAGGGGATAGAGTGATGGAGGGGTAGGAGAATGCTAGTCCAGCTGAGAACGTAAGAAGCGAACCTTGTTATATTCAGGGAGGGTCATCTTCAGTAGAAGGAATGGGGCGTGCAAAGGAATGGGTCATGCAAAGCCCTGGGGCAGAGAATGTGTGCATGATTAGTTCAAGGGGGCCAGGTGGCTGGAGCGCATGAGTGAGAGGGGCCAGATCCTGTAAGGCCTGTCCATGCTTAGGGCTCTGGGTTTCATACTGAGTGATCTGGGAAGGCACTGAGGGGTGGGGGCAGAGGAGTGCAGGGAGTTAATGTTTCGAAAGAACTCCTGGTTTGTGGGCAGCAAGAGTGGGAGCAGGGAGATTGGTGAGCAGGCATGTCTGGCAACCCAGAGAAGAGGAAAGGATAGCTTGGCCCGGGGTGGTAGCAGTAGGAGTGGGGAGAAGTGGTTAGATTGTGGATGAATTTTTGAAGGTAGTGCTGATAGGACTTGTTGAGGGATGAGATGTGGGGAGAGAGAAAAGTTGCCTGAGCAGGTGGAGGGGTAGAGTTAAGGTGATGGGAAAGACTGGAGAAGTTCAAGCTAGAAATACAAATGTGAGTCATTTGCATCTAGACATTATTTAAAGCCAGAGGACAAATGACATCTCCTAGGGAGTTAGTGGAGATAGAAGAAGAGCCCTAGGGCTGAGCCCTGGGGTTGCCAGGTCTTAGCAGTCAGAGATGGAGAGGATCCAGCAAAGGAGACTGAGCAGGGGAGGCCAGTGAAATAAGAGGAAAACCTTACCTTTGATTGATGTTTGCTTAGTTTGAACGTGCAATGTTTGAACACCCACCATTTAGGTACTTGTTATAGTTGGCTTGAAAGGTAGAGAGATGGGAAGTTTTTATCAAAAGTGAACATTGTCTTCTTTAAAAAGAGAATTTCCTGATATGGGAGGTGTGCTGGCATAATGATGAGGAACTTTTTTATCAGCTGGTGACTGATGTGTGGGAATACTACTTGAAACTAATAGACCTCAGGGACAGCCTGAGAACCAGTGGATCACAGATGGCTGGCTGGTGGTCAACACCCGGACAGAAGCCAGAGCATTGTTTGCTTGGAGTAGTAAGCTCTGAGGCTTGTGTCCCTATATTACAGAGGTTTTATTTACCATGAAATTTGACATTCACTTACATTGATTTAAAACTGCATGGTTTTCCTTATTTTTAAAAAGATAATCCACTCCATAGTATTGCATGCATCATCAGGGAATCGCTGCACAACCTTTGCTAATTGACAGAGAAATCAGTTAGGGGCTCAGCCTTTCTGTTATAATTTTTGGCTAATAAAACTTCCTAATCAGTGGAAAGCTGGCTGATCACCAAGTGATCTAAGTTGTAATAGTTATGGTAGATCAGTAATGTTTCCTAGTGGGCACTTAACTTAGAAGGCAGAAATCACTATTAATTTCAGGAGAGAGTTTTAATTGAACATTGATTCAGTTAAGCCACTGTAATAAATAATTTGTTTTTGGAGGAGAGTGAGGTTTAAAGGATATTTTATGCTTTAAACTCTGGTCTCCAAGACCGTTTCCTCGTCTGTGAAACAGGGTTAGTTAACTCATCCAGGGTCATACAATTAACTCATCCAGGGTCATACAGAGTTAGTTAACTCATCCAGGGTCATACAGAAGTGCTCAATTCAGAATTTGAATCCAGGCAGTCTAACTGCAGATTCTACATTTCTGACTCTGATGGAATTACGTTTTCTTTTTCTGTATAATGCACTGCACTCTACCTTTTTATTGTAAGTATTGCCAGTATTCATTTGAAAAGAACCAATAAAGTTCAGTTGTCAGGTATCTTAGACAAGGGGAAAATTTTTGTGGTTCTTACATTTCTTTATTTGGTAGGATATTTGTAGTATACTCATGTAATACTAAAACAGTGTTTAATGGATAGCAGTTAGACCTCAGAGTACTCTGTTACTTTTCTTTGTGAGACTTGCCAAGCCATTTTAAGTGGTTTAAAGCAGTGGTGTAATGGGTTTAAAGTGGCGGACCTCAACCTAAGAACAAACTAAAGAGGAGTTTGATTTCCAATCCCTAGATTTATTCTTAGGAAATTTTCAATGTAAAAGCAGCAGAGCAAACATTCCTGGATCAGGTCCTTGAGAAATCTTTAAGCTAGTCCTAAGATTTCTCAAAAGTCTCTTTAAAGATGCTGGTCATGATCTTCCAAAACAAGTCCTCTGAATTCTGTGGCCTTGATGAAGGTGTTTATTAACTGTAAGTTGAATTTTAGAAAGTTTAAAAGATGGCAGTATTTCACATTTGCAGTTGAATTTGTATGGTATTCTGTGGTCATCCCTATAGAAAGAAAAAAGCTGACAGATCCTTGGTAAGAAATCTTCATTCTCTGCTATAATTTTGTAGGAGAATCCATTAGATTAGCATCCTGATTTACAATATGTGTAGTAGGCCACGCAAGGGCATCAAGTCCCAATCCCTCAAATTGGTAAATATTACCTTATTTGGAAAAAGGGTCTTTGCAGATGTATTTAAGCTAAGGATTTTGAGATAAGGAGATTACCCTGGATTATCCAGGTGGGTCCTAAATGCCATCACAAGTGTTTTTATAGGAAAGAAGCAAAGGGAAATAACACAGACATGGAGAAGACAGGCAGAGATTGGAACCGTGTGGCCAGGAGCCCAGAATTCCAACAGCCACCAGAAGCCAGAAGAGGTAAGGGCAGATTCTTCCCCAGAGGGTGCACAGCCCTGCTAAATTTTGGACTTCGAGCCTCCAGAACTGTTCTTGTTGTGTTAAGCTACCCAGTTTGTGATCATTTGTTACAGCAGCCTAGGAGACCAATACAGTGTGTTGCCCAGAAATGCTGCCCCTGGAGAGGGCAGGACAAAGGCTCCACAGTCCCATTATGTGACTGTGTGGCCAAGGAGAAGCACTCTCTTTCTCTAATGTGGGTGTGATGAAACCTTTCTCACAGCTGTGTTGTGGTAAGTACTTGAACACAGTAATGGCCACTCGTGTTGCTTGGTTTTTGTAAAGCAGAGATTTTCAAAAATGTGGTCCCCAGACCAGCAGCCTGAGCATCACCTAGTTCTCAAGTCCCACCCACTTCCTGTATCAGAAATCAGAGCCACCGTGCAAACTTTAGTGTGTATCAGAGTCACCTGAGGGGCTATTTTAAACTGCTGAACCCTATCCCGAATCAGGAGGCCTAGCTAGGGTGCGGCAGGAGAATTCACATTTCTAACAAGTTTCCAGGTGATTCTGATGCTGCTGGTCCAGGGACCACACTTTGACAACTACTGGTGTAAGGTTTGGTGGTGAGTAGAAAGATTTTTGTAGGTTTGTTTCAAAATAAGTTTTTGACTTTAGGACAGTTTTGGATTTACAGGAAAATTATAAAGAAAATGCCATACTTTATTCAGATGTCCTAGTTTTTTACCTATTGTCTTTGTTCTGTCGTCATCTCTCCTTACGCTCCTCTGCTCTGTGGCAGTTTCTCAAGCCTTCCTTTTTGATCTTGACAGTTTTGAGTCAGGTATTTTGAAAATATCCCTCTATTAGAATATATCTGATGTTTTTCTCATGATTAGGCTGAAGTTAGAGTTTTGCTTTTTTGGTTTTGTTTTTTAATTAATTTATTTTATATTTTATTTTTGGCTGCATTGGGTCTTCGTTGCTGTGTGCGGGGTTTCTCTAGTTGTGGTGAGCGGGGGCTACTCTTTGTTGTGGTGTGCGGGCTTCTCATTGCAGTGGCTCCTCTTGTTGCGGAGCACAGGCTCTAAGCGCGCGGGCTTCAGTAGTTGTGGCACACGGGCTCAGTAGTTGTGGTTTGTGGGCTCTAGAGTGGAGGCTCAGTAGTTGTGGCGCACGGGCTTAGTTGTTTTGCGGCATGTGGGATCTTCAAAAACCAGGGCTCGAACGTGTATCCCCTGCATTGGCAGTCGGATTCTTAACCACTGCGCCACCAGGCAAGTCCTGGAGTTAAGAGTTTTTTAAAGGAAGACCACGGAGGTAAAGTGCCATTCTCATCACATATCATCACATGATTTATCACGGTTGATGTTGACCTTGATCACCTGGCTGACAGAGTGTTAGGTTTTTCCACTGTAAAAATTCTTTTCTCGGGGCTTCCCTGGTGGCGCAGTGGTTGAGAGTCCACCTGCCGATGCAGGGGACGTGGGTTCGTGCCCTGGTCCGGGAGGATCCCACATGCCATGGAGCGGCTAGGCCGGTGCGCCATAGCCGCTGGGCCTGTGCGTCCGGAGCCTGTGCTCCACAATGGGAGAGGCCACAACAGTGAGAGGCCTGCGTACCGCAAAAAAAAAAAAAAAAAAAAAAATTCTTTTCTCCCATTTCCACACTGTGCTCTTTGGAAGGAAGTCAGTAAACACAACCCCACTCTTAAGGAGTGAGGGGTTTTGCTTCCCCCACCTTGAGCTTGGAGTATCTACATATATTATTTAGAATTCTGCACAGATTTGTCACTTCTCTCCCATTTATTTAATTATTTTTTTTAATCCCCTAAGGACTCATGGATATTATATTTTGGGTTTTATACTACTTGATTTGGTTGCTAAAATTGTTCCAGGTTTGGCCATTGGGAGTTCTTTCAATTGGATTCCCTGCCTATCTCCCAAGTACTTTCTTACTTTCTGGCAATAGAAGAAGCTGCAGGCTCATCTTGTAAATTTTCTGTCCCAGGCTTAGAATCAGCCATTTCTTCAGGGAGCCTAGGCTCCTTCTATTGGGGAATGGTGTTAGAAACCAAGATCTGGATGCTGGGTGTGCTTGTTGCTGTTGGGGTATCATTTGCTCCTAGGCCCTCCCTTCATACTGACAGAGCAAGGACATCTATGTGTATATACTGACCCACATGTACATACACATGTCTATAAATATTTCTGTATGTAACCACCTGTATCTATATTAAACTAAACATGAGTTGATACTGATGTCTCCAGCTGGAATCAGTACCACATGAATCACTCTAGCCTCCTTCCTCTGCTTAATCGTAACCTACCCACTACAGCAGTGAGAAACCTGGCTCTCACCATCCACCATCCCTTTGCTTAATTGCTCAGTTCCCTCCCCTGATCTCTTAAATGACTTTAAATGCTGTAAAGTTCCATGGGTTTTGACAGATACGTAGTGTCATGTATCCATCATTACAGTATCATATTATCATATAGAGTAGTTTCCCTGCCCTCAAAAATCCCTGTGCTTCACCTGTCCAATGTTCCTCCCTCCCTCCCTGCACCCTCTAAGCCCTTGGCAACCACTGATCTTTTTACCAACTGTATAGTTTACTTTTTCCAGAATGTCATATAATTGGAATCATATACTTTTGTGTAGCTTTTTCACACTGTCTTCTTCACTTAGGAGTATGTATTTAAGATTCATTCATGTCTTTTTGTGGCTTGATAGCTCATTTCTTTATTTTTTATTTTTTCATTTCTTTTTATTGCTGAGTAATATTTCATTGTCTGGATGTACCATAGTTAATCTAGCCATCTATTGAAGGACATTTTGATTGCTTTTTGTTTGGGCGATTATGAACAAAGTGGCTGTAAAACTTTTGTGTGCATGACTTTGTGTAGACATAAGTTCTTAAATCAGTTGGGTAAATATCTAGAAGTGTGATTGCTGGATTCTATGGTAAGAATATGTTTAGCTTTGTAAGAAACTGCCAAACTGTCTTCCAAAGTGGCTGGCCCATTTTTCATTCTCACCAACAATGAAGGAGAGTTCCTGTTGCTCTCTTCCTCTCCAGCAGTTAGTATTGTCAGTGATTTGGATTTTAGGTGTGTCACAATGTCTCACCGTTGTTTCAGAAGAAATTTTTAGTACCCTATTTATGGATTAGTCCAGGCTGATATGCTTTTGTTTGGTACTGTATTTCTGTTTGTAATTTGGGCAAGTAGCTCTTTCCATTTTTGTACTTTTATAATATTAAGGTTGGACAGGTTTATGCATGACTATAATGAGGATATGGAAGATTGTTGAATTGATCTCTGAGGTTGGGTTTGATTTCCCCCGCCTTTTTTCACTGCTTGTTCATGTGCCTTAGGCATTTAGAATATTGATACAGAGCACTTAACCTTAATGGTAATGGGCAAAAGTTTTTAGAACAAGTCTGAGCAACTTACAGGAGATAATCACATTCCATGTTTCATACCTGGGTAACTGTTAATAAAGGTGAGAGCGATTTTGAAGAGACACACAGGAGTTGTTCATTATTTGTTCATTCAGCAGTAATCATTAAATGCCAACCAAGAGATAGTTGTGCTGTATGACTGGCAGGGGTTCTGAGGGGAGTAAATATGTACCCATCCTTGTTGCTGTGGAATTTTTCTAATGGTAGAGACAGATGATATATAAACTTCTGTGATTCATTCAATAGTCAGCAAAATTGACACTTTAAAATATTTGTGTGTTTGCTATGTTGCTGGCACTCAGTGAGGCACAGTTACCCCTGTAATATCCTGGAGGCCCTGTCCTCTGGAGTATGCATCTTTGCGAGGGCATTATTTGATTAACCTCAATGATGGTGCTGCTATGCAGACAGTAGAGAGAGAGAGCTGTGTGCATGTGGGGCTGGCATACCTGATGGGGCTTTGGGAGAGGTGTCTAAAGGGTGAGGACAAGTTCCCCAGATTCAGGTGGGGAGGGGGTGAGGTGAGCCATGTAACCAATTGGAAGGTGGCCAGGTTGAGGGTAGTCACATGATAGAGCCAGGGAATGTACATGAATCAACTCTCTTTTTGATGTTTTCCCCCAACGTAGATGGTTTTTATGCTTCACATCCCATTCCCTTCCCTTCAAAGGCGAATAAAGTGCCAGTGATAATAACTGAATGCACGTCTTGTAGAGACTGGATTTTTTTAGATGATATTTTTGCTGTCTGATAGAAACAGTACAGACTGATACAAGGATCATCCTTCATTTTAGCCAGGCGGAGGTTTAAAGATGAGTAAGACAGAACCCTGCTTTCAAGGAGCCTGTGGTCCCGCAGGGGAGAGATCATATAATCACACATCTCAGTGGGGAGTGCTGACAGAGCTAGGAATGGGGTGTTCTAGGAAACCAGAGACTGACTGTTCGGGGTAGAGGAGTTGGGTGGCAGGGAGAAGTTCACATGGACAGAACTGTTACCCAGTCACAAGGGTGGGGCACCCTGTCAAAGGGAGCCGTAAGTATGAAGTCACAGGGATATGGGATAGTCCGACCTGCTGTGAAAACTACATGTGGCTTAGTATGATTGGAGTGGTAGGAAATTAGACTGGAAAGATGGATGAACTAAAGTGGTTAGATTTTATTTTAGGGGGTAAGGGTATCCAACATGCAGCCTGTTCTTTGCGGACTGCCTTGATATTTCAACAAAAAAATCTTTTATCTGATTAGCTAACAAGTAAACTAACAGACCTTTGTATGGAAAAGCTGAGCTTTGTGTAACAAATAAAGTAATTACAATGAAGAGATTAAAGATTTCCACAGTTTGTTTATTCAAAGGGAGCTGTACATGCCGAGTTTACATTGCCTGATTCATCCAAGGGAACTTGTGCAAATCATATCCCATGGTGTGACAGAAGGAAGGACTCTAAATTTTCCTCATGATCCTGACAGTTACAAAACTATGTGGGCGAAGTCAGTGCAGAATAAAGTGTGTTTTAGTGTAGTTGAAAAACTATGTTGTCTTATTGAAGATGTTTACTGAGCTACTTCTGCTCCAAGACAGGAGGACCATAAACTCTACCTCTTAACCTTAACTTCCTGTGGCCAAGTGTGTAAAAAACCTGACCAATTTTAAGGTACTGTCTAATCTCAAACTGTGTAATGAGTAAATTACAATCAAATCTTGTACCAAGGTTAATAAGTGATCTTTTGAGTTTTATTTTTTTCCTTTCCATGCTTTTTACTTGAAGCATTCGGAAAGTTTTACCAGGGTTAGTGAGTAGGTGGTAAGAGAGATACTGGACTGAAAGTCGAAGACAAGGACTTTGAGAAATTTGATCAGTATTTTAACAGTACTCTGTAATGCTCTTAAAGGGTCTAAATTACAAAGTTGGAGGCAGTTTTTGTACCTTCTATATTGAACTCGCTATTTAAATTATCTTTTAATATAGGTCAATCACATGCCAGTAGACTTGTCTTTAACATACTGTTATAGCCACTCCCTCCCAATAAACTGAAGCATGCCTAAGCGAATACCTCTATGGGAGCAGCTTCTGGCTGCACTGTTTGTGTATCCTATCCTGGAAGTTTAACATAGAAAATACAGAAAGATTCATTTTTACTGCCTTTTCTCCTCCTTTGTTGACTTCATGCAAACATACCTCATTATTGCTGCATAGCAACTGACTTTGTGATTTTTGTTTAGCAGGGTTTTTTTCCTATGGAACTTTGAATTTGTAACGGTTTCCACTCTTAAGTATCAGTGATAAAGGTTTTTACTTAACCCTTTTTCCTTAAAGCAGAAAAAGTTCACGGCATACAGGTATACATCTCTTTGTCATTTTTCTGTAAATCTGTATAAATTGAAATTTTATTAAAATGGGTAGCATTTTTTAAACATCTTTATTGGAGTATAACTGCTTTACAATGGTGTGTTAGTTTCTGCTTTATAACAAAGTGAATCAGCTATACATATACATATATCCCCATATCACCTCCCTCTTGTGTCTCCCTCCCATCCTCCCTATCCCACCCCTCCAGGTGGTCACAAAGCACCGAGCTGATCTCCCTGTGCTATGCGGCTGCTTCCCACTAGCTATCTGTTTTACGTTTAGTAGTGTATATATGTCCATGCCATTCTCTCACTTCGTCCCAGCTTACCCTTCCCCCTCCCTGTGTCCTCAAGTCCTAAAATGGGTAGCATTTTAAATGCTCTGAGTGTTGTGTCCCTTCAGTCTGAAATAGGTCCTCAGTCTTTCCTTGATTTTTAGACCTTGAGGCTTTTGGAGATTATAGGCTGTTGAAATGTTCATCAGTTTGGACTTGCTGACTGTTTCCTCCTGATTAGATTAAAGTTATGCATTTGGGGCAGGAATATGACAGAATCCATGCTGTGTTCTTGTATTCTAATAGTGCATGGTTTTGATTTGTTCTGTTATTGGAGGTATTAGCATTGATCACTTGATCAAGGTGTTGTTCTCTACTGTAAAGTTACTCTCTTTTTTTAATTAAAAAAATTTTTTTATTGAAGCATAGTTGCTTTACAATATTGTGTTAGTTTCAGGTGCATAGCAAAGTGATTCAGTTATATATAGATACATAGACATTCTTTTTCAGATTCTTTTCCATTATAGGTTATTACAAGATATTGAATATAATTTCCTGTGCTACACAGTAAATCCTTGTTGTTTATTTTATATATAGTAGTGTGTATCTGTTAATCCCATACTCCTCATTTATCCCCCCACCGACGCCTTTCCCCTTTGGTAACCATAAGTTTGTTTTCTCTGCCTGTAAGTCTGTTTCTGTTTTGTAAATAAGTTTGTTTGTATTATTTTTTAGATTCCACATATAAGTGATATCATATATTTGTCTTTCTCTGTCTGACTTCACTCAGTATCATAATCTCTGGGTCTATCCTTGCTGCTGCAAATGGCATTATTTCATTTTTTTATGGCTGAGTAATATTCCATTGTGTGTATATATAAATATTTATATATACACCACATCTTTATCCATTCATCTGTAGATGGATACATAGGTTGCATCCATGTCTTGGTTACTGTAAATAGTGCCACTATGAACATTGGGGGGCATGACTCTTTATAATTAATAAGTGTCATTGTGGAGAGGTAGTTTCGGGCTCTGTAAATATCCTGTTCCTTATGAAACTCATATCCACTAGTTTTATCAGCCATGGATGTTTTTTGGCTGAATAAATTATTACAGATGATTGCCAAATGGTGTTTTTCTAATTCCAATCATTCGTTCTACCTTGATTAGTTAAAAGTAGGGTAAAGCTTGTTTTTCCCATCTATTTATTCATGTATGTGATTGTATGAGGATGGACTCTTCTATTCCTGTTTTATTCAGTGGGTGATAATCTTTATTTTATTTTATTTATTTTTGGCTGCATTGAGTGTTCGTTGCTGCACGTGGACTTTCTCCAGTTGTGGCGAGCGGGGACTGCTCTTCATTGTGGTGTGTGGGCTTCTCATTGCGGTGGCTTCTCTTGTTGCGGAGCACAGGCTCTAGGTGTGCGGGCTTCAGTAGTTGTGGCACGCAGGCTCAGTAGTTGTGGCTTATGGCTCTGGAGTGGAGGCTCAGTAGTTGTGGCACACAGGCTTAGTTATTTTGCGGCATGTGGGATCTTCCCGGACCAGGGCTTGAACCTGTGTCCCCTGCGTTGGCAGGCGGATTCTTATCCACTGCACCACCAGGGAAGTCCCTAATCTTTTACTATTATATTTTTCTGTGTTTAAATCATCCCAGATTTGTCCAGTGGCAGCCCTTTCTTGCTGGCTTCTGTGTCTTTTTGACTTGTGTCTGTCATTCTTTGAGTAGTTTCTTGTTTTCTGGCACAAGATATTCCAGGCTCTCATTTTTTTCCCTGCTGCAGCTCTGCAATCTGCCATATCTCAAAGAGACACTGGTTCATTTTAATGGGAAATATTTAGAAGCCAAGATCAGGGCTCTAGATGTGCTCATTGCTATTGGGGTATTGCTACTCTCAGGCCCGTTCAGTGAACTGAACCACTGTGTGTGTGTGTGTATGTGGGTTTGTATCCATGAGTTTACATTGGCACCCAGAATCCCATTTCAACACTAAAGGATTCATTCTCATTTTTTCCCTTTCCATATTTGTATCTCCTTTCTCTGACAGTTGAGGAATCTAGCTCCCATTATCCTCACATATACTTATTTACTGGGTAAATTTCCATTGTATGTAATTAATCTCCTATTGCTGCAACACCATTGTATAGATACCTTTCTTACTCTGTTCAGGCTCTGACACCCCACCCTGGGTGCTGTCTGTCTCCTGTTAGGGACCTTACCTTGCTTGACCTCATTGGTGGCTTTACTTCAGGAAAAAAGTGTAGGGTGAACAGGAAGCCTAAATCCATCTTGAAATAGGCTTTTGTAATTTTAGTTACTTGATTCTAGGTAATACCTGACCACGTCACATAGCAACATAGCCCTCCTCTTAAGATCATATTGGTAAATTCAGCAAAACAGTATTTGTCTTGATACCATGTTCTTTTGATCTACTTTCTCTGGGTGTGACTGCGTCAAGTTTCTGACTTTTTTTTCCTGGTAAATTGGGCATTGTCTTAACCATTTATGTATTCCTCTTAGAGGCTAACATATGAGGCACTTTATGTGTTTGATAAATTAGCATATATAGGGAATATGATAAAGGTACCTTGAGATTTAAGAAAAATGGTCTTTTAACATTGAAATAAAATATTATGTAAAGTACTAGAGTATACAGCTGTTGACAGCCAGCCAGCATCATGAGTTGTACTCTGAAAATTGGAATGAATAATTTTTAAAATACGTTTGTTAGTTGGCAAAGTTGAGAAGCACTTGGTGATACTAATTCTTCCCATGCTGAAGTTTTATATGGGTGTAACTCTTTCCTCTTAGCCAAAGATTTTTTGTTTCCAAAAATGAGGTATAGAAGAAAAGCCTTTTTATTCCCATTTTAGGTACTGAGTGGTTTCTTTTTCTTTTCTTTCTTTTTTCTTTTTTTGACTGTAAATGCTATGTTAATATAAAAAACATTTGTCATGAGCAGACTATTTCTGACTAAACAAGATATGTTTCAGATACCCCACTAGGATTTTCCCCCTTTAAGTTTTATTTCTTTGCTGTTGGTTTTGTTTACTTTTGTCTGGTCTTGTTTCTCTTAAATAAAATTTTAGATTTAGAGCCGGGTTTCTCCTAAAGGGTTTCCAGGTGTGTGCTGATATGTTGGGGGGGGGCGGTACTGAGTAGCCAGAGGATAACCATGGCTTAAGTTCCCAGAACGTTAATTTTACATCAGGTTTGGGAGAGGGAGAGACATTTTTACAATGATACAAACATGGATATCATAGAGTACAAAGCAAATTTGTGTGAATGTTTAAGATTGAAAGTGAGAAAAGAAATTTAATATTTATTGGAGGACTGCTTTAGGCTATGCCCCCCAAATGCAAGAATACTCATCCATTCTTCTCTGCCATTAAGATACTTCTGTGTGCAAAAAAATGAAAAAAAAATTGTTTTCTCATAGGTTATATAGTCTCTTTACCCCTTTCTTCTTTTCTGTAACCAATTTATTGTTGTCTAACAGCACTCTCTTTTCTAGCTTCCCCAGTTTACTAACTTTCTATAGATCACTGTATTCTTTCAATGAATAATTCGATATCTATTTGTTTATTTTCTCAAGTGTTAACTTGTATGAAGTTAGCCCACATAAATGCTTCTGTTCCAAACCACTTTCACAAGAAACAAATCTCGATTGTGACCCGTAGCATAGTGCCATCTTCAGAGCCCCTTGAATTCATAAACCAGCTGATGAGCTGCTTCTCCCTGTCCCCAACCCTGTCTCAGAGGCTTAGTTGCTTTCTTTAATGGATCATATGACTCTTTAAAAACGAACACTTGGGAATTGGTTTTCCTGCTGCTTTGTGTAACCTCACACCTAGCTCAAGAGCCTGATCGTGCCCATGTGGCCTCAGTCTGTTTCCTAGATCCTACCTCTTTGCTCAGACTGCTCTGGCAGGAAGAGAAAGGAGTGCAGGCTTGGGTTTGGGTTTGAAATTAAACTTCTCATTTAGTCATACAAACACTATGTAACATGCATCAAAACTCAGATCCCCTTAAATCCTATTATTTTAAGGATAGAATGTTTCACTAACTATAGACACTTGAAATAGAAAACCGTACCATACCAGGAGCATGGGAGGTAGAGCAAATTATTAAACCATCTTCACAATTAATGTTTTCCACTTTGAGCAGTATAAGTGTGTGTGGGTTTGTGTGTCTAAATGTCAGAATGGCTAGTACTAATAGTCATCAGTTGAAATGTTAGATTCATAATAGTTTTGTTATAATACCATTTAGGTTTGAGTGTGTATCTTTCAGCAAGTCGCTGTAAAAATCTGGTAGAGCTGCATATCTTCTCTAGTTATCAGCAAGTTCTATAGAATCTATACAGATTGATGGCTACTTTGTTATGTTAAGGGAATATAAAGACCAAGCTTTTTCTTAACTGATGAGTATGCTGGTTCTCTGACTCATCAGTGTGTATGGTGGTAATTTAGTGACTAGGAGGCACTGTAAATTATTGGTTATAATAAATTGATGTCATGCCCACAGCACAGCAGGCAAAAAGGATGAATTAGAGACAGAAATAGTAACAGGTTTTTGTCCAGGAAACCACAAAGAATATAAGGAGGTATTGCCATGTTGATTACTTAAAAAAAAAGAAAAAAGAAAAGAAAACAAAAAGGGAAAAAAAGATCCAAAAGATAAAATATTGAAACCTTAGGTTTAATAAAACCAATTACAGATCAAAAGCGTCTTGTTTTATACTTCTGAAAAGCTCTTTGAACAGCTGAAGAATGTTATAGAAAGATATTACCTATCATTCATTATTTCTTTGTTGGTGAATGGAGTATTACAAAAAAAATCACTATCATTTTTAACCTTTCTTTTTGGTAAATTTTTAAAATTTTGAAGTAATTTTAGACTTAGAACAATTTCAAGAATAGTGCAAAGGAACTCCCATATCACCTTCATCCAGATTCTCTGGTGGTTAATGTTTACCACATCACCTTTATCATTCTCTTATATGTATATATTTTTTCCTGAACCATTTGAGAGTAAGTTGCAGACGTAATATTCTTTTTCACCCCTCAATGTATTTTCTAAGAACAAGGACATAATGGGGGCACATGATGTCAGTGTGACCCCCAGCGGGCAGGATTAATTCTGATTGGTTGCCAAGTCTCCACTGTAAAATTACCGTTTTTCCCTTTGTAATACAAACTTATTTTATACGGAGATGTTTTGAGACCATGAGCTATCCTATTCCTCCTCTACTGCCATTTACTAATTTTAGCATCCGTTCATGATTCTTATCTGAATTAATTAATTACTCTGATGTTTGTCAAATGATGATATTCTTTTTTTTTTTTAATTTATTTATTTTTATTTCTGGCTGCCTTGGGTCTTTGTTGCGGCGAGCCGGGGCTACTCTTCATTTCGGTTCGCAGGCTTCTCCTTGGGTGGCTTCTCTTGTTGCAGAGCACGGGCTCTCGGCTCACGGGCTTCAGTAGTTGTGGCACTTGGGCTCAGTAGTTGTGGCTTGCAGGCTCTAGAGCACAGGCTCAGTAGTTGTGGCGCACAGGCTTAGTTGCTCCGCGGCATGTGGGATCTTCCCGGACCAGGGCTCGAACCCGTGTCCCCTGCACTTGCAGGTGGATTCTTAACCACTGCGCCACCAGGGAAGTCCCCAAATGATGATATTCTTAACTCTACCAGATGCTGATTTTTATGCCTGGCAACTTTATAACAGGGCTTTTTGGTAGTTGTTTATTTTCTTAGAAGTAGTTTGAGTGACTAAATATGTGAAGTCTTTGTGTTGAAATTAAATAGTGTCCTCTGTCATCTTGTACTCTTGGATGTTAGCCTTGACTTGTGCAGTGGGTGGCCCAAAGGGAGAAAGTGTGTGGCCTGTGAGGATTGTGGACAGGACCTACTGAGTGCTTTCTGGGGGCCTGCTCTGTCTTATGTATTCTACATCCCCTCACTTCACCTTTCAGAGGATTGTGGCTTCTGGAACCCAGCATATTCCACTTTAAAGCTTGGTTTTAGGTGTAAACAATTCTTAATAAAAATGATCTGTGGTGGTCTTGTTTCATTTAATTGGAGATAGCTGTTACTGAATCCTGTTATCGCATTTAAAAAAATTATATGTTAACTGATGCTATTAATGCTTTCTTCTAGAAACAAGTGACCTTCCTATAGCAGGGCAAAATCGATTTGGAAAAGAAAAAAAAAAGGAATCTGGGTCTACATATGATATAAGCCCAAAGATCATGGCATTTCCCCCCAGATTATAGCTGGTTCAGGCTGGTAGGCAAAAAGCCATGTAAAACACAAAAACAATTTATCTCACCAATATTTGGGGCTTTTTTTTTTCCTTGTGTATTTTCCATTAAATAGATCTGTTTTAATTATTGGTTCTCATTTTTTGATCTTTATCCTTCAGTCTTAACCACCTTTCCAAAATTTCTAAACATGCAAACTACTATTTATAAGTCAACCTTTTTAAAGTGAAGAAAAAGATAAAAACCAACACCCTAAACTGGGGTCACCTTGTCCTACCAGTGAGTGCTGCCAGCTGTCACAAATGCCCTGGTCCTCCACTGTACTTTGTTCCTAAGCCCCAGATCCCCTTCCAGGCCTGCCCCCTCCTCCCTCCCTGGCAGTCTGGGTAGGATGAGAGCTTGTCACAGCAGCCTCTGAAGTTGCTAAAGCTCATGGAATGCAGTCTGACCCATCACATTAGCTCAGATTGAAAGCTATGGTGCAGAGGGCTGAGGGTTGTCTCGAGCTATGGTGATGGCCCTGGCTCATGTGCTGCTAACTGGAGATCACTTCTAACCCATCCTGTCACTGCTGGGAGGGCATGAAGGCAGCCTCCAGTGCTCTCTTGGGCTTAATTCAGGAAAGGTGGAAGGTGACAATCTTTCCTTCCTTCTGGTTAGCCTGGTGTCCCTGAGAACACATCCCTGGAATAAAAATAGGAGGTCAGCCCCTACCAGCCCAGGGCCACTAGAGCTGCCAGGGAACGCCTGTCTGCATTTCTTCCCTGCCACTTCTAACTTGTTGTCACCTCTCCATTCAGTGACTCACAGCTGCAGTCCTCATTTAAGATTTAGCTCCTTTGACTTGGTGCCTTCTGCCTGCCTGCCTGCCCAGCATCCTGGAAGAAGAGCCCACAACTCCACCCATTAAATGCAGCAGATTAGTCCCATAAAGACACAGAGGAGTGAGATGGGGATTGCTAACCAACATCCTACCCGTTTTTTGGCATCTTTCTTATGAAATCTTTTCTAGCTTACTCATTTGTCCCTCAGCTTGTTCCATAGGATTTGAGAGATGATCCTTCCTGCCAGAGTGCCTTCATGTTGATATTCATGAAAGGAGCACATGTGGGGTAATAGCCAACCCTTTCTGGGGTTCCTTTCTCTAAACACCAGCCTTGTTATATTCTTTACAGAGTGAGTTTTGCCAAAGACATGCATCAGAATCTCAGATGATTCTGCCATGTGCTTCTTATGGAGAATCACTACTCTGTAAGAAGAATTAAAAGAGATTTACCTTCTGTCTCTCCTCAAACCACCCCTCTGCCCCCACATACACACACTCACACACCTGTGGGCACACCCTGGAAGATTCTATAAGGGAGAGCTGAGAAACAGGCAGTGAGATGTCCTGTGTCAGAAAGTGCCCAGGTCCACTGGACCCACAGGTTTTGGCTTAGGAAAAGACTGAGTCCCAAGTGGACAGGGTTTACCCAGGAGTCCCACCAAGCCAGGAGATTGGCACATATGGAGAGGGGGAGTCTGCCAACCCAGCCACAGAGCTGCCTCAGAATTGGGCCTGGTGGAGGTGGCTGGAATGTGAGGGGACCTAGGGATTATGTGGAGTAGTTCTTCTGGGCAGATTTGAGTATTCCCAGCAAGCCAGCAGCATGACCAGTTACGTATTTGAAAGATCACCCTGACAGGTTTAGAGGAAGGTAAGGCTGAGAGGGCAGGGAAGACAGAAGAGGTTTCTGCTGCAGCCAGGTGAGAAATGACGAGGGTCAGAGCTAACCGGGACCCTTGCTGGTGGGCTGCATGCAGAAGAGGGGACATGTTGGAAAGACTTGGACTGTATTGCCCAGTTTGGTGACTGACCAATTTAGGGGGTGCAGGTGGGAGGCTGGGGGCAGCCAGGCATCCTTGTCAGTGCCTGTTTTTATTGTCCTGGAGAGCAGTCTTCGAATGATCCCCCTAATCTTGTTCATACTATATTAATTTGCCCTGAATTGTAACCCTGGAAGGGACTTTCATGTTTAGCCCCCTTATTTCACAATTAAACTGAGACTTGTTTGAGGACACATAACCTATGAGAAGCAAAACAGGCTCCGGCATCTCAGCCTCCTCTTTGCAGCATATGTACCAGTCATATTAGATGTTACAGCACAGCAAACCCTAATAATTTTGTTCATAGCTGGTAATTTGGGGTGGGGTGGGGGGTAAAAACTCTTACTTTTTACCTTGAAACTCATAAAAATGAAAATAAAATTTTAGAAGTAAACTGGCTCATGAAATGACTACAGATGGTGATTGGATGTTGTCTTATTCAATCTAGATTGTCACCTAGATGATGAGTACTTGGAATTAAAAAATATTTGCTTCATGCTGTAGAGTATTGGGTGCCTGTACAGCTGTGCCTGGCATATATTGGGTATTCAGAAAATATTTGTTGTGGAAAACAAATATTTTCATTTGTTGTGAAATGAATTGTGTAAAGGAAGGCCTTTTTTCTTGTACCTTATTTAGAATGATTCTTCTGAAAGCTTTTGTGACTCATTCATATCCAGTTGCTCATGCAGCTCTAATGCTGGTTAGAAACAGGGATAAAATGAACATAACTCGGCTGTTCGTGGTCTTTGAGGGTTCTATTTCGGGGATGTTATGTTAGTTTTTTGTGTCTTGAAACTGCCTTTTATGCACAAAACCAAAGTAGAATAAATGTATACCACAAAGTATAAGGTATGCAGGATTTGGTGCATTGTGTTTTCTGCTTCTGGTGTTATTGCTTTCAGGTTTTTAATTTAGCTTGAATCCTTTTTGAAGGAGCTATGTAGCATTGAGAAGGTAGGAAGCCAGAGGTGTGACTTCCGTGGATGTAACAGGGTGTCTTGTGTGAGGGAGACGCAACTTGGCACTGGTCAGTAGTGGTGGGTTCAGGGGCAGGAACAGAGAGCAAGAAGACGCGGGCTGTAGATGGGAAGGTGAGCCATGTGGGGAGAACACCACATTGGGCACAGTCTGTACGTGCCTCGCTTGCATCCGGTGAACAGAGGCACTGATGGTGTGTGGCTCTAGATCAGGGGTCAGTGGGCTTTTTCTGTCAAGGGCCAGACAGTAAATATTTTAGGCTTTGTGGGCCATAACGTCTGTGTCCCAACAAAAGCAAGCATAGACAACAGCTAAACAAACGAGCATGGCTGTGTTCCAGCAGAACTTTTCACAAACAACAGGCCGATTTCGGATTTCAGCCGGTGGGCCACAGTTTGCTGGCGTCTGCTCTAGTTAAAGACATGAGTGGTTTAGATCTTGACTCTGCCATTACTCACTGTTTCCTTGTCAACTTAGCCAGTTTCTTGAAGCTCTTTTTGTCCTCTTCTATTAAATGGGAATAGTCCCTAGGGCTGGCATGAGATTATATGAAATATGTAAAATGCTGCTCAGAAAATAGTTGCTACTGTAATTTTTGTGAGGTGTCATCCTCAAAGTTGCATTTAAATTGTAATTTATTCATTGCCTCACATGTTTAGTATAGTAGGCAAATATATAACATATGTGACTTAGAAGAGGACTAAACACCATACCAGCCACCTGAGGAATGCAGTGGAGATGGACGTTAATTTCTAAATGTAGTTAGACTAAATGTAGTTTTGTTTCTCTGCATTGCCTGTGGCCTCGTCCTCAGCCGCGTGGTTATGGTGCTCTGGCTACAGCCATAGGAGGTGATCAGAGCCTGGAGAGACAGAGCCGGGCCTTGAGGAGACACCGGCCGGCAGGGGAGCACATCACTTCCACTCCCAGCTCACTGGGGAGAACTTGGCGTGTGTGGTCACAGCTAACTGAATGGGGGGCAGGCATCCAGAGCCAGGCCCAGTCTTACCACGGAGGATGGGAGGACAGATTCTTGGACCTCAGGTCTGTGCCACATGACCCAAAGAAATCGTTACATCCTGTAGTGAATCCAGAGCAGCAGTTCCTCTCTTCGGGGGATTGGATTTTTGTTTCTCAGTTGCAAGTGTAAGGCATCTGGATATCACTTTTGGAAATCATGGCAGTGTACCAAGGTCAGATGTTTAAGAAATACAATAGCACAATGCCATTTAATTTACTTTAAAAAGTTAAAAAGCTCCTAATATGAAATCCAAATAGGAAATAGGTTTCTATCAAGCATTTCCCATTGGCAAGAATCATTGCCTATTAGGAACTGATCATCAGTATATTGTAGTTCTGTTACTGAACCAAACTTGGGTCCATGAGTGGCAAACCCAATCTACTGACACCAGGTTGTGATGAAGAAAAGCGCAGCATTTATTTTCAGGGTGCCAAGCAAGGAGAACAGGCAGCTCATACTCAAAAGACCCGAACTCCACGATGGCTTACAGGGAAGGGCTTTTAAAGGCAGCATTTGGAGTGGGAGGTGCAGGGGGCATGAATTTCTTCTGATGGGTTGGTGGTGAGGTAACAGGGTGGTGTTTCAGGAATCTTAATCATGAACCCTCTGGTTCCAACCAGTCTGGGGTCTAGTGCTTTTGTGGTAAGGTGTAGTCACCATCGTCCACCTGGGTTGGCGGGGGGTGAGGGTGGGGTCTTAGTTTCTGCAGAACAACTCAAAGATTTGCATCAGATTGTTCTGTATATCCCTTGAGGACTCTGTGTTATCACTAACTATTGTTTAAGCTATCATTACTTTTCTTGCTTGACTGCTTTTCCTTTGTTTTCTGCAGTCTCTCACTTTCCTAACTAGTTACTGTTTGAGTCTGCTCTCTGTAACTCAGGGAAGGCCTTAGGAGACTAAAGACTTTTTTCTACAAACAAGAAACAGGGGACATGGAGGGGCTTTTATACCAGGGAGGGCTTGGCAGAGTCCTGCTTGGTTTCAGTACCCCCTTTTCTTTGATACTTCTCAGTCCTGAGAGGAACAGGGGAGGGACAGGAAATGGAATACAGTTTCGGATAGAAAGGTTAATCATAAACTTGGTATAGGGGAACTAGGTTCTAGGGGGACTTGGTTTCATTTGTAGTTTTGGTTTTATGTTTCCTGTATTGTATGATCTACTTAAAATTTAACTTTATATAAATGCCATAATTTAAGGTGTCCTTAGATACTTCACCCAAATTTTTCTGTAATGGAAAAACATTCTGACTGTAATGGTAGGATATAATATAAAGACTTAGGAATATTCTCAAAACATAGTATGAAACTAGCAAATCAGTCCAGATGAGAAAGTTTCCCTTAGGGTGTTTCCTTTTAAATTTATATTATGTGGCTTTTAACTTTACTCCTACCATAGCAGTGAGACTGGGAATGAATGCATTTGTGATTAAACTTGCATTTGGGGAGCATGGAAATGCTTTATTATTATTATCAAAGCTTAATCTGATGTTTAAAGAAAGAATATAATTAATGGGCTTGCAGTCAAATTTATCAATAATTTGAGGGAAAATAAATTGAATTAACACCACCTTTGGGGAGAAATAAAGCAAAGTCTGTGATTCTTAAGTATTTGCATAGATATATTGTACTTATGAGTAAGGTAAGACAAAGACTAAAGTAATTAAAACTAAATATGCATTGCTCCTTTGTATTCTAGAAATATGCCTGTAGTTCATTGTGAATTGCTAGGCTCACATACACTCAGTGTAACATTTTAGCACTTTAGACTAATGCATTTGAAAAGAAACCAGAGTATTCACATTTAAATTATGGCTTTTACTGCTCACATTGGCTAATTGTTCTATAGTTTACAGTCATAGTCATGGATCTCAGCATGTAATACTACTTGGTAACATTTTGGTATTGTGGCTTTTCTCAGTTATTTTGATATTAGTTGGACTCTAAGATAGTAACATTGGTTATTGCTGGGTAGTAAGAATAGAGCTCATGTTTCTTTTTACCTCTCTGAGTTTTCTTGGTTTCTGCCAGGGAACATGGGTTTTGTATAATAAACCTCTCCTCTCTCCTTTTTTTCTTTTTTTCTTTTTTTTTTTGCAATGACACAATACCATCTGACACTTGGACTTAACATTAGAATGGGACTCAAGAAAGTGCCTGGCCAAGAGACTGGGAAAGAGGTTTTCATTTCTTCTAGTAAAACTCATATTTATGAGTTTTATGGGTATTACATTGTTTAATTAGAGTATGCTTATTTTACATATACATCTACTTTGTATATTTATATATAATTTGCGTTGACTAACTTGGGTCAAGATAATATGTAACTTGAATTTGATTCTAAATCTATATGAAATTCTCTTCTCTTGGTACTCCCCCCTCCCCCCCACACACCCCCGCCTCAAAGTTTTTTTATGAAAGAAATTTGTACTTCTAGCCTTTGGTTGACATATGACTTATTCCTTTACTTTTAGCCTTTAAGCTTTCTCACTTCTATGAAATTTTTGCTCTTCTTGTAGCTTATAATTTTAGTATCTCTTTCTTTAGTTAAAGTCCTGATAGCTTGATTTTATTTAGCAGTCAGCGTTGTTAACTATTTCAGGAAAATAAGACGGTCAAAAGTAGAATTTTTACACAGGTATGGTGTACTTATATATGCACTGTATAGTTTACCAAGTATAATTTGGTTTCATTACTGAAGCCGAATTCGGCCTCTGTACCCGACACCAAATTAAATCTCGGAGACAGAGTTTTGGGTGAAGTAGGAAAGAATAGCTTTATTGCTTTGCCAGGCAAAAGGGGCCAGCAGGCTTATTTATGCCCTCAAAACTGTGTGTCTCCCCGCCTCCCACCCACACCCCACCCCCACCTTGGAGTGGGTAGTGAGAAGTTTTATAGTAATGGTTCAAAGAGGGCATGATCAGTTCAGGGACATCCTTCTGATTGGCTGGTGGTGAGGTAAGTGGGAGTCAGCATCATTGACCTTCTGATTCCCACCGTCTGAGGTCTGCATGCTTGTGGGCAGCATACCATGGTTAACCGTTAACATCTCCCATCTGGTGGGGGTTTCAGTGTCTGCAAAACAGCTCAAAGATATTGTTGTGTGTATCCCTTGATGGGGAACCAGGACCTTGCCCCAAGGTTGCACTATTGCTTTTCTTGCCTGTTTGTTTCTCCCTTGTCTTACATCCCCTCCCTTCCCTAATTAACAACTGCTTGAATCTGCCTGTTGGAACTCAGGGCAGGTCATGGAGGCTGAGTGAAGCCTATTTCCTGTAATTAAAGAAATGGGGAACACAGAAAGGTTTTGGTGCCCAGGAGCCCCCGCTGCTCGGTATCATTACCTCATACGTGAATAAAGATATTCATATGTGTGTATTAGAACGAATATATTTCAAATGTCAGCGGAGTAGGATAAGTGGTTTTCTGTATTTTGTAATGGATGTATATTACTTTATAATAATTAAAAAAGGTTTAAAAATAGTCAGTAATCATAAGTGAGTTAAGTATTTCTACAAGATGGCATTTTAAGAATCACCTGGCTTACAGTGCAGGTTTTTGAAATGCTGAGTAAGACTACGTTTCATTCATGAAATCTCCCTTTATTTCATTGTAGTCGGTCTTTAATAAGACACACATTGTGGAATCTGTTCAAAACTTTGGGCAAAGAAGTAGATGATGTATTTTTTTGGCCTCTTTTCAGAAGTATACTCTTGAAATTGAATTTTGACTCTTGACCCCAGTGGTTATCCTCCCAGCCCTCGCTTCATGGCTCTCACTGTCTCCCCTTTCCCTCAACCAAACACATGCACACACGCTGTCGGAGGTTGTGATGTAATTTAGAAATAGAGGCAAGATTAGAAAGTGGGGTGTGCAGGGACTTGGAGACCATATATGTGCAGTGGTTCTATTGTAGGAGCAGAAAGTTCTGGGTGTGATTAAATACTAATGCATTTGGTGTTTAGAAGCAGTTCTCCCATTCTTTTTCTAGTGCTTGATTATTAGTTATATTTAAAGATGCAGAATATTAATTAGGGAACAGGGACAGGAGGGCAAAATTGATGGCTAGAGAGTTGCATTGGCCGCAGAATTCAGAGGAAAATTAATGTAGAAGTTATCATTAAAATGCAGTCATTAAAACATACCATTTTGAAATACTTTAAAGTGTTACCTAGCCTGCTTAAGTGTTTCTCAGCTGAGGTCCCCATGTAAAATGTGTTGGTGCATGAACAGGCTAAGAAACAGGAGGGTAGGCCCTTTTAACTAGTGGAGATAACTACCAGGAATGAACTTTTTCATTCTGTTGCCTTTCAGTTTAGAGTACTCGAGGCCCATGTGTAAATAAATGTTAGTGATAAAATAGAAGTTACCCATTCTTATTTTTAGGATCAGTTTTCTTTTCACATTTCTAATTTAAAGATTACTTAACTACTATTACTAGTAATGGCTTTCTGCCCAAGACTCAGTCACTCCATCCAGAGGACACTGAGGGAAAGTTGCTCAATACTTTTGAGGCACTTCTACTTTAAGACAACTGGGCTGGCCCTTGGATCCCACTTGGTTCTGGTGTTGGGCCAGGGCTGGCGGTTGTGGCTGCCTGTATGCAACTGTGAGGAAGAAAGAAGTGGGTGGAGAGGGAGGTGTGAGGATCTGTGCTGGGTTCAAGTGGCACTGTCCCTAGAGTGGCCCTTCCTCTCCCAGCCCCACCCCATTGTTGAGACTCAGTGCCCCCACCTGCTCACCAGTGAGAATGATCCCACTGTGCTCCCCATCGCCAAGAGGGCGATGGTTCCGATTCCCGCAGTGTAGGAGATTGGTGCTGGCCCCACATCTTCTTCCTCGGTGCCAGGAATGTTTGTGTTGTGCACACATTAAAAAGGGGCTTCTCTACTTCTTATACTGTGTCTGACCAAAATTTGGTCCCACGGCTTATACATATATACACTTATTCAGAAAGTTTGGGGAAGTCATTTCCAGTTTTTAAACCTTTCATATTGATTATGCTGTTAAAATTCTCTCTCTCCCTACACAGAAACACACACACACACACACTCCATTATCTAACCCCAGCTCATCATTGGCCCCAATGCACCGTGAACAAGCCTCGCCATGAGCTGGCCTGGAGGGACTGTAGTAGGATGTGTGGGCTGGAAGGAGGATGGCCGCTTTGGCCATGGTGCTCAGGGGGCCCAGCCTCAGGCCTGCTCCTGGCACAGAGTAGGTGAGTGGATTCGCAGAAGAGATGACAGACAGTTCTTGGGAGTATAGCATCTTCTCTAGTCTGACGTGTGGTGCCCTCCGGAACACTTCCCTCCCCAATTGCTTCTGTCAGGTCTTGGCTCAGATTTCCCCCTTCCCTTCCTGAGTCTGCGAAGCTCCCCTCTCTCCGGTCTCCCTGCTTTCTGTTTCTCTGTCTCCTGTTTCACCTGGTCTTTGTAAACTGCCTGTCCTGGCCCTGGAGGGTGAGCTCCCTGAGAGCAGGGGCCGCCCCGCCCTGGGAGCCCGGGGCAGCTGCTGATCACCAGCTCCAGCCCCTGGTGTGTGAGATGTGCAGAGCAGCAGGACCTGTCATAGCCTTCCATGAGTGAGCCCATGCTGAGTGCTCCGCAGAGCCTCCCAGAGATGCCGCTTATTAATGCTTACCTTCCATTAGGGACTGCGGGTAAATAAGCCTTTGTTATAAAGTCCAGTGCCTCTGAAGAGCTTTTCAAAGGAAAAGCCCTGTGTTCTCACATGTAACTAACAGAGGGTTCTGTTGGATGGTTGTATGAGGGAGGTAGATTGTTCTGGAAGTGTAGGATGATGCTGGGGGGTTTTAATTTATTTTATTGAAGTATAGTTGATTTACAATGTTGTGTTAGTTTTTGGTGTACAGCAAAGAGATTCAGTTATTTATATATGTGTGTATATATTCTTTTTCATCTTTATTTTCCATTATAGGTTATTACAAGATATTAAATGTAGTTTCCTGGGCTTACACAGTAGGTCCTTGTTGTTTATTTTATATATAATAGTTTGTATCTGTTAATCCCAAACTCCTAATTTATCCATCCCCCCACCACCACTTTCCCCTTTGGTAGCCATAAGTTTGTTCTCTGTCTGTGAGTCTGTTTCTGTTTTGTAAATAAGTTCATTTGTATCATATTTTAGATCACACATATAAGTGATATCATATATTTGTCTTTCTCGGACTTCACTTAGTATGATAATCTCTAGGTCCATCCATGTTGCTCCAAATGACATTATTTTATTCTTTTTGGTGGCTGAGTAATACTCCACTGTGTGTTTTTATGTGTGTGTGTGTGTGTGTGTGTATACACACACCACATCTTTATCCGCTCCTCTGTTGATGGACATTTAGGTTGCTTCCGTGTCCTGGCTATTGTAAATAGTGCTGCTGTGAACATTAGGGTGCATGTATCTTTTCAAATTAGAGTATTCTCCAGATATATGCTCAGGAGTGGGATTGCTGGATCATATGGTAACTCTATTTTTAGTTTTTTAAGGAACCTCCATACTATTCTACATAGTGGCTGCACCAATTTACATTCCCACCAACAGTGTAGAAGGGTTCCCTTTTCTCCACACCCTCTCCAGCATTTATCTGACTGGTGTGAGGTGATACCTCATTGTAGTTTTGATTTGCATTTCTCTGATAATTAGGGACATTGAGCAGATCATGCTCTGCTTAGTGTACGGAAACTCTCAGTTATTAGCATTTTATCCTTTGGGTAAATGTTTCTTAAGGGAATCTGTTATGTGCCAGGCTCAGCGACATGCTGGGGCACAGAAATAACAGTTGAGGCCTGCCTTCAAGGGACTTCAGTGGAATAAATAGGGATAGTTAGTGTAATTTGTGAGAATTCTAACTGATCCTCTTTTAAGGATGCTTTTCTTTTCCTCTGGCATTTTGCTGATGACACAGATTATCCATATTTTAAAGTCCTGTCCTCTCAGCTCTTGTTGCCATATCTGTTGGGAGTTGGGGAGGGAATGGAGGTCAACAGGGTGCCAGTGTCTTGCCTTTGACTGGGGTCTGCCTGCTTTCCACAGGCTGTCTGGGGTCTGTGAGGGGAGGTGAGGCAGGCAGGTGTGGTTTTCTTTTCTAAGGGTTAGCCCCCCTGTTGAAGAGCCTGGTCCTGCTCTTTCCTTGTTATGTTTAAATATTGTCTGGAGCCACTTATTGTTCAGTGATCAATCTTTCTGTCCTCATCTGTAAAATGGGAGAAATAATCCTGTTCATTTATTCATCAAGTATTGATTGGGCAATGACTTATGAATAAAAATAGGATTTTCCCCTCAGGGGTTGTGCGTTGTGAAGAATGTGTGCATTTGTGGAGAGAATCAGAGGGAGAAAAGCTTGGCTTCTCACTCAAAAAATAGTTCTCCTTCTGTAAAGTCTTTTTAGTTTAAATTACTGTCTTCAAGAACAAAAGATTGTACTCATTGTGTATAGTTAATCACTTGCATTTTATTTTCACCTACCTCTTTCCACAAAGGATCTGAAGTTTAGAGTATTTTACATATTTATCTAAAGGTTTTGTTTTGCCTAGAGCAGTGAGTGTTGGATGAATGAAGGAAAGAATGAAAGACTTGATTATAAATAACAAGCCAGAGAAAAAGATTTACTGTTTTCCTAGAATCTAATTAACATAAATATTTCGAAGATTTTTTCCTAATGGGTGGCCTGTGTGTTTTTTTTTTAATTAATAAACTCTGTTTTTTTGTAGTTTCAGGTTCAAAGCAAAATGTGCAGAGTTCCTATATACCCCAGCCCTCCCCCCCAGCCACCCGCCACACAAAACCACCCCCACTACCAACATCCCTCACAAAGTGGTATATTTATTACAATCTATGAACCTACATTGACACATTGTAATTACCCAAAGTCCATAGTTCACATTAGGGTTCCCTCTTGGGAACATTCCCTGGGTTTTGACAAGTGCGTAATGTCATGTATCTACCATTGTAGTATCATTCAGAGTAGTTTCACTGCCCTAAAATCCTCTGTGCTTCACCTGTTCATCCTTCTCTCCTACCCCTAGCAACCACTGATCTTTTTATTGTCTCCATAGTTTTGCCTTTCCCAGAATGTGATATAGTTGGGATTATATAGTATGTAGCTTTTTCAGGTTGGCTTCTTTCACTTAATAATATACATTTAAAGTTCCTCCATGTTTTTTCATGGCTTGATAGCTCATTTCTTTTTTTTCTAAAAATATTTATGCATGTATGTATGTATGGCTCTGTCAGGTCTTAGTGCATCATGAAGGCTTCACTCTAGTTGTGGTGTGTAGGCTCCAGCACATCGGGTCTCTAGTTGTGGCGCACAGGCTCAGTAGTTGTGGCGCACGGGCTTAGTTGCCCTGTGGCATGTGGGATCTTAGTTCCCCCACCAGGGATCAAACCCACGTCCCCTGCATTGGAAGGTGGATTCTTAATCACTGGACCACCAGGGAAGTCCCGCTCATTTCTTTTTAGTTCTGAACAATATTCCATTTTCTGGATGTACCACAGTCTATCCATTCACCTACTGATTCCAAGTTTTGGCAGTTATGAATAAAACTGTTATAATCATTCATGTGCAGGTTTTTGTGTAGACACAAGTTTTCAGTTCAGTTTGGTAAATACCAAGAAGTGCAATTGTTAGATCTTACAGTAAGAATGTATTTAATTTTGTAAGAAATTGCCAGAATATCTTCCAAAGTGGCTGTACCATTTTGCATTACTACCAGCAACAAATGAGAATTCCTATTACTCTACATCCTCACCAGTGATTGGTGTTTTCAGTATTTTGTATTTTGGACATTTTAATATGTGTGTAGTGGTATCTCATTGTTTTAATTTGCATTTCTCTAATGGCATAAAATGTTGGATGTCTTTTCATGTGCTTTTGCCACCTGTATTTCTTCTTTGGTGAGGTATATAAGGTCTTTGCCCTTTTTTAAATCAGGTTGTTCATTTTCTTATAGTTGAGTTTTAATAGACCTTTATTAAATGTGTCTTTTAGAGATATCTTCTCCCTCTCTGTGGTTTATCTTCTCATTTTCTTGACATTGTCTTTCATAGAGTAGAAGTTTTTAATTTTAATGTAGTTCAGCTTATCAGTTATCTCTTTCATGGATTGTGCCTTTGGTGTTATACCTAAAAAGGTGTCTCCATACCCAAGGTCGTCTGGGTTTTCTCTTATTATTTTCCAGAAGTTTTATAGTGTGTGTTTTACATTTAGGTCTGTGATCTACTTGGAGTTAATTTTTATGAAGAGTTTAAAGTCTGTGTCCAGGTTGATATTTTTTGCATGTGGATGTCCAGCTGTTCCAGCACCGTTTTTTGAAAAGACTTATCTTTGCTCCATTTTATTGTCTTTTTACTCCTTTGTTGGTTGCCTGTGTTTTGAAAATGTTTATTTGTATCACTTCTCTAGAAATTTGACACTGTGGGATTTAAAGCTTTAATAGCCTTTCTCTCTCCCACAGAAACACTCCCTTTCCTTCTCATTCTTCTCTTCAGCAAAGTTTTCTTATGATCTTTTGTGAAAGAAAACTTCAAGAACTCAAGGCTTTGTGTGATCGTTGTGTAGTGAGAATCCCTTCTTAGATTTACACAGGTTGCCTTAACCCCACAGAGTTCATTAAGCCTGGACATCCCAAACCCGCTGTTTATCCCCCACCCCCACTGTAGATTCCTCAGCACTGTGTACCTGGCTGAAATACTGACTTTAATGTGTGAAACAAAGCTGTGATACACACCATTGGGTTCTAAAGTGGTAGCTGCGCTTTACAAGACTTGAGTGCAGGGTAGTTGAGCTGTGCTCTTCTCCCCATCCCCCAGTTTGCTTGCTGCCTTCTCCTGGTGGCCTTGTCTTGTGACAGCAACTCCCGTCACTGATTAGGCTTTCATCATTTAAAGGCTGCTTGAATCTTTAGGAGGGTTTCAGTAAGATATTACTTGATAAATATGGTAAGTTAAAATGGTGCAAAATGTCTTTAGATAGAGTGAGATTCCATAACAAATCAGGAAGAGATTTTTTAAAAATCCTAGAAGGAAATGAACTTGTAGGCCATATTTGACCCACAGACTTATTTTGTGTTTCTCTCTCTGTCTTTTTCTAGTTTAAACTGGTTGCTGACTTTTTTTTTTTTAATATATTGCAGGTTCTTATTAGTCATCAGTTTTATACAGATCATTGTATACATGTCAATCCCAACAGCCCAATTCAGCACACCACCATCCCCACCCCACCATGGCTTTTCCCCCTTGGTGTCCGTACGTTTATTCTCTACATCTGTGTCTCAACTTCTACCCTGCAAACCAGTTCATCTGTACCATTTTTCTAGGTTCCACATACATGCATTAATATACGATATTTGTTTTTCTCTTTCTGACTTACTTCACTCTGTATGACAGTCTCTAGATCCATCCGCATCTCAACAAATGACTCAATTTCGTTCCTTTTTATGGCTGAGTAATATTCCATTGTATATATGTACCACAACTTCTTTATCCATTTGTCTGTCGATGGGAATTTAGGTTACTTCCATGACCTGGCTATTGTAAATAGTGATGCAGTGAACATTGGGGTGCATGTGTCTTTTTAAATTATGGTTTTCTCTGGGTATATGCCCAGTAGTGAGATTGCTGGATCATATGGTAGTTCTAGTTTTAGTTTTTAAGGAACCTCCATACTGTTCTCCATAGTGGCTGTATCAATTTACATTCCCACCAACACTGCAAGAGAGTTCCCTTTTCTCCACACCCTCTCCAGCATTTGTTGTTTGTAGATTTTCTGATGATGCCCATTCTAGCTGGTGTGAGGTGATACCTCATTGTAGTTTTGATTTGCATTTCTCTAATAATTAGTGATGTTCAGCAGCTTTTCATGTGCTTCTTGGCCATCTATATGTCTTCTTTGGAGAAATGTCTATTTAGGTCTTCTGCCCATTTTTGGATTGGGTTGTTTGTTTTTTTTAATATTGAGCTGCATGAGCTGCATGAGTTTATATATTTTGGAGATTAATCCTTTGTCCGAAGATTCATTGACAAATATTTTCTCCCATTCTGAGGGTTGTCTTTTCGTCTTGTTTATGGTTTCCTTTGCTGTGAAAAAGCTTTTAAGTTTCATTAGGTCCCATTTGTTTATTTTTGTTTTTATTTCCATTACTCTAGGAGGTGGATCAAAAAATATCTTGCTGTGATTTATGTCAAAGAGTGTTCTTCCTGTGTTTTCCTCTAAGAGTTTTATAGTGTCCAGTCTTACATTTAGGTCTCGAATCCATTTTGAGATTATTTTTGTGTATGGTGTTAGGGAGTGTTCTAATTTCATTCTTTTTCATGTAGCTGTCCAGTTTTCCCAGCACCACTTATTGAAGAGACTGTCTTTTCTCCATTGTATGTCTTTGCCTCCTTTGTCATAGATTAGTTGACCATAGGTGCGTGGGTTTATCTTTGGGCTTTCAATCTTGTTCCACTGATTTATGTTTCTGTTTTTGTGCCGGTACTATATTGTCTTGATTACTGTAGCTTTGTAGTAGTATAGTCTGAAGTCAGGGAGCCTGATTCCTCCAGCTCCGTTTTTTTCCCTCAAGACTGCTTTGGCTATTCGGGGTCTTTTGTGTCTCCATACAAATTTTAAGATGATTTGATCTAGTTCTGTAAAAAATGCCATTGGTAATTTGATAGGGATTGCATTGAATCTGTAGATTGCTTTGGGTAGTATAGTCATTTTTACAATATTGATTCTTCCAATACAAGAACACGGTATATCTCTCCAGCTGTTGGTATCATCTTTAATTTCTTTCATCAGTGTCTTATAGTTTTCTGCATACAGGTCTTTTGTCTCCCTAGGTAGGTTTATTCCTAGATATTGTATTCTTTTTGTTGCAATGGTAAGTGGGAGTGTTTCCCTAGTTTCTCTTTCAGATTTTTCATCATTAGTGTATAGAAATGCAAGAGATTTCTGTGCATTTATTTTGTATCCTGCAACTTTACCAAATTCATTGATTAGCTCTAGTAGTTTTCTGGTGGCATTTTTAGGATTCTCTATGTATAGTATAATGTCATCTGCAAACAGTGACAGTTTTACTTCTTCTTTTCCAATTTGTATTCCTTTTATTTCTTCTCTGATTGCCGTGGCTAGGACTGCCAAAACTATGTTGAATAATAGGGGTGAGAGTGGACATCCTTGTCTCATTCCTGATCTTAGAGGAAATGCTTTCAGTTTCTCACCATTGAGAATGATGTTTGCTGTGGATTTGTCATATATGGCCTTTATTATGTTGAGGTAGGTTCCGTCTATGCCCACTTTCTGGAGAGTTTTTATCATAAATGGGTATTGAATTTTGTCAGAAGCTTTTTCTGCATCTATTGAGATGATCATATGGTTTTTATTCTTCAGTTTGTTAATATGGTGTATCACATTGATTGATTTGCGTATATTGAAGAATCCTTGCATCCCTGGGATAAATCCCACTTGATCGTGATGTATGATCCTATTAATGTGTTGTTGGATTCTGTTTGCTAGTATTTTGTTGAGGATTTTTGCATCTATATTCATCAGTGATATTGGTCTGTAATTTTCTTTTTTTATAGTATCTTTGTCTGGTTTTGGTATCAGGGTGATGGTAGCCTCATAGAATGAGTTTGGGAGTGTTCCTTCCTCTGCAATCATTTGGAAGAGTTTGAGAAGGATGGGTGTTAGCTCTTCTCTAAATGTTTGATAGAATTCACCTGTGAAGCCATCTGGTCCTGCAGTTTTGTTTGTTGGAAGATTTTTAATCACAGTTTCAATTTCGTGTTTTCATTGTCATTGGTCTCTAGGGTTTTTTTAATTTCCTCTTTGATTTCTTCAGTGATCTCTTGGTTATTTAGTGACGTATTGTTTAGCCTCCATGTGTTTGTGTTTTTTACGGTTTTTTCCCTGTAATTCATTTCTAATCTCATAGTGTTGTGGTCAGAAAAGATGCTTGATATGATTTCAGTTTTCTTACATTTACTGAGGTGATTTGTGACCCAAGATGTGATCTATCCTGGAGAATGTTCCGTGCGCCCTTGAGAAGAAAGTGTAATCTGCTGTTTTTGGATGGAATGTCCTATAAATATCAATTAAATCTATCTGCTCTATTGTGTCATTTAAAGCTTCTGTTTCCTTATTTATTTTCATTTTGGATGATCTGTCCATTGGTGTAAGTGAGGTGTTAAAAGTCCCCCACTATTATTGTGTTACTGTCGATTTCCTCTTTTATAGCTGTTAGCAGTTGCCTTATGTATTGAGGTGCTCCTATGTTGGGTGCATATATATTTATAATGGTTATATCTTCTTCTTGGATTGATCCCTTGATCATTATGTAGTGTCCTTCCTTGTCTCTTGTAACATTCTTTATTTTAAAGTCTATTTTATCTGATATGAGTATAGCTACTCCAGCTTTCTTTTGGTTTCCATTTGCATGGAATATCTTTTTCCATCCCCTCACTTTCAGTCTGTATGTGTCCCCAGGTCTGAAGTGGCTCTCTTGTAGACAGCATATATATGGGTCTTGTTTTTGTATCCATTCAGCAAGCCTGTGTCTTCTGTTTGGAGCATTTAATCCATTCACGTTTAAGGTAATTATCGATATGTATGTTCCTATTACCATTTTCTGAATTGTTTTGGGTTTGTTTTTGTAGGTCCTTTTGTGTTTCCCACTTAGAGAAGTTCCTTTAGCATTTGTTGTAGAGTTGGTGTGGTGGTGCTGAATTCTCTTAGCTTTTGCTTGTCTGTAAAGCTTTTGATTTCTCCATCAAATCTGAATGAGATCCTTGCCAGGTAGAGTAATCTTGGTTGTAGGTTCTTCCCTTTCATCACTTTAAGTATATCATGCCACTCCCTTCTGGCTTGTAGAGTTTCTGCTGAGAAATCAGCTGTTAATGTTATGGGAGTTCCCTTGTATGTTATTTGTCGTTTTTCCCTTGCTGCTTTCAATAATTTTTCTTTGTCTTTAATTTTTGCCAATTTGATTACTATGTGTTTTGGCGTGTTTCTCCTTGGGTTTATCCTGTATGGGACTCGCTGCGCTTCCTGGACTTGGGTGGCTATTTCCTTTCCCATGTTAGGGAAATTTTCAGCTATAATCTCTTCAAATATTTTCTCTGGTCCTTTCTCTCTTCTCCTTCTGGGACCCCTATAATGCGAATGTTGTTGCGTTTAATGTTGTCCCAGAAGTCTCTTAGGCTGTCTTCATTTCTTTTCATTCTTTTTTCTTTATTCTGTTCCACAGCAGTGAATTCCACCATTCTGTCTTCCAGGTGACTTATCTGTTCTTCCGCCTCAGTTATTCTGCTATTGATTCCTTCTAGTGTAGTTTTCATTTCAGTTATTGTATTGTTCATCTCTGTTTGTTTGTCCTTTAATTCTTCTAGGTCTTTGTTAAACATTTCTTGCATCTTCTCGATCTTTGCCTCCATTGTTTTTCCAAGGTCCTGGATCATCTTCACTATCATTATTCTGAATTCTTTTTCTGGCAGGTTACCTATCTCCACTTCATTTAGTTGTTTTTCTGGGGTTTTTTCTTGTTCCTCATCTGGTATATAGCCCTCTGCCTTTTCATCTTGTCTATCTTTCTGTGAATGTGGTTTTTGTTCCACAGGCTGCAGGATTGTAGTTATTCTTGCTTCTGCTGTCTGCCCTCTGGTGGATGAGGCTATCTAACAGGCTTGATGGGAGGGACTGGTGGTGTGTAGAGCTCTGGTTGCTGACTTTTAAAAGTTAGGAGGCTCTACACAAAATAGCCAGATTTCTAGCTTCTCTTTAAAAATCGGACCTCACTGGGCTGTATTCCTGTATGTCCTGCTCTCC
The DNA here is from genome assembly GCF_949752795.1 of Hyperoodon ampullatus. Lineage (NCBI taxonomy): Eukaryota > Metazoa > Chordata > Mammalia > Artiodactyla > Ziphiidae > Hyperoodon > Hyperoodon ampullatus. The sequence goes on from NC_136916.1 coordinate 72,778,300, forward strand.
TGACTCCCCAACCTGGTACACTTCTCTCATGTTGCCCCTGTGTGTCTTTAGTTTTATTTTTATTTTGGTTTTCTGTTTGGTGATCCCCTAGACCACAGCTTAGTTAACTCAGTTTATCATACAGACTTTTGGTCAAGTGAGAGAGCTGGTGTGTCACATGTTGACTGGAGTTAGTGAACAGCCTTGTGAGTGATGTGTCAGCGGAGGCCAGTGGGGACTAGACCCAAGTACCAGCTGTGAGTCAAGTTTTAGAGAGAGCCCTTCGTTGATGTCCCATGTCAGTCTGCCCAGTGCCACGCTCTGTCTCGCATACATGTGCGCGCATGTGTGTGTATGTGTGTGTGTACACGCACACTTATCCTTTCTTTGTATGTGGCCTTGTGAAGTTTTCCTTGCCTGGTACAATGCTTTTAATGTGAATGTTTAGTTAAGTATTTGGTGCTGCATTTGCATAAGACTTTGGTCATTTAAAGATAGTTCTGCGTACATTCCTTCTGCATGATCCTGCCAAGTTTGCTGCTTTATGGAACAAAAAAGGTGATGCTTGAAAAGCTTTAAGTGACTCCCACTGGGTCAGACATGAGTAAAAACCTGAGCTGGAAGTTTAGATACAGTGTTCTGAGTGTAGATAAGGGCTGTCTCCCCTGTCCACTGTCCCTGCTGACTGTTCAGACCATGGAATGTTCACTTGCAAACTCTATTGATTTCAGCTCTTGATCACTTATATTGTCTTATGTATCAGTAGAAGTCTTAAATTACTACCAACAGTTTTTGTTTACTTTGCCAAGGTTAATTCTCAACTATTTTGAAATGTGTCAGTCTTCTTTAAAAGGTATTTAGATTTCAGAATTTGACAGTAACCATTCAAGACACACACACACACACACACACACATAGTTCTCGTTTTTTACCATTAGAGACCCAGCTTATTTCCCATGAAAAACTTACTTTCTTGAATAGAGTCTTTAAAATACTAAGCACCTAATACTTGAACTTAATTGGATGAAAATTGGCAAAGCCTACACAAAACTAATTAGAGGAGACCTAATAGGGACATGTAGGGTAACCATATGTCTTGAGAGCTGGGGACAGGCCTAGTTTATACCAGTGATCTTGGCCTAATTATTAACGGATTTCCTCTTTCATCTCAGAAGATCCTGCTTCAGACAATAAATTACCTGGAAACCCTCCCTGCAGGTGTATGACATTGTTAATTTAAATATTTAAAACTTGTGAATATGGTTATTTTGAAACTACCACCAGTTATGGTCTCCTGACATTTAGACAACCCATATTTTCTTTGAATCAATTCTCAGAACAAAAGGGTAAGAAAACAAATTCTCTGCAGTGAATTAAAACACTGTATACATCAGAATTAGAAATAGCTGTCCATCTGTAGCAGTGACAGTCTGTTGATATAGCTGAAATATGTACTTTATGGTGACATTAATGTGAACAGTTAATGGGAAGAGCCTTAACTTAATGAGAGTGTTGGCCTTCATTGCAGAGGAGAAGAAGGACATTTGCTAATGAAGACCCTAGAGGTATTTGTTAACTGAAGATTAGGCATGGGTAGTTAATGGTTATTCCCAGCTGGCTAGAAGTTCCTGGGAATCATGTGACCTTGATATTTATTAACCCCTTTCAGATTTACTGTAGACTGACTCAGAGTCCAGAAACACCTCACAGTAAGGTTAGATGGCTTTGCTGGAATCCAAGATTATGGGGGGTACTTTTTTTTTTTTTTTTTGCGGTACGCGGGCCTCTCACTGTTGTGTCCTCTCCCGTTGCAGAGCACAGGCTCTGGACGTGCAGGCTCAGCCGCCATGGCTCACGGGCCTAGCCGCTCCGCGGCATGTGGGATCTTCCCGGACCAGGGCACGAACCCACGTCCCCTGCATCGGCAGGCGGACTCTCAACCACTGCGCCACCAGGGAAGCCCTATGGGGGTACTTTTTGGAACAAAGATAAAGGGCTGTTTTATGGACACTGGAAATTAACTTTAAACCATCAGTGGTATCCCATGCATCTTAAAAAGCCTTCTTTAGTGTGTTTTAAACAAGGTATTCTTTGTGATTATTAAATAACCTATGTGCATTGATTTGTGTTTTCTTCTGCAGTACTTTTTTTTTTTTTTTTTTTTTTTTTTGCTTTTACGCGGGCCCCTCACTGTTGTGGCCTCTCCCGTTGCGGAGCACGGGCTCCGGACGCGCAGGCTCAGCGGCCATGGCTCACGGACCCAGACGCTCCGCAGCATGTGGGATCCTCCCGGACCGGGGCACGAACCCGCGTCCCCTGCATCGGCAGGCGGACTCTCAACCACTGCGCCACCAGGGAAGCCCTGCAGTACTTTTTAACTTTCCATTTTATAATATTCTTCCAAAGACTGTGCCAAGTAATAGATTATTGAAATACTTTTTAATAACAAAGTCCTTGTTCTAAATTTGGTACTATTCAAAATACATGTTCTTTATTACCAAAAAATTACATATTTGTTACCCCTAGGGTTACCAAAATGAACTGTTATGAATCTCATATTCTTAACTATTTTCATTTGTAGCAGAATTGGAGGTTTGTTTTTATGGGATGGAAACAGTTCATTGGGATGTGTTGTTACCCTTTAATACAGTTTGATTCGGTGAAGGTAGAATCCTGTAACATTCTGATGTTACACCTTCAACCATATCAGGATGGATGGGTTGAAAAACATCAGGGCATGACTTTAGAATTATATGAGACTGGTTCTAAAATTAGCACATAAGATCTTAGAATTCTTCACCTTGAAGGAACCTCTATACTGTCATTTTATAAATGAGAAAATTTGAAACCCAACAAATTCAAATGACTTGTCCAAGTCTTATAACTTATTGGTAGCATAAAAGCAGTAAATGTCTCTATGTAGCCTTATTTCTTAACCTTTATTCTTTAAATTGTTAATTCTGAACTTTCTTCCAGATAAATAATAGTTTCATTTCTGTTACTAGAAAATTGCTAAACACTTCCCTTAGTCATATGATTATTCCTCTTAGAGACTGCTTAATGGGGAACATTGTAGTAAGCAGTGGAATTAGCTATAACATGAGAGAAAGAGGGACAGTGGATAGAAGGTGTAGATGTTCAGCTTAACGATCCAACTATTTCTCATTCAAGTGCCTAAGAGCAAAATGGTTCAATTTCATCCCACCCACAGCATGCCTTCTTAAATGCAACCGGGCACCTTCAAAGAAAAACAAAAGGTAGGAAAAACCCAAATAACAGCAGAGAAACTAGTCAAGGTGAAAACAAAGATAACTTGAGAACTTTGCCAGGGATTCCAAAATCAAATGCAAATGCCAGCAATACTATGAAGGCAAAAATGAGACCCGAGAGGACTAAGATGGCTTCATGTGAACAGTGGACAGTGTGACCTGGGATAAAAGTGCTAAGGGGGTAGATGACAGTGAGTGGGGCGCTGTGCACTCAGCCGGGGGCTGGCCCTGGAGGTCTGGGTGGGTGGGGTTGGGAGAGAGCAGAGTCTAAGCACTGGGTTGCTTCTCCAGGACTTCCCTCCAGCCGCCCGGCTCCTTTTCAGGATCACAGATGATTTCTGGATCGTTCTTCCCTAACCTAGCCTTAATATCTCATTGAAATTTTTACTTTGAATTATACTTTATATTCCTGTTCTTAATTTTGAAGTTGATTTGTAACATGTATTTCTCTTCTCCAAAAAAGTTTCCCTGAAATCTGAATTTTCCCTCTTCCTCTCCTATTGCACCACATTGAGGGTGAAAAGAAAATGGTTCCTTACCTCTACACCAAAGTCATTTATAATAAGACTTTGTATAGAAGTTGAGGGAGATTGCTAAATGTGCTAAAGGACCAAAAGGTGCCACTGGAAGCCGATTTGGGCAGGGTCTGAGTATTACCATTAATATCCTTATGTGGAAGTGCATGTCCTCACCTGTTACATTCTGTCTAATCATCTGTGAAGTACTTATACCCTCATTTGCCCTTTTAGAAAGGGAGCTATTTCACTGGCGTTTATTTAGATTTTTCTAAAGATCATTGTAGGTATGTACTCCATCTAGTCTGCCAAGTGAGTGGCTTCTTTGTCTAAAACATTTATTTTATAGCAGTATTAGTAGACTAAATCTTTTGGGGTGACATGAGGGCCACCAGCTAATCTGGGCATAGAGTTGGCCTTATTTTTAATAAAATAAGTGCTGCCTCCCCCAAACACACACACATGCACACACACGCACACACACTTTTGTCTTGCAACAGATTTCTTCTTCATAAAAAGAGAAAAGGAATGTAACACAACATTCCTTTCAGCCAGACTTTAGCCAGAAGGTGCCTACAACAACTTTACTGTAGCTTAAAATTCTCAGTCCACAGTGGTTCCAGGGGATTTTAAGCCTTTCAGAAGCCTGCCAGTCAATATTTTTCTCTTCTCTGTATTTATGCCTTTAGCACACACACTCTGTGTTTCAGATAAAGCTTACCTAGACTTCAGTCACTATGAAAGTAATGACCACAGACAGCTTCTAAAATGTTTTGAGAAATGTATTCCTGAAAATGTTTGGGGACATGTTGTCCTGTCGAGTCTGTAAGAAATAATCAGTCATGCACGGAAGACCTGCTTTCATAGAGGACTCCCGAAGGACCTCGCTCCCCTCGTGCAGGGTTTTGATAGCTAAGAATAAAACGTACACTTATATACTGGTGTTCTGGGGAGTAAAAAACAAATGACAGCTGTATCCTTTGGTGGAAGGTTATGTATTCTTTTTCAAAATGTGCTGCTGATTTTTACATTTTAACATGTATCCTGGTCACAGGAACACAAGTATATTGTATTGTGTCTATCCACATCAGCCGTGTTCTTCTGCACTGAGATCTTCCAGTTTCTTGATACTTGGTATGCATTAAGACTGCTGTTAATCATTAATTCATCAGCTCTCTGTTGAGTATCTTGCAGTGTGTCAGGCACTGATCTGGATTCTGAAGATGCAAGCAGTGAACATCTGTGCCTTTTACCGTGTGCACTGGTTCCCTGCTGCAAAGCTCTTTGTCGTAGTCTGTTCCAGCTGCTAGAACAAAAATACTGTAGACTGAGTGGCTTAAACACTCAGGAGGCTGGAAGTCCAAGATCAAAGTGTCAGCATGGTTGGGTTCGGATAGGACCCTCTGCCTGGTTTACAGATGGTTGCTTTCCTGCTCTGTCCTCTCATGGTGGGGAGATAGCGCTCTGGTGCTTCATCCCCTTATAAGGGCCCCGATCTCATCATGGGGGCCCCACACTCATGGCCTCATCTAAACTCAGTCACCTCCCAAAGGCCCCACCTCCTAATAGTGCCACATTGGGGATTAGAGTTTCAACCCATGAATTTGGGGAGACACAAACATGCAGTCCATAGTACTGTTCTTGTAGGATTTCCTTGCACTGTCATTCTGGGTCTCTCTTTTCTTCCTTCTGTGTTGTACCCCTTGTTTCTGGGATCCTATGTCATCTTTCCAGATTTAACCCCTCATTCTAGATGGGCACATCCTCTAATAGCTTCCTGGGAAAGAATGAATGCAAGGTAGAATTTGAGTCCTTGAATATCTGAAGCTGTTTGTTCTCCCCTTTTACTTGATGGATAGTTTGGTTGGGAAGAGAATTCTATGTGGAGAATAATTTTCACTCCACCCACTTTTGAAGGTATTGTTCTTTAGTTTTGTCTGTGTTTAGTGCCACTCCAGTTTCTGAATTATTTATATATGGCCTTTTTTCTCCTCTATGCAAGTTTTTAATAGTTTTATCTGTAGTGTTCCCAATTTGTACTCTTTATTCTGGGCACTTAGGGTTCAATCCAGGCACCTGAGTAATTTTGGACCCATTTTTTGTATTTTCTTCCCCATGTGCTTTCTCTTTCTAGAATGAATACTCTTCTCTCCTGTTGTGTATTTTTGTTGTTTTTCTATTTTCTGGAATATTCCTCAACTTTATCTTCAATCTCTACTCTTTTTGTTTTGCTATTTTATGTTTAATTTCAAGAGCTTTTTTGTTTTCTGATTATCTTTTTTATAGTATTCTATTTTTGTTGCACAGATACAGTAGCTTCTCTTTGAATACCTTATAATTTTTGTTTTTTTTGTTGTTGAGTTTTTCTTCTAGTCACTGCATTGTTTCTATTTCCACCAAGCTTTTTGTTTCTTTGTTTTGTCTCCATCTTTCCCATTGGAACCCTCGTTCAACTGCCTGGTGGTCCTTGGCTGTCAATTGTCATTTAAGGCTGAAGCATTGAAAAACTAACTGGAAGCTCTATAGGCAAGATTTTTTTAAACTAGTATCCTTGCTGTAGTGATCAACTTTTGGGTGATGTTTTTTGTTGGAGGACTCTAGATATCTATGGGGCTATTTAGTTGATACAGAAAAGATGCTTCCAGCCTCCTACTTGGAATGAGAAGTGGGGGACCAGTGTTCTGAGAGACATTTGAGAGAGGAGGACTGGGGGTCCTACTGTTTAGACTTTCATTTCCCCTCTACTGTCATCCTTGAACGCATCCCTCTCTAGGTGTTCAGATTTCATTTGCGAACAGATTGAACTTCAGGCTTATGTGCTTATCAATGAAGTAAACCCAGAGGAGTAAGGGAAAATAACCTATAGACAGTGACATTCAGGAATAACTACTGTAAATGATGAATGTGTTGGGGCTTCCTTGGTGGCACAGTGGTTAAGAATCTGCGTGCCAATGCAGGGGACACAGGTTCAAGCCCTGGTCCGGGAAGATCCCACATGCTGCAGAGCAAGTGAGCCCGCATGCCACAACTACTGAGCCTGTGCTCTGGAGCCTGTGAGCCACAACTGCTGAACCCGTGTGCTGCAACTGCGGAAGCCCGCACGCCTAGAGCCTGTGTTTTGCAACAGGAGAAGCCACCGCAACGGGTAGCCCGTGCACCGCAGCAAGAAGCAGCCCCCACTCACCGCAGCTAGAGAGGGCCCGCACACAGCAGTGAAGACTCAACACAGCCCCAAATTAATTAATTAATTAATTTTTAAAAAAAGATGAATGTGTCGAGAAACCACCAATATTTACTACTCACCAGTCCTAGTTTAGTTGCAACAATCGATATGCAACCCTAGATGAATTCTGGCAACAGACCCATCACCTAAATGCCAGAATAACTGGGAGCGTGTTTTTGAAGTTGCTGGGCATCTCCCACCACCCTCCTTCTCCTCTCCCCACCACCCGCCATGGTGGTATGTGGGGAGGAACTGTGGGGCTCTCACTGCTCCATATATCCAGTTCCTCCAATCTCCCTGTGTTCAGCCCCAGCCTCCACCCGCCTTGCAACACTGGTATCTTTCCGCAGGGTTCTCAGGATTAAATAAATTGGCTTACTCTTCAGAGCAGTCTGTTGGGTTTCATCTTCTTTCACGCTCCATTTTCTTAGAATTTTGGGACATCTATTCTCTACTGTGTCTGTGTTTCCTCCCCCATTCTCTTGGTCCTTATGGGTTTATTCCTTTTGCATTCTTTATTCTCTTTTAAGAGTATTTAGGAAGAGAGAATCATGTGGGTTCTACCACTCATATCCTTAAGACTGGTTTTGCTACTATGCAGAATTGAGGAAGGAACAGTTCTGCAAGAAGACCCATTGGGAGACTGAGACATCACCCAGCAGGGCAGGAGCAAAGCAGGGTCTGAAATACCCGGGGAGATGGGATTGGCAGCACGGGGAGAGGAAGGAGCACCACCTGCTTCAGAGTATTCTTAGTTTTGGAAAGCAGCTTATAAGGCCAGACTGATGGCTCAGTGTGCCTGCATTCTTGGAAACATAAAGGGACCTTTCAAAAAAAGTCATGGTTCTTCATGCTCATTGTTAAAAATTTTGAAATTATAAGCAGACAAAATGGAAGTAATATGTAATTATAACAAATATTTAAAATCTCTGCCAAAATTGTTAGGAAGCCTTCCATCATATAGCTTACGGTAGTGACTGTAGTAGTCCCCGACCATGGAGCATTGGGTTGTTGCTGAGTTCTTTGCTGTGGTGGGCATGTTGCCAACCTTTGAGTGGCTCTCCTCACACAGTGGTGTCCTTAGGTGGAGTCGTAGAGTCAGGTGGCTTGCCCAGCTATTTGATGCATGTTGTAAAGGCTAACTTTGTTAAAACTGGAAAAATAGCCTCAAGTTGTTGGGGCATACAGGGGTGAGGGTCAGAGGAAGGAAACGACAGCATTTGTTTTAGCACCTGCAAAGAATTTTCCTCAGCGTTTCTTCATGGTTTTGAATCCTCAGATGACTCCCACTTGTCACCTTGCAGCCATGCAGTTTGTACCCAGGAATCAGCCCAGATAGAAAATGAACAGTGAAAACACTTTTGACAGGATTTTCATTAAACCTCTTTTGTTGTGACCCATCTGAGGAGTGAAATTAAAAGAAAGATAAATTCTTATGGTCCTTATGATGCCTTGTCATTTTTCTTGGTCATCATTCTGTGGCCTGTCTATCCAGGGTTGGAGGAGTTCGGGCATCAGTTGCTTCAAGCCCTCTTTCAGCAAATCCCAAACTGCCTTTTTTTGGTCCATGTATTAAGTCAAGAATTTGAGTAACTAAGTGCCGCTTGTGCTGAGAGAAATAGTGAGCAGACACTTGAGCGCGTGTCAGGGTGCCCGCTGCACACTTGAGAAAGGTGGTGCTCTCTCCGAGGTGAGAGACACTCTGCTTCCTTTCCTTTCCTTTTCTTTTTCTTCTTTCTTTTTTTTTTTTTTTACTTGACTGTCTTATCTAAGTAATTGTAATGTTTGGAAGTCATTTCAGCGGATAATTCCGTGTATGCACATACCTCGTTTGTTGATTGTAGATGATGTGGAAAGCAAAGTCAGAAATGGTGAGGGCACTTGCGAGGAGGTGTTGCAGTTCCAGGCTAGTTGCTACTCTGAGGACAAAACACAGGTGGTCAGCGTTCAGCAGACTCACGGCTCCAGGGAATTGAGCGAGTGAGTGGGTGCGTGTTCAGCCCCTGCTCAGCACCGGCAGCGTTACTTGTGTGCTCTTTTTTTTTCTTTTAAGCCATTCTTCAGAAGCATTTCCCTTCTTTTTGCTCTTATTGGCTTCATTTATTGGTAGCTTGTAGTAATTGTATAGAAAAAGAAAATGGGGTGTAAAAATGCTAATCTGTATTTTTCTATTATTATAACTTCAGTGGCTCAAGGAAAAAAAAGTCAAAAATACGACTGTCCAAAGGCCTACTTGATCCAAATCCATGCACCCTTATCAAGAGATAGTATTTAATAATATGAACAAAAATAAAAGTTCAGCCACAAATAAAATAGGACTAGTTTATCAGATACCGACCGCAAAGGTTGTTTTTTTTTTTTTTTTTGAGATTTTTTTTTGACATGGACCATTTTTAAAGTCTTTATTGAATTTGTTACAATATTGCTTCTGTTTTATGTTTTGGGTTTTTGCCAGCTAGGCATGTGGGATCCCAGCTCCCCTACCAGGGATCGAACCTGCACCCCGTGCATTGGAAGGCAAAGTCCCAACCACTGGACTGCCAGAGAAGTCCCACAAGTGTTATTTTTACTAAACTTTTTTTGCAAATTTTTATTCTTTACTCTAGAAGGCTTTGTAGAGCTCATCATCCTGTTGCTTGAATGTACTGGAGAATTAAGTATATTCCCTATCTAGCTTGAGGGAACAGACCCAGTTTTGGCTGATGGATCTCAAACTTTTGTTTCTCCCAGTCAGTGTCCTAGAACAGAGGGAGAGTAGGGTGGGATAATGAGTCCCCTTGCCTTTCCTGCCCTTCAGCTCCACACTCTCAGCCCCCATGCGCTGGCTCTGCTGGTGCTCGAGACGTGGCGCTTAGCAAGCAGGCCCTTTCCTGCCTGCACAGGAACACAGAGATGTTTAAAGGATTCTCCAAGTGTGCTCCCAGTAACCTCGCAGACCCTTGGTTTTACCTACAGCATGCCCTTCCCAGTGGCAGGCCTCTTCCTGCATGTGGCTGGATGGCTTTCCTTCTGCTCAGCTCCCTGGAAGCAGCATTAATCCTGTGCTCAGGTCATCCTCCTGGAGTTCTCCTTTTCAATCCACTGATGCAGTTTATTCCTGTTAAGATGGCAGCTCCTTTTGGGTGCCAGTCTTCAGGGAGGGGACCTTGGCTCTTAGGTCCCCTTCACGGGCTTGGTGGGGACCAGCAGTGGCATTCTCTTCCAGGTATGTTGAGTTGGTGTGCTGTGAGCTCAGGATTACACTTTTACTTCATGGGAAAACCTTTTCATAATTCTGTTTGCCTACAGAATTGTATTGGCTAACTCTGGTTATTGATGAAGTCTTGTTTCTTTAAGTGGTTTATAATCCTTCTGCTCTCATTGGACTGTTGTAGATCGGGCTTTACCTAGGACCTTAGATATGCTCTGACTCATTGAGAAAGATTTCTAATATGTAGATTTTTTTTTTTTAGGGTATGCAGGTCTATAAGGAAACATAAGAATAGAGGGACACTCAGTCATGTAATACTAATAACAATCTTTTTTTTGTTTCTTAACAGATGCAACAGCTTTTTTATGAGAATTATGAACAGAACAAGAAGGGGTACATTAGAGATCTCCATAACAGTAAAATTCACCGAGCCATCACACTGCACCCTAACAAAAACCCACCCTACCAGTACAGGCTCCACAGCTACATGCTCAGCCGCAAGATTGCTGAGCTTCGACACCGCACCATCCAGCTGCACCGAGAGATTGTCCTGATGAGCAAATATAGCAACACCGAGATTCATAAAGAAGACCTCCAGCTGGGAATTCCCCCTTCTTTCATGAGATTTCAGCCCCGCCAGCGAGAGGAGATTCTGGAGTGGGAGTTTCTGACTGGGAAATATTTGTATTCGGCTGCTGACAGCCAACCCCCTCGAAGAGGGATGGACTCCGCGCAGAGGGAGGCCTTGGATGACATTGTCATGCAGGTCATGGAGATGATCAATGCCAACGCCAAGACCAGAGGGCGCATTATTGATTTTAAGGAGATACAGTACGGCTATCGCCGAGTGAATCCCATGTACGGGGCCGAGTACATTCTGGACCTGCTGCTTCTGTACAAAAAACACAAAGGAAAGAAAATGACAGTGCCTGTGCGGAGGCATGCATATTTACAGCAGACCTTCAGCAAGATCCAGTTTGTGGAACACGAGGAGCTGGGTGCAAAGGAACTGGCCAACAAAATCAATCAAGAATCCGGATCCTTGTCCTTTCTCTCGAATTCCCTGAAGAAGCTTGTTCCCTTTCAGCTCCCTGGGTCCAAGGATGAGCACAAAGAACCCAAAGAGAAAAAGATCAATATATTGATTCCTTTGTCTGGACGTTTTGACATGTTTGTGAGATTCATGGGGAACTTTGAGAAGACATGTCTCATTCCGAATCAGAATGTCAGGCTTGTTGTTCTGCTCTTCAATTCTGACTCCAACCCCGACAAGGCCAAGCAAGTTGAACTCATGAGAGATTACCGCATTAAGTACCCGAAAGCCGACATGCAGATTTTGCCCGTGTCTGGAGAATTTTCAAGAGCTCTGGCCCTAGAAGTGGGATCTTCCCAATTTAATAATGAATCTTTGCTCTTCTTCTGTGACGTTGACCTTGTATTTACTACAGAATTTCTTCAGCGATGTCGAGCAAATACAGTTCTGGGCCAACAAATATATTTTCCAATCATCTTTAGCCAGTACGATCCTAAGATTGTTTATAGTGGGAAGGTTCCCAGTGACAACCATTTTGCCTTTACTCAAAAAACTGGCTTCTGGAGAAACTATGGGTTTGGCATTACTTGTATTTATAAGGGAGATCTCGTCCAAGTAGGTGGCTTTGATGTTTCTATCCAAGGCTGGGGGCTCGAGGATGTCGACCTTTTCAACAAGGTTGTCCAGGCAGGTTTGAAGACATTTAGGAGCCAAGAAGTAGGAGTAGTCCACGTCCACCATCCTGTCTTTTGTGATCCCAACCTTGATCCCAAACAGTACAAAATGTGCTTGGGGTCCAAAGCATCAACATATGGGTCCACACAGCAGTTGGCTGAAATGTGGCTAGAAAAAAATGACCCAAATTACAGTAAAAGCAGCAATAATAATGGCTCAGTGAGGACAGCCTAATGTCCAGCTTTGCTGGAAAAGACATTTTTAATTACCTAATTTATTTTTCAAAAATTTTTTGTATGATCAGTTTTTGAAGTCCATACAAGGATATATTTTACACATGATTTTCTTACAAAGGACTCCTTGAAGATTGAGTTTTTTGAACAAAAATGTGATCATGTTTGCCTTTTGAACACATTTTCTTGCTGAACGTTATGTAGCAGACCTGCTTAATTATGACTTGAAATGTACCTGATGAACAAAACTTTTTTTTTAATATTTCTTTTTCAGACCTCTTTGCTATAGTCCTATGGCAGAAAACATGAACGTTCCTGCAAAGTATTATTGTAACAAAACACTGTAACTCTGGTAAATGTTTTGTTGTAACTGTTAACTTTGCACAGATTCTACCTTTTGTCTTTTTTTACAGCAATTTTTTTAAGCCATTTTATGTTGCAGTTGTCAAATAAGGAAATGTGATAGTAACTGTATCATCATCTTCAAGAGAGCTTTCCAAAGGTGATTGTTTCCCCCAATCTTGTCTCATTTTTGGAGGTTTTTCAAAGCAAGGGGAGCAGGGAAAGCACAGTAAAAGATAGATGGCTGTTCGTGTTGTAATTAGTGTGGCCTAATGGACCTGGCATTACATTTCAAGAAGGGTCTGGCATTTTCTCTTCTCCAGACCCTTCTTTTTAAAGGGTAAAATATTAATATTTAGAATGGCAAATAAGAATTATTGTCATAAATCTAATGTATGCAAGCTAAAACAAAGACAAAAAAAAAAAACCAACCCTAATGAAAGCATTGGGGGGAAATGTATCTGATTTTGTTCACTTCATCCTGTCCGTGTTATGTTGATGGAGATGGGTGTCTCATTCTTTAATTACGGTTTTGTTTTATCCTTTGTATCTGAAATACCTTTAATTTATTTAATATCCATTGTTTAGAACTTTGCCATTTCCCAAGTACCTGTTAGTTATTAGTATTTATGTGTATTAGGAATGTTTAGTATATTTTATTTGCAGTAAACTGATCTCCAAAGATTTCCTTTTGAAAACTCTTTTCCCCCTCCTTAATTTTTACATTCCTTACTGTTTTACTAAATATTAAGTGTTCTTTGATAATCTTGGTGCTCACGTGTTTTGGGGACAAAAGTGAAATGAATCTGTCATTAAACCAGAAAGTTTGTTTTAAATTCATAGAACAAATGTGCCTTAAATTTTTTTTTCATTTAGATTTCAAACAGTAATAGATTTGCCATTTTAATATATATCATTGGAGATCTGCTTATTTGTAAATAGCCTATTGCTCATTTGGAAAAATAAACCAGTGGACAATATTTTTCTATTGTACTTTTCAGAACCATTTTGTCTCATTACTCTTGTTTTAGCTGAAGAATTGTATTACATTGAGTAAAAAACTTAAACACTGATTCATAAGGTTTTTCAAGTTATTTGAGGGGAATATTTGTATGCACTGCAGTTCAGGAATGAAATGAAACTTTCAAGTGCCTCTTCCTCTATTTTTTCCATAGAATGTACTTGTCATCTTTTGTTTGTTCCTCTTAAAGAACTTGCTGAATCTTGTGTTTTATAGAACAAAGTTCTTCAGACCAGATCCAAGCTCCATCTGGCTTCTTGGTACAAATATACCTTCCAGGCCTCCTTAGTGCACCTGCCAGGCCAGTTAAAATCTGCATTTTAACAAGTGCCCACGTGATCCTTTGTGCACGAATGTGCTCAGGGTTTTAGGATGGATCTAGCTACAGGATAAATTGCCTACATTTGGCATATAATCCAAGAATCAAAAAAGTAAGATCTTTGATGCCAAGGTAGCAAGCTTTGTGGATGCGAATTACACTTCCAGGACAGGTATTTACCATGTAATGACAGTGAAGATCCAGTATAATGACACTGTGCTCACAGTACGAATTGCTGTCATTCATCCTAATTGCCATTTGCTTTGTGGGAGTGTTTAGTTTTTCCTTGGAAAAAAGCAAAGACATTTTTATTCCTCAGTAAGGAAGAACATAGTATACATCTTGATGACAAAGTCACTTAAATTGTCTCTCTTTACCATAATAAGGAACTGTAGGACAGGGTGTGAGCAATTACTTTATTGAGCTTCAATGTCCATCAGATGTCCTGGTGACACTTTGTTAACACTGGCTATTTCCTTCCCTAATCCCACTCTTGCCCACGTCTGTTCCTTTTCCCTGACATCACTGTTAATGTTGATGGAGGTGCCGACCTCCCTTCATCAAGACTCCGTCTCCAGAAATGCCGTTGGACCCCTTCACTCTGGTCCTCTCCCCTTGTAGTGCCGTGCCTGGATTCTGTGCCCACTGGCCTGTGGGCTCATTCTCCACCTGGCCACTCCCTCTTCCTAAAGCACCCCTCCAAATCAGCAGCTCTGGTGCCCTCCTGCTGCCCAGAGAGTGGATTCTGCAGGACACCCTTCAGGGTACTGCTACCAGCCGAACTGGGCTCTTCATTTGTGAGGACATCAGTCTCTCTCCTGCCTGTGCTTTCCCTCTGTCTGGAGCTCTCTCACCACCTCACTCCACTGGCCACCTGGACTCATCTTCCAGGAGCCTGTTGAAACTCCCCTATGGTCCACCCTGGTGTCATTTCAGACCCTTCCAGTGTTGATGTGACACAAGTGGACAATCTCATTGGACTGTAGGCCTGAGTCTCTTTTCTAGGTGGTGATCCAGCATGCTGGGCCCTCGTGTCTGGAACGGCCGGCAGTGCCCCACACTACCCCAGCCCCTCCATCAGTGCTCCATTCCCCGCCATGCGCTCCTCCCAGCAGAATGCCCTCCATCCTGCTTGCCCACTGCTCCCACCTGGAACTGCATGGCCTGTGACCCTGTGGCCCCCACACTCCTGACTTAAGATGATTCCTTCTTCCCTTAAACTTGGAACGCTTTCTGGTTAGACCTCTTTGCTTCGTTTGTTACTTTAGACTTTCTCTTAGCTTTCATTACTTTACAGAAAAGTATTAAGAAAACGAAATGGCCCATAACCCCCAAGCCAGATAACTCCTGTTAATAATTAAAAGTTAAGGATAATATGTGAAGGTGGTGAAGGGGGGTGGGAATCACAATGCACAAAGGTGTGAATGGCCTCTCATTCCTCCAGCCATCCAGCCCTCAGGCCCTTCCCGCAAAGAACCACCAGGTTTGTGGGGTTCTGGTGTGGAAGGTGGGATGAATTGTATATAGGCTAGCGTCAGTAGCATTTTAAAAATTCATTTACACAGATGAGGGGGTACATGCTTGCTTGGGCACATGGATCTGTGCCAGCCTTTGTTGCCACAGGACAGACTTACGGACTTGGGTTCTGAGAGCAGGCCGGGTGAGCTTCCTAGGCATTGTGGTTGCATGTGTGAGAGCCCTGCCCAAGTGGAGGCTGGAGAGCTTTGTCTCGCAGGGCAGACAGCGCAGGCACCTCACTTCTGGAAGGTGGCATCACTTTCCCAACACTTACTCTGGACCAGCGTGAGAACACACACACAGACCCGAGCATGTGGGACTTTGATGGTTGGAGACAGGCCATGTGTCACATAATGTAGGTCATATGATGGTCCTCGGTGTGAGGGCGGGGCCATCCGTTTCAGAGTCTTGAGAGCAGAAGGGCTGGGTGGTGCTGGTGAACTCTGGGCGGGGCCCTTCCCGAGCCCAGACACGGAAGGAGCTCTGACCCTCCCAGCTGGTCTTTGTCCCACTGCCCCAAACACCATCAGTTCAGCCAGTCAAATTCTTGATCTCCACAGGCGAGTCTGTCCTCGCCTCCTTCCTGCCCAGCTCTCTGACCACACCTATTTCACAAAGCCCAGCCTCAGCCTGATACAGCTGGAGCAGAGAGGAACTTGCTGTGCAGACAGCAGACTCAGGGGCGTGGCTAACACACACCTTCACCCCCTAATGCTCACACCATTTATCATGATGTGTGACCAGGCTAAGTGACAGTCACGTTTTGCCTCAATTCTTGGGCTTTGAAGGGTCACCTGGAGGTTCAGGTGTTATCTGCAGTCATCTCCATTCACTACTCAGTGTGTCCGTGGGGTAGGATATGTGCCATGGGGTGCCAGTTGAGCCACAGTCTCCACACCACCTCCCAAGGATAGTGGTCAGGTTAAGAGAACAGTGGATTTACAGAAGCTTTTCTTGCCTTATAGAAACTTCCTGTTCTTCAGGAAGATGACACACCTTTGGGGCTGCCTACCAACTGGATGGCTTGCCAGTGGCTGAGGGACTACGCCCTGGCCCCAGACTTCCAAGGTCTCCCCTTGTGCTTTCTTGTCATGGAAGGAAGCAGGTGCCAGCCCTCCCTGGGGGGTTAGGATGCATTACTGCATGTAATCTCAGCTGCAAAGGAGCTTCTTGCCACAGTGACTTGGGGCCAGCGAGGGATCTGTCTGTTGAAGTGGCTGTACATGGCTGTACCTGCCTCGATGGGTCCCACTGTGCTTTCCCAGCCCTCGAAGGATGTCCCTGTTCTGCTTGAAGGAAAAGGCAGCTCACACCAAATCTGCTTAGTCTTGTTCTAAATACAATGAAAATGTAAATGTTACAACGCAATGGATCAAATAACAGCAACTCATTTTGTGTGACTTTCAGTAGGAAAAAAACAAAAACTCATGTTAGTGTTGCTATGCTTCAGGGTTTTGTTTGTTTTTTCTACAGGGATGTATGTGTGGAAGAGGGGATGGGTATAAGATGTTCACAGGAAACCACAGGACCAACCAGATTTGGGGCTGGCTTGTCATCAGTGCAGTTAAACCACTTAAGGCCCTGTTGTCAGATATTTTTTTAATGCATTCAATTTACCATTCATTATATTCCAGTTATGAGGGTCTTCTTTTTTTACTATTGTAGACAAAAACAAAATTTATTTCTTTATGAATATTCTAACTACATTTTCCTTTAAAATGGTAAGAGTTATCCGTTATGCCTGGCTGATTTCTAATGAGAAAATATAATAAATTGATTAAATCTTTTAATAGTGCAAATTAGGCCATATCTGGAATCTGCTTAAAGCTGATGCATCTGTATTGAATTTCTCTCCATTAAGCAGCCTACCACAGTTAATTAAGTCAGTGATGCCTCTGGGCTGCCACCTCCTCTTTCCTTTTACTCATTTGCCTCAACCCATTACCCTATGTGAGGCCCCAGCCCCCGCATGCCTAGCTCAGTACACATTCCCATTGCAGAAAAAAAAGCACTTCTAGTCAAACCTCAGAATGACCTTCAAATTTATTAATTCTGAATTAAGTTTAGGTCTTTCTTTGGGCAAACACTTCCTGTTATATAACTAAAGGAGAGATCTCATTCATGTGCTCAAAATGCCCTCTGCAAACTAGAAATGTACTGTTTCTAAAACTGCACATTCAAGTGATCACATTCGTGTTGTGAAGGAAACACTTTGGATCTTTAGATGAAGCCTGTCTCTTCCATTGTAAATAACATTGTCATCACAATGCAAACATAGATTTATTGGGAAGTAGAGAAGGAAAAGGAATGACCTACAGTACCTTCCTCTTGCACCACCCTGTTCCCACCTTGGTAAATTCCTCTGGGGTTTTTGTAACGTCTTTATAGTTTGATGTACGCGTACATACAATGTGGCATCTTGTTCCCCTCCCCCACTTAAAATACATTGGTTCTCTAAACTTGTCTTTAAAGGCCCTCGTGTCTCTTAGAGTTGAGAATTTCCCTGCTGTTGGCCACCTTGAGTGTCCTGTTCCATCTTGAACAACAGCACAGATGAAGTCTTTTGCACAAAGCCCTCTTCATACTTTGGATCGTTGGATAGATTTCCAGAAGTAGGTCATTCACTTCTAGGGACCTTAGTGTTTGGCCGTTTCTGACCTAACGTTAAGTCATTTGGTATTTTACTCGGTCAACGTTGGCATTTTGTACCTACTAGCCACTCTAATAAAACCTTTTAAAAATAAATCTGAACAACTAAATGACCTTCAAGAAATACTATGGGAATATTGCACCCAGTGTCTTGGTTACATCATCCTGTGGAAACGGAAACCACAAACCGAACTCTGTTGCTGCAAAACTTGAGTCACTGCAAAGTGAGAAAAAAGGCAGAAAGATTTACTGATGACTCAAGGGTTGAGGAGAGGCAAGTTGCAGACAGATGGCCTGTTTGGGAACGAGGTATATTTCTCCATTCCCAGGTCACAGATATTTGTCCCAGGAGATCAAAGCACAGGGCGAGGTACGGAAGTGGCAGCTCAAGATAAGACGGGCGCTTCCCAGACTTTGAGAGGCGTTGGATGTCTGGGAGGGTGTGGACATGCCGAGACACCAGGCTCCATGCAACCAGAAGCGAGTGCATTTTCCAGAAAGAAAAGTGTACATTTGAACACAAACGTGAATTAGTTTCAGTCTTCAAATATGAAACCACTGACCCCTTACCTATGTTGTAGGCAGGTTTTGAGGTTTCATTATATATCTTAGATAATATCATATAAAATATATATTAATTACAATTTACTGTTACTTGGCTTCTGCGCTACCTGGGAGCTAAAGCCCACGACTAGATTTCAAGGCAGTATTTGGAGCCTGGGGCTTTGGGGACTCTGGGAATGATCCTTTTTCAATAGAAGCAGCTGTGACAGGAAGATACAGGGCGCCTTGTGCTAGAAAAGGGCATCTAGAGACTCCTGTTGGGCCTTGATGAGCTGGAGGTCTCTGAGAGAGTCTTGGGATCAGGAGAACCATGGTTAACGTGTGCCTTCCCATCTTCTGTGCTGGAGCTGAAGGTCCAAGTCAGTCACCATGCAGTCCCTGGGTAATGAGCAGTTTGGGTTATGATTCACAGGCCTTTAAAATTAGATTTGGGCAAGGGCCTTTCCTTCTTCTGAAAGGACGTGTCTTCCAGCAAAAGCTCACCAGGCCCAGTCTCTCTGAGGCAGATTGTCAGCGCAGTCCCCCATGAGCCGTGTACCCGGGAGGATGTGATGCTTGTGCTGGCCAGCTCAGAGGGATAGGAAGCCCTGTCCAGCCCCAGCCAGGGGCCCGCGGCTCTGCAGGGAGTCAGGGGGAGGCCTGGCCACTGTGCCTGCCCAGGACCTGGGGCTTGGCTGCCAGGTGTCCCCCAAGCTGGGAGGACACGTGATTCCACTTCACCCCCTGGGGACCTCCCATTAGTTCAGGCCTTGCAATGCTATTACCTTTGCCTCCCCGCTGAGGGCTTGACACTGCCCTTTCCCTCAGAGTGGCTACTGCAACAGCCTGCTGCCCCTAAGTTGCTTTGGGAGATGAGTCCATCACAGAATCACGTTGTTTCACCTAAATCCCCATCCCTTCTTCACCCACAGAGGTGCACAGTCAGTGAGGTTCCACTTGCCCTAATTCCTTGCTTGGCGTGTTTTCCTTTCTTCGACCTGCATAGCAGTCAGTCCCAAGTTAGAAGGAAAATATCCACAAACCACAAGATTGGAGAGAAAATGTGACACAAGAGGATCTTCATAGGTTTGGTACTAAAATGCTGCAGATTCTTTTAAAGTGAATTGTCCATGAGGATGTAACGTTGTCAACTCTGAAGAGAGTTGCTGTGCAGATTGAATCCACTTTCAGATTGTGACACCAGAAACACCATTCCTACTTGGGACAGGAAACTGCTCTGTTGAGTTCTGAATGATGATCAGATATCCGATCCTGCTGGTCCAGGAGTGCTGCCTGGTTCCTCCATGTCCTCCAGACACAAGCCGTGTGCCAGCTGGAATGCTTCCTGTGTGCACTCAGCAGAAAGGCCCTGCGTGAGATTTACCTCTGGAATACGACTCCAGGAGAATTCACTACACTGGACATCCTGAAACCGCAGGGCCAGGGGGCTGGGCACAGAATGGGGGAGAGTGACCTACCTCAGTGATAGGTATTTCCCTATAACCCATTGGCTACACCAAGCTGTGAGGAGATAAACCCAGGAGAGGTCAGGGTGAAGGACAGTGACTGAAAATACAAAGATCTGAGTTAGCTGTGAGGTGTTTGGTTTGTCACTGTGGAGAGAGAAGGGGCCTCAAGTACCAGGCAGACCTGGGTTGTGTCAGTGGTGAGCTGGCTAGTACCGGTTAGTACTGGCTAGTACCCACTCACGATGGCTTGTGCACAGCCCTTCCAAACTCCATGTTCAGTGACATCATGCTGGTGGCCCGAAATTGGCCGAGGTGGGAGGAATATTTACACCACAGGAAATGGCAAATTCTTCAAATCAGGCTTTTTTTGCTGGGCGGCGGGGTGGGGGGGGATTGGATTTACCAGCACAGCACTGGTTTGCACTGGTTTGGATCAACTCCACAGACGATGGGACAGGCCCTGTGCCAGTCCAGCTGTGTGACCTCGGGAGAGTTACCTGCAGCAGAGCTCGACTTCCTCCCCTGAAGTGGACACAGTTACGATTACCTCCCAAGACTGAAGAGAGAATTCATAGGACCTGGTGTGCCTCCTGTCACTGTTTCAGTTAATGTGTCACCCCCCACACCACCTCCCCACCTAGACATCTCAGTTGCTCAAGACTCCTTCCAGACTTATATCCAGTGAGTCATCAAATCTCTCAAACCCCTCCTGGATACAGTCACCAGGATGGCCCCTCCTCCCACCCCAGTGTCTCGCCACAAAGCTGATGTACAGGACATATCTTGCCCATTTCCTGCTCCTCCAGGTCAGCCTCTTCTGGGTCTTCACATTCTTCTTCCTAAAAAAGCAAACCTTATCTGGACTCTTCTGCTTGGACAGGACACCGTTCAAGCCCAGAAATTGTGGCCTGACTGCCCTAAGCCTCTGCTTGGCCCCACCTCCACCTGCCTTTTCCAGATTCTGAGCTCTAACCCCTGCCCCCATCACCACACCTCCCCACTAAGAGACAGGAAATCTCTCTTAAAACTCCAAGCTTTGGTCCACATAGCATCCTGGCCCTGGAATGCCCACCTCCTCTCTTCCTCAGCAAACATGCAGATTCTATGGCATATTACCCCTTCACTCTGGCCTTCCTGGGTGCTTAGATGGAGTTTTGTCAAGCCTCCTCACCCCAACCAGGCCCCTTTCCACTCGCCCTTGTAAGGTTCAGCTCCTCACTGGGGGTTTCTTGCCTTCATTTGCTGGGTCCCTGGCCACTACACCAGACTGGCTCTGACTAAGTCTCACTCGCCTTTATCACCCACCAGAGGCCTGGCAGGTCATGGTGTGCAGCCAATGTTAGTTTCTCTTTACTTCAATTCTAGGGTCTTGGTGGGTTATTTGCCAAGGGAAAATAACAACTAAGATAAAGCATTTCTATACAGACAGCCTGGGGCATCCAGTTTTTAGTTGAAAACAATCAAATAGTTTTCTGTGTAAGAACAAGAATCTTACTTCACAGACATGAAATGCTTTCTCTCTAGAATCATGAAACTAACATTTATGGAATAGTTACTAAGTGCCAGGCACTTTATATAAGTTACTTCATTTACTTAATCCCTGTGGGATCAGTATGCTTGACCTCAGTTTACAGGGGAGGAATGGAAGCTCAGAGAGCTTAGGTGACATGGCTAAGGTCACAGAGCTAATAAATGGCAAATCCAAAATTCACACCAGATCAGCCTTTTTCCAAAACTCATGTTGGGGCAGGGGATGGGGGGAAAACAGTACATCTACTTGTCAGGGAGATTTAGGTGCTCAATTTTAAAGCGCTCACAGGTTACCAGGAAATGGGAACCCACTGAACAGGATGTTTTCATAACCATAAGAGAATGGCAGAACTCATAAATACTTTATCATTTAAAATTTTTCTGCCTTTTTAAAAGGCGGAATATTTTTTTAAGATTCCAAAACATGAGGGCTTCCCTGGTGGCGCAGTGGTTGAGAGTCCGCCTGCCGATGCAGAGGACGCGGGTTTGTGTCCCGGTCCGGGAAGATCCCACATGCCGCAGGGCGGCTGGGCCCGTGAGCCATGGCTGCTGAGCCTGCATGTCCGGAGCCTGTGCTCCACAACGGGAGAGGCCGCAGCAGTGAGAGGCCTGCGTAACGCAAAAAAAAAAAAAAAAAAAAAAAAAGATTCCAAAACATGCAATTCAATATAGATGTAGTAAAACACACAGAATTGAGAAGAGTTTTAGTTCCTGTAACAGTGGAGTATCTTGTATCAGACTAACCCTCCCACAAATAGCGACAATAAACTTTAATGGACAAAGTAGCAAAAAAAACCACCAAAAGAAAAAAATTATTTGAAACACTGGAGAGTGACCAAAATCAGGCAGATGCCTGGGGAGATTTGACCCTTGAAAAAGAGAACTGCATATTATTATAATCATGCATATTAGTTACCTAGCTCTTTCCTGGAGGCCACTCTCCAGGCCACAGAACACTGGAGGATTAGGACTAAGAAAGTCCCATTATTACTGGCTTGAGGCATCTGAGGATGGAGTTTAGAGCTGAGCTGGAAATGAAAAAGGGAAATCCTAGGAAGCAGGGAGACATGGAGGGGGGAACTTCAAAATCTGCATATCAACTCCCTTCCTACTTCAGTTACTCCTGAACTGTGGTTGCAAGGGGGGACTCAAAGGAACATAGTGGAAAGAAATAACTGAAAAAGCTAGTCCAAAATTTCAGCTGCTTCCCATTGCAGGGAAGACAGAGTTTGGAGTTTAGAATACTACTAGGTTAGAGGAGCTTCCCAAACACCTTGGGATGTCCACTGAAACTCCAAATGGGCTACATATTAGGAAAAAAGACTATGTCTCAGATGTATCCTAAAACCAATGGCAAAATCCAAACAGACTTCCCCTAATAAGTGTGAAAAACAAGTCTCCACAAAATTGAGATAATTAGCCAGGAATTTAACAGTCAGGAATTTCACAAAAATCAACACCTTTCAGAGGAAGATAATAGAATCCAGAGTTTGTAAAACAGATATCCAGAATTTCCTCCTCAGCCAAGCCTTTCTTAGTGCTTTGAGCAGAGTTTTATTCCTGGCTCCCCATTCTGATCCTAGACCCTCTTTGCACTATGCCCTGTTAAATTCTAGTGCTTACATGGGGGCTTCTTGTCAAGATCTGTGATTGACTGCCACACCAGACTAGTAATTTTTGATGAGTAGACATGTGAAGATACAGGGAAATTGACCCATAGTCAAGAGAAAATTCAGGCAATAGAAACAGATCTGGAGATGATTCAGGAGTTCAAATTTTCAGGCAAGGTATTTGAAATAGCTATTATAAAATAACCAAGAAGTGACTATATGGGGAATCTTCAGGAGAAATTGAAAATAATAAAAAGGACTTCATTTGAAGTCCTGAAATATCTGAAATGAAGAATTCACTAGATGGACTTAATGGCATATTGAAAAGCTCAAAAAGTCTTTTTTTTTTCTTAAAGATGAAAGAAATTAGCAAAACCCTGCAAAGATTGATCAAGGGGAATAAAAGACAAAGCACAAATTATGAATAACAGAATTAAAAAAGAGGATATCACTACAGATCTTGAAGCTATTAAAAGAGTAATAAGAGGGCTTCCCTGGTGGCGCAGTGGTTGAGAGTCCGCCTGCCGATGCAGGGGAAACGGGTTCGTGCCCCGGTCTGGGAAGATCCCACATGCCGCGGAGCGGCTGGGCCCGTGAGCCATGGCCGCTGGGCCTGTGCGTCCGGAGCCTGTGCTCCGCAACGGGAGAGGCCACAACAGTGAGAGGCCCACATACCGGAAAAAAAAAAAAAAAAAAAGAGTAATAAGATAACTTTATGCCAATGACTTCAATAACAAAGATGAAATGGGCACATTTACAAACACAATTTAACAAAATTGAAAAATTGATGCAAGGTGAAACAGGTAATCTGAATAACCCTACATATAATAAAAAATTAAATTTGTAAAGAAAAACTTGGCCAGAGAAAAAAACTCCAGGCCCAGATGGCTTCACTGGTTAATTATATCAATATTTAATGAAGAAATTATATCAATTTCATAGAAACTCTGTTATGAAATGGAGGAGGAGGGAACACATCTCAATTTCATTTTTAAGGCCAGCATAACCTCAGTACAAAACCTGACAAAGATATCACAGGAAAAGACCAATATCTCTTATCAACACAAAGATCCTTTACAAAATATTTATTAACAAACTGAGTCTAGCAATGTGTGGTGGTTGTGTAGGGCTGTTACAGCGTTCAAAGATCAGTCACTAGAATTGACCATATTATAGAATAAAGTAGAAAATCATATAATCATCTCATATATGCAGAAAAAGTACTTGATAAAATTCAACACTCATCCATGATATCAACTCAGCAAACTAGGAATAGAGGGAACTTCTTCAGTCTGATAAAGGCCATTTACAGAATAACCTGAGTGCTGACATTATGCTTAATGATGAAGTATTGAACACTTTACCCCATCCTTGGAAACAAGGATTCACTGTTTCATTCAGCATTGGTATGCAGAGAGGATTGTCTGCTGAGGTGTCCTGGCTGTAGAACTCTGTCCACAGGCCCCACAGGTTACGTTCACCTCCTCCTACTCCATCGCAAAGCCTCTCTACAGGGGCACCCTTTCTCAGTTTCAGTAGTGCCCCTTGACATTCAGGAAACATTTGTCACCTTCTGGGTCTCTTCTGCTTTGCTGCTCCAACACTGTCAGGCACAAGGGTAAATCTGGGGTTTTGTTAATATCCCCAATCCTGCTCAGCTTGGGAGCACCTGTTCCTTCTCCTTTTTGATTTCCAATAACCCGAGGCATCAAGAGAGATGGCCCAGAGACAGAAAACCTGCCCCAAGCCCTCTCTGCCCCATGCTTCTCCTCCTCTTCATCCAAGGGATCTTTATCTCATCTTATGTAAGATACTAGCTCTGACTTATCTGTATCTTTTTGAAATTCAAAAGTCAAGAACTTGCCTATTTATTGTCTGTGTTCTGCTATTACAATCATCCCTGAGGAAATGGAAATAAGAAATAGGCCAGCTGGGTGAATGAGGGGACAACATGGAAGTTGTGGCATGGAAGAAACATTTGTTTTCAAAAGATGATTCTGCCACACAATTCTGTAATAAGGGACTCTTAAATAAAGACTGGGGCAGGCAGAGAAACAGACCCATGGGACAGACTAGAGAGTTCAAAACCAGGTATGTGCATATGTGGATACCAAATGTTACAGATCTGTGGGAGAGGATTGACTTTTCAATAATGGTGCTGGGACAAGTGGGGAGAATTAGATCACTACCTTATACCAATAAATAAATAAATAGGTGGATTAAAAACCTGAATGTTAAAGACAAGACAATACAACTTTTAGAAAGGAACATAATAGAATACCTTCTTGATCTTGGGGTTAGGAAGGGTTTCTTTTTTTTCTTTTGTAGAATTATATTACCTTTCCTTTTTATTTATTATTATATTTTTAACTTTAATTTTAATTTTTGGCTGTGTTGGGTCTTTGCTGCTGCACGTGGGCTTTCTCTAGTTGTGGCAAGCAGGGGCTACACTTCATTGTGGTGTGCTGGCTTCTCATTGCGGTGGCTTCTCTTTGTTGCAGAGAATGGGCTCTAGGTGCCCGGGCTTCAGTAGTTGCAGCATGTGGGCTTCAGTAGTTGTGGTGCGTGGGCTCTAGAGCACAGGCTCAGTAGTTGTGGCACACGGGCTTAGTTGTTCTGTGGCACGTGGGATCTTCCCGGACCAGGGACCAAACCCGTGTCCCCTGCATTGGCAGGCAGATTCTTAACCATTGCGTCACCAAGGAAGTCCAGGAAGGGTTTCTTAAATTAAACCCCAAAAGTGTACTAACTATAAAGGCAAAGAGTAATAAATTCATGTACATCAAAATGTATAAAGGGAACAAAAAGACAACCCATAGATCAGGAGAAAATATTTGCAGCACATACATCTGACAAAGGACTTATATTTAGAATATATAAAGCATTCCTATAAGCCAATATGAACAAGAGAGATGGCCCATAGGAAAGGACTGTCTGTCTTGGCAAAAGGCAAAAGATCTCAACAAGAATTCCACAATGATGGAAATCAAAATGGCCAATTGACATGAAAGGATACTCAATTTTATTAGTCATCAGGAGCATGAAAATTAAAACCACAATGAAATACGCTCACATACCACTTGACTAGTAAAAATGTTAAACTCTGATGGTCCCTAGTGTTGCTGAGGTTGTAGAGAAATGAGAACTCATCCACTGTTGATGGAAGTGTGTACTGGTGTAGACACATTGGAAACAAGTTCATCATTACCTAATCAGGTTGATTGCTCTTAGGAGCAATTCCACTCATAAGTGTTTACCCAGCAGAAATGCATGGCATGAGCACTAGGATTCATATAAAAGTATGTTCATAATAGCATTGTTCATAATAAAACATTGGAAACAACCCAAAGGTCCACAAACAACATAAGTGGATGAATAAAGGTAAGCATATATTTATACAAGAAATACTATATAGCCATGAAAAACAACAAATTATTGTTACATGCAACAATAGATGAATCTACAGAAAAACAAAGAAGCCAGCAGAAGACATTGTAAGTTTCCATTAAAAAACAGCCAAACTAAACAATGTTGTCTAGAGATGAATCCAAAAACAGTAAAACTACTATTAAGAAAGCAGGGAAAAAATTATCATAAAGTCAGGATAGTGGTAGGGGAAGGGTTTCTGGGGTACAGTAAATGTCCTGTTTCCTTACCTGAGTGTTCATGTTATAATTATTATTTAAACTGTATATGTTAATGGCCTCTTTTATATTTAGTAGTTATCTCACAAGAGAAGTGAGTTAAAACAAAAAATGGCCCTATATTTCCATTAAAACTCATCTTCCTGATGACGACTGTGTAACATGGGAAATTGTCCACATATTAATAAGAATAAAAAGCAAGTTACATCACTGAGGAAGGAGGAATACAGTGATAAGATCTGGTGTTTCAAATTATTATTCCCTCTGACTCTGAGAAGGTATGTTCACTTTCAGATGACTTAGGAGCTAGAAGAATGTGAAAAGAGGAAGGTCCCATGATATTCACTAGGTCCTTCGATCTGATAAAAATCTGAGATTATTATCTTTGTGACTTTTAGTTAATTTCTTCTCTATGCCAGGTATGGTCCTGAAAACCTTAAGATGCCCCCTCTCTAGTAGTGTGAAATTAGAGATAAGAAGTCCTCCTCCACCCTTCCCATTCTGTGGTATTTAAGAGTTTTATTGGACTCAGTTTTTAAAATTGTTTTTATTGTTTTGTTTATTGCATGGAGAATAAACAATTATAGTTCACTTAATCAGCTTCCTGGAGGAGATGGCCCTCACTGGGTCTTTAGAGACCGGGTTTTTTTGTTTTTGTTTTTTTTAATTAAAATGTAACATATTATGTGAATTGTATGATATTTAACTTTATCCATGTTTCATTTTTTGGCCCCATCTAATGAGTTAATGTTTTCTGTATTAAAAGCATTTTTATGCAATAGCTAAAATTAAAAAAAAAAAAGAAAATGCAAGTTACAAAACTGTATGCACATTATACGCCCAGGTTAGAGGGGAACGGACATATTCACAGTGAAAAGATTGAATGGAAAAACTTCAAAAATGTTAAAAGTGATTCTTTTCTCTTGTATACTCTTAAGTAATTCCAAAGTTTTAATGAATAGGTGTTAATTTTCTAGTTTTAATTAGGACATCAATAAATGTTATAAAATTCTCTGCAGAAAAGTCTGGAATAAGACTTATCAAATCATTTCTATCTATCAGGATCCATTGTGGGAAATGGGAGCCTCTCAAGGCATTTCCAGATAAGGCATTTAATAGAGGGGAATAGGTGTCTGCTGTGTTGTTGGAAGGCTAGGGGAGCCAGAGGCTGATTTGTGGGAGGGCATACCATGTGGCTTTGATTCAGAGGTCATTGCTGACCCAGCTGCCACTGCCACACACACCTCTCACACCTGTGAAACATCTTGAAATGCTGTGATATGTTGACATGGGCCACAGACAGCCACAGCCCCATGCCAGCAGGAGGAGCAGCCACAGGCTGGCTTCTCCCTCAATCCCACTTTCCAAATTACACATGAATGTCTCTCACTGGTGAAACTAATTCATGTGCAGAACCCAGGTGTACAAAATCTGGTGAATGGAGTTAAGAACGTTGTGGCCGGGCTTCCCTGGTGGCGCAGTGGTTGAGAGTCCGCCTGCCGATGCAGGGGACGCGGATTCGTGTCCCGGTCTGGGAGGATCCCACATGCCACGGAGCGGCTGGGCCCGTGAGCCATGGCTGCTGAGCCTGCGCGTCTGGAGCCTGTGCTCCACAACGGGAGAGGCCACAACAGTGAGAGGCCCGCGTACCACAAAAAAAAAAAAAAAAAAAAAAAAGAACGTTGTGGCTGCAGCACACCACCCATGGGGGTTACTCTGGAGGGGGATTGGAAGGGACTTGCCTGTGAGAGTCAGCTTTCCCTTTGTACTTTACACCCTTCTGTATTTAATGCTAGGGCTGCGGTAGCAAAATACTATAGGCTGGGTGGTTTAAACAACAGAAATACATTGTTTCACAACTCTGGAGGCAAGATCAAGGCATCAGAAGGGTCAGTTCCTTCCGAGGGCTAGGTGGGAAAGATTTGTTCCAGGCCTCTCTCCTTGGCTTGTAGGTAGCTTTCTCCCTGTGTCTTCATGTGGTCTTCTCTCTGTGTATGTATCTCTGTGTCCAAATTTCCCCTTTTATAAGGACATTAGTCATACTGGATTAGCGGCCACCCTACTCCAGTATGAGCTCATCCTAACTTAAACCTGCAGTGACCCATTTCCAAATATGGTCACTTTCTGAGGTACTGGGAGTTAGGACTCCCATCAAATGAATTTTAGGGGAGGGGATATCATTCAACACATACATTATTGTTCAAGTTTTCACACACAAAAAACATGTATAATTGGTGGTGGGGGGGCGGTATGGGGTGGAAGGAATTCTGAGATTCTCTGCAGATAAATCATAGCGACTTTGACAAGGTGCTGTGCTGGGAAAGGCCTTCTGGAGGCTGTGACCCAGGGGAGCACGTCTGAGGCCAAAAATCAGCACCAAGT
Organism: Hyperoodon ampullatus; assembly: GCF_949752795.1. NCBI lineage: Eukaryota > Metazoa > Chordata > Mammalia > Artiodactyla > Ziphiidae > Hyperoodon > Hyperoodon ampullatus. The sequence continues at coordinate 72,807,444 of NC_136916.1, forward strand.
TCAGGGACGGTGACCTTCTGAAAATATTCTTCCAAGTGATCACTTTGTTAGCAGCAGGTTCTAAGAACTAACATAAAAAATCCATTTGCCCCTTGCACTACCAAGGGGTCTTCTTTTGTGGGACAGAGGAAGACCCCCAACTTGTCCCCCTCCTGCTTGACCTTTCTCTGGTGAAATCCCATGGCCACTTGGCTGGACTGCCCTTGGAAGGGAAGGAAGGAACAAATGCCTGGGGCTCGGGGTTCCCACACCTCTCTGTTACTCTGGGTAGAGCTGGGTTTGAGCCTTGAAAAGCCCTGGGAGAGCAGAAAGAGGCACTGTGAGCAGTGCATTGCTGATCTTGCCTGGCAAAAACCCCATCTCAGCCATCCTCCTCCAGCTGCTTCAGTGTCTCCAAACAAGAAGGGCCTCTCTGCTCCAGTGGCAGTGGAAATGGCCAGTGCGAGGTTGGCCTCAGGATTGTCTCCTTGAACGATAAGCGGTCATCTGTGGCCAAAGCATCAAGTCGAAGCTGAGCCTCTGGGCTCCCAGTGAGGGTTTTACATTTCTCTCCTGGCAGGTGTTGGCCAGGACAGCACAGATGCCTTTGTCCCTGCTGGTCGCTCCGGAGCTTGGATTCTGTCCCTGGCGAGGCCCCAGAGATGCTGGCTGGTTTCTTCCAGTGGAAGAAGCTGCTCTTTCTGTGTCTGCCGACGGTCCCATTCAAGCCACCTCGGTCAGGTGGCTCTGGGAGAGGGAGCTGCAGGGAGTGGAATTTACCCTCCCTTTGAGACGGGTTACTGGCCAGGCTGGAAATGGCCATGTGGTCAGTGTTTTCTGTTCAGTATGTTCAGTACTTTGGAGATCATTCACCCTGTTCTGGAGATTATTCATCTTGTCTCCTCATGGCTTTGCTTCTCTCTCTCCCTTCCCACTTCCCCGCTTAGCCATAAGTGCAGGATGGCTCTGGAACTTCTTTCTGCACACTGCGACCTAACCTTCCACTTGCATTCTGCACAATCCTGCTCCGAAATCTTTCATGGCTCTTTATCACCTAGATTGGTGCTCCTCAAACTGTGGTGTGCCTCAGATGTGCCTATAGCTCATAAAAGATCAGTGCTTCCTGGGTCCCATTGCAGCTCCAGCAATCAGATCATCCGTGGTGGTGCCCAAGGTCCAGAGTCTTTAACTCACTACACAAGATTTTTTTTACTTGTATAACTTAAAAAATATATTGTAGTAAAATACATATAACATAAAATTTAGCATTTTAACCATTTTTAAGTATACAGTTCATTGGCACTAAGTACTATTATGGACTGAATTTTTGTGTCCCCCCACCCAAGTCCATATGTTGAAGCCCCAATCTCTATTTTGATGATATATAGAGGTGGGTCTTTGAGAAGTGATCAGATTTAGATAAGGTCATAAGGGTGGGGATCTCATGATGGAATTTGTGCTTTATAAGAAGAGGAAGAGAGATCCCTCTCCCTCCATGAGCACCCTCTGAGTAAAGGATATATGAGTGCACAGCAAGGAAGACGGCTCTCATTAGAACCTGACCAGGCTGACACCATGATCTTGGGCTTCCAGCCTCCAGAACTGTGAGAAAATAAATGTTTGTTGTTTAAGCCACCAAGCCTGTGGTATTCTGTTATAGCAGCCTGAGCCAACTAAGACAGGTACACTCACATTGTTTTGCAGCCATCACCACCATCCGTCCACAGAGCTCTTCATCTTCCCAAATTCAAACTCTGCATCCATTAAACACTAACTCCCCATCCCCCCTTCCCCATCCCCTGGAAACCACCATTCTACTTTCTGTCTCTCTGAACTTGACTATTCTAGGTATGTCATGTAAGGGCAATCATATACTATTTGTCCTTTTATGTCTGGCTTATTTCACTCAACATAATGTCTTCAAGATTCATCTGTGTTGTAGCATGTGTCAGAATCTCCTTCCTTTTTAATGGAATAATATTCCATTGTATATATATATAGGCCACATTTTGTTTATCCATTCATCTCTCAGTGGACACTTAGGTTGCTTCCACATTTTGGCTATTGTGAATCATGCTACTCTGAACTTACAGAGATCTCTTTGAGACCTTGCCTGCCATTCTTTTGGGTATATACCCAGAAATGGAATTGCTGGATCATTTGGTAGTTCTATTTTTAGTTTTTTCAGGAGCTGCCATATTGTTTTCCACAGTGACTGTGCCATTTTACATTCCTACCAACAGTGCACAAGGGTTCCAGTTTCTCCATATCCTCACCAACAATTGTTATTTTCGGGTTTTTTTTTTTTTTTCCAGTAGTAGCCATCCTAATGGGTGTGAGGTGATTGTGGTTTTGACTTGTATTTCTCTAATGAGTGATGCTGAACAACTTTTCATGTGCTTATTGGCCATTCATATAACTTCTTCGAATGTCTGTTCAAGTCCTTTGCTCATTTTTCAATTGGGTTTTTTTTTGTTGATTTGTATCCACAGGTGGCTTTGATAGATGGCAAAATGGATTGAGAAGACGAGCCCTTCATGGGGTTTCAAGGGCCCTCTGTGAGGGGGCCCTGACCCACCTTCCATCTCATCTTCTGCTTCTCTCACAATGATTTTTTCTAGCTCTGTGTTCCCATGTTCTGGCCTTTATTTATACCCTTCCAATAACGTACACAACTGTAGCAGAAAGGTTTTTTCTTATCTACACAGGGACCACCCTCCTCCATCTTCTATCAAAATAGTTCTGGTGGGACTATGGGTCATAGTGCCCCCACCCTGTCCTGGACACATTGACTGCAAATGACCCAGGCCTGCCCAATCCTAGTGCTCCCATCACCATGGCATCAGGGATTGGCTCAGGGGTGGACATACAATCCAAGCCAATCTATGTGGCTATTAGAGAATGTCTCTTTCTGGTTGGCTTGCCAAGCTGGGATGATATAAGCCTGGGCTACTGGCTTCTTCCTTGACAGCATAGCCCATCTGCAGGGAGAAAGAAAAGGTCAACACACAAATGTAAAATGAGTCAAGACAAGGAAAGTGAAGAGAGAATGATATTGTTTGAGTCCCTGGATCCATCCATATCTAAAAGTAGATCCCCCACTGGATATTTCAGGTACATAGGCCAATAGATTTGCTTTTGCCTAAGCTGGCCTGAATTCAGTTTCTGTCACTGGTAACAGAAGAAGTTCTGACTAATGTAACCCCAACCCATCCCCACTTCCCAGTTCTTTTATCTGTCCCTCCATGCATCCGTCTACCCACTCTTCTGCCTTTTATGCCTGGCCGGAAGGGCTGTTCCCTCTAGGGATCTCCGGTAGTCAGTGAGTGGGGAGACAGCTTTCCAAGTGTTCTGATTTCCAACCCTCTGCTTGCCCTGTGCCTTAAGACCTTCTCATTATACAATCACTGTCTGTACCTTGTGTAACAGGGTGAGTCTTTATGAGAAAAATAATCCTTGTGGTGGCTGGTGTGGGCTTACGAGGGAAACATCCAGCATCCCCACCTCACCCACCCACACCTTGGGGCAGCCTTGGGCAGAATTTCAGCCCCAGCCTAGGAACAGAGGAACACAGGGTCTGCAGGGACTTAGGGAGGGAGTGTGTGAAAGGTGAGTAATTGCTGAAAACATGAACATGTATCTCCTTGTTGTGGGTTTTGAGCATGTGGCTTTTTCTTTTTGCAGCTGTGTTCTCCCTAGAGGGTTTCCCACCCACCAGACCAGGAAGCAGAAATTGCCCCCAGGTGTTGGAAATGGCTGGGCCGTCCCCACAAGGAGCCTCTGGTCTTATGGTTCAGTCCTGGGGCCCAGAGCTGGACCTTGGAGGGGCTGGGGTAGAGGCTGGTGCCTGGTGCTGGGCTTGCACTTCTGGAATGTGTTCTGGGGCGACTTGCTCAAAGACAACTTTTTTTTTGTTTGTTATGAAATTTTTATTTGAAAAATAAAGAAATGTTTCTTAAACCCAGGTATTGTGGAGCAAGTTCTGTGCTATACATTATCATGTCCATGGATCACGTGTGTCTTGCATTGTTTTTGCTAGTGCTGTTTGGAAGGCTTGTTTTATGCTCACACTAAGTTCATTTCCCCAGTTGTACTCTTATTAGAGTCCTGCTTCTGCTGCATGAGTTGCTCACAGCTGGTGAGAAATACTCAAAAGTGGTGAAGCTGGACTTCCCTGGTGGCGCAGTGGTTAAGAATCCACCTGCCAGGGCAGGGGACATGGGTTTGAGCCCTGGTCTGGGAAGATCCCACATGCCACCGAGCAACTAAGCCTGGGCACCACAACTACTGAGCCTGAGCTCTAGAGACCACAAGCCACAACTACTGAGCCTGCTGCTGCAACTACTGAAGCCTATGAGCCTAGAGCCCATGCTCCGCAACAAGAGAAGCCACTGCAGTGAGAAGCCCATGCACCGCAACAAAGAGTAGCTCCCACTCGCTGCAACTAGAGAAAGCCTGTGCGCAGCAACGAAAACTCAATGCAGCCATAAATAAATAAATAAATAAATAAATAAATAAATAAATAAATAAATTTATATTAAAAAAAAAGTGTAGTTATTAAGTATGTTTTTGGTTAGAAGCTTTAAATTGTGAGTGGTTTTACTTCATGACTGCCCACATTAACTGTCTTTTTCAATTAACCCACCCACAGCTGGTAGGAGGGTTTCGGCCGTAGATCTGTGCAAATTGAAGAGAGGTCACGTGTCCACCATTGTCTTTCTTAGGAAGATTCCTGAGACATTCCCTGGTTCAGATCCTGTCCCCTTGTTAGGGACAGGGTCTTTTCCTTAGCCCCAGGCCCCTAAGTGTCCAGGACTGTGGGGCAGCAGGCCCAGGTCACAGGAGAGTGCCCTGTCCACATCCATCCTGTCCCCCAATGATTCTAGCTGACCTTCGCCTCTCCCTTCTCCTTGTCTCAGAGTCTCTGCCTTTCTGGCCCCACAGGCCCATAACCTGAATCTGCTCTTGCACCTTCTTTGAGACTTTGTTGTGAACTGAGAGGGGAAAACGGCCCTCCGGTTCCCGGTAAGTATTAGAGGGGAGGAGAGTTCACAGAACACTCAGACGAGACCTTGGCATTTGGGCAAATGGATAAACAAATGTGGTCTATCCATACAATGTAATATTATTCAGCCTTAAAAAGGAAGGATAGGGCTTCCCTGGTGGCGCAGTGGTTGAGAGTCCGCCTGCCGATGCAGGGGACACGGGTTCATGCCCCGGTCCAGGAAGATCCCACATGCCGTGGAGTGGCTGGGCCCGTGAGCCATGGCTGCTGAGCCTGCGCGTCCGGAGCCTGTGCTCTGCAACGGGAGAGGCCACAACAGTGAGAGGCCCGCGTACCGAACAAAAAAAAAAAAAAAAAAAAGGAAGGATATTCTGACACATGGTACAACAGGGATGCACACTGAGGACATTATGCTGAGTGAAATAAGCCAGTCACAACAGGACAAATCTTGTATCATCCCATTTACATGAGTGAAGTCAAATTCATAGAGACAGAAATTAGAATGGTGGTTGCCAGGGGCTGGGGGGAGGGGAGAATGGGGAGTTATTGTTTAATAGGTATAGAGTTTCACTTTAGGAAGATGGAAAAGTTCTGGAGATGAAGGGTGGTAATGGTTGTACAATAATGTGAATGTACTTATTCCACTGAACTGTGCACTTGAAAATGATGATAAATTTTGTTTATGTATAATTTCATACACACACACACACACAAACACACACACACACACACACACACACACTTTGAGCTCGGCCCTGCTCCTCAGTGCTTCACCTCACCAGGAAGCCCCCAGATTATTTCTGGTGAGTGGGACTATGGACATCTTAATGTTCTTCCTTGAGCCTTAATATGTTTCCCCAATTCCCTACAAAGAACACTTATTACTTTAATGATTGGAGGGGGAGAGAAGGGCACTTTAAGAATTTAAAAGAAGATAAAAAGTGAGAGAGTATGGAGTTAATTGCCCAGAGTCCTCCTCCTCCCACCCAGGGCCTGGGTGGATGGAGGTGAGGGGCAGCTGCGCTACCAGGAACAGGGAAGGCCCTCACTAACCTTCCAGTCCTGACCCGGAGCGGTTTGCCAACGCTTCCTGCAGAGCTAAGTAAGCTCAGGTACCTGCTGGAGGTGCCACCAGGAGGGTGGGGCCTCTTCATCCAGAAAAGAGAGAGGGAATAGCCTTGGTGATGGGACAGCCGGTGTTCAGCCCTGACAATGGCCTCAATTTAACAATCGGTAAATAGATAAGGGATGTTACACATTTTAGAGCACCAACTCTGGTTTAGTCACTGAGGAAGGCTTTATATACATTATTTTTTTAATCTTCATAGTAATCCTGTGGGTTAAGGATCTCTATTTTAAATACTTTTCCCTGTAAAATACATCCTACAAATAAAGAAGCATGTAATGTACATTTTCACTTTTATTATTTTTTAATAAGAAATTAATTGCCTTAGTTAGGGTGACTGCTGTAACAAATAAACCCTCAAATGCCTGATGACTAAAACCCATGGAAGTTTCTTTCTACTCACCAAAGCAGGGCAAAAGAGTCAGGGAGAGGAGGGTGGGCAGCTGTTCTCCACATGGTCACTCAGGGATCCTGGCTGCCAGGGGCTGCTCTAGCTTCAGCTCAGGGTTTCTGAGGTTGCCCTTGACATTGACACCCAGCTAGCTGGAAGGGAAAAGATCTCACGTGGCAGTTTTACAGGCCAATCCTGAAAGTCATGACAACTTCTACTTAAATTCCACTTCCTAGAACTCACTCTTACGGCCAAACCTAATGGTGGGAGAGACTGAGAAATGTAGTCTAGCTTTGTTCTCAGGAAAAAGAAGAAACGAATTTGGATTAGGGTGACACAGGTAACTTCTTGGTCCAACCAGGGCCTTACCAATAGGGAAAGGTGTGCTTAAATTATGCCAGGACAGCAGGCACAAACTAGGATGGGGACAGATGGTCACCTGGTTTTTGCAAGCAAGAGCAGCAAAGACAAACAAACAAAAATGTTTTCTTATTTTTTTTTTCATTTTCTACACAAAAGGAAGGCATGCCCACAGCCTGTTCTACACCTTGGCTTTATTTCTCCCACTTAGCAATATATCACAGTGATCTGGTTATACAGACAGCCTGCTTTAGGTGTTTTTTTGCACTGTGACACTTGGTGAACCTTAATCTATTGAACCAGTCCCTACTGATGGACATGAGTTGTTTCAATCTTTTGCTGTTACAAACAACAGTGCAATGAATCATATTGTACAAATGTCATTTTAGGTACATCTTAAATAGATAGCAGTAGTAAAATGAAGTCTTAGGCTCTTAGTGTAACCGAGCAGGACCCTATGGGGTCTTCCCAGAACAGAACCCCCCCCCAACAGTGTCCTCCACCTGCCTTTTGTCTGTAGAAAAACTTTAGTCAAAGAATAAATTTAATCAGAGTAGTGAGAAAATATGGAAGAAATGAAAACAGTCAAGCAAGACAAAATAATAATATTTGATAGTTTAGCCGTTAAACAAAGCCAAGGAACTTTAGTTCCTCCTCAAGGGCTATAGAGAATATTCTGAGCCAGGTCCTTTGAGCAGTTATGCAGATACTGAATCCCCCACCAGGTGGAAGAAGTTAACTGTATGCTGCCAACAGCATGTAGACCCCGGACTGGTTGGAACCAGAAGGTTGATGATGTTGACTCCCAATTACCTCACCACCAACCAATCAGGAGAATGTCCACGAGCTGATCACACACCCCACAACCCCCCTCCCTCAGCCTGTCTTTAGAAACCTTTCCCTGAAAGCCTTTGAAGGGTTCAGGCCTTTTGAGCACTAGCTGCCTGGACTCCTTGCTTGGTGCCTGCAATAAACACTGTGCTTTTCCTTTGCTACAACCAGGTGACAGTAGATTATCTTTACCGCACACAGGTGAGCAGACCTGAACTTGGTTCGGTAACATCAGCACCTTTGTATGTGTGCATCTCAAATTAATGTATTTCATAGTTTTCCTTATTCTTGTACTTTCTAGAAATAAGATCAAAGATATTCTTTTTAGATGCTGTGACTCTCCCAATTTTTGCTCAAAACAATGATTTTGAGATTTATGTGGTTAATAAATGAATAGACCATATTTAAATAGTAAGTAGTCTAGTTTTGAAGGTTATTTGCACTGTTGCCAGGGTTCTGTGTTTTGGAGGATGGGGTGTGACTATCGCCTGGCCCCTAGACTGCCTGTGCACAAGTTTCCTCTCTGACTTACACCTAACAAACAGTGGATTTGCTCTGTTATAGGGCAGGTACCTATCCCCTCTTTAAGTGCTGCCAGATCCCTCATTAGATGCTCCCAGAGCGGTTGTGCCGAGTCACACTCGCATAAGCAAAGGGTTCCCATGGCTACACATTTTTACCTTGGCTTTCTTGTGCATTTGAGGTTAAGCAACATTTCCTTTCTTTGTAATTTGAGATTCCTTGTTTACAAATGCCTCTGTGTGTCTTTCGCTCATTTTTCCATTGGACTGCTTATCTTTTCCATGTCAGATTGGAAGGGTCCTTTCATACTTTGAATACTAACTCTTTGTTGGTTACAAATGTTGCGAATACTGTCCGTGTGTGACTTGTCTTTACTTTCCTCATTATGTCCTTTGATAATGATTCATAATGCTACATAACGGTCTAATGAATCAATTTTTCCCATATGGTTGGTACTTTTTTGTTTCTTACTTGAGCCTTCTTAGGCTGAGGTCTCCATCCCTGCTCTACACGAGAGCAGACAGTGCTTCAGATGCTTTGGTAAACTGGTGCCCAGGTTCCAGCCCAGTCTGCTCCTCTTAAGGATTTGCCCACACAAGTTTGGCCTCCCAAGGCCAGAGTGAGCCCAAAGACACCTGGGCTCTGATGCTGCCTGGGATTCCTCAGGTCCAGCCTGCTAACCACCCTCACACACTGTCATCAGCTCCTCCTTCAGGCCTGGAATTTTATTATTCTACCTAACGTGCTTCCCCATAGCAGGACTGGCTGGAATGCTTGCGTATGACTTGTCCTCAGGACATTAGGCCTCCAGGACACATCTATGAAGGGACTGCCACCTGGCGCCTTCCAGGGCAGATCTCTCTGGAGCTGGAGTGTCAAGGCAGGGACTTCGGGGAAAATGTGGATTCATCAGGGAGGGTGTTTAGCGTGACTCTCCCTTTGATGACAATGACAATGGTGATAATGATGCTATTTTGTTGCTATTTGGATTCCACAGGGCCTGAGAGGAAGAACAAAGATTTGGATTCAACAAGGAAAGCTGGGAAGCAGTCTGAGGGCACTTCTTCCTCTCTTGGGGGCTCTCATCCTTGTGTCTTGAAGAGTAAACCCCATGGCCTCAGTTAAAGGAAGGAAGAGAGAGTGAAAGAAAAGAAGAAAGGAAGGAAGGAAGGAGGAAGGGAGGGTCATCCACAATCTCAATGCCCCCCACACACCTCCTTCTGGGTCACATGCAGGCACATGTCAGTTGGTGCACTTACTATTCCTTTGTCACTTATATGTTTGTCCTTGTAAACAGACATAATTTTAAACAGCCGTACAGGACACCATTGAGTTGATAGACGTGCACGAACATAGCCATCCTTCTGGTGTTGGACAGACATGAGGCCATTTCCAGAGTCAGCTTAGATGTTTTAGTCAAACCTATAGTGGGAAGCTTTGACCATTATTTCTTTTATCTTCCTTTCAATTATTTCCTTAAACTACATTCTCAGAAATGAGATTTCTGGGTAAAAGGGGATGGATATTTTTATTACTTTTTAAAGAGAGTGGTAGATTTCTTTTCAAAGATGTTGTACTAATTTGTAAAACCCAAAATAAATTTCTTGCAATTTTTCAAATGTAGAATGGGGCAGGAAAAGCTCACCAGAATGTTCCTCCAGTTCCTTGGAGGACTCTGGCTTTAGTGTTTCTGTAAGGTTCTAATCAGCAGCTCTATTTTTGTGAGATCAGGTTGCAGCACTCAGGAAGCTTTATGGCTATCTGGACTGATAAGGATATTTGGGGACTGTTTGCTGCCAGTTTAAGCGCCTGCTGTGTAGGGTTCCAGTCTGGGGAACCTGGTGAGGGGTGACAGGCTCTGTTTGTAGAGACTCCATTCTCACCCTTTCAAAACTCACACTTTATTTATTTATTTATTTTTATTATTTATTATTTTTTTTGCGGTATGCAGGCCTCTCACTGTTGTGGCCTCTCCCGTTGCGGAGCACAGGCTCCGGACGCGCAGGCTCAGCGGCCATGGCTCACGGGCCCAGCTACTCTGCGGCACGTGGGATCCTCCCGGACCGGGGCACGAACCTGTGTCCCCTGCATCGGCAGGCGGACTCTCAACCACTGCGCCACCAGGGAAGCCCCAAAGCTTGCACTTTAGATGGGGAGCGACACATCTGAGGGGATTGCCAAACAGGGTCAGGCAGACTTGCTTACCCAGTGCTCTTGCATTGCCCTCTCAAGAAGGTAAAGGCCTGGGTGATTTTGGCCAGACCCAGAGTACCCTGAGAGAGTCTGGGCCCTCAGGTCAACGGCCCAGGTAGGGTGGCTGGGCCCTGAGGGTTAGAGCTGTGCCGGGCTCAGTTCAGGCAGAGTAGGGTCCCCTGGGAACCAGTAGAAGGGTCCAGGCAGCATTAATGCCCAGAGAGCAGATAAGTGGTGCAGGGATACCCCTGCCCTCCAGCCAAAGCTTTTCCCTCTGGTCGCTGGGCTTTCCCAGGGACAGACAAGGACTCATGGCTCAGAAATGATGGGCAAGTGTCCCCACACTGGCTGGGCCACAGACTTGCATGCATCCTCCCCCAGAAGTGTCTGACCTTTCCACAGGTGCCTGTTGGGAATGCAAGCCAGCTCTTCTGACCACCCCTGAGGGAGGTCAAGGCCTTGGAAGGGGCCTGCCCAGGACATGACCATGAGCATGTTTACTCGGACAGTAGGATGGGAAGCTCTGTGGGGACAGAAATCCAAGGAGACCTGAGTCTGAACACTCAGACCAAACAGACAAAACCAAAACCACTTCTTGGTGGAGGCAGGGCCAGGGAGTTGGAGCCCATCCTCCATGCCTGCCACTGCTGAAGTGGACTTTTGGGGCTTTCAGCATCGGTGGAGTTCAGGACTCCTTCCCCCATTACTACCTCAGCCATGCAGTTTCACAGGCTCCTTCACCCATGCCAGTGTCATCATCAACAACAATAAAATAATGATAGCTGATACTTACTCTGGGCTTCTCATGTGCCAGCTACTATTCTAAGGGTTTTACACGGTCTAACTATGTGGTAGATGCTGCTCTCATTATTCCCATTTTACAGATGCAGTAACTGAAGCACAGAGAGTTTAGGAAACTTGCCCCGGGTCACACAGCCAGTGAGTAGGGGAATTGGGAATCAAACCAAGGCTGTCTGGCTGTGGAGCCTGTGAGTTTACTCACTGCACTGTATGGCTCTTCAGTGTTGCAAGATAACAAATGCTCACACACCTAAAGAAACTGCCAGTAACTGGATCTGGGGGCAGAGCTACAACTCCAAGCACTGACCTGGGTTGCATTCCAGCACCGTGGCTTCCAACTAGGTAACTTTGGCTAATTACCCAATTTCTCTTATCCTCAGTTACTTTATCTGTAAAATGGGGGTATAATCCCTACTTCACAGGGGGGCTGTGAGGATTAAAATGAGATCACATCTCTGTATGTGTACAGCACCATAGCCTTGGTAGATACCTAGGAAATGTGGGCTCCTGGCCAAGTTCTTTTCCTTTTTATATGGTATCCAAAGGTCCCTTAACTGTCCTGGGTGCAGGGGCAGCATCTACACTCAGTGATGAGTCTATGCATCCTGCCACACGGAGCTCTAGGTAGAGACAAATGTACGCAATGTAAAGCTTCACCACACAAGGCCACGCTCCATGGATGGCCTCTAAGAAGTTGTGAAATTGTGGGAGAAAATCACACTTTCCCAACACTTTCCTGACAACCAGAAGGATCTGTGGTTTATCTGCCTGATGTCCTGCTCTCTGTTCCATCCTTCCATTGGATGGCCCTTGGGGACTAGCCAGTCTGTAAGCCTGGGGCACATGCCCCCATTCAGTCATCAGATTCTCCTTCCATATTCACCTCTGAATCCCAAAAAGGCCCGTCTGAGAGCATACTCTTCTTGACCTCCCTATTCTATTGGAAAGTCAGCCAACTGGCCAAAGCAAGACTGAAATATTTATTAATACCATAAAAATTTAATGCTGATTTAGATTTCAGTTTTATTTTTTGACTCCACTTAAACAGATTGGGAGAATGAATATCACTGATGACACAGTTCCCACGTGACTGAGAAGATGAGCATTTTAGAAGGGCACTTATATACCCCCTCCCAAACCAGTTCTCTGTTAGTAAAGAAGAAAGGAGGCGTGGATACTGAACAGGCAGCAGGCAGTAACTGTGCACAGTCTGCCTCTCTGCTGTCCGGCACTCATCCTACCCTTCCCCCACACGCAGGAAATGTCACTGTCTCCCACAGCAGACAGCAGAAGTCTCATATCTCTACACCCAGGCCAGTCTTCTCCATAACGCTCCTTGTGGTCCTACGACCTTTAAACTACAAGACAAGTTATCTGCTCCAACATAGGCAGCAGTCACTGGTACATGCAGCAAAGGTCCTGCCCTATGAGGACACCCTGTTCGTTGGGTGGCCATCTGGCTCCCTGCTCTGTTCCTGGGAGCAACTGCTGTAGCCATTGTCCCCTGTGGACTTTGTTCTGCCCTCCGCAGGGGTCTTCCCTGTCCATCACTCTCCATGGCCACACGTGAAGCAGGCTGTAGGGGGCATGCCATCCCTGGGGCCACACAGCTTCCGGTTGGAGTGAATTTGGGGTCCTAAGGGTCGGGGATTGGCAGTTACCCATTGAATTATTTCAGGTAATAATTTTACTCAAAAACTTGGTAGGCTTTTGGTCTTTTGTGTGTGTGTGTGTGGGGGGTGTTGTTCCTTCTTTTGAGAGGAACTGTAGCCAGAGATCTCCCCTAGCCTGTCAACAACAATTCCAATGATTTACCTACTTGCCCTCATCCTAACTGATTTGTTACTGCATTCAAAACAGTGGCCTCGTGGGAGATGCCCCTTCATACACTCTTTCCTGTGGGCCTCTCTGTTAGATGGAATTCTTAAGAGAAGATTCTGGAGAAAGACCTTGTGTCCCAATTTTATCTCCTACTATGGCTGTCATTTGCAAGCAAGAATTTCAGTCTGGGGTAAAGAAACTCTGTGTGTGTGTGTGTGTGTGTGTGTGTGTGTGTGTGTGTGTGCATGCGCAAAATCCTGCAAGACTTTTCTGGAACTTTCTGGAAATTTCACCCCATTCAGCTTGCAGGCCACTGAGAGAGGGAGCTTCTCTCAGAACTGTCACATTCCCTCCTATCACTGCCTGACATCTGGCTGTCTCTGGTCTCAATCCATTCCTCTCTTGTAGAACATTGCCCAAAGTAACCAATTAAAGCTCTGCTCTGGATTTTTCCTAACATTTCCCTAACTCTACAGCCTCAGTTGGTGTATGATCTGTATCCCACCATGCAGCAGCGGACCATTTGGCCAAATGTTTTGCCACTGCATGGCTGTCCTGCAAAGTTGGGGTTGTCATTATCTGCCCCTTCCTCCTCCCTCAGCCCATTCTTGCAGTGCTCCACTGCCAGCCACCAAATTTTGGCTCAGTTAGGAGTGCACTTGGCTGCAAGAAAATCTGAATAATGGGGAGGGATTTACTGGTCTCATACAACAGGAAGTCTGAGGTAGTCCTGGGCTGGTCCAGCATCCAGGGGTTTCAGGACACTCAGGCTCTTCTTTGTTTCCTGTTCTGCTCTTTCTGTTTTTTCTATCGTACTAAATCAGGCACAGTTCTTCATTTGTGCAACAGAAGTTGTGTCAAGAAGATTAAACAAAAGATGAGTTTATTAAAAGGAATTTTGGGGAAGGCTGAAGTAGCAAGCTGGAAACTAAGTCCCAAGGATCAACTTCCCACACTATAACATCACAGGACTAGCCAGAGAGGAAACCACTGCCATTGCCCCATGGAGCACCAGATGCTACAGTGGGTCTGTTGCCTGGAGCATGACCTCACTGCCATTGCACTGCTGTCACCACCAGTGTCCCTCTAGTGCTTGGAGCTCGACCACTCCTACCCTCTGAAGCTTCCCCCTGGATAGACGCCTTATGAGGCAAATCTGATTGTCAGGGTCAGGTCACATGCCTAAGTCCTGGCTGCAAAAGAAGCTGGGAAAAAAAAAAGAGGTTGACATCTCATGAGATTGAATCTGATTGGTGGAGCCAGATCACATTCCTGTGCCTTGGCTGCAAAGGAGGCTGGGAAGGGATTTTGATGTCTCATGAGGTTGAATCTGATTGGAGGATCCCAGGTCACACGCCTAAGCCCTGGGTGCAAAGGAGACCAGGAAGAGAGTTTTCTCCATTCTATTCAGGGACACAGGACTCTCAAGGTGGGAAGGGCCCCCAAACAGAGCCAAAGTGTTCTCAAGCTGTGGAGCAGCCAGCAAACATGACAGGTGTAACCCCACCTGCTATTTCCACTTTCTCATCTCTCCTTCATTTTTCATTCCACACCCACTGCCTCCTGTCCTACAGCCACAATGGAGCTTCTCTGGTCAGTCCACAGTGGCCTCCCCAGCCATCCCCAGGCAGGTCTTGGTGCTCATCTAACTTTTCAGCAGATGACATGTTGACCTCCTTCTTCTTAAAACACTTCTCTCTTGCTTTCTCCTAGGTTTCCTCCTCCTCCTCCTGTGCCCCTTCTGTGTCTTCTCAGCTTACTCTTCCTCCTCCTCCAAGCTTCTACGTCTGAGGGGTCCTGGTCCACCTAGGTGATTTCATCTGTGAATTGATGGCCTCACATTTCTATCTCTAGGTCAGATCTCTCCTCTGAGTTCCTAATGCCCTTAGATCACTTGTATTTGGTTGTTCCACAGGCATCTCAAACATCATAGGTCCAACACAGAACTCCTGATTTCCCTTTTTAATATATCTACCCACCCTCAATCAGTGTACTAATCTCAGCATCTGGTACCAGCATTTTAAAGCCAGGAATACATGAGATACCCTTGATTCTCCTTCTTTCCTTCCAACCTGAAATCTAACCTAGCAGCAAGTTGCAGCGGGTCCTATATCCAAAATATATTTTGCATTCTCCCCACTTTTCCCTATCCTACTACCATTACTCTCATTCAAGTAATCATCAGTTTTCACCTGGATTGCTCCAAGGCCTGCTAATAGATCTCTCTGCCTCCAGTTTTAGTTTCTTCTAGTCTGTTCTCCATGCAGCAACAGAAGAGTGGTATTTCTTAAGCACATAGCTCCTATGGGGCAATTTCCAATAGCTCTTCATTTAACTAAAAAAATAAAATTCATACTCTCTATTACTGCTTATGTGGTCCATGTCATTCTGTTCCTACTTCTCTGACTTTGGTTCAGAGGGTTGAGCATGGTAACCTCTTTCCTGCCCCAGGGCATCTGCACATACTACTCCCTGTCTGTAATGTTTTTCCTTGCATTCTCCCCATGACTGGCTCATTCTCCATCCTTCTGATCTCAGTTTAAATGTCATGCTATCAAGGAGGCCTCTGACCATCCATTGTTATTATTATCTCAGTCCTTTATTTTCTTCACAGCACTTGAACACTTGTAATCATTTTGTTTGACTATTTCCTTATCTGCTCCTCAACTTGAATACCAGGCCCATGAAGGCAGTGACCACCTTGTCTTATTCACTGACTAGCAGAGTACCTGAAGAGTAGGCACTAAATAAATAAATGTTGTTTGAATGACTCATCTGTCTCTCCCTCAAACACACCCCAACACCTCGTGTTCCAGAAATCGTTGTTGCTTCATCTCTCTTGAACACTCAGGCAGATATTGCCTGTAGGATATGTTCCTGTGGGGGAGAAATAGTTTTGTAAACCCATGGCCCACTCAGTTCTAAAGCCACATTTACAACTAATTGATCTGATCTTGAACTTTTTCATAACCAGCAGTGAAATGCAGCCAACCAGCTCACCCTCAGGTATGCAACGCCCTGTTGACCACTTGCCATGAATCCAGGCTCTGTGGCCCTGTGCATGCTTGTAAAAGGTAGTTCCTGGAGGCCTCAGACCTCCTGGCTGGACGGCATGTTGACATGTGGTGAAAATTCTCCAAAGACTCAGGTAAAGTGTGTGGGGGAGCAGATTCCCCAGACAGGTCAAGGTGTTTTGATTTATGGCCTGTTGCCCTTTCCCTTTGAGTACAAACCAGAGCCCGTGCACAGGATGGTTTTGTTCAGGCTTGTGAACTTATAGGAATAATGCTGTGTGCCTAAAATCTCTAGTTTATAGCATTAGAGTTTGTGAGAGTGGGAAGGGAACCCTCCTCACCTTGAAACCATGTGTAACATTTATTAGGCACCAGCTGTATGCCAGCCCCCAGCTAGGTCTTTATTCACATTGTCTCCAATCCTCATACAACTCTGCAAGATGAATGGGCCTGCGTGTTACAGACAGGGCCTCCAAAGCTCTGAGCAGCCACACAGCTCCAGGACAGAAGAGCTGGGACCATGGCCAGGCTCTGAGAGCACATTTTCCAACTCCTCTGAAAGGAAGCCAAAGTCGCAAAGGCAGCTTCAGCCAGGATCCTCTGCAGGCAAAGTCACACTTTGGGGGTTCCTGGGTGTGTTCATCTTGTAGGAGCAGAGACTTGACAGCCTAGGAATGTGGGGCCACAGGGCGGGCAGGCGGGGGGCTGGCCTGGACCCCACCTTGGCTGAGTGGCCTGGCCATAACAGGTCCTGGTGGGGAGTTGCTTAACACCCCAAAATCCTCCCTCAAGGAGTTTGGGGAGGTCCCGGCATGTGGACTGACAGCCTTAGCCCACCTTGGGAAGCACGGGCTCTTTAGAGGGGGAGGAGCCTTGGACAGCTCCTCAGCATTTAGTCAGTATTTACAGTTAAATGTGTCTCCAGCAGGCATCCCTCCACATTTGTCAGTGCATCTATCACACCGCTATGCTGATTGGTATTGCTGCTGCTGTTGCTGATATTATTATTATTACTGTGCTAGTTGTTTTCCTATTGAGGTGGGAGATTGTGGCTCATTTGTTTTGTACCCACAATTCCTGGAAAGCAGGAGTGCAGAATAGATGGATAGATGGGTAGATGGATGGATGGATGGATGGATAGGTGGATGAGTGGGTGCGTGGGTGGATAGGTGGTGGATGGGTAGATGGGTGAGTGGATGGATGTGAAAGTTGAGGGAGGAGTTTTGGCTCCATTTGCCCATTCAGCTGCCACATGGGCTGACAGCACCCCAGTCCTCCTCGCCCTAAGTTCTTCCTCTTCCTTCTTGTCCCTTTTGGTCTCTCCTCCCATACTGATGCCACTTGACTTGGCTGGCCTTTGGGCCCTGGCATCAGGCATTGGTCGGTGTGATGGGACCGGTATGTGGCACTGGTCACCAGAGGTAGGGATTGTGGTGAGGGAAGAAGCAGGAGCACTGAAAGGGACCCACAAGTGGAAGTTTGTAGACTCTTCACCCCTCTGGGCAGTGTTGCCAAGAGAACTTTCTTCCATGGCTGTTCTATGTCTGTGCTGTCCAGTATGGTAGGCACTAGCTCCAATGTGGCTATCAAATACTTAAAATGTTAAAATGCTAGTGTGACAGAGGAGCTGACTTTTACTTTTTTGTTGTTATTTATTTTTATTGAGATATAATTGACACATAACTGTAACTTTGGGTGTACAAAGTAATGATTCGATATTTGTATATATTGTGAAACGATCACCACAATAAGTGTAGTTAACATCCTTTACCACACATAGTTACAAATTTTGTTTTCTTGTGATGAGAACTTCTAAGATCTATTCTCTTAGCGACTTTCAAATATATACAGCACAGTATTATGAACTATAGTCACCACGCTGTACATTACAGCCCCAGGACTTATTTATTTTATAGCTGGGGGTTGTACCTTTTGACCGCCTTCATCCTTTTTGCCCACACCCAATCCCCTCCCCTCTGGCAAGTACCAATCTGTTCTGTTCTACGAGTTTAATATTTTGTTTTGTTTTGGTTTTTAGATTCCACATATAAGATCATATGATATTTGTCTTTCTCTGACTTATTTCACTTAGCATAATGCCCTTATGTTCCATCAATATTGTTGCAAATGACAAGATTTCCTTAATATCCATTGTATATATACACCACATTTTAAAAAAATACATTCATTCATCAGTGGACACTTAGGTTGCTTCCATGTCTTGGCCATTGTAAATAATGTTGAAGTGAACATGGCGGGGTGTGCAGGTAACTTTTCAAGTCAGTGTATATATATATATATATATATATGTACACACACACACACACACACACACACGCACACACACTCACACACACATACACACACACTAAGGTATATATACTCAGAAGTGGAATTGTTGGAACATATGGTAGTTCTATTTTTAATTTTTTGAGGAACCTCCATACTGTTCTCCACAGTGGTTGCACCAATTCACATTCCCACCAACAGTTTACAGGGGTCCCTTTTCTCCACATCCTCATCATCACTTGTTATCTCTTTCTTTTTTGATGATAACCATTCTAATAGGTGTGAGGTGTGACATGATATCTCATTGGGGTTTTGACTTGCGTTTCCCTGATGACTAGTGGTGTTAAGCACCAGATAATAATTTTATTAACTTAAATTTATATTTCAACAGCCACAGATGAGTATTGGATGACTGTTTGGAGCAGCACTGCTCTGGCAAGCTGGGCCAGCTGTTATTTGTTCTGACCAAAAGGCAGGAGTGCAGCAAATGGGAAATAACTTGAAGACAGGTCTGCGGGATGGCCTTTGCCCTCCTTCTGCCTTCCTCCATCCTGCTGCATGAATCATGGATATGATGGCTAAAGCTTCATCTCTAGTCCTGAGGACCAAGAGCACCCCAGGGACAATGTAGGGGGAAGCTGGAGGTGGCCTGGGCACCATGTTTAAGCATAACTATCTCACCTGCCATGGTGAGAAACCCTGGTGAAAGAGGCTTACATAACTCTCTCCTGGACTCCTGGACTCCATCAGGCTCTGGTGTTCTTCCATGCTTGCACGGTCTTGGCCAGGGCTGAGGCCACGCCCACCCCCTCTCTCCACCCCTCACCGTCCTGGACACCCTCCATTTCCTCGAGTGGAGCACTGGTTCTGCACACATCCTTTTTTTTTTACCCTGCTGTCTATTGTCCTCTGGGCCTTTGAGGACCAAAACCAAAACACAAAACCAAAATTTTCTCTTTTGAAGAACCTGGCTCTTGCAATGTGAAGCCTTGGCTCCTACCATCCTTCTCTTCCCCGCGTCTCAGCAGCCTGCATTGGAAGTCCAAATCCTGCATGTGTGTGCTCTGTTCCCTGCAGGGTGACCCCGCCCTGAGGTCAGCCATTCTAAAATAACCCCCTGTCTGAATGGACTAAGTGATGGGATTGCAGAAAGTACAAAAAAAAAACCCAAACAGAAATACCTCAATATGTTGAAGTACTATTCTGCCACAAAGAGAAATAGCTCCCTGTGTATTGAAAACAACCCTTTTCCTGATTTTGTTCATGAGGTAGAAACTTCTTGGTCAAAAGATATTTGGATGCCATGGGGCACAGGGGGGAAGGGCAGAGGGAGCAGTGAGGGGAGCCCAGCTCAAAGGCGGTAGTCCCTTTGATGTCTTTTAGGGCCAACTCCTCAAAACAGAAGCCAGCTTGAGCCAGGCCCCCACCCCCACCCCCGTGCACACTCCACCTACTGCCATTCTTGGTTGGCCGGATGTTTTCACTCCCTCCGTTTCAACTCTGTCAAAGAATAAGATTTCCATTTGTCCCTTGTTGGGCCCTGGAGGCTATGGGGGTTACAAGAGAAAGGGGAACACATGGATTTCTTCATTGACCATCATGAGTTCAATGTACTGTGGCAGTACAAGACCCCTGGAGGTCTTGGAGGGTGCAGGGAGTGATGTATTTTTTCCCTAGAGCAGTGGATATGCAGGGGGCTGGGGCTGCCAGATTGTGACACACATTTGTGAGGTAGTGCCCAGACCTCGACAGTCCCCAAAGTCTGTGTAGGCCCTTCCCCATTCAGAGTGGCCCCTCCCTCCAACCTCAGGGTCCAGGCACTTCAGGGCTGTGTCTGTTAGTGGAATCTGTCTTGGGAACACCTGAACCCTTTAAGTGAACTCCTCAGGGAACTAGTTCTTAGCTATCTAAGAGATCTAAATCTTGACAAATAGGAATGAATGGGGGAATTTTAGGCATCACTAGTGGGTGGGTAGTTAAGGATGCTGACAAGGCCTCCCTTGAGCAAAACATGGGCTTCAGGACATACACCTAGAAATGACCTACGTGGAAACCTCTCCCACTCCAAAGAACCTGAGCAGAGAGCTGGGAGTCTTGGAGTTCAGTCTCCATTCTGCCACAGGTGCCTAGGGGACCTAGCTGATCCCCAGCCACTCTCTGGTGTCCTATCTTTCTTCTGCACAATATAGTGGATCACCTCTGTGGAAGTAAACACCCTGAGAGCCAGATCCTGGGTTCTAAATCCCATTCCCATGCCAAGGACCCACAGTTTTCTGGGAGACTGACTGGTGCTAGGTCTGGGGCAGGAACAGAATAAGGTGGGCCTGGGACATCTTGTGCCAGAACGAAAGAAGTGCTCAAAGATTTCTGGGACAACTGGAGCATTAAAGAGCATAATGACAGGCTTCCCTGGTGGTGCAGTGGTTGAGAGTCCGCTTGCCAATGCAGGGGACAGGGGTTCGTGCCCTGGTCTGGGAAGATCTCACATGCCGCGGAGCTGCTGGGCCCGTGAGCCATGGCCGCTGAGCCTGCGCGTCCGGAGCCTGTGCTCTGCAATGGGAGAGGCCACAACAGTGAGAGGCCCGTGTATCGCAGAAAAAAAAAAAAGCATAATGACTATAATTGAGCACAAAGAACAATACATACAAATCCATGGCTCATTGTGATCATCAAAAAAATAAATAAATAAAAGAAAAAGACAAAGAATGAAAAAAAAGGAAAGAAAGGAAGAAAGAAAGAGGAGAGAGAGAAGCCCATTTCCCACCTTGTAGGTAAGCATGACACCTTTTTAGAAGTACTTGTGCATCCCAGGGGGTGAGGGAAGTTCTTCTTCACAGAAGAATGTCAATGTGGAAAGAAGGAGAGAATCAGAAGCCACTGATCTGCAGCCCTCAGTGAGGGACTGATTCAGGCCAGGACCATCATGGAGGATAAAACCCCAGGTTCCTGGGGACTGGGATATTCACAGGGCATGAAGCATCACCCTTCGGATAACTTGGCAATTGCAAGAGTTTAAAAAGCCCTTTGGGGAGAGATCTAGCACTCTTTCTGCCCCAGCCTTCCAGGCCCCTCTCTTGGTCTCAGGATTGGAGGGCAGTGAGTCTGGTCACTCATGTGGCCGGGGGTGGGCAGGGGGCAGGAGCAATCCAGGTCATTGGGACCGGATCCCTGAGAGACAACTTCCTCTGAGCAGAGACGCTTCTCTCAAGGGCACCAGGCAGGTCCCTGGCAGTCTGACTCTGTCCTCGGGGTCGGTGGGGGTGGGGGCGTGGCCTCGGGGTGTCCTCTGAGCCTCTCGGTCTCCTCACCTGGAACAACATCCCTGTCAACTCTGGAGAGGTTATGAAATAAACACACTTCAGAAATCTGTCTCTCTTGTTCCCCAGCATTTCTTTGTCTTGAGTGAGGTCCAAGATAACCCAAACACCACTTAGCAGCTGGTGGCTCTGTGACATTCAGCACTGCCCACGGAAGACTTTCTGATGGCCAGTGGGAGTGAGGTCTCCCCAAGTCCTGGTGCTAAGTGACAAAAACAAGTTGGATAAGCACATGTGCTAAGAAACCATTCACACACACACACAAACACACACCCCACTCTGGGTGCTAAGCATTTGTATGCTAAGCATAGAAGAACCGGAAGGATGAAGCCTACTCAGCTACTGCTGGTGGGGAGGGAGCAGGGTGTGGTGGTGTGGTAGTGGTGGTAGTGGTGGTTGTGTGTGTGTGTGCTTGCCTGTTTTGGTCTGTGCTCCTATGTTACTTGTCAAATTAGAAACATAAAAAGGGAGGTCTGGCTGTCTGGTGTGGCAGGTGGGGAGGCATATAAAGACACCAGGAGGTCAGATGTCTATCCTGATCAGGCCCCATCACATTCCAGTTCAGGAAGCCATGGAGCTGCCTCGGTGCTGCTGTGTCCCCTTCCACACCCACTAGTGCAATTGTGATGACCTGGTTTACACAGCACATCATACCCCTGGGCCACTTGACCCCCAGCTCTCCTCAGTCGCAGGCAGGCTTGTCATTATCAGCTCATCTCACAGAGGAGAAAAATGAGGCTCAGAGAGCCCTGGGGACTGGTCTAAGGTACAATGGCTGAGAGCAGCTTCTCCTGAACCCACATTCCTTCCACACCTTGATCCCTTTGCCCAGTCCCTGCACTGCTGCCCAGATCCCTGATCACATCACCTCTCGCTCTTGACCTTCAACGCCTCTCCACTGGCCCAGAGTGAACTCAGGTCGTCTGGGCAACGCAGCCCTTCCCACTCCATCTCCTCTCTCCTGAGAGCATTCCTATTCGCTCTGCCTGCTGCCAGCCAAGACAGCTGCTCCCTACTCCCCAGATGCCCAGACCTTGGTCTTTGCCCCCACAATCATTGCCCACAGTCACTGTTCAGGAGATGTTGGCCCTAGGGGTTCAGAGGAATGAGAGTGAGAGTGAGCTCTTCTTGGAAGAGGTGAACAGGTGACTTTACCTCAATAAATCACTTAAGAAATAATTCAACCTAAAGGGCACAGCTTGCCATTTGATCACCTGTCAGGCTGTGCCAGTCGATAACCATCTTTTGTACAGATACCATGGATCGAGGAGGCCGCAGGTGAGAGCAAGGAAGGAAAGAAAGAATTACACTCACAAAGGAGCCCAGGTTAAATGCTGAGCCCCTGGGCCTGGTTCTACCTCCCAGGCTCCTGGGAAATTACCTTGTCATCTTGAGTTTCTTAAAGGAACCCCAAGAAAGTCCATCTCTGAGGAAAAATTCTGTCGGGACCTTCAAGGCCAGATTCCAGAAACATCCAGGCTAGAGCGTCCCCTTTCAGCCTGGCCCCCCTGGCAACTCCCTGCTCTCTGTGAGTCTCTGACACCTTGGCATCTGGAGGTCCCAGGGCAGGCCAGGCCTGAGTGGGCAGCCCCTCTCCATGCCCATCAAGGCTGCCTGGGATCCTACAGTTTGCCTGGTATGAGCTGCCCCCCGCCACCTCTCAGCCTGAGCATCAGGGAATTAGAAACACACAGCTGAGGGGCCCTGGCAGAAAGGGGGTGTGTCAGAGGTGGCCAGCAGCTGTGGCAGGGTCAGACCCAGGCCCTGGGATGCTGGGGTACTGCCAAGCTCTGAACCCTAATGCAGGAGCTTGGGGCTGGGGAAGAGGAGGGTCAGAGGTCAGGGAGAGAAATGTCAATGAGCACAGAGACTTTTTCAAGAGCAAATGGAGACCATTTCATGAATAAATGAAGAATTGCTGCTGGCCAACCATGGCTTGCCCTGGTGCTGGGGAGGGACAGGCAGGGGTGGGCTGGACTGTCCTGCTTCCATTGGGCCCAGGAGGGCCAGCCAAGGGCATCTACATACACACTTCAATGAGAACCTGCCCACCCCTCGTTGTTAAGCCATCTATTTCTTTGAACAAGTCTTTAGGTTTGTATGTTTTAACCACAGGAAGCAGCTGTGATAGCCTCTCCCGGCCAGAGCTCGACCTGAGGAAATAGCCCTGGGCAGCATTTACAAGTCTCTCTGTGTAGTCCATGCCACTCACACCACAGGCCATGTCCCCTCCAGTCCCCACATCACCACTCAGAGTGGACCAGGCCTGTCTCTCAGGTCAAGGTTAGACGTGGGCAGGGTAATGAGGGATGGGCCAGGACGCAGGGGTTCCAGAGCCCACATTTGCCACCTTTCTTATTGACCCCTGGTACCACTGGCCTGATTGTCTTCCTCCACATTGAGCATGGAAGTGGCCTTCTTGTGGATGTCTGGGGTCAGGGTTTAATAGATGTGTCTGGTTTGGGGTCTGATCTGGGCTACATAGCAATGAATCCCTGAATGAACCGCTGCCCCACAAAGGAAAAGAACTCACTTCACACTTGGTTTGTGAAGACAAGCATAGGTGATGTCTGTCTCCCAGGAAGGGCAGTCTTTTATGAAGACACTGAGGCCACAGGGGTGAGTGACTTGCCCAAGGTCAGACCAGGACCCCAACTCCCTGTGTGCCTTGAAGTCCAGGGTTAGCTCCTGCAGGAAAGCAGGCACTTAAGGCGGTGCTCTGATTCCTCCAGCCCAATCCTTGCTCTTCCAGGGCCAAGCACCACATTCCCATGAACAGTGTAGTATTATTCCTGCAAACATTTGTTTTTAAAATTAAACATTTTTGAATTGCCACTAGTTGCACACTGGTACAGAATTCAGTATGTGCAAAAAGGCATATGGTAAAAATCTTCTTCCCCACCCCTGCTTCCAGCTACTCTTCTCTGGAGACTACCATTTTCTTGGGTATCTTTCTAGAGATAGCTTTATTTAGTTGAGCAAATACATCTATAAAGATTCCTTTGATCATTTTTAGCCTGAAGAGCAGCATACTATATAGAGAGATTTGTACCTTCCTTTTTTTTCATTTAACGTACTATGGAGGTTATTCCTTGTGCTTATTTGAGCTACCTCTTTCGTTTTAATGGTTGCACTGCATTTCGTTATAGGAGTCCGCATTGCTGTCTGCATAACTACAGGGTACCTCTCATGTGGTATTTGATGTGGCCCTGAATAGTTAGTTATACTACAATTTATTTAACTAGTTAACACTATTAAGGGACATGTAGCTTGGGCAGTCAGCTCAGGCTGCCATAACAAAATGCCACAGACTGGGTGGCTTAAACAACAGACACTTATTTTCTCACAATTCTGGAGGCTAAAAGCCTGAGATCAAGGCACCCTCAGGGTTGGTTTCTTATGAGAGCTATCTTCCTGGCTTACAGACAGCTGCCTTCTTGCTGGGTCTTCTTCACATGGCAGAGAGAGTAAGCAAGCTCTACATTTCTTTCTCTTCTTTTTTGTTTTTTATAATTGCTTTACAATGGTGTGCTAGCAAAGTGAATCAGTTATACATATACATATGTCCCCATATCTCTTCCCTCTTGCATCTCCCTCCCTCCCACCCTCCCTATCCCGCCCCTCTAGGTGGTCACAAAGCACCGAGTTGATCTCCCTGTGCTATGCGGCTCCTTCCCACTAGCTATCTATTTTACCTTTGGTAGTGTATATATGTCCATGCCACTCTCTCACTTTGTCCCAGCTTACCCTTCCCCCTCCCCGTGTCCTCAAGTCCATTCTCTAGTAGGTCTGCATCTTTATTCCCGTCTTGCCACTAGGTTCTTCTGACCATTTTCTTTCTATCTTTTTTTTTAGATTCCATATATCTGTGTTAGCAAACGGTATTTGTTTATCTCTTTCTGACTTACTTCACTCTGTATGACAGTCTCTAGGTCCATCCACCTCACTACAAATAACTCAGTTTCATTCCTTTTTATGGCTGAGTAATATTCCACTGTATATACGTGCCACATCTTCTTTATCCATTCATCCGATGATGGACACTTCGGTTGCTTCCATGTCCTGGCTATTGTAAATAGAGCTGCAATGAACATCGTGGTACATGACTCTTTTTGAATTGTGGTTTTCTCAGGGTATATGCCCAGTAGTGGGATTGCTGGGTTGTATGGTAGTTCTATTTTTAGTTTTTTTTTTTTTTTTTTTTTTTTGCGGTACATGGGCCTCTCACTGTTGTGGCCTCTCCCGTTGCGGAGCACAGGCTCCGGACGCGCAGGCTCAGTGGCCATGGATCACGGGCTGAGCCGCTCCGTGGCATGTGGGATCCCCCTGGACCGGGGCATGAACCCATGTCCCCTGCATTGGCATGCAGACTCTCAACCACTGCGCCACCAGGGAAGCCCTATTTTTAGTTTTTAAGGAACCTCCGTACTGCTCTCCATAGTGGCTGTATCAATTTACATTCCCACCAACACTGCAAGAGGGTTCCCTTTCCTCCATACCCTCTCCAGCATTTATTGTTTGTAGATTTTGTGATGTTGGCCATTCTGATGGGTATGAGATGATATCTCACTGTAGTTTTGATTTGCATTTCTCTAATGATTAATGATGTTGAGCATTCTTTCATGTGTTTGTTGGCAATCTGTATATCTTCTTTGGAGAAATATCTATTTAGGTCTTCTGCCCATTTTTGGATTGGGTTGTTTGTTTTTTTGATATTGAGCTGCATGAGCTGCTTGTCAATTTTGGAGATTAATCCTTTGTCGGTTGCTTCATTTGTAAATATTTTCTCCCATTCTGAGTGTTGTCTTTTCATCTTGTTTATGGTTTCCTTTGCTGTGCAAAAGCTTTTAAGTTCCATTAGGTCCCATTTGTTTATTTTTGTTTTTATTGCTATGTCTCTAGGAGGTGGATCAAAAATGATCTTGCTGTGATTTATGTCATAGAGTGTTCTGACTATGTTTTCCTCTAAGAGTTTGATGGTGTCTGATCTTACATTTAGGTCTTTAATCCATTTTGAGTTTATTTTTGTGTATGGTGTTAGGGAGTGTTCTAATTTGATTCTTTTACATGTAGCTGTCCAGTTTTCCCAGCACCACTTATTGAAGAGGCTGTCTTTTCTCCGCTGTATATTCTTGCCTCCTTTATCAAAGATAAGGTGACCATAAGTGCGTGGGTTTATATCTGGGTTTTCTATCCTGTTCCATTGATCTATCTTTCTGTTTTTGTGCCAGTACCATACTGTCTTGATTACTGTAACTTTGTAGTATAGTCTGAAGTCAGAGAGCCTGATTCCTCCAGCTCTGTTCTTCTTTCTCAAGATTGCTTTGGCTATTCGGGGTCTTCTGTGTTTCCATACAAATTGTGAATTTTTTTGTTCTAGTTCTGTGAAAAATGCCAATAGTAGTTTGATAGGGATCGCATTGAATCTGTAGATTTCTTGGGGTAGTATAGTCATTTTCACAATATTAATTCTTCCAATCCAAGAACATGGTATATCTCTCCATCTATTTGTATCATCTTTAATTTCTTTCATCAGTGTCTTATAATTTTCTGCATACAGGTCTTTTGTCTCCTTACATAGGTTTATTCCTAGATATTTTATTCTTTCTGTTGCAATGGTAAATGGGAGTGTTTTCTTAATTTCACTTTCAGATTTTTCATCATTAATGTATAGGAATGCAAGAGATTTCTGTGCATTAATTTTGTATCCTGCTACTTTACCAAGTTCATTGATTAACTCTAGTAGTTTTCTGGTAGCATCTTTAGGATTCTCTATGTATAGTATCATGTCATCTGCAAACAGTGACAACTTTACTTCTTCTTTTCCGATTTAGATTCCTTTTATTTCCTTTTCTTCTCTGATTGCTGTGGCTAAAACTTCCAGAACTATGTTGAATAAGAGTGGTGAGAGTGGGCAACCTTGTTTTGTTCCTGATCTTAGTGGAAATGGTTTCAGTTTTTCACCATTGAGGACGATGTTGGCTGTCAGTTTGTCATATATGGCCTTTATTATGTTGAGGAAAGTTTCTTCTATGCCTACTTTCTGGAGGGTTTTTATCATAAATCGGTGTTGAATTTTGTCGAAAGCTTTCTCTGCATCTGTTGAGATGATCATATAGTTTTTCTCCTTCAGTTTGTTAATATGGTGTATCACGTTGATTGATTTGCATATATTGAAGATTCCTTGCATTCCTGAGATAAACCTCACTTGATCATAATGTATGATCCTTTTAATTGTGCTGTTGGATTCTGTTTGCTAGTATTTTGTTGAGGATTTTTGCATCTATGTTCATCAGTAATATTGGCCTGTAGTTTTCTTTCTTTGTGACATTTTGTCTTGTTTTGGTATCAGAGTGATGGTGGCCTCGTAGAATGAGTTTGTCTTTCTCTTCTTAAAAGGACACTAGTCCTATGATGAAGGTCTCACCGTTATGACCTCATTTAACCATAATTACTTCCTTAAAGGCCCCATCTCCTCATACAGTCACAATGGGGGTTAGAATTTTAACATACGAATTTTGGGGGAAACACAATTCAGTATGTAACACCTCATTTCCATTTTTGCCTATTGTTAAATAAAAAACAAAGTGAAGGATTTGGTGACCAAGGTTTTAGCACCTTTCAACCAGAAGCTCATTCTGGCTATGGAGACAAAACAGGACCTGGTTGCTCGGCTCTCTGGTCTGAACTTCACTTGGCACACTTGCTGCCTTGGGACTCACTGGCCCTTGTCCTGCTCTGCTGGGACATCAAACAGTGTACCTTTGTATGTCTAATTAATAGCCACAGATGTAACGTGTCTTGGATGTGTTTCTTGTTATCTCTGCTGAAGAGTTGGCCTCTCCAGAAATTGTCTCCAAGACTTTTGTGCCTAAAAACTCATTTACTGCGGCAGAAACAGAAATGATGTTTTAATGATTATGGTAAATGAAACTGTAATCTTGACCTTATTATTGGCCTCTTTTTTTAATGAGCTGCTTATGCAAGCATTCTTTCCCTGCTGTAGATACACATCAACAACTTCCAAACCCTCTTTGAACCAATATACTATTTTGTCACCTTGCCAGTTCCCTTGCTGGAGAGTTAATAAACTTCAACATAAGCTCAAGAGAAATTTGTGTTAAGAAATTTTGCTTCAACACAATTACTAATAACCCTGCAACATCATCAATCATACATCATTTCACACTAATGTAAATTTACTGCAGGATACATTCCCAGAAGTGTGTGTAATGGTTGGTGGTTTGGCATCTAGCATCATTTTCACCTTCCTTTTAGTGTTCCTTCAAAGGCTGGAAGGTGAACAAATAAATTTCCTGCTTCTCTTGCAGCTAGAGTTCTAGATTTGAACTGGGTTCTGCCCAGTGGTGTGCTGGTAAATATTTAACAACCAGCTCTCCAACTGAAAAAAACAGTGCACCCTGGCTTGTAATGTCTACTGATTTCCCTGGTATAAAAGTACTCACACCATGGTCAATTTCAGGCTATTTACATGATGTCACTGAATGTGGAGCTGGGGTGAGCTAGCTCCAGCACATGCCCAGTTCTGCCAGTTAGTTGCATGTCACTATGATTTGAGGTCAAGAGCATCCTCCTGCTGCATTTGGCTGTTCCTGCAGGCAAGCAAAGTTGTGCTAGTTGTTTCTCCTGCAGTGGCATTCCAGTGTCCGTTCAGTTCCTTTGTGTAGTTGAGAGCCAGGTGTAGCGGCATCAGCAGTGATCCCCTGACATCCACCTGGCTGGTGGGGCTGAGGAAGCTGGTCCCCAGACATTGTCCTGGGCGTCAATCCAATAGGCCTTGTCCACGTCTTCTCCTCTAGTCCTCTCAGTAAAATCGAAAGCTCCTAATTTCCTGTCTAAACCCCTTTTTGCTTAAAATTGTTAGAGTGGTTTCTGTTTCCTGTAACTAAATCCTGGCTGGTATCAATTGGAATCCAAACCATTTTTTTCTTAAAGCAGATATACATTTTTCTCAGGGCTGTTCCCTAATCTGTCTGTGCAGAAGGATTTTAATGAGTTGTGAGGTCCTGGAGGACAAAAATGATTACTTTGACCCTTATTAAGCTTGGTAAATCCAGTAACTCTGGAGGGGAGCATCTGAATACACTGAGAAGGACAAGACCCACTTCTAGAGTTTGTGAGATTCTGCCCTCTCACAGCATCTTCTCCCAAACCCTGCTGAGGCTGTCTGCACTCCTGAGACAGAGGCTAAGATGTTGGATGCAGTACCACTTGGGGACAAGCTAAATTTTCTTAGCTTCTTATAACCAGACACAAGTCAAGAGAATGAGTAATTTAATTGTTACTTTAAATGCACTTTATATATATATATATTTCTGTTTTATAACAAATTTAATCAGTTATACATATACATATGTTCCCATATCCCCTCCCTTTTGCATCTCCCTCCCACCCTCCCTATCCCACCCCTCCAGGCGGTCACAAAGCACCGAGCTGATCTCCCTGTGCTTTGCGGCTGCTTCCCACTAGCTATCTACCTTACGTTTGGTAGTGTATATATGTCCATGCCGCTCTTTCGCTTTGTCACAGCTTACCCTTCCCCCTCCTCATATCTTCACGTCCATTCTCTAGTAGGTCTGGGTCTTTATTCCAGTCTTACTCCTAGGTTCTTCATGACCTTTTTTTTCTTAAATTCCATATATATGTGTCAGCATACAGTATTTGTCTTTCTCTTTCTGACTTACTTCACTCTGTATGACAGACTCTAGGTCCATCCACCTCATTACAAATAGCTCAATTTCATTTCTTTTTATGGCTGAGTAATATTCCATTGTATATATGTGCCACATCTTCTTTATCCATTCATCCAATGATGGACACTTCGGTTGTTTCCATCTCTGGGCTATTGTAAATAGGGCTGCTCTGAACATTTTGGTACATGACTCTTTTTGAATTATGGTTTTCTCAGGGTATATGCCCAGTAGTGGGGTTGCTGGGTCATATGGTAGTTCTATTTGTAGTTTTTTAAGGAACCTCCATACCGTTCTCCATAGTGGCTGTACCAATTCACATTCCCACCAGCAGTGCAAGAGTGTTCCCTTTTTTCCACACCCTCTCCAGCATTTATTGTTTCTAGATTTTTTGATGATGGCCATTCTGACTGGTGTGAGATGATATCTCATTGTAGTTTTGATTTGCATTTCTCTAATGAGTAAAGATGTTGAGCATCCTTTCATGTGTTTGTTGGCAGTCTGTATATCTTCTGTGGAGAAATGTCTATTTAGGTCTTCTGCCCATTTTTGGATTGGGTTGTTTGTTTTTTTGTTACTGAGCTGCATGAGCTGCTTATAAATTTTGGAGATTAATCCTTTGTCAGTTGCTTCATTTGCAAATATTTTCTCCCATTCTGAGGGTTGTCTTTTGGTCTTGTTTATGGTTTCCTTTGCTGTGCAAAAGCTTTTAAGTTTCATTAGGACCCATGTGTTTATTTTTGTCTTTATTTCCATTTCTCTAGGAGGTGGGTCAAAAAGGATCTTGCTGTGATTTATGTCATAGAGTGTTCTGCCTATGTTTTCCTCTAAGAGTTTGATAGTGTCTGGCCTTACATTTAGGTCTTTAATCCATTTTGAGCTTATTTTTGTGTATGGTGTTAGGGAGTGATCTAATCTCATACTTTTACATGTCCCTGTCCAGTTTTCCCAGCACCACTTATTGAAGAGACTGTCCTTTCTCCACTGTACGTTCCTGCCTCCTTTATCAAAGATAAGGTGACCATACGTGCAGGGGTTTATCTCTGGGCTTTCTATCCTGTTCCATTGATCTATCTTTCTGTTTTTGTGCCAGTACCACACTGTCTTGATTACTGTAGCTTTGTAGTATAGTCTGAAGTCAGGGAGCCTGATTCCTCCAGCTCCATTTTTCGTTCTCAAGATTGCTTTGGCTATTCGGGGTCTTTTGTGTTTCCATACAAATTGTGAAATTTTTTGTTCTAGTTCTGTGAAAAATGCCAGTGGTAGTTTGATAGGGATTGCATTGAATCTGTAGATTGCTTTGGGTAGTAGAGTCATTTTCACAATGTGGATTCTTCCAATCCAAGAACATGGTATATCTCTCCATCTATTTGTATCATCTTTAATTTCTTTCATCAGTGTCTTATAATTCTCTGCATACAGGTCTTTTGTCTCCTTAGGTAGGTTTATTCCTAGATATTTTATTTTTTTTGTTGCAATGGTAAATGGGAGTGTTTCCTTGATTTCACTTTCAGATTTTTCATCATTAGTATATAGGAATGCCAGAGATTTCTGTGCATTAATTTTGTATCCTGCTACTTTACCAAATTCATTGATTAACTCTAGTAGTTTTCTGGTAGCATCTTTAGGATACTCTATGTATAGTATCATGTCATCTGCAAAGAGTGACGGCTTTACTTCTTCTTTTCCAATTTGGATTCCTTTTATTTCCCTTTCTTCTCTGATTGCTGTGGCTAAACCTTCCAGAACTATGTTGAATAAGAGTGGTGAGAGTGGGCAACCTTGTCTTGTTCCTGATCTTAGTGGAAATGGTTTCAGTTTTTCACCATTGAGGATGATGCTGGCTGTGGGTTTGTCATATATGGCCTTTATTATGTTGAGGAAAGTTCCCTCTATGCCTATTTTCTGGAGGGTTTTTATCATAAATCAGTGTTGAATTTTGTCAAAAGATTTCTCTGCATCTATTGAGATGATCATATAGTTTTTCTCCTTCAGTTTGTTAATATGGTGTATCACGTTGATTGATTTGCGTATATTGAAGAATCCTTGCATTCCTGGAATAAACCCCACTTGATCATGGTGTACGATCCTTTTAATGTGCTGTTGGATTCTGTTTGCTAGTAGTTTGTTGAGGATTTTTGCATTTATGTTCATCAGTGATATTGGCCTGTAGTTTTCTTTCTTTGTGACATCCTTGTCTGGTTTTGGTATCAAGGTGATGGTGGCCTCGTAGAATGAGTTTGGGAGTGTTCCTCCCTCTGCTATATTTTGGAAGAGTTTTAGAAGGATAGGTGTTAGCTCTTCTCTAAATGCTTGATAGAATTCGCCTGTGAAGCCATCTGGTCCTGGGCTTTTGTTTGTTGGAAGATTTTTTATCACAGTTTCAATTTCAGTGCTTGTGATTTGTCTGTTCATATTTTCTATTTCTTCCTGATTCAGTCTTGGCAGGTTGTGCATTTCTAAGAATTTGTCCATTTCTTCCAGGATGTCCATTTTTTTGGCATAGAGTTGCTTGTAGTAATCTCTCATGATCTTTTGTATTTCTGCAGTGTCAGTTGTTACTTCTTTTTCATTTCTAATTCTGTTGATTTATGTCTCCTCCCTTTTTTTCTTGATGAGTCTGGCTAAGGGTTTATCAATTTTGTTTATCTTCTCAAAGAACCAGCTTTTAGTTTTATTGATCTTTGCTATCGTTTCCTTCGTTTCTTTTTCATTTATTTCTGATCTGATTTTTATGATTTCTTTCCTTCTGCTAACTTTGGGATGTTTTTGTTCTTCTTTCTCTAATTGCTTTAGGTGCAAGGTTAGGTTGTTTATTCGAGATTCTTCCTGTTTCTTAAGGTAGGATTGTATTGCTATAAACTTCCCTCTTAGAACTGCTTTTGCTGCATCCCATAGGTTTTGAGTTATCGTGTCTCCATTGTCATTTGTTTCTAGGTATTTTTTAATTTCCTTTTTGATTTCTTTAGTGATCACTTCGTTATTAAGTAGTGTATTGTTTAGCCTCCATGTGTTTGTATTTTTTACAGATCTTTTCCTGTAATTGATATCTAATCTCATAGCATTGTGGTCAGAAAAGATACTTGATACAATTTCAATTTTCTTAAATTTACCAAGGCTTGATTTGTGACCCAAGGTATGATCTATCCTGGAGAATGTTCCATGAGCACTTGAGAAAAATGTGTATTCTGTTGTTTTTGGATGGAATGTCCTATAAATATCAATTAAGTCCATCTTGTTTAATGTATCATTTAAAGCTTGTGTTTCCTTATTTATTTTCATTTTGGATGATCTGTCCATTGGTGAAATTGGGGAGTTAAAGTCCCCTACTATGATTGTGTTACTGTCCATTTCTCCTTTTATGGCTGTTAGTATTTGCCTTATGCATTGAGGTGCTCCTATGTTTGGTGCATAAATATTTACAATTGTTATATCTTCTTTTTGGATCGATCCCTTGATCATTATGTAGTATCCTTCTTTGTCTCTTCTAGTAGTCTTTATTTTAAAGTCTATTTTGTCTGATATGAGAATTGCTACTCTAGCTTTCTTTTGGTTTCCATTTGCATGAAATATGTTTTTCCATCCGCTTACTTTCAGTCTGTATGTGTCTCTAGGTCTGAAGTGGGTCTCTTGTAGACAGCATATATATGGGTCTTGTTTTTATATCCATTCAGCCAATCTGTGTCTTTTGGTGGGAGCATTTAGTCCATTTACATTTAAGGTAATTATTGATATGTATGTTCCTATTCCCATTTTCTTAATTGTTTTTGGTTCGTTATTGTAGGTCTTTTCCTTCTGTTGTGTTTCTTGCCTAGAGAAGTTCTTTTAGCATTTGTTGTAAAGCTGGTTTGGTGGTGCTGAACTCTCTCAGCTTTTGCTTGTCTGTAAACGTTTTAATTTCTCTATCAAATCTGAATGAGATCCTTGCTGGGTAGAGTAATCTTGGTTGCAGGTTTTTCTCCTTCATGACTTTAATTATGTCCTGCCACTCCCTTCTGGCTTGTAGAGTTTCTGCTGAGAGATCAGCTGTTATCATGATGGGGATTCCCTTGTGTGTTATTTGTTGTTTTTCCCTTGCTGCTTTTAATATGATTTCTTTGTGTTTAATTTTTGACAGTTTGATTAATATGTGTCTTGGTGTATTTCTCCTTGGATTTATTCTGTATAGGACTCTCTGTGCCTCCTGAACTTGATTAACTATTTCCTTTCCCATATTAGGGAAGTTTTCAACTGTAATCTCTTCAAATATTTTCTCAGTCCCTTTCTTTTTCTCTTCTTCTTCTGGAACCCCTATAATTTGAATGTTGGTGTGTTTAATGTTGTCCCAGAGGTCTCTGAGACTGTCCTCTGTTCTTTTCATTCTTTTTTCTTTATTTTGCTCTGCAGCAGTTATTTCCACTATTTTATCTTCCACCTCACTTATCCGTTCTTCTGCCTCAGTTTTTCTGCTATTGGTCCCATCTAGAGTATTTTTCATTTCATTTATTGTGTTTTTAATCGATGCTTGATTCATCTTTAGTTCTTCTAGGTCCTTGTTAACTGCTTCTTGCATTTTGTCTATTCTATTTCCAAGATTTTGGATCTTGGAAATAGAATCTTGGATCATCTTTACTATCATTATTCTGAATTCTTTTTCAGGTAGACTGCCTATTACCTCTTCATTTGTTAGGTCTGGTGGGTTTTTGTCTTGCTCCTTCTCCTGCTGTGTGTTTTTCTGTCTTCTCATTTTGCTTATGTTACTGTGTTTGGGGTCTCCTTTTTGCAGGCTGCAGATTCGTAGTTCCCGTTGTTTTTGGTGTCTGTCCCCAGTGGCTAAGGTTGGTTTAGTGGGTTGTGTAGGCTTCCTGGTGGAGGGGACTAGTGCCTGTGTTCTGGTGGATGAGGCTGGATCTTGTCTTTCTGGTGGGCAGGTCCATGTCTGGTGGTGTGTTTTGGGGTATCTGTGGACTTTTTATGATTTTAGGCAGCCTCTCTGCTAATGGGTGGCATTGTGTTCGTGTCTTGCTAGTTGTTTGGCATAGGGTGTCCAGCACTGTAGCTTGCTGGTCGTTGAGTGAAGCTGAGTGTTGGTGTTAAGATGGAGATCTCTGGGAGATTTTCACCGTTTGATATTATGTTGATCTGGGAGGTCTCTTGTGGACCAGTGTCCTGAAGTTGGCTCTCCCACCTCAGAGGCACAGTACTGACTCCTGGCTCCTCAATTTGGGATGATTTGTTGTCTATTCATGTATTCCACAGATGCAGGGTACATCAAGTTGATTGTGGAGCTTTAATCCGCTGCTTCTGAGCTTTAAATGCACTGTGAGGCTGACCTGACTTTGGGGTCTCTCTCTTGATTCACCCTCAAGAAAAATTCATCTTTGGGGAGCATACTACTCCTGAGGTGATGTGCAGAAAGAGGGAGGTATGTACAGATGATCCTGGCAGCCTAGTGAGGAGCCCTGGTGCAAATACCCCCTGAGAAAGGGACCTGTGTCAGCTCTGGGAACCTTAGTGTGCATGAATTTCCAGGTTTTTTCTAGGCTGACAGTAGACACTAGGCTGAGGACAGTTGCATGGCTGGGGTGAACCTGTCAGCAGGAAGGTGGTAGGGGGTCGACCCATGGCACTATTAAGAGAGGCCAGTCTGGATGCGGTCCCATGGGTGGGGAGCTGGACCCTGAACCAAAGTAGCTGAGAACTGGGGTCTAGCAGACGTGGCTTTTAGGCTCTGTCCCCTCTGACTAGCCCTTGGACAAGCCACTCACCTCTCTGGGTTGCTTTCCTCATTTGTAAAATAAGCATTATAATCTCTAACTTCATAAGATTCTCCTGAGAACTGACTAAAATAAAAACTACAAAGCATTAGGGGAACAGAAAGTATAGGTGGTGAACCAAGGACAGCATATTGGGAGCCATCTTCCTGGGTTTGGGCAATAAAAGGGTGCAGTCTGTAGAGAAATGAACAATAGTGAAATCTGCCAAGTCAGATTGCTGTTTTGTGTTGTTATTTTCTTAATCACTTTGTGTGATAAAATACTCTACTCTTCTTGGGAAAATATTTTGTTGGTCTAAATTCTGAACAGTTGCTAGGGTTACTGTGTGTATAAATACATATATGCTACAGATTAGCATGATTTTATTTCTAATCCTTTAATAAACTTTGTATTCTACATGAAAGTTAATTTGGAGGATTCCCATGTATACAATTGGCCCAGAAATGTGCTGTCCAAAGTAAGTTGTCAGAGATCAGAAGCCATTTGGGGCATGACTCATGTCTCTAACCATAGGATACTGTGAATTCCTTCATTTAAACTGCAGATTTAACAAAATGACAATAGTACAGTGATTGGAAAGATGAAGATCCAGAGCTTGATTTACTTCAATTCTGCCATTCTATGTGACCACTGAAGTTTTTATTTGTTTTTAAAATTTAAAGCAGTATAATGGCACAAACTGCAAGGTGAGTGCAATTTTTAGTTCATATACAAAATATTTTACTAAATTCAAATAATATCTTTAATATTGGAACATATTCTTTTAAAATTATTAATTGAAAACTAATAGCGTTCCACAAGTCAGGAGTTTGGAAGTTGCCACTCTGTCCTAACAAGTAAAAAGCTGATCAAACTGAAAAGTCAACAACTCTTCTTGGATTTGTAAGAGAGGGGAAGACATAAGGCCAACTCTTGCCCCCAAGATTGGAGAGACAGAGGAGAACACATGGAGCCACAGCTTCCCAGGGCAGAGACTCACGGCCAGAAACCACCATGTCCAGTGCCAGGGTAGGAAATCTGAACTGTAACTGATGAACTCCTGGAAGCCCAGTGTGGACAAGTCTGAGAATTAATAACTCCAGCAGACCCATCATACAGGGGCCCCCATGGTACTGAGATTGACCTCCAGGAGTTGACCAGGTTCCCACAGTAAGTATCAGAGGAAAAAAAACCCCACATACTCTGACAGGGGGAGGGGGAGAGGAACCATTTTGAAATATGCCCAGAGCATTGTGTTCTTCTTAACAAAACCTGCCCTCAGGGGAAAGTAGTTAACCAGAGCCTAGCCTGCTGGGGGTATTATCAGAGCCTAACTGACCCAGGGGAAGGGAAATACCCAACTCCAGGCCACTTCAGCTATCCTGTCCCACCAAAAGGGGGAGAAAAAATAGTGAGAAACACTTGTGAAGTTCACAGTCCAGAGGCACAGGCTCACTAAAAAGCCGAGACCTGATCATAGGACTTAGAACACTTCCCCTCCCCCCACACCTCACCACCACGTTACTAAGGCCTGTTTACAGCAGTTCCTTTTACCCAATACGTCGTGCCCAGCTATCAAGAAAAATTACAAGGCATACTAAAGGACAAGAAATACAATTTGGAGAGACAGAGCAAACATCAGAACCAGACATGACAGGGGTGTTGGAATAATCAGACAAGGAATTTAAAACAACTATGAATAATATGCTAAGAGCTCTAATGGATAAAATAGACAGTATGCAAAAACAAATGAGCAATGTAAGCAGAGGGATGGAAATACTAAGGAAAGACCAAAAAGAAGTGCTGGAGATAAAAAACACTATAGCAGACTGCCTTTGATGGGCTTACTAGTAGACTGCATGACTGAGGGAAGAATCTCTGAACTCAAGAATATATCAATAGAAACTTCAAAACCTGAAAAGCAAAGAGAACAAAGACTTAAAAAAAATGAAAACAGAATATCCAAACACTGTAGGACAGCTACATAAAATGTAACATACATGTGATGAGAATACCAGAAGGAGAAGCAAGAGAGAAAGGAAAGGAAGAAATATTTGAAATAATAATGACTGAGAATTTCCCCAAATGAATGTCAGACATCAAACCACAGATCTAGGAAGTTCAGAGAACACCAAGCAGGATAAATGCCCAAAAACCCAACCAACCAAACAAAAAAACTACACCTACAGCATATCATTTTCAAACTACAGAAAATCAAAGATAAAGAATAAAATTCTAAAAGAAGTCAGAGGAAAAAAAAAACACCATCATACTTATAGAGGAACAAAGATAAGAATTATATCCTACTTCTCCTCAGAAACCATGTAAGTAAGAAGAGAGTGAGTGAAATACTTAAAGTATTAAGGGGAAAATATTCTACAGCCTAGAATTCTGTACTCTGCATAATGATCCTTCAAAACTGAAGGACAAATAAGGAGTGAAGGAGAATGTTTGACTTCTAAGATAAACAAAATTTGAGGGAATTTGTTGCCAGTAGACCAGCCTTGTAAAAAATGTCTAAGAATTTCTTTAAGAGAAGAAAAATTATATAGACTAGAAACTCAGAGCTACATAAAGCAGGCAAGAGCATTGAAGAAGGAGTAAGTGAAGGTAAAATAAAAATGTTTATTTTTCTTATTTTTAATTGATTTAACAGATAACAGTTTGCTCAAGATAATAATACCAACAATGTGTTTGATTATGTATACTTGGGTATGTTATATATTTTTATTAGAAATATAAAAATTATAAATTTTTTAATTAAAAAATTTAAATTATAAAAATATATTTATTTATTTATGTAAGCTTATACATAAGTTCAATGAATGACAACAATGATACAAGGGACAGGAAAAAGGAACTAAGATTGTTATTAGGAGGTACTTGACTACCTGTGAAGTGGTATAGTGTTATTTTAAAATGGACTTGGAATACCTGTAAATGTATATTGCAAATTTAGGGTAACCACTTTAAAAAGCAAAAAAAGGAGAAAGTGAGTATAACTGATAAATAAAATAAAATCATATAAAATATTCAGTTAAAACCACAAAAAGCAGAAAAAGAGTTAAAACCACAAAAGGCAGACAAAAATACAAACAGGGCTTCCCTGGTGGTGCAGTGGTTGAGAGTCCGCCTGCCGATGCAGTGGACACGGGTTCGTGCCCCGGTCTGGGAAGGTCCCACATGCCGCAGAGCGGCTGGGCCCAGGAGCCATGGCCACTGAGCCTGCACATCCGGAGCCTGTGCTCCACAATGGGAGAGGCCACAACAGTGAGAGGCCCGCGTACCGCAAAAAAAAACAAAAAAAACAAAAAAAAAACAAAAAAAAACAAAGAATAAGGACTACAAAGAGAAAATGTAACAAATATGGTAGATATTTATCCAACTTCATCAATAATCACCTTGAATGTCAATGGTCTAAATGTACCAATTAAAAGACAAAGATTGTAAGAGTGAATCAAAAAACAAGACCCACCTTTATGCTGTCTAAAGAAGCCCACTTTAAATGTAAAAACTCTTATAAGTTAAAAGTAGGGCTTCCCTGGTGGCGCAGTGGTTGCGAGTCCGCCTGCCGATGCAGGGGACGTGGGTTCGTGCCCCGGTCTGGGAGGGTCCCGCGTGCCGCGGAGCAGCTGGGCCCGTGAGCCATGGCCGCTGGGCCTGTGCGTCCGGAGCCTGTGCTCCGCAACGGGAGAGGCCGCAGCGGTGAGGGGCCCGCGTACCGCAAAAAAAAAAAAAAAAGTAAATGAATGAGAAAAATACACCATGCTAACACTAATCAAAAGATAGCAGTAGTAGTCATATTAATTAGAGACAGAGAAAACTTCAAATGAAGGAAAATTATTAGGAAGAAAGAAGGGCATTACATAATAATAAAGGGATCAGTTCTCCAAGAAAACAACAATTCTTAATGTGTATGCTCCTAACCACAGAGCATCAAACCATGTGAGACAAAAACTAATAGCACTGCAAGGAGAAATAGGTGATTCCACTATGGTAGTTGGAACATCCCTCTATCAGATATGGACAGATCCAGCAGGCAGAAAATCAGGAAGGACATAGTTGAACTTAGCAACCAACTGAATATAATCAACCAACTGCATATAATCAACCATCAATCAACTGAATATAATCAATGTCTGTATGCTCACTTTGTCCAACAGCAACAGAATACACATTCTTCTCAAGTTCACATGGAACATTCACCAAGACAGACCACATTCTGGGCAATAAAACACATCTTAACACATTTGAAAGTAGAAATCAGGCAATGTCTGCTCTTAGACTACAATTGAATTAAACTAGAAATCAATAACTGAAAAATAACTGGAAACTCCAAAAATATTTGAAGATTAAATGATATACTCCTAAATATCACATGGGTCAGAGAAGAAATCTCAAGAGAAATTTAAAAATTATTTTGAACAAAATGAAAATGAAAACAGAACTTATCAAAATTTGTGGGATACAGGAAAAGCAGTGCTCAGAGGGAAATTTATAACATTGAATGCTTATACAAGAAAAGAAGAAAGATCTAAAATCAATAGTCTAAGTTTTCATCTTAAGCAACTAGGAAGAGTAAACTAAATCTAATCAGAAGAAAAGAAATAATAAGAACTAGAGCAGAAATCAATGAAATTGAAAACAGGAAATTAATAGAAAAATTAAATGGAATCAAAATCTGGTTCTTTGAAAAGATCAATAAAATTGATGTGTCTAGCCAGGTTAATTAAGAAAAAAAGAGAGGAGACTACTA
The DNA here is from genome assembly GCF_949752795.1 of Hyperoodon ampullatus. Taxonomy (NCBI): domain Eukaryota; kingdom Metazoa; phylum Chordata; class Mammalia; order Artiodactyla; family Ziphiidae; genus Hyperoodon; species Hyperoodon ampullatus. The sequence continues at coordinate 72,848,295 of NC_136916.1, forward strand.
ATAAATGAAAGAGTGGACATCACTACAAGTCCTATGGACATTAAAAGGATAATAAAGGAATACTTTGAACAACTCTATGCCTGTAAATTTGATAACTTAGATGAAATGGACCAATTTCTTGAAAGACGTAATTTGCCAAAACTCACACAAGAAGAAATAGATAAGCTGAATAGGCATAGGCATACCTATTAGAGAAAATGAATCAATAATTAATAATCTTCTAAAACAGAAAACAATTGGCCTGAGTTCACTGGTGAAGTCAACCAAACATGTAAGGAAGAAATTACATCAATTCTCTATAATCTCTTTCAGAGGATGGAAGCAGGGGGAATACTTCCTAGTTCATTCTATGAGGCCAGCATTACTCTAAAACCAAGCCCATCAAATACAAGAAAGAAAACTATAGACCAATATGTCTCATGAATAGAGATACAAAAATCTTCAACAAAATATTAGCAAATTAAACCCAACAATGTATAAAAAGAATTATACAGCATGACCAAATGGGATTTATCCCAGGTATGCAAGGCTGGTTCAATATAAAAATATCAATTAATGTAATCATGCCATCAGGTTAAAAATGAAAATTACTTGATCATATCAGTAAGTGCAGAAGAAGCATTTGATAAAATTTCTATTCATGATAAAAACTCTCAGTAAACATGAATAGAAGGGAACTTCCTCAACTTGATAAAAAAAAATCCACAAAAACTCCACAGTAACATTATACTTAATGGTGAGAAACTAGGATCTTTCCCACTAAGATCAGGAATGAGGCAGGGAAGTCCCATCTCACCACACTTTTCCTTTTCTAAAAAAAAAAATTTATTGAAATATAGTTGATTTACAATGTTGAGTTATTTCTGCTGTATAGCAAAGTGATTCAGATGTGTATATATATATATATACATTCTTCATTTTTTAATATTCTTTTCTATTGTGGTTTATCACATAATATTGAATATAGTTCCCTATGCTATATTGCAGGACCTGTTGTTTATCCATTTTATCAATATATAATAGTTTGCATCTGCTAACCCCAAGCTCGCACTACATCCCTCTCCCAACCCCGTCCCACTTGTCAACCACAAGTCTGTTCTCTATGTCTGTGAGTCTGTTTCTGTTTCATAAAAGTTCATTTGTGTCATATTTTAGATTTCACATATAAGATACATCATATGGTATTTGTCTTTCTCTTTCTGACTTCTTTCACTTAGTATGATAATCTCTAGGTCCATCCATGTTGCCACAAATGGCATTATTTTGTTCTTTTTTATGGTTGAGTAGTATTCCATTGTTTATATGTAACACATCTTCTTTACCTATTCATCTGTCTATGGACATTTAGGTTGCTTCCATGCTTTGGCTATTGTGAATAGTACTGCTATGAACATTGGGGTGCATGTATCATTTTAAATCATATATTTGTCCAGGTATATGCCCAGGAGTGTGATTGCTAGATCATATGGCAACTCTATTTTTAGCTTTTTGAGGAATCTTCATGCTTTTCTCCCACAGAGGCTGCACCAACTTACATTCCCACCAATAGCATAGGAGGGTTTCCTTTTCTTCACATCCTCTCCAGCATTCATTATTTGTAGACTTCTTAATGATGGCCATTCTGACTGGTGTGAGGTGGTATCTCATTGTAGTTTTGATTTGCATTTCTCTAATAATTAGTGATGTTGAGTATCTTTTCATGTGCCTGTTGCCCATCTGTATGTCTTCTTTGGAGAATGTCTATTTAGTTCTTCTGCCCATTTTTCAATTAGGTTGTTTGTTTTTTTGTTGTTGAGTTGCAAGAGCTGTTTGTATACCTTGGAAATTAAGCGCTTGTCGGTCACATCATTTGCAAATATTTTCTCCCAGTCTGTAGGTTGTCTTTTAGTTTTGTTTATGGATTCCTCTGCTGTTGCAAAAGCTTGTAACTTGATTAGACCTCACTTTTGTTTATTTTTGCTTTTGTTTCTATTGCCTTGGGAGATTAACCTAAGAAAACATTGGTACAATTTATGTCAGAGAACGTTTTGCCTATGTTCTCTTCTAGGAGTTTTATTGTGTCATGTCTTACGTTTAAGTCTTTAATCCATTTTGAGTTTATTTTTGTGTATGGTCTGAGGGTGTGTTCCAACGTCATTGATTTACATGTGGCTATCCAACTTTCCCAACACCCTTTGCTGAAGAGACTATCTTTTTCCCATTGTATATTCTTGCCTCCTTTGTTGAAGATTAATTGACTGTAGTTGTGTTCACCACACTTTTTCAACATCATATAGGAAGTACCAGCTAATGCAATAAGACAAGTAAAGGAAATAAAATGTATACAGTTTGCGAAGGAAGAAATAAAACCAAAGAACAAATCAAGAAAATTAAATATTACAGAAATTTTAGTAGTTGCCTAAGTTTTATCTTTTTCAGACGTTTTGGGTTTTTTAACTCACATACCATAAATTTCACCATTTAAAAAAAATGAATTTATTTATTTTTGGCTGCGTTGTGTCTTTGTTGCTGCACACGGGTTTTCTCTAGTTGCTGTGAGTGGGGGCTACTCTTCATTGTGGCTTCTCTTGTTGCAGAGCATGGGCTCTAGGTGCATGGGCTTCAGTAATTGTGGCTTGTGGGCTCTAGAGCACAGGCTCAGTAGTTGTGGCATACGGGCTTAGCTGCTCTGCAGGATGTATGATATTCCCAGACCAGGGCTCAAACCTGTGTCCCCTGCATTGGCAGGCAGATTCTTAACCACTGCACCACCAGGGAAGCCCAAGTTCAGCATTTTGAAGTGTAAAATTCAGTGATAGTATATTGACAAGTTTGTATAACCATCACCGTTATCTAATTCTAGAACATTTTTATTAATGGAAAAATAAACTGCATATCATTAGCAGTCACTTCTTATTTCCCCACTCTCCCAAGTCCCTGAAAACCATTAATCTATGTGTCTATGGTTTTGCCTATTTGGGGCATTTTATATAAATAGAATCATATAATATGTGACTTTTTGTGTCTGACTTCTTTCACTTACCAAAATATATTCAACATTTATCCATGTTGTAGCATTTAACAGTATTTTCCTCCTTTTTATGGCTGAATAATTTTCCACCTATAGATATACCACACTTTGTTTATCCATTCATTAATTGGTGGATATTTGGGTTGTTTCTACCTTTTGGCTATTATGGCTATTATGAATAATGTTGCTGTAAAGATTCATGCACAAGATTTTGTATGAACATATGTTTTTAATTCTTGGATATATACCTAGGAGTGGGATTTCTGGATCATATGGGAACTTTATGTTTAACTTACTGAGGAGCCACCAAACAGTTTTCCAAAGTGGTTGAATATTTTTACATTCCCACCAGCAGTGTATAAGTGTTCCCATTTTTTCACATCATTGTCAATACTTATTGTCTGCCTTTTAAAAATTATTATAGTAATTCTACTGTTTATGAGGCGGAATCTCATTGTGGTTTTGATTTGCGTTTCCCTAATGACTAATCATGTTTAGCATCTTTTTGTACATCTTTTCATACAAATGCTCATTGGTCACCTTCTTTGGAAAAATGTCTATTAAATACTTTGCCCATTTCAAAATCAAGTTATTTGCATTATTACTGAGTTTTTAGAATTCTTTATATATTCTAGAAGTGAATCTCTTATCAGACATATGATCTGCAAATATTTTTCCCATTCTTTGTGCTGTCTTTTAAACACAAAAGTGTTTAATTTTTACGATGACCAATTGATTTATTTTTTCTTTTATTGCTTGTGGTATCATATCTAAGAAATCACTGCCTAATGTAAGATCAAGAAGATTTATGCCTATGTTTGCTTCTAAGAATATTTCAGTTATATCTTTCACATTTGGGTCTTTGATCCATTTTGAGTTAATTTTTTATATGGTGGGAGTTAGGGGTCCAATTTCATTCTTCTGTTGTTGCATATTCCAACATCATTTTTTTGAAAAGACTATCCTTTCCCCTATCGACTTCTCTTGGCATCCTTGGTGAAGATCAATTGACCAGAGATGTAGCTATCTGATATTTTATTTCTGTTTGTCCTTCCTTTTTTATTTTGAAAATTTTTAAAATAATTTCTTATTTCAAAAAATTTAAGTTGCAAACCTTGACTCTTCCCTCTTGTTTTAGTTAGATATTCCAAACAAGCCACCAGGTGGTCTCACTCACTACCTCTGGTGGGGCTGTTGGTCTGGCACCTTGGTTCTCCTCCATATGCCTCTCCAGCAGACTGGCTTGGGTTTCCTCACAGACACCTGTGTTCCAAAGGAATGAGAGAGGAAGCTGCAAGGTCTCTTGAGTTCTAGCTTTGAGTCAGACGGCATCACTGTACCACACTGTATTGGTCAAAGCAAGTCACACGTTTGCCCAGAGCAGAAGGGTGAGGAAATAGATTATAACTTTTGATGGAAGAACTGCAAAGATTCTTTAAAAATCTGCCATTTTTAATTCACAACAATCTCTAAACACACCAGTGTATCTCTTAAGAAAAAGAAAATTCTCCTGGATTACACATGGATTACACAAGATTGTGAAGTAAGTCTTTATAGAGGAGGGAAGATTTGATAGAGACCTGAATGAAGTGAAAGGATGCAGCATGGGGAAGAATATTTAAAGCAGGAAAAATAGCATGTGAAAAGACCTGGGGCAGAAAAGTGTTTGGTTTGTTTGAAGAACGGCACAGAGAAAAGTGTGATGGGAGAGAAGGTGGGGCTGTTGTGAACGTCAGGTGGGATAAAATATGTCAATATGTTATATTATGGGATGACAACAAGGTGAACTATTATTTTTTATCACTGTGATTCTTTCAAGGTGTTTCTAGAGGGTGGGAGAAGACAAAAAAAGAAACCCCTTCAGTAATAACACCCAGCTAAGTCAGGGGCAGGGACAAGCCTTAGGGATGCCACATCCCCACTAAGTCTCACCACTACAAACACCTGTTGTCCAAAGTTGGTGCTGCCTCGGGAACCTGGGCCAGTCCTCCCAGGTGGGCTGAGCCCATTTCTTCCTGGCTACTCAGCCCCAGGTAGGTGGCCCTCCCAAGTGCCACAGCCACCTGGCTCCCCCAGGTCACCCTGGTTTTCAGGGTCTTAGTTGCAGTGACTCCTAAGGGGCAAGAGGATTTGAGGGTCTAAGCATTGAGGGGTGCAGGACTTGTCCCTGAGGCTGTTCTTGGTCCTGAGGCCTGTGCCAGGGTCCACAGGAACCCTGTCATGCTCTGAGCCCGAGCACTTACAGAGCTATACTAGCTCACGAGGTGACCTCAGGTGGGCAATTCCTGGCCACTTTATTTTTTGAGCCTTTAAATATATGAGAAAAAAATAAAAATAAAAAGTAAAAGAAAAGAAATAGGAGACAGACAAAACACGATTGCAAGTATTGAGATGTATTTTCAACGTATTCACAAAGTGATAGAGATTTCATCCACAAGAATACAGTGGAAATAATTTGTGCTATTTACAACACAGACCTACTAAAAACCTATTTCATGGTGCAACCCAAGGTTACAGATACCTGGCAAGCAGCAGCTTCTTTCCATCCCACCATCTAGGTCCAACTTCATTTGGAGAGAAGTTCCCCCAGCAAGCCCTCCTGAGCACGGTCAGCCAAGGGAAGTGGGGCTTTGGTAGCTCTGTTCCCTCATGGGCCGGGGTAGGGGGAGCCCATCCTGCAGGAGGGCAGCTCCGGGGCCCAGCGGGTTACCTTGCTCTGCTTCCTGGCTACCCTCATCCCATTTGAGAGAAATCAGAGAGTTCTCCTCTCTCTCATCTCTTTCTACCTCTGTCTCTCTTTCTCCTCTCTGTGTTTTTCCTTCATCTCCCTTCTCTCTGTCTCTCTCCTGATTCTCTCTCTCTGTTACTCCAGATGCTAAAATGGGACCTTTCCACCCCCACTTCCTGACCTCCTAGCAGTAAAGCTGCATTTGAACATCTCAGGGCTGGGAAAAAGCAGAAGATCACTGGCGGGGTGGGGACTTTCTTCTCTCCAGGCTGGTTCTCTCCCATCTGGAGGACCCAGCAGTCCCTGCCCCAGGACCACCTGCCATGTGTGGTTTCTGGCCTTGAGCTGCAGCCAGGGCGGTAGTATCTTGTGTCCTGGTGGGACCTGCATGGCTGGAGCAAATCCAGTACACTGTGGAAGGTCAGGGTGTTTCTTGGGGGCTGTTCACATCCCAGTGTGGGGACAATGCTCTGGAGAGGGGCTCCCTTTCTTGGTCTCCTTCTGACCTTCTCTAACCAGTTACTGCTCTCCCAGATGCTGGGGAATATGGATGTGTATGGCCATCGCAGAGTTAGTCTTCCTACTGGGCCAGTACTGGAGGCACGAGGTTGTCATTGGGCCTGGGCAACTGAGGGAGATGGCGTGTCCCTGAGGCGTGACCTGGCTCAGCTGCACAAAGATGGTGTTTACATATTTATTTTTAGTGGCCGCTGGTTAAACAGAGGGCTTCATTTTGGTGGGGACAACCCTGAAAAGTAAAAATAATCAGATCGTGGCCTTGTCAGTCAAGCTTACCAGCCCCTGCAGGGTGGACCCCAAATGTCCAGGGTGAGCAGCAAGGCCAGTGAACTGCAGGGCCCTGAAGGGAGCCAGGCTGGTGGGTGACCACAGGTCCTCACTGAGAAGACTGCAGCCCATCTACCTTGGCCTCTGGGACCCGGCCCAGCTCACCTGCCGCAAGCTGGGCCCTTCAGAGGCTGGCAGGCTGTTGGCCAAGACTGGGGGCCTGGGTCTCATGTGGGCACTGCTGACCTCGCTGCCCTCAGCTCAGGTCAGGAAGTCCCGGCTGCTCTAGGAGACACACCTGCTGAGCCTTCCTGCTTGTTCCAAGCTAGCCCCAGGGGTGAGGTGCCACAGCTCCTCTTCCTGCTAGTGTTGGAGGGTGTGGGCGAAGTTGAGTTTACCCTTTGGTTTGGATTTGAGAGAGCCGGGCAGTGGGATCCTTGCCCCACAGCGGAGGGCAGCTGGCCCTGCTAGGTCTTAGAGGCCACTGCCCCTCAGGTCTCAGCCAAACCCTTTCCTATCCTGTATGTCAGTGGCCTGGCATTCCCACTGGAGAAGGGCTTTTCTTGGCTGAAGGTTCTTCTGCATGAGAGTCTGAGTACAGGAGGCCATCTTGGGAAGGATGATGCCCAGAGGAGAGAGACCTACTAACCATTACTGGGCTTCTGCCTTTCAGATGTGAAAACTGGCTCAGAGTCTCTAAGACCCTTTCCCCAGGTCTGAGCTCATAAAGGAATGTGGGTTCAAATCCAGACCGTCTCTGAGTTTTTGACCCTCTTCCGGGCTACCTCTTTCTTAAGTCATTTATTGGCTATTTAACACCTCAGAGGGGATTGATTATTTTATCACAGTGTTTCTTAAATACCCATTTTGGAGGGAAAAATTGTCTTGATTCCCTAGTATTGACAATTTATTTTCATTATAATGTTACTTAAGTACATAAAAACATGAAAGTAAGCATAACCCCCTATGTTTATAGCTGTTACAGAACCATACCACCAAGACCATTCACAAATTACAAATAAAACAAGAAGAAAGAGATTCCAATGAACAGCCTTAACCTTGTGAGGAGGGTGACACAGCTTTGCTGATGTGAGTCCCCCTTGCTCTAAGAGTGTGACTGCTTCAGAGCCCACTGGGGTTGCAGGGTCTACCCACTGTCTTTACTTGATCTATGAGGCCTGTTTGGTGCATGTCACACGGTGGTGTCATTTGGGCCCCCACATACTGAGGACATGAAAGTATTCACCCACTCTGACTCAATCCACAGGATGGAACATTGGGGTGAAGTCAGGGCCTGTGTCCTGGTTGCTAAGCAGAGCCCCAAAGGCATAGGGTGCTGGTCAGGGAGGTGTGGAGGCAGCACTGGAGCAGAGGTCGGTGCCTGAGTGGAGTGAGGAGTCCTGGGCTTGGAGCAGGCGAGAGACCAGGAGATCCTTTGCCCAGAATGAAGGTGACAGGAAAATCTCGTGGCCTCTAACCTGCAGCCACATGTGAGTGGGTGAAGTCAGAATGACACCCCTGTCCTTTGTCCCAGGGAAGAGCAGCACCCAAGCCTGCTCTGCAGGTCCCCCATGGGCATTGCCTGGCCTGGACCCCTGGGAGTGGGTGAGCTGTGCCACTGGCTGCTACCAGCCTTGGAGGTCCTGCTAGGCCCTCAGTGCCCCTGACCAGCCCCTGGGCCTCTGAGAATGAAGGTCAGGACAGCAGGGTTCCAGGCTCTAAGAAAGGACTGCCAGACAGCAAAAGGCTTCCCAGCCCCAACCCAAGAATGACTCACAGGTTAGGATGCTGACTTTCAGGGATGAGCCCCACACCAAGGGATGGAACTTGCTTGGTCTCTGTTCTTGGTTGCCATGTCCAGCTTCCTCTCAGACTGAAAGGGGCTGCTAGGAAGTGTGAGACCCTTTTCTCTTGGGCCTTCTATTCACAGCCTCTCCATTTACTAGCTGATCGTCTTTGGGTTTGTCAATTGACCTCTCGGGGAACTATTTCCTAATCTGTGAAATGCATCCATGTGTGGATTCCATGAGATGAAATGGATCCTCTGCATTAGATTCTAGCCCACTTTCATGGATCTGTCATATATATGTATATGTATATATACATGTGTGTATGGATGTAAATATAATTTTATGAGCAAGCTGAAAACAACAGCAACAATAATAACCACGAGCTTCTCTCCAGGTGCCTGGGGCACCAGGACTTGCCTCACCAGAAGACCGGAGTCTGTGACCCCAGTAGGGAGTGCGCTGGAGAGCGCAGTCATGGGCAGAAAGCCTGGCAGAACACAGCCACGCTTTCATTCCACGTGCTCTGGTTTCATCCGGGAGCACTGAAAGCAAAGCTGCTCTTGGACTTTAGGAGGTGTCTCCTGATCAGGGGATGGTGCAGCTCAGTCAGGAGGTCCCACTTGTTGGTGGCCCTCAAGCAGTCACTCCACTTCTCCTGGTCTCAGTGCCTCACAGAGGGTACCCAGTGGAAGCTATGGCTACACGAAAGCTGTTTGGAAAGTCAAAGTAAGGCCAAAGTTACACTGTGGCCTCAGGTCTCTTTTGGAAGTAAATGATGTGTCAATTATTAATAAAAGAGATGCAAAATATTCTACTAGTCTTTTCATGCCCAGCGTCATCCTGGGCAACACAGTGAGCTGTGGGGTATAGTATCCCATGTCTCCTGAACCTGAACCTTCAAATCTCTGCTTTACAGTTGTCAGAGCTTTTACTTTCTGAGGAAAGAGCCTGTCTTCAGACCCCCTGTGGTTGATGGGAACAGAGCATTTATTTTGCCAAGCCATGAGGACAGAGGGTGTGTCCTTCTAGGAGGTTGTTAAGTTGGGATGTATATTTCTATCTCCCCTCATAATGGGGAGGCCTGCCTGTAATAAGACAGAGATGGAGAGATGAAGACAAAGACCCTGGATCAAGCTCTGCCTGAAGCCATCCACCCAGACACCTCAGTTACATGAACCTCGTTTCCCACTAGCACTCCCCCTCATTTTTCTTACAGAAGGTGGTTTCCAGCTGATAACATCTTAACCACTCTAAGTACCATTATGGATTAAGAAGCACGTGGACATGCTCACCCATCCATTCAGAGGCTACCGCTGTGTCAGGCCTGGGAACCGGCACTGGGGGCACCAGGATAAATTACATCCTCTGTTAGGGGCTCAGCCAACTGAGGGGGCAGACTTGAGACAAATCCATGCTGCCCTGTGCCGAGTATTAGGAGAAGTTGGATTAGGGGAGCAACTAACTCAGAGAGAGCTTCCCAGAGGAGGTGGCATGTGCCTTGAACTTGAGGGAAGGACAGGGGTTTGTTTGAGAGAGAAGAGAGCATGTGGGCACAGGCCAAGCAGCTGACAGAATATGGAGTGTGTGAAGAAACCGCAAGCAAGGAGCTGGCAGCCCGGCCTTCCCTGTGCAGGGGGAGGGCGGGAGTGGCTGGGAGACAGCTGCAGCCCCGACCCAGGCCCCTGCAGGGGCCCCAGGGCTAGACCTTCTCTGTCCCTGCCTGGAGTGTTGGCAGGAAGAGACTGCAGGGAAACTTGGGAAGACACGCATGGTTGAGAGCAGCGGGGAAAGGAGGGGATAAAGCCATTTTCTTTCCAACTCCAAATAGTAAAGAAATGACTTTCCTCCTGCACAAGCTGGACTTCCTGCAGCTGGAAAAAAATATATTAATGCCATGTTGTATGATGCCTGGGTTGAGCAGGGACAGGCTGACCTGGTTACCCTCGATAGTACAGCGACTGCCTCGCTGGCCAGCCCTGGGCCCTGGGCCTCCATGTCCAGGCTGGAGAAAGTTGGCTCCACTGTAGCTTTCCAAATAAGGTGGTTTTTATTTCATATTCACCAGAGAGGTTACAAAGTATAATTGGGATTGCTGCTTCTCATATTATTTATGCAATTCTCCCCCATCTCCCTTCCCAAAAGCAACTCACAAAGGGGTCTTTGTTCTCTGCAAGTTCAAAGTGAGCTCCTCCAACGGGAAATGAATTGGCGATTACAAGAAGGAAGGCTGAGTTTTACTGGCTGTCAGACCAGAAACATGGGATGCATCAAGCTTCCAGTAGGAGCCAGGGAGAGTGCGGTCTGCAGGCTGCAGAAGTGGGTGAGCCAGAGAGTGGGGGGTAGACAGTGGGGGGACAGCCCATGTCTGCCTCTCTGCTGAGCAGCCTCGCCACATACTCTGCCTCCCTGGCCTCAGTTTCCTCACTTGTAGGGCCAGGCACCTGTATTCTGGACTAAAACTAAATCAGAGGATTTCCTTCCCTTCCTCAGACCTCTGGGACTCTGCTGAGGGTGAAGGTCTCAGAACAGGATGGGCAGGGCTTGGGGCACCGAGTCCACTCTTGCCCTTCCGAATGTTTGACTTATTGATTCAATGTGCAGGTCAGATTTTGTTTAAGGAAAAAGTATTTTCAGTGAAAGTTTGTAAAAGGCTGACCTGGATGAACTTGAAGGCCTGGCACCCAGGAGATGGTGGAGGCTCAGAGCCTGGGATCCTGTGCAGCTATCAGGGTGGCTAGCTTTTGTGGGCTTCTTATGTCCCTCCGGGAAGTAGAAGACAGCTGCCTGAGAGGCTCTGAGCAGAGGGCTGGCGGACCACGTGCTCAGAGGTGCAGAGTCTCTGACTGCACCACGGGAAGACTACCTGGCCTTGAATGGGTCGGAGAGTTTGTGTGCAGTGCCCCCACCCCTGTGGCATGGCCCATGACCCTCACTGACAGCAGGACTGGTAGGGGTTCAGCACCTTGGGCCCAGGTCTGTGACTCTGGCTCTTACCCTAGGGAACCCTCCAATGGGGGACCCATTCTCATCATCCTGGAGGAAACATTGAGCAGACAGCACCTCCAGAACCTCAGCTCAGCAGGGCCTCCCTTTGCCATGATGGCCTCCATGGGGGGCAACCCACAGGGATCTTGGTTGCCAGCCTTGCTGGGGGCCCAGTACACAGCAGGCTGGCAGAGGCCCTTGGCCCAGCTTCCTTGGCCACAAAGCTGTTTCAGGATTCGTGCCTGGTTGGGAGTCCTCAAGCCTATGGCCCTTGGCCTCGGCTGCCCCCCCAGACCCACTCCCTGGTGTCTGGCCTCTTCTTTGTTCCCCAGTGGAGCCCCGCATGCCTGGCCACCAGACCCCAGGGCCCCAACCTTCCAGCTTTCATTCTAGCAATAAGATAACTTAGGCATTTGGGGGTTGGTTAAGGGAAGAGGTGTGTCTCAGCCACTTATTCCCACAATGGGGAGGGGGCGGTTGGAGTGAGACTGAGGGACACCTGTCCTCCCCTTTGCAAGGAGCCAGAGCCTCGTTTGGGAAGTCTATGATGTGTTTGTGCATCTCTAGGGCCCTGCTGGGGCAGGGCAGGGCAGGTCATGAAGGTGGGAGTGGGAGGGGCTTTGGAAGAGCACAACCTGCCACTCTCCCTCCGGCCCTCCAAAGAGATGAGGCTCTTCCTGTGAGATGCTCTGGGAGTAGAGAGAGCATAGAGAGAGGAGAGGGCCCTTGTGTGAGCTTTGTGCAAACTAGAAGGAGAGGGCGAGTTATCGGAGGTCCTCCCCACCTGACTCCAGGATTCCAGGTCTCTCTAGAGCACTGATCTTGGAGTGTTGCAGGCAGAGCAGAAAGCAGGCCCCCATGGAGGCTGACATGGACGCCCCCCAGGGTTGAGGGCTTTTCAGAAATGTTATTACCTGCAGTTGCCAGACTGCTTCCCTCAGTCAACTCACCATCGATGCTGCTGCTGGCTGTTGAGTTCACTGATAAACATTGGCTCTGGGAGTTGAGACATCAGGACCCTGGAGAAATTCAGGCTAGAGGCACTCTGCTAAAACCATGTCTTGGCGTGGCCTCTGCACTCACAGCGTTGGGCAGGAAAGTGCTATTTCTGCAATAACGGCTTTCTTGTCAACGAAAAGACCACCAGTGAGGTGGCAGGTTTTCTCTGCAATTGTGGGGCCCTATCCAGCCCCAGACTCAACACACTGTGGGAGGCAGGCCCGGTCTGGGGGGTGCTCTGATCCACCACAGAGGTTAGATCATGCATCTCCTCATTTTACAGACAGGGAAACCGAGGTTCCCAAAACCAGGAGGGGTTAGGAGTTGGGCTGCAGGTCATGCCAGTGTCTGCTGGCTCCAATCCTGGGCTGTCTTTACTGTGTGATAAGGTGTGAAACACATTTCACACTGCGTCGCAGGGAGCAGGCCCTATGCCAGGCATCTTACCTACATTATCTCATTCAAGACTGGAGACAAGTCTGGACCAAGTCTCCACCCATTCATTTTACAGGTAAGAAACTGAGGGTCACAGAGGTTGAGTTAACTTGTGCTGAGTGAGCCAGGATTACAGCTCAGGCCTATTTGACCCCAAGGCCTCACCCACTCCCTTCCTGCAGGGCTGTGCTGCCTTCATGTGCTGTCACCCCTAAAACTTTCCTTAGCTTTTCCTTTGTGTCTCCTGGGTCTTCCTTGGGCAGCCTTGACCTACCCAGGAGAGCAGGCCCACCCTTGGACACCCTGAAAGTAGGGAGTCTGGCCTAGCTAAGTCTTGGCCTCCATAGATAGTCCTCCTTGGATCTGGGGCGTCTGCTCCAAGTAAAATCCCAACTTTTCCAGTAAACATGCTGGGTTTATTCCACTTCCTCCAGTCTCCTGACCACCCATTCGACGTCAGTTGCTTCCAGGCACCCCTGTGTCGTGCAGCCCTGTGCTCTTCCCACCAAGTGTCATGACCCACATGGTTTTTTTTGTTTTTTTCTTTTAACATCTTTACTGGGGTATAATTGCTTTACAATGTTGTGTTAATTTCTGCGGTACAACAACGTGAATAAGCTATATGTATACATATATCCCCATATACCCTCCCTCTTGAGCCTCCCTCCCACCCTCCCTAGCCCACCCCTCTAGGTGGTCACAAAGCCCCGAGCTATCTCCCAGTGCGCTGCAGCTGCTTCCCACTAGCTATCTATTTTACATTTGGTAGTGTATATATGTCAAAGATACTCTCTCATTTCGTCCCAGTTTACCCTTCCCCCTCCCTGTGTCCTCAAGCCCATTCTCTACATCTGTGTCTTTATTCCTGTCCTGCCGCTAGGTTCATCAGGACCATTTTGTTTTGTTTTGTTTTGTTTTGTTTTAGATTCCATATATCTGTGTTAGCATACGGTATTTGTTTTACTCTTTCTGACTTATGTCACTCTGTATGACAGACTCTAGGTCCATCCACCTCACTACAAATAACTCAATTTCATTTCTTTTTATGGCTGAGTAATATTCCATTATATATATGTGTCACATCTTCTTTATCCATTCATCTGTCAATGGACACTTAGGTTACTTCCATGTCCTGGCTATTGTAAATAGAGCTGCAGTGAACATTGTGGTACATGACTCTTTTTGAATTATGGGTTTCTCAGGGTATATGCCCAGTAGTGGGATTGCTGGGTTGTATGGTAGTTCTATTTTTAGTTTTTAAAGGAACCTTCATACTGTTCTCCATAGTGGCTGTATCAACTTACATTCCCACCAGCACTGCAAGAGAGTTCCCTTTTCTCCACACCCTCTCCAGCATTTATTGTTTCTAGATTTTTTGATGATGGCCATTCTGACCAGTGTGAGATGATACCTCATTGTAGTTTTGATTTGCATTTCTCAAATGATTAGTGATGTTGAGCATCCTTTCATGTGTTTGTTGGCAATGTGTACGTTTCTTTGGAGAATGTCTATTTAGGTCTTCTGTCCATTTTTGGATTGGGTTGTTTGTTTTTTGATATTGAGCTGCATGAGCTGCTTGTATATTTTGGAGCAGAAAAGCTTCAACAAGATTCAACACCCACTTATGATAAAAACTCTCCTGAAAGTAGGCATAGAGGGAACCTACCTCAACATAATAAAGGCCATATATGACAAACCCACAGCCAGCATTGTTCTCAATGGTGAAAAACTGAAAACATTTCCTCTAAGATCAGCAACAAGACAAGGTTGCCCACTCTCACCGCTATTATTCAACATAGTTTTGGAAGTTTTAACCACAGCAACTAGAGAAGAAAAAGAAATAAAAGGAATCCAAACAGAAAAGAAGACCCACCATGGTCTTGCTCATTTTCTTCTGTGCTTATTGATGTCAGTCTCCTCAGGAGGGTAGGGCCTTGGCTGTCTGGTCCATTATGGTGTCCCTGGGCCTGGCACAGAGCCTGGCCCATGGAGGGTGCTTAGCCTAAGTGTGAGGAACAAATGGATGAATGAGGGGAGAGGGACCCATCCATCAGCATGTGGGTGTCCTGTCTGGCCAGACCCCAGGGACTGAGCCAGTCCTAAGAAACTCTCAGCCCACAGGCTGAACAGGAAAACACAGGAAGACAAGCCTTCCTGAAGGAGAGGGATGCTGCCTCCTCCCCAGGAGCCCTCTCCCTGGTCTCTGGTGACTCTAGAACTAACCCAGGCCCTCTGAGAGCCTGGGTCCCTGCTCAGAATGGGGAGGGGCTGGCAGACCCCAGACTAGTGACTAGGCTGGTTTCCCTGAGGGCCTGGGTAAGGGTTCTGTTAAGCACAACCCTTAGTGAAATTAAAATAGTCTACCTGAGCATCAAATGCTTTGTGCTTTAAATTGTGCCCCTGAAGGAGGGCACCCAAGATGCCCTTGTTCCCGGCACAGCCAATGCTGGGCCACATACACCTCCATTAGGAGTGGGCAGCCAGGCCCCCAGATAGCTTTTGCCAGCAAAGTAACCAGGGCTCTCCTGACCATGACCATGGTCAGGTGGGCTCACCAGGGCCTAAACTAACTCCCCTTCCCCTCTCACTCTCCCCAGAAGGTGCCGGGCTGGCTGGGAAGATCCTCTGTCTCTGGCCCTCAGCCACGCTCCCTGAACCCATGCATTAGAGCTACTGTGAGCTCTTCAGGGCCCAGTACCCATGTCTCCACCAACTCTGTCAGGCCCTGCAGGTGAGACTTGGCTTGGGTGGGTGCACAGGGAATGGGCATTCCCCGAGTACCTGAGATGCTCTCAGTTCTGCCGCTTTGGCTGTCGGCACATCTTCATTCTAATCATTATGGGTGTGATTCATTCTGCTAGTGGTTAGCAATCTGTGCAACTTCTAGGACATTTTGATGATCCATGGGGACATCATGATGGAGTTTTTGAAATCAGGGTATCTGCAGAGGGTTGGAGTACCTAGTGACCCTCTGATAAACATAAGTGCCATGAGTAAGAAGAAGGCAGGAATGACCCCAAAGACAGCTGAGATGGGCTTGGGGACGTCATGATAGGGGGATGAGATTGAGCTGAGATGGAAGGTAAGTATGTTTGGGAAGTGAGTGGACTGCATTCTAGGCAGGTGCAACAGGATCCTGAAAGTGTAGATGTCAGAGGCATATGGTGTGTCCCAGGAGAATCCCTGGGGAGGCAAGACATGTTGAGAAGGGCCTTGGATGCCACATTAGGGAGATGGAATTTTAGGCTGCAGGTAAAGGGTAACAGGAGAGATTTCATCCCTTTGTGGTTAGGACCAAGGTAATGACCCAGGTGCAACCCAAGGGTTAGAAGAGGCCTATAGTCGGCTGGTTTTTATAAACAGGTCATCTCCTTCAGCATCCTGTGGGGTGATTTGGGTCCAAGGCTGGATGCATTCCACAACACCCAAGGGTTCTACTAGGGGCATTGGAGCAGCTGTTGCTGAGCCTGGAGCATACACTGACAGCTGTGGATATTCCCAAGATATTCCTGATGGCACTGGCTATTGTTCAGAGATCTCATCCTGTACCAAAGACAACCAGCCATCATATATGTGTCCCCGGGGCCATAGAATCTGACTAGCCTGGGCATGTGGCGATGGATCTTTGGCCTTTATTCCAGGGACCTGGCACCTGGTTGAGGAGGAACCAGCACCTTGAAGCCCACACTGAGAGTTTGCTTCATGAATCATGTACGGGGCAATTTAGAGTGAAGAATTCCCTAGGTACCACTTGGTATAGATAAGGCCCTTGAATACTAGGGCCTTATCTATAACTTTAAAAAATATTTTGTGATGTAGTGGATTTTTTTAACATCTTTATTGGAGTATAATTGCTTTACAATGTTGTGTTAGATTTTGCTGTACAACAACGTGAATCAGTAATATGTATACATATATCCCCATATCCCCTCCCTCTTGCGTCTCCCTCCCAACTTCCCTATGCCACCCCTCTAGGTGTTCACAAAACACTGAGCTGATCTCCCTGTGCTATGCCGCTGCTTCTCACTAGCTACCTATTTAACATTTGGTAGTGTATATATGTCAGTGCTACTCTTCCACTTCATCCCAGGTAACCCTTCCCCTTCCCCATGTCCTTAAGTCCATTCTCTACTTCTGCATCTTTATTCCTGTCCTGCCCCTAGGTTCATCAGAATCTTTTTATTTTCTTAGATTCCATATATATGTGTTAGCATATGGTATTTGTTTTTCTCTTTCTGACTTACGTCACTCTGTATGACAGTCTCTAGGTCCATCCACCTCACTACAAATAACTCAATTTCGTTTCTTTTTATCGGTGAGTAATATTCCATTGTATACATGTGCCACATCTTCTTTATCCATTCATCTGTCAATGGACACTTAGGTTGCTTCCATGTCCTGGCTATTGTAAAGAGAGCTGTAATGAACATTGTGGTACATGACTCTTTTTGAATTATGGTTTTCTCAGGGTATATGCCCAGTAGTGGGATTGCTGGGTTGTATGGTAGTTCTATTTTTACTTTTTTAAGGAACCTCCAGACTGTTCTCCATAGTGGCTGTATCAATTTACATTCCCACCAACAGCGCAAGAGTGTTCCCTTTTCTCCACACCTTCTCCAGCATTTATTGTTTCTAGATTTTTTGATGATGGCCATTCTGACTGGTGTGAGATGATATGTCATTGTCGTTTTGATTTGCATTTCTCTAATGATTAATGATGTTGAATATTCTTTAATGTGTTTGTTGGCAGTCTGTATATCTTCTTTGGAGAAATGTCTATTTAGGTCTTCTGCCCATTTTTGGATTGGGTTGTTTGTTTTTTTTGTTATTGAGCTGCATGAGCTGCTTATCAATTTTGGAGATTAATCCTTTGTCAGTTGCTTCATTTGCAAATATTTTCTCCCATTCTGAGGGTTGTATTTTTTGTCTTGTTTATGGTTTCCTTTGCTGTGCAAAAGCTTTTAAGTTTCATTAGGTCCCATTTGTTTATTTTTGTTTTTATTTCTCTAGGAGGTGGGTCAAAAAGGATCTTGCTGTGATTTAATGCCATAGCTTGTTCTGCCTATGTTTTCCTCTAAGATTTTTATAGTGTCTGGCCTTACATTTAGGTCTTTAATCCATTTTGAGTTTATTTTTGTGTATGGTGTTAGGGAGTGTTCTAATTCATTCTTTTACATGTAGCTGTCCAGTTTTTCCAGCACCACTTATTGAAGAGGCTGTCTTTTCTCCACTGTATATTCTTGCCTCCTTTGTCATAGATTAGATGACCATAGGTGTGTGGGTTTATCTCTGGGCTTTCTCTTCTGTCCCATTGATCTGTATTTCCGTTTTTGTTTCAGTACCATACTGTCTTGATTACTGTAGCTTTGTAGTATAGTCTGAAGTCAGGGAGCCTGATTCCTCCAGCTCCGTTTTTCTTTCTCAAGATTGCTTTGGCTATTTGGGGTCTTTTGTATTTCCATACAAATTGTGAAATTTTTTGTTCTAATTCTGTGAAAAATGCTGTGGGTAGTTTGATAGGGATTGCACTGAACCTATAGATGGCTTTGGGTAGTATAGTCATTTTCACAATGTTGATTCTTCCAATCCAATAACATGGTATATCTCTCCATCTGTTTGTATCATCTTTAATTTCTTTCATCAGTGTCTTATAATTTTCTGCATACAGGTTTTTACCTCCTTAGGTAGGTTTATTCCTAGGTATTTTATTCTTTTTGTTGCAGTGGTAAAAGGGAGTGTTTCCTTAATTTCTCTTTCAGATTTTTTGTTGTTAGTGTATAGGAAGGCAAGAGATTTCTGTGCATTAATTTTGTGTCCTGCTACTTTACTAAATTCATTGATTAGCTCTAGTAGTTTTCTGGTAGCATCTTTAGGAATCTCTATTTATAGTATCATGTCATCTGCAAACAGTGACAGTTTTACTTCTTCTTTTCTGATTTGGATTCCTTTTATTTCTTTTTCTTCTCTGATTGCTGTGGCTAAAACTTCCAAAACTAATTGAATAATAGCCATGAGAGTGGGCAACCTTGTGTTGTTCCTGATCTTAGAGGAAATGGTTTCAATTTTTCACCATTGAGAATGATGTTGGCCATGGGTTTTGTCATATATGGCCTTTTTATGTTGAGGTAGGTTCCCTCTATGCCCACTTTCTTGAGAGCTTTTATCATAAATGAGTGTTTGTTGAAAGCTTTTCCTGCATCTATTGAGTTTATCATATGGTTGTTATCCTTCAGTTTGTTAATATGATGTACCACATTGGTTGATTTGCATATATTGAAGAATCCTTGCATTCCTGGGATAAACCCCAGATGATCATGGTGTATGATCCTTTTAATGTGCTATTGGATTCTGTTTGCTAGTATTTTGTTGAGGATTTTTGCATCTATGTTCATCAGTGATATTGGCCTTTAGTTTTCTTTTTTTATGACACCTTCTTCTTGGATTGATCCCTTGATCCTTATGTAGTGCCCTTCCTTATCTCTTATAACAATCTTTATTTTAAAGTCTATTTTGTCTGATATGAGTATAGCTACCCCAGCTTCCTTTTGATTTCCATTTGCATGGAATATCTTTTTCCATCCCCTCACTTTCAGTCTGTATGTGTCCCTAGGTCTGAAGTGGGTCTCTTGTAGACAGCATATATATGGGTCTTGTTTTTGTATCCATTCAGCTAGTCTGTGTCTTTTGTTTGGAGCATTTAATCCATTTACATTTAAGGTATTTATCGATATGCATGCTCCTATTGCCATTTTCTTAATTGTTTTGGGTTTGTTGTTGTAGATCTTTTCCTCCTCTTGTGTTTCCTGCCTAGAGAATTTCCTTTAGCGTTTGTTGTAAAGCTGGTTTGGTGGTGCTGAATTCTCCTAACATTTCCTTGCCTGTAAAGTTTTAATTTCTCCATTGAACCTGAATGAGATCCTTGCTGAGTAATCTTGGTTGTAGGTTTTTCCATTTCATTACTTTAAATATGTTCTGCCACTCCCTTCTGGCTTGCAGAGTTTCTGCTGAAAGATCAGCTGTTAACCTTATGGGGTTTCCCTTGTATGTTATTTGTTGCTTTTCCCCTGCTGCTTTTAATATTTTTTCTTTGAATTTAACTTTTGATAGTTTGATTAATATTTGTCTTGACATGTTTCTCCTTGGATTTATCCTGTATGGGACTCTCTGTGCTTCCTGGACTTGACTGACTATTTCCTTTCCCATGTTAGGGAAGTTTTCAACTCTAATCTCTTCAAATATTTTCTCTGTCCCTTTCTTTTTCTCTTCTTCTTCTGGGACCCCTGTAATTCAAATGTTGGTGCATTTAATGTTGTCCCAGAGGTCTCTGAGACTGTCCTCAATTCTTTTCATTCTTTTCTCTTTATTCTGCTCTGTGGCAGTTATTTCCACTATTTTGCCTTCCAGGTCACTTATCCGTTCTTCTGCCTCAGTTATTCTGCTCTTGATTCCTTCTAGAGAATTTTTAATTTCATTTATTGTGTTGGTCATCATTGTTTGTTTGCTCTTTAGTTCTTCTAGGTCCTTGTTAAACGTTTCTTGTATTTTCTCCATTTTATTTCAAGATTTTGGATCATTTTTACTATCATTACTTTGAATTCTTTTTCAGGTAGACTGTCTATTTCCTCCTCATTTGTTTGATCTGGTGGGTTCTTACATTGCTCCTTCATCTGCTGCATATTTCTCTGTCTTCTCATTTTGTTTAACTTACTGTGTTTGGGGTCTCCTTTTCACAGACTGCAGGTTTGTAGTTCCCCTTATTTTTGGTGTCTGTCCCCTGTGGGTGAGGTTGGTGCAGTGGCTTGTGTAGGTTTCCTGGTGGAGGGGACTGGTGCCTGTGTGCTGGTCGGTGGGGCTGTATCTTGTCCTTCTGATGGCAGGGCCATGTCTAGTGGTGTGTTTTGGAGTGTCAATGAACTTAGTATGTCTTTAGGCAGTCTCTCTGCTAGTGTGTGGGGTTGTGTTCCTGTCTTGCTAGTTGTTTGGCATGGGACTACCAGCACTGGAGCTTGCTGGCCGTTGGGTGGAGCTGGGTCTTAGTGTTGAGATGGAGATCTTTGGGAGAGCTCTCTCTGATTGATATTACAGGGGTTCAGGAGGTCTCTGGTGGTCCAATGTCCTGGATTCAGCTCTCCCACCTCGGAGGCTCAGGACCAACACCCAGCCAGAGCACCAAGACCCTGTCAGCCACATGGCTCAAGAGAAAAGGAAGAAAGATTAAGAAAAAAAAAAAAAAGGAAAGACAAAACTCTAGGACAAATGGTAAAAGTAAATATATACAGACAATATCACACCAAGAAGCATACACATACACACTTACAAAAAGAGAAAAAGGAAAAAAATATATATATATATAAAAGAAGAAAGCAACCAAACCAATAAACAAATCTACCAGTGATAATAAGTTCTAAATACTAAACTAAGATAAACATAAAACCAGAAACAAATTAGATGCAGAAAGCAAACCCCAAGTCTACAATTGCTCCCAAAGTCCACTGCCTCAATTTTGGGAACATTCATTGTCTATTCAGGTATTCTTCAGATGCAGGATTTATCAAGTTGATTGTGGGGATTTAATCTGCTGTTCTTGAGGCTGCATGGAGAAATTTCCTTTTCTCTTCCTTGTTCACACAGCTCCTGGGTTTCAGCTTTGGTTTTGGCCCTGCGTCTCTGTGTAGGCCACCCTCAGGAGTATTTTCCCCACCCAGACAGGAGGGGGTTAAAGCAGCAGCTGATCAGTGCTCTCTTGCTCACTCAGGCGGGGTGGAAGGAGGGGTACAGTTGTCATAATTGGAATGTGGGGCGAGCCTGCAGTGGCAGAGGCTGGCATAACGTTGCAACAGCCTAGGTGTGCCGTGTGTTCTCCGGGGGAAGTTGTCCCTGGATCACAGGATCCTGGCAGTGGCATGCTGTATAGGCTCCTGGGGGTTGTGGATAATGACCTGCACTTGCACACAGGATTCTTGATGGCAGCGGCCACAGCGTTAGCAGTTCATGCCTGCCTCTGGTATCCGAGCTGATAGCTCATGCCTGTCTCTGGAGCTCACTTGGGTGGTGCTCTGCCTTCTGTGGGCACACTGGGAAGGAATCCCCTCTCCTCACACACCCCAAAACAAAGGTCTCTTGCCTCTCCAGCCGGTCCAGACTTTTTCCTGGACTCTCTCCTGGCTAGCTGTGGCACTCTAGCCCCCTTCAGGCTGTGTTCACCCAGCCAACCCCAGTCCTCTCCCTGGGATCTGACCACTGAAGCCTGAGCCTCAGCTCCCAGACCCCACCCATGTCCCGGTGGGTGAGCAGACAAGCATCTCGGGCTGGTGAGTGATGGTTGGCACCGATCCTCTGTGCAGGAATCTTGCTGCTTTGCCCTCTTGCTGCACTCTCCTTCGTGGCTCTGAAACTTCCCTCTTTCCCATCTCCCATCTCCGCTAGTGAAGGGGGTTCCTAGTGTGTGGAAACTTTTCCTCCTTCACAGCTCCCTCCCAGAGGTGCGGGTCCCATTCCTATTCTTTTGTCTCGGTTTTTTTCTTTTTTCTTTTGCCCTACCCAAGTACATGGGGATTTTCTTGCCTTTTGGGAAGTCTTAGGTCTTCTGCCAGTGTAGTAGGTGTTCTGTAGGAGTTGTTCCACATGTAGACATATTTTTGATGTACTTATGATGAGGAAGGTGATCCATGTCTTACTCTTCTGCTATCTTGAAGGTCTCACTGGATTATTTTTGTGAGAGGAATTTTGGAAAGTCCTGGTTAGAAGGAAAGAAAAAATGAAAGAAGGGAGGAAGGAAGGGAAGGAGGGGGTGAAAGAGAAAATGAGAGAAGAAAAAGAAAGAGAGAGAGAAAAAGAGGGAGGGAGGGAGGGAGGAAGGGAGGGAGGAAGGAAGGAAGGGCAAGTTTAAAATTGTCTCCAGTGGGACTTCCCTGGTGGCACAGTGGTTAAGAGTCTGCTTGCCAGTGCAGGGGACAGGGGTTCGAGCCCTGGTCCGGGACGATCCCACATGCCGTAGAGCAACTGGGCACGTGCACTACAACTACTGAGCTTGCTGTCTGGAGCCTGCAAGCCACAACTACTGAACCCATGTGCCACAACTATTGAAGATGCATGCCTAGAGCCTGTGCTCTGCGACAAGAGAAGCCACTGCAATGAGAAGCCCGTGTACCACAATGAAGAGTAGCCCCTGCTTGCAGCAACTAGAGAAAGCCCATGTGCAAGAATGAAGACCCAATGCAGCCCCCAAAATTAATTAATTAATTAATTAAATTTATAAAAAACAAACAAACAAACAAAAACTCTCTCCGAGCCTCCCCGGATGTTGGTGTGTTATCACTGTGATTTCCAGCATGCTTTTCAGCAGGTGGTTGGACTCTTCTTGCTATTTTATGAAGCAATAGGTCCTTTGTTGTTACCACCAATACTATTTTCTGGGACTAAGGCAACTAGTGTCTTGACTCCTGACTTCCTCTGGCTGAAAGCACTGCAACAATTTCTAAAAATTGCATAAGCAATGTCACAATGTGTCATGAAGATAAGAAGTGACTCAAACATTTCTGTCATTGTCATAATGACACTTGTTCAGTAAACATTGAAAGAAAGAAAAAAAGCAACCGTAATACCAGTATTCCCATACCACTGTTTCCATTTTTCTATGCTTCCATTTTGTGCTTTTCCTCATTGTGACCTCAAACTGATACATCATGTTTACTTTACTATCTATTGTTACTAGACATTTATATGGTTTCCAGTTTTGCCTGGCATAGATAACACTCCAGTGAACCTCTCCCTGCATGTGACTTTTTAAAAAATTTTGGAGTATTTCCTTATAATGAACTTCTTAGACTGGAGTCACTGGGTAAAGCAGAAGAGGCATTTTTAGGGCTTCTTAAGCACAATGCTGAGTGGCCTCTACCCAGCATACAGCACTGAGAACCGTCTTCTTCCTATAATATTTTATTCAAAAATTGTATCCCAAACTTGATTCACACCAGCAGGCGGGCCCTGCACAACTCTGGTACAGATACTCTAGGAAGGTACTTTGGAGTCCAGCAGGTTCTGGAATGGACCCAACCATAAGGCAGTGTGCACTCTTCACTGGGAAGGGGATGGCTGGCTATCTTCACTCTAGTGACCCCCAGGCATCTCAAACTCAACTTGCCCCAATCAGAGGGAACCATCTCCTCACCCAGAGTCAGCTCAGATGCCAGTAGTTCCAGCATTCAACCTGGAAGTTAGCTTCTCAATCACCCCACCAACTCCCCAATATACATGTACCCAAATCCCTCACCAAGGTCTTGCAAATGTGTCTTCTATTTCCATATATACATTTTACTGTATGCACGTTTTACCTCAATTTAACAAAAAGGTCATTAAAAAAAACCCAGTCTGAATCCACCCCAACTTTCAACTCCAACCCATAGTTTGGTTCAGACCCTGATCTAGAAGCCTCCAGCACCTGGCTTCCTGCCTCCAGCCAGACCTCCGTTTCAGAGTCATCTGGGTGCTTTTAAACAAGCACACTCCTGTGCCACTCTGGGTCTGAGAGCCGGGCCTGGGGACTGACATCTTGGCCTCGCTCCCCAGGTGATCTCTGTGCAGAATGATGGTGAGGACGTCCACATGCCCTGGTGTGGCCTGACTTCTAGAAACTAGCTGCTCATTTTCCACTAGTTATTTCTTACATTTTACTCTCTAGTAACACCAAAGAGCTTGTAATCCCTCCCCACATCAACACACACACACACGCATGTGCAGGGTGCTCTAAGTCAGCCACACCTCTGTGCCTTTCTCTGCCTAGGCTGTGCCCCTGCCAGGCCCCTCCCTCTGTCCAACTCACTAACTCTCCCAGAGAGGATACTGTCCTTTTCAGCTCATGCAGGCTCTTGCTGGAGTGGTTCCATTCTTTCAGCACTCACTAGCTGGGACCAACCTCTTTTGGGGGAATGGATGGGAGAGAAGCACTGTGGGTAACAGGAAACCCCATATCAGAATTTAAAATGGAGGCAGGATAACTTACCACACTCATCATGTGTAATGTGTGTGTGTGTGTGTGTGTATGGAGAGAGAGAGAGAGGAGAAAAGGGGTCAAGTTTTCAGAACAAAAAAATGACGTCCTTATCTGACAAAGTATTTTTTCTGATTTGTGAATCGATATATAAATATGAGAAGTTTCATAAAGGCACCAAATTAAAGTATGGTTTGTTATTCAGTCAACAAAACCACACAAAGAATAATATGACATGAACAAAAACTGGAAATATTGCAAGGAATGCAGGGGATATTTGAAAGTTTGAAGTGGGAAACTTACCCCCGGCCCTCACAGCTGGACAGGCTGAAATTCTCTTGTCTTCAGAATTAGAGTGTGGGTCATGGGGATGCTGATGAACTCCATAATGACAGCCCGTGAGAGGATGGGCTTGGGGAGGGGCAGGATCCCACCGTGGGGTACACACCCCTTTTCTCCCTCCATCCTTCCAAGACAGCACCAGGCTGCACACCCCGCAGCTGCCCCAGCAGGATTCATTACTTAGAAGGGAAAATGCCCCAGCTAGTTCACCCAAGTGGGGAATTGCTCCAAGTATGGTACCCACATCAGGTGCTGTGCAGGGACCCTAAGGGCCAGAAGCACTTGCTTGTAAAATAGATTAGATTGGGCAATCCACAGGCTTCCAGGGATCTTGTTTACAATTCTGCAGACACCTGGGGGCGTCAGTCTGGGCCTTAAGCAGGCTATGGCCCAGGCTCCCCTCTGTCTCTTCCCAGAAGGCCTGGGAGGCTCCACTTCCTCCACATCTGCCTTGCCAGGGACTCTTGAAGACAACAGAATCTGTCACAGAGTGACCTTTCCAGAGCTGCAGAGGTAGAGTTGGAAGGAAGGGAGGGAAGGTAGGTCTGAGGCCCTGCAGCCAGATCAATGCCTCCTGAATGGACCCAGGCAGGAAGGTGAGGGCCTGGGATCCCAGTCGGGGATGGGGGAAAGGGGAGTAGAGGGCAGCTTGCTGTAAAGCCTTGCTGGACCCCCACCCCCACGAGGCCCCTTTGCTCCACAGCAGAAGCCCCTGGAGCCTCTGCGATAATCCTGTACAAGAGCAGTGTCCCCAGGTCCCCTCCTGCTCTCATTTTCCCCTCCAGGCTCCCTCTCTGCCCAGACTCCTGTGGTCCAGCCTCCTTTCTCTCTGGCCCCCCTTACTGCCTACATGACTTTTGAGCAGATCACCACCTTTTATTTTCCAACTGCCCTTGTTTGGCCTCTACAAACCCACTGTCTCCAGATTCAGCTGACACCCCCACCCTTTCTCTGTAGCCCCCCACCTCTTCCTGGAATGATGGCCAGCCTGCCACTCAGGCCCCCAGCCCTTTGCCTCTCTCTCTACCATCTCACCCCATGGCTCAGAATAAATGACTCTTGAATTTGTTTTATCCCACTGAGTTCTCCCAACAGCCTTGAAGATCTCCAGATGACAAACCTGAGCCACCAAGAGTGTTGATGACATGCCCATGGTCACCAGAACAAAGGTGGAGCTGGTTCTGCAGTGAGATGCTCACTCCACATTGTGTCCTCCCCCCGGTGAACTGGGCTCCCTTCCCCTAATATATTTGGACCCCAAGGCAAGGGCACAAAGGGACACCCACAAAAGATATGTGAAAATATTTACAAATTGTAACTTATGCTATTTCTAATATTTTTTCCCCTCTTACCTTAGTAAATATATTTTTGCAAAGACATGAAAGGGCTGGTTCAAATTAAGAATTTTATGGCATTATAAGTTCTGCAGGAGAATGTGGTGGTGAGGAGAGCCCTGCCGCCCAGCTCTAGACTGTCCTGCTCTCCTTATACCCCAGGTTCCCCCTGACACTGTGAGCAGCCCCGAATCTATAGGATCAGGATCGGTCCAGCTCCTGTGTGTGCCCTGAGTACACACCATCAGTGGTGTGGCCTCCCTAGAGAGGACAGGCCAGTAAGAGGCTTGTGCAGACCCTTGATAGTTGGATGGGGATTCTGGGCCCCGGGGCCTGGGCTTTAGGTGGGCTCCTCCCCTGGGTCCATACACTTTTGTCCCAACTGGAAGAAGGTCTGAGCAGTCCCCACGAACAGGGCACAGTGGGCTTCTCTTCCAGGACAGGTCTGGCTGTCCCCACACTGCTTTTAGTCCCTCCTGCAGGTCACTGATGGTTGGCTGGAGCCTGGAATATAAACAAACATCCCAGGGGCCTCCTCTGAATTGGCTCAGTTCCCTGGAACTCACAGAGACAGGGCACCCACATCCCTTGGGGTATGGTGGGTACTTCCTCACAGGCCTTCTGCTCTGGGGGAAGTGAAGAAGCTTCTTTCAGCTCCCAGTTGTGAAGTCAGAGCCCTGGTGCAGGGTGTATAGCTCCTATACCTGTGGGGGCTGGGAGGGAAGGCAGTACAACATCTGGTAAGGGTGGGCGTCAGGGTCCACTGGCAGCAGGGGCAGGGAAAGAGGATCGGAGGCTGGTGCTGGACCAGAGGTTGGGAGCAGGGTTTGGGGCCTCCACCTTGGCAGCACATCTGGGGCCCCAGCTTCATCTTTGCTGCTTTATCTCGGATGGGTCAGATCTGAGGGGATTCCTCTGTGTTCTGAGCCTTTTGTCTATGAGAGGAGAGGGGGATGGGGTTCATCCATGCTGCAGCATGTGTCAGCATTTCCTTCCTTTTTAAGACTGAATAATATTCCATTGTATGAATATATTACATTTTTTAATTCTTTCATTTGTCAGTGGACACTTGGATTGTTTCTACTTTTTAGCTATTGTGAATAATGCTGCTGTGACCATGGGAGTGCTTCTTTCTTTTAAAAAGTTATGTCATGGGACTTCCCTGGTGGTCCAGTGTTTAAGACTTCATCTTCCAATGCAAGGGGTGAGGGTTCAGTCTCTGGTCAGGGAGCTGGGATCCCATATGCCTGGCAGCCAAAAAACCAAACATAAAACGGAAGCAATATTGTAACAAATTCAATAAAGACTTTAAAAAATTGTCATCAAAAAATCTTTAAAAAAAAGTTATGTCATGAATATTTTCCTTCCTAGTGTCAGAGGAGGAGAGGCCTTGAGAAGGCCAGGGAGGAGGTTCCGTGCCCAGCCCCCAAGCTGTTTTCTCCAGTCATGCTGCCCCAGCAGGGACTCAGCATTTCCAAAGGGCGCAGAGTCAGAAAAGGCAGCACGATAGGCTCATGGCTCCCGAGTCTGGTTCTGGCACAAGTCTGATGTGTATCGAGGGAAGGGAGTTCTGATGTTGAGATGTCAGACCGAGTGTCTGCAAATGGACAATGACAATGTCATTTGGCTAACATTGATATTTAGCAAATTAGCCAGCTGGCAATTGACATTAAGTGATGAGACTGGTCTTGAAGAATAGCTATGTGCTAAAGTGTAGGCAGCCAATCAGAAGGCAATCAGCTTCCTGAATACCTTTTGGCCCATGTTGAAGATATGAAGGAGTGAGAGTAAAGCAACACTGGGGAGGGGTTGGGGTGAGGGTGGTGGGAGGAGGGGTGGAGGTGGTGTGGGATGGGGCATTGGGGGTACAAGCAATATTAGCCACTTTTTTTTTTTTTTTTTTTTTTTGCAGTACGTGGGCCTCTCACTGTTGTGGCCTCTCCCGTTGCGGAGCACAGGCTCCGGACGCGCAGGCTCAGCGGCCATGGCTCACGGGCCCAGCCGCTCCACGGTACGCGGGATCCTCCCGGACCGGGGCACGAACCCATGTGCCCTGCATCGGCAGGCGGACTCTCAACCACTGCGCCACCAGGGAAGCCCTAGCCACTTTTTTTTTTTTAAACACCTTTATTGGAGTATAACTGCTTTACAATGGTGTGTTAGTTTCTGCTTTATAACAAAGTGAATCAGTTATACATATACATATGTCCCCATATCTCTTCCCTCTTGCATCTCCCTCCCTCCCACCCTCCCACCCTCCCTAATATTAGCCACTTTTGATTGAGTACTTCTTGAGTGCCAGGAAATGTGTGAATTGCTTCTCACACATGTGGTAATGAAGGGGAGAAAGGTTGTCCCCTGTGCTGAGTTGAATGGTGGCTCCCCCAATATATGTACACATCCAATCCCTAGAAACCTGTGAGTGTTATCTTATTTGGGAAAAAGGTCTTCGTAGATGTAATTCAGTTAAGGATCTTGAGATGAAATCATCCTGGATTACCTGGACGGGCCCTAAATCAATGACAAGTGTCCATATAAGAGACAGAAAAGGAGACCCAGACACACAGAGGAGAAGCTCACATGGTCATGGAGGCAGAGATGGGGGCCATGGAGCCACCAGAACTGGAAGAGGCAAGGAACAAGATCTCCCCTAGAACCTCCAGAGGTGAACATGGCCCTGCAACCCCTCAAAGTGGGACTTCTGGCTCCAGAACTGACAATAAATTCCTGCTGTTTTAAGCTATCCAGTTTGTAGCAATTATTGTGGCAGCCCCAGGAAATTAATACAGTCCTTGAAAATTGTATTATTAAAATCTGCAAACCAGGTGTGGGTGATTAAATTGACGTGAACTCCAGCTTTGTCTATCAGTTTGAGGTCAGCCATTTCAGCTGGAGGAGGCAATATTGGGAAAGGATGATGAGTTAGGAGGGGGAGGTGAAGGTTTGGTGGAAGGAGCAGCAGCCTGTGAGACATGGTTGCAGGTATGAAGATCTGTGAGAGATTTCCCAAATGTTTGACTGGAATTTCATTTATTTCTAGCTATTTGCAAATTGTCCTGAAAACCTCCCACCTCTCTCTCTCTCTTCATCACACACTCACACACATTTAATCAATGTGACCAACTGCTTACACATCAGTGCCCACCAACACATTGACTGTGCTGCTAGGCTAACTTGATTTAGTGTAAACCTTATGGTAAAACTTTTCCCATCTCTGTGACAAACTTATTAATGTCAATCACCATTTGCAACTAATTGTCTTTGTGAATCAGAATTTCCTTAATAGTCTATATAACCCAAAAAAACCCCTAAAAAAACATCAACAATAACCTTCAATTTTTAACTGCATCCAGGCCCAAAGCCATGTCATACTTTAAGAAACACAATGCATTTGGTAATTTCCAATTTTATTTACATCTTTCCAAAACATTTAAGCATTAGGTCCATAGTGATTTTGGCTCAAATTTCCACAAGCATTCTCAATTGCTAACACTCTGAGATCCCAGGGAAACTCCTGCTTTCCCAGCTCCTCATGCCCCCACCTCGGTCCCTTCCCCACCTCTCCCCTCACTGTGAACTCCGGCCACATCAAGGTCCCCTGACAAGTGGCATCCTCTGTGGAGCACATCCTCCCACCCTCATTGCTTTCTTTTTCTTCTATTTTGAAAATCTACCTTCTTGGATTTGGCTCTTGTGTGAGAGTTGGGAGCATGAAGGTTGTGCAACCCCTGGGGGGTTAATAATTTTCATCCTGTCTCATCACAGTTATACATCTAAATACATAAAATATATTTATACCTAGAAACCACTGCTTTTGTCTGTTGTATATATTACTGTTATATATCATATTTTATTTAAGGGGGAGGGTCAGTACCAAACACAAACTTGGAAGGAGGAAGTGGAGGGAGTGAGTACTTGTCTGGATTTATCCATCAGGTCCAAGGGGGTGATGCTTGATTGGGCCCCAACCTTCTCAAGGCAGGACCTTTGTCTGGAGGCAGGACCCCTCACGACTCCCCACCCTTGTGCTCACAGCACACATGCACACCAGGCACCATTCCTATGACTTGCCTTTCTGGGGATTCCAGCCAGAAATCCTTCTGGGGAATCAATTAATTTCAACCCCTTGAAAAGAGCACCCCTCAGTGTGAAGGAATCATTTGGCAGTTCTGAATTTAATCACATGAGTTGGCTTCCCCGAGTCGTCCAGCTGTGACATATGAACAAGATGCTGGGCCAGCCAAGAACATGGGACATTTCTGTGGAATGCTACTCTAGGGCTTCCTGGTGAAAACAGAAAGTGTCACCGCCCCTTGCTGACTTTCATCAAAGTGGAATCAGATGATAGACAACAAACATTAGTTGGCCGAGAGTGGGATACTTTGGCACAAGCCAACTGGCTTCAGGCAAACCACCAACAAGCCAGCCTCTGGCAGGAGGGTCTGTCAGCTACCCTCAGGGGAGGGGCCCCACCTAGTGAGGGTGAAAGGTGGTGGCAGTTGACTCTTTAGGGGTTTGTGTGGTAAGGGGTGCTCAGGAGAGACTCTGCCCATGAGGAAATGTACCTTATCACCCAAGCCCGAATGTCACAGCTCTTCTCTCAGGATGCTTGGTTGTCCCCTGGGGTATCTGTCTGATCTTTGGAGTGGGTCTTAAGGGATACTTTCTGGTGTATCTGGAGCTTTAAAAGAGTTTCCACATCTAGGCGTCTGAGAACGGGGTGGCGGAGGCCACCTCAGAGGAGGGTATTTCCCTTTGAAGCTCGGATGCCTGCTGGTCTTATCTCACACCGGCTCTGGTAGGGAGATGTGTGCCCCTCCATCAGGGACTGCTATTTGATTCTGGGTATTGAAGGAGTGAGTCCTGAGCTTGTACACAAGGCTACTCTGCAGGCACAGATTCTGGAAATAAAGACAGAATACGGATGGATAACCCAGGCCTTCTGGATTATAATAGGAAAAAACTACATGTTTTCAAAAGGTGGGGATATCTGCACATCCTCTTCTACTTTTAAGATAACTACAATGTTGGTTTCCTGAAACCTTGAAAGGGAGCCACCCTTGCAAGTACATGTGCTAAGGGGTGGAGTGTTGCCATGTTGCCACTTGCTCACTGGGTTTTGATATTTGTTGGCAACCCCAAAAGGGATTGAAAGTGAAGCTGCCTTTAATTTGGAATTGATTGAGCATGTCTCCTCAGTTCCTATTAACATGTGGGGCTTTGAAAAGAGCTTAATTCCTTAATGCTGGCCAAGAAATCAATATCCTAATTAGTGTTCAAAGCAGACAGCCATTTCCAAGCAAAACCTCCTGTTCTGGCATAATTGGCCTGGATTTTCAATTTCAAACCTCTTTTGTAAAATAATGGCAGTGCATGCTTTAAATTTATCAGAGGATCTTTCAAATGTTCAAACATAATTTGTGGGGTTGGGGAATATCACTCTGGAGTCCAGCTTCTCTGTGTCCTACTGGGGAGAATGTTCTGGGCTTTATGGTTTGAAGATGATGGCTCCAGGAGTTATTAAGTGCCAGGCACTGACATAGTGCTGGGAATACAATGGTGAAGCAAAAGAGAAAAAGTTCCATCTCTGGTGGAGTTTATAGTCTAAGAGGGGACAGATATAGTGAGAGGCCCACAGGAATAAATGCACAGTGGCACCCGTGGTAGGAGACAGGCATGGTGTTGGACAGATTATCCTGGAGACTTGGAGGAGTGACAACTGAGTTCTGGAAGATAGGTAGGTGGGGAGGGGGGAGGTGTGTCCAAGGCACAGGAAGGTCGGTGTGGCTGGAGCAGAGATGAGCTGTCAGTGCAGGTGATGCTGAGAACTGATGTCTTCGCCAAGAAAGAGAAACGCAGCCCCAGGAGTCCAGGATCTGGCCTGGCCCCTGGAGTGTTGGTGGGAGCTGGCCTGGTGCTCCCGGCTTGGTCCAGGTGTCCTGCAGACACAAACAACCTCATGGGGCACCAACACCAGGCAAGATGTCCCCGAGGCCATGATGAAGTGTAACAGACTGAGGCCACTTGAAAATCTTGTCTAAGCATAGACACAAAGTCGAGCTGCAAACCACAGAACAGCACACGTCCTTCTCTCTGGGTTCACATCAGTGACTGCTGCTTCCTCACCTCCATCTAGGCTGCACCCCTGCACACAGCATTTATCATTTCTGAGACACGTAGTTGCAGAATGGTTCCCACTTCCTGACAACCCCCATCTAGAGCACAGTCCCACTTCCTTGGACATCCGAAGTCCTGACACGAGCCAAGCCTCAGCCCTTTCCACATCCTCTGCCCAGATGTCCTCGGTCGTCCCAGGTGTCTGCCTCTCTCTCTCTGCGTTGGGTGATGCATCACCTGTTCCTGGTGGTGTTTGTTCACAGGAAACCCAGAGCAGAGGAAGGGGTGTCATGGCTGTTTTCTCTCCCCTCCCCCCGAACTTGCTCAGGCCCTGAGTTCCTGGTCCAAGAGCAGAGAGGGAGAAGAGGGCAGGACAGCCATGAAGATATTGCTTGGACGTACCACCATTGTGATCTCACATGGGCAGCATTTTTTAAAGGACTCTTTTTTCTGGGCACTGAGTTCTTCAAGGGACCCCACCCCACATTCACTGGGGAAGGCTCTGCTGAGGGCTCTTGACCTGGGTGAGCACATTTCCAGAGGGCTGGAATCTCCAGCTTTTCTTTGGCATTTTGGTCTATGGTACTTAACCTTTGGAGTGGCTTTGGAGTGCAGTCTGTGCTCGTCCTCGCTCTGCCGTCAGAGCAGCGTGCTGGTCCAGTCACGTGGACACTGACTCACTGTATGCTGTACATTGCAGGGGGACAATAAGAAGATTCTAATGGGTCCTCTCAGGGCTCTGCTCGTGAGACTTGAGGTGAAGGGTGAAGCACCCTCTGCTCTTCTTCCCCTTTGGGGAGTAGAGAGAAGACTCAAAGGACATCAGTGGCTCTTTCCAAAATTCTGCTCTGCATCCCAGCTACCCCTGATACTTTACAACCGCAGTGTGGGTGAGTTTAGGTGCCTTCAGAGCTTCAGCTGAAATGTAGGATCTATGTGCTTCAGAGGAAATGTGTGCCATATTCAGATGGACTGGGCTCTCAGCACTTCAACCAAGGGCTGTTCCAGCTGGAGCAGGCCAGTTCTGGGCAGTCTGGGAGCAGGAGAAGCGTACCCCAGAACACTTCCTGATCCCACTTTCTGCCCTTGTGCCTCAGCAGTACCCTGCCCTGGAATGAATGAGCTCGCATCCTGTAAATACTCATCTCAAGGCAGCTGCCAATTCTGGCCCCACTCCTGAGGACCAGAGGGTTTGCATCTGTCCCACTTCCCTTGGCACTGAGGCCCGTGGCCATCAGGGTGGAGCCAAGCTCCAGAGCCAGCCTTGGTGGTGTGACCCAGCCAAGCCAGGAGCCTTGGTCCATGCCAGACAGCTTCCCCTGGTGAGGAGAGGCTGCGACAGCCACCCACACCCTCGGAGCCTGTGTCAGCCCCAGTGCAAGTCGAGTGGACCCCGGCTGTCCTCTTGAGAAGTGTGACCATTTAGTCTGAGGGGACAATGGCATCCCGACCCAAGAGTGGCTAAGTTTTCCAGCTGCCCAGCTGCTCTCTCTGCCCAGCAGGGGAAGCCACATCAAGTTCCAGCTGAGGGAGAGTGTGCAGTTTCTGATGACATCCTCTTAGAAAGGGTCTTTGCACAGCCAGGGACCCGCATGACTGGGAGAAAGAGGCTAGTTTTCTTCTTGGAAGTTCCAGCCAAATCAGGTTTATTGAATCATTCACTGAATCCCAAGAGAAAGACCCTTTGCCTTCAGCCCTGAATATAGGATTCCTGTTCTCATGTGGACTCTCTTCCACCGGAATTTGGAGAGAGGCCCGGATTTGGAGCCTACCACTCCTTGTGTGATCACAGGCAAGCCACCTAACCTCTCTGGGCTCTGGCATTCTTTCTTTCTTTCTTTTTTTTACTTTATTTTTTAATTGAAATATAGTTAATTTACAGTGTTGTGTTAGTTTCAAATGTACAGCAAAGTGATTCAGTTATACATACACACATATTCTTTTTCAGATTCTTTTACATTATAGGCTCAAGATATTGAGTATATCAAGATATATACTCAAGATATTGAGTATAGTTCCCTGTGCTATACAGTACATCCTTGTTGTTTACCCCACACCTTTGGTAACCATAAATTTGTTTTCTATGTCTGTGAGTATATTTGTTTTGTAAATAAGTTCATTTAATTTTTTTAGGTTGGACAAATAAGAGATATCATATGATATTTGTTTTTTTCTGACTTATTTCACTTAATATGATAATCTCTACATCCATCCACATTGCTGCAAATGGCATTATTTCACTCTTTTTTATGGCTGGGTAGTATTCCATTGTGTGTGTGTGTGTGTGTATATATATACACACACACACACACACACACACCACAGCTTCTTTATCCATTCATCTGTTGATGGACATTTAGGTTCCTTCCATGTCTTGGCTGTTGTAAATAGTGCTGCTATGAATATTGGGGTGCATGTATCTTTTTGCATTTGAGTTTCCTCTGGATACACACCCAGGAGTGGGATTGTCGCATCACATGGTAACTCTATTTTTAGTTTTTTAAGGAGTATGGACATACTGTTCTCCATAGTGGCTGCACCAATTTACATTCTCAGCAACAGTGCATGAGGGTTCCCTTTTCTCCACACCATCTCCAGTATTTATCATTTGTAGACTTTTTAGTAATGGCCATTCTGACTGGTGTGAGGTGATACCTCATTGTAGTTTTGATTTGTATTTATCTAATAATTAGTGATATTGAGCATCCTTTCATGTGCCTGTTGGCCATCTGTATGTATTCTTTGGAGAAATGTATACTTAGGTCTTCTGCCCATTTTTTGACTGGGTTGCTTATTTTTTATTATTAAGCTGAATGAGCTGTTTTTATATTTGGAAATTAATTTCTTGTTGCTAGCATCATTTGCAAATATTTTCTCCTGGTCCATAGATTGTGTTTTCGTTTTGTTCATGGTCTCCTTTGCTGTGAAAAAGCTTTTAAGTTTAATTAGGTCCCATTTGTTTATTTTTATTTTTATTTCCATTACTCTAAGAGACAGATTCAGAAAAATATTGCTGCGATTTATGTCACAGAGTGTTCTGTGGGCTTCAGTTTTCTTGTTTGCACAATACGCAACAGGAAGAAACGTGGGGTCTGAGGAAGGCAGTGCAGCCCCCTGAGGGTGGGTGAGGGCCTGGGGAGATAGCTGCCTATGCCCAGTGCCACAGTGGGCACTTGGGAGTTAAAATAAGGTGGTAATCTCTGGTTGGTTTGCCCCATCTAGATGCTCAGGACTAATGAGTGGAAGGAACCTCCCGCCAGGCCTCTGCTGACTTGATTATTTTGAAATAAGGGAGGCTGGAATTCTGCCATAATTATCTCCATTCCTTACAAAGAAGTCTGGAGTCATGTCCCACATAGCTGGATTAGTGCTGCTTTTTGGTCTAATGTGACAATTAATTGAATGTGTGCTACAACATGAAATCATGACAACGGACCCCCTCCATGTTAAGATTTCTAACTTTTCAGAGAGGAGAACTACGTTACATCATGGGCAAAAAACCTGATCTTTTAGCTTCATTCCTCCATGAGAGTTGCTGATTGAACAAAATAGACAAATACCCACAGGACGCCTTGGTTTCAGGCAGGGTGTCTGGACAGCTGCAGGGGTTTCTGCCAGAATGCAGTCGACTCTGCCTAGAGCTGCCCCTTCAGGCCGTCTCTAAGTAGCGCTGAGTCCTGGAGCAGCATTTTAAAAAGCTGATTTGGTTCAGGCTTTTAAAAAATCAAAACAAAACAAACACTGACCCCCACTGTGATGAACAACAACTTTTCTCAGGCTTGGGAGAACTGTGGCCAGGTTGCCCCTGGCGACAACACATTCTGGGTTGGCCGCTCCTCTGGGTCTTTGTTTCCCAGGTGCACAATGGGGTTGGAGAAGGTCAAACTTGTTTCCGGCTGCACTTTCTGGGAGGCCAAACCCATACCTCAGGGCCTCTCTCCTGCCCTTAGCCCCCTGGCGGGCATTGCAGCAGGGAGAATAGAGCAATCTGTGTTGCAGGATTCCCAGGGCCTCTTGCCTGGGAGCAGATCATCTGATGGCAAACGATGGTGGCTGCTGACCGCCCAGGGTCCTGTTTGCTGCTGACCCCTTGGCCCCTGGACCTAGGAGTACTTGTCCAGGCTGTCCAGCCCGCTGCCCAGTCCCACATCTACAACCACAGACACCTGCTGTCCTACAATTTCCTGGAAACCTACGTCCATCCACTCTCAAGCAGTCTGGAGAGGAGAGCCGAGCCTAGGCCAGGAACAAGGGGCAAAGAGAAGGCCTGGGGCTTCCCTGGTGGCGCAGTGGTTGAGAGTCCGCCTGCTGATGCAGGGGACACGGGTTCGTGCCCCGGTCCGGGAAGATCCCACATGCTGCGAAGCAGCTAGGCCCGTGAGCCATGGCCGCTGAGCTTGTGCGTCCGGAGCCTGTGCTCCGCAACGGGAGAGGCCACAACAGTGAGAGGCCCGCGTACCGCAAAAAAAAAAAAAAAGAGAAGGCCTGCTCCCCCTCCCACTTCATCTTTCCACAGCAGCAGTGATTTGCTCCCACCCATCCTGAGGACTTGGTTGCTGCAGTAACTCCTGACTTGAGCTCCATTCATGCATCAGGCTCAGAAACACTGAGCACAGGCCAGCAAATCCAGTCCTGGAACTCAGCCAGTGTGAACAGCCAGCTCTCAGCCACCAGTGCCTTCCTTGGGCTCTGCCTGGCAGGACCTGCTCACTTTGGTTCCCTGGGCCATGGGCACTCATGGTAAAGCTGCCCTGTAGGAGGCAGCTCCCATGGCCCTGAGGCTGGGTCATTATCTGCTAAATAGGGGCCAGCTCTCCAAAGGACTGGTGGCCTCTCAGGTCCTGGCAGCATCCGTGAAAGGGAAAGCGGAGGAGGGGTGGTTGACACAGCTTTCAGGACACTTTCCTTGGCCAACTGTATTGTTTCTATTGTTGCATACCAAGTCACCCCACACTTAGTAGCATACAACCAGCTTCCTATACTCATAGTTCTATGGTCCAGAATTTGGACAAGGCACAGCAGGCTGGCTTGCCTCTACCCTGTAACGTCTGAGGCCTCAGGTGACGACTGAGGGTGACCAGACAGCTGGAATCATCTGAAGACAACCTCCCTCTTGTTTCCCTCACACGATGCTGATTGTTGACTGGGACCTCAGCTGGGGCTGTTGGTCAGAGAGCATACACATGGCATCTCTGTGGGGCTTGGGCTTCCTTACAACAAGGTGGCCTCATCATAGTCAGATGCTTCCCTGGTGGCTCAGGGCTCCAGAGGTGAATGCGCAGCTTCACACTGTGAGATTTGGAGGTCACACAACATCATTCCATTGGTTACAACCAAGTCACAGGCTCCCCAGGTTCAAGGGAGTCGGGCATACCCGCCCCCCACCTTGATAAGAAGAATGTCAAGGCCAGTTGCAGTAAAGCACAGAGATGGGAGATACTGTCGATCTTTGGAAAACACAGTGGGACACACCACTCATTGGCTTTCCTTCCCACCTTGTCCCAGCCACAGTCTAACTGTGCAGACAGCCTTGGCCAGGCCTCTCCAGTGCCTTCTTCCTTTCCTCACTTCTGTGGGGCAGGTCCTCACAGGCCCACCAGTGAGCCCGACTACACGGCATGGGGAGGCCCCTGCCTTTCCCACTGTGGCTGGGCTGAAGAGGCACGTTCAGGGTTAAGTGGAGTTCAGAGGGCCACTTGGTTCTGTGGAGGATCCCTGGCTGCCTGCACCCACCTGCCTCCCTCAGAATCCACAGCAATTCATGTGGCTTTGGGTCTTGTGTTTCTTGGCTCTCAACCTACAGCTCTGGAATGAGGGAAGCCAAGCAGAGCCTGGGGTTCCAAGAGCCCCCAGTGGCCCCGAGATTCCTCGGTGGCTGTCATGTAAGGGGGCAGGCTGTTCTTTATGGAACCGTGTTTGTCCGGGTGAACTGCAGATGTGCTCCCTGCAGCCTTTGGTGGCTGAGAAGCTCTGAGATGTTTAGCTGAGAATAGTGCAAGGATTAGTAGGTCCCAGCTGTGAGGGCTGTGGAGACTTCACAGTTCCAGAAGCTGCTTGTATCGAGAGACTCTCACAGGAAAAGTTTTCGGGTTTCCAGACTTCCCCTCCACTCTTTGGCCTGCTCCTGATGTGCTGACCCTCACCCCGTGCAAATCCCCAGAGGGACACAGGGCCCTCCTTGGGCCTGCACCTGGGCCACATGCTAGAAATGAAAGCAAAGCATGTGAGTGCACTCACACATACAAACCCACACGACACATACCACACCCCCACACAACACACACACATGTACACCAACCCACCCCATGCATACACAGGCACCCACACACATAGCCATACCACACACCACATACACCCCCACACCTACCTACCCACATGCACACACACACACATCCCCACATCACATGCACACTGACACCATACACACCCACACAACACACATACCACCCACACCCACACATACACACACACAGGAAATACTCTTCACAAGCCTGTGGCATATGCAGAAAAGCCAAGTTACATTAAAAATTTTTTCTAAAACACAAGGAATGCAAAATGTCGATTAGAAAGTTCCAAGAAGTCCAGAGAAGAAAGTTTGCCCTGACTCCCCTCCAGCTGGCCCCCCAGGCACACCAGGGCTCCTTTGGGCCTCTGCCTGCCCCAGCAGCTTCAGTGTCTGTATTTACATACGTCCACACACAGCCACAAGGGTTCCTTCTTCCCCAGATGGGATCATACTTGGGGATACTTGGTAAAGTAAACTCATCAAGCCCACAAACTCTTCTCAGAGGGCCATCCATTTCTTTGCAGGCCATGGAGGCTGGGCCAGGCAGGCAGACGTGCAGGAGGGCAGGGGTTGGGTCTGTTGGAGCGGGGCGCCCTCTGGCCATGGGTCAGGGAACTTCTCCTGCCAGCCTAGTGAAATTGCAGGACACTGGAGAGACCCTCTGCAACTCCCCTCCGTTCCTGGGCTCAGGCAGGGAGAGGAGTTCTTGTATTTTGGGAAACCGCATGTCTTTTTGGCCAAGCCCCAGGCCGCTGGCTACCATGGTTGGCCAAGTTCATCCTCCACTGTGGGAGAGGCAGGGCCCAGCCCTGGGCCTTACCCAAGGGTGCCACCATCTCCATCCGGGGACTAAAGATGGCTGGAGAGGAGTGGCTTTCCGAGAGGGATATCTGTACCCCAACCTCCATGTTCCCCTGGCTCAAGGCTCACCCGGCTGTCTCCCCATAACGTAGGTCCTCCAAGCCCAGCTGCTGACCTTGATGTAACCCGTTCCTGAGGACCAGGAGGGGATGAGGAGGGGGATGTTCTGTCATGATTTTGTATACAGCCTGCCCTGCTTCAAGCCATTGGAATTCCTCTTTAGGGCCTTGTTGCCTGGAGAACTGGGCCCCTCAGCTCTCATCCCTGTATCATGGACAGCCATGGGCAGGAGTTGAAGAGGGGCATGCCCACGGGCATGCCCTCAGCCATGCCTCTGGGCCCAGTCTCCTCCCTGGCATGAGCAGAAGTGGACAGAAAGACAGGCTCTCCCACCAGGGACTGACACCACCCTCGGCCCCTGTGGTGTCAACATGAGGAAAGGTGTACAAGCTCATGCGCGCGCGTGTGTGTGTGTGTGTGTGTGTGAGAGAGAGACAGAGAGAGAGAGAGAGAGAAAGAGATAGGGGTTTTCAGCTATGTTCTGTGGATGTCATCCAAGACGCATCAACAGGAAAGGCTCAGAGTCTTCCAGCTGACACCTGGCCTGCGCACTGGGACCAGGGTGGGGCCTGCGGCACCTCCCTTAACCCCATCCTCGAGGGGTGTTGCCTCCTGAGGGTTTTCACGCCCATGCTGTCCTCTCCACAGCAGAAGGTCAGCCTACGAACACATCCTTACAACCTGCTGTTCCAGGCCTGTGTGAACACTGCCCAGACACACACACACACACACACACACACACACACACACACTGCTGGGACACAGAGACCTTCCCTTTAACCTACCCCTGTTGTGAGCCTAGAACTAAGTCACTGCCCTCTGTGAAGGAGGACGCAGGACCTAAGAGCCTGAGAAGCCCACCCTGGGCCTTCAGGGCAGTCAGCAGAAGCGGGATTTGAACCTGGGTCTCCCTGCATCTCCAGACCCACCGTAGCCACCACACTGGGGAACAGAGACTCCCTTAGTCCTCAGCAACCCTGAAAGGGAGGTTTGGGATGAAAGCCCTGGGCATTGGCTTTTGGGGTTTAGAGAGGCCGACCTTAGGGCCAGTCAGAGACCCTGTTCTTGGCGACCCCTGCCCTGTGCTCAGGGGGTGGTCTTTCTGTCCTAAGGACCCCTCTAGCCTCCACATGCTGGTCTCAGTGTTTAACTGAGCACATGCCATGGGTTCTTTGTTAGTACCGGGGAGGTGGGCAGGATGGAGTGGTTGGAGGTCCCAGGAGAGGGGTGGTGGGGGCCACCCTGCCCTAAGGTGGTAGAAGGAAAGAAGGCCCGGTTGGTTTTCTGACTCTCGCCCCAGCTGCTGCTCACCACATCGCACTAGTTCAATGTTCTCTCAGTCCCAGCCCCTGAAAATGAAAGTGAATGAATAGGAAACTGCTAGTTCTAAGCTTAAAGGGCAGGAGGTTGGGGGATGGGCAGACTGGCTGCTGGAAGGGGTCCAGCCCTTGCCTTTTGAGATGGCAAATGCCCTGGGTCCCCACCCAACAGCCTCCTGGGGAGGAACGTCACCCTCACTGAGGAGTAGGTTGAGTTTGAGCCCATTCTCTGCTCTCCAGGCTCCACTGAAGGCGGCAAACACATAGTGTACATTGGATCAAATTTAAGCCATTGTTATGTTGGATCAAATTTAAGCCATTGTTATAAATACAATCCAGATTAAAGGTTAATTTAGTTTCACTTTTCCAGCTGCGCTTGGTTTGAAGCTTCAGTGACCTGACCCAGCTATTTCAGAGGTGGAGGTCTTTTCTAGTTCCTTCTGCTGCATCCACATCGTCTGCTGAAGCTTCCACACTCCTCTTGCCCCCTTCTCCCTGCTCCCTCCTTCCCTAGTCTCACACCAGCCCTGGACTTGAAGATGAGGATCTGTTCTAGGTGGGTGGGAAAGATGTCAACTTGTTCTGTGTAGCACAGAGGAAGTGAGAAGCTAGCTCCTGGTCCCTGTGTCCCTGTGCAGTGGAAACCAGGCCACCGTGCAGAGTTGTTTAGGATTCTCATAAGGGACCCGTGTGTGCTTTAAGGCCAGAGGCAAGAAAAGGCTCTCCAGGGCACTCGGAGAAGCACCTCCTGGATTTGAAACATGCCCTGCCCTGCCACACCCACGTTATTTTTCTTCCCAGCTTTATTGAAGTGGGATTGACAAATAAAAATTGTACATATTTAGGTGTACAACATGATGTTTGGATACATGTGTATATTATGAAATGATCAACACAAGCTAATTAACATAGCCATCACCTCATACTGTTACCACTTTTTTTGGTGTGGTGAGAACACTTAAGATCTCTTAACAAATTTCAAGTACACAATACATTCTTACTGACTGTAGTCTCCATGCTGCACATTAGGTCTCCAGAACTTATTCATCTTATAACTGGAAATTTGTATCCTTTGACCAACAACTCCCTATTTCCCCTTCCCCACTCCCAGCACCGGTTAACTACCATTCTATGCTCTGTTGCTATGAGTTTGACTTTTTTAGATTCCATAAGTAAGTGAGATCATGTAGTATTTGTCTTTCTGCATCTGGCTTATTTCTTTTATCTTTTATTTTATTGAAGTATAATTGCTTCACAATGTTGTGTTAGTTTCTGCTGTACAACAAAGTGAATCAGCTATATGTATACATATATCCCCTCCCTCCTGAACCTCCTTCCAGGACCCCCGCCCCCTTCCCACCCATCTAAGTCATCACAGAGCACCGAGCTGAGCTCCCTGTGGTATACAGCAGGTTCCCACTAGCTATCTATTTTAAACATGGTAGTGAATATATGTCAATCCTAATCTCCCAATTCGTCCCACCATCCCCTTCCCCCTCTGTGTCCACATGTCCACTCTCTACGTCTGTGTCTCTGTTCCTGCCCTGGAAATAGGTTCATCTGTACCATTTTTTCTAGATTCCACATATATGAGTTAATATACAATATTTGTTTTTCTCTTTCTGACTTACTTCACTCTGTATGACAGACTCTAGGTCCATCCACATCTCTACAAATGACCCAATTTTGTTCCTTTTAATGGCTGAGTAATATTCCATTGTATATATATACCACATCTTCTTTATCTATTCATCTGCTGTTGGACATTTAGGTTGTTTCTATAACCTGGCTATTGTAAATAGTGCTGCAATGAACACTGGGGTGCATGTGTCTTTTTGAATTATGCTTTTCTCTGGGTATATGCCCAGTAGTGGGATTGCTGGGTCATATGGTAGTTCTATTTTTAGTTTTTTAAGGAACCTCCATACTGTTCTCCACAGTGGCTGTATCAACTTACATTCCCACCAACAGTGCAAGAGTGTTCCCTTTTCTTCACATCTTCTCCCGCATTTATTGTTTGTAGATTTTTTGATGATGGCCAATCAGACTGGTGTGAGGTGATACCTCATTGTAGTTTTGATTTGCATTTCTCTAATAATTAGTGATGTTGAACATCTTTTAATGCGCCTCTTGGCCACCTGTATGTCTTCTTTGGAGAAATGTCTATTTAGGTCTTCCACCCATTTTTTGATTGGGTTGTTTGTTTTTTTGATATTCAGCTCCATGAGCTGTTTGTATATTTTG
The DNA here is from genome assembly GCF_949752795.1 of Hyperoodon ampullatus. Lineage (NCBI taxonomy): Eukaryota > Metazoa > Chordata > Mammalia > Artiodactyla > Ziphiidae > Hyperoodon > Hyperoodon ampullatus. Next base: position 72,891,580 of record NC_136916.1, read on the forward strand.
CAGATTAATCATTTGTCTGTTGCTTCATTTGCAAATATATTCTCCCATTCTGAGCGTTGTCTTTTTGTCTTATGGTTTCCTTTGCTGTGCAAAAAGCATTTAAGTTTAATTAGGTCCCATTTGTTTATTTTTGTTTTTATTTTCATTACTCTAGGAGTTGGGTCAAAAATGATCTTGCTGTGGTTTATGTCAAAGAGTGTTCTGCCTATGTTTTCCTCTAAGAGTTTTTTGTTTTTTGTTTTTTGGGTTTTTTTTGCGGTACGCGGGCCTCTCACTGTTGTGGCCTCTCCCATTGCGGAGTGCAGGCTCCGGACATGCAGGCTCAGCGACCGTGGCTCACGGGCCTAGCCGCTCCGCGGCATGTGGGATCTTCCCGGACCGGGGCATGAACCCGTGTCCCCTGCATCGGCAGGCGGACTCTCAACCACTGCGCCACCAGGGAAGCCCCTACTCCAAGAGTTTTATAGTGTCCAGACTTACATTTAGGTCTTTAATCCATTTTTAGTTTATTTTTGTGTATGGTGTTAGGGAGTGTTCTAATTTCATTCTTTTACATGTAGCTGTCCAGTTTTTCCAGCACCGCTTGTTGAAGAGGCTGTCCTTTCTCCATGTGTAGTTTTGCTTCCTTTGTCATAGATTAGGTGACCATAGGTGTGTGGGTTTATCTGTGGGCTTTCTATCCTGTTCCACTGATCTATATTTCTGTCTTTGTGCCAGTATCATACTATCTTGATTACTGAGCTTTGTAGTATAGTCTGAAGTCAGGGAGCCTGATTCCTCCAGCTCCATTTTTCTTTCTCAAGATTGCTTTGGCTAGTGAGGGTCTTTTGTGTTTCCATACAAATTGTAAAATTTTTGTTCTAATTCTGTGAAGAACGCCATTGGTAATTTGATAGTGATTGCACTGAATCTGTAGATTGCGTTGGGTAGTAGAGTCATTTTCCCAATGTTGATTCTTCCAATCCAAGAACATGGTATATTTCTCCATCTGTTTGTGTCATCTTTGATTTTTTTCATCAGTGTTTTATAGTTTTGTGAGTAGAAGTCTCTTGCCTCCTTAGGTAGGTTTATTCCTAGATATTTTATTTTTTGTTGCAATAGTAAATGGGATTGTTTCATTAACTCCTGTTTCTGATCTTTCATTGTTAGTGTATAAGAATGTGAGAGTTTTCTGTGCATTAATTTTGTATCCTGCAACTTTACCAAATTCATTGATTAGCTCTAGTAGTTTTCTGGTGGCATCTTCTTTTCTATGTATAGTATCATGTCATCTGCAAACAGTGACAGTTTTACTTCTTTTCTGATTTGGATTCCTTTCATTTCTTTTTCTTCTCTGATTGCTGTGTCTAGGACTTCCAAAACTATGTTGAATAAGAGCGGCGAGAGTGGACATCCTTGTCTTGTTCCTGATCTTAGAGGAAATGCTTTCAGTTTTTCACCATTGAGAATGATGTTGATTGTGGGTTTGCCATATATGGCCTTTATTATGTTGAGGTAGGGTCCCTCTATGCTCACTTTCTGGAGAGTTTTTATCGTAAATGGTGTTGAATTTTGTCAAAAGCTTTTTCTGCTTCAATTGAGATGATCATATGGTTTTTATTCTTTAATTTGTTAATATGGTGCATCACATTGATTGATTTGCGTATATTGAAGAATCTTTGCATTCCTGGGATACATCTCACTTGATCATGGTGTATGATCCTTTTAATGTGTTGTTGGATTCTGTTTGCTAATATTTTGTTGAGGATCTTTGCCTCTATGTTCATCAGTGATATTGGTCTGTAATTTTCTTTTTTGTGTTATTTGTGTGTGGTTTTGGTATCAGGGTGATGGTGGCCTCCCTCTGCAATTTTTTGGAAGAGTTTGAGAAGGGTAGGTGTTAGCTCTTCTCTAAATGTTTGATAGGATTCGCCTGTGAAGCCATCTGGTCCTGGACTTTTGTTGTTGGAAGGTTTTTAAATACAGTTTCAAATTCATTACTTGTGATTCGTCTGTTTATATTTTCTAATTCTTACTTGTTCAGTCTTGGAAGGTTGTACCTTTCCAAGAATTTGTCCATTTCTTCCAGGTAGTCCATTCTACTGGCATGTAGTTGCTTGTAGTAGTCTCTTATGATCCTTTGTATTTCTGCAGTGTCAGTTATAATTTCTCCTTTTTCATTTCTAGTTTTATTGATTTGAGTCCTCTCCTTTTTTTTCTTGATGAGTCTGGCTAAATGTTTATCAATTTTGTTTATCTTCTCAAAGAACCAACTTTTAGTTTTATTGATCTTTGCTATTGTTTTCATTTCTATCTCATTTATTTCTGCTCTGATCTTTATGATTTCTTTCCTTCTGCTAACTTTGGGTTTTCTTTGTTCTTCTTTCTCTAGTTGGTTTAGGTATAAGGTTCGATGTTTATTTGAGATTTTTTTGTTTCTTGACGTGAGATTGAATTGCTTTAAACTTCCCTCTTAGAACTGCTTTTGCTGCATCCCATAGGTTTTGGGTCATTGTGTTTTCATTGTCATTTCTTTCTATGGATTTTTAAATTTCCTGTTTGATTTCTTCAGTGATCTCTTGGTTATTTAGCAACACACTGTTTAACCTCCATGCATTTGTGTTTTTTATAGTTTTTTTTTTGTAATTGATTTCTAATCTCAGTTGTGGTCAGAAAAGATGCTTGATATGATTTCAATTTTCTTAATTTTTCTGAGGCTTGATTCATGATGCTAGATGTGATCTATCCTGGAGAATGTTCCATGTGCACTTGAGAAGAAAGTGTATCCTGCCACTTTGGGTGAAATGTCCTATAAATATCAATTAAATCTATCTGGTCTACTGTGTCATTTAAAACTTGTGTTTCCTTATTTATTTTCTGTCTGGATGATCTGTCCATTGGTGTAAGTGGGTTGTTAACACCCCTCACTATTATTGTGTTACTGTTGAATTCCCCTTTTATGGCTGTTAGCATTTGCCTCATGTATTAAGGTGCTCCTATGTTGGGTGCATAAATATTTATAATTGTTCTATCTTCTTCTTGGATTGATCCCTTGATCATTATGTAGTGCCCTTCCTTATCTCTTGTAACAGTCTTTATTTTAAAGTCTATTTTATCTGATATGAGTATTGCTATTCCAGTTTTCTTTTGATTTCCATTTTCATGGAGTATCTTTTTCCATCCCCTCACTTTCAGTCTGTATGTGTCCCTAGATCTGAAGTGGGTCTCTTGTAGACAGCATATATATGGGTCTTTTTTTTGTATGCATTCCACCAGTCCACTGGAGCATTTAATCCATTTACATTCAAGGTAATTACCAATATGCATGTTCCTATTACCATTTTGTTAATTGTTTTGGGTTTGTTTTTGTGGGTCTTCTTCTTCTCTTGTGTTTAGGCAGTTGTGGTGAAGCTGGTTTGGTGGTGCTGAATTCTCTTAGTTTTTGCTTGTCTGTGAAACTTTTGATTTCTCTGCCAAATCTGAATGAGATCCTTGCTGGGTAGAGTAATCTTGTTTGTAGGTTTTCCTTTTCAATACTTTAAATATATCCTGCCACGCTCTTCTGGTCTGCAAAGTTTCTGCTGAAAAATCTGCTGATAACCTTAGGGGGATTCCCTTGAATATTTTTTCCCCTTGATGCTTTTATTTTTATTTTTTAGAGGTTAATGATTTTTATTTTTTATTTATTTTTGGCTGTGTTCGGTCTTCATTGCTATGTGTGGGCTTTCTCTATTTGCGGTGAGCAGGGTCTGTTCTTTGTTGCAGTGTGCAGGCTTCCCATTGGGGTGGCTTCTTTTGTTGTGGAGCATAGGCTCTAGGTGCGTGGGCTTCAGTAGTTGTGGCATGCGGGCTCCATAATTGTGGCTCACAGGCTCTAGAGCACAGGCTCAGTAGTTGTGGTGCAGGGGCTTAGTTACTCTGCAGCATGTGGGACTTGCCTGGGCCAGGGATCGAACCCGTGTCCCCTGCATTGGCAGGCGGACTCTTAACCACTGCGCCACCAAAGAAGTCTCCCTTGCTGCTTTTAATATTTTTTCTTTGAAATTAATTTTTGTTAGTTTGAGTAATATGTGTCTTGTTGTGTTTCTCCTAGGATTTATCCTGTATGGGACTCTCTGCGCTTCCTGGACTTGGGTGGCTATTTCCTTTCCCATGTTAGGGAAGTTTTTGACTACAGTCTCTTCAAATATTTTCTCATACGCTTTTTCTTTCTTTTCTTCTTCTGGGACCCCTATAATTCGAATGTTGTGCATTTAATGTTGTCCCAGAAGTCTCTGAGACTGTCCTTAATTCTTTTCATTCTTTTTTCTGTATTTTGTTCCTCGGCAGTTATTTCCACCATTCTATCTTCCAGCTCACTTACTCATTCTTCTACCTCAGTTATTCTATTATTGATTCCTTCTAGTGTATGTTTCATTTCAGTTATTATGTTGTTCATCACTGTTTGTTTGTTCTTTAGTTCTTCTAGGTCTTTATTAAACATTTCTTGTATTTTCTTTACCCATGCCTCCATTCTATTTCCGAGATTTTGGATCATCTTTACTATCATTACTCTGAATTCTTTTTCAGGTAGGTTGCCTATTTCCTGTTCATTTATTTGGTCTTGGTAAGTTTTTACCTTGCTCCTTCATCTGTAACATATTTTTTTGTTGTTTCATTTTTTGATGGGTGGGGCTGTGTTCCTGTTTGACTGGTTGTTTGGTCTGAGGCTTACAGCACTGGAGTTTGCAGGCAGTTGGGTAGAGGTGGGTCTTGGTGCTGAGATGAGGACCTCTGGGAGACCTCACTCTAGTGAATATTCCTTGGGGTCTGAGGACTCAGTGCTCCCACCACAGGAGTTCAAGCCCGACCCCTGGCCTGGTAGCTTGGGGGTTCCTCCTGTCCCCTTAGGGGTTCAGGGTCCCCCACCAGTGCCTGTTAGGTACCTTAGCTGTGAGGAGATGTGGACTCCAGGTCCTCCTACTCTGCCATCTTGAGTCCACCCCTGCCTCTGGCTTATTTCATTTAGCATAATGTCCTCCAGTGTTGCAACCTCTAATGTTGCAAATGAAGGATTTCCTTCTTTTTTCTAAAAGCTGAATAATATTCCTTTGTATATATATATACCATTTGTTCTTTATCCATTCATCTGTTGATAGACACTTAGGTTATTTCTATATCTAGGCTACTAGAAATGATGCTGCAGTGAACATGGTGGTGCAGATATCTCTTCAAGATATCTATTTTATTTCCTTTGGATATATACCCAGAAGTGGGATTGTTGGATCATATGGTAGCTCTCTTTTAAATTCTTTTTTGAGGAAACTCCATACTGTTTTCCATAACAGCTGTACCAATTCACATTCCCACCAACAGTATATAAGTTTCTTTTATCCACATTCACACCAACACTTGTTATCTCTTGACTTTTTATAATAAATCCATTCTACGAGGTGTGAGGTGATATCTCATTGTGGTTTTGATTTGCATTTCCTTGTGATTAGTGATGTTGAGCAGCTTTTCATATACCTGATGGCTATTGTCTGTAGTGGTAGTAGTTGTTGTTTATTTTTGCTTTTGTTGACTGTGCTTTTGGCATCAAATCCAAAAATTCATCACCAAGACCAATGTCAAAGAGTTTTCCCTTATGTTTTCTTCTAGGAGTTTTATAATTTCAGGGCTAACATTTAAGTCCTAAATTCATTTTGAGTTGATTTTTGTGTCCAGTGTAAAACAAGGGGCCAATTTTATTCTTTTGCATATGGATATTCAATTTTCCCAAGATCATTTATTGAAGAGACAATCCTTGCCCATTGTATAATCTTGGTGATTTTGTCAAAGATTAGTTGATCATCATATATGAGTGCGTTTATTTATGGGCTCTCAATTCTGTCCCACAGGTCTGCCTGGTTTTGTTTTGTTTTGTTTTCTGGAATCATACTGTTTTGATTTCTATATTTTTTTAATATAGTTTGACATCAGGAAGTGTAATGCCTCCAGCTTTGTTCTTCTTGCTTGAGATTTCTTTAGCTATTTGGGATCTTGTGGTTCCATACAAAATTAGGACTTTTTTTTCTCTTTCTGTGGAATACACCACTGGAATTTTGATAGGGGTTGCATTGAATCTGTAGATTGCTATGAATATTTTAACAATATTAATTATTCCAATCCAGGAACATTGGATATCTTTCTATTTATTCCTGTCTTTTCCAGTTTCTTTAATCAATGTCCTATAGTTTTCAGTGTACAGATCTTTCATCTCTTTGGTTAAATTTATTTTTAAGTATTTTACTCTTTTAAATGCTATTGAATATGGAAATATTTTCTTAATTTCATTTTTAGATAGTTTGTTTTTGGTGTATAGGAACACAACTAACTTTTGTATGTTGATTTTGTATCCTGAAACTTAAATGAACTTGTTTATTAGTTTTAGCAATTTTGTGTTTGTGTGTGTGTAATCTTTAGGGTTTTCTATATATATAATCATGTTAGTTGCAAACAGAGGCCATCTTACTTCTTCCTTTCCTATTTGGATGCCTCTAATTTCTTTTTCTTGCCTAATTGATCTGGCTAGGATTTCCAGTACTATGTTGAAGAGTAGTGGTGATAGTAAGATCCTTGTCTTGTTGAGTATGATGTTAGCTGTGGGCTTGTCATATATAACTTTTATTATGTTGAGAGCTTTTTTTTTTTAATCATGAAAGGTTGTTGAGTTTTGTCACATGATTTTCCTGCATCTATTGAGATTACTATATGATATTTATCATTCATTCTGTTAATGTGGTATATCACATTGATTTGCATATGTTGGACCATCCTTGCATCCCAGGGATAAATCCCATTTGATCATGGTATATAATCTTTTGAATTCGGTTGAATTTGGTTTGCCAGTATTTTGTTGAGGATTTTTACATCTATGTTCAGAGATATTGGCCTATAATTTTCTTTTCTTGCAGTGTCCTTGTCTGCCTTCAGTATCAGGGTAATGCTGACCTTGTAAAATGAGTCTGGAAGAATTCTTTCCTTTTCAATTTTTGGGAAAAGTTTGAGAAGAATTGGTATTAATTCATTAAATCTTTGGGAGAACTCACCAGTGAAGCCACCTGGTCCTGGACTTTGTTCGGAGATTTTTGAGTACCGATTCAATCTTCTTACTTGTTATTGTCTGTTCAGATTTTCTATTTCTTCATGATTCAGTCTTGGTAGATTGCATGTCTCTAGTAATTTACCCATTTCTTCTAGGTTATCCAATTTGTTGGGGGTATAATTGTTCATACTAGTCTCTCATGGTTCTTTGTATTTCAGTGGTAGCAGTTGTAATGTCTCCTCATTCATTTCTGATTTATTTATTTGAGTCTTCTCTTTTTTTCCTTAGTATAGCTAAATGTTTGTCAATATTGTTTATTTTTTCAAAAAGAAAGCTCACTTTTGTTGATTTTTCTATGGTTTTTCTAGTCCCTTGTTTACTTCTGCTCTGACCTTTGTTGTTTTGTTCTTTATGCTAACTTTGGTCTTATTATATTCTTTTTATTCTAGTTCCTTGAGGTGTAAAGTTAGATATTTGAGATATTTCTTTTTCTTAATGTAGGTGTTTATCACTCACTATAAACTTCCCCCTTAGAGCTGCATTGCATCCCATAAGTTTTGATATGTTGTGTTTCCATTTTTTGTTCGTTTCAAGATTTTTTTTATTTCTCTTTTGATTTCTTCTTTGACCAGTGGTTGCTCAGGCATGTGTTGTTGAATTTTTACATATCTGTGAATTTTCCAGGTTTCCTTATCTTACTGATGTCTAGTTTCTTACTATTGTGGTTATAAAAAATACTATAATTTTGATCTTTTAAATTTGTTATGACTTGTTTTGTGACCTAACATATGATCTACCCTGGAGAATATTTCATGTGCATTTAAGAATGTGTACTTTGCTGCTGTTGGATGGAATGTTTTGTATTTGTCTGTTAGGTAGATTTGATCTAAAGTGTAGTTCAAGTCCAATGTTTTGTTAATGATTTTCTGTCTGGGTGTTTTACCCATTGTTGCAATGGGGTATTGGAGTCCCCTACTATTATTGTATTGCTGTCTACTTCTCCTTTCAGATCTGTTAATATTTGCTTTATATATTTTGGTGCTCTGATGTTGGGTTAATATATACTTCCAATTGTTATATCCTCTTAATGAATTCACCCCTTTGTCACTGTATAATGACCTTCTTTGTCTTTTGTTACAGTCTTTGTCTTAAAGTCCGTTTTGTCTGCTATAAGTAAGTATAGCTATCCCTGTTCTTTTTTGGTTTCTATTGCCTAGAATACCTTTTTCCATCCCTTCACTTTCAGCATATGTGTGTCTTTAAAGCTGAAGTTAGTCTCTTGTAAGAGCATATAGTTGGGTCTTATTTTTTAATTATTCAGCCACTCATTGTTTTTTTGATTAGAGAATTATATATATATATATATATATATATAATATATATATATAAACATATATTTAAAGTATAGTTGTACAATATTATATAAGTTACAGGTGTACAATATAGTGATTCACAATTTTAAAGGTTATAGTCAATTTATAGGTCTTATAAAATATTATATTTAAAGTAATTATTGATAGGTAAGGACTAACTATTGCCACTTTTTCATTATTTTCTAGCTTTTTTGTAGTTCTTTCATTCTTTTTTTTTTTTTTTTGTGGTACGTGGGCCTCTCACTGTTGTGGCCTCTCCCGTTGCGGAGCACAGGCTCCGGATGCGCAAGCCCAGTGGCCATGGCTCATGGGCCCAGCCGCTCCACGGCACGTGGGATCCTCCCGGACCGGGCACGAACCCGTGTCCCCTGCATCGACAGGCAGACTCTCAACCACGCACCACCAGGGAAGCCCTCGTTCTTTCATTCTTTTCTTCCTCTCTTACTGTCTTCCTTTGTGATTTGATGATTTTTTTTTTTTGGCAGTGTTATGCTTGGATTTCTTTCTCTTTAACCTTTGTGGTATCTACTACAGGTTTATTCTTTCTGGTTACCAGGAGGCGTACAGAAAACATCTTATAACAACCTATCTTAAGCTGATAAGAACACATATAAAAACTCTACCTACAGTGGGCCATGATGCAGACCATGGGCTCCCATCTGGGTCTCCTTTTTGCAGTCTCCAGGGTGGGGAAGGGAAGTCCTAGAGGTGCATGGCCCATGGGATGGTGTCAGGCCATCCCTGCCCTCCCAAACTGCAGCTCTGTGTCACCCCTTGAAGGTTTGCCTTTGCAGAATCACACAGGTGTGCCCAGCAAGGCACCTGTGCTGATCTTTCTTCCCACTACTCACTTCTTCTGGGTCTTTGTGGGTGCAGGGAAAGTGGGGGGGGGGGTCTATCCTGGAGTGGGGTGGCTTGGAAATGATGTTGTCATCCTCTGGATCTTTCTGGCCCCTATGTCAGAGAAATGGGGGATTTCCAGCATTTTAAGACAGCAAACCCAAAGCATCTCCATGGCCATCCCTCTGCCTTCAGATAACTCTGGGATTGTGAGCATTTCCTGGGTGTAAGTCTGGGAGCCGGCTATGTGCATGCTGTTGGGCTCACATGTTACTGTTTGTACATTGTTGATGCCCAATTTATCTGGCTCATGAATCTATTAAACATGAAAAAATAACCATCTCTAAATATTAATACACTTCTTATATATCTAACACATAGCACCTGAGTATTGACAATTTTCCCCAATTAAACATTATTTAAAATTTTATTGAATCCCACTTATAAACAATTAAAATTGAAGTCTAAAATACAGACCACCTTCAGTGCTTTGAACATGCTAAGAAACAGTCGAGTGCTGTACTCACTATAAAACTGTGACCCAAATGCTACCTACTGCCTTAGATTCACATTTTTCTTCCTTGTTCTGCACTAACCTTCTTCTTATTCATACTCATAGTTCTTCCTATGGTTTCTGAGCCTTTCTAAGGTTGCAACGTATGAGTTCTGTACTCTAATATGGGAGAAGGGGGTTTCCCTACACCACCAAGTAATTCTCTGACACCAGCTGGAGGTCTTACAATTCAACTCAAATCTGACACTATCTACCAAGAGATAGCATCAAATTCCTACAAGACTGCCATCCCTTGCCCCTGACACACATTTCAGATGCCAATCGCAAGTCCAGGTCATCACCTGAGCTTTTAACCGACTGGCTGTAGATTGGAGGTTCCAATGAGCCCCACCTTGGGTTTGACTGATTTGCTAGAGTGGCTCACAAAACTCAGAGAAGCATAATACTTACTAGATTATCAGTTTATTATAAAAGTATGTAACTCAAGAACAGCCAGGTGGAAGAAATGTATAGGGCAAGGTACAGGGAAAGAGTGTGGAGTTTCCGTGCCCTCTCTGGGTGCACCACCCTCCCCAAACCTCCATATGTTCACCAACCCAGAAGCTCTTCAACTCTGTCCTTTTGGGTTTTTACGGAGACTCCATTACAAAGGTATGATTGATTAAATCATTGGCCATTCCTGATTGATTCAAAATGTAGCCTGTCTCCCCTCCCTGGAGGTCAGGAGGTGGGACTGAAAATTCCAACTCTCTAATCACATGGATCACATGGTTGGTTCTCCTGGCAACCAGCCCCTACCCTTAGGTGCATCCAAAAGTCACTCATTAACATAAAAAAGACAGCTTTATCCCTCTTATCACATAGGAAATTCCAAGGGTTTTAGGAACTCTGTGCCAGAAACTGAGACAAAGATTAAATACGTATTTCTTATTATAAATCGCATACAGGATGCTATTTCCAGACCCCAGTGAGAAAAGATCTCAGATGCTGATGACGCAGGACCTGGGTTGTGGATAATTCCCTTGGGCAGGGCTTCTGGCAGCTCCTCCCAAGGTGACTGCACAAGCTGCGTGAAGTGTTTGCTCATTGAATCTGTAGGACACTTCAAGCTCAAGCTTTTCATGAAGCTTTGTGTTTTTTGTAGTCCACCTCCCAAAGTGAGGCATTCTTTAACTGCCATTTGTCCCACTCACAGGCTATGTTGACCTGCTCTGCTAGCATCATGAGAAACACATCTTGTTCACATCTTCCAGAAAGGACAACTTGAGGTTCATTTCCAGGCAGAAGGGTGAGTGTGCAAGCCCCTCTCCTCTTCGATCTGCCCACCACTCACGGCAGACCCGGTTTCTAGCTGTTCATCGAGGGCAATAGTCATCTCCTTTCAAGATGACTTTTCCTGAGTTTGTGTTTTCCTCTTACACAGATTTTAAAAATGTTTTTTTAAATTATTATTATTTTTTATTTTCAAAAACAACTTTATTCATGACACATATTAAAAAAAAAAACTCCCACCCCCTGGAAATGAGCTAAAAAAATAAACAAAATCCACCTCCCACCTCCCTGTCCCCACTTCCTCCCATTCCCTCCAAATAAAAGGGAAAAAAAGGTAAAGGAAACAAAACAAAACAAAAAACTGAAAAACAAAAAACACCCCAAAACCTCCCAAAACAAGGTAGTGCATTTCCCCAGGGGAAAGGGGAATTTACACTGGAGCCGCTGGGAGCAGATCAGAGATCTTCCGGCTACAGAAACCTGCAAAGAAAGACACTCAAAACAGAAAAAGAAACAAAAAAGGAAACAAAATAGATCACCAGGCAATCTGGAGGGGCAGGGAGCCAGAAAAGAGGGGTGGGGTGGGTGGTAGACCTGGAAGGACAGGAACAGGCAGGAGGGGACTGTGAAAGCTAGGGAGAAGATGGAGGGAAGGTAACAAGCAGAACAGTCTGGTGTCCTTGCAGAACCCTGGGTAAAAAAACCCCTCCTACCACCCATGCCCACCTACCCTTGAGCAGCCCGCAAGGGGGCAAAGGGGGACAGGGAAACAGGGGGAGCAGCTTGCGCGGTTGAGACGTGTCCATGGCGAATCCCCAGAGTGAATGAGCAGCCCCCTGCCCCACTCCCTGGGCCTTCCCTTACTCCCCAAAGCAGGTCCCTCCTCAGCAGTTAGTTATGGGATTCTCCCCCCTTCCCCAGTATATCTTTTTTTTCTTAATATTTTTTTCCATCAAGGTCATCTTCTGTTTTTTCTTTTTATTAATTCTTTTTTTTTCTCCTTTCCTCTTTTTTTCCTCTCTCTCCTCCTAATACACACTTTTTTTAGTGAGGGGAACACCATGATGTCACTCTAGCCCAGCCCCTGTAGACACGACCCCGGGGCCTGCTATTAAAACCACTGTAGAATCCAGAGCGGGAACTGTTGTAGTTGGTGGTCCGGGCACGGTATCAGGCTCGAGGGGAAACCTCCGGTCTATTGTGCTGATGCCTGGTCTGTTGGTTCGTTTTGGGATCACCTTGATTTGTCTTCCTCTAAATAGGGACTCATCTAAGGCCAAGGAAGTCCTCACTGACTCTTTGTCTGAGAACTCTATATAGGCAAACCCTTTGGGATGGCCACTAAATTAGTCACACAGTATAGTAACACAGTTGACTGAACCACAGCCATTAAAGTGTGCTTCCAGCTCTTCTGCTGTTGCACCATAGTCCACATTGCCAACATAGATGGAACGGGCATCAGCCTCCATCTTCTCCTCAATGGACATGATCACTGGGCCAGCATTGCCTGGAGCTGGACTCATAGTCATCTTCTTCTCTACCTCGTTCTGTAGCTCCTTTAGCTTCTCAGCTTCTTCCTCCCTTTCCCTGACTTGAGCTTTGATCGCTTCCAGCTCCAGGTCCTCAATGGCGCCGTCCCCCGGGTCACCCTCGACCAGTCCCGGTTCCTCCTCCTCTTCCTGGCTGCCGGGGGGTCCCGGGGCGGGTGGGGGGCACCGGGCCGGGCGGCTCCTCTTCAGGCTCGGGCTCCAGCAGCAGCTCCTCAGGCTCCAGTTCCTTAGACTCCAAGCCGTTCCCGTAGTCCCCTGCGTCCCCCGGGGACCACTCCCCGGCCTCCCCACCCTCCCCACCAGCCCCGGGCACAAGATGGTGCCGCCGCCCCGGCCTGGAGCCCCGACCGCCCGCAGACCCCGCTGCTGCTGCTGCCGCCACCGCCACCATCGCAGCTCAAAAAAATGTTTTACAAGCTAATATTCTACACTTACTAGAAGGAGCCAATACCGGTTTATATAATACTTGTCTTTAAAAGTGATCACAAATTATACGTATCTTTTCAATTACAGCTACAATTTACATGCTGTAAATAACTTCTCTTTTTTTGGTATTGTAACAGGGAAGAGCTAAATTGGACTCCATGTTGGATCTGTTTCTTTGACTTTAACCTTTGCTTTTCGTTGCTTTTGTTATTATAATCATACATAATGGCGTGCCTCAGGGAACTCTGCTGCCTCTGGTAGAATGTTAAACTGAAGTGCCTCTGTTCAGCTCACAGGGAGACAATCTGACCCTGCCCACCTGTGAATGGCTGCCAGAAAGAAGAAATGAAAACATCCCCTCACTGAGGCTGGTCCTTCCAGGAGATGTTTTGCAAGACTGATGGCCCTTTTTACTTTACTTCCCCACTGCCTCTCCCTCTCTGATTCTGTAAAAGAAACTGGCATCCAGACCCTGATAAGATGGTTTTTGGGGACCGTAGCCCGCCATCTCTCAGACTGCCGGCTTTCTGAATAAAGTCGTCTTCTTTGCCTCAACACCTCGTCTCTGATTTACTGGCCTGTCGTGCGGCAAGCAGAGCAAGCTTGGACTCGGTAACAAATTTGGCTTAGCCAGCCAGGAGCCTTGTGGCTCATGGCTAGCTGGCCCCAGTCAAGGAATATTGGGGCAAGACCCTAGCAGCTGCCAGGTCCATTTGTCCTGAGGATCTTCCCTTCAAAGTACCCTGAAGCGACACCAGCTACCCCAGCGCTTGGCAGTTGAAACAAGGAACCAACAAACTTCAAGGGGTCAACGGACTCAGTTTGATTTTGGACGGTAAGTCGCTCTGGCGTGCACACTGGAAACATATTCCCCCCCCTCAATTTGGGCTTTTCCTTTATGGGACAAGCCAATTTGGTCGGGGTACCATGTTGGAGAGGGGAATTGTCGTTGGACTCTACCTGATTTTGGGAACTGGTTCATTGGGAGCTAGTTCGTTGGTTTTGATCTTGGTTTTCTTTTGGTTTTGTGTGCATTGATGCTAGAATTTGTTTGTGCTTTTTGTGTTGGAATTTGTCTGCGTCTTTCATGTTTTGGTGTTATCAAACTTATCAAAAAGGGAAATACTCCATCTCTCCTGAAGGATAGCCCTTTGGGGCATATATTAGATAAATGGGCAAAACATAGCTATGAGCCTATGACTAAGAAAGACATGATATACTGTTGTGATAGGGTGTGGACCCAATATATGTTAGGATCAGAAGAACGATGGACCCCTGAATGGTTCACTCAATTATCATACGATCTGGCAGTTAGAAGTGTTTTGCAGAAGAGCAGGGAAAAGAGGTGAGATTCCATATGTAGAAGCATTTATGCTATTGCATCAGGAGGAAGGAGTCAGAGGACTGCCACCTTATGGTACAGCGGTCTGAAAGGAAACCCAAGGGAGAACCTGTTCTACAAGGGGAAGGGGGAGAAAATGAGAGTGGGGACATTTTATTCCAGAGCTTAAACACCCCCTCTGGCCCATCCAGCTCCCCCACTGGCCGAGCAGGCTGCACGCACTGGCAGTTGTTCCAACTGCCCCACCCCATGACACCAACATATTCACCCCTTTCACTAACTCTTGTTTCCCCCACTCATGGGGATCGAATAGAAGTTTCTATGGTAACCCCGGTGGCAGAGGGACCTGGTTTAGTATCACCATCTAAGACCCGACAGGCACCCAATTTGGACTGAGAGCAACTTCCACAGCAGGGCAATCTCCCTTGCGCTGATATCCTGTAGGAGTCCGTAATGCAAATGGCCAGCCAGCTGGGCTCCTATGGATGCAGAATCCATTCTTGACTTAGGATTTGCTTAACTGGAAAAACCATAACCCTGCTTACTGAGAGGACCCACTCCATATGACTGAACTTTTCACCTCAATATTTGCCACTCACCATCCCACTTGGGCGGACATTCACACTGTTATGAATATAATGATTACTGAGGATGAAAGGAGGATGGTAGAGAGGAAGTGCACCAGCTCCATTTAGTAGATCCAAATGGAACTCCAGAAACAAATTTGGCAGTCCCTATTGCTGAGCCTAACTGGGATCCTAATAATGGGGGCATGCCACTTCTAGAACACTACAGCGGATGTGTCTTAGTGGGTCTTCAAAAGGGGTTATCTAGACAAAAGACCTTAAACAAGATTCAGGAGATAAAACAAAAGCCAAATGAGGATCTATCAGAGTTCCTGGAAAGGATTTATCGAGCTTATAAGCGCTACATGGATGCAGACCCTGAGACCCCTGAGAATGTATGACTTTCACTGGGCAAAGCACCCCAGATATAAGGAAAAAACTACAGAAGTTAGATGGTGTATTTGGAATGAACCCTTCTCAATTAGTAGATGTTGCTTTTAAAGTATTCAACAACAGGGAACAATGACAAAAGCAAGAAGATGCAAAATGGAAGGCACTTTTTCTGGCAGCAGCATTGAATTCCCGGAAGGTGAGTAACCTAAAGGAAGGTAAGCCACCACTGGGGAAGGAGCAATGTGCTTACTGCAAGGAGGAAGGGCATTGGAAAAGAGAATGCCCTAGACGAAAGAATAATAGACAGGAGCCTCTCATATGGTACAAAGAGAGGAGCAATCTGATAATGAATGAAGAGGCCCTTGGACCTGAGGCGTCTGATTCTAATTTCCCCACAAGACCCCTGGGTAACATTGACAGTGAGGAACAAGTTGATTGACTTTCTAATAGATATGAGTGTCACATATTCTGTGGTAAACACCAAGGTGGCACAGAAAACATCTCAGTCTATCTTGGTCATGGGAGTTTCTGGAGAAGTAGAGAACCATTTGTTTCTATAAGCTCTAGAATGCCAACTAGGGGACATAGCTTCTTATATATGCCAGAGTGTCCAATCCCCCTTCTGCGACAAGATCTCCTTTGTAAATTAAACACTCAAGTAACCTTTTCGCCAGAACAGCTTGACATCAGGGTCCCACCGGAGCACACTTTAAGCCTACAAATGGTACTCATGGAAACCCCAGAGAAGGAGACAGCTCTTTCCCACAGAGGTCTACGAAAAGGTAAGGCTGGAAGTGTGGGCTGACGGCACTCCAGGGAAGGCCAAAAACACCTAATCTAAAATAATATCCTCTGAAACAAAAGGCTCAAAAGGGAATTCAGCAAATCCTGGAGAAGGTTTTGAAAATAGGACTGATTAGACCTTGCAGGTCCCCATATAACACACTTATCTTCCCGGTCAAAAAGCCAAACTCAGCAGAGTATCGTTTTGTCCAAGATTTGAGGGCTATTAATGAAGTAGTCCAAGACTTACACCCTGTGCTGCCTAATGCATACACTCTGCTCACAACTATTCTGGGAGAATATGGCTGGTTCTCAGTCCTAGACTTGAATGATGCTTTTTTCTGCATTCTTACTGTAGAAGAATCACAGCAGCTATTTGCTGTTCAATGGCAAGACCCAGAAACGCAGGTAGTACAACAGTATTGTTGGACAGTCCTGCCTCAAGGAGTTAAGAATTCCCCTACCTTGTTTGGGGAGACGTTGTCTAGAGACCTTAGAGACTTAATATTGGACGAAGGACTCTTGCTCCAATATGTGGACGACTTGCACATAGTGAGCCCTACATACGATAAATGTCTACAAAAATTATCAGAATCCTGAACTATTTGGCTAATTGTGGATATAAGGTCTCCCAGAAAAAGGCCCGGATATGCAAACAGCAAGTCATATATCTGGGCTTTGCCCTCTCTCAAGGACAGCAGGATCTTTTGCCTGACAGAAAGCAGGCAATTGCAGGCTTCGGAGCACCCAAGACCCACAGACAACTGAGAGGCTTTCTGGGAATGGCAGGCTTCTGTCGGATTTGGATCCCAAGCAATGGGCTCATTGTAAAGCCTCTCTATGAGGCACTGAAGGGACATGATCTTGAGCCCCTTACTTGGACTAAAGAGTGCCAAACAGCCTTTGAAATGATAAAAGCAAAGTTAGTCTCAGCCCTGGCTTTGGGACTACCAGACTTAAAGAAACCTTTCAAACTGTATGTACATGAGAGACAAGGCATAAGCTTTGGGGTGTTAATTCAAACTCTGAGGAATATCCCCGGACCTGTTGCTTACTTCTCAAAACAACTAGAACAGACTGTTAAAGGGGGGGCCTCCTGGCCTTCAAGCTGTAGCATCTACTTGTGACAGATTTCAGGAAGCTGAGAAGTTTACCCTAGGGCATCCCACCACTGTGTATGTTCCTCACCACGTCCTTTCTTTGCTGGAACAGAAAGGGGCCTATTGGCTGACTTTTGGGAGAACGGGAAAGTACCAAGCCATTCTCCTGGACAATCCCAACGTAAGACTTCAAGTCACTTCAGCCCTAAATCCAGCCACATTGCTCCCGATTGACGCTGCACAATCCCCTGAGCATGACTGCCTACACGTCATTGAGCTAGTGTACTCTAGCAGACCAGACTTAATGGACCTACCCTTGGCTGAGCCAGATATGGAATTGTTCACCGATGGAAGCAGCTTCCTGGACAAAGGTAGGCGACGTGATGGGTATATAACCACATGCCGGGTGGTAACACTTAAAAGGATTGTTGAAGCAAAAGCCCTGCCCCCGCGGAGCTCAGCTCAGAAGCCAGAAATCATTGCTCTGACAAGAGCCCCGCTCCTCGCTAAAGGGAAGCGAGTAAATATATACAGACTCCCGCTATGCATTTTCTGTGGTGCACGCTCAGGGGGCGATCTGGAAAGGAAGGAGGCTTCTCACTTCAAACAATAAAGGCACAAAACATGCTTCTGAAATCCTGTCACTGTTAGAAGCCGTCCATAATCCCTCACAAGTGGCCGTAATGCACTGCCCAGGCCACCAGAAGGGTGAGACTCATATAATAAAGGGCAACTGGTTAGCTGACCAAGCTGCAAAGAAAGCAGCAAAGGAAGGCAATTATCAAGCCATGATAGGGTCACTTCTTCCGCAGACTGACTTGTCAAAATATCAGTCAGTGTATTCAGAAAAGGACAAGGAGAGGGCCAAAGAGTGGGTTTTCACTCTTGACCGTAACTCACCTGGCTGGAAATGTAATGCACTAGGAACTGTTTTGATTCCTGAGGCCCTCTTGGACACTGTGCTGAAGCACATTCATGACAGTACCCATTATGGGAGAGTTGCCACCTGCAATGGATTCAAAATTATATAATGGGAACTCACCTACAAAATACCATCCAGCGAGTCGCTCGGAATTGTATGATTCGTGCTAAAAATAACCCCAAAACTGTTGTCAGACCTCCCCAGATGGGGACCCAGCACAGAGGGACCTGCCTCACAGAGGACTGGCAAATAGACTTTACTCAAATGCCTCAAATTGCGGGAAACTTCAGGTACCTGTTGGGGTGTGTGGACACTTTTTCAGGATGTGTGGAAGCATATCCCACCCGGACAGAAAAAGCCTCCCAAGTGGTTGAAGTCCTCTTTAAGGAAATTATTCCCCAGTTTGGACTACCTAACACCATCCAGAGTGATAATGGGCCTGCTTTTGTCTCTAGCATAACCCAGTAAGTGGCTAAAGCCCTGCAAATTAATAGGAAGTTACATTCATCCTGGAGACCACAATCAACAGGAAAATCTGAGAAAATGAATCACATGTTGAAAAGGTGCATTGCTGAAATATGTCAAGAGGCTAATATAACTTGGGATAAGGCATTGCCAGTTACCCTGCTATGGATTAGAGTGGCTCCCAGAAACAGGGTTAAATTAAGCCCCTATGAAATATTGTATGGTAGGCCATTCTAGGTGTCTGCCCAGGCAGGGGAATCTGTAAATGCTCTGAAAGACATAGCTGTTGCTAATTATTAAAGCTTTGGGCACTATACTGACCTCTGTTCATGAGTTTGCTTCCAGCAGGTCTGCCTATCCAACTGAGGTGGCTTTGCATCCTTTCTGACCCAGATATCGAGTCCTCCTTAAAACCTGGAGAGAACAAGGGCCTGGGCAACAGCTGACTGCAAGGTGGACAGGACCACATGTGGTATTACTCACCATGCATTCATCTGTCAAATTGGCTGGGATAAAACCTTGGATTCATCATACTTGGCTTAAAGCTGCACCACCATCATCAAAAGACGACCCAACTCCTGAGAGGCTTGGAGAGCAGTGGGTTTGTGAACCCTTAGAAGACTTAAGGTTGCTCTTCAAAAAGGATAAGAGTTGAGATTGCAATTTCCTTATAGATGGAGAAGGATGGGTCAATCTACTTGTTTAATCCTGTTCTACTGAACAGCACAGCATCAGGTCCATATAACTGAGAATTGTACTATTTACTAAAAATTCTAAGAATTACCCCCTGCCCAATGCTGATCAATTCCATTCCGCGATCACCCCTCACTGCCCCTACACAGCAGGAAGTAGCTAAGAGTGGTCGTCGTCCCTTATCCCACAAGATTGTGGAATGGACATTGACAGTGGGGAATTGTAACAGGGAAGAGCTAAATCAGACTCCATGTTGGATCTGTTTCTTTGACTTTAACTTTGCTTTTCGTTGCTTTTGTTATTATAATCATACTCTGCCTCAGGGAAGCCTGCCCCTCTGCCAGAATGTTAAACTAAAGTGCCTCTGTTCAGCTCACAGGGAGACAATCTGACCCTGCCCACCTGTGAATGGCTGCAAGAGAGAAGATATTAACCCATCCCTTCACTGAGGCTGGTCCTCCCAGGAGATGTTTTGCAAGGCTGATGGCCCTTTTTACTTTACTTCCCCACTGCCTCTCCCTCTCTGATTCTATAAAAGAAACTGGCATCCAGACCCTGATAAGGTGTTTTTTGGGGACCCTAGCCCACCATCTTCTTGGTCTGCCAGCTTTCTGAATAAAGTTGTCTTCCTTGCCTCAACAGCTCATCTCCGACTTGTTGGCTTGTCGTGTGGGGAGCAGAACAAGCTTGGACTCAGTAACAGTATCATTCCAACTTTTTACAACTTGTGTTGCAGGAAGGGGGATCCCTTCCAGGGCCCAAGAGTGGGCTCTTGTCTAACACTCAGAAATGAATTGTCCCAGGAGACACGTGCTGACAAAGCAAAAGACTTTATTGGGAAGGGGTGCCTGGGCGGAGTGCAGCAGGGTAAGGAAACCCAGGAGAACTACTCTGCCATGTGGCTCACAGTCTCAGGTTTTATGGTAATGGGATTAGTTTCTGGGCTGTCTCTTGCCACTTTCCTTGGCCCACAGTCTGACTCAGGGTTCTTCCTGGTGGCGCTCACATCTCAGCCAAGATGGATTCCAGAAAGAAGGATTCTGGGAGATTGGTAGGACATATGGACTGGTGTCTCCTCCCTCCTTTCAGCCCCTCCCATATTCTCCTGGTTTTTGGTGGCAGCACCATGTTCCTTATCAGGACCTCCTGTTGCAAGACAGCTGATGCAAGTGGTTATCACTGTGCCTGGTCAAGGTGGGTGGTTTTGGTCGATGGTTCCCTAACACGTACTATTCAGTTAACTAGTTAACATATCATCACAACTCAGCCTGAGTGAGCCCCTCCCTTTAAGGTGGACCCCTTTGTCCTTTGAATACTGCCCCTGAAATCCTTGGATATCCAGCTTGCCTCAGGTCCATTCTATTTAAATAGTGTGTGTATGCTTGTGTGTGTTTTTATGTACATGTGTTTGTGTGTCTGTGTGTATGTGTGTGAGTGTGTGCAGACATGGAATCAGCTGCCTTCCAAAGAGCCCTGCTTCACTTTGGTGGAGAAGTGCAGTAGGTCTAGATCTAAGAGCTAGAGGCGTATGTGAGAATGGTGATGTATGAAAGGGCTACTATATAAGCCACTTTTAATGACAGAGCTCCAAAATGTTTTTGACGATTTTATATACTAGTTTTGATTTACTTTTTAAATAAGTAACACTCATGATTTAAGAAGCCCATCCTAGCCATCTGACTCACCTCTTAAGGCAACCAAGTGTCCCAACTCTTGGTCTCACAACTGAAGGCTGTGATATCACATGGATGTTCCCAGTTTCACAGATTATGGTGCTGTTCCCCCATGTCTTACCTTTCTTTTAGGATGAGCCTTTTTTGCCCATTTAGACCTCTCCTCCCTGTCCCTTTTCTCGAGAAGCTCTCAGTCTGGGGAAGACAGCAAGGCCGAGTGGATAGCACCGTGGAGCCTGGTGCCAAGGGCGTGAGAACCACGTATGAGTTTGCTGGGGGGGTGGGCATGGAGGTGGGTGGGACGTCGGCATCCTGTATCAAGCAGGTTGGCCAGGTGAACTTGGATAACAAACCACAAGGTTCACTTCTTGCTCTTGCTCTGTGTCCATGGCGGAGTGTTGGGGCACTCTGAGTCACCTCTCCAGGACTCAGGCTGATTGAACAATTACCAACTATAGCTGCAGGTCCTGGAGACAGAGTGGGGAGCACCCTGGAGGGTCTCACACAGATAAGGCAGTGCTCTCACACCAGGTGATGGGCACTCCTTCCACTCATCCCATGCCCTGTTTGCCAGAACTAGTCACATGGCCTCTCCTGAAGGCTGGGGGTGGAAGATGCAGCCAGATCACAGGCCCAGAAGATTGGGGAGCATTGGTGATTGCCTTGAGGATGACACAGACCATGGATGGCAAAGTGGAAATTTATTTTATTTGTGTGCCTATCATTACTCATATTTCGTTTTTTAAAGTATGTGCTCCCAATAGGACTCCTAAACATTCCTATTGCCTTTTTTTTTTTTTTTTTGCGGTACGCGGGCCTCTCACTGTCGTGGCCTCTCCTGTTGCGGAGCACAGGCTCCGGACGCGCAGGCTCAGCAGCCATGGCTCACGGGCCCAGCTGCTCCACGGCACGTGGGATCTTCCCAGACCGGGGCACAAACCTGTGTCCCCTGCATCGGCAGGCGGACTCTCAACCACTGCGCCACCAGGGAGGCCCTCCTATTGCCTTCTTAACATCCATACACCAGCTTTCATGTATTGTGATGTGTGTTACACCTTAACTCAATTCTCAAATAAAGATGTTAGTAAAAGTCTTCTTGATACTTCAGAAAAAAACAGATTTATTTTTAAAGTTGGGCTGTTTCACAGGAACAGAACCGCTTGTGTTTCCCTTAAGCAGTTCGCAGAGAGGACTTTTGTGTCCCCCTGGGTGAGGGTCCTGGGTACCCATCTCAGGTAGGGGAGATGGTAATCATGACTGGGGGGCAGGAAGGGAGTCTTGGCCCTAGGTCAGGGGTGGGGCTGGACTGTCACATACTCCTCTCTCTTGGTCCCGAACCAAACCTGACGGAGGGTAAGACCTGTCATGGCCATTTCACGGAGTAGAAACCAGAGCCACAGGGGAGGGGTAGCTTGCCTGGGGTATAAGGTTTAAACTTGCAGGATGCCACAGCCTTAGTTTTGGCGTTTGGACAACTAGGATGAAGCCCCAGACCCCCCTCTGTAACTGGTTGCTCCAGGGACAAGATCTACAGGCCATACCCAGCGCTCACAATGCAGAAGTAAGCTCTTAGGCTTGTCTGGCCACAGAATGTTCCAGTCCCTTTTTGCTCAGGTATCTCTGCCCAAGGTTGAACAGATGCTTGTTAGGACCAGCTCCAGAGCATTACCTGTTAGGTCTCAGGGCTCTGTTTCGGCTAGTGGAAAACGTACCTGAAAGTTTAGGAATTGCATATGGCTCCTAGTAACAGAGAGCTGGAAAATACTTTCTTAAACAAGAAAGTACTTTCCTTGTCTATGAGGTGACAAGGAGCCTGAAGAGAGGCAGCCAGGGCTGGCGTGGAGGGTTGCCTCTCTATCACTCTCCCAGGTCCTCCCTGCACCCCCAGGGGAGCCCTGCCCTCTTGCTCCAGCAAGGACCAGGGAGGCAGGGGCAGGGTCAAAGAGGCTCCTGATGAGTCAGCCCTTTGATGGACCTTCCCCAAGCCCTACTCAGGCATCTCCACACTGTCCCTGGCTGGGCTCAGTCCCAGGGCCACCCCTCCCTGTAAGGGAGGCTGGGAGCTGATGCACCAACAAAAGCAGGGTCTGTTACTGAGCAGAAGCGGGGGCAGCGAGCAGTTTCTGTGATTCTCCAAGCGCTGTTATAACTAATACACCCCTCCCCCATTTCCCTTTGACTGCTCCATTCTGCCAAGGGTGGGAAATAGTGTCAGGTACTAAGGGGTGCAGAGAACTTGAGGCCCCAGGCCCTGACATGCTGGAAGATGTGGATCCTTCCAGGGCAGGATTTCCATGTTTCCTGGTTTTCCTGAGCCTTGGGGGAGTTTGTGTGTCACCTCGCATCCCCTTTGGGGCTCACTGACTGCTTTTTGCAGCATGTACTCCCAGCCTCGAAGGCGCTGTGTAGGGAGGTGGGGTCTGGTGTGCTCCCCCTGCCCCCTTGCCACCAGGCAGGGTCCTTGCAGAGACTCTGCAGGTCTGAGCAATCGGTGGCTCTGGAAGGTGGCGGTGGTGCAGCTGGTAACCAGTCATCAGAAAGGCTGATGCTTCCCAGGTGCAGGGCGGGAAAAGGCTGGGCTGCCCTCTGCTAGGGGAGGAGTCTGACCTGCAACTGGGCTGCATGTGCTCTTGGCAAGAGGGGAATGGGGTCAGAGCCCACTGATCTTGGTCAACTGTCCCCAGCCCTTCACGCCTGTCCCTCTGCTTGGACCTCAGCCCAGAACTCTGCCTGCATCCACAAGACAGCCAGGGTGAGTTCTAGTTCAGCCATGGCCCCGGGGTCAGAAGGACATGACAGATTGTTGGCCCTGCCCCTGGGACCTGACCCCCTCGATGGGATCAGGCGCCTCCACGGAGGAGAGGGGACGTAGGGGGGCTTCCCATTACCTCTTGACACCAAAGCCAAGGTGTGCCCTTCCTGGGTCCAGCCTGGCTTACCTTCCTAAGAAGGCTATTTTACAATTCAAACAGTGCCGAGGAAGGTATAAAGTAAAAACAAAGGGCCTACTCCTCAGTTCTCCTCCCCAGGGGCAACAAATGTCTACCTGATTGCTGGGCATCCTCAAGGATATTTTCCCTGTGCATGCACATATAGCTGTACAACTTTTTTTTTAAATGCAAGTAGTAACTCTATACACACTGTACTGCAAGTCGCTTTTTATAAAAACAACGCATTTATTTTGCCTCGGAGGACACGTCAGACCAGCACCATTAGCACTGCCCCATCTCTGAAAGGCTGCAGAGTATGGCACTATTGGAGGTACAGGCATTATACAACTTCCTTCCTGATAGAGGTTTAGGCTGTCACTTGTTTGGGACCATTATAAGCAATGTTGCAATGACATCCTTGTTCTATATCTTGGAACATTTTCACAGAAGTTAAGGATCAAATATTTAGTGGGACTGCTAGGGTAGGGTCTTAGGGTATGTGTGTTTGAAATTTAGGTAGATACAGCCCAAATGCCCTTGAAGGAGCGGCCCCATTGTAGAGTGCCTCCCCTTTAGTCCATCCTCCACTCAGCAGCCAAAGTGATTTTTAAAGACAGTTAGATCAGTGACTTCCCTGGTGGCGCAGTGGCTAAGAATGTGCCTGCCAGTGCAGGGGACACGGGTTCAATCCATGGTCGGGGAAAATCCCATATACCGTGGAGCAACTAAGCCCGTGCACCACAACTACTGAGCTTGTGCTCTAGAGCCTGTGAGCCACAACTACTGAAGACTGTACGCCCTAGAGCCTGTGCTCTGTGACAAGAGAAGCCATGGCAATGAGAAGCCCGCAGACCGCAACAAAGAGTAAGTAATCACCGCTTGCTGCAACTAGAGAAAGCTCGCCCACAGCAACAAAGACCCAGTGGAGCCAAAAAAATATATATATAAATAAATAAATTTAAAAATAAAAATAAAAAAATAGATCATCTAATACCCTTTGCTAATACCCCAGTTGCTTCGATGGGTACCCACGCCTCTGATGCTATGCCTTGTCCGCCCTCCCCGCCGTAAATAGCATTTTATTGTTGTCTCCATGACTATTATCTTACTGTTGCGTGAGGCTGAGTGTTATATCTTCTACCTGTTTTCCTCTCACGTTTTCTCTTTTTCATCGATAGGTACAAACTCTTCGTTTAAAAGATAAACCAACTATTTGTCTCTCATTTTTGTTACAAATATATTTTTCCTGACTGACTGTCCATCTTTTGAGTTTGTGGTAATTTTTCCACTTAAGTGTCTAAGTTTTAGGTATTCAAGTTCATGGACCATTTCCGTATGGTTTCTAAGTTCGTGAAGAAGCCCCCTCAGCTGGCTCTGAGAGGCCACGACCTGAGCTCCTGCCTCCGCTCACTGCAGCTTGTGCTAGTCCTGGGGCTGGGCGAGCAGCTTGTGCTAGTCCTGGGGCTGGGCGAGCGTGGAAAGGCAGGCTGGGGCCCAATCGTGGCGCCCTGAGTGCCTCAGAGCAGTCTGGCTGAGGGGGATGTGAACCACAGGTTTGGGGCAGAGGAGGCGTAGGACTCAGTTTGCATTTGAGAAGTTAACTAAGCAGCTGTGGGGTGCGGAGATGAGAAGAAAGGGGAGTGGTGACCTCCAAGAACCTGCTGAGGGGCTAATGGCTGTGACATGGGGAGGCTCAGACCCTTAGCCCCCCTGAGGCCATTAAAAGGAAGTGGGGAGACCACAGCCCATCTCTGCCCACGGAAACTGCTTAGGGGCAGCCTTGCCATGGGCCAAGGAGGGGCTGCCCCTTCCACTGGGGCAGTGAGTGGGCCTGGGTGGGAAGAGTCTGCACTGTTATTACATGTACTCTACAGACAGAAAGCCATGACTTCACTCTTGAGATGAAAGGAATCACATTTGCCCACATACACCAGCAAAATCTTAAGTTTGATTTTTATCATTTAATTTTAGAAAAAGGTCAACAGCTTGTACTGGAGGATGATCTCACATTCACACTCCTGTTCTGGGTTAAGCAGCCTCAAATGGTTACTCTTGG
Source organism: Hyperoodon ampullatus (assembly GCF_949752795.1). Lineage (NCBI taxonomy): Eukaryota > Metazoa > Chordata > Mammalia > Artiodactyla > Ziphiidae > Hyperoodon > Hyperoodon ampullatus. The sequence continues at coordinate 72,917,523 of NC_136916.1, forward strand.
TAACGATGTGAACATGTGTGCATAGGTGTGTACATGCAAGTGTGTGCGTAATTTATGAAAGTTCTTGCCATCATACCCATACATCCCCCTGTTAACAATTTCACTTTTTTACTCTGCTGTATGTGGTGCATAGTAAATACATAATTTGATATAAGCCTCATATGATGTGATTTCACAATCAGAGTCCTAACCATTGAGATATGACTTAATTTGTTAAAGTGATAAACAAGATTATTATGTGCAAACAAACAGGGTTTATGCTCCAGCTGCATCCAAATTTATTTCACAAAGCTGTAAACACAGGCCCTTTCTCAAGTCCTGATGATTGAGTCTCTCTGCTTTCTGTCGACAGGAGAGGAATGTAAAGGCTGAGTCGGTGCTCTCGGCCCTGTGTTGGCTCTTGGTTTTCCAGCCCTGTCACTTAAAGAAACTCATTCATTCCCCAGATTGGGTAGTGCTCCTCGCTGGGGTCCTTCTAAGGCTTTTCACACAGAGACTTTCCCAAGCGGGGACATCTGATCTTAGCCTGCCCGAGCGGGGCCCCGGGCCCCGGGGACTCAGGAGCTTGAGAAATGTGCTGAGAGCCTGGGAGCCACCGGGGGAAGGGACAGGGGTCACAGCCCTCCTCCCTCCCTGCCCCGAACTGCTCCCCAACTGAGAGCCCCTAGTGTAATTCCACCCCAGACCTGGGGGTGAAAGTGGGGAGGCCCATTATGCCAGCAAGGCCCAGCCCCACTTCGTGTGACCCAGCCCAGCCCTGAGAGTGGATGGAAGAGGCAGGGGGACTTTGGTCCAATCAGACTCCACCGTCTGTAAAACCAGCATTGGGGGGATGGGGGTATCCAGGGAACTCAGCCCTAGAATAGGAGAACCCTCAACCCACCCCCACCGACCTGGGCGGGGTGGGAACTTCTCAGTACTTCTTAGCAGCAAGTGGTTCAGAGGAGAACCCAGTCTGCTTCCTGGGTCCTTACAGGGCTGCAGGCTGCAGGTGGAGAGGTCAGGCTGCTGGCCCATGCTGGCCAGGTCCGAGAAATGCTCATTTCACAGGAATTACCTTCTCTTCCGCATGCAATTCTCCAGCCGGCCCAGCTCCTCAGAGGACTGGTAGAAAACATCAAACTCCCGGGTGCCCCAGCCCCTCCAGACAGCCAGGCACCACTCCAGTTTTTCGTTCTCAAAGCCGCACACAACTGTGTCCTTTGCCACTACGGCAGCATCCACAAGCACCCTGCAGAGAGAGGGGGTCTGAGAAAACCCACAGGGGTCCCCACTTGGTCGGGGCTGTGACCCTCACCCTGCACCTTTTCGGAGGACATAGCCTGGTTAAGGGGGCATCTGTGCACCCCAGCCTGGCACCACCGATGTGCTGGGACACACTGCTTCTCTCTCTGTGGTCCAGCCTGTGGGCAGTCTTTCTAAAGTCTAAAAAGGGGCCTAGGGCATCATTTCAGGTTCACCTCAGAGCAGGTATCCTCCCTAATGCACCTCAGACCCCAAAGAGCCCAGAAAAAATGGTCAGCCCTCTGTGTCCACAGGTTTGGCATCCCCAAATACGGAGGGCTGACTGTACTGTGCCATTTTACATATAAGGACTTGAGCATCCTCGGATTTTTGTATCTGCAGAGGTCCTGGAAGCAAATCCCCAGCAGATGCTGAGGGAGGACAGAATTATCAGTTCTACCTAATAATTCTTGCTCATCAATGGTCCATGACAGATTTTAAGCGTTAACTCAATTTCCTTGCCACACAGCCCAGGCATGATTCTTCTCCCTTTCTAAGTTTCCACATGCTTAGGAAATACAGGGCAATATATTAGGCAAAAAACCTGTACCAACAAGTCCTAACTATGTACATTTTTTTTGAGCCTGTGGATTGTTTTGCATGATCTGGGCATACACTGCAAGTTTCCTTCTGGGCCTCTGCGGGGCTGTGTGTCCCACCTCCGAGCACACACTGCCTGCATCTCCTCCCTCTGCCCCGTGTGCCCTGCCTGGCACTGAGGCCAGCATGTAAACTGGGATGCGCAGGGGCCTCCACTCCCTCAGGCCTTGCATGTCTCGGACACTTGGTAGCTATTTGCCAAGGGAATAAACATCTCAGGTGCATCTCAAAAAGCTGGCCTCCCTTTTGCTGGCTGCCTGGCCTGCTTTCTCCCTACAGGAGGGCAAATAGGAAAAACAACACCAGGAGAAAATTCAGGGGAACTAATGGTGGGCACTCTGAGGTCAACAGGCCCGGGCTCTACAGACCTGCCTGCTTCCCTGGAAGCCTGACCTGTGATCTGGGAACTACTGCCGCCCACAAACTCAGCTGGTGCTCAGCAGCAAACCCAGATCTTGTCTCCAGTATCACTTGCAGGGCAAGGGTCACTGGCCCGGGTGCCATAGACATTTCCTCTGTCATCATCCTTCTCCGGGGAAAACAGGCTGAATGCAATTTCTCCATAAGGGAGATTAACCACGTGGGACTCAGCAAAGTGAGGGGTGTGGACATTGCCAGCTGCCTGACAACTCCAGGAACACTGGCTGGCACCAGCCTCCCATCTCTATAGTCAGGCAGACTGTGTCTGGACAGGCTGTCCTGCCCAGCATGACCCTCACAATGGAGTCTGGCCTGCCTCCTGGTGAGACCCCCAGCAGATGGGTACAGCTGAGCCTGGGAATGGGCATGGCAAAGGTTGGTGTGGTCTGGCTGCACGGCTCCACCTGGTGCTGTATGGGAGGAGAGGCACCTCAGGAAGGGCTCTCCTGTTTGGCAGGAGGGACGGGGAATCAACTGGATCCCCATTTCAACTGCAGCTGAGCTTGGGCACTGGAGGCATACCCCAGGCAGGGCAGTTGGTCCACAGGTGCTCTGGGCACCCCCAAAACAGGCAGCCATGACCAGTGGGTGATGGCCGGTTCAGCTGGTATTTGCTGATCCCCTAGGAGCTGCCTGTTCGTCCTCCGTCTATGGCCACAGTGGGGGACACCATGTTTATCGGTGGAGGACAGAAGGGTGGCGGCCATCATGCCGGGAGGTGGCAGTGAGGCCTCGATTCCCTACGCCACACCCTGGGTTCTCTAGGAGCTGCCCTCAGTCTTACCCGTGCGGAGTCAGCTCTCGGGCTTTCAAGACAGCGATGACTCGGCCCCGCTGGGTCCCTGCATCCTTCTCCAAGCCAATGACGATAACATCTCCACCACGCCTAAGAAACGAAAACCCAGAAGGGGAACTGTTTGTCTAGGGCTGTGCTCTCCAGGGGAAACAGAGCTGGTGTGCAGAAAGGCACGGGAACAAACACAGCTTCTGCAAATGGATTGAGTTACCGAGAGGGCCCCGGAGCAGGGCGAGGAGGCCTTTCCCAGTAGGAAACTTGACCGTGGCTCTCCTTTGTGGTGCCCTGAGCTCTCTGGAGGGCTGATGGGCTTTCGTGCAGCCCTTCTTAGATTTGCTAAAGAGATTCCCTCCAGTTCCAGAAGAGAGGGAATAGCTCCTGATGGATCTTGACAGTACCTTAAGGTTCCCCTCACTCTGCCCCCAAAGCAAGAGCAGCGGGCGGTGCAGGATGGCGCTCCCTGTTGGGAAACCTACCTGGGGACCCAGATGACATCTTTCACGGCAAGGATCTTCACAGCCTGCAGGTGCTGGCTGAACGCCTCACCATCCACGGGGCTCAGGTCATGCTCAGACCTGTCAGAGCCTGTGGTGGGCTCGAGCAGCCTGCTGGTGTCCTCGCAGTCAGTGGAGAAAGGCAAGCTGGAAGAGCTCGTGGGGGAGCAAGGTAGGCTTGAAAGGGATGTGGGCATCTGGTGGGGTGGAGACGAGGAGTAGGAGGACATAGAGCAGTAGTCGGTCAGCGAGTCCTGGTGGGTCAGGATCTGCGTGCCCAGCTCCTCGCTGTACATGATGCTCATGTCTGCAATGGAGTCCTTCTTGGGCTCCTTCGGGCTGGCTGTGGAGCAGTCCAGGGGCTCCGGGCCCATTAGGTGCACGGGAAACACGTCCCTGAGGGGGCTGGGGTCCCCGCAGAAGTATCGGGCGCACAGCTTGTAGGTGGCGGAGTGGTACATCACCAAGCAGTTGGCCCTGTCGTCCAGGCACCAGACGACCTCCTCCCCGTGGCACTCAGAGCCGCACACGACTGACGTGACCACCGAAGGGGCTGAGTAGGGCTCCAGCCGCCTGCTGATCTCCAGGGCCACGCAGTCGATGACCAGCAGGCCCGGCCCGTTGCTATACCAGACCTCAGATCCACTGTTGACCACCTCCATGGCCTTCACGGGGTAGGGGTTCTGCCTCGCGTCTTCGTCTGGGATGCTGAACTTGGACCTGTTGGCTGTGTGTGAGCACAGGTAGGAGCAGCTGTGGTCTGGGGCGCCGTGCACCATGGGAAACACCGCCACAAGTCCATCAGCCAGGCCTGCCAGCACCAGGTAGGAATTCTGCGGGGAGAAGACAGGGATGCTTGATGCCCTTGCGTCTCGCGCACCCGGGAGAGAAACAGTCGGTGCAAGACTCATCTCTCCACGTACTCTAGGTGGGCATGTGCTTTCTACCAGCACTTCCTGGAGAAGCCAGCTCCTAAAAAGGCAGCGGCTGCCAGCGGGAGCTTCTGGGTATGCTCCCAAAGGAGGTGCAGCTCAGGCCCAGAAAAGCCACACCCATCCCCCCTCCTGTGAGCAGGAGGAAAAAGGTCCATGGCACCCGAGCAAGGGGCACATGTTGCCTGGACCACACGGCTCGCCTTTGGTCAGCCTGGGCTTCTTGCAATGCCAGCAGGAGGGAACTGCCTTCTCCTTCAGGTCACCAGGGCCTCCTTCTGAGGCATGATGTGGTGCCCTCCTTCCCCTGAACTCTGCTCCTTAAGGTGACAGCAGTTGTGGACACCCTATGGGTCTGCTCTTGGCCTCCTGCCTGCTGCCCCACAAGCCGGGTGCTCCATAAGAGCAGGCCTGGGTCTGCGTGCCCACCACTGCCCCCGGCACTGGCCTGCACAGGGAAGGGCCGAGTCCCAGTCACCTCTGTGGCTCCCCCCAGTTTTATGCTCAAGTCACAACACGTGCTGCTGAACTAATTCTTGAAGAAATCACTTCCAAATTCAACCCTCTTGTGGAGGCACTTTTTGGCCACTATGCCACATTCCCTGCTTACCACATCTACTCTGAAATGCCTGTGGTTTAGGCATTGATGGGGTCTTGGGGTGTCTCCTGCCCCCACAATGAAGCATATGCTCTTCTACAACCACCAGAGGTCATCAGGCAGAGGCCAAAGTTGCAGAGACTGTGCTGAATGCTGGGCCCAGCCCAGGCCTCCTCGGAGCATCTGTGCGGAGCTGGGGATGGAGAGCAGCTTAGCAGCTGCTAAGGGGGTTGGGGGGTGGCCAGGAAGAGTTCAGGAGAACAAAGCCAGAGCCGGGAGAGAGCAGAGACGTGAGCCTTGTGCCAGGGAAGGTGAGCAGCAGAAAGCCCCCTTGTTGGGAGCTGGGAAGTTGGGCTGTCCAAGGTGATAAGTGAACCAGCCTCTAGCTTACTGAAATCCATCTTCAGGATTCAAGGAAAGAAAACAGCCAAAGCAAATAGGAGCAAGGTCTCTATCAGTCCTGGCTCTGGGCCCCAGCCAGGCGGTGAGTCCCACATCCCAGATGGGTGTGGATGTCCGCATGCAAGAATGCAGGGGTCTGTCATCCGTGGCCACAGGGCAGCATGGCCTCTGAGGGGCAGACTGGCAGGGAGGCTCTGCACAGAGCCAGCTTTATTCCAGCCAGTCGAGCGGGTGGTGGTGCCCTGGCTTGGGGCTCTGGCCAGCCATGGCTTTAAATAACACTTTGTGTTGAGTTCTGTGCTTCAGTGCAACCAGGTCCCGAGCTCCCGAGTTTCCCGGGGGGCCACAGTCAAAAATGACTCTAAGGTTGATTTCAGTTTCTATTTTTTTAAAAATAAATTTATTTATTTATTTATTTTTGGCTGTGTTGGGTCTTTGCTGCTGCGTGCGGGCTTTCTCTAGTTGTGGCAAGCGGGGCCTACTCTTCGTTGTGGTGCATGGGCTTCTCATTGCAGTGGCTTCTCTTGTTGCGGAGCATGGGCTCTAGGTACGGGGGCTTCAGTAGTTGTGGCACACAGGCTCAGTAGTTGTGGCACATGGGCTTAGTTGCTCCGCATGCAGCATGTGGGATCTTCCTGGCCCAGGGATCGAACCCGTGTCCCCTGCATTGGCAGGTGGATTCTAAACAACTGAGCCACCAGGGAAGTCCCTGATCTCAGTTTCTTAAGAAAGGAAACTGTAGAGGGGTGGAGAGGAGAGTGCATATATTTTACGATTGTCAGGAAGTAGTAATAATGCTCAAATTTACGCAGTGTGCTGGCCCAGAGTTTTGGGTACGTTATGCCCAGAGATCCTCCTCTCAATGTCTTTTACACCCATTTTGCAGATGGGAGAACTGGAATCAGATGATAATAGCCGACATGTTTTAACAAAGCCTCACCAATAATGACCCTTCGAGCAGGGAGCTGCACAAACAGGGGCCTCAGGGCCCACAAAGGGGTTCTGGAGGCCAGAGAAGCCTTGGGGATGCCGCTGAGGAGCTGGGGTGAGGGTAGGGGCAGCTTGTTGCGGGGGTGGTCATGGCGCTTGATCTTCAGAAATGAAGAGGAAGAGATGTTGAGCGGCAGGGTCAATTCTGGAGGGAAGGGCCTGCTCAGAGTGCGGTGCTGGGTGGAGAGGGGTGTGAGGGGGCAGCGGGGGGTGAGCCCTGGCCGGCCCTGTGGGCTGGGTCTGATCCTGAGGATCAGCAGCACTGCTGGGGCCCAGGGCTGGGGAGGGCACCACTCACAGATTCATCTGAGAAAGGCAGGGGCTAGAAGTTGAGGTGATGAGTCTCATGGCCACGCTGGACAAAGAGGGACTGAGTTCTGGAACTGAGGCTGAGCACTCCAGAGGAGGCAGAGCTGAAGTGGGAGGGGAGCTGGCTGCCCGACAGGGGTGGGGGCCTGCCAGGGCCCGGTGACCAAGTGGCTGTGGGAGGTGCTGGGCCAGGCTCCTGAGGCCCCTGCTCTCAGAAGGGGAAGGGCACATATGCAACTGCTCCTTGACACCACTTGCACCAGAAAAGCATCTCACCTGAATTGGGGCTGTGGCATTTGCATGCAGAATGCAAGCCTTCCACTTAGCCCACTAACGATGGCCCCGATCTCCTGTCTCTCTAAGGCTGACTGTGACCTAGGCTTGGTGATCCAGAAGAGCATGGCTCTCTCCCTCCCCACCAGCCCAATGGAACGGGGAAGAGAGAATCAGAGACCTAGGCACCACCTCCCCCTTACCTCACCTTTTTTATAATAGGCACCGCCAAGAAGCAGGTGACGATGGCTGGGGTGTCCAAAGCCCGTTGGGGCGTGTTCAAGGGACACATGCCCTTGAGGCTGTAGATGTAGATCTTCTGGTCCTGCGGAGGAGACAGTCAACATGAGAGCCGGGGGACTTCCCTGGCGGTCCAGTGGTTAAGACTTCGCCTTCCAATGCAGGGGGCGCGGATTCGATCCCTGGTCAGGGAGCTAAGATCCCACATGCCTCACGGCCAAAAAACCAAAACATAAAACAGAAGCAATATTGTAACAAATTCAATAAAGACTTAAAAAACCAAAGCAAACCAAACAAAAAAAAAACCCATGAGAGCTGGGCTGCAATAGGCCTGCCGGTTCCTAGGGTGCACTCGGTCTCAGAAGGCCCTTTACGCCTTGGAAAGTAACGTATTGAGGCTTTCTGGTTGGTTGTTTTCATATTTCTGTTCTTTGTAAAAACTTGGAAAACTACAGAATATTCTGAAGAAAAACAAAATCGCCCATACTCCAATACCCAGAGAAAGCCACGTTTGGGATTTGGGGCCCAGACTTTCAGTTTTCCGTGGGTATTGGTGTGTGTGTGCGTTCCCAACAGTGGGACCACACTTCTATGCTGCTTCCACACTTTTCTTCTCCCAGGACTATCAGTGCAGGCAGAGGCCCTGTCCTACCTGGTCTGTGAGGGAATGATGCATGTCTATCGCTCAGGTGTGCCAGAATTTGGCTCATCTGTTGTCAGATGTTTATTCTGTTCAAGTCTTTACTACTATGAATTATACTGGAATGAGCATTCTTATACACCTATCTAGTCTGAGTGTGTGTGCGTGTGTGTCTTGGTTTTTTCCTTAGAACAAACTCTTAAAGCTAAAATTGCAGAGGCTTACATGGTACGAATATTTCTGAGATTTCTGATTCATATTTGAACCATACTTCCCATCTGGAAAGGCTGCACCAGTTCATACACCCCCACCCAGTAGCTTCAGAGCATTTGTTTTGGGGCACGCCTCTCTGGAGTTCTCAGAAGACAGTTCCTTGCACCTTCTGCTGACCTTTTTACATGAAGGCGCGAGGCCTCAGAGCTGAGTGGATTTGCTGTGTAGACAGGCAATGTTATAAGAAACCCAGTCACTTTGCCAACCTGCTGGGGTTCTCCTCTTGCCGGGATTCTGCACTTGACACTTAGCTGAATCCCAGAGATGCTGCTTGTTCACAGGGCTGCTGGCATTGCTCTGGGGTCTCACAGTTGTGGGCTGGGGTTAAATCTGAAATTCAAATGTACCTGGGTGTCCTGCATATTTAGTTGCTAAATGGGACCCCCCCAGGGGCTGGTGTCGCCCACCTTGATGAGAGCCCTGCAGAGGGGTGGTTACCTCGGTGGCCGTCCACAGAGAGTTCTGGACCTTGAGCTGGCAGCTCAGCTTCATGCCCGCACAGCTCACGCGCTGCACTTCCAGGAGGCCCTTCTCCGCGTTCACCACCGTGTAGTTCCTACAATCGGCAATAACTGTGCAGTCAGCTCAGGCCTCCCTCTCCCTGGCCTGGCCTGTAGCAGCCTTGGAGGAGGACATCAGCTGTGGACCTTGTCCACCCCTTCCAGCCCAGGGTCCAATTTCGCATGTTTTAAGAGACTCAAGGACTGTTCGTGGCTGGGGAAGAGCCTGGTTCTGCCTGCCTGGTAATGCTTGAACATTTGGGCAGAGAAAAGCCATTCCCAAGCAGAAGCAAGACCCTCCTCTTTCTGTGACCTTTGAGGGCTCAAAAAGTTGCCCACAGCATGAAGGGACACCAGGGGGCTGTACCTGCACTAAGGCTGCTCCCTGCCCTCCCACTGGCCATGTCTCCCCCCTGCCACACACACACAGCAGAGTACCTCAGGTCAACCAGAGACAGATGGGGGAACTGCAGAGTAGACTGGGGGGTCTCAAAACGGGCCCCCAACATAAGTGCTCTGAGAACTAACAAGCTGTTGTTTATGAGAGTGACCCTTCACTCACCCGCCCCCCCATGTTCCCCAGCATCGCCATCTCCCCACCGTCCTTGATAGGCATCCAGCATGCTCACTGCCTGGAGGGAAGACTGCAGCTGGGGCAGGGGTTGGTTATTCACCCAGGCCACAAAGATCTTTTCCCCAGTCCAAGGGAATAAGTCAAGTGAGTGGACAGCAGTTCTCAATGTAACACTTTTCTGCCATCAGATTTTGGAAACCCTTGCCATTGTTGACTGATAATGTGTATTCGCAGATGATAAGAGATGAGTGAAAAATCAGCAAATGAAAACTTTCTTCAAAGTTATATTCCCCCCTTTTTCTCCAGTCTATTTTCTATGCATTGAAAAAATAAAACTAGGATATTATATATAACTTTACATTTAACTTGGAAAAAATTAAAAATATAGAGAAACGTAAAGGATAACACCTCTATTCCATCCAACAAGAATTTTGTTATGTGTATCCTGTTTTCTGCATGTCCCCCCTTTCTTCTCACCACTTCCTTTCCTTAATTCAGGATGGTCTCGGTCTCATTTCCCCCTCCACTCTCACTTCCCAGGCTCACTGCCCTTTGTGCTTCTGGCCATAATTTCTTCCTCTCACCCTCCAGTGAGCGTGCCCCTTCTTCAGGCTGGGGGTGAGCGTTTAAAACCCTCCCAAGTCACAGAGAGAGGCTTCCCCTTTCCACTGGAGATAAGCTTTTACAGCTCTGAGCAGTATTGTCTCCAATATCCTGGGTGAGTCTGTAAGACTGAGAAGGTGAAGAAAGTATTGCTGGGCGGTGGGGTGGAGCAGGGCCCATGCCAGAAGCAGCACTGAGCACCCCAACATCCCTGCAACCTTGGGAAAGGTTCCTAGACTGGCAATTACTGGGTCAAAGGGTATAAGTATCTCGAAGCCATTTAAGACATACCGACAAAATGGTTTTCAGACAGATGTGCAAATTTAGATGCTCACCAGTAAGGTATGACCCACCCTCAGTAGCATCCATTATTATCTTTGAAAACAAAGTTTGCCAACATGATGAGCAAGAAAAAAAAGTTATCTTGCAGATTGAATTTATATTTCTTTGATTACCAGAAAGTTCAATTGTTAAAAAATATGTTCATTGTCTTCGGTTTACCTTTTTCAAAGGATACTTATGTTCCTTGCCTATTTACTATTGGATTTTAGTATTTTTTTCCACTGATTTGTAAAAATCCCTGAAATAAAAAGATTAATAATTTAAAATTTTCTCTATTTGTTTAAAAGATTTTAGAGAGTCTGTTGAGGAAATAAATATTGATGGGAAAATTGGGTTTATTTTTATATACACTGGTGAGCATTTCAATTTATTTTATGTGTACATTTATACTCTTTAATAGTAAGAGGGCTTTATTTTCATGATAGGCAATATGCCTATATTTCCTGGTCTTCTGAGATTGTGACATTCCACCAAAAGCATTGTGATATCGGGATGCTGTGCCCATAAAGGAGTTTGAAAACCATGTGCTGTCATTCAAACCAGAGGGCCCAGGCCCCACCTATCAATCCCTGCCTCCTTTCTTCTTTTTCACAGTGTGCATATCATGGTGCATGTGCCCATCACCCAGCTTCAGTAATTATCACCGTATGGTCATGTCAGTTCATCTCTGCCCCCATCCATTTTTTTTCTCTCCCCAGATTCTTATGAAGCAAATCCCCCAAATCATCTTTTATGCATTTATCTCTAAAAGATGATTAGAAAAAAAAGATGATTAGAAACCTAACCACAGTGCATGACCTAAGAAAAGAGAAAATAATTCCTTAATATGAATATCCAGTATTCAAACCTCCCCAGCTCTCTCATTATTGTTTTCAGTTTGCTTGAATCAGCAGTGAAAGAAAGCCCACATTTCCACTGAGTTTTATGTCTCAGTCTTTTGATACGTTTTCCTTCCCTCTTTCTCTTTCTCCCCTAGCAGGTCATGTGCTGAAGACACTGGGAGGTGTCCTGTGGAGTTCCTGCATCCCAGGGTTTCATCTACCTCATTCCCCTGTCCCCGATCTTGAGTCTTGATTAGATTCCATCTGGATTTTTAGGCAAGAATACTTCCTCATTGGGGTTGTGTATTTCTACTGAGAGGCACAAAATGTCTTGTTCTCGCTCCTTTTGTGATCATTAATGATAACTGCCTACATTCATTATTTCAATAGAGATTATAAAATGCTGACCTTCTAATTCTAGCATTTCTTCTTCATTTATTAGCTTCATTTACTCTAAAAAGAAAAACTTCCTCCTATCATCTCTTTTGCTAGCTACCATGGGGCACAGTTAACATAGGAAAGGCAGAATAAAACCTTGATTCTTTCTGTATAGACTAGTTTTCAAAATAATAGGTTTCTTCCCTAGGAGCTAGGAGCCCCCAATGATGATCAATGAGGAGTTTTATAAGTTAAATTTTTTTTAATTATTATTTTTTATTAAGTAGCATTGGAAACTAATGACTTTAAACAATTTGATGTGTCCCAATTCATTGCAGATAGTTATTCTTACTGATCCTTGGCTGCCCTATCTTTGGCCAGTGGGAACCTATTCAGATTGGCTCCTGAGTCCCTTTGATCCATCCTCACAAGTCTCTGATGGCATCCTTGTTTCCAGTGTGTCAGATATTTCAGGTCCACTTCCTGCCCCAAATCTGGAGTCAGCCACTTCTCCAATAAGCCTTGGTTCCCTTTGGCACTTAGAGACCACCATCTGCATCCTAGGGGTGCTCACTAGTATTTGGTTGGTCATTGTTTCTAGGCCTTTTCTTTTTTCTTTTTATTTTGCGGTACGCGGGCCTCTCACTGTTGTGGCCTCTCCCGTTGCGGAGCACAGGCTCCGGACACACAGGCTCAGCGGCCATGGCTCACAGGCCCAGCCACTCTGCGGCATGTGGGATCTTCCCGGACCGGGGCACGAACCCGTGTTCCCTGCATTGGCAGGCGGACTCTCAACCACTGCGCCACCAGGGAAGCCCTAGGCCTTTTTAATGGGCAGAGCTAGGAAATATGAGTTCATTTTTCTTAAAGGTAAAATACTCAAAAATCCATCTAATTTAAATTCAGAACTACAGGATTTTCATTTAACCTATCTTTTATATTTTGCATGCTGAGTATCACAATTTGCAATGCATGGCACCAACATAATTACTCATTAACTTTACCCTACAATTATAAGCAATGCCTTAAAATAGCAACACTACCACCAACATTATAATTACTGACTGTGTGTATATGTATATACGTATATACACACCTACATATATATGTATTTTTTACGTATATATGGACATATATGTATACACTTTTTACATATATATTTTTTATTTTTATTTTTAGGACATTTTTGTTTTTCTTAGAGCACGTCTTATGTCAGAACACTCAGTCCCAGTGACATAAAACCTGATGAAAACCTTACCAATAGTGACCTAGGGAAATGGCAAAGTCCCTTCCATTTTTCTCATTGCATCTTAAGCTTTGCTTTATCTAAGCCTTATCAGATTTGAGCACCTGCAAATGTTGCACTAGGCTTCCTAGAAGACTATTTGTGCCATGAAATGCTCTCTTGCTTCTGAAGATGTCACTCTAGGTAGGTGGGAGAGGCCACACCTCTGGCCAGGACTGAAGGGTCTCACACAGGATGGTGCTTTTCTGCAAAGTCTCTGATGCTATCTTTCCAAGTCCCTGGCCTCTCTGTCATTCTCCTAGAATATGCAAAGCCCCTCCCCAATGTCCCTGTCCTTCCTGCCACATCACTAAGAAAAAGAGATGCACCTGGAAGGTGGGGGGGGGCATGAATTCTTATTGAAGGGCATCCCTCTTGCTTGGTCCTGGGACCCCTTCCCTTCTCTCTACTCAGCAACTCCGCTCCAGTACCTTCCTCTCTTCCTGACCCCCAGCATCATTTACTTCCTCTACCATCAAGCTGCAAATAACTCCCATCTTAAAACAAAACCCTCCTTTGACCCCCGCCCCCCCATGTCCCTGGCAGACATCACATTTTCTCTGCTTCTCTTATCCACAAACCCACATGTGCATGTCTGTGGACTGTTTTCTCTCTCAAGCAGACTCCATCAGGCTTTCAACCCACTGTCCACTAAACATCTCTCACCATGGTCATCCATGACTACTCCCCAAGTCCATGGTCACCCCCCCACATTCTGATACCAGCAGGGCACGGTAGGCCTCAGACGTTACCTGGACTCCTCTTTCCCATCCCAGAACACCACCATGTACTCCTGGCCCTGGGACGAGAAGAAGGCCGTCTGCTTCCCGCAGGGCAGCTGGTACATGAAGGTTGCAAAGGTTGGGTCCTTCATCTGGCTCACCACTGCCAGGGCCAGTGGTCGCTGAGGGAGAGAGGCCAGCAGGGTCATGAACAAGGGTCACTTACAACCAGATGGATGCCCATTCTTTCCTTGAAACTAAGGGTCTTGAACCAGGAAGGAAGAAGTGGAATCTGCTTATTCAGCACCCAATCAAAACAAGAGGGCAAAATAACTTCAGATACCAGAAATAAACCCTTCCAGGGTCTGGGTCACCGTTATCCATGGCAACTCAAAGTCAGGTGGTCAGGTTAGCCTAAACTCTGATATTCCAACCCCCATGCCCAGGGACACAAAATCTGGAAAATATTTCTTCTCAGACCTCATTTACTCTCCATACATTAAACTAGCATCATCTAATTTGATAAATGAGTTTTAACCTTGAAACCATTGGTCTCTTCCAAAAACAACTAGCTTCAAAATGATAATATGGCTCCTGCTTCTCATGAGCAAACTTTCTTCCCATACTTTAAAAAGAGATACGTACATTCTCTCTGCTCTTGCATGGGGGCTGTATCGCTATAAAGGTTGGTTTGCTTTATTCGCATGATGATGTAACACAAAAGTTGGGGAGGAAAAGAAACTTCATTTTTCCTGAGAGCGACACCCACTCAAAGAAAATGAACTGGATGTATTAGAAGCAATACATATCTCTTTGTAGAAGAGATGAGCAGAAAAGGGTTGCCCCATTTGTTCTAGACCCTCAGTGAAGGGTGGGGAGGCAGCCATACATGTGCACTCTGGAGACCCATAGCCTCCACCAGCTGGCAGGAGCTGCCAGGCCCCCAGGCTCTGTGCCCCCAGGTACCTTCTCTGGCTTTGTGTCCCAGCACTCCATCATAAGCGCCTGGAGTCGATGGAACTGCACTTCCTCCAGCTGCCCCAGAACCGGGCGGATGCCCTTGGACAGCTTCTTGGCAATCTGAAGCTGGTGCTGGCCCAGCGCAGGCCGCTGTCCTGACAGCAACTCGTAGAGCACCATCCCATAGGAAAACATGTCTACCTAGGCAGAGAGGCAAGCCAAGTCAGATCCCCTGCCTGGGCCCAGCAGATCTTGCAAGCTGGCCCTGAGAGAGAGAGGGAGTGAGGAGACACGTTAGATAAGGAAAACGTGGGCCCTGTCCAAAGGAAGACAATCATCAATTTCACCAATCCATCCACCTCTCTCTACCTGTCCAAGCATCCCACCAACCATCTGACCAACAATCATTCTGTCCCTTTATCCATCTATCTTCCAGTTCTTCCTTTTTTCCTTCCTTCCTCCCTCTCTTCTTTCTATCCATCCAGCCAGCCACCCACCCACCTGATCACCTGTCCTTCTGCACATTTATCTAGCCATCTTCCTATGTACCCATATATGCATCCAGCTGACTGTCCTTCTGTCCATTTACCCATCCATCCTCCTATACTTCCTTCCTTCCATCCACTCATCCATCCACTCATCCATCCATTCATCCATCCATCCATCCATCCATCCATCCATCCATCCATCCATCCACTAAACACATAATGAGAACTTGCTGTCAGGCACTGGTTAAGGGCTTGAAGGATGCCATGGTCCTTTCCCTTAAGTATAAAAACAAGGCAGGAAAATGCAAACTCTTGGTTTAACATGCTTGGTAGTAGGAGTACATGCAAATCATAAAGAGGGGAAAGTCTCCCAGATCACAACATTTTGATTCCTCTAAATGTCATGAAAATGTGCCTAAAGGAGAGAGTTACACAGGTCTCCATGAGGGTCAAGAAATAACTTTTTAGCAGGAGAATGGCTAAGATAGACCTGAGAGTTTTCGATGTGAAGGTTCTGTTACAAATTTAGTTATGAGGTGCCTTGTCACCTGTTACTAAGAAGCTTATTTTTGTCACTCTGGTTTGCCTTTTCTATCTTGGTTAATAGCTACAGATGCCGATTTAACCCACATATGCTTGGGTCATTCTTGAAGCAATTAGTCAATGACCCATCTGCAAATCACCAAATATAATGAGAAATTACAGACCAGGGGAGTTTCACTGCTGGCTGATTAATTAACCAGGGCTGGCACTAGATGCAAGGTGAGCACTGTAAGATGGTTTTAAGTTGTCTGTGTGCCTGCATCTACCAAACAGCCCTCAGGGAAGAAGGCAAGCATTTAGCCTGCGTCTCAGCCAAGGTTGGCCATGCGGCCGCCTGGGAGGCCATGCTTAACCTGCCAGAATTCACTCTCTTCTCTTGGCTTTGGTGATGCTGCCTTTCGATTTGACCAGGAGCCCTTACCATCCTTATCTGTCTGTTCCTCACAAGCCACTGTGAGGCTGGTCCTCTGTCTCCATTTTGCACATTTAAATGGCAGAGTTGGGACACAAATCCGGACCCATCTCTGTCTTGGACTTTTTGTCCACTGTCACAGCCTTCACTATGTTCCTGAACTGAGGTTTGAGTATTCTGAGGCTAGGTCACTGTTCTGAAGCTAAGGAGAAGTCACCCGTGACATTACTAGGTAGATACAGGCCTCTGTGCCCTTCTGGTTCAAGCCAGTGCCTGTGGTTGAGCACTGGAGAGGGAGAGATGTGTGCTTGGGGGCATGTGGAGCCCAGAAGCTGCAGGTGCCTCCAGGACTATGCAGTCCTGGGCCAGGGGACAGCAGTGGGCCAGGGCCCATACCTTCTCGTCGTACACGATGCGAGGCCTGATCTCTGGGGCCTGGTAGCCAGGAGTGCCCTCCACGCCGAGGGCGCCCTCGTGAAATGACTGCCGGGATATGCCGTAGTCTGACAGCTTGATGTTGATGTGCTCCTTGACGTCCAGAGACCAGACCAGGATGTTGTCTGATTTCAGGTCACAGAAGATGATGTTTTTCTTGTGCAGGTAGGCCAGGCCGGAGGCTATCTGGTAGGCTATTTTTTGGGTGAGCATGTGTCCCAGGGGCATAAAGGAAGAATCTTCGCAAAGAAAAAATTATCAAACTATCATCATAACAACTCTTTTCTTTTCTTACCTCTGTCTCCCCAAATACTTTATATTCTACTGACGCGTTCTCATTGCTCTCCAGGCTGGATGCCAGAAGAGACAGAGAACAGCCTTCTTAAGATTATTTAGGTTAGAGATGCTTGTTGTTACTGCTTCATGGCATCTCACGAATTGCATGAATTGCATCTCTGCAACTGTTGGTGTTTTTACTAAAAAGAGCAAGGATTCAAAATTCCTAGAGTTCACCTCAGGCCAAGACTGCTATAATGTCAAGGGGTGCGTTGCAGGTATAAGAACTCCATTAAAAAAAATCTCTTCCACTGGGGGAGGAATAATTGATTTTAACTGCATTTCTTCTTGCTGAGTTAAAAGACATCTACCTCTTTCCCTCTGTCAGCTGTTTGGAATTTAGTTACCCATTTCTCAGGGTAAATATTTAAAACTTTTGTTAAAAAGTAATATAGGATAAAACTGACCCCAGGATCTCAGATTTTTAACAATGGTGGACAGATGTGGTGAGCTATGGGCAAAGGAGAGATTTATGTGGCTACTGGGCTCACCAGGCTGCTGCTGATCGGGCCTCCCTGGGCTGCCTCTTTTGATGCTCTCACTGCCCTCCAAGTGGGGCTATTATCATCCTCCTTTTATGGATGAGTAAATTAAGCAACTTCCTGGATTATGGCAGACAGCCTGGACTTGGAACATGGCTCTGTCTGACTCCAAACTGTGAGCTCCTGCAGCCTAGCCTACACCACTGCCCAGCACTTAGGCTTGGAGAAGCTCTTTTATCACCCACTGGGAGTGGCACGTGAGTCACAGGTGGGTGTACTCGGCCACAGATGGCTCCCCAGGACCTGAGCTCCCCACCACTGACTCTCTGGCCTCCCAGGGGCTGGACTGGGCCAGGGCGGGCCCCAGGCAGCACTCTGTGGAAGGTTCTGGGCATGGTGGGTACCTTTGGCATTCTCGGACAGCACGGTGTTGAGGCTGCCAAGCGGGGCGAGCTCCAGGGCGAAGCAGAGCGGGTGGACACTGATGCCGATGAGGGACACGATGCAGGGGTGCTGCAGGGCGTGCAGCATGCTGGCCTCCTGCCGGAACTCCGAGAAGTTCCTCATGGCGTCTGTGGACCGAAGGTGCCTCAGCATGGTGTCTGCAGGGAGAGCACGGCTGTCACCACTGCCTGGGGAGCCTGTGTAGGGCGACTCTGCATGGGGGCCCTGTCACACTCAGAGCTGCCTCACTGGGATTTGAGGGGCTGGGCAGGGCCAGGATTTATATTTTAAGTCATTCAACATAACTGGGGTTGCAATATCGTCACCCAAATTTGGCACCAAATGTAGGCAGTCCTGAGGCATCCGGGCTGGTATCAAGCCCCCTCCTCAGGTCTACACTTGTCCTGTCACACTCGGCATTCCTATCCCCTTGGTGCACACGCCCCCACCCTTGTCACCCACTCTCTTAGCCCTCACCCCACCCCGCTGCTGGCTGCCTGAGGGTCTCAGTTGGATCTTATTCCAATCCTGCATCCCTGAGTGTCACCCAGAGCTCAGGAAACATGTCTGGCATGTAACCAAGTTCCACTGCTCATCTGCAGGGATGCTGGGGGCTTGGTCACTGCTGCTCACCTTACTCCCTGCCAAGAGCCAGGACCATGAAGGGCAGAAAGGACTCTACCACCCTCTTGTCAGCCAGAGAGAAAACCATGGGGCAGCCATGGGCCTGTGACACGTCATCTCAGGCCAGAGGAGAAAGGTCTATGGGCAGTGGTGGGCTGTGCTGTAACCTTCTCCCAATGTCCTTGAAATGCATCCCTCATGGAAGGCATTTGCCTGAGTCCCCCTGAGGGGCCTTTCCCACCAACTGGTCACCCACCAGGCTGTGGCCAGCCCTGAGGTCACCGAGCAGTGTCCACGAGGTCCTGCTTGTCTTCTTGTGTCCTGATCTGTCCCTCCCCTATGTTCAGATTTTAAAATCAGGGATCATTGGACATGGAAGTTTAAACAGCATGAAGAAAATCTTGGCAGTTAAAATGTATCAACTGTGCCAGATCTATGTGTGTGCCAGACAAA
Organism: Hyperoodon ampullatus; assembly: GCF_949752795.1. Taxonomy (NCBI): domain Eukaryota; kingdom Metazoa; phylum Chordata; class Mammalia; order Artiodactyla; family Ziphiidae; genus Hyperoodon; species Hyperoodon ampullatus. The sequence continues at coordinate 72,936,176 of NC_136916.1, forward strand.
CTTGTTTTTTAAGTGTAAAAGTCTTGTTTTTCACATTGGGTCTTTAGACCATTAAGAATGTATTTCTGACTATGGTCGAAGCCTGACCCAAGTCTGGCCCAGTTTAGCGGATAGTCAGCCTTTCCCACTGATTCCTGACGCTACCTCTGCCACGTGCCAGCCTCACCTCCCACACACATGCAGGCTCTCTCCGTTCCCTTGACAGGCCCAGCCGTGCCCCAGGAGAACACTGCCTTAATGCCTGGAGACTTATAAGTCAGGCGTTTGCTGGGCAAGCCTCTCTCCTTTGTCTTCCGTTGTGGGATTTTCTTGGCTGTTCTTGGGTTTTTGTCACTTCACATGCATTTTATTTTCATTATTTTTAAAATATTTATGTATTTATTTGGCTACACTGCACGGCATGAGGGATCTTAGTTTCCCAAACAGGGATCAAACCCGTGCACCCTGCAGTGGAAGCACGGAGTCTTAACCACTGGACTGCCAGGGAAGTCCCCACATGCATTTTAGAATCAGTCAGATTTAACACACACACACACCCTGCTGGAATTTAGATGAGAACTAAATTGAATGATAAATATTAATTATTCCTCAATACTTTATGGTTTAATTGCTGCCATGGAAGGCATTTTCTAATGGGTCATTGTTGTCAAATTTGATGCTGAGCTCACATCTAACAACTTCATCAAACTCTTATTGGCTATGGTGTTTGTCAATAAAGTCTCTTAGATTTACATTCTCTGCATGTAACTATGGTTTTGTTTCTTCCTTTCTTTTTTTGAAAATTTATTTTATTTTTGGCTGCATTGGGTCTTCATTGCTGTGTGCAGGCATTCTCTAGTTGTGGCGAGCGGGGGCTACTCTTCGTTGTGCTGTGCAGGCTTCTCATTGTGGTGGCTTCTCTTGTTGCAGAGCATGGGCTCTAGGCGAGTGGGCTCAGTAGTTGTGGCTTAGTTGCTCTGAGGCTTGTGGGATCTTCCTGGACCAGGGCTCAAACCCATGTCCCCTGAATTGGCAGGGGGATTCCCAACCACTGCGCCACCAGGGAAGCCCCATGTCTCTTTCTTTCTGATCTCTTTTTTTTTTTTTTTTGCAGCATGCGGGCCTCTCACTGTTGTGGCCTCTCCCGTTGCGGAGCACAGGCTCTGGACGCGCAGGCTCAGAGGCCATGGTTCACAGGCCCAGCCGCTCCGCCACATGTGGGATCTTCCTGGACCGGGGCACGAACCCGTGTCCCCTGCATCGGCAGGCGGACTCTCAACCACTGCGCCACCAGGGAAGCCCCTCTGATCTGTTTCTTTATATTGCTCTATGATTCTAATTTTCTACCAAGAGTGTAAATTCCTCTTGTGATCATGAAGATAACCATGCTAAGCCAGGGGCAGTGAGAAATGTGATATCCAGCCGGCTGGAAGGGAGGAAGCCTCCTAGCGCTTGCCCTAGCTGGGCATTAAGTGGTGACGTGTTGCTGTAGAACATCTCTGAGCTGCACATGATGTGTGGACCTGAGCATGCCAAGGCAAGAGGGTGTGCCCTCCTTCAGGTGGAGGGGGTAAGGGAGAAGCCACCCATGCTGGCTTCCCAATTCATCCATCTGGAGTGCCCACCGTCCTTCCTTTAGTGGCTGGGTGGGGTGGCCCAGGGTGAGAGGTCCACCTGAGGTCTGACTGTGCGCCCACCACGTGTCAGGCCTGCGCTGGACATGGAGCGGATGGAAATTGTAAGGATGGCCCGTGCTCTTGGGGGCTCAGGTCCAGACAAGAAAGTAATCTCCAAAAGCAATTTCTAGGCCTTGCTCAGCCTGATCCTCAGGCCTGGCCCACATCTTGCCAGGCAAAAGCGGGGCTACCCTGCGGCCCACATTGGCTTTGCTCACCCTCCTCCCCTGCCTGTGTGGCCTCAGGGGTCTCTAAGGTGGTGCAAGTTTGGACCAAGTGAAAACACGTGTGAAAAGAAACGATGCAGGGCCCTGTTTACCTTCAGGGGCATTAGCAAAATTCTTGAATTTCTTGATCTGGAATCGCTTCACAGCCACGGGCTGGCCTTGGTACCGGGCCCGGTAAATGATGGTGCCACTCCCACCTTGGCCCAGGACAGTGCTCTCATCCTCGCTGTGCTCCAGCTTGCTGTTCTCCAGGAAGAGCCTGCCGGAAACACAGTATGCGGGGGGGTTAGAACAGACCTCCCTACCCGCCCCCTATAACCTGTAGAGGCCCGCTGAGGTGGGAGGCGGGTCCTGGGCTGGGCGGGTACAAGAATGTGCTTGGCCATTAGTTCCCACTGAGGAGAGTCAGGGTTCAAAGCCACTGGGAGGTCACACAGATCTGGGATAAACCCCAGCCCTGGGCAGGTCACTCAGCCCTGACAAGCCTTGGTCTCCTCTATAAAATGGGCTCATAACAGGAATGGCCTCAGATGTGTGGATGGTGAGTGGCATAGGGTGAAGCCTCTGAAGGTGGCGGACACAGAAAAAGAATTCCTTTGGACATTTTCCTCCAAAAGTTTCTATGCTTTGAGAGCTAGTATCCATCAGACAAACTGTCTTTATTTACTGCTAGGTTAGTTGTTTCCTCATTTCTTTTTATTAAGCCAATAATTATATAAATGGCCATGCAGAGCTTCTGATCGGCATGGCCAGTGTCCCCACAATTGATGGCTAGGATTTTACCCAAAGGCAGGGAGTTTAGATCTTCTCACCTGTCTGTGTGTTCTAATCCTAGGTAAAAGGGGGACTTCTGTTGGGCTTTTGGAAATATTGCAAGTCACTCCTGGAAGGGAGGGAAAGAGGGAGGGATGCAGGAAGGGAGAGAAAGAGGGAGGGAGGGCGGGCAAGGCAGCCGGATGCCCTCCCATTTCAGGGCTTCACCCTGCTTTGCTGAGGTCCCCCAGTGTTCCTCTTCAGCTACCTCTGCCGGGTGCCTCCCCTGGAGCTCTCCTGGCCCAACAGACCAACGCCCCTCTCCCACCCCCCAACCATGCAGTTGTTGCCCATGTCTTCCAGGAACAGATTTTGCAGCTGCTCAGACTCTGCACAGCTCAACCACATCACACTCCTGGCAGATGCAACTGTACCCATTGTAGACCTTGGTGATGCAGTTGAAGATGAACTGGGCTGTTCTCCAAGTGCCCACCCCAAAACCACCTGCTCGGGAAGTGTGGGCATTTGGAAGCCTCATAAGACAGGGAAAAGTGGCTATGCTGAAGATCCCTTGGGGCTTTCTGTTAGGACTCCTGTAATTTGGGGACACAGGACTCCGTGGATGCCAGATTGCCCCTGCCCCCACCTGCCTAAACTCCCAGTCAGAGAGTGTGATGCTTTGGGGCCATGGTTGGGCCATAGCTAAAGTTCCCAGAGAGTCTCTGCTGGATTGTGAATTCTGTTCAGATTCTTGGGCATTTCAACTCCCAGCCAAGTACCTTGGTTTAAGAACCATGCTATAGCCTGCAATTAGATCCAAACCAACAGGGACAACCAATCTGGCTTTGCTTTCCAGATTCATACAGTAGACTCAATAGCCCAGATTCAGTGGGGGCATAAAACATAACAAGGTTCAGCAAATAAATGAAAATTCTAAAAGTTGGAGCTGCCTAATTGGGCACCCCACCATGAAATCTGATTCGCACATATATAAATCTCTGCATGTGGTCTCCAAGACGTGACAACCCTCATGTTAAAGATCTAGAGATAAAGGTAAGTCACTTTGCAGAAGAGTGGTATTTAATTGTCATTTCTACCAATGAGGTAATGGGAATATTAAAAAGATCTATGGGGGAAATTTTTCCAATGTAGTAAGTGATTTCTTAATTTAATAGACTCATCCAGAAGCATGTTTTGGAACCACAATCCTGCAATATCTCGGAGTACTCCGTATCCATTTTCTTGGGGTGGGGGAGCAATTTGGAAAAATGACAACACAAATATTCTCGCCCCCCCGAAGGGTTTCTTTAAAGAAACCAAATAGCAATCCTTTGAATAAGAAAACAACAGGATTTCACAACTCCAAAAACATTGCTAACCACCAATGTCAAATTATCTCCAGGGAGACCAAATCATGGCTTCTGGTTTCCATGACTACAGAAGATTCCATCTTTTACCAAGCACTTGGATTCTGTGACTGTTTCCTATAGGGTGGGACCACAAAACGTTTTCTCTTTTCTCCAGCATTCTCTCCCCAGTTATTATCTTAGATTAATACAGGTAGACTCATCTCTAGGAACAGATTTAGGGGATCTAAATGCTCAGCTGCAGGGTAGCAGTGAGGAGTCAGCATTTGTCAAGAAAGGAAAATGAGGCGGTACATCTGGGAGCGTCCCCTTTTTGGACACCAACGGATATTTGTCTTCTATTCCTTGATCCAGCAGCAAAGTAGGAATCAGAGAGGAGGGCCAGCTCAGTGGAAAAGAGTACCAGCTAATGTGAGGGAGAAATGGTGTGGGGTCCCAGGAGGACTTCAACTTCCAAGTGCTCTTCCTATTGGCTGGGCCTGTGTGGCTTCAGAAGGAAAGCTGACAGCCTGTTTCCCTTCAGGCAGCCTAGGCCGGGAACCTGAAAGTCACCTGGGTTTGGATGGGAAGCAGTGGGTCCTGTGCATCGGCGCTGTGGCATACCTGGCTGGGAAGTCGGTCATAAACAGCTCAGGGACCAGCTCCTGGAGAGGCACGGGGAGGTCGGGGTGTCTGGGGCAGGAGATGAAGTCCTGCTCGATGGCTGTCAACACGCAGTCTTCCATGTCAAAGTACTGCACATCCTCCAGTCTCTCACTTGTGTCGGCATGCTGAGCCCAGGAGGTCTCGCACACTGGGCAGGGCACATACTGCTCCATCAGTGGGGTCCCATCGCTTTCCGTGGCCGTCAGGGCTAAATGGGGACAGAGCAGGAGTCAGCTCACACAAAGGCGGCTGCAGGTGGGTCCCTGAACAGCATCTGCACCCCCAGGCTGGATGAGCCTTTCACAGGAGGGGGTCTGTCTGCCTTGGCCTGGACCCCTGGGAGTGGCTGAAACATGACTGCCGCACTCGGGTTCCTTTTTGGGGAGCACCATCCTCGATCCTAAAAGACACTTGCAGGGAGGGGCCAGGGATGCACTGGACAGTCACCAGGGGGTCTAGACCCAGAGGTAGCTGGCCTAGGAGGTGCTGAGAGTTTGGGGATCCCTCCCGCACACCTGGGCCCCGGAAGGACACTGCAGGCTGGGTCTGAGCTATGCCACACTCCAATGACCAAACCACAACCAGTAAGGAGCTGTTCTTAAAATTAGACACATAAGGCTTGCAATTACTATGATCTAGAAGAGCAATGCAGGAGGAGAAATGAGTACAAATTATAATAGACAAAATCTAGTCATTTTACTTGTGTTCCCCTGGGCAGGAGACACAGCTTTTCTGCACACCCCTGAAAGAAGGTACAAAGAAACACCCTCCAAGTTGTCCCGTGGAGATGCCAGAAGGGTGAGCTGATGTCCTGCTTTGTGCAGGGTGGACGCGTAGAATTTTCTGGGTACATGTGTGTAACACATCCTGACAGCTGGCTGGTAGTGCTGTGTCTAGGCAGCCCTGTCTCAGGCCCTCAGCTCAGTCCTTCCTGTCTAATAGGCCCTAGTCAAATCCCCAGCAGCACCTGTTGTGGGGAGATCACAAAGGGCCCGTAGGGTTCATATGGCTTAGAGGCCCCCATTGTATGGCCAAGCACCGCCCAATTGCCCCAACCCACGCACTAAACTACCTTCCCTTAGGCTCCTTTCTAAGCTTATTTTCCTTGTAGGTCACCTTTCCCATCAACACCCAAAGGACCCCAGACCCGGGTGTCCAGAGTATGATCTGGAGCACGCCCAACCACTGTTTCTTAAGCATTTCTTTTGATGCTCTCCCAGGATGCAGGGATGGTGTACAGGTGAGGAAGCCAGCTCAGGAGGCCAGATGACTGGACTAGCAGGCCAGAGGCGGCACTAGGATCCCAAACTCGCTCTCTGCTCTTTTGGTCTCCAGGCTTCCGGAGTTGAGGGCTCACAGGGAAGAGGCTGCCTGGTTTGGACTGGATGGCCTCCTCCCTGCAGGATGCCCCGCAGTGGGTTTGTCTCCACTTCAGTAGCAAAACAAACAGAGGACCTCAAGAGCTTCACTTCAAAAAGTATTTTCTTTGGGTGGACTGTCAATGAAGAAGCTGATCAAAGGGGCTGGAAAGGGCTACGTGGGTGGCTGATCACCGCTGGGATTCGGGGGTTTGGGGTAGGCAGGGAAGAAAACTGGGGGCCCTTGGCAGGTGTGGTGCCTTCCCTCCCACCCCTGCACAAGGGATGAATCTCCAGCTGCGGGCTCCTCCCTGGATTTCAGCAGCCCTGTCCTCACCATGTAAACAAGAACACGTGAGGCTCACATGGAGGGTCTTCCTAGACCATGTGCGGTACCCGGGGCATTCTTCCCCCACGCTGTGGGCAGCCAGAGGCCAAATCCCTCCCAGGACCCGTGGGTCTTGGCCCACTTCTTCCTCATAGCACCTCCACCCATGCCCACAGCTGGACTCCTCCAGGGCTCAAGACTCTGCCAAAGGTCTGTTAGGACCCCTCTCGTCCCCTTGGGCTGAGTAGCAGTGGGATTTCTGTTCTCCAAATAAGGAGCCCCACCCCGATTTACAAAGAAATATTAACATGAGCCAAGACCTGGTTCAAAAACATTTTCTTACCAGGAAACCACTGATCAATCAAGGAGTTGACATGGTCTGTGATAAAAGCCATTGCCGAGAAGTCCCTTATTTCCGATTGGCAAATGATTTTTATTCCTCCACTTTTTTTCTTTTTCCAGTTCACATCCGAGGATTCCACACTGCAACCCAGAAACAAAAAGGGGTCCATTGTTATCAGCTGTGAAGGGCCCTGGTTTAATCTCCTTGCCTTCAGGGCGAGGGTGCAACCCCCAGGGACCACCACCTCTGCAGGGGCCCAGGCAGGACTGTCAGAGGAGGCTCCTGCGTTTGTGTACTTATGTGCATGGCCCTGCCTTGTCCCCCCGCTGTCCCCCAAATGGTGAAGCGGACACAATGAGGACTTTGCAGGAAGGGATGCTCAGGCTGGGATCTGACCCTTAGGTGTGACCCTGGGGAAGCTTTTTCCACCTGAACCACAGGCTTCGCATCTGCCAAGTGGCAGCTGTGAGCTTTAAGTGGGAGCATCTATATGAAAGCACCAGGCACCAAGACTGGCCCAAATCAGGCCCTCAGAAAAGTTACTTTCCCCTTTTCCCCTCTCTTCTCACAGAGTTGAAAAAAATATTTTGAAAAATTAATTGTAAGTATGAAATAATCTTGTATGTACTAAACTAAACCTGATCAAAAATCAGTTACTAACCTGTTGAGCTGACTTTATCTCTCTCTCTCAAAAAAAAAAAAAAAAGAGAGAGAGAACAGGAAAAAGGAGCTAAGGTAGGTACTGTGGGATACAGGCTGGGGAACCAGTGTCATCACCTGGGGCATCCTCTCTTAGGACAAGGGGGTTGTGCTGGATGGCTGCAAGGCCCCTGTAGGTCCCACCTAAGTGACTAAGGGGTGCTAGATAGTCTCACCCCTGAGCTCAGTGGCCACCCACTTCCCTCCAGCGCTGGGCTGTGGTCACCACACCCTCCCTTGCCTTTCCTGTTCTGTAAGGGGAGAGAGGAAGGGGTGAGAAGGTGGGGAAGCTCTGGGACATTTGCTGGGGGTTTCCTACTTCTAGCAAGCTTCCATGAGGACCTGCCCTCGGGAGCAGAACTCTGGACATCAAGTGGACAGTCTCCCGGTGGAGGTTGTCCTGAGGCCCGTTTCTGCAGCACCGTGGTGACCCGGTCAGGTGAGCTCCCAAATGTCCCTACCTGAGGTAGCCCCCATCAAAAGTGACCAGGAGTCCTTCCTGCCAATAGATGGTCTGATTTCTTTTCACTCTGAATGTGCTGCAGCGATTTCTCTGGTTTCCTGTAAAACTGTAAATGGTGACTTTCCTGTGCCTGCTTTTAGTATTCTTCTTGTTTTCAAAAAGCTGAAAGACAGAGAAAAAACCCTACTTAAGTAGACCGGGCTCCTTGCTGGCCCTGGGCAGAGCTGTGAAGAGGCTGTCCTGGCCCCATCGTGATAAAGGACCACCGGCCATCTTCCCACCCCCTCCCTCTTGCACCGCTCATCCTGCTGCCAAATGAAATGCTGCATTATCTGAGGGGGTCTCCAGGATACTCTGGGAACACATTTTCCCTAAAAGATTGAAAACAGGATTTTCTTTTTCAAATCTTTTCCCTCCCTGATTTTACAAGTTACCTTAGAAAATATGGAAAGTACAGAAAAATATAAGAGAGAAAATAAAATACCAATTTAATACATAGATCATGAAAATTTTGGTATATTTTATTCCAGGGTTTTTTCCTATCTACCTGTATGTTTATAAAACAGCTGAAGCCATATTTTGTAATTTTTTATTTCTAAATTTCTAATTGTGTATACTTTTAAAAACTTTGCTTTTCCTATGTCGTTAAAAACTCATAAAATTCATTTTTCTAAAGCTCAATATTTTATTAAGTATAGTAATTTGCTGAATCATTCTCTTCTTTGGATTTTTAGGTTGGTTCCAATCTTTTGCTCTTTCAGATAAGCCAGATGAACATGAAAACCACAGAGCTTTCTCTGATTTCAAATGATTTCTATAGTTCACATTTATAGCAGTAGTATTATTGGGTCAAAGGGTTTGAACATTTTCAGGCTCTGGATGCCTAGTGAGGAATCACTTTCAAGGTGAATAGGCTGTATATTCACTGACCATGGTGTGTGAACTTTCCTGATTCTGGGGCTGGCTGTTAGCTCTCTGCTAATTTGATAGGTGACAAGTGGCATCTTATCAATGCTTGAATTTGCAATGCCTTTGATACTTCTGAGACTGAACTCCTTTTCCTCATCTGAATTTCAACAGGACTTCTTTCCTAATTCTGAGTGAGGGATGCTGCCAGGAAGGGCGCCTACCTCCACACCCAGCTGGGCCCACACCCCGCCAGCCACTGAGCCCACTTGGAAGTTCAGGCCTCACACGATGCTGATGCTTGGTGACCTCTCACTTAGAACGTGGCAGGAGGAAGAGTTCAAAGTGAGGGAAGAGTGACCCATGCGCCCACTCCTTCCATCTGTCAGTGCACCCAACTGTGTTGCTAACAAGTCTCCCTCCCATTAACATGAGCTGTGAGAGAAAATGCCAAAGCATTTTCAGGCTCTTCCGTTTACTTTTGCACATTTCAGTAAAATGGGAAGATCAAAGAATATCTTTACTTAATACAAGAAGTTTAATTCCATAAAGGCCTTATAATTAGAACATGGCAAAAACAAACTCATACTGAGTTTAATGTCAGTTATTCAACAGTCCTGGCTTATGTCAGGGGTTCTCACACTGTAAAGTAAGTTACAATTCGCTGGAAGGCTTGTGAAAAACAGAGCCCTGGGCTCCACCCTGGAGTTTCTGATGCAGCAGGTCTGGGGCAGGCCTGAGAATTTGCACTTCTAACAAGTTCCCAGGTGAGGCTGATTCTGCTGGCCCAGGAACCCCACTTTGAGAACCACCACTCTAGCCAACCACTATTTCCATATTATTGTCTTGCATGAAATGAATGTTGACTGACAGCCGGGACTTTCTTCAACACAATACCAGGTGAACCCACAGAAAAGAACTCCTTGGGTTAGGTCTTCACTGCTCCCAGACCAAGTTAAAGTTCTGTGCCAGTGGTTCTCAAGCTTGACTGGACAGTGGAGTCACCTGGAGAGCTTTAAAAAAATACTGATCCCTGGGCTTCCCTGGTGGCACAGTGGTTGAGAGTCCCCCTGCCGATGCACCAGACACGGGTTCTTGCCCCGGTCCGGGAGGATCCCACAGGCCGCAGAGTGGCTGGGCCCGTGAGCCATGGCCGCTGAGCCTGCGCATCTGGAACCTGTGCTCCGCAACGGGAGAGGCCACGGCAGTGAGAGGCCTGCGTACCTCAAAAAAAAAAAAAAAAAAAAAAACTGATCCCTGGCTGCCACACCCACAGATTCTGACTTAGTGGTCTGGGTCTGGGTCTGGTCTGTGTCTGTTAGAGCTCCCCAGGGGAGTCTAGTCACAGCCTGAATGGTAAAGCCATGATTCTGAGGCCATGGTTCTCCAGGTGTGGTCCCTGACCAGCAGCATCACCTGGGGCAGTGGTTGGATAAGCAGACTCCTGAGTCCCAGTCCACAGCCACGGAGCCAGAACCCGAGTGGGGCCTAACTGTCTGTGTTCTAACAAGCCCTCCAGGGGATGTTGATGTTGGTTAGATTAGAACCCATGCTCTTAATGGGATATTCTGTCCAAGCCAGCTAGGCACTGATTTGGTATTCACAGAATGATTCAAGTGGGTCTGTGGCTTAGAGGAGAGAAGGCAGCCGTGCTGTACTAGCCTCCGGGCCCTAAGTCAGCAGATTTGCTGCAGGACAAGGGTCTTCAGCCAGGCTCCTCCAGCAAAGGGCATCTCCCTCCCTCCCTTCCTCCCTCCCTCCCTCCCTCCCTCCCACCAGGGCACAGTTGCAGGTGCCTCGCATGCAAGCAAAAACTGCCCCATGCAGAAAATGCAACTACCTGGAGGTCCATCTCGGCCAAGCTGATCAGCATCCGTGCTATAAACCTTTGCCAGAAGCCAACTGGAACGAAGCTCATCTTAAACACCCTCTGAATGGTGTTGGCCGTGGGATGCCGCATGCCGTGGGTGTCCAGGCCAGGTTTGGATGGAAGAAGATGTGGCAGGAGATAGCTGAAACACACCAAAGGGGGCTGGTGAACCAGGGGCCTGAGCTCTGCTGCAGGGCTCTGACCCCAGCAGACGGACTGGCCTGGGGCAGGCTCTGCTGAAACAGCTCAGGCTGCCCGGTGCCTTCCTCCCCGGGCCTTGGAATCTTATTTTTAGATAGAGGGGGTAGTTTATATGCTTCGAATAAATGCTCCAAGAGAAAATGAAGATAGGCACAGTGAATCTGTTTATTGACGTCTCTAAGATAGAGACTAGAATACGGCTAAGGGAAGACGTGGAAACATCTGTGGTCATAAACAGACACAGCAAATAGTAGTTAATTCTCTGTAAACTGGGTTGCGACTGGGGAGTCACTTAAAATTAACTTTGGATGGTGAAGGAAAAACAAATACAGCTGCACAGTTCTAAGGACAATGTAGATATTGGGGTCAGAGAAACGTTTTTGGCCTTAGAAGTTATTTATTGTTCTTGACCCGTTGAAACAACACAGTTACCTTAAAAGTTCGAATGAGGCTGTTTGTGCAAAAGAGCCATGTTTTATGAGAGCACTCTTACTCATAAAAGCGCTGAATCACAGTGTCAGTGAGCCATTCATGACTGTGATCCTTTGGAAGCAGCTGAAATGGGGGAGGTCCCTCTAAGATTTCCCTGACAACCAGCAACCTTCTGTGTGCCCTGGAGCTAAGGCGGCCTTGGGCAGAGCCTTGGATGTGCCCTTTTCTTAAAGGTTTGCCTTCAGCTCTCCTAATCCTTTAAAAATACATCAGTTTAGGTGCTATAAAATGTCTTTAGAACTTTCTGAAAGGGAGCGCTGAAAATATTGTAGAAGGAAAAGTCAGTGACAGCCTGGTGGGTGGAGCACCCAGGGATCGATCCTGGCTCTGTCTTCAGCACACAGCTTAACCTCACTGCGATTCTACTTCCCTGACGTGGGAAGAGAAAGGATACTGACCTCAAAGGGTTAGAGAAGGATGGACAGGGGGCAGATGGTGAAGTTTTAGGTCCTTTCCAGCCATTACAGGTCTTGGGTGAAAGGACCTTCTCAACTACCCCAGCTAGGGTGCCTCTCTCCACAGGCAGGTGCTCTCCAGCAGATGCCCTGATTTAGTCCTTTAAGTTCTGCGAAGTCCTTCTTTATCTCTCTGACCTCCCCAAACAGGAGGCCCTCGTCAGTGCCCAGTGTGATTTATCCTGCTTCTTCTGCCTGCATCATGCTCAGCTTGGATCTCACGGGACCCCCTACACTTCCTGTGTGCTGCAGCTTCCTGCTTCTTTCTACCTGGCAGGTGTCCCCTGGGCAAGGGGAGGCCAGGTGCCCCAGTACGCAGCACACAGAGCAGGTGCTCAATATCTTTGAAGGCAGAGGAGACTTAGAAGCCAGCATGGCAAGTGAAGAGATTTAAACTGACTGGCAATGGAAGCGCTGCTCAAGGTGAGCGGAGCCCTGGGAGACCATTGGCACCTCCTTAAAAGTGATCACTAGTAGGGCAAGGCTGTCCCAGGGGAAGAGCCTGGGGACTTAAGAGGTGAGTTCTTCATGTGCCTGTTGAACATTAAGTCTGTGAAGACCTGGGTACTGTGGAGCCGGCTCACACTATGTCCCTGGGGTTGTCTCAGCAGTCGGGCAGGACCCTTCCCTGAGTGCTGAGAGACAGCGAGTCCCCACCTGGAAGGTACACAAACACTCAGAAGTCTAGGGAGGTTCAGAAATGCCCTGAAGGTTTTCCCAGCGACTGGAGGCTTTCAGGGCTGCAGTTGAAAACCATGCTCTAAAAGGAACAGCAAATGCCTTTGTTTTTGTTGATAGTGTCTTCGACCATATAAAACCTTATGGGGTGAGGAGCTGGAACTCCTTGTCCCTGGGGCACAAGGGAACCATTATACCTGTGCTAAGATGGAAAACGCTTGGACACTTCTGACTTTAGATGGAACCAGACACCATTGGCTATGAGCACTTAACACAAAGATGGAAACAATAACAGTACTGATAATCCTTGATGTCCTTGAAGCTCACAGGTGGAGGAGACACTTCTCATAGTTTACATGTATTATCAAATTTAATCCTCACAATGACTATAATACTAGTAGATAATAGTATTATTCCCATTTTGCAGATGAGAAAAGAAAGGAAGTTGGGACTTGCTTTTACATAGTGCTAATATCTCCTCATTCCTCTAACCTGTTGATAAAATAACCAGAAAATTGTCAGATTCTGGCTGCTTCACTGTGTGCTTTTTCATGGGCCAAAGTCAAGGACACACCTGGGCCATGGTGTGAGGGATCATGTGGGTTTTGAATTCCTCTTTGGGGTTTCTCTTTTTAGGACTCAGTCTTGGCCCTCATGAAGCTGGAACAGGAAGGACTGAGGCCCCCTCCCATAGTCATAAGACCAAGTGGAAATCTCAGAGAGAGATGGCCCAGGGCTGGCTCCCAGGAGACCCAGTCTGTGCTGATGATATTGCTGGGCTGGCCACACAGGGTCCAGGGCAGCTCCCTGGGAGTCTCCTGTGGGCATCCCCCCAGAGCTCTGGGGTTGAGGGGCAGGATGGTGACAAGTTCTATGACAGATGAATGGAAAAGGTCTGTGGATTTGGCCTCCTGGCCTCAGGGCCAACATCAGCATCAGACCCAGGAAATGGCTGAAACTGCAATTAGGGCAAGGAGGCCCTGAGAACCAAGCTGGTTTAGGTCAGAGCATCATTAGATTTAACCCACATGCCCCTCCAGCCCCTGCCCTCCCTGCGTTTCGAAGCTGGGCTGTATAATTAGCACACACATCTTTGTTACTTACTCCATTTTTATTCATCAAACAACCAAGCAATCAACCTCCCAAAGCGTGAACTTCCCAAAGTTACCTTTAATGCCATTGCCATTCTTGCATGTTTTCCTACACCTTTTCAATAAATGGATTTCTTTGAACCCCCTGAAGAGAGACATCCAAGGCACAGGAAGGAGCAGCCAGCCGGGGGAACGGCCAAGCCCACCCCCTACTGCCCCAGCCCAGGCAGGCAGGTCATTATCATGGGCCGTCCCTGGAAATCTTGCTCAAGCCACCAGTGGTCCCAGCCCTAATTCCTTCCTCTAGGGGGCAACCGGCACAGCCCAGTCCGTGGCCTCACCTGTCATTGGCGACGGGCAGGGCTATCTCAAATTTGGCCAGGAACTGGAAATACTGCTCTTCTGTCTGCTTCGTGAAGCCGGTCCCTACCAGCAGCATCCTGAGGTCCTCCGCCCTGATCACCCCATTCTTGGCCACCGACCTGGAGCCCTTGATGTTGAAGATCCTCTGCAGACATTCAGACAACCAAATGGGGTCGAGGAAGTAGAGGTTCCTCAGGCCGTGGCTGGTGTCCGGGAAGTGGAGCAGGGTGCCAGTTTCAATGAGGAAGCTGATGGCTGCTCAGGGGAGGGGATGAGGGAACAGTGTCAAACAAAGGGCAAAAGGGACTCTGGGTGACCTCCTCCTAAGGGGGCCAGCTTACAGATTCTTCTTAGGAAGCCACCAACACTCCCAGCACATGGGGCCCTTCACATGTTCTCAACAGGCATCTTGTAACTCTTGCCAATGTGCTGATCTCCATTATTCATGGATTCCATCTTTGCAAATTCACTTACTCGTTAAAATTGATTTGTGACCCGAAATTGATACCTGAAGTGTCTTTGCAGTCATTTGCAGACATGCGCAGAGTGGTGAAAAATTTGAGTGCCCCTTCCCAGGGCCCTGTGCCTGTGCCTGCTGGTACCCACCTGATCCCCCCTCCCTCCCCACCCTCCCCACCCTCCCAGCCCACCCACCGGACTGTAGGTCCTCGTAGTCCTTGATGTCATTGCTAGGCATCTGCTCTACCAGCTGCTCCAGCTGCCTGTCCGTCAGGTACTGCACATCATCGCTCAGGCCGCGGCGCTGCTGCTCCGCCAGCACGGCCTCCTGGAGGCTCAGGTAGCTCCTGGGTATCTGGGACAGGTGGGCAAGGCTGGGCCCTCAGGTGTGCCTGGCCAGCCTGGTTCGCCTGCCACCCTCCAGAGGACTGACTAGGTGGAATGCTTCCTGTCACTGTCTCACCCCTCCCTTCCCCCAAGAAACTGCTCACATGGGGACCCCACACTATATACAGCACATGTGTTTTACAGTAGAAAGAAAGAGGGAGGTACAGTTCCCCTGACACATGGGAAGCAGGCCCCTCTGGCTTCAAGGGGATGAGAGGTACCCACCAGCCTCCCCGCGAGTCGCTGGCAGCCAATGGTGCTGCCCACATCTTTCATGCTGCACGTGACGTGGAAAATGAGCTGCCGCAGCCCTTCCTGACCTTCCAGGCTCTTACAGGAAAGCTCGCTGTGAGTGCAAAACAGAACCGTGCTTATTCATCGTACCTCCCCTCTCTGACAAGCACTGCAGTGCCTCTGTTTCCCTAAGTGTTTCGTCCCAAACACTGGCAAGTTGAGAAAACTCATGAGAGATAGACACAGAAATTTAAGGAGGCCTTACTTGATGCAAAGCATGGTGCTGGGGGCACCACAATGTGCTGTTTTAGTCTGTCTTCCCAACGTGCCCACTTTACAGAGGAGGAAAGTGAGGCATGCAGGCACAAGGTGACTCCCAAGGACACAAGCTGGAAAGGAGCAGGCTTGGGTGGGACTCAGGTTTCTGACCCAGAGCCAGCACTCCTATTATCGCAGGCCCCAGGGGGCATTCTCAAGGGCACTCGAGGAATTCCTGAAAGCCCCATCCTGTACTCTGAGCCACATGGCATGTCTCCAGGCTGACCCATGCAGCAATGTCCATGGCACGTCACCCAGAGCGAGGGAACCCAAGAGCCACCAGGGTAGCAGTCAGAGAACACTTACTAGCTGAGCCTCAGTTTCATAATCTTCAAAGTGGGCACAACAATCTCCATAACCTGCAGAGCTGTTGTGAGAATCCAAGGACAGGAGTGGGAGAATCAACACGCCCAGGACACTGGTCCCACAAGCAGTGGCCCATCCTGAACCCCACCCTGTGGCCCTCCCCCATCTCAGCCCCTCTGGACCACTCAGACACACTGGGAGGACCAGGACCACACCTGGGGTCTGTTCTTGATCAATGATCAACAAATGTGATGGGTGGTGTTTGAGTTTCTATCTCGTGGTCCCACTGGGGCCGTGCACACTCAGCACTGGCCCTGGGGGTGGGGAGACTTGGACAGGAAGCACAGAGAGTGTCTCCAGGCCCTGCCCTGCAGATCCTCTAGCAGCTCTTCACCCTCCCTAGGGCTGCATCTGTTCTGGGGGCCCAGCTGCCACCCTTCACCCTGGACAGGGCAACAGAGGAGCACAGCCCCTGCCTCAGGAGCCCTCTGCAGGCAGAGCAGGCGTCCCCAGGGAGATGGACAAGTGAGGGGCCGGCAGCCACAGCCCCGCGACAGGTGGGGATGAGCAGGATGCCATGGGACACTCACTGTAGGTGTTTGAAGGTGATGTCCGGGAAGCCGGTGGCCCTGGACCCGGAGGGTGAGCGACAGAGTGCCAGCACATAGGCGCGCAACGTGGCGATTCTCTCCACGCGGAATTTGGTTTCGATTAAGTCCAGGTGTGTTCCCACCACCAGCACAACGGCGTTTGGGGCCTTGGCCTGTGAGAGAGAGTCTGGCTGGGGACGGGAACAATTCCCTAGGCGGTGGATGTGCCAATCCTGTACGCCCTGGCCCTCACCCATCACCCTGCTGCACCCCGCACTCCTCTCTGAGAACCTCGAGGGCCTGCCACGCACTAGGGGGTGTGTGGGGGCCTGTGACACTCCCTGGGGCCTCCATCTCTGATCCCTTCAGACAGCGCCCCAGCTTCTGGCCCACGTCACCTTTCCACTGGAAGAGGGGAGCCCCGTTCCCCTCCTGGGTCCACGATGCGGGGCTCTTAAATTTAAGGAAGCAGAAAAGTACAAGAGCACCATCAACCATGTGGCCCAGGAGCGTTTTAAGTGCTTCACAGTGACCTGTGATTCTGGGGCCTCGTGACAGCCCAGCAAAGTGCAAAGCATTTCTCCCTAACCATTTCCTTTTTTCCTTTTTCCCCCCGAGAAGCGGCGGGGCCCCTGCAATGTCCTGAGGACTGAGAGCTGAAGGGCTGGTACCCCCTCACCTCGATGTTGAGAAGCCAGAACTGAAGGCTGGCCACAGCCTCCTCCCCCAGCGCCAGGTTCCAAACCACCACATACAGGGCCTTGTCTGTGAAGAAGCACTGGTTGACCGTGGCCATGCTGGCGGGGCCACCGATGTCCCAGACGTTGAACTCCACAGACTCAACCTACTTGAGCAACAAGGCAGCAAAAGGGAGACATTTTAGCAACCAGGGTTTTAGTCAGTCAAATTGAGATAACTGATCACTCTGAACGTTGTACATGGGGGCCTGGTAAAGGCACAGCCATGGAAAAGCACGGCCTGTCCTGCTGTTTTTCTCAGGAACCAGCCATCTGAGGGAGAGAAGGGGGCCCAGCGGTTCAGAGGTGGGCTTCCAGGGGCTTCCATCTACTGCTATGGGAGCAGGGGGTCCTGGAAGGCTGGGTCCCCTGGGCAGAGGCGTCTGCAGAATGTCAGAGGGCACTGTCTGCCTCCATCTCAGCTGCAGACAGTTAGGAGACATCCTGCCAGAGGAAGCCGGGGGCTGACGGCAGTGCTCACACCAAGGCTTAACCTCCATCCAAGTGAGGGCAAGGCCAAGCAGACAGGACCCTGAACTGTGCAGGTCAGAGGGCAGTGCCCACCAAGGATGATGGGAAATGGCCCTGATGTGGGAATCTAACAAAAGATTAGTTGCTGGGCTCCAGGGAAAGGCTGTGTAAATGGTGGTTTCTCTATCGTTTTATGAGGTCAGAGTCTGGCCCGAGTAGCTAAGGTTGCACTTTTCTGTGGCAAAGAATCGTTCCCACCATGCTGCAGTTTGGCCTCCAAGACACAGTGTGCTGACCTGCTTTTTTGGTGTAAAGATGAAAATGGACAGCTGTTCTAAACTGGCTGAAGGCCCAGCCACACAGAGAATTACGGAACTCAGTGTTCACAAGATCAGGTGGTTGTCCTTCAATGAAAGGGGTGGGGAGAAACTTGAATGACGGCAGAAGGGAAGTGGGGGCAGCCGAAGGTCAGGAAAAGTGGAAATACTACTAATTCACCCCTCAGACCTCAGACAGCTATTTGCTTAAGAACAGCTGGAAGAAAGTGACATGGAATAATTGCTTAAAAAAGCAGGAGAGAATACAGATTCTGGTTACTTTCGAGAACCTTTGGACATGCGTGAGCTAGGTTCACTCCTGGGGTGTTCTGGGGAAGGGGGCAGGGCTGGTGTTAATTATCTGGCCCTAATGGGCAGATCTCCATTTTCTAGAGAACTAGTTTCTGAGTCCATATTAACATATACATTCAGCTTAAATGCTTCATGACTCGAATTGGATTTCCCTGACTTCAAGTGATTTTGTGTGAAAGACTCTGCAATAAAACTGATCTCTAGCTGGCCCTGTGCTGGGGGCTGTGGGGAAAATCATGCAGCTTCTGGCCTCAAGGTCGCTGAGTTTTCCACAAATAGCCTCCATGCACCTGTATCGCTGTGTGGCTACGTGTACCCACAAATACGGCAACACGTAAGGGAGGCATCATTGGCATGTATTCACCCCCTGTGCCAGGAGAAATAGCTCAGACCTGTGCTATAGTCCATCCCACCAATATTCCACAGGCTCTTTTCTCTGATTCAAGTGCAAGACAATTTTCATTTGTCTCATACTGAATGAAAAACAGGATGATTAATAGGTTCATTGAAGGACTCATTTTAAATAGGGCTTAGAAACTAGACCTTTCAGAACTTGGGGTGAAAGCAGGTTTTGAGGAGGACAGTGCATTCATGCTGGGGCTGCCTTCTCAGCCTTCCTGTTAGGGGCAGGTATTAGTATATCTCACTCCTACAGCAGTAGGTCATTCTCAGCCCTGGGGAGGGGCCCTGTCCCAAGCCATTTGAATCACAGTCTTTGGGGCTTGGTCACTGTTGTCTTTAAAAAGCTCATCAAAGCAGTCTAACCAACAGCCAGGGTTGGACTGGAACCTCAGCTTAGCTATAACAGAAAAACTACAAGGACACGTTAAGAAATTATTCACTGCCCTTGGCATGAGCTGGTTTGAAACACACACAGTGACCCCTGCAAATATCCTGGGCCTCAGATACCAGGCTAAGAAAATCCTGGGCTCTCTGGAGAGGAGAGAGAAGGGGCCCTGGAAGCTCCCTCCCTCCCACAGGGACTCTGCACGCCAACCATCCTTGACCTTGGCTCTCGAGCCAGCTGGCCTCTGGAGCTCCCACTTGGTGGTCCTGATGGCGGCCTCGCTGTGCACCACCTGGGGGGCCCTCCCCGTCTGTAAGATCTCCAGGAGGGTGGACTTGCCCTGACGCGGAGGACCCACGATGATCATCTTCATCTGCTTACACTTCTCCGCTTTCCGCAGCTGAGCACGCAGATAAGACAGCACTGCTTTGGGGCCTGTGCAAAATCACAGTTGGGGAGAGTGGATGCTGCTGCTGACATATAGGTGGGAACATGCTCACATCTCTTGAGAAACAAAGTCCTATCTGGAAGGAACACTTTCTGTGTGTTCTAATTGGGTGAGTTGAGAAGACTATTGGGTCTATGGAGGGAAGGTGTGATATGAATCACCCCAAAAGTGAAGTTTAAAAGTCAAGGATCTAAAGACAGCATCCTTGCTGCTACAGGTCATAGATAGTTTGATCACATGGTCAATTGCAATACAACGGTCCACAGCAACCATTGAGTTCTGGATAACTTTACAGCATCTTCCCAAACACGGGAGCCAGAGGTGAGCTCCACAGGTCCCCCAGCTGTTTCCACCCCAGATCCTTAACAACTGGACTTGAGTGCCTTTTCAAGGGGGTGACGCTGAGGAAGCCCTACCTTCTTTTCTAATCTCTGCAGGCACATTGCTGATGTTCAGGTCTTCAATGTCCAACTGCCAGAGGTTGCCCAGCTGCCCCAGCTCAGGAGGGAGCTCTCGGAGGCCAGGATTGCTGAGGGCACACACACACCATGGGAGAACACACACACAGCAGCCCATCAGCCTCTGGGGCCTGTGGGGGCCACTGACAGTCTGTACCCCAAGCCCAACATCTTGGGCCCTGATTTCAAGTGTTCCATTTAAATACTAATTCCCAAGCCTTTCTCCCTGGGAAGCCAGTGGTACAAATGGCAGCTCTGTCTTCTGCAAATCCCCATGGCTTAGAACGGGGTCCCCTCCCCCAACTTTCCCATCTCTTCTATCATTTACACTATCCTAATGATGATCACTGCCTCTTCTTGACAAGGCAATGTAACCTGAATTATTTTATATTTTCATCAAGTTTTGCACACTGTCTGAATCCCCCAGCAGTGCTCGGCAGTAGGTACTTAGTAAATGAAAGGATGGATGATTGAGGAGTTCTTCTCATTATAAATGAGTGAAATAGCAAAGAAGGCATCATTGCATCACTACCTCTGCCTTCCCTTCCCTCGCCTCTTTGACTAAGCCTGGCTCTGAAAATCCAACTGCTGCTTCCTGGTACATAGGTGGATTATTTCTCCCTGGCTTCCATGTCCTCAGGTGGTTTACACAAGGACATTCTGCTTCCCTGGGCCAGAAGGGCCAGTGCAACTGCTCTGGCTGTGTACTTACTTTCCCAAGTAGAGTTCTGATAAGCTCTTCAGTAGGCAAACCGAGGGTGGGACTGCATCCAGGTGGTTGTCATTCAGACAAAGGACTTCCAAAGACTCACTTAAGAAGGGAGGAAATTCCAGCACACATGCTGCAAAGAAGTGCAAAGCAGACTGTACATTTGAAAATAATTCTGGACCACCACAGCGTTGGAGGTGTATAACCTGGTACAACCTCTGGAGGGCACTTTTGACAAGTCTATCAGAATAAGGTGCTCATCTCATGGATCCAGGGATTCTAATTCTAGGAAACAGTCCTACAGACATCCTGGCACGTATGGCAAAGATGTGAGAACAAGCACACTCAGTGGCACACTTTGTAATATTAAAGGTAGAAGACAGCTTATGTGTCCACCCACAGGGAGTTGGTTAAATGAGTAATGGGATTATATACAACTATTACAAAGCACAGGGCAGGTCTACATGTATGGGTGTGAAGAGATACTCAAGAGCTATTGGTAAATCAAAAAAGCAAGGTGTGGAATTAGGTATCTAGAAGGCTTAACTTGTGTACCACAAAACATATGCAAACATGAGAGCAAACACCCTCCCATGAATTTAGGTATGTTATATGCATGTGTGCATACATATTACAATGCACATATGCATGCTATATGATGTTGTGTGCACACACCACACACATGTATGTGTTACATGAAGTTATGTGCATGTACACACATGTGCACATATGTATGTTATGTGATGTTATGTGCACACATCACAATGCGCACATGGATACATATGTTATATGAAGTTATGTGCATGCACATATGTTATAAGGTGTTATAGGCATGTGTACACATACCACACATGCACACCCATATGTATACGTTACATGCTGTTATAGGCATGTGTATACACACCACAAATACACATGTGGCGTATATGTTACAATGTATGTCAGACACAAACACAGTTGCTACCACAGACACATGAAATTCCATAGTTTTCTCTGGAGAAGGGAATTACTAGTGTAATGGAGCAGGACCCTATGGGGCCTTCCCAGAACAGCCCCTCCCAACCCCATGTCCTCCTCATGCCTCTTGTCGGTAGAAAAATTGTAGCCTCTTAGGCTTCCCCAAGTTCTAAAGAGTACAGTTCATCAGAGAAGTTGAGAAAATGCAGAAAGAAAGGAAAACAGTCAAGCAAGACAAAATAATAGTTTAGCTATTAGACAAAGTCAAGGATCTTTAGTCAAGAGCTATAGATAATACTCTGAGCCATGTCCTTTGAGCTGTTTTGCAGATACTGAATCCCCCACGAGGTGGAAGAAGTTAACTGTATGCTGCCCACAAGCACACAGTCCCCAGACTGGTTGGAACCAGAAGGTTGATGAGGTTGACACCCGATTACCTCACCACCAACCAATCAGGAGAATGTCCACGAGCTGATCACACAACCCATAATCCCCCTCCCTCACCCTGTCTTTAGAAACCTTTCCCTGAAAGCCTTTGGGGAGTTCAGACCTTTTGAGCACTAGCTGCCTGGACTCCTTGCTTGGTGCCTGCAATAAACACTGCACTTTTCCTTCACTACAACCTGGTGTCAGTAGATTGGCTTTACTGCATGTGGGCGAGTGGACCTGAGTTTGTTTTGGTAACACTAGGAGACTGAATATTCACTCCATGCCCTTTGGTGCAGTTCAGAAATTTTGTTTACCATATACATGTATTACTTCTTCAATTAAAAAAGCTATTTAACTGAAAAATAATAATGTGGGCTTGGTTTTTATGCTTCTTAGGATGGCATTCTCTGAAAAACAAGTCAACTCTCTAGTATATTTAAGTGATTTCATTAATTAGGCTAATTATGAGATTACTATTAAAATCACACCAAATTTGCTGTTTCCACAGCACCAGAGTGTGTGAGTTGAGAAAGAATGTCGGGAGAGCTTGAAAACCGATGGGAATCAGAGGGTTGGATTGCAGCAGAATCTCTGAAGTGCCTTCTCCTTTCTCCTAAGGCAGGGAGAGCACACCCCTGAGGGTCCCTTTCAGCTCAAATTCAAGGTAAAACAACTGCCTCAAAGCCTCTCAGCTGGTTCTCTGCCAGACACATGAGATAGGAAAGCTAGAATTCTTTTGCAGGGCTGAAACGATGTTCCTCTGCCCTTGATCACAGCTCCTCCCTTAACTCTGGCTTTTCTCCACACATGTAGCTGCAGTCTCAATGGTAATGGGGTAACCTGGTATCAGAGAATGTTCTGGGAGAGACGATAACGGAATACAGATATTGGCACCTGGAAAATTTCCCCAGCTAGTGCCACGCGAATGGCCCCTATGGAAATAAATGTGTAACAGACTTTTAAAGACAGCTTTGTACTAGTCCTTGTTCTACAAGAAAAATGTTCAAAAAGACTTTTATTTTTCAATGAAAAAGAATGATCAACTTCAGCCCTAATTCCCATGGAAAGAACATCAAGAATAAGAAACGCTCACTTCCTTCCCAGAGAACACGTTCTGAACAAATGGCTTCTGTGCTTTCCAATTTTAAAGTTTCACCTTGGTGTTTATGAAGCCTCTTTAAGTAACGGACGGATGGAATAAAGGACTTATACTGCAAACAGAGGCAACACCTGACACAGACCTCCTGGCCCAGAATGGAAACTCTGGAAACTGGGCTGGGCAGAGCACAGCTCAGGGTATTTATGAGCCGTAATTATTTATTCATAAGCTATTTATTACTTGGCTGGTCTGAATTTTACTATAAAAATGGCTGTCCAAATTATTTTTGGACAAGGCCACTGTGCCAACATGACTACTTGAATGTACATAAATCTACCTGGAGTCTTACTATCCGTCTGCAAACAAGTATAGATAATCCCTTACCCGAGGTCAACAGCCTGAGACAATAACCCTGCTGAGGAAAAGCGTTTGCAGCAGGTCTCTCCTTTTCACCAGGTGTGGGCTTCAACTTTCTACTCGAAATTGAAAAAAATCAAGAGGCTTTTGTCATGCGCCAACAGCACAGCACCATCCATCTCTGCCAGGGAAACTCCCAGAGGTGTGGCCCCTCCCCTAGCTCCAGACACATTCCTGCGGGCCACCAGCAGGGTCTCCAGAACACAGGTACATGTTTCTGTCCCACTTTTCACTGTGTGCCTCTGGCCTTGCACTCTGGCAGTTTCGAGAGAAAGTGGCTGGTCCTGCAGGGTGCTGGGCGCACCTCCTCGTGCACATCTCTATGCTTTGCATTTCTAGACTGGAGACACCTTTCTAGTCAACTGCAACCCCTGAGGCTTGACCCACAGTGGTGGAAGTGTGGCCGAGATCCATACTAGCAGCTCTTTTCGTGTTTGGGCATCCATGAGAAAAAAGTGTTTGCTTTTCCTTCCTTCCAAGTGAAATCCCTGTGTCTGGACTCAATTTACAAAGTCTTAAGGCCCTTTGTTTTGAAAAGGATCAGTTATGAAATTCCAAATTGCATTTCCCTAGTAGCAAGTTTAAGGGCCTTTCCTTTCTTTCTGGGCCATCTGGACTTCCTTTCCTGTGAACTGTTGATATCCATTGCCCAGTTTCTGCCTATTGGGTTGACTTAAAAAAAAAAATCAATTTGTAAGCCGTCTTTGTATATTAGGGACTAAAGCCAATTTATGTTGCAACAATTTTTGTTGCAAATATTTCCTCTCAGTCTGTTTGCATTATGACTTTGTTTATCATGCCTTTTACTGAACAAAGTTTTTCCATTTTTACAACACCCAAGATTTTGCTCTTTTTTTAATGACTTCTGGATTTCCCATCTAGCTTTTAAAGGTCTTCCCAAATTATACATTTATTCTCTTAAATGTTATTTTTCTTTTATGCTTCAAGCTAACATCCGCGTGGGGATGTTTGTAACTGATGTAAGGTAGGGCATCTAATGCTGTGCTTTCCCCCCTTTCAGCTGGACAAGCAGTTATACCAGCACTATTTATTGAAACAATAAAACATTATTTTTCCCACTAAATTGAAATGCCACCTTTATCATATATTAAATTCCTATATTAGGTCTATTTTTGGACTCTGTTCCACTGATGATGTGTTACTTTTTCAATCCTATGTAAAAACACTCTTACATGACTGATATATGCATTATCATATGTATACAGTAGTTCATCAAAAAAGGGCAACAGGTAGGCAGACTACTTAGTTCACCTCCTGCAAATGTGCCTTGGCCTCTGTGGCATTTCTTATCCCCATCTCACACCATCTATACTCAAAGAGCACTTGTCAATATAGATTGATCAAGCTGAAGAAAAAAGTTATATTACACTTAAACAACCTAAATATTGGTTCCAGTTCTATGGGACAGTATCCAGAGGGATATATCTGTGAGTGTTGATGGCTTTAGAACTCCTGGTTTTCAGGTTAAAAAAGAGGGCTGGTGACTGAACTTGAGGGACAGGTCCACACCTCTCCCTGTACCTTACAGAAGATAATGAACAAAAAGAACTGTTTTCCTAGAAACATTCTCTGCTGAACTGGCCTTGTTGTGTGACCATACAAACACCCTAGGAAAAGTTCTGTTTC
This sequence comes from Hyperoodon ampullatus, assembly GCF_949752795.1. Taxonomy (NCBI): domain Eukaryota; kingdom Metazoa; phylum Chordata; class Mammalia; order Artiodactyla; family Ziphiidae; genus Hyperoodon; species Hyperoodon ampullatus. Next base: position 72,961,152 of record NC_136916.1, read on the forward strand.
TAATGAGTTTGGAGGGAGACCTCAAGCTCCTCCAGAATCTCAGCCCAGCCAGGACAGCCTGCAGGGCCAAGGGTGGCTGTGTTCCCATGTGGACCTCACAAGATGCCATAGTGTGGCAGTAAGGACTTCATAGTACTGCCCCCGGGCCCCAGTGCTGGATTCCACAATGCTGGCTGAGACCTGGCTCTTGCACTCAGTAGCCGTGTGACCACATCAGTCAACCCTTGTGCTGCAGACTGAATTGTGTCCCCTCAAGTCCATATGTGGAAGCCCTGACACCCAATGTGATAGTATTAGGAGATGGAGTCTTTGGGAGGTGATCAGGTTTAGACAAGGTCATGAGGGTGGGGCCTCCATGATGGAGTTAGTGTCCTTATAAGAAGAGATACCAGAGGGCTCTCTATCTCTCTCTCTGCCACATGAGAACACAGCAAGAAGGCAGCTGTCTGCAAGCCAGAAAGAGGGCTCTCATCAGAAACTGACACACCCTGATCTTGGACTTCCAGCCTCCAGAAAAGTGAGAAAATATATTTCTGTTGTTTAAGCTACCCAGTCAGTGGTACTTTGCTAGGGAAGCCTGAATTGAAGACACTCTGGAGGCTTAGTTTTCTCATCTGCAAAATGGAAAACCACAACCCATACGTCATGTGATGGTTAAAGAAAGACTGACACATGTAAGGTATCTAGGGCAGTTCTCACACCCAGCAGGCCATCCACACACAGTAGCTACTAGTCTTACTGGCTGCAAACAGGAAACGGGGTTTCAGGACACTTGCAGGCCATCTGTGTGACATGAGCCATGGGCACAGGTACTCCCAGGGTTCTGAGTCAAGCATGGGCATCTCTGGCATTCTCACAGGGCACTGCAGGGGAAAGCCCAACAGGAGGGCCATCCCCCTGTAGGGGAGCAGGGGCAGGGCCCGGCCCAGCTGTCTCATCTCCCAGCAGCAACACACACACCTGCCTCTGTCCCGGAACGCTGGCGGCCTCTGGTGGTGAAAAAGGAAATTCGCTTTGTTTTAAGTACATCTTCATTTCTGTAGGGAGAAAAAAGTCAAAATTTGAGGAAAGCATGGCAAAGACATTTCTATTTTGGCTGTGACTGTACAATGCCACACATAGAGAAGGGAGAAAATTCCGTTGGCAGGGTGTTTGGGCCCCTGTGGCTGACGTGTAAGCATGGACAGCACCAGTTGTGCTCAGAAGTCTTTCCGGAAAAAAACAAGCTGGCAGGACTGGTGGTTTCCACTCCTGAGCTTTTCCATCTCAGGCAGGTGGTAGCGTTTCTGTGCCTGGCAGGAATGCCCATATCAGAGGCTGTTACTTCACGCTGTTCACTGAGGGAATTCTCTTAGGAGTATAAGTTCCACTGAGATGTCGCCTGCAGCAAGTGAACCAGGAAGGCTGGTCTTCAGGGTCCCAAGGACCAGCAGGGCTCATCCCCAGATTTTCCCCTTTTATTAGAAGACCTTGGAGGGTACTTTTTATTCAATCTCTATACACATTGGTTAGTGACTGGCAAAAACTTTTGAACAGAATGATAGATGATGCTAAAATGAGGAGATTCTCCAGGATCCTTTAAAAATTAGAAATGGGAGGACACTGTTTTGGGCTGAATTGTGTTCCCCCCATTCATATGTTGAAGTCCTAACCCCCAGTACCTCAGAATGTGACTGTATCTGGAGATAGGCCTTTAAAGAGGTGATCAAGTTAAAATGAGGTCCTGAGAATGGGCCCTGATCCAATCTGACAGGTGTCCTTATAAGAAGAGGAGATAAGGACACAGACAGGCACAGAGGGAGACCGTGTGAGGACACAGGGAGAAGGCAGCTGTCCCCATGCCAAGGAGAGAGGCCTCAGGAGACACCAACCCCACCGCCACCTCCATCTCAGACTTCCAGCCTCCAGGACTGTGAGAAATAAATGCCTGTTGTTTAAGCCGCCCAGCCTATGGCACTTTGTCATGGCTATTCAGCAAGCTGGTAGAGACACCATCCCATGCGTCTGTTGACTGGGGTTACACACACATTTGAGAACTTGCTGGGGACAGACCCCTGCTTACCTGCCAAATTGATTTCTGGAGAGATCCAGGGTTTTGAGTTGTCTGCAGGTCCACTTCTCTTGAGGTGGCAGTGCCACCAGCTGATTTCCTTGTAACTTCAAGAACATGAGGGCCTGGGACAGAGGGAGAGAGAAGCAAAGACGATGTCAAATACCAAAGGAGCAGAAGACCTGAAGGGAAAGTCAGTTCCCTGGCAAAGCGAAGCCAAATGATTATAACCGATTCACTGTCACAAAGATTCCAACAGTGTGGGGTTTCACAGTGTCTTAAAACTCATAAAATTATAGCAAACAGAGCAGATGGGATAATTAATAGAAGATCCTTCCCTTCAGATTAATGGGAGGCAATTATTCAAGAAAGAATGGAATCTAAGTACTTCTCAGAATTGAGGTTTCTTAAGAGTGACAATTATTTGTGGACCCATCCTGGGAATAGTAGATGAGTCTGAAGGTCCTGGAGGCCACTGTGTTACCACAGGAGGGGGGTGGGCACAGCATGATGCCTCTTCGGGCTGGCCCAGGTGATGCCCTGGACAGGGGTCAGGTGGCATCAGTGACCCGGAAGGTGACCCGTCCCAGTCGTGCACCCTCTGCTGGCTTGACACTGATGCCTTCAGAGTAATGCAGAATTTCCCACCTGGGGCTGGCCCTGGGTACCAAGTGGTGAATAGGATCCATGCTCTGCTTTCAAAGGTTCCCAATGGAGTGGGGAAAACAGACAGATGTGCGAACAACATAAAGGTAGAAGGCAGCCCCATGCTGGGACACACACACACGCGTACACACACACACACACGTACACACACACACACACACACACACACACACACACACACACACGGCTCTGGTAAAAGGCACTTCCTGAATTCACATCCAGGAATTCCAGTTCTGCCACTTCCGGAGAGGGAGGCAGGGACAAGAAGGCCCCGCCCTGTGGTGCTGCCAGGGCTTCACACACCAGAAGGCCCGGTGGGCTCACTCTGGAGCCGAGAAGGAACAGAGCCAGAGGTCAGTCCGAGGGGCTGCTGGGCTGTGCCTTCAACTGTCAACACTGAAGAAAATTCTGGAGGATAAAAATTCATCATCCCGCCACCCTCCCAGAGCTGTTTCATTTTGCACATTTCCTCTCAGTCTCTTTGCACACAACCATGCATGACTTTGACAGTTAAACCTTTCTTTCAACTTTTTTTGTCTTGAAAGCTCGGAAGAAGCACACAGGTTTCACTACAATGTGGAGTGATTTTCTTACAAAAGCTGAAAATGAGAAATAAGGTGCTATTAGACTTACATCAAGCTGGAAAAGTCCCAGGGGAACTTCTCTGAGTGTGTTTTCTGAGAAGTCCACGTCCTTAAGGTGGTTCTTCCAAAACACAGCCATTTTGTCTGGTAGAGACTCCAAGGCATTTTTGGATGCTTTGCAGCATTTCTAGGAATTTGATGAGAAAGAGAATTAATTAGCTTTTTAAATGCCGTGGTGTCTATGATAAAGACTGTTTCCAAATTTAATGTTAAAAACAAGACCATTACAAAAAGGCTCTGTAATAAATACAATTCAGCTAATTAAGAAGCTACAGACTATCCTTGCCCCATTTTCCCGTCCTTGCTCCAAGGAAGGGATGGGAATGGTTTCCTGGGGAAACCAAGGTGCCTCATGGTCCTTTCCCTTCCCTCAAGAACATCTGGCCCATTGTCCTTGGAAATAATGGGACAACTCAGGACAGTGCTCTGAAGAGGAGCCCATGTCCCACACAAATATGCTTAAACTAGAAATGTGAATGTTAGGGATGGAGAATTTCCATATTTGCTATTGAAAACAGCAATAAAACACAAATATTCTTTATGCTGTTCCTTCTGTTTTAACATGCAAACATCCCAAGAGACAAAACCATGATTTAATGGGCAGCACTATGGATGCAGACTATCCTTCTCTTCTTTATTCTTATTTTACAGCTGTCCTAAAGGAATGACCCCACCTTTTGGACAGAACTCATCCTGGGCCAGAAGTTCAGGCTGTAGCTGTGGAAAGTCCTGTGGGTGTTACGGTGCGAATCTCAAACCCAGAGCCAGGTGCGCTGGCTCTCGGGTGAGTTACCTGCCTGAGACCCTCAGCTGCTGGATGCTGAGTAACATGCCTGTCTATAACACAGGACACCACTGTGTGGCCGCCAAGGGGACGCGGTGTGCACTGCACCCACAGCTCTGTGAGGCTGGCATGGATGTGGACTGACAGCTCCTTTCACGATTTTCGGCAAGTTACTAACCAAAGGGCAGGCCCAGGCATTTGGAAACACCTTCACGTTATTTCTGGAGACATTCAGACAATTGAGTGACTTGAAAGAATGAAGGAAAAGCGCAGGGAGTTCTGTCAATTTATTGTCAGAAATATCAAGTTCCTGTAGCTTCCTCAAACCAATCCAGTTCGTGGCTAGGGGAAAATAAAAAAGGATGAATTGTAAAATAGCCCAGTCAAGAAGAAAATGACAAAGTAAGTCAGGTTACTGATGCTAAAACATACCATTTTCTTCTTCAAACAATTTTTCCAAATAATTTTTTGAAGCTGTCAGTTTTTGAAGTTTTGAGAGATGCAGGAATCCCGGTGGGAGGTGGGACAACTTGTTGCTGGAAATATCAATTTCGAGTAGCCTGTAGTTGGGGGAGAAGGAAGTCAAGGCATCAGAAGAAAGAGGTAAAGCATCACGGGTACATATTTCTCTGTAAACATGTTTCTTTTTCTCCTTGCACAAGGATAAAGAATGTGCATTGAAATACAGCAATATGATTTTTATTCATTGCATTACTGTCACTATGTCATGTGTAGACAAAGAAAACCAAATCTCTCTTTGGTGGATCCTGGTCTCATTGACCAATAGGGATGTAACCTTTCTCACATATGTGATAACAGAACAAGCTGGTGCCCTGGAAGCTATTGGAAGTCCAGAGAGCAGTGCTTTTAACCTATTGGACCCTCAAGTCTGTCCAGGTTAAAGACACCCACTCCACGGCACTTGTTTAATTTTTTGTGCAGGCTTCTTTCCCATGAGTTACTGCTGACCCTAAGTTCTTTCCAACATTCTTTTTTACTTAACTTAGAGCCTTAGCTTTTGAAATCAGCTCAAATCCCATATGGAATGAGGCCTTGCAGGTATGATTATCAATACATCAGTGAAGGTAAGGTCCTTCCTCTCCCCATGCAGCCTCAGCAGGAGGCTTGGGTCTCTTCCCAAGGCCTCCCAGAAAAGGAGACAGGAGCTGCCTACACCATCAGGCTGCTGCCAGAGTCCTGTGAAGTTAACTGTTTCTCTGAGGCCCTGCCCACTTTCCTTGGGAGGTGGACCAAAAGCTGGGTTGTCTGGGCACCATTGTTTCCACCAGCCCCTTTCCTCTGACCCCTGTATGCAGGAACAAGACTGGGCACCTCGGGCAAGCAGGCCTGCGTGGCTGCCAGCGAGTAGTGGAAACGTGGGCCAGACAAGCCACCCTACTAGACAGATCTTTCTGCATTCATGTGGAAAGGAGGTGGGACCTTGTGCCCAAGAGCTTGCATAATGGCAGGCAGAACTTCCTTCTCTTATTTTAGCTGAAAATCTGTTTTCAAAAGCAACAACTACAATCAGGGAGCATGACTGCTGGAAGAGGACAGTGCAGGAGGAGGGTGGTGGTGGCAGCTGGGGCTCAGATGGCCAGGGCTCACCCCAGGGGCTGCAGGGCAGGAGCCCACCTGGAACAGATGATTTCGTCTGATGACTTCACGCTGGGCAGCTCCCCCAGGTGGTTGTCTGAGAGATTCAGCTTCCGGAGGTTGATGAGTCCCCAGGGGATGATGGAGGGGAGGGATGTCAGGCAGTTGGCAGAAAGGTCCAGCTCCGTGATCTGGCAGGAGATGTCAATGAGCCAGTCCAGATCCACCCAGGGCAGCTTGAGGTGGGACCATTTCACACGAAGAGCCTGGATATTGGAGAAAGGGGGAAAGCACACACCAGCGATCAGCCCAGGGCTCGTGCAGACTTGAAATAAAGCAATGATTTATTCAAGTGTGAATCTGTCTGTTCATCTCAGCAGAGTCCCGAGAGGTTGGGACCATGTTGCCCCCGAGAAGGTACTTATGCCCTCCTGCACCTGCAACCCGAAGGTAATCTCTGCACAGCTACAGCTACTCACTCTCCAGCCTCTAGAGGGAGCATGTGGGCTTAGCATCACCTCTTAGAGGGCTATCACCCTCAGGGGGGAAACACAACAGGAATGGCCCCTGCTCTGTACAGAGGAGCCCACCCAAGCTTGAAGCAGCCTCCCCAGACTGCAGAAGAAGGCTTAGACCCAAACCTGGGTCTTCTCACTTCCCTTCACGGCACTCTTCCCTGTGATTAGAGCAGTTGCCGCCTGCAGCTGCTTACACCACACTGGGCACTTTGTGGATGAGCTGCTTCCAGAGTGAGAGACTGAATATACAGACAATGGCCAGACCATACATAAAAAAGAGAACTTTGACCCACAACCTGCAGCAAACTACCAGGAAACTAACCCCCTTATCTATAATAAAGAGTCCAGGAAGCCAAACTTGCCAGAAGCCATACTGCAATGTCTAGTAACAATCCAGGAAGCTAAACAATAACTTCTGTAACAACTGGCCCCAAATGTCCAGGACTTGATTGATAAGCGACAGTTTCCCTAATTTTGTCCCTGCTTCCAACTTAGAATAACCAAGGAAAGGCAAATATGCCCCCTAACCCATCATGTAGGACGCCCCCCTTCTAGTTAGCTGCCTCCAGCTTTCCCGTCAACAGCCTCTAGTCAGGGCACACCTGAAGCCTTCCCTTTATCCACCATAAAGCTTCCCCACTCCTCTGACAAAATGCAAGTGACAGTGGCTGACTCACTTGCCACCAAAAGCTCTGAATAAATCTCCTTTGCTTTTCTCATTTGATTGGGTCAGAAAGGCCAGCAGTTTGCTGGCATATGGTGGTAAAAGAGATCTGGTTAAATGTGTATGAGCAGGGCTTTTCTCTTTCTTCTTGATCATCAAAGAATTTGGGGCTCAATGAGGTTTCTGGGGAAAGGAAATTGGCTTTTTGGCTTGTTTCTCTAAAGCAGCTGGAAATCCGTATCAGAAAATTAGAGAAACAAAGATTAGTTCTTCACTAATGGGAAAATGTAACAACTGGGAAAGACACCAGAAACATGGGGTAAGTTTGCTTTCAAAATTGGCAGCAGCAGACAGACTTCCTTATCTTGCCACAAGGTGGCAATATGTGCCTTATCTATGTCGCCCCCTTAGCTAACTTGCCAGGATTGGAAAGGCTGGGTCTGCTACACCCTCTCAAAGCTCTGGTCTTCGAACCAAGAAGATGAGGCTCTGTCTCTGTCTGCCTCTCTCTCCATTCACCTGGATGAAGAGAGGCAGTCGATGGTATACTGGATTTTGGGTAAAGAGAATGGGGCTTTAGTCTCAGATTTTTGTTTTGTTTTGTTTTTTGGGTTTTTTTTAGACTTGACGTGTAGGCCTGTTTTTGTTGTCATTATTGTTTTCCCCCATAATTTTCTATTTTGAAAAATTTCAGAACTGCAGAGAAGTTGAACTAGGACACATGATTACCCATTCATACACCGTGCACTGTAGACTCACCAATTGTTAATATGTTGCCACATCTGCTTTCTCTTCTTTTTCTCTACACACACATACAAGCACACACACTTTTCATTTATCTGCTGAGTCATTTGAAAGTAAATTATAGCTATCATGGCACTTTACACTAACATGTATCTCTGAAGAACAAGAATATTTTCCTACGTGACAACCATATATTTATCATTTTCAAGAAATGAAATCAATACATTATCAAATCCACAATCCATGTTCAAATGTTCCCAAATACCCCAGAAATGTCTTTTATAACTATTTTGTATCTTGATCCAGGATCCCATCAAGAATCACACATTGCATTTAGTTGACATGTCTCTATTTTCTTTAATCTAGAAGAATCCTCATGCCTTTTAATGTCTTTTCCAACTTTGGCATTGTAAGTTTTCAAGTCATTCTAGTTGTCTTCTAGAATATTCCATAATCTGAATTTACTGAGTTGTTTCCTAATGTTTAGATTCAAGTTAAGCATTTTTGGCAAAAATCTCAGACAATGTTGAGTCCTACCAATTGAACTCCACCAGAGGGCACCTGATGTCAGGTTATTTCACTAATGGTCTGATCCCTTGGTTAAGTTCCATTTTACTCTTTGTGATTAATCAGCAATCTGTGGGGTGATATTCTGGGACTATCTGTGAATATTTTATGTTCCTACATCAGTTTACCCAGTGATTTCAGCATCCATTGTTGATTAGGGTCTTACTCACTTAGTACATTGGTGGTTACAAGGTGGTAATTTTTCTAAAACTACCATTCCATCTACATTTGTTACCTGTCATTTTTCTGTACAGAAGTATGTCCCTCCCCACCTGTTTAAATATTACTATGGACTCACAGATCCTTTTTAAATTCAAAGTATTATAATTCATTATTATCATTATTTCTTCCAATGCTCAGTTAGTCCCCAGTTTGACCACTGGGAGTCCCATCAAGGGGACTCCTGTGTTCCTCTGACATATCCCTATCAGTTTTGGGTACTCCCTTACTTCCTGATAAAATAAGATGTTCAAGTTTCCTCTGGTCCTTTCCAAGTACCAGCCCTGATTCCCTTTAACAGAAAATGGTATTTAGAAACCAAGATCTAGGTGTTGGGTATGCTCATTGCTATTGGGCTGTCACTGATTCTTGGCCCATTGATCCAACACAACCCTATATTTAACATGAGTGCATTCTGATGACTCCAACTTGAATCCAGTCACATCAGCTTCTTCCTAATCTTTCCATAAAAATTCATAGTTGTGTCACCCTTCACCTTATTATTGTTGATTTTAATCTGTTAAATGAGCAGCTTGGACCAGATGATATCTAGGTCACTTCTGGACCCAGGATTCTTTCTGGCTTATACTCTTGAGAAGGACAATGGCTTCCCACAGAGAGCCTTGGAGTAATCATGACAGCCAATCTAGGAGCCATGCCAGTCTTTGCAATGCCAAGTCAAAGAAGGCCCTCTAAGGGTCTGGCTGCCTCCCTTTCCTGGGTTCTCAAAGACATATCCAGGCCCCAGGTCCAGGGCCAGACAGCTGGACATAAATCCAAGGTGTCCAGATTGCAGTCTGACTTTCTCTACTCACCCTGTGTGGCCATTCTGGTCACTCAATATCAAATAGTTTGGACCTGAACTGAAATGGCAGTCAAATGCAAGATGAAAAGGAGGCTGGTTTTGGTTTTAAATCACAAACCTTAGGTGTCTATAAATAAAACTCTCTAAGGGCCATCAAAAATAAATAAAACAACAGGAAAGATTCAGGTTGCTATTGTGACGTAAACTAGTTGCGCACATCTTTGGAGGATCAGCTGAGATGTTCTGCCCTGACAATGGCAATCTTCCTCCTGCATTTCCTTCTTGTCCTCTGACCCTGGAGCTGCAGCCTAGAACTGCATAAGGAGCAGAGGCTCAGCCTCAGGAGACTGGAGCCCTGTGTTTGCTTAACTAACCCCATGTGGGGCCTTGGGCCAGTCGAGGTGGAGGTGGGTACTTTCACAGGTGCTATCAGGCTCAACTCCCCTTATAGGAACCTGCTTGTGGATTCCGTGCTGCACTAAGTCAGCCCAAGGGTCATCTCTGTCTCCACTGCCCCAGCAGGCAGTGTGGCTATCCAGAACCCGGACTGCATGCATCTCCAGTGCTGCACCTTGTCTGACTGTGTGTGAAGCTCAGCACCATGCCTAGCATGCAGCAGGCACTCAATAAATGTTTGTGTGCTGAAAAGAATCAAGCCCCTGGGACCAGCAATCCATCTATTAACACCTCTAACCAGAACGATCACCCTAAAATACCAAGGTCTACTCAAACCCTTCAGCCTTCCTGCACCCCAGCCCGCCTGCAGCAGAACACCTGAACTCCCTCCCCAGACAGCCCCACACCTCCACAATCTGCCCCAATCACTTCCCAAATTTCTGTCTCACTGTCTCCTCCACGACCTCTGCCCACCCTCTGTGCTCCTCTTGGCAGATGGCTGGTGGGGTTAATAATTTGCTCTAGGTAGAAGAAACTGGGGAATGGGCCTACTCCTAGAGCAGAGAATTCAAGACCAAGGGGAAATCGCCAACTAAAGTACAGAAACTGCCTGTTCATAAATGAACCATAGGGCTCAGAAAGTGGACTGGAATTCATAGGAAGGCTGTGGGGGCCTGACAGTGAACTTACTGTCAGTACCTGACTGGTCAATGTGCCAAAGGGCTGCCAGGGTGCTCTGGGGCTGCAGGAGACACAAGGTTGGTGGGACTGGAGCTAAGGGAGTTTTGCAAGTTTTCACCAGAGAGCTGGTCTCCTTTTGATCATGGGTGTCATGAGGTCACTCAAGGATCCCAGATTCTGCAGGCGGGCTGGCCTCCGCCTTTGCACTCTGTCCTGCTACCACGACAAAGGGGAAAGGGTGCTCCCTGCTCTGCTTTCTCTCCCCTGGAGTTCACAGCCCTCTTCCCTCCTATCTAAATCCTACTAATCCTGAAAGCCCTGGGGCAAGGACCACCTTCTTCACGCCCAGGAAGTGTCTGCGGTACAGCCCCCAGTTAGGTAACAAGGATGCCATCTTGCTTCACAGTCAGCAGCGTTTACTTGAGCACTGCCAAGTGCACGCCAGCCTGTCAGGCACTGGGGTTGAAGATATGGATGCTGCAGATGCAACCGGCTCAGGGAGTTTATGTCTCGAAGGGAAGAGCTGTGTGTGTATTGAACGTGCATCTAGTCACCTTTCAAGGACTAAGAGTATGTGATGTTGACCAGAAAGCCAGGAAAGAACACCTGCAGGGAACCTCCTATGCTTCTTTGGGAGGTACTATTTATCAGAAGTAAATCATCAATAACAAGAGAGTGGCTGTGTGTGGAACTGAATTCTCTAGACATGAGGAAGAGGAGGAAGCAGATGCTGCCAGTTCCTAAAACTGAGCTCTTTCTAGGTCTTACACCCACCAGAGTTTCTGCAGGGTTGAAATTTATGAAACTCAAGCCCAGGGAGAAGTAGTAAAAAGCAAGAAGTCAGAAAACATGATGACACACTCAGAATTCAGATATGCTTGTGAAAAGACTTCTGGGCTGGATGGTGGTTGGAAAAACATGTAGGATTTCTACCTGGTCTTGGGTTAGTCTGAAACCTTTCACTTATACAAGTTACTTTCCTTTTGATGCACAAACATTATAGGGTGCACAAGTGTTTCCAAAGTGGCAGAGAGGAAGAAGGAAGGAGAAAGGATGCACAGTACACCTGACATGGAAATGTAGCTGGGCAAGCCCTCATTACTTATTTATGTTTAGTCCGGGCAGGATCACAATAAACCAGGCTCTGAGGGGGTGAAGCCAGCAATTGTATAATTAAATTCATGTACGCTGAACTGAAAAATCAAAGACAGCTGGCTGTGGAGATCCCCAAAATTCAACAATGCCATGGTTAAGGCACATCTCTCTGGAGGAAACAGAGAATATGCTCATGTTGGTCCTTAAGCATGAGCCCTTTCAATTTTGGGCCAAACAGAAGGAAGTACTGCTCTCCCAGAAGACACTGTATGATGACTTAAGAAACTTGCTTTCCAAGGCAGTGGTGGTGACCAGGACCAGTTCAAGAAGGACTAGGGCACTTGGCTCATTACAGAAAGTGACGTTTGGAGTTACCTCTGCATACGATGGTCTCCTTGTTCTGTGATGGAAGCTGTGGTCCAGGAGGGCAATTACCTGCCTTTATATAATGCTGCCTGAAGCTTCCATACAAAAATAACACGGTCAATGAGCCAGTGGACTACAGTGACATCTCTCATGCTTTTATGTCAGTGCAGCCCTTATGGTTGAAGAATATAATTGTTCATGAAGGGCTGAAATTGACAGTGTTTTTAGGCTGGCTTTAACCTTGAGAGCTGTGGGGCTGGCAACTGGGCCCTGAGCAGACACAGAGAAGGGTTCTCTGCCCCAATGCTGGGGGTGGGTGTGCCTCCGCAATTTTGAGAACCCACAAGAGCAAGTTCCAGCACTGCCTCCTTACTAGGTCTCTACTGAGCCCACAAAGTAGAATCTCCATCTCTTCTCCCTGTGTTTCCATCTCACTGTCCCTTGAGGGGACAGAAGAGAGCTCAGTCATAGCACAGCATGACACAAAAAAGGCAGTCAGTAGAATTAGTCTTTCCAGTCAAGGCACACGTGTTAAAACGGGGGAGAAATACATAGAATGTTCTAAAATGTATTAATGAACCCTTGGTCTACATAAAACCCAAAACTTTCTTTTTGTGGGTAAGCAGATTCCTGGGTGGTGGTTCCTTGTTGAACCAGCCAGGAAGACAAGAGCCACCTTCTGACATGTGAAGGAACAGTCAGGGCACCAGGCATCCGGAGGAGTGCAAAACCAACAGGTCTAATCTGAAAGGAACAGACTCACTAAAAGGTCTGAAGAACAGGCCAAAAGAAACTCTAAAAATGAAGGTGCTCAGAGCAGCAGAGCCAGTTGCAGAATATGAAGCCATATCCCAGGCCACCTGAGTGATATCAGTGACTGTGCAGAAGGGGATCTGTGCATGAATGCCAACAAGTTGGGGTAAATTTCAAGCCTACAAGTGTCTTTTGGGAGCCCAGACTGTCAGAGGAGGCTCTAAGTGAGGTGGAGTCAGCTGGACAGGGGATCAGCACGCTAGAGACGGCAACTCTGGCCCAGTCTCCCTGTGCTGATGAGGGCCATGGCAAACGAGGACTATGCCCCACATCCTCGGCCCTGGAGAACTCTCCATGCAAGGCTTCCAAACGCCTACTGCTCAAGTCCCTGCACCCTGGCAGGGACAGGCTCTCAGGAGGGAGGGGGCATTGAAAGTGAAAGGATGAGAAGGAGCCTGGACCTTGACTGGCCATCTGCCTGTGCACATGATGTGGCCATGGTGGGCGAACCAGGCCAAGGGCAATGGAGCGACAGCCATAAGGATGGTGTCGTGGGCTGAACTGTGTCCCTGAAAAAGATATGTTGAATCCCTAGTAAAAAAAATCCCTGAGAAAAAGCTTATTTGAGCTTATTTGGAAACAGGGTCTTTATAGAGGTAATCAAGTTAAAATGAGGTCATTAGGGTGGGCCCTCATCTAGTATGAGTGGTGTCCTTATGGAAAGGGGAGATTAGACACAGAGGCAGACATGTGCAGAGGGAAGATGATGAGAAGACACAGGGAGGATGGCATGTGGCTGGAGTGATGGGTCTACAAGCCAAGGAACACTGAGGACTGCCAGCAGCCACCAGACACTAGGAAGCGGCAGGGAGGGGTCCTCCACTGCAACTGTGACAGGGAGCACGGCCCTGCCAACACCCTGATGTCAGACTCCAGCCTCCAGAACTCGAGACAATACATTCCGGTTATTTTAAATCAATCAGTGTTTGGTACTTTGTTATGGTGGCACTGATACAGATGGTAACAAGTCAAGTGACAATTGGAGAAGTCAAGACCTGAGAATCCGGAACATTCCATCAACAGAAGCCCACAGATTAAGAAAGGAAATGAAAGAGGCAGAGTTTCTTGAAAGCCAGAAGGATGTCTCTTAAGATAAGCAGATTAGAAACATAATAAAAAGGTGGGAAAAGGACAGTAAAACCAGTCATTAACTTAGGGAAAAGCCTGGGAGGACTCTATGGTGTAAAAGGAGAATTTTGAAAATGACCTGAGAATACTAAAGGGAGTAAGAGAAGGGAGAGGAAAAGAGAAAGGGGAGGACAGCCTTCCTTCTAAACTCAGAAGGAAGATAAATTAAATGACTCACTTAAATGACTTAAATTAAATTAAATCAAACGACTTAGTGAGAGGAAAAAAATGAAATCAGTTCTGACAAAAGCCTGCCTGCTAAAAATATTATAAATGTCAGAATTAGTAGTGGTTAGCTACCAATATAATTTCAAACAAACAAACAAAAAGGGAAACATAACCAAGGAAGCCAGATCAATGAGAAATGTAAGTACAAAAATAACTTACAAGCAAACCTACAATGGCATTTTAAATAGTCAACATGGAACAGTCTGTTGCCTCCAAGGGCACACTCAAACCTGAACCCTGTAGGGGAACCTTCTGGAAGTTGAGCTGTGATCACATGATAATACCTTCCTGGTGACTCTTTGCAATGCATGCACAGAACTTTTTCAAATGACCCTCACAGTAACCCTGTAAGCACAATTTGCACATAAAGAGCCTCAGTGAGGTGACCTGTTTGAAGGTAACAGAACCAGGATCACGATTCAGGTGCCTAATGTTCTGTCTGGTCCCTTCCTACCAGGCATCATGTTCATTCACATGGCCATGGAAGAGCTGACATGATTTCAAAGGCATTAGGAGAGATAACCAAGGTGACTCAATAATGATAAAGACACTTAACCACAACCCCCAAAATACAACTATGCTAAATCTTTGTGTTCCAACCCAGGACAAATTTGTAAAAAACAAACCCATGAAAATTCAAGAAAAATATTAGCAGGATATGATAGGTCAAATATGCAAAAAATGAATGGAGGACACTACAATAAGAATGGGAGATGACCAAATACTAGGGGACAGGAGAATGAATTCTGTTTTCAAATCAGTATGAACTTGCACATAAATTGATTACATTCTGTGTAAGAAGCAAAAGTAAAAGAAGAAAAAGGGGGGAAAAGGGCAAGCCTCCTACATATCTTATGCCTGGACAAAGGCAAAGTAAAGGTAGAGACCAATGATGAAAGCAGAATTAAAAAGTGTCCAATTATTTGGCCATTAAAAATGCCCTTTCAAATAATGTTTGGGTAGGAGAGAAAACCAATTCACAACAGTAGAATATATTTTTAGAACAACAAAAACATCACAAGTAATGGGGAAAAAACAAACAACTCTGATCACAGTTACAAAAAGGAAAAAGTGAAGCATGATAAACTAGCTCTGCCCTGCTTAGAATGGAAAGCTAAAAGAAAGCAAGGAAATGAAAACAAAATTAGATTAAAAATAGAAAAAACAAAATGAAGTAAAAACTAGGAAGTTGGTAAATAAAACCAATTCTAGAGTTGTTGGAAAATAATAAAATTGATAATCAATTGACTAAAAATAAAAGTACCTTAATAATCTAAGAATGAAAATGACAATCTAACAACTGCTGAAAAACAATGTTTAAGTTGTGGGAGATATCCTCAGCCAGAGCTAACAAACTATATAATGATGTTGAAATGCAAAATTTAATTCCAAAATAAAAAATTCTCAAAGTGACACAATAAGAGAAAAAACAAAATAATGTATATGAGACAAACAAATAAGGAAACTAAAGAATCACTCTCCAAAGGCTCCTAATTCAATATAATTCTTTTTCAATCCAATCTTCAAAGAACAAATAGTCTCTGTGTTACATACATGGTTACTTAACAGAAGACTCACTTGATTTTATGAGTAAAACCAATTACTTTGCAAAAGCCATTAAAATTCTAGCCAACTGCATGCACACACATGGATACAAAAACTGTAACAAAATCTTCTCTAATGGAAATCAACAAGTAAACTCAAAGGTTTCAGTTCTGCAACCAAGGAGGATCTATACCAAGAAAATAGCACTGTTGGTGGTAACTTATGGAAAACCACCAGCACATTTTGTTAAAGAAAAGTGGCCCTCTTTTAATCATCTGAATACCAAAACATAGTAAATAAAATTTATCACTTTTTCTTCACTAAAATTCTTAAAAATAGATAAACAAGGTTTGTTTTAAATCAACATTGTGCTTTTTTCCATGTAGTATTTCAGTCATTCCTTTGAAAACTAGGAAACTTACCAAAAAAAATCTCCCTTCCAACTCAAGAATTTTGCCAATAGCAATATGCAAGAGAGAGAAAAAAACAAGAAATAAAAATACTATCTCTGCAGTTACTAAGCTATTCAACTTACTGTTGAGAGAACTCCGTTTCCTCAACTTTTAAATAAAGATAAAAATTTCTACCTCACAGACTTGTATAGAAGATTAAAGTCGAATATTTGGCAAAGTACTTTGTTAGCCATGAAGTCCTATGTAAATGGAAGTTTACTACATATATAAAATTTTATCCATCCATCTATTCACCTATTCATCCATGCATCCATCCAGGTATCCATCCATCCGTCCACCCACACACCCATTTTCCATCCATTCATCCATCCATCCATCCATCCATCCATCCAAGCAACCAACTCCTCATCCTGTTCCAGGCCCTACACTGAGGGGCAAACACAGGGTGAGCAAAGCTGGACAAATCCCTGCTTTCACGAAGCTTCCAGTCAAATGGGGGAATTGACATTAAACAAGAATGTCACCAGAACAGACAACCCCAAACTTTGTTAAGTGCTCTGAATAAAATGGCAGGAAGCTCTAAGAGATGGAAAGGGGGATGTGACCCGGCCTGTGGGCTGGGGCAGGCTTTCCTGAGGACGTGGCGTATGGCTGAGGTGTGGAGGTAATGCTGGTGTCCAGGAGCAGCGCTGTGCTGAGCATAAGGAGACAGACACTCTTGTCCCTGTTGTGTGGTGTCCACCCTGTGGGTATTCATGGCCAGTAGAGTTCCCCCTGCTGCTGGACATTTGGGTTTTGTTCTCCTAGTTTCTCTTATAGACAGCAGTGCTTTGAGTACAGTTGTGGCAATTACGTTTTTTTTCTTTTGAGTTACATCCTAGAGGTATCTTTCAGAAAGGAAATACCAAATTCAGAGCTGTTCTCTGGGAGAAAAGAGTTTTATAGCTTTTGTCACATGACGCCAATTACTTTCCACACATACGGAACCAATTTATAGTGCCAGCAGCAAGGCTTTGGTGTCCCTTTCTCTTTGACGCTGCCAAGTGCCTTACTCAGCATTTATATTTATTTTTGCGAGTTTAATAGGTATGTGATGGTACTTTCAAGTCATTTTAATTTGAATTTCTGTAATTGCCAGTAAGATTGTGTATGTTTCCATGCCATGATTTACTATCTGTGTTTTCTCATGTGTAAATTAACTGTTCGTTTCTCTTAACTTCTTACCCAAGGGCATTTGTGAGCAATGTGACAGCAAGGGCCATGGCTCTGGCTTGGGCACTGCTGAGTCCCAAGCAACTAGTAGGTGATATATAAACACTGACTGAATTAAACTCAATTATCAACTGACATGTAATTGCGTCAATGGTGTTTTTTGGATTTCAGTTTCTGTCAATTCTTTTTTCTCAAGTATCTGCTAATGTTTTTCTTTTTTAAATTTCTTTAAAAATTATATTTTACTATATTAGTATACTATAGTAAAATTATATTTTATTATAAATAACTAATTTATATATATATATATCATTTCTCTTATTTGTGACTATATGTCTTTATACATCTTTATATATCTTTAAAATTTTGAAATGGAATCATTTTCTTCTATAACTGGAATAAATGTGCTTTTTGAAAGTATATTCTGATAAATTTCCAGTGCTTAACTCTTACCTGTCTGGAATTTATTCATATCATTATGAATGTACTTGTCTATGCTGATATCCAGTAGTTCCAATGACATTTGATAATGTTTTCTTATTCTTTCCTTATTGTGTTTTCTAGCTTGTCACATAAGTTCAAATAATAGTTTTAGTATTTCTGCATCTCCATGAATCATTTTCTCATTGTAAGCTAAATGTAAGTGGCTTGTATAACTGCTGTTTTGTATTATGTTTGATGATCTAGTGGGACAGGCCACCAGGAACCTGAACGGTTACACAGTGCACCTGCTCAGCTGTTCTACCCTGTGACCCTCACTATCTGTTCTCAAGTTCTAGGAAGCACTCACTATGTGGACAACGTCACAGTGGCGAGTCTATTCCATAGAGAAAGCGTATGAATGGGGCATGAGAGTGGGGAAAGATTTGGTATTTGGAAACTAGAGAAAACAGTAGGATAATTGGCTAAATTTCAGGGCACAGGAAAAGTGGAACTGATGGAAGAGGCCCATAATAATTCTGAGTTTGATCTCATAACTCTCAGAAGGCAGGTGAAGGCTCTTCCCTTCACACAAGCCAGCGGTGAAAAGGCCGAACCACAGGCAATCAGGCTGCTCCCAGTCTGCCTCTCACCTGCCGGGGCCCTACTGCCCCAGAGACTTACATCTGCTCTGTGAGACAGTACCACCTGCTGTGAGGAGGACGTGAGGAGCTGAGAAGGTGCGAGGTGCAGATGTAGAAATGCTCTGGAAAGTGTAAATTTCTTGAATAAGACCCTTGTACCAAACACTAGGCCTAACCTTGGGCAAGGATGTTTCCCAGAAGCCTTAGTGCTCACAGTGTCAGTAGCCCTTGGTGAGCTGCTCATGAAGGCCCTAGCAAAGGCTGAGCAGCCACACTTGCTGCAGCCTGCCCTTTCTGAGTATCCCATGTATGCAAACCCTCAGACCCACCAGATCACTCTGATGGAGAAGGGCTGCTTCAGCTCCAAGAATGTGCAGCCAGGATGTTTATGCTTGGGCACAGATACAGGCATCTGAATGGCCAGTCACTAGGAATGTTTAAGGGACATCATAAGCCAGAGCTGATCCAAAAATGACAATAGTAGTAGTAGTAGTAGTAGTAGTAATAAGTGATCCTCCCTAGGTTTGCTGCCAGATTTGAAATCATTAGGGACTTGTAAAGAAAATTAATAATTCCCCAACTGCATAGTTTCAGAATCAATTTCAGCTCTTGTGGACTTACTCCTATACTCAGAACAGCCCAGCGTGCCCTCCGGCCCAGCCCTCTAACTGCTGAATGGGACAAACACCATGGTTAGTCCAGGCCCTGCTTAGGCCTCTCCTGGCATTTCTGTTTTCCTGATCCTTCCCGGGTGTGCCAGCATCAAAGTGTTATTTCTCATGGCAACAAAGCAAACATTGACAGGACAGTCACCAGGAACACAGGCCAACTCATTAAACATTCAGGCAAAGGTTTGGCAGTTTTCCAGAAGGGCACCCATGAGCCAGAGCCAGGAACGGCTTTGGCCAGGTCTGACTTGGCTTTGCTTTTGCTCTTTTAAAAGTGTCCAGACCATGTGGTGTGGGCTCTCAGACTTTCCTTTCCAAACACCATCAAAACCTAACTGAGCAGCCCGCCCGCTGCCAGTGGAAAATCAACGTGGGCTTCTCAGCCATTCCCCGTTTGCCAGCAGAGGCAGGTTCTGGCAGCCTGAGAACTAGGCTGTGCCTGACACAGAGGCGTGGTGAACCTTGACTGGCCGTGGCTTCCACAGAGGCAGCAATTACATTAATAAAATATCAACTAGCTAGTGGGGGAGGCTGAACACAAATACAGAAAAAAACAAGATGACTGCTTCAGCAAGGTCACTGCCATGAATGCCAGCAGGCAAGGGAGTTTTCAGGCTGTGTACACATGGTAGCAAAGCACCCTTTTAGTGCCTGCCCTTGTCTAATATTCTGAACAAAAAATGCCAGCTCAACTCCACTGCACACCTGGGAAGGTCGAAGCACTTACCTCTGGTTTCTGAGTCATCGTTCCTGACACTGGACCCCTCCGCACTAACCCCCTCTCTTCTGCTGGCAGCACAGAAGGAAAGTGTTGTCACAGGTTAGAGATCATGGCAGCCAGACACACTGGCTGCACACACTGCACACACTGGATGTACACACTGCAAAGGCCCTTGAGTCTGAAATTCACTTGAATAAAAAAAAAAAAATACCACCTGCTTTGGGGAAGCCCAAGGAGTCTTTATGACTCAGGATGCACTGTAATTTCATTTCCTCTTCTGATTCTACCCAAAAGGGCAAAGGAGAAGAAAAGCAACATTGTCTTTTCTTTGTCTTCTCCTTTGCAGAATGCAATAATCACTTCCATGCTCTATCCCTATCTTGGCAAATTAGCAGGAGTTACCCATAGAAAAGATCACAGACACAGATGTCAACCATTTCTGCTTTTAACCTTAAGCCAAGAAAATGCAAGTCACTGGGTACACATTAGAATCATCTGGGGAGTTTTTAAAACTACTGATTTGGGTCCCATCCCAGAGATTCAGATTTAGTTAGTGTATGGTATGGCCTGTGCATCAGAATTTTTAAAAAGCCCCCAGGAATTCCAATTACAGAAAAGTGTGAGAACCACTGATCTACATGAAAGACCTGGGAGGTACAGTTCAGGAATCATGAAATGAGAAAATCCCCAAGTTAAGAAGGCTCAGGTTCTGGTCTGAGTATCACTGTTTAATATTTTCTGTTCTTGGACAAGTAACAGAATATCTCTAAACCTCAATACTTTCATCTGGTAAACAGATTATATTTCTTGCAATTCTTACTAAAGTGTTGTATGGATCAAATATGAAAAGAAAGTGCTGGGAAAAACACTGAACACCACACACATGTAAGGGTTAGATGATCACTATTTATTTCCTTTTGCAACATGAAGCTGATGTTTAATGTTTATTGAGCTCTTATTATGTTCCAGGCCCTGTGCTAAGTGCACACCTGGCCTCCAAGGTAGATACAATGATTAACTCTGTTTATAACTGAGACCAGCCAAGGCACAGAGAGCTAACAAGTTATGGAAAATAGAATATCAGTGTTCTCTAGAAACTAGGAAACCAGCAATGATAAGAAAAAAGTAAAAAGGAAATAGCAATACATATAATCAAAAAGATGGGAGGAATAAACTAATATGACAGGTCCCACACAAATGTGAGTTGGGTGTGTTCCTCTTTCAAAAGACACAGTCTCGGATGGGATTAAAAACTCAATACTGTTACAAAAAATACACCTAAGACAAAATAAAAACTGAAAATAAAGGCTGGGGAAACTTAAACAAGGTTGATGCAAAGAAAAAAGAGCAGTGTGGCCATGTGAAGAGCAGACAAACCCAATTTTAAGGATAGAAGCATCAACAGGATTAAGGCAGATATTTGATATAATGAAATACGTTAAAATGGGTCATAAAGCCATAAACCAGGGGTATGAAGCAAAAACTTCTAGAATTATATGAAGAACTAGATAAAAATCAGTTGATGAGGAAACCAAGCCCCAGAGATGTAAGTAACCAGATGGAGGTCCTAGAGCAGTGAGGTCTGGAGCCCAGATTAGAGCCAGGAAGTCTCTTGCCAGAGCCTAATCTTGACCACAACACCATCAACCAAACACTCAGAGAAGATATCAAGAAGATTTCAGTACAGATAAAAGCCAAAACGAATGAAGGAACAAAATAAATCATAAAAAAATAAAGAAAATCTAGGTCCTTGGTAGGACCACTAGAATATATAAATCCCTGGCTGGTCTGATTAAATTCAAAAGAGAAAAAGTAAAACTGTTCAACATCATAAATGGGAATATAATAACTACAAATATAGAAGAAAAGAATTACCAGAAAAGGTAAATGTAACACACTATGATGGCAAACTTAAATATCTAACAGAAATGGATGATTTTCTACCAAAATATTACCTCTTGAACTGCACATAAGCAAAAGCAGACAACCTGAACTGATCAACGACTTCAAAAGAAGTCCCCAAACAAAGACCTGCTTTATCTAATCAATCTTTAACAATAAATAACTCCTATGAAACTTCTCCAGATTGTAATAAAATGGGAGGTTCCCTAAGTCATTCTGTAAAGCTAACATAGTCTTATACTAAAATCTCATAAAGATAATAAAAATAGAAAATTATAGATCAATTCACCTATAAATATAGATGCAAAAACTGTAAATAAAATATCAATAGGTCAAATCCAGCCATAAAAACACCAATTAGCATTATTACAAGATTTCAATATTGGGTCAATATCTATCATCATCATTCATTACATAAACAAATTAAAGTAGAAAAGCTATGTGAATATATCCATAGCTGCTAAAACGAGATCCAACAAAATTCAGCAACATTTCCTAATAAAAATCCTAAGCAAAAAGGAATACATGGAAACTACCTAAATATAACAAGTCTATTTACCAAAAATCTACAGCAAATGACCATAAACTGCTGATGCCAAGACTTTTAAAAACAGGAACAAGAGAGATACAGCTGCTCTTTTCAGATGATTCAACTTTTGACATTTCTGCTGATAATCAGTAAGCCATGAAATAAAGTAAGTTAAATAAATATTAGAAAAGACAAGACAAACCTGCTTTAAATTTGCAGATGACTTGATAATATACCTAAAAGTTTCAAGGAACTCCTCTAAAAACTAGAATTAGTAAGACAAGTTGGTAAGGGGACTGGGTAAAACAAATAAACAGAAGAGCTTTCCTTCGTACCAGCAACATTAGGCTGGAAATGGGTAAGAATTATATATATTCCATTCAAACAGTGGCAAAAACAATAATAAATAAACAAAATAGGTTCAGGAAATCTTTATGAGGAAAACTATAAAATCCCATCAAAGAACATAAACGCAGCACAAATTGCCATGGGAGTCACCATAGGAAATGCACAAAATGGAAAAACGAATGTCTGATAACAGTCAAGATATTTTTGAAAAAAGCAAATAAAGAGTAGAAAACTTGCATTAACAGGTTGTAAGGTTTAAATGAAATGCCTATAATCAAAACAGTATAGCATTTGAACAGAAACAGATTAATAGTGGACCAGTGCAGAGAATCCCAAAATGTATATAGGTATATATTGGGGGAAATGGCATTAGTGACATTTCAATTCAGAGGGAAAATCAAAGTTTATTTTAAAAATTGTGCTGGAATAACTGATCATCCACCTAGAAGAGAGGAATGCTAGATTCCCTCCCTCAAACCACATATACAAATAAATACAAGAAAAATTAAAGCTTAAAATATAAAAAAATAAAAGAGTAAAAATAGTATAAAAGACTCTAGGAGAATATTTATATAAAATCGAGGGTGAAATGACTTTCTTATATAACCCAAATGCCATAAAGGAAAAAACAAACATATTTGATTATATATTCTTATATCTTTGTTATCTCAAAAGATAACAGACAGAAGACAGATAATGGATTGGGAAAAATATTGGCAACATGTATGATAAACAAAGGCTTAAAATCTCTAACATACAAAAAGCCTCTCCAAAATGAGAAGGAAAAGGTGAGTAATCCTTGAGAAAAATAATCAACAAACTGTAACAGGCAACTCATAAAGGGAAATGCAAATAATTGATGATGATATGAAAAGATGCTCAATATTATTAAGAATAGAAATGTGGACATTAAAACATGGAGATTCCATTTTTACCCATCAGAGTGATGAAAATTAAAAGGCTCCTGGACATCTAGTGCTGGCCAAAGTATGGGGATAGATATCCCCATGTAAAGCTGGTGAAAGTGTGAAACCAGAAATAATCCAAATGTCCACCAGCAGGAAAAGGGCTGAGTCAACTAAGCTACATTCACTATAGATTTAAGGCACGTATTTAAAAGAATGAGATGTAGCCACATTGACTGATCTGGGGGAGTCAGTGATAGAGTGCTAAATTTAAAAAGTCAAGTTGAAGATAATGTAAACAATGCAATATTATTTTTGTTATTAAAATGGTAAACTAACTAGAACTAATTCCTGTATGAGTTTTTTCCCCAGTTTTATGGAGCAATAATTGACATACGACATTGTATAAGCTAAGATGTATGACCTGTTGATTTGATACATTTACATACTGCAGAATGATTACCGCCTGTAGCCTTAGCTAACACCTGTACTATGTCACCTAATTACTATTTCATTTTTGTGGTGAGAACATTTAAGCTTTATTCTCTTGGAAACTTTCACATATATAATACAGTGCTATTAGCTGTAATCAGTGCTGCACATTAGATCTCTGGAACTTATAGCTGAAGTGACCAACACTTCGGCTATATGACCAATATCTCCCCATTAGCCCCACCCCCCAGGTGCTGGTAAACCATCTACTCTGTTTCTATGGTTTGCCTTTTTTAGATTCCACATGTAAGTGAAAACATACAGTATTTGTCTTTCTCTGTCTGACTTCTTTCACTCAGCATAATGTCCTCAAAGTCCATCCATGTTGTTGCAAATGGAAGGATGTACTTCTTTCTCATGGCTGAAAAATATTCCACTGTATATATACACCGCCTCTTCTTTATTCATTCATCCACAGACAGTGACTACTCACCATTTTTCCTGGACAACTGCTAGGCAAGGCACTTGCTTCGACGAAATACTTCCTGAGGAGATATTTGCTGGGGTCAGGACTGTCCAGTAAGATGTAGGAACAGAAAAAGGCCCCATGCCGAAGCAGGAATATGGCAATGTCTTCATTCCCTAAAGGACAGAAAGTGGAGAGCTAAGGGCATTGGGATGCAGGGTGTGTCACAGTTGTCCAAAAGGGCAGACACTCACATGTGAAATGAAAATGAAAAGGGCACTGGTGCTGTTGAACTTCTCTATTACCTCCCTTGACGCCGGAAGGTTCCTGTTAGTGACAGAACTTTTGTGGGGCTTTGCCCTTTGAAGTGCCTCCTAAGATGGTCCCTTTGCCACGGTTGGCCCCTGTCACTGAAATCCCCTTGCAGGAGTGAGTAGGGGGAAGGAGGAAAGAGGCAGACCTTTTGAAAAAGCAAAGAATGGAGTTGCGAAAACCTCCACAAAGGCCATTGGAGAGCAGAAGTTGAGTGTGAAGGATGGGCCCACATCTTGACAGGGTGATGGTTTTCATGGGCGGACTGACTGGGGACCCACCTGACTTGATGGCCGCGTAGAGTGGCAGGCGCACGATGACAGGGAACTCATTCTTCCTGACTGCATAGCTCTCTGGGTCGGCCCCGTGCGTCAGGACCAGGAGTTTCACCACTGCCAGGTGCCCCTGCTGGCAGGCCAAGGCCAGCATCCAGTTCAGTAATCGCTGGGGGCTGCAGGGACCTGGCAGGGACGACAGAACAAAGGGAGAGGGTGGCTGGAGGGACTGGTTGTTCCTGCTCTGAAATCCCCTTCGATCACGGCCCTATTTCCAGCTGAAATCTGCTTCCATCCAGTTGACAGTGTCTATGGAATAGTCCCTCTGAATTGCATATGACATTTCCCCACATCATTATAAACCCACTTGCTCATCGAATAACACCAACTGAGGAAAAGCAGCATTCAAAACAGTGTGATCTTAACAATGGAAATAAGACTAGAAAGAACTACCTTCAGTGCTGCAGAATTATCTCTGGGTAGTGGGATTGTGAGCATCCCCTTACTCTCTTCCTCATCCCCAGCCCTGACGTCATCCCTAGAGCAGCATCACACACAGGGATATGGGTTTTGGAGATAGGCAGTTTAGGATTAAAATATTTCAGCTGTGTGGGACCCTGGTGGCACAGTGGATAAGATTCTGTACTCCCAATACAGAGGGCCTGGGTTCGATCTCTGGTCAGGGAACTAGTTCCCACATGTGTGCTGCAGCTAAGGAGCCCTATTGCCACAACTAAGGCCTGGTGCCACCAAATAAATAAATAAATAAATATTTTTAAAAATCCATAGTGAATTTATCTGACCTCAAAAATAAAGATTTAGGGCTTTCCTGGTGGCGCAGTGGTTGAGAACCTGCCTGCCAATGCAGGGGACACGGGTTCGAGCCCTCATCGGGGAAGATCCCACATGCCGCGGAGCGACTAGGCCCGTGAGCCACAACTACTGAGCCTGCGCGTCTGGAGCTTATGCTCCACAGCAAGAGAGGCCGCGACAGTGAGAGGCCCGCACACCGCGATGAAGAATGGCCCCTGCTCACCGCAACTAGAAGAAAGCCCACGCACAGAAACAAAGACCCAACACAGCCAAAAAAATAAAAAATAAAAAAAATAAAGATTAAAAAAAAATTTCAGCTGTGTCATCTTGGGCAAATTTCTTATCCTCTTTGTGACTCAGTTTACCCATCAGTAAAATGGGAACAATAACACCCCACCTCCCAAGTTTAATGTGAGGATTACATGACATAGTGTATGTCAAGTGCTTGACTCAATAAATTGTCATAACCTCTGTCAAGTGCCTGACATAACTCATTATGATATGTCATTATGTTCTTAGAGTAATAACACTTTTCTGCATTTCCAAATTATTTGTAATATACATATATTACTTTCATAAGTTAAAAAAATACTTTGATGAAAAAAGTAGATCAGCCTAAAACTTAGAGAATTACTCCCTGAAAGAACTGCCTACTTAATTCCAGGATAAAATAACACTTAACACACTGAATGAACAGAGAGAGCGTGGGCTGAAATGTTACAATATCTTCAAGTTCAAAGTAGTGCAATGACTTTTGGATCTAGCTGCCATACGATCTCATCCTCCACATGGACACTTCCCAGTTGCATCATAACACTGTCTCACTTCCAGAGGTGGAAAGTCCTCAGGAATCAAAGTGCTCTGAAGCCTGGAGAGAGTGACCCTCCCTCTGTGATAGGAAACTGACCAGGAAATAAGGGTGAGGCAGAGAAGGCAAGAATTAAAACCCACTACATAAGGTACCTGGCATTATGCCTGTGCTGCAGCAGGTGCTAAATAAATGTCCCTTCTTTGCCCTCAACTGATAACTAAAATGAACAATTCAAAGGAGGAGGTATATGAACAGAAAACAAATTACCCCTCTCCATTACTACCAGATATCCAGCTATGAGAAGTGTAGTCGTCATGCTGCTAACTTCTGTTGAGGATATAAGTGTGTCATTCTTAGGAGGCAGGCCCTGTATTTCACAGTCATAATTTTAATATGAGGAAACCAAAGCTCAGGGAGACTTGGGAACTTGCTGAGGGTCCCACAGTTGGTAAATGGCAAAGTCAAGCCTTAAGTTCTGCTTTATCTAAAACCAAAGGGTGCTCTCTTAACCATACAAACCCCTACATGTATTCTATGAGGCCCAAATCCAGCAACACTCATAGAGCCCATCTTTCTACCTCCTCCTTCTCTTCAGCCCTGCTCAGCTACAAGACCAGGAATTACATAATGATGTCTTTCAAATGATGTTCATAATTACACAACGATGTACCCACACCCCATGGACCTCTCATCCCTCCTCTTCTTGAACCCTGCCTTCATTCTCTAGCTGCCTCTTGTCTTACCTTACTCCCGACAGTGGCTACATTTCCTATAGGCTGGGAATTCCCAGAGAACACAAACTGTTTTGCCCACCTCTGCACTCCCCACAGGGCCCAGCACAATGCACTGGACTCCTTCAGTCCTCAGCAGCTCTGTCCTGAGTTGAGTTAAAGACATGACACCCCTGGGAGCAGCTGAGAACCATGCTCAGGTCCACCCAAGCTCCCTGCTCTGCAAAAGCAGGCAAACCAGGCTCTTCCCTTGCTTGTCTGCCAAGTAAACTCCTACTTAGCCTGCAAAGCCTGGCTCAGATGTCAGCTCCCTCTGAAGGCTCTAGCCTGCACCCAGACAAGACCATTCCCTGATCTGTGCTTGCAGACCACTGTGTAAATATTTCAACCTTCGCATGGTTACACCTTTCTGCCTCAATTTCCTCTGCTTGACCAGGACCTACTAAAGGGATGGAATCACCTTTTTAAAAAAGCCTCTGTGTCTATGAAGTTCTGCAGTGTGTCCAGTACTTGGAAAATGCTCAATAAATGTAAGCTGTCCAATGAGATGAGTGAGTCAGTGGCATAGACTCTTTGGGACTAGAACAGAGCTACTCTTGGAGATCCCTGAGGAGAGGGAATCAGCTTTGGCTCCTTGGGGGCCCCTTCCTGCCCTCCTATACCTTGCTTGACCCAAACAGCATCTATGGGCCCTAACAGTGCCCTTATTTCTGTTCATAAACTCATTCTCCTTCCAGCCACAGGAGAGGCATGCCAGCTTGGAACCAAATCTGAGCACAAATCTACCTCAAAGCACATAGCTGGACACCCCTTAACAGTAGTACTGCATAATTGTGGGGTCCCATGAAAAACTTAAAAATAGGATCCATTGGGGGCCTCCCTGGTGGCGCAGTGGTTGAGAGTCCGCCTGCCAATGCAGGGGACGTGGGTTCGTGCCCCGGTCTGGGAGGATCCCGCATGCCACGGAGCGTATGGGCCCGTGAGCCATGGCCGCTGGGCCTGCGCGCCATGGCCGCTGGGCCTGCGCGTCCGGAGCCTGTGCTCCGCAACGGGAGAGGCCACAACAGTGAGAGGCCTGTGTAACGCAAAAAAAAAAAAAAAAAAATAGGATCCATTGGACTTCCCTGGTGGTGCAGTGGTTAAGAATCCACCTGCCAATGCAGGGGACATGGGTCCAATCCTTGATCCTGGAAGATCCCACATGCCATGGAGTAACTAAGCCCGTGCGTCGCAACTACTGAGCCTGCACTCTAGAGCCTGTGAGCCACAACTACTGAGCCTGCACGCCACAACTACTGAAGCCCACACACCCTAGAGCCCACGCGCCGCAACTACAGAGCCCACACGCTGCAACTACTGAAGCCCAGTGCTCTAGGGCCTGCATGCCGCAACTACTGAGCCCGTGTGCTGCACCTACGGAAACCCGCATGCCTAGAGCCCATGCACTGCAACAAGAGAAGTCACTGCAATGAAAAGCCCGTGCACCACAATGAAGAATAACCTCCACTTGCCACAACTAGAGAAAGCCCGCACACAGCAATGAAGACCCAATGCAGCCAGAAAAAACAAAAAAAATGGGGTCCCTTGTTCAAAAATTATTAAAAATTTCAAGAGGGCTGGGACTTCCCTGGCAGTCCAGTGGTTAAGACTTCGCCTTCCAATGCAGGGGGTGTGGGCTTGATCCCTGGTTGGGGAGCTAAGATCCCACATGCCTCATGGCCAAAAAACCAAAATATAAAACAGAAGCAATATTGTAACAAATTCAATAAAGACTTTAAAAATGGTCCACATCAAAAAAAAACTTAAAAAAAATTTCAAGAGGGCAACTGCAGAGTGTTAAACCAAGTGTGGGGCCCTTCTAAGTGCAGGGCTCTGTGTGACTGCACTGTCACATGCCCATGACACTGGCCCCACTCCCTCACAAAATCCTAACTCCCAAGACCACTCTAAGGCAATGCCTCAGCCTATAGCTGTAGTGATGCCTGGACTTAAATAGTGTCACAGATCCAAGGCCATCATGGGAAATCAAAGGAGACCAGGACACCTTGAGTCCACCAGAGAAAAATTTAACTTGTTATTAAAAAAAGCAACATAGCATGGTACATCCAGACAATGTAATGTTATTCAGTAATAAAAATATATATATATGTGCTCTCAAGCCATGAAAAGACATTGAGGAAACTTGAATGCATATTGCTAAGTGGAAGTAGTCAATCTGAAAAGGCTACGTACTATATGAATCCAACTATATGTCATTCTGGAAAAGGCAAAACTATGGAGACAGTAAAGAGATCAGTGGCTGCCAGGGGTTGGGAGAGGGAGGGATGAATAGGTGGAACACAGATGACTATTAGGGCAGTGAAACAATTCTGTATGATGCAGTAATGGTGGAAATATGTCATTACACTTTTGTCAAAAGCCATAGATATACAACCCTAATGTCAACTATGGGCTTCAATTAGTAATAATGTGTCAATATTGGTTGGTTCATCAGTTTTAACAACTGTACCACTCTCACACAAAACGCAAATAATAGGGAAACTAGGAGGTGGTATATGAGAATTCTCAGTACTTGTTCATCAGTTCTTCTGTGAACCTAAAACTGCTTTAAAGAATACTCCCAGATTTCTGGATCTCATGACTAGTAAACAGTGTGAAGACATAAACATTTTGAAGTGCAGCCCCCCTAAATACCTGCCTGGTTCCTAAGAAAAGAGGGTCCCTGAGAGGTGGTGAAGAGCTCACGCTCTGGGATTTACCTGGCAAAGACTCAAGTAATTCCTGCACGACATCAGTGTGCCCAAACTGTGCTGCCACCACGGCTGGGTTGTCGTCGGTGGGCTCCGTTGGCAGCTCCACCAGTCTCTCAGTGAGAAGATACCGGACAGTCTCCAGATCCCCGTAGGCCGCAGAGATGCTCAGGAGCTGGCCCTGGTCAAAACAGAACAGGGGCAGGATGTCAGCAAGACCAGTGCTGTTGGGAACTGCCAAGAAAATTGACTCTAAATGCTTCATGAAGTCCATGGGCAAGATTGGAGCTGTGCTGCCCAGGACGGCTGTGGCTGACGAGGCTTGAAACGTGGCTCATGCAAAGTGAGATGTGCTGAAAGTGTAAAATCACATGGGATTTCAAAGACCTAGTACGAAAAGGGTAAACTATCTTGTCAATAATTTTTATACTGATTACATGTTGAAATGATGATCTTTAATATATGCTGGTTAAATAAAATAGATTATTAAAATTCTACCTGTTTCTGTTTACTTTTTTAATGTGACTACTAGAAAATTTGATCTTATAAATGTCTCATATTCTATTTCTTTGGAACAGCATCATGAAAGATATCTCAGGCAGGAATCAAAATTCTTCATGTTATTTGAATGTGCAAGCCAGGGCTGCTGTCCTGTGCCTTAGGTTTGTGCCTCTGAGAGCCCTCTTCTCACAGAAAGCCTGGTCTTTTTCTCAAAGGTCAGCACATGCCCCATCTCCTTGCTCACAGTGTCCCCTGCTCTGGGAGGTCTCTGTCACCATCTCTGCATAGCTAAAGCCTTTTCGGCTCTCTCATCGAGGCTGCAGTACTTATTCATCTTGCCACACAGGTCATTTGAGCCTGAATACATGCTCTCCTGTATTGCTTTAAAGTCAGGTTTCTTAAGATATAATTTATACATAGTAAATTCACCCTTTTTAGTGCACTTTGATGAATTTTGACTAGGTATAACTCAATCACAATCACCACCAGCAAGAGCTAGACTATTCCATTGTCCCCAAAAGCCATCTTGTATTTGTGTATACCCACCCCCATGTCTCTGGCTCCTCTGTTAGACTGTGGGTTCCTCGGTCCAGTGTCATGCTGGTTCTCCACTGAAGAGTCAGGCACAGGACACTGACGTTGGTGCCAAATTGACATGCCACATTGAATCCTGGCTCTGCCACTTACCACCTATGTGTCTTTGGACAAGTGCCTTGACAGCACTGTTCTCCAGTTCCCTCATAATAAAATGGGGATTGTTACAACTCCCCTTAATCTCCTTCATGGCAGGCATTGAGGGAAGTGGGTATAAGGAACCCAGCTCACAGAGGGCAGCCATGCTAACGAATTTGTGAGTGGGCCAACCCATGAATGCATGGGCATGATATCACAACCAGGGCAGACTACTGACACGGGCAGAGGGAGGCACAGACTCCAGGATGTCTGCTGAACAGCCCTCCTTGTGGGAGGCCACCCAGTGCCAACCCAAGGGGCCAAAAAGTCTGACCTGCTCATGTGTGCATCCCAGTTCTCCCCATAAGAAGAGAGGCCTTTGGCCATATATGCTGTGAATTCATAATAGGAGGAATCAAAAATGCCCTCCCCTCAATAATTCTCAAGCACATGTACTTGCCAATTCCCCCCAAAAAATCTCTTACAATTTTGAGAACAGGTTTAGTAACTGAGTTATTTCCAACTATTAATTATATGGAGACATTAAACCTGTGCTAACCAAAGTATTGCATCAGTAAAGTGCTTCCATGGTTAACAGCCAATAAGAATTTCCCACAAGGACCAGAATGTGGCAATGGTCTTCTCAAGCTGTAGGTGGGCAAGAGGGTTGATCTCTACAAGCTTTTTGGAAAAGTTTGGCATGTGTTTCAAAATTTAAAAATTGCTCATACCCACATTCTCAATTCCTGTTAACCTAGGCTGAGAAAATATATTGACAATAAGAAAAGGATTAGGCAAAAAACATTCAATACAGCATGATTTATAGTAGTAAAAAATTAGAAACAATACAAATATCTAACCAAAAGGAATAGCCAGGTAAGTGACACTGTCTCTACTAGATGGAATGTCATGTAGCCATTGAAGGTGACGCTCATAAGGAACTTATACAGAAAACTGTTCATATAATATTATGTGAGAAAAAGCAGTATGCAAAACTATACACAAATAGGCTTGTATCTATATTAGAAACAATAACAACGACAAAATGAATGTTCAGATCAGCAGCCTGGAAGAGAGTATACCAAAAATGCTAAGTGGGGAGGAGGGGGAAGATGGCGGAAGAGTAAGACGCGGAGATCACCTTCCTCCCCACAGGTACACCAGAAATACATCTACATGTAGAACAACTCCTACAGAACACCCACTGAACGCTGGCAGAAGACCTCAGACCTCCCAAAAGGCAAGAAACTCCCCACGTACCTGGGTAGGGCAAAAGAGAAAACAATAAACAGAGACAATAGGATAGGGACGGGACCTGCACCAGTGGGAGGGAGCTGTGAAGGAGGAAAGGTTTCCACACAGTACAAGCCCCTTCGCGGGCGGAGACTGCAGGTGGCGGAGTGGGGGGAGCTTCGGGGCCGCAGAGGAGAGCGCAGCAACAGGGGTGCGGAGGGCAAAGTGGGGAGATTCCCGCACAGAGGATCGGTGCCGACCAGCACTCACCAGCCCGAGAGGCTTCTCTGTTCACCCTCCGGGGTGGGCGGGGCTGGGAGCTAAGGCTCGGGCTTCGGTCGGAGCGCAGGGAGAGGACTGGGGCTGGCGGTGTGAACACATCCTGAAGCGGTTATTGCGCCACGGCTAGCCGGGAGGGAGTCCGGGGGAAAAGTCTGGACCTGCCGAAGAGGCAAGAGACTTTTTCTTCCCTCTTTGTTTCCTGGTGCGCGAGGGAAGGGGATTAAGAGCGGTGCTTAAAGGAGCTCCACAGACAGGCGCGAGCGGCGGCTAACAGCGCGGACTCCAGAGACGGGCATGAGATGCTAAGGCTGCTCCTGCCGCCACCAAGAAGCCTGTGTGTGAGCACAGGTCACTCTCCACACCTCCCTTCCGGGGAGCCTGTGCAGCCCGCCACTGCCAGCGTCCCGGAATCCAGGGACAACTTCCACTGGAGAACGCACGGCGCGCTTCAGGTTGGTGCAACGTCACGCCCGCCTCTACCGCCGCAGGCTCGCCCCGCACTCCGTACCCCTCCCTTCCCCCGGCCTGAGTGAGCCAGAGCCCCCGAATCAGCGGCTTCTTTAACCGTCCTGTCTGAGCGAAGAACAGATGCCCTCCAGTGACCTACACGCGGAGGCGGGGCCAAATCCAAAGCTGAACCCCGGTAGCTGTGTGAAAAAAGAAGAGAAAGGGAAATCTCTCCCAGCAGCCTCAGGAGCAGCGGATTAAATCTCCACAATCAACTTGACGTCCCCTGCATCTGTGGAATACCTGAATAGACAATGAATCATCCCAAATTGAGGAGGTGGACTTTGAGAGCAAGATTTATTATTTTTTCCCCTTTTCCTCTTTTTGTGAGTGTGTATGTGTATGCTTCTGTGTGAGATTATGTCTGTATAGCTTTGCTTTCACCATTTGTCCTAGGGTTCTATCTGTCCTTTTTTTTTTTTTTTTTACTTAAAAATTTTTTTTCTTAATAATTATTTTTTATTTTAAAACTCTTTTATTTTACCTTACTTTATTTTATTTTCTTTTATCTTCTTTCTTTCCCTCTTTTTTTCTACTTTTTCTCCCTTTTATTCTGAGCCATGTGGATGAAAGGCTCTTGGTGCTGCAGCCAGGAGTCAGTGCTGTGCCTCTGAGGTGGGAGAGCCAACTTCAGGACACTGGTCCACAAGAGACCTCCCAGCTCCACATAGTATCAAACAGCAAAAATCTCCCAGAGATCTCCATCTCAACACCACCACCCAGCTTCACTCAACGACCAGCAAGCTACAGTGCTGGACACACTATGCCGAACAACTAGCAAGACAGGAACACAACCGCACCCATTAGCTGAGAGGCTGCCTAAAATCATAATAAGGCCACAGACACCCAAAAACACACCACCAGACGTGGACCTGCCCACCAGAAACACAAGATCCAGCCTCATCCACCAGAACACAGGCACTAGTCCCTCCACCAGGAAGCCTACACAACCCACTGAACCAACTTTAGCCACTGGGGACACACACCCAAAACAACGGGAACTACGAATCTGCAGCCTGCAAAAAGGAGACCACAAACACAGTAAGATAAGCAAAATGAGAAGACAGAAAACACACAGCAGATGAAGGAGCAAGATAAAAACCCACCAGACCTAACAAATGAAGAGGAAATAGGCAGTCTACCTGAAAAAGAATTCAGAATAATGATAGTAAAGATGATCCAAAATCTTGGAAACAGAAAAGAGAAAATGCAAGAAACATTTAACAAGGACCTAGAAGAACTAAAGATGAAACAAGCAACGATGAACAACACAATAAATGAAATTAAAAATACTCTAGAAGGGATCAATAGCAGAATAACTGAGGCAGAAGAATGGAGAAGTGACCTGGAAGATAAAATAGTGGAAATAACTACTGCAGAGCAGAATAAAGAAAAAAGAATGAAAAGAACTGAGGACAGTCTCAGAGACCTCTGGGACAGGATTAAACGCACCAAAATTAGAATTATAGGGGTTCCAGAAAAAGAAGAGAAAAAGAAAGGGAATGAGAAAATATTTGAAGAGATTATAGTTGAAAACTTCCCTAATATGGGAAAGGAAATAGATAACCAAGTCCAGGAAGCACAGAGAGTCCCATACAGGATATATCCAAGGAGAAACACGCCAAGACACGTATTAATCAAACTATCAAAAGTTAAATACAAAGAAAACATATTAAAAGCAGCAAGGGAAAAACAGCAAATAACACACAAGGGAATCCCCATAAGGTTAACAGCTGATCTTTCAACAGAAACTCTGCAAGCCAGAAGGGACTGGCAGGACATATTTAAAGTGATGAAGGAGAAAAACCTGCAACCAAGATTGCTCTACCCAGCAAGGATCTCATTCAGATTTTATGGAGAAATTAAAACCTTTACAGAAAAGCAAAAACTGAGAGAGTTCAGCACCACCAAACCAGCTTTACAACAAATGCTAAAGGAACTTCTCTAGGCAAGAAACACAAGAGAAGAAAAAGACCTACAATAACAAACCCAAAACAATTAAGAAAATGGGAATAGGAACATATATATCGATAATTACCTTAAATGTAAATGGACTAAATGCTCCCACCAAAAGACACAGACTGGCTGAATGGATACAAAAACAAGACTCATATATATGCTGTCTACAAGAGACCCACTTCAGATCTTGAGACACATACAGACTGAAAGTGAGGGGATGGAAAAAGATATTCAATGCAAATGGAAACCAAAAGAATGCTGGCATAGCAATTCTCATAACAGACAAAAGAGACTTTAAAATAAAGACTATTAGAAGAGACAAAGAAGGATACTACATAATGATCAAGGGATCGAACCAAGAAGAAGATATAACAATTGTAAATATTTATGCACCCAACATAGGAGCACCTCACTACATAAGGCAAATACTAGCAGCCATAAAAGGGGAAATCGGGAGTAACACATTCATAGTAGGGGACTTTAACACCCCACTTTCACCAATGGACAGATCATCCTAAATGAAAATAAATAAGGAAACACAAGCTTTAAATGATACATTAAACAAGATGGACTTAATTAATATTTATAGGACATTCTATCCAAAAACAACAGAATACACATTTTTCTCAAGTGCTCATGGAACATTCTCCAGGATAGATCATATCTTGGGTCACAAATCAAGCCTTGGTAAATTTAAGAAAATTGAAATTGTATCAGGTATCTTTTCTGACCACAACGCTATGAGACTGTATATCAATTACAGGAAAAGATCTGTAAAAAATACAAACACATGGAGACTAAACAATACACTACTTAATAATGAAGTGGTCACTGAAGAAATCAAAGAGGAAATCAAAAAATACCTAGAAACAAATGACAAAGGAGACACGATGACCCAAAACCTATGGGATGCAGCAAAAGCAGTTCTAAGAGGGAAGTTTATAGCAATACAATCCTACCTTAAGAAACAGGAATCATCTTGAATAAATAATCAAACCTTGCACCTAAAGCAATTAGAGAAAGTAGAACAAAAAACCCCCAAAGTTAGCAGAAGGAAAGAAATCATAAAGATCAGATCAGAAATAAATGAAAAAGAAATGAGGGAAACGATAGCAAAGATCAATAAAACTAAAAGCTGGTTCTTTGAGAAGATAAACAAAATTGATAAACCATTAGCCAGACTCATCAAGAAAAAACGGAGAAGACTCAAATCAACTGAATTAGAAATGAAAAAGGAGAAGTAACAACTGACAATGCAGAAATACAAAAGATCATGAGAGATTACTACAAGCAACTCTATGCCAATAAAATGGACAACCATGAAGAAATGGACAAATTCTTAGAAATGCACAACCCACCAACACTAAATCTGGAAGAAATAGAAAACATGAACAGACCAATCACAAGCATTGAAATTGAAACTGTGATTAAAAATCTTCCAACAAGCAAAAGCCCAGGACCAGATGGCTTCACAGGCGTATTCTATCAAACATTTAGAGAAGAGCTAACACCTATCCTTCTCAAACTCTTCCAAAATATAGCAGAGGGAGGAACACTCCCAAACTCATTCTACGAGGCCACCATCACCCTGATATCAAAACCAGACAAGGATGTCACAAAGAAAGAAAACTACAGGCCAATATCACTGATGAACATAGATGCAAAAATCCTCAACAATATACTAGCAAACAGTATCCAACAGCACATTAAAAGGATCATACACCATGATCAAGTGGGGTTTATTCCAGGAATGCAAGGATTCTTCAATATATGCAAATCAATCAATGTGATACACCATATTAACAAATTGAAGGAGAAAAACCATATGGTCATATCAATAGATGCAGAGAAATCTTTTGAAAAAATTCAGCACCCATTTATGATAAAAACCCTCCAGAAAGTAGGCATAGAGGGAACTTTCCTCAACATAATAAAGGCCCAAAATGACAAACCCACAGCCAACGTCGTCCTCAATTGTGAAAAACTGAAAGCATTTCGACCAAGATCAGGAACAAGACAAGGTTGCCCACTCTCACCACTCTTTTTCAACATAGTTTTGGAAGTTTTAGCCACAGCAATCAGAGAAGAAAAGGAAATAAAAGGAATCCAAATTGGAAAAGAAGAAGTAAAGCTGTCACTCTTTGCAGATGACATGATACTATACATAGAGAATCCTAAAGATGCTACCAGAAAACTAGTAGATCTAATCAATGAATTTGGTAAAGTAGCAGGATATAAAATTAATGCACAGAAATCTCTGGCATTCCTATACACTAATGATGAAAAATCTGAAAGTGAAATTAAGAAAATACTCCCATTTACCATTGCAATAGAAAGAATAAAATATCTAGGAATAAACCTACCTAAGGAGACAAAAGACCTGTATGCAGAAAATTGTAAGACACTGATGAAAGAAATTAAAGATGATACAAATAGATGGAGAGATATACCATGTTCTTGGATTGGAAGAATGAACATTGTGAAAATGACTCTACTACCCAAAGCAATCTACAGACTCAATGCAATCCCTATCAAACTACCACTGGCATTTTTCACAGAACTAGAACAAAAAATTTCACAGTTTGTGTGGAAACACAAAAGACCCTAAATAGCCAAAGCAATCTTGAGAAAGAAAAACGGAGCTGGAGGAATCAGGCTCTCTGACTTCAGACTATACTACAAAGCTACAGTAATCAAGACAGTATGGTCCTGGCACAAAAACAGAAATGTAGATCAATGGAACAGGATAGAAAGCCCAGAGATAAACCCACGCACATATGGTCACCTTATCTTTGATAAAGGAGGCAAGAATAAACAGTGGAGAAAGGCAGCCTCTTCAAAAAGTGGCACTGGGAAAACTGGACAGCTACATGTAAAAGAATGAAATAAGAACACTCCCTTACACCATACACAAAAATAAACTCAAAATGGATTAAAGACCTAAATGTAAGGCCATAAAACATAGGCAGAACACTCTATGACATAAATCACAGCAAGATCCTTTTTGACCCACCTCCTAGAGAAATAGCAATAAAAATAAAAATAAACAAATGGGACCTAATGGAACTTAAAAGCTTTTGCACAGCAAAGGAAACCATAAAGAAGATGAAAAGACAACGCTCAGAATGGGAGAAGATATTTGCAAATGAAGCACTGACAAAGGATTAATGTCCAAAATTTACAAGCAACTCATGCAGCTCAATATAAAAATAACAGACAACCCAATCCAAAAATGGGCAGAAGACCTAAATAGACATTTCTCCAAAGAAGATATACAGACTGCCAACAAACACGTGAAAGAATGCTCAACATCATTAATCATTAGAGAAATGCAAATCAAAACTACAATGAGATATCATCTCACACCAGTCAGAATGGCCATCATCAAAAAATCTAGAAACAATAAATGCTGGAGAGGGTGTGGAGAAAAGGGAACACTTGCACTGCTGGTGGGAATTTGAAGTGGTACAGCCACTATGCAGAACAATATGGAGGTTCCTTAAAAAACTACAAATAGAACTACCATATGACCCAGCAATCCCACTCCTGGGCATATACCCCGAGAAAACCATAATTCAAAAAGAGTCATGTACCAAAATATTCATTGCAGCTCTATTTACAATAGCCAGGACATGGAAACAATTTAAGTGTCCATCATCGGATGAATGGATAAAGAAGATGTGGCACATATATACAATGAAATATTACTCAGCCATAAAAAGGAAAGAAATGGAGCTATTTGTAATGTGGTGGATGGACCTAGAGTCTGTCATACAGAGTGAAGTAAGTCAGAAAGAGTAAGGCAAATATCGTATGCTAACACATATATATGGAATTTAAGAAAAAAAATGTCATGAAGAACCTAGGGGTAAAATAGGAATAAAGACACAGACCTACTAGAGAATGGACTTGAGAATATGGGGAGGGGGAAGGGTAAGCTTTGTCAAAGTGAGAGAGTGGCATGGACATATATACACTACCAAACGTAAAATAGATAGCTAGTGGGAAGCAGCCACATAGCACAGGGAGATCAGCTCGGTGCTTTGTGACCACCTAGAGGGGTGGGATAGGGAGGGTGGGAGGGAGGGAGACGCAAGAGGGAAGAGATATGGGAATATATGTATATGTATAACTGATTCACTTTGTTATAAAGCAGAAACTAAGACACCATTGTAAAGCAACTATACTCCAATAAAGATGTAAAAAAAAAAAGCTAAGTGGGATTGTTTGGATGCATTAGGAATATGATTACTTTTTTGTTCTTTTTTTCTTTATTTTTATATATTTAAAAAATTTTCTTTTTTGAGCATGTGCTATTTTTATAGTGGAAAAAAGTGTAAAAGAATATATTAAGTTAAACATTCAGATTGCCATTTTGTCCTTTATATTTCTGTGACCCCTTCCCTGTCCCCTGGGAAGGCAGGAGTAGTGTGCTTAGGTGATGACAGCCTGAGAAGTCCAGTCGAAAGGACTGGCACCAGTAAGTTTACATGAGAAACAAGGTATTCAGAACACAATAGAAATCCTCATTATGATTATAAAGATAACAAGAAAACAACTTTAGTGGTAACCTTCGCCCAACCTGGGTCCCCAGCTCTGGCCAGAGGGGCTGGCATTGACCTTACCTTTTCCAGCTGGGACGTGGTCTCATCACAAGCTTCTCTGAGCAGGTGCTGGGCTCTGCTGGCATCTCCTCGCTTGTATGCGGCATGAATGCCTTCCGTCCTGGGGCTCTGTGCTGTGGGGTCGCCACCTGGCATGGATAGTTTGCTGCCCATGTCCCCGGCACCTGGGTGGACAGAAGCACACATGTAGCATGACCTCCACTGCCAGCGCTGCTCTTAGGAATCATCAGAGAGGAGAGTGGGATGTGCTCTTCAAGACGTAAATCTGGAGGCTTTAGCAAGAGAAAGGGGTTGCCCTGAAATGCTGCCAATGTCACCAAGTACAGCAGACTTTGGCACCTGCACCCTGCTGGAGGCCCTTCCTGCGTGGGGCCATCTGTGAAGGCACGGGGAAGCTGAACACAGCTCGGGGAAGATTCTGCAGCTAGACGATGGCCTGGAGCGAGCGGGTCCAGGGCACCCGGGGCAGCTGCCTGGCAGGAAACTGCCAGGCTGACCTTACCAACAGCAACAGAGAAGCAAGGGCTTTGGTGGGAGAGCTAGTAGCCCACCAAACTGTCCCACTGCTATACCCCTCAGAGGGATATGGTATCTAGTGGTGGAAGAAAGGCAGGTCAAATCCAGTGGGTGTGGAAATCTAGACCCTCTCTGCCTAGAAAACTCCACAAAGGCATGGGACTTAGAATGGCAGCCCTCATTCCATACTGTGCTGGGTCTGAAGATGCAGAAGTGAAAGCAGTCAGCCCTTAGAGCTCCCACTCTAGAATGCTTCATAATTAGGAGGTCTGTGGATCCCAAAAGGCTTCAGAGACTTCTTGCACATCCTAAAGTTGCACACAGAATTCTGTGTGTGTGTGTGTGTGTGTGTGTATACATTTCTCTGGGGAGAAAATTCAAGGCTTCTACCAGATTTTCAAATGTGCTAGTGAACCAGAGTTAAAAGTTTTATCTCTACAGATATTACAGAAAAGACTGTGATGAATGAGGAGTTAAATTTTGATTGTGCTGAGTGACAGCAGAAACGGGGACAGAATTCTATCATTCTTGGCCAAGTTCACACAGCTTGTAAGAGGTAAACTGGGACTGAAGTTTGGTTCACCAGCTCTCAGGCTCGGGCTAAACCCACTCCATCTCTTTGCTACCTCTTTGAAGGGATAAAAAAACAGGGTTTTTTTTTAATGTAAAAATGTAAATGCTGAGGAAGGTTGGCTTCCAAACACTGACATCACAAAAGCAAATCACATTATAGTAGCTAACATTTGGAAAAAATTTTTTTTATATTTATTTTCAAAAGCATAAAAAT
The DNA here is from genome assembly GCF_949752795.1 of Hyperoodon ampullatus. Classification (NCBI taxonomy): domain Eukaryota; kingdom Metazoa; phylum Chordata; class Mammalia; order Artiodactyla; family Ziphiidae; genus Hyperoodon; species Hyperoodon ampullatus. The sequence goes on from NC_136916.1 coordinate 73,002,095, forward strand.
TACATGCTTAGAAATAAATTTTTAAAAAGATGGACAAGATCTATACCCTGAAAGCTATAAAACACTGCTGAGAGAAATTAAACAAGACCTATATAAATGGAAAGAAATCTCATTTTCATGGATTAAAAGAATCAATATTGTTAAGATGTCAATTCTCCCCAATTTTATCTATAGATTCAATGTAATCCCTACCATAATTCCAATAGGCTTTTATGGGCATAAAAATGGACAATCTGATCCTCAAATTTGTATGAAAATTCAAAGGACTTATAATATCCCAAGCAATCTTGAAAAAGAAGAGTTGGAGGACATATAGTACCTGATTTCACATCTTACTATAAAACTATAATAATCAAGGCAGTGTGGTAATAGATCCGTGGAACAGAATAGAAAGTTGAGAAATAGACCCATACTTGTACACCCAATTAATTTTTGATAAAGGGTGCCAACACAATGAGAAAGGCAAAAATCTTTTCAATAAGTGGTGCTGGAACAACTGCACATCCATTGAATAAAAAGAGACTCGGACCCCTACTTCTCACACAAAAATTACTTTGAGATGGATCATGGATTTAAACATAAAGGTTAAAAATTGTAGTGCTTTTAGGAAAAAAAATCACAGGACAATATTTTTATGACTTGAGAGTAGGCAAAGCTTCCTTAGATGGGACACAGAAAGTAATAACCAAGAAAAGAAAAAAATTCCTAAATTAGACTTTAACAAAACTTAAAACTTCTGCTCATCAGAAGGTTGATCTACCATTTAAAAACTATTTACTATTTGAAAATGAGTAGGCAAGTTACATACTGGAAGAAAATATTTGCAAAACATGTATCCAAAAAAGGAATGGTATTCAGAAAATAGAAAGAACTCCTATAACTCAATAATAAAGGACAAACAACCCAGTTAAAAATGAGCAAAGATTTGAACAGCAGAAGATATTCTAAAAGCTCAGTATCATTAGTCATTAGGGAAATGCAAGTTAAACACCACTACACCCCCACCAAAATCACTAAAATTTAAAAATACTGACAATACTTGGTGAGGATATGGAGCAACGAGAACATTCATATATTATTGGTTGTGTCTAAAATGGTACAACCACTTTGGAAACAAGTCTGGTGGTTTCTTACGAAACTAAGTATATACCTACCCTATGACTCACTTATTCTATTCTTAGGTATTTACCCAAGAAAATATGTGTAAAAAATATATCCAAGAATGTTCATGGCAACTTTATTCATGGTATTTCCAAACTGTAAATAGCAAAGGTGTCCAACAACAGGAGAGTGAATAAATAACTACTGTGGTATAGTAACTACTCAGCAATCAAAAGGAATAAATTACTGATCCATGAAATGATTGATGGGAATCTCAAAACACAATGCCGAGTGAAAGAATGAAGGCACAAAATGATCCCATTTATATTCTGTTCTAATCAGTGGTGGGAAAAAAATCAGAACAGTGGTTCCTGAGGGTGGGGACAGTCATGAAGTTTACCAGTGGAGGGGCATGAGGAAATTGTTTGGGTGATGGTTCTTTATCTTGATGATGTTTTTAGTACACAGGTGTTGGTATTTGTCAAAACTTATCAAATAGTCTAATGAAGGTATGTGCATTTTACTTTATATAAACTTTACCTAAAAAATTATAAATAATATTGAACTATAGTCAATAATATGAATACTGAAGCACTTGAGGGTGAAAAGTACAGATATTTCCAATTTACTTTGAAATGCATTAAAAATAATGGATTGAAGGATGGATAGAAGAAGAGATAGAAATGAGAGCAATTTTAGAAAATGTTAATGGTAAAATCTAGGTGGTGGGTATATGGATGTACATGGTTCAGTTCTTTCATTTTCACTGTATGTTTGGAATTTTTCATAACAAAATATTGGGAGAAGTGAATCAGAATAACATACCCTAAATGGAAGGCCTGCCATATGGCATACTGAACGAGCTCCACCACCAGCCCAGAAAAATCCTGCTCTGGAGAAAGGGAAAGACAAGTTGCTTACAGTAAAGCCCCTTGATACCATCCAGGGTCTTTACAGCTCACTCTAAGCCATGACTATTTCAAAGGCAACCATTCTGAAAATCCATGTTAAGTGGATTTCATGAGTGTCACGCAAAATCTGCATCCTTCCTGAAACACCAATACAAGACTGCTGTGTCTAAATGGAGATTACTGGTGTTTTTTTTTTTTTGGCTATGCATTTTTGGAAAGGGGTATCCAAAAAGGGCTTAGTGTGTAAGTGGTTATACATGTGAATAAGGAAGCTTCACATCCCATCACACACTAACAGTCCTCATTAATTATTTACAGTCAGAGACTAAGACATTTGAGAGTCAGCTGCAGGGAGAAGCCATTGGCAGGGTAAGAAGAAGGCAGAATCCACGGCCACGTCATCCATCAGAAGAGGCACTTAATTATGTCACTGCTCATCTTTCAGAATTAAACAAATATCCTCCTTATCTCTGTAAAAGACAGGTGCACGTGCATGAGGAGGTATAAAGTAACCTCTTCTGTTCACATTAGGGACATAAATTTAAAAAATTCACCTTTATGCCCAAGTTAAGCAACACTGAGAAGGTAGAACCAAGGACATAGGATGCATGTGAAATTACAAGGGTGGTTTTACTTTAACTTGATTTATAAATAATGCAACATATGTAGAATAAATGACATACTAAGAAACAAGACTCTGCTCAGTTCTATTTACATATATATATATATATATTTAATGCTGTGGGGTTTTCAGTTTGAATCTGATTCTCTTAAGTTGCACGGACAACACATGTACACTCTCACTGACCCAAGAGCTGGCAGCTCTGGTCCAATCAAATTGTGGGAAGGACATTATGGGACAACATCAGGTAATGCATATGCATTTAATTTACTCTGCCAACTTCATTTAATTTCCTGAAATCATAAAGAGAATGGTTAACATATATTTAAATTAAAAAAAAAAAGACCAAAATGCTAATGATAAGTATTAATGATGGGCTGGGGGGAATTAGTGATAGGATTAGAAAAGATTTTTCTTTATTTCCTAAATTCCCTGTAATGGAATTATATGACTGCTTTATTTAAAACTTTTTTTTTTTTTTTTTTTTTTTGTGGTACGCGGGCCTCTCACTGTTGTGGCCTCTCCCGTTGCGGAGCACAGGCTCCGGATGCGCAGGCTCAGCAGCCATGGCTCACGGGCCCAGCCGCTCCGCGGCATATGGGATCCTCCCAGACCGGGGCACGAACCCGTATCCCCTGCATCGGCAGGCGGACTCTCAACCACTGCGCCACCAGGGAGGCCCTATTTAAAACTTTAAAGAAGTTAGATATGTAATAAAAGAATACATTCTCATTGAAAAAAATTAAATAGTACAGAGATACATCATGTAAGGCAGAACCCCTCCTCCCCACCATGAAACACCTTTTCTTAGAGGTAAATATTTACTTTAATAGTAATTTTTTTTTACAAAAATACTACAGTTTTATATTTGAGAATTTGTGTCCTTTGATTTAAACTTAAATCGGGGTAATTGTATGTATGTATGTATACTATTTGAGATTATTTAGTTATTTGTGCCTATTAATCAACCATTATCTGTAATTATATTCTTTTACACAGTAAAACATCACAGTTCTAAATGTTTTGCTCATACAGATTTAAAATTCATACTAAAAATATAACCCCCCAAACTTACTCTATTTCAATACAATATTAATGTAGCAAACAAGTAACTAGGACTAGTAGGAAAATAATAGTAGAACATTATAATGATTCAGTGTCAAATTTTTTTTAAAATCCTTTTTGTTCTTTATTACAATAGGTGTAATTATTTTCCTAAATAGCAATGAAAATTCCATATACATATATACTACAACCAGGCATCTTAATTGTTTGGGTGATGGTTCTATATCTTGAATTAAAGTTAATATGCATAACAAAGAAGATAACAAAAAACTAGGAGAAAGGGAAACCATTAGCACAGTTCTTTTTTATTTTTAAGGTTTGGTCAGTGTTGCTTGTTTGTTTTTAGGAAAGTGTCAATTAGAAGTAATTAGAAGCAAGAACGAGTGAGGGGAAGCCATAAATGTAGTGAATGAGTAGCATTATGGATTCAGCACATGTAGACTTACTCAAGAATACAAGAAATATTTACAGTAAGCTGTTAGGTGATAAGTGAACATATTCCTGGTGGGTGATAAATGTTAATATCTATACAGCCTGGTATTTAAATATGCTGGACATGGACAGTAAATTAAAGTTCATTATGTGAAAAAGTATTTGGTTAAAAAATATTTAAAAACCTATGAAAGCAGAACATCATTTAGTCCTTGATAATCACTTTCAATTTAATATTCTATTTATAAAAAAATACTTTCAGTAACACTGTATATTTCAGATATTCAGCCATTTCTAGGAGAAATGTTTTTAGTTGCTAATAACTCAATCTTTACATGTTATTTCTGTAATTCAAGCTTTAGAAAAAAAAATTATTCTGACTACAGGAAAACTAACAGAAATTATTCTTCTCTTTTATTTTGGGAAAGTAATAAAACAGAATTCCATGAATGTTATAGAGTGATGTCTGGCTGTACAAGCCATGTCACTTACACTAATAGTTCACTGTGGCCTTCCCCATCTTAAAGAGAGTCCTCCTTTGTCTGCTGATTCTGAGTCTGTTCTGTCCTTATATCCTAAGGAGACATTCTTCTCTTTTCTTCTAGAACAGTATTTGTTAACTCATCCCTCCCAGCCCAATGATCAGAATAAAATTCTCTCTCTACTGCTTTTTTCCTACAAATCTAGGACAATGGAGAGGTAATATGAAAGTGACCTTAATTCTATCAGTTCTCAATGTTGGTCTCTTAAGTATATATATTATACATTTAATTCTCACATCCCCATCAAAGAACGCATGCATGACAGAAGGCAAATGCTCTCTCTTGATTCGAAATCTGTGGCATCCTCTGTACATCCTGGAAAAGACACTAACGTTTTACTTGAATATATACTTTTTTAAAAATTACATTTACCTCCATCAATAGAGTAGCAAAAGGTAAACATATATCTAACAGCCCAGAGTTCACTGCAGAATAAACAAGAGTTAACTTTAGGATGCTACTGACCTGGTCATAATTGTTTAATGACCTTCCTGTGCCATCCTCCATCGAGTCCCTGTGTGGCCAAACCCGGGGGTTGGGGGCTGGCCCTCCCCAGAGGTGACGCCCTCCTGGCACTGCAGTGGCTCACCCACTGTTGCCCTGGGCTTACCGGCCTCCAGCAAGAAGGATGCTTCTTTCTTTGCCAGCTGTCACTCTAGGGGTTTAGCCTCAGCAGCAGTTTTCATCTCTGGGTCACATTACGGTGAAATCCAACCCTTTATTTCTTCGGGGAAGAGGCAGAGGTTGCGGGGTGTAGAGGGCGACATGACCCCAGGGTGACTCTCGGCAGTAATTCCTCACTGACTCCAGATGGCTGGTGCTCAGCCCCATCAAGCTGGGCCATCAGACCCAGCATCAGAAAAGAAAGCAAAGACAGCAGTGGCATTCACCAGGGGCCTGGCTCACGGCTCATGCAGAGCAGAGCTCCAGCCACGCAGGCTGAGCGTTTCTCATACCAGCAAAGCCTCCCAGCACAGATGCAAAACTTCTCTGGATATTCTCACCAAATCACTGGAAATGAATTTTTGTTAATAAAAGGGGCATGGGCGGTTATACCTATGAGCAGGCTGTGCAGAGGGAAATCGCACATAAAAGTGCAGTTATCTTTAGAAACAAAACATACAATTAATTGTTAAGATTCCATGTTATGTCCACCTGACACAGTGAAAAATTTAATGAGTTCTAATATTCATTGCTGGCCAGAGTGTGGTGAAAATTGTACACTTGTCAATGTGGGAAGGCTTACTTAGACAGGCTGGGACCTGGGACCCTTTGCTGTAGTGCTGCAATGCTTGTACCTGGACATATGTCTTCTGGAGTTACAAAATACAAAGAAACTATAAGGGACTAAAAATAACTGTGTGCATGTGTACTTGGGGCAAATTGTGGACAAAAAGACACAAAAAGACCAAAAAAGCTAACTGCCACTTCTGTGGAGCAGGGAGCAAAAGCAGGGTACTGCACATGCCCCCTGCACACAATACTACCAAAGAGGTGGGCAAAACACCTAAGCCACCCCTCCTGTTGAACCCCTGGACACACCCCTACCCTCACCCCATATAAGGGACCAGCTCGCCCCCGCCCCCCCCCGCCAGGGAGCGGAGCAAGAAAGGGAAACTCTTGTTTGTTCTTGCTCCCCACTGCTGCATCAGAGGTCCCAATAAAGTCTTGCTTGAATTTCTTGTCTGGCCTCTGATCAATTTCTATTGATTAAGGAAGGCCAAGAACCCTGGTCGGTATCAACAGCAACACTATGAGTAGGTGTCACGGCTGCCATTTTACAGATGATGGAGGCCAAGATGAAGACACTTCACAGTGACAGGCTGGCAAGGAGCAGGGGCAAGAGTGACAGCAGCAGGTCTTTGTGACCCTAGAGCCCATAGAAATCCTACTACTCTTCTTTCCAGTTTATTTTTTTTTCCCATAGGAAACATTTTTAAATTGAAGTATACTTGATTTACAAAGTTGTGTTAATTTCTGCTGTACAGCAAAGTGATTCAGTTATACAATATATACAATCTTTTTTGGGGGCGGGCGGGGGGGCTTGCCACACCTTGCAACGTGCAGGATCTTAGTTCCCTAACCAGGGATCGAACCTGTTCCCCCTTCAGTGGAAGCACTGAGTCCTAACCACTGGACCACCACGGAATTCCCCTATACATTCTTTTTTTTTTTTTTTTTTTTAATTTTTATTGGAGTATAGTTGCTTTGCAATGTTGGGTTAGTTTCTGCTGTACAGCAAAGTAAATCAGCTAAATGTATACATCTCCTCATTTTTGGATTTCCTTCCCATTTAGGTCACCGCAGAGCATTGAGTAGAGTTCCCTGGGCTATACAGTATGCACTCATTAGCTATCTATTTTATATATAGTAGTGTATATATGTCAATCCCAATCTCCCAATTCATCCCACGCCCCCTTCTCCCCCTTGTATCCATACGTCCATTTTCTACATCTGTGTCTCTCTTCTTTCCAGTTTAATACTTAAGACAGACTGCATGTTTTGTCCCCCTAAGTTTCATGTTAACCATAATCCCCAGTATGATGGTATTAGGAGGTGGGTCTCCGGGAAGTGACTGGCTTATGAAGGTGGAGCCGTCATGATGGGATTAGTGCCCTCCCAGAAGAGACAGAGACCTTCTCTGTCCTACATGAGGACACAATGAGAAGATGGCCATCTGCAACCAGGAAGTGGGTCCTCACCAAGAACAGAATCTGCCAGTACCTCATCCTGGACTTCCCAGCCTCCGACGTGAGAAATAAATGTCTGTTGTTTAAGACACCCAGTCTGTGGCAATTTTATAGCAGCCTGAGCAGACAAAAATAGTAGAACCTCAAGATACTTCAAAATGAGGAGCTACCATGCAGCCATTAAAACTGATGATAATGGAGACTAAGGAAAAGTACAGAAAAGACTTATACAATATTAAGCTAAATGAATAGAATATGGAGCACAGACAGTGAAAAATGGAAAAAATATATAACACAGAAGATTGGTTGACATCATTTGAAAATATGCAAAGTGAAAGAATTTATTTTGGGGAAAAAAGAAGATTTCTAATGAGTATAGTCTATTATTTTTGTTTATAAAAATTTAGTCTGTTTCTCTGTTTAGAAAGAAAAGCTGAGGAACACAAGTACATGATAGCAGCAGGTGAAATGATCAGATTTTTTTCTATTTGTGTTTTTCTGTGTTTGCCAATATCTTTCCCTTTTTCTCATTAGTTTGTATTGATTTTGAAATTAAGAAAAAGAAAACAATGAAGTGTATCCAGCACAAAGTTGACTACTTTCAGTCTGACTTAATGAACTAGTTCTTTGATGGTATTATTTAAGCTAAAACAACTCTTGGGTATACCAAGTCTTGACTCAGTTGCTCTGGAAATAAAGAGAATAAGAAAATTTCCCAGACAATAACTGGCAAAGGTGTCATGGACTTTAAAAGAGAAAATAGGGTTTCCCTGGTGGCGCAGTGGTTGAGAGTCCGCCTGCCGATGCAGGGGACACGGGTTTGTGCCCCGGTGTGGGAAGATCCCACATGCCACGGAGCGGCTGGGCCCGTGAGCCATGGCTGCTGAGCCTGTGCGTCCGGAGCCTGTGCTCTGCAACGGGAGAGGCCACAACAGTGAGAGGCCCGCGTACTGCAAAAAAATAAAAAATTAAAAAATAAAAGAGAAAATAAAATGGTCTATGATAACATTTAGTATATCAGTAACTGGTACCATTTATTGAGTACTGCCAGATGCTATAAGAAACGCCCTGCATACATCTGCCTTCCTCCCAACACCCATGCAAGGCAGGGGTTCTCATCACCACTTTCCACCAGATGACCAGTGCTCCAGGTGATTAGTGAAAGTGCCTCCATCCAGCTCCTAACAGCAGAGCTGGGACTTGAACCCTTGGCACCTGTCGTCAAAGTCCAACTCCTTACTTCCCAGGCTGGGTGTGCCCAACCAAACATGGGGCAATTATTCAGAATGTAATGTCCTTGGCAAACATGTAGGAACTAAAAGGTGAGATGATCCTGTCTCATTAGATGGAAAAACCAGAGAGGATATGGAAACCAATTCCTCCATGAATTCAGTAGCAGTGGAAGAGAGACACAGAAATACAGAGCTACAAAGATGAATTCTTTCCAATACTTAGTTCCTCTCCCCAAAATTAATTTATTTATTGCTCATTCATTTTATAAACAATACTTACTATGTGCTGAGCTAGAGCCTGAGGACACACCTTGATGAGACAGGCAGGAAGAGCTAGAGTGTGAAGCTGTATTCTTCCCAGATTTTAGGTTTTTTTTGTAATTGAAGTATGGTTGATTTACAATGTTGTGTTAATTTCTGCTGTATAGCAAAGTGATTCAGTTATACATATATATACACACATTCTTTTTTAAAATTCTTTTCTATTATGGTTTATCACAGGATATTGAATGTAGTTCCCTGTGCTATACAGTAGGACCTTCTTGTTTATCCCAGATTTTACTTTTTTTTTTTAAAAGAAGACTGGGTTTTCAATTGTTATTAATTTATTTATTTTGACTGTGACACGCGGCATGTGGTATCTTAGTTCCCCGACCAGGGATCAAACCCGTGCCCCCTGCAGTGGAAATGCGGAGTCTTAACCACTAGACCACCAGGGAAGTCCAGATTTTACTTTTAAACAACTACAACAAATGCCATGCTCGAGAGACTTGGGATGGTCAACAGACACTGACCTGGTCAAGAAAGATGAACCGTCCTTCTGAGGAAACAAAAATCACAGAAGTAAGACAGTTCCTTTATTTAATACTCACATAATATAAAAAGGTGCAATCTGAAGATATAAAAAGAAATAGTCATACTCTGATCTCTGGGGAGGTGATTGTGGGCTGGGCCCACTGAGGGATGGGCTAACCTCTGTCACAGCAATCCTGCTTCCAGGGAAGTGACTAAGGGAATAATTCTATACATTTAAAAAGCACTATGCAGGGAATTCCCTGGTGGTGCAGTGGTTAAGAATCCACCTGCCAATGCAGGGGACACGGGTTCGAGCCCTGGTCTGGGAAGATCCCACATGCCGCGGAGGAACTGAGCCCGTGCGCCACAACTACTGAGCCTGCACTCTAGAGCCTGCGAGCCACAACTACTGAGCCTGCATGCTGCAACTACTGAAGCCCAGGCGCCTAGAGCCTGTGCTCTGCAACAAGAGAAGCCCCTGCTCGCCACAACTAGCAAAAGCTCACGCGCAGCAACGAAGACCCAACACAGCTAAAAATAAATAAATTAAATAAATAAACTTATTTTAAAAAAGCACTATGCAGGAAAACAAAAGGAAATATGCATAAAGATGCTGATTTCTGTATGGTTTAGTATAGCAAAGAATGGTGGTTTTTTCAATTATGAAATGCACTAAAATGCTTATCATATCGAGCACATGGAGGGACCCCACAACACAGGAAAAATGACTGGAAGGAAAGACCCCAGATGATAACTTTGGTTTTTCTCATGTGATGGAATTTGAGGTGATCTTTCCCCCTTTCCTCTATTTTCCAGTTATTTCTCTGTTACTTCTATAATGGAAAAATAGTTTTTTAAAATACACTTTTCAGATTAACAAAGTGAAATTTCTAACTAAATCCAAATTCCTCTTGGCAAAGATAGACACAAGGAAAGAAGAAAATATCTCAATCCAGAGGGAAATTTAGGATGAGGCACCAAGATTTTTCCAGTGGTGCCTTTTACTGAGAACTGTGAACAATGCTAACACACGTGGCAACAGAAATAGAACTGTACTCAAATGAGAAGACTTGGGTTCAAGTCCCAGTCTATTGCTCAACAGCTGCATGGTCTTGGCAAGTATTTGAGACGTCTGAATCTTGTCATCTTCTTGTGAAAAACAAAAACGAAAACAAAATCCCCAAACAAAAAATGACACATATAACAATACTGCAAAATGCATGCTCCCCAAAATAAAATGACCGGCACACAAATGGGGGTTATTTCCATGATGCCTGTCCCCTTCCACCCAACTCCAGGCAACTGTGAGGCACTGACACTGCACCCCCACTTTCTCTGTGGACCTCAGGCTCCCTCAGCCTTCACTTTTGTGTCTCTCCCTCCTGGAAGGAGCCCCACCCCTTCCCAGGTCCAGTATGGATGCTACCCCCCAGGGAGTCCTGTGGCCCTTCCCATGGGCTTCCTTCTCCTCCCTCTGTCTGCACCTGGCCTGACTGGGACCACCCCTATTGTGTGGATCTGTCTGCCTCCTTTCTGCTTGGTGGTGCCGGCAAGCTGGGCCTGCAGATACTCAATCAGCATCATGTGTCCCTAGCACTGTGCCATGCACATAGTAAGTGCTCATTAACAGCTTCTTGAAGTCAACTCACTGGGTTGCCAGAGCTCTCTGTGTGTCAGTGAGGGGTTCACTCTAATCTTGCCCATGGGCAATATCATTCAGGATGGCCACAGGGCACAGAATTCTCCTGGTAAAAGAGAAGGACACCTTCAGGCCCTTCTGGATTTTCCTTTCCACCAATTCTTCTTTAAATGCTTGATAAAATTTACCAGTGAAGTCATTTGGGCCTGGCTTTTCTTTGTGGGGCATTTTTAAAATTATTAATTCAATCTCTCTACTTGTTATAAGTCTGTCCAGATTTCCAATTCTTTCTTGAGTCAGTTTAGGTAGTTTGTGTCTTTCTAAGGATTTATCCACCTCATTTAAGGTACTGAATTTGTTGGTATACAATTGTCCATAGTATTCTCTTATAATTATTTTTTATTTATGTACAGTTGACAGTGATGTCCCCTTTTCATTCCTGATCTTAGTAATCTGAGCCTTGTCTCTTATTTTTCTTGTCATTCTAAGTGAAAATTTGTAAATATTTTTTTCAAAGAACCAACTTTTGGTAGGTTTCTGATTTTCTCTATTGTTTTTCTAGTCTCTATTTCATTTATTTCTGCTCTAATCTTTGTTTTTCCCTCTGCTTGCTGTGGGTTTAATCTGTTCCTTCTTTTCTAGTTTCTTAAGATGGAAGGTTAGGATATTGATTTGAGATCTTTCTTCTTTTTTAATATAGGTGGGTATAGCTATAAATTTCCTTCTAAGCACTGCTTTACCTGCATCCTCTAAGTTTTAACATGTTGTGTTTTGTTTTCATTCATATCAATGTGTGCTCTAACATCCCTTGTGATTTCTTCTTTAACTCACTTGTTATTTAAGAGCATGTTGTTTCATTTCCACATATTTGTGAATTTCCCAAATTTCCTTCTGTTATTGATTTCTAATTTTATACCACTGTGGTCAGAGAACATATTTTGTTTTATTTCAATCCTTTTAAATTTATTGAGGCTTGTTTTATGGAGAAACATAATTTAAACACATAAGGAAAAATCTCAACAAAACTCTGTGTCCTAAAACACACAAACTAGATAAAAGGATGAATGACAAATGAGAAAAGAAAATTAGAATGACCAATTAGAAAAGAAAACCCTATATTACAGACAAAGGGTTAATATGATGAAAGAAGCATGCTCTTACATTGCTGGAGGGAATACAAAATTGCACAACCTCCATGGAGGGGAATTACCAATACCTAGCAAAATTACATCTGCATTTTCCCTCTTAGCCCAACACTCTGTATTTTAGACATTTATGCCAAAGATACAACAGCAAAAATGCAAAATGATGTCTACACAAGACTATTTATTGCATCATTATTGCAGGGAAACAATCTAGATGTCCATCTATAGAGAACTGGCTACAGAAACTATGGGACTTCTGTAATCAGAATCCTATGCAAAGGTAAGAAGGAAAGAGAAAGGGTTCTATATACTGGGGCATCATCTCCTACTGTTTTGTGATTCTCAGGGCAGCTCCCATTACCTCCCCCCTGGGTGGGACACACAACATCCCAGCCCCCAATGACCCTGTGTGCTAGGTCTGCTCACCCCATCCAAGAGCTGGGAAGGCAGAGGCTCAGCTGAGGGCAAATGAGGAGCCTGAATTATGCCCCAAAGTGGCAGCTCTGGCACAGTGCAGAAGAACAAGTGCAGCACTTGTGGTTCCTGGAAGAGGGAGAGGCCCACGTCCCATGCTTATGGGTAACTGCCAAGGATTCTCCCCATGCCCGTCCATAATCTCCATACATCCTTAAGTACTGATGGTGAGGAGAAAATCTGCAACGAGGTGTCCTGCCTCTATCTCCTCATTCTCCTAGGCAGAGTGCACTTTTCTGGTGCAGGGCGGGCAGGGCAGGCTGCTGAGGTGTCTGCACTGGAAGGAGCAGAAGCAGGGCAGACAGACAGACATATACTCACCAAGACAAGACAGGTTGGCTTTGGGGGAAATACCTGGAGGTCTCTTGAGAATACAAGATTAGAGATTGAGGATAGAGACTGCATTTTGTGAACTTCTGGGAAAGATCTGGGCAAAGGAGTTCAGAGGCTTGGCTGTATGCTTTAAATGGAATTCCCTGTGGATGTCCTGTTGAGAAACTTCAGTAAAGATTTAAACTGATTTTTGATTTTGTTTTAAGATTCCAGGCTGGAGTTTCCTTGGAATACAGAGGCTATGAGTGATTTCCCTGCATCTCAAATATATATTCATTTCTCCTCTTCTTCCTTTTTAACAAATGGAATATACTATGATTACGTTCTACAACTTGCTTCCCTCACTTAAAAGTTCTGTGTCGGCACATGGAGATCCAGCACACCTGTTTTCACGGTAGCCCTTTGTCCTCATTGATGGACATTTAGGGCATGTCTAGTTCTGTGTAATCCCCTTCACTGCTGTGCTGAACATCCCTACATGTGCATTTCTCACCTGAACTGTATCTCCAGGTTAAATTCCTAGGAGTGGAAGCAGAGGATAGAGTCAGCCTTGATTTTTATAAAGATTGCCAATTTGCTTTTCCAAAAGTTGCATCAATTATATCCTAACTTAATTATCAACTCAATATTAGTTTAAAATAAAATATGAAAAACAGCAGAAATTATATCTTTGCTGTCTTAAATAATATCAAACTTCCGTTTCCAATCTGCAAAGCAAAATAACATATCTCATAATTGGTTCTGGTTTCCATTTCTTTCCATATGAATGACATTCAGCATATTTTCATGTTTATCCATCATCTCTATCTTTTTCAATGAAATAAACTCTCTAATTCTGTTTTTTGGTTCATTTGAAAATTGGAATATTCTTTCTATCATTGATTTGCCAGTGCTCTTTGTGGTATATGTTGAAGATAGTTTTTACCTATTTGTTGGTTGTCACTTGAGAGGCTTTTCTACAGAATAGTTCTAATTGTTATGTAATCATTTTATTAATTTACTCCTTTATGATATCTGGGTTTTGTGCTGTGCTTAGGAAAAAGTCCCTCTCCCTCCAAAATTATTTTAATTTATCATTTTCCTAGACTTTTAATGAGTTCATTTTTATGTTTAAATATTTGATTCATCTGAAATTGATTTTGGTGTGGAAGTGAGAAAGCAATATGTTATTTTTGTCCTATTGCCAAGTAAACTTTCTTTTCTGGACTAATTTGAAATCCTAAATAGTAAAGCAAAAGCAATGTGCATTTGGACCTATTTTTTTTTTGGCCGCGAGGCATGTGGGATCTTAGCTCCCCAACCAGGGATCGAACCCGCATTGGAAGGTGAAGTCTTAACCACTGGACCACCAGGGAAGTCCCATTTTGGCTTATTTTTGAGTTGCTACTCTGTCCCATTGCTTTCCCTGTCCTTTCCCTTTCTACTCTCCAACACATTTCATTACTATGGCATTGTAATAATTCTAACATATGATGGAACTACTCTGCCCTCCTCTCAACTGACCTTCTCCTCATTTGAATCTTCTTGGCTATTCTTATATGCTTATTTTTCTAGGTAGAATTTATTATTCTTTGTTCATGTTCTAAAAAGAAATCCTGTTTGTATTTTAACTGCAATTGCCCTGAATTATAAAATCAACATGTAGAGAATTGACATTTACGATGTTGTCTTCCTATACAAGAGGACTATATGTCATTTTTAAAACTGAAGTACAGTTAACTTACAATATTATATTAGTTTCAGGTGTACAATAATAGTGTTTTGATATTTTTATAGATTATACTCCATTTAAAGTTATTATAAAATATTGGTTATATTCCCTGTGCTGTACATTACATTCTTTTATCTTATTTATTTTATACCTAGTAGTTCATACTTCTTCCTCCCCTTCCTTGATCTTGTCTCCCCCCACCCCCTCCCCTCTGATAACCACTAGCTTGTTCTCTGTAGCTGTGAGTCTGTTTCTATCTTTTATTTATTTATTTATTTTTGCGGTACGCGGGCCTCTCACTGTTGTGGCCTCTCCCGTTGCGGAGCACAGGCTCCAGATGCACAGGCTCAGCGGCCATGGCTCACGGGCCCAGCCACTCTGCGGCATGTGGGATCTTCCCAGACACGAATCCGTGTCCCCTGCATCGGCAGGCGGATTCTCAACCACTGTGCCACCAGTGAAGCCCTCTATCTTCTTATATTCACTTGTTTGTTTTATTTTTTTAGATTCTACATATAAGTGAAAACATACAGTATTTGTCTTTCTCTGTCTGACTTATTTCACTTAGCATAATACCCTCCAGGTCCATCCATGTTGTTGTAAATTGCAAAATTTCATTACTTTTTATGGTTGAGTAATATTCCATTGTACATATATACCACATCTTCTTTATCCATTCATCTATTGATGGACACTTAAGTTGTTTTCATATCTTGGCTATTGTAAATAATGCTACTGTGAACATTGGGGTGCATATATCTTTTTGAATTAATGTTTTCATTTTCTTTGGATATGAACCCAGGAGTGGAATGGCTGGATCATATGGTAGTTCTATTTTTAATTTTTTGAGGAACATGTATACTGTTTTCCATAGTGTTTGCACCAATTTACATTCTCACCAACAGTGCACAAGGGTTTCCTTTTCTCCACACCCTTGCCAATATTTATTATTTGTAGGCATTTTGATGATTTGATGATAGCCATTCTGACAGGCATAAGGTAGTATCTCATCGTGGTTTTGATTTGCATTTCCCTGATGATTAGTGATGTTGAGCATCTTTTCATGTGCCTCTTGGCTATCTGTATGTCTTCTTTGGAAAAATGCCTATTCAGGTCCTCTGCCCATTTTTTAATCAGGTTTTTGTTTTTTTTTTTTAGTGAGTTGTATGAGTTCTTTATATATTTTGGATATTTACCCCTTATCAGATTTACTTAAATATTCTTAAAGTTTCCTTCATATGATCCTGTATATTTATCATGATTTCCCCTAGACAGTGTACATTTAATTTATATTAATTCAATAATTAAGAAAAAAGCAAAACATTTCTACTTATAGCCCCTTGGACATTCAAAGTTCTCATTTCAGTTCTTCTGGGCTTGTAAATTGATCTGGATAGGGCATCTAGTTACCCACTAGATACAATGTCAATACAAAGAGCTGTTAGGAAAAACAAGGAAAGATCAACGAGGTCCTAGAGGTTGATAAGCAAAAGATATGAAGACAGAGTTCAAAAAAAGTAAATATAACCAGCTCTTAGACACACCAAAACATGCTAAGCCTCACTTATCATAAGAGAAATGCATACTAAAACTATACTGAGGGCCTCCCTGGTGGCGCAGTGGTTGAGAGTCCGCCTGCCGATGCAGGGGATACGGGTTCGTGCCCCGGTCTGGGAGGATCTCATATGCCGCGGAGCGGCTGGGCCCGTGAGCCATGGCCGCTGAGCCTGCACATCCGGAGCCTGTGCTCCGCAACGGGAGAGGCCACAACAGTGAGAGGCCCGCGTACCACAAAAAAAAAAAAAAAAAAAACTATACTGAGACACCATTTTTCACACATCAGATTAGGAAAAACCAAAAATTTGATAACAAACACTGTTGTCAGACCTATAGGGAAACAGGCAAGCACATACATTGTGGATGATGGGGGTAAACAGGAAAAACTCCCATGGAGGGTGATTTGGCACTATCTGGCAGATTTTCAGAAGCATATGTCCTTTGACCCATCACTTTGAGAATTTATTGTGTAGATATGCTTGTATACATGTGTAAAGACATCACAGCATTTTTTGTTATAACAAAATATTAAGAATAGCTCAAATGTCCAGTAAAGCAGACTGCTTACATAAACTGAGGTACAACACAATAGAATTCTGTGCATTTGTCAAAAGAATGATTATGATGATGATAGCATGAATGTGTGAAAGAAACGGGCAATGTATAGAACAGTGTGTGTGATCAGCTACACATTGTATAAAGGAGGGAAAATAAGAATCTATATTTGTTTTGCTTGTATACACATAAAGACATTCTGTAAGGATGTAAAAATCAAAGAATGGTTTTTGAGCTGTGTGACTATATTCAAACAACTAAAGTTTTAAGATCTTGGCAAGGAAAAATACATGAAGTCATCTGCTCTGCCTTTTCCTCTGCATGTCTTCAGGCAGAGATACACACCCTCGAGTTCAAACAACAAAAATTGACTCCAGCTGATTTGCCTCAAAACAGGGACTGCCATCTGCCTTCTAAATCCCAAAGCAGGCAAACCAAAAAAAGCAACAAGCCAGGATCAGGGGTCCTCTGTAGCTCGCAGAGTTATGAGTTGATGTATTTAACTTGTAGATTTGAAAGGAACCCCTTGAGTGATTACAACGTGGCCTCTGAAAAGTTAAAAGCAAACACCACAAACGTATCTGCATAAAAGATAATGCTTAACAGAAGCAAACGCCTGCAGCCTCACCCCTTTGCCCTGAGACAAAAACGCAGAGAAGATCTTCAGTCTGAGCAAGAGTTTACATTCCTGGGTGCCGCACTCCTCTGCGGCTGGGTCTGTAGCCTGTGGCTGAGTTGGACCAGACTGCTCTGTGATTGCCACATTCACAGCTATTTTCCTGTATGGAAATGCCCACTCACATAGTACAAACTTCTTCAGTTAATACAAACCCTGGCCAGACAACAATATGGCCCTTTGTTTTTATGAGTGATACTCTGATTATTAAAGCAAGAAGCTCCATGATTCCTCAGAAACCGCAAACATCCCAAGAATGCCTGGGTTCTGCTACTGTGGCCCTTTGCCCACCGAAACCTGACTCAGCCGTCACCATTTCTCGATGAGTTCAAGGCGCTCCTTATGGACAGCTTTCAGCTGAACATTTAAAAGATACTCATGAATATTAGAACTTCAAGCTTTAGTAGGAAACAAACAGATTTTGCTAATCTGGTCAAAAAAAGCATTCTGAAGATAAGGCGGGGAAAGATTTTTACTTTAATGAAAACGTTTTCAATTAAAATTTAAAGTTTTAATTAAAACAATTTTGATGATTAGATTAGCGGTCATCACATTTCAGTGATAGACACATTCGAAAATGAGGACTGGACACGTTGTAAATTCCATGCTTCCTATGGCTTCAAGCCCAATAAAATCGAAGACCTCCCATTTTTAAGGACCTCCCCATTTTTATCAGTGTAATATTATTATCAGTTTCAGTTAACAGAACTAGAGTCCAGGTGAGGCTACATAATTTACTGAGTAACTACCAAGCATGCACACTTCGCATGGTGCTAAGCATTCTGCAAACAGATTCTAACCATTTCTGTGTTACAGACAAGGACTGGGGTGCAGAGGGACCAGGATTTGAACCCAGCTCCTTCCGACTGCAAAGTCCACATCCTTGACACCATCACTCATTTTCTCCTGCAAATTGCACACCTCAGAGATGCCAAGGAGATGCTGGGAGATAGGATCCAGAGAGCAGGCTGAGATAGGATCCAGATAGCAGGCTGAGCCCTGGCTGTAGCCACAACCTCCTGCCCCAAGTCCTTAAAAGTTATATATATATATACCAAACTCAACAAGCCATGTGAACACAGAAAACAAGAAGGAGACCTAATAGGTCCAGAAACCATTGTGCATGAGATAGGCAAGGTTCAGGAGTGCTCCAAGGCTGCCTGGAGGGCATACGGGAAGCAAGGCCCCCAGAGCCACCAGCAGGGGGACTGCTCAGAGGGAAAACCACAGTAAGCCTTTCTCCAGCCTGCGCCAGGCAGTGGGGGGAAGAGGTTTCTGCCCCCTGTGCACTAGAGAGGAAGTGTGGAAACTTAGGTGGTGGGTGACACTCAGGCAGCTCGTGGAGCCCCCAACCCAGAAGACATACTATGGGTGCACCCCCAGGACAGCCCACTGCAGTCTCCCTGCCCCCCTATCGGCAGGCTGCGTTGACCAAAACTGCGTTCACAGACAGCTATGGGGAATCCCAAATACAAAGATCAACATCCAACCATGTACCCACAAACATTTGAGGAAGATGAACGCCATAAAGGAGAAGCACCCAATTCCGATAACAGAGCCTGCAAGCAGGGCAGGAAGAGACCCCTCCCCACCCCCATCCCTACACTCAGAAAGTAAAGCTAAATTGAGTTCCCTGCTTATTTAGCCAAGGACCCAGTGCCACTGGGAGCATGTTGACTCCCCAGGGCAGGAGAGGATGAGGCATATCCCACCGCAGTTCCCCCTTGGGCCTCAGAGTCCCCAAGGGGAAGTGAGTAATTGACAATGACAATGCTTAGGCAAGGTAGGGTCTTGCCAGATCTGAGAGCCTGCATCTCTTGCTGCACCCTTACATTACTGCTCAGTGGGAAAACCTACACAAATAACCCAGTCACCGAGATAAGGGAGTGTGGACAAACTCTGGACTCTTTGGTTGATGATTAACTTGTTATCAGCAACCACTACCCTCATCTGGGAGGAAAAGACTGAGTCAGTGCCTGAGCTCCCCTAAGCAGGATCTCGGGTTCTGGCTTTCCAGAATCTTGGGGGCCCATCTCCATCTAGTACCAGTGTTAGTAAAGCAAGAACAAGACCTCAGAATAAATATGACTGACGTCTTGGAGAGATACCAGAGGATGCAGCATCCATACACAAGAATTGACTGAAAAGCTGGGAGATTAAATCAAAAGAGTTGATCTGTAAAACACAGTAAGTGGGTGGCAGAGTATAATGGACAGAGCTAGAGGACAAATCAGCAATGTGGAAAACCAAGCAGAGGGTGCAGCAGCAAGACACAGAGAAGTTAAAGTACAGACAAAAAAGTTAAAGAGACATGGAAGATGATCCTTGATGTTTTTCAAAATGTGTCTAATAAGAATTCCAGAACCATGTACTCAAATAAATAAGAAACATTCTCAAGTTGAAAAAAAGATAAGTTCTCAGAAGTTAGAGCATACTACTCAAGAAGTTGAAGAGGGGAGGAGTGAATTTAGGAAAAAGAAGAAAATAAAGATAAAAACAAAAATTAATTAAATAGAGGGACTTCCCTGGTGGTCCAGTGGTTAAGACTCTGCGCTCCCTGGAGAGGGTGTGGAGAAAAGGGAGCACTCTTACACTGTTGGTGGGAATGTAAATTGATATAGCCACTATGGAGAACAGTATGGAGGTTCCTTAAAAAAGTAAAAATAGAACTACCATATGACCCTGAAACCCCACTACTGGGCATATACCTTGAGAAAACCATAATTCAAAAAGAGTCATGTACCAAAATGTTCATTGCAGCACTATTTACAATAGCCAGGATATGGAAGCCACCTAAGGGTCCATCGACAGATGAATGGATAAAGAAGATGTGGCACATATATACAATGGAATATTACTCAGCCATAAAAAGAAACAAAATTAAGTTATTTGTAGTGAGGCGGATAGACCTAGATTTGTCATACAGAGTGAAGTAGGTCAGAAAGAGAAAAACAAATACCGTATGGTAATGCATATATACGGAATCTAAAAAAAAAAAAATGGTTCTGAAGAACCTAGGGGCAGGACAGGAATAAAGATGAAGACATAGAGAATGGACTTGAGGACATGGGGAGGGGGAAGGGTAAGCTGAGACAAAGTGAGAGAGTGGCATTGACATATATACACTACCAAATGTAAAATATATAGCTAGTGGGAAGCAGCCGCATAGCACAGGGAGATCAGCTCGGTGCTTTGTGACCACCTAGAGGGGTGGAATAGGGAGGGTGGGAGGGAGACACAAGAGGGAGGGGGTATGGGGATATATGTATATGTATATGTATAGCTGATTCACTTTGTTATAAAGCAGAAACTAACACAACATTGTAAAGCAATTATACTCCAATAAAGATGCTAAAAAAAAAAAAGAATTATCGTTCTGAGACTTACAGAAGGTTTCTAATATAATAAACCACTCCAATATTAAACTTAAAAAAAAAAAGGCTCTGCACTCCCAATGCCCGGGTTCCATCCCTGGTCAGGGAACTAGATCCCGCATGCCCCAACTAAGAGCCCGCATGCCACAACAAAGATGCCCCATGTGGCAAGGAAGATCCCACATGCTGCAACTAAGACCTGGCGCAGCCAAAAAAAAAAAAATTAATTAATTAAATAGAAACCAAAGAGTTTTTGTCCGCCATCTTGGTGTGTGTGGTTGACTCTGTTCCTCGCCCT
This sequence comes from Hyperoodon ampullatus, assembly GCF_949752795.1. Taxonomy (NCBI): domain Eukaryota; kingdom Metazoa; phylum Chordata; class Mammalia; order Artiodactyla; family Ziphiidae; genus Hyperoodon; species Hyperoodon ampullatus. The sequence goes on from NC_136916.1 coordinate 73,023,247, forward strand.
GTCCTCTCCCAAGACTTTCAGGATCAAGCGATTCCTGGCCAAGAAATAGAAGTAGAATCGTCCTATTCTCCAGTGGATTCAGATGAAAATGTAATAAAATCAGGTACAACTCCAAGAGAAGACATTGGAGAAGACCCAATCTGGGTCTATAAGGAGTCACACATGAAATGGCACGCGTATTTTTGCTGTATCAAGGTCATGTGCATCTTAACCATATCACTCTGAAAACCACTACTATTTGGACAGCTGGATGTGTTTTATTGGGAAAATAATTTTCCTCTTTGTTTCAATGTTTCTGCACTAGTGGGTTGGCTCAGTAATAAATATGTGAGATCTTTCATTGGAAAAAAATAGAAAGCAAAGAAACTAAAAAAAGCAACAACAAAACCCAAAGCTGCTTCTTTCAAAGGACTCATGAAACAATCTTATTGAAAGATTGATCAAAAAAGTAAGAAACGGGGGTGGGGGGTAGCAAAAGTACGGACAATATCTGGAATGAGAAAGGAGACAAAAATATACACTAGAGAATTAAATCATGAGAAATGGCAGATGGCAGGTCTGGGACAGGAACTGGACCACAGGAGCCTGGAATATCTTGTCACATCAGAAAGCAAGGATGTTATCAAAGACTCCTGGGGTCATGTCAAAAGACAGAGAAACCAAACCAAAGGGGCTACTGCTGGCAAAAGATGAATAATTTTAGCATCAGAAACAAAAAAGTAAAAATCCATGAATGAGTAATAATACTAAAAGGACACACTTTATCGGTCACCTTTGAAAGATGCTAGGGAATTGATCCATTTTCAGAAAATGGAATAATTAAAATAAGGGAAAGATTCATTCATCCTGACTTTCACATACAAACCGTATCTCAAGGTACCACAGAGTTGACGGGAGAAAGTCCTTCTTTAGAGATAGATTTCAGCTAGATGAAGAAAGAATGATAGACTTAAAATATCACCACTTCACAACCCCAAAGAAATAACTGATATAAAGCAACGATTGATGACTAATAAAATCATTAGGTGAAAAGCTGAAAAACCATTACAACCTTTATGATGAAGTATCATGCTGACAACACCAAAATTACTGAAAAATTTGAACAGCAAAGAGAGACAGTTAGACATCATTTGAGTCCTGTGGTGAAACAATAGGAAATACACAACACTAGTTATTTAGTGTTCTTGCCAGGTCTTACTGAATGTAATCAAGCCTCTGGATCTATGGAAGCACAGAGGAGCACCACACCGGATGCAATCACCAAAATCCAGACTGTGGGAAACTACAAAGGATAAGCAATGTGGTTTTATCAACAATTAAATTGCAAGGAAAAAGGAAGTGAGGGAGAAAGGTAGAAATTAAGAGACTCAGTAACAAACCTGATTCAAGTCAACCATTGATAAAAATAAGTTATGAGATAATCAAGGGCATTAGAATGCTGACTAGATATCTGATGTTATTAAGCCCATATTTTTTATTTTTAAAAATGTATATAAGATGTACTGAGGTTGGACTTTTTTAAACACTTCTTAACATATGACATTTGGAATTGGGTTCTAAATAATCTAGAGAGAAATGGAAGGGAATATGAATAGATCAAGATGGGCTATGTGTGATAATTGCTAAAGGTGGGGCAATGGATACACAGCGGTCCATTACAGTATTCTCTCACTTTTATGACGCATTCAAAATTTTCCATAATATAAAAGATGGAAAAAAACAGATAAAAACATAACAATTTCAAAATTCTGCCTAGGCTAAAGATTTATGGAAAAAAAAAGCCATTTTGAATCTAGGCCTAAGAAACTGATTTCTGAGGGAAAAAAAGAGAGAGGAAACTATTTTCTCTGATTCTTTGGAAGAAAGGAGAACCGGAAAACTAGGGACCAGAGTGGGAGGGAATACTTTTCACTGTATTCCCTTTTGTACTTTCGAATTTTATATTGAGTATATGATGTATCTATGAAAACTAAATGATGTCACCTAAAAACATATTTTAAATCCTGAAGCCACTAGGAACTTTATGCTAATACATTTGAAAATCTAGATTAAATGCGTGACTATCTAAAAAAACGTATTCACAAAATTAACTCAAGAAGAAATGGAAAATTTAAATAAACCTAGAGTCTTTAATGAAATGGAGTCAATAATTTAAAAGTCTACCCATAAAAAAGCATCAGGCCTAGATGGCTTTATAGGTAAAAGATTTTATCCAGCTTCTTGGAAAATAAAGCTCTTATACAGTACAAACTTAGTGTTGATTAAAAAATTAAATTACAAAAAGATTGGCATAGTATGAAAATATTTATTTTAAAATCTTAAATATGGAAACTGTTCTGAAAAGAGCAGGACTGCCCAAACGTGACTCTGGTTGCCACTCCTCAAACCTGGACAATGAGCCAGCTGAGGGATGCCCACTTCTCCCAGCTGAAGGGATGGCATCCAAGCTCAGTTTCCATGGGTCTAGTGCCTGGAGGTTCTATAACATCCCACAGCCCCAGGTGATCCCCTATAGGCAGCCAGCACCCACCCTGCCACGTCATGAACAGGCTAGCCTCTGGGAGTGGAGATCCATGCTGGACCCTCTGCTGGACTGGAACCCACTCCCATGCAGCAGATGCCCTGGCAAGCCTCCCTGTGAGAGGATGAGAGACTGGGGACCACAGGCAACCCATCCTGCAGACCCAGGCTTTGTGATTTCCTCTCCCTCAATGAAGCCTCTTCCTTAACCCAGGCAGGTGATGTTATAGAATTTTTGCTGACCAGAGGGGACTGCCTGGTGGGAGAGAAACAATACTACGTATTTATAGGCACTGACATAATTAACAATGGTATAAAACATGGCAAAATGTCCATACTAACTTTGAATAATGGCTACCTTTGGGGGTTTATGAAGAGCAGTTACCAGGGAGAGTTCCAAAGGGGGCTCTAACTATTCTTGTCATGTTTTACTTCTTAAAATAATTGTTGAAGTAAAAATGGCTTAATATTAATATCAGTTAAATCTGAGTGTGGGTACATCCTTGATTCCTTTTTCTTTTACTCCTCACATCTAATGCATTATCGATTTCTGTGGTGTGCTGTGTCAAAGATGACCACAAACTTTTGGCATTCCTTCCTTTGGGAGCTGGAATCTAATTTCCCATCCTGCATGGAATCCAGATTTACCTTCTGACTTGTTTTGACCAACAGAGGGCGGCAGAAGCAATGAAGAGACAGTTCAGGCATAAGCCTTAGTAAGGCCTCAGAGTTTCTGCTTCTGAGCTCTGGGAATTCAACTGCTAAACTGTAGACAGGCTGGGGGTGGACGTCTGGATGAGCATGTGTAAAGAGCAGTCACGGTGAGGAGCACCGAATTATCAGACATGTGAGTGAGGCAAGAAGAACCACCCGCTGAGCCCTGCTGATAACTGACTCACAGGATCCCGGGAAACTATAAACTGCTGTGGTTTTAAGCCAGCGAGTTATGGGGTAGTTTGTTACATAAGTCCTCAGAAAAGATTCCCACTCCATCCTCTTCTTCCTTTCCTGCCCCACCGTCCTGGCCTACCATGGGCCTTCTTTCCAGAGCTCTGGTAACAGCCTTCTAGTTGATTGCAAATTTCCCTAATAATGCTTTGAATCCCATAATTATTGGTTTATCTGGAATTCATTGTAAAAATGTTTATTTTAATCAATGCATTTGCATTAAGAAATAAATTAAGAAATTAACTGAGAAGATAGTAAGATTGATATCAAAATAAAATAAATGCCTATTAGGATCCTCAGGAGAATTCAAGAAGACACTGCATATATGTCACAGGAACAGAATGCTATGAAAAGAAACAGTCAAGAATAGGAAAGAGCTTTTGGAAGTTAAGAAGGGTTGGAAAACATGAGGGAAAAGATAGGCAACAGGAGTTCCAGAAAAGCAAACAAACCAAAACAATAAAGAGAAAAAGCAGAGGAAGATAATACTATCAATGAAAATAAAAGGACTTTTCCGGGCCTGAAAGGGATAAATTGTTGACCTACCCTGTACCAAGCAGCATGAAGGAAAAAGACCCCCACCCAGGTCTTTTGTTATGAAATTTCAGAAGATCAGACATACAGGGAAGATTCTAAAGGCTTCTAGAGAGGAAAAAACAGGTCACCCACAAAGCAACGAGAATCAGATCACATCAGAGGACAACAGAGCAGGCTCTTCCAAGGTCTAAAGGCAAATGATTTCCACTTGGGATCATGGGGAAGACCAATGGAAGATGCTTTCAGGAAAACCGAGTCTCACATGTGCCACCACAGCCCTTTCTGAGTTTTCTCACTCATGTGCTCCAGGTAACTGAGGGCTCAAAATAAGAGTTCTGAGTAAGAGGTGGAAACCAGGTGGAGGTAAAAAGTAGGGAAGAGGTGTGCATCTCCTGAGCCCCACAGAACATGGATGACACTGAGTCCCCAGGCCAAGTCAAAGCAATGAGAACATATCATTTAATGTAGCAAAAGCAACCCAGAGATGAGTCCACACTGATAGAATTAAGTGGGAGGGAGCAGCTGGGAGGTGTGGTGCAAGGGGAAAGAAATCGTCCTCTATTGTGGCAGGCAGGCAGGCAGGCAGCAGACTCTGTCTCAACGGATGGAGCAAGAGAAACATGCAGGCATATTCTTTATGTAGAGGAATGGTGATGACCTAAAGAACTAGAACCAGAAACAGGAAATAGAGGCACTTTTGGGAGCTGACACTGGGGCTTTGCCTTATAGTCCATCTGTATCACTTGCTTCCTTAACCAGGGCTGTGTATTACTTTGATAATTTTGAATGTGCTTACTCTTCGATCCTGCCATTCTGCTGGGGTATACTCAACTCTTATGGTAAGAAGCAAAATATGGAAACAATCTAAAGGCACTTTAATAGCAGATTGATTAAATAAATATTGTTGTATTTACACTATGGAACTTGATGCACATGAAAAAGACTCCAAGGCGTACATCACTCAAGTAAACAAAAGTTGCACAACGCATGTACAATTGAATGTCATGCATGTAAACCCAGAAATATACACAAAAAAGAATTGTGTGTGTGTGGACATGAGTGTAGGAAGAGGATGGAAAAGAAACACACTCAGCTAACAGTGGTCACCTGGGCAGGATGGCATTTGATTTTATATGAGAATGTATGTGATTACACACAAGTAACTTCTTCATAACTTTGGGGAGGCCCCTGCCCACTATCAGGCAGGGGTTTTTTGCTTGTTTTTTGCTTTTGAACCCAGAAGTGTTGGTGATTTTGCATGGGGACATGGGCGACCACCCATTGGAGCCTTTTGATTCTGAGAGCAGAAGGGAGGGGTGCAAACAGCCTGAAGGGTCTGCCCTGGCCTCTTCCACCTCTAACTCCCAGGTGTGGGCCACTTGTTGCCACCCACCTGTCTAAGAGCTCACAGGGCCATCTGAAGTCCAAAATGAGCTACTAAAAGGAACTTGAAGAGTGTCATTCTTGAATACAAAATGTATTCAAATTGTAACCTCAAATTTGCATCATCACTTGGTTCTACATTCAAAATAATGGACTAAATTTTTCAATGCCTTTAAATATCTCTATTTGCTGAAAAATTCAAAGTGCCACAACTAAGTTATTTTTGGCTTTGGTTCTCCTGAAATGAATAGGTAAGCAATTGATTTTAAACCAACACCTGGTGACATGCCTGGCCACTGGATGCTGGACGATGTAGATGACATAAAAGCTGCGAGGCACAAACATAGCAAGAATTAGCAAAATGAAGTACAATCCTAAAAAGTTATTTACAATTGAAAATATAATTTCTAACTAATGTGTGATTCCTTCTATAACATCAGGGTTATGGGCTTAGGAAGGATTGTACTGCTTGAGATGCACACTTCTATTTTTTGCTTTTTTATCTTTTATTCTTTAAAACAAATGTCAATAAATAGCAAGACGGTTAAGTAGAATCAGGAGAAACTGAACACAGGGGCAGCTAGGATGGTGAACAGACTCAGAACTGGGAATTCTAAGGAATATTGGAAGCCCCTATTTTCATTCATCAGGGGTCCTGAAAATGTGTGTGAAATCCATATACTAGAGCTTGGACTTAAATGTTATTGGGTGTGATAATTTATATGTTATTTATTTCTCTCAATTCCCAGAGTTAAAGGATTTCATAAAAATCCCAGTTATGGCTTCTTCAGAGTCTGGCTGATGTGGACCAGGAAACCAGGGAAGTGGGAGAAAATCCTTATCCCTCTGCACCGGGGCCTGGGGACGTCCACTCAGGCACCTGCTCACAGGCCACTGACCTCTTCGTGGAGGCCAGGGCACAGAGTTGGAAAGAAAATCTCCTCTCCTGGCCACTGAGTAGCTGCCCTGGTGAAGGAGTCAGGGGCAAATGTGGGGAAGGGGAAGGTGCGTTGAGGCCCTGGGTGAGCTTCAGGCTCTGGGCACCTAGAGTGGGGTGGGGGGATGGGGCACTCCAGAGAGCCCACCCACACAGGGTGGAGGGAAGGGGTGGGAGGTTGCTCTCCCCTTGGGTCCAGGTGGTCATGGCCTAACAGTTAGTCCACAGACTAAAAGGCAAAAGCTTGGTGATATCCAAGTGAAATGTGTAACGTTGCGGGCTGCCTGCTCTTGAAGGCAGTGGGATGGTTTGCTCAGCTTAAAAAGGAATCCACAGGGAGGGCAAGGCATCAAAGTCAGTTATTTCAAGAAAGGGGTTAAGGGATGCCCATCAGCCTAGGCGGGTGGAGCTAGAGGCAGTGGAGACAGGACTGGCCTCTGCAGCAGCACACACTTCCCAACAGAGCACCCCACAGAAAGGCTGGAATATTTGAGAGGGAGTCAGCTCCCTTTTGCTAGAAGTAAGCAAGCATATTCTGAACAAATAATCAGATGATCTAAGCCTCAGATTTAGGTTCATATTAAAAGCCCCATCAAACTCAGAGCTTCTGTCATTGGGCAGGACTTTGCAGGCATGAAGCACAGCTGTGTTAACTGCTCTGACATGGATGGATGCCCACGGCCGTTTCTCCTGCAACCTGGGCCACCACACAGCTTCCCTCCTCTTCACCGCTCTCAGTAAGGGATTCCTTACTGGACAATGGCTACTGTCCCTGGGGGGACCAGTGCTGCTTCTGCAGCCAGGTTGGAGAGGGCACCCTGCTGACCACAGTCCCAGCAAAGCCCTGTACCCCCAGCAGGCATGAGCAGGACACCAAGTCCAGGAACAGCTTAAGATGTGGGCTGGCGGTTACACTCTGAAAGGCACACAAAACAATGGATCTGCCCCTTGTAGGAGTTCCTACAGTGGCTCACTAAGAAAGCATGCTGCCACCGGAGGGGCACTTCCTAGTCACGCTATTTCCTATTTCTATTTCTGGAAAGCAGGCAGAGCCCCCACTCAGGCAAATCTACTTGGCTCTTGTATTAAAAAGTTATTTTCAAAACAGATTTGAAAAAGCCAAAGGAAGAAGAAAAGGACCTTGGAAGTAGCTATGTAAAAACCTAGGATTTGAAGGCCCTCTGGAATGTTCCTTCTCCTTCTTTGGTCCATGCTGTGAGAGGCAGGCAGCGGAAGTCAGGACCACTCACAGAGAGGCGGGGGATGTGGACCACCTCAGGTGATGTCTGTCCAAGCGCCTCTCACCCTTGGTGAGATCCTGAAGAGTCTCACCAAGCGTTCTCAGTCTGAATTATCTAGAAGTTTCCTCACTTCTCTGCTCCCCAGGAGACTTACCTCAGCTGACAGGACAGGTTTTTCCACTCTGACTGGTGAGACAGACGTGGAAGAATGTCTAATGACATGTTTGTCAAACTGGCTGGGTCCACAGTCCTGGCCCAGTATCTATCTCACTGACCCTCGTTCTCTCAGCTCACACACTCTGAACCCATCCATGCACTCTAAACATTCCTCCTGCACCGAAGGCCAGCTGAATGCTGACAGTACTAATAAGGTTGTAACACACCTTTCTGGGGCACAATTGTGCTGCACAAACATAGAACAGGCACACATAGCCCACGTGGCACCACAGGCAGTTGGAGAAGCACTCACATATTCATGGGCGCTGAAAGGGTTAACCATTCTCAACAAGCACAAGGTGAATTGTGTAAGTCAAAACAGGTAGAGGCACCAACAAACACACCCAGTACACACACACACACAGACACAGACACACACACACACACACACACAAGACCACTACCAAAAGCCCAAAAGTAAAAAGTTAGTTTTTTACTAATTTTATTAAAGTTTGGATCTTTTCCTAACTCTACTTGGAAGTCTAATGATAACATTATTTCCAAAGCCTGGTATCTTCCAAGGATTTTTAAAAGGTGAGAGAGCTGCTCCTACATTGGGAATAACTTGGGTATCCACTGGTCCTCTTTCTGACAGTTTCCCTCAGGCAGTGCTGGGAATTAGGTCTGCAACGGTCATCCCTGGGGTGAGGCTGGTGGATTGGGGGGAAGGGGAGGGGAGGCATGACTCCTCTGGGGAGAAGGTGGGGCAGAAAAAACTCCAGCTCATCCAATGGGGATGGAACTCAGAGGGTGGGCCCCATGGGAGGCACAGCTGCAGGTTCCTGGAGTCAAATAGCGCCCCATTTAATCCAGAAAGAAATTCGTGGGAAAGAGGCCAGTTAAAGCAAATTTGATCTTGGAAATGAGCACCCAATGAGGGAGGAGGTACGCAGGTTGGATCCTAATCACAAAACTTCCATACTTAAAGAGAAAAAAATTTTTAAAATAAGTTGCAATATTATTCTTCTGGTTGCAAAACAACCACAAAAGAACGCATGCTCATTGTACCCCTATGGGTAAACAAAGAGCAGTGGCTATAATCCCTAGTGACTGTGCTACTCTTTGAGTGTCACCTGCTCCCAGGCTATGGTCTTGGTGTATATAGTTCTATTTTGTGAAAATGAAATCCAACATGTGATGTTTTAAAATTGGGCCCACAGAGCTCCGGGGTCAAGGTGAAGATCAGCGGTGGGATTCACCACCCCCACCCCTCCACGACTGCCCATCAAAGCAACTCCACTGTTATAGCTGTTAGGTGGGCTGGGGCTCCAGGTAAAGTTTCATGAGAGAAAAGCTCTGTGGGCTGCTTAAATAAATAAATAGAAATACATAAATAAGATACAATTTTAAAGTACTGAAGCCCACCAACTCCTATCATGGTAGATGAATGACGGACAACAATCCTTCCCTTCTGCCTGAATCCACAGCCTGGCTGTGGCCTCCTCGTGCAGGGAGCTCTTCACTTGGGCTGCTCCATGTGACCTTCTTTGGCCAAGGGCAGAGGCATGGAGGCGACAGCGTGCCACTCTGAGCCTAGGCCTTAAGAGACATGGAATGTTTTTGCTTTCCCTGCTTGTACCTCTGCAACTGGCAGGGAAGAAGGCACCCTGCCAGCCTGCTGGTCTCAGGAGGTTAGGAGTCACATGCAGCAGAGTGCAGACTGCAGCACGCAGCAGAGCCCCGCCCCCCAGACCCCTCCTGGCCAGGAGGCCAGAAATAGATGCTGATTGGCACATCCCACTAAGATTCTGTGTCTGTCTGGATCAGGGTTCAGAGAGGTTGAGCCACTCAGCTGAGGTCACCCAGAGCTAAGAACTGAATGCAGGCCTAATGAACCCCACAGACAGGCTCTTGAGCCCTCATCACACTGTGTGAGTCCCAGAAGTGTCTCCCCAACCCTCCTCACTCAGTGAAAGGAAACAGTCATAAACCGGCTGTGGGGTTCTAAACAAGACAGTGACAGAAGTACACATCACTCTAGGTTACAGGTAGTTAGTAGTGGCTCCTTAATCCAGAGCCCTAGGTAATGGATTCAGCATTCCCAGGACCCACACAGGTCCCCGTCTTCCCCTGGACCTGGCAGGAAAGCAGGGTGGGTCCTCTGCTGCCCTCATTCACTGCTCTCAGGTGAGCTGAACTGTAGCTGCAGGAGGCCAGGAGGGGCCTGAGGTCGGGCTGCTAAGCCATGTAAGCAGCCCGTTGCCAGCAGGAGGGGAGTGTTGTAGGGTTTCATCCCTGGGGGTCCCAGGGCAGGCCCTCCACACTCAGCTCCTTGGCTACCACCTACGGGACCTTTCAACTCTTGGAGAATGGGCATAAATTTGTACTTTCTTCATAATTTCCATAATGCTGAGCCATAGGACAGAATTTTACAATGTATTTCAGGTCACTTTTCTCTCATCTTCTTCAACTCTGTGGTTTATGTGTTTTCTTCCGTGCATAAACACATCCCTGAGCATCAGGGTTCACAAGACACCACCTCCCCCGTCGGCACCCTCCAGCCCTAAGCAGTAGAACAGTACCAGTGGGGGCTGCACGATTCCCATAGGCTCCTCAAGCCTTGTGTGTGTCCTGAGGCTCATCCAGAACAGGGAGGTGTGGAGTCCTGAGATTCCACTGGGGAAAGAGGCCCCTGAGGCAGAAAATACCTTTCTGTGCCTGCTCCCTCCCACCTGGTGATCACAGCTGTCAGGGAGAGGCAACTGGCTGTAGGAGCAGTGTAAAGTTCAGATCCAGACCTCAAAGGAGAAAAATGAGGGCTAGGAGTGTCAACACTCTGGCCTCTCATGCACATGAACGTTCTCTGGTCATCGTCCTACCTCAGGCCTGGAGACAGGGCTGGTTCCAGGTCTGTCCAGGGTCCCTTGACCCAGGTCCCCAGGAACTGTAAGAGTCAGTGAGGATTTCTGGGCACCTTGAGGTCTCAGCCTTGCCTTTCTGTTGGTGGAACACTGGCACAACCTGGGAGCCTGTTAGAAATGCAGATTCTCGGTGCCCCCAGACTCACAGGATGAGAATCTGCATTCCACCAAGATCCCCAGGGGACTGGAGTATATACTGCAGTTTGAGAAATGCTGCTCTAATTTGCTGGTCCAAATCATTTAGACCAGTTGATTCTCAACCCCAGCTGCACAGTAGGATCGTGGTGGTGTGGAGGCAAGAACTTTTAAAAAATACCCCCAGGATGCTGCTCCAGTGGAGCTGGGGGTGCCTGTGCACTGACAGTTTTAGGCACTGCCCAGTGTTTCTGGAGGCCAGGGTGGAGAAGCACTCGCTTAGATCCACCAGCTCTTGACCAGGACGAGGACGGGGCAGAGTCTCCTCTGGGGCTTTTTCAGATGACACAGCCACCCACCCAGTGAGCCCCAGAAGGACTCAGCAACCCTGCCCCCACCATCATTCCTCAGGATTGCTGAGGAGAGGCAGATGGGATACTGCAGCTGAGAGTGCCCTGGAAAGAGGTTCTACCCAAAATCAGGAATAGCATTCCACGCACGTCACCTTGATCTCATGCTAATAAGACATGGCCTTCCTAACAAGCAACTGAAAAAAGGCATACATCTGAAAAAAAAAAAAAAAAGAAAACCTTTCAAAAGATGCAAGTCAAACACTCTGGGAACATTTAGTGCTGGACAATGTCAAGAAGCAAATTCTTTTCTCATTTCATAATCTGATTTATATGTAAAGAAATCTTCCAGAAACATCATCTTAGTTAGACTTTGGGCATTTTCGATGGAGAAAAAACACTAAGTAACTGAACATAATGTCTACTGAGCCAGGTACAACACTGAATCGCTAACTCCACAGAGGTACAAACCCACAGGTCCTCTCAAATCCCACATGATGACCTATACTTTGAGGATGAGAGTCCAGGGTTAAGGCACGGTTCAAAGGGCAGTTCTGCCCATTACAAGTTGTTGACCTTGACCAAGTTTCTACATCTCTCTTATTCTCATGTTCCTCAGTTATAAAATGGGGATAAAAGTACCATTTATAGGTTGTCGTGAGGATTAAATGAGGTTATTTCCTAAGACACTGAACCCAGGGCCCCATATGTACTAAGGACTTAACAAATATTTATTGTTAACAATATCAACGATATCCTACTGGGGATAAAAGTGATGCAACTCTGGTGAACAATCCAGCAATATGTGTAAAGAGGCTTAAAAACGTTCAAACCTAATAGTCCCACTTCTGTAAATCTATCTTAAGGAAATAATCTCAAAACCATGTTTAAAAAGATGGACATGGAATGATTTTGGTCTGAGTCAGCAACTAGAAGCAACACAAATGTCCCAAAACATCCAGTGGGAGAGTAAGAATTAGGTCAATCATTTTGCACAGCACACCCAAATAAGATGATATTTCACTGGATCCCACAAGCTAGGTGACTGACACAAAGGGGAAAAAAGTAGGATACTGAAGTATATACATTATAATAAGTAAATAAAGGTAAAACAAAGTTCCTGCAGCCCAGAGAAGCTGACTAGAAGACAACATACCTAGATATTAACTGTGTTTAGGGCAGTGGGACTCTGGGTGATTACTTTTTCTACTTCTTTTTTCTTTTTTCAGTCTTTCTTTAATAAACGTATTATTTGTATAGTGAGAACACAAAACCAAATCCCCATTAAAAAAAATCTTTTTAACCAACATGAAATGATGCCCTGATTCTTAAGATCCACATAAATCTTAAGTCCACATAAATTTTGTCCCATGGCTCCTTCAATGTTTAGAATTTAAGTGAGAATCCCATGATATGTTTTATATTGAAAAACCACACAATTCATCAAATAGTTGGCAATTTATATCCTTTGGTTGAGAACCCATTGTTCATACATAGAACATGCAAAACAGGCTTGGCCAGCCCTGCCCTTACCGCTGTTATGGGTCTCCATGGCGTGTCCTGGACACACGGCTGACCCTTCTGGTCCCACACACCAGTACATGCTGGGTGGTCGCCGAGACATTCCAACCATCAAGCCTCGAGGTGGCCACTCTCCCCAGTCAGTTCCCGCAGTGGTCACAGCAGCCGCAGCTCCTTGAGGGGTGGACTAAGTCATGGCTTATAGTCCAGGGTGGACCAAGTCACAGACACACCGTCATGGCTGAGCGGAAAGCTGTCTCATCCTAGTGGTGAAAAAACATCAAGTCAGAAAGCTTTTCTTAACTGTCAAGTCACTTCCTGCACCCAAGCACATACTTATTTATAAGGTCACGTAAATACGCATTGGTGTTCCCCCTCCCCCTTTTTGCAACACTTCTCTTAACATTCCAGCTATCCAGTCACACCTGGTCAGATGGCGGCAGTGAAAAGACAGAGCTCCCCCACCCCACCTCACAGCTGGGCTCCAATCTGCCCAGCTTCTCCAATCTGCCTGAGAAGAGTCCAGATACTCCAAACAACTGTAGAACACCTACTGGTAAAGGGCTCAATCACTGCTCCATCAACACATATTCATAGTCACCGGCACGGTGACACCAAGACAACCAAATGAGGCTCCTTCCTTGTGGGGTTCATGCTCCAGTTGGGGTGGGGCAGACACACATGTACACAAAACAAGGCTTCCCTTTGCCCAGGACAGACTCTCCCGGAAGCCCAGAGGTGGGCATGTAATGACAAAGAGGTAATCACGCAGCAATCTCAAAGAGAAGGGTCTGGAAGGCACTGGTACCGGTTATGAAGCCAAGTCAGTTTGAGCCCTGGGGGATACAGAAAGGGGCTCCCTACATTCTACCTGCCCCCACCACCCCAGGGGATCTTTGGCAATATCTGGAGGCATTTTTGGTTGTCACTTCTGGGGGTGGGAGTGCTTAAAGGCATTTAGCAGGTAGCAGCCAGGAACACTGCTGAACATCCTACAGCACACAGGACAGCCGCTCACAGCAGAGAATTATCCAGAGAAACTCTGAGTTAGATTAAGACACATCTCCTAAGACTAAGGAGACTGTGATGAGGCAAGGCACTGCTCTCACATGCTGGGCTCCCACTGACCTTGGGTCCCTGACACAAGGACACAGGCTGCTATGCTGATTAAATGACCAGAAGCACCTTGAGGGTGAGATCCAGGCTCAGCTTGGCAGGGCCCGGGGTGAAATGCACGATGGGAAGGGATGACCATATGAAATGCATGTGTCTCTCCCAGCATTCATGTGGAGTCTATAGTACAGACATAAAAAGTATGGTGCTAATTAGCAGCTGTTTTCTGAGATAGACAACTCTGAATTAGAGGGTGATAGTGTAGTCCAAAAAGAAAATTAAGGTCATGTAAATGATGCCTAAGACAACATCATCTATTAAAAACAGACATGCACCCAGGCAACTTTTCCCGGTTGCTGTGAGATTTCCAGCAAGGTCAAGTTTCTGCAGTCACCTTCTACAATAGGACTGGAAGTGGTTCTTACTTGCAGTAATAATAGTGGGAGGACTGGGAAGCCAGCAGGGTCTCCCACCTGCCCTCTGATTAACAAGCTCAGAAGGGGACTTCCCTGGTGGTCCAGTGGTTAAGACTCCCCATTTCCAATGCAGGGGGCATGGGTTCAATTCCTGGTTGGGGAACTAAGACCCCACATGCTACACAGAAAAAAAAAAAACAACAAGCTCAGAAAATCAATGCTGGAGGGCAGACCCACTGTCTCCCCAGTGAGCAGGTTCTAGAAGGTACCCTGAACAGGGTGGGCACTGAGTAAGCTCCAGAACAAGGCTGTGAGAGCACCGGAACTTTCTCATCTTAGAGCCTGGAAATCAGACCCCTGGCCCAGGTGGTCTATACTCTTATAGGCAAGGGGAGGTGGGGCTGGGAAAGACCTGAACCAGAGGTCTTGCCCTTTGTGAGCCCACACCTTTCCAAACTAAAGAGCAAAAGGTTTAGAGAAACCACACTTGGGAAAATCCGTGTTTGAAGTTTGGGAGCCTGAAAAGTCCAAGAAGGAACGAAGGAATGATCAATCTGGACACTATTTAAGAGACAATCAAAGCTTTGTAAATTGCAAAACCTGATTAGGAAAATCAACTTGAGAGGGGACAGGGAGAAGTAGCAAAACAGAATCTCCATTTTAAAATAAAGGCTCCAAATCACACAGCAACATTCAGAAACGAAGGCACACAGTTGTTATCTGCTTTCAAACGCCTCTCAATATCAGCTACCAATTATACCCAACAACACCTGAAAAATCCAAATGCTAGTAGATATTCCTTCTGAAAACAGAAGTGTCTTACCATGTATGTTTTTAAGTTAAAAAAGAATCTTAAGAATATTTTAGGCTAACCTTTACCCAGCCATTTTGTTCCCCTTTTCATTTTCAGTTTCCTTTTGAAAATCATTTTACCAATGGAGGATTTTGCCACTGGAGCAGTTTTTCAGTTATAATTTGTATTTTGGCTTAGACTCTAAGGTAGAAGTTTTAAGATGAAGTAACTCAAGTTTTGCTCAATCTTTGCCCTCTAACGGATCTTTCCTTCTTCTTGCTTCTTTTGGGCTCCGATCAATGCAACAAATAATGGTTGCAAGTTACATGTTTTCTTTACATTATAGTATATATATCCTAAAGAGGGTTTTAAGAAGTGTCCTGCAATAGTAATTATTTTAATAATTTTTAAAACCTCACCATTGATGGAAAAGAAAAAAAGGAACCTGATATTCTTTCTACAAATGTTTTTATTGGGACCTTTCCATGGGGAGTGAGCTTCATGAATTCATGAAACTTACAGCTGGTGGAGAGGACACAGTTAAGTAAGTAAACTTTCTAATATGGAAGAAACATCCTGAACTTGCTCACTTGTCTTTTCAGGAGGCTTGGAAAGGGCTGCCACTGCCAAAGAGCTGGAAGACACTTGCAAATGAAATGTGTTAGAAATGCTCTTATCATCCAGGTCTTTTTTGAAAAGCCTGGTCGAGATGGTTGGCCCATGGTCTTTGCACTATTGGCATCCCTTGACCAATATTGGTTTGCCTACAAAATGTGTTTAATGCATTTGTGGACATCAAAATATTACAGAGCTACAAACCGGAGAAATGTGTAGTTCTCAATCCCAGATGAGAACAGAAGCCCTTCATGAGTCTAAAGCCACAAACAAGTTAAGGCTGTCCATTCACCACTCAGTCTCTATACCTGCATGAATTTGGTGCCTCCTGGACAACTCTGGGAGTAAAGATGAAGCAGTGAGCAAGGTGGGCACATAGGAAGGGTCTCTGACACCTGGAGTGCCAGTAGAGACTTCCAGGTAAACTAAAGGAGTAATTAAACAGATAAAGTAGGAACACAGACAGTGGCAACCAAAACGACATAGAGAGAGGGATGTGAGTGAGGCTGGGTTTGGCGAGGGTGGCTGGGTGGGGAAGCAATGGCCAGGTGGTCTGAGATGGCAGAGGCCAGATCAATTGGGAGATGTGCAGGGAAGGAGGTCTTCTGGATTTCATGCCAAGCACAAGAAGCTATTGAAGGGTTCCAAGCAGAGGACAGACACTCTCTAATTTTTCAAAAAAGAAATTACTCTGGCTGCCAAACAGAGAATGGGGGGTGGGGCGGGAAGTACTGCAATTGTACAGGAAAGAGAAGCTCGTACCTTGCACAAGGCAGGGTGGTGAGAAAGAAGGGAATGGACCTGGACACATGTGAGAAGTAGACCCAACAGGACTTGCTAACAACTGAATTCAAGGGACGAGGGAATGGGATGGAAGACAACTCCCACGTTTTTTATCTGAGCATCTGCGTTTACTACGGGCCACTCACTGAGGTGTGGAAACCTGGGGGAGGGAGAGGTTTGGCAGATCCCCAAACCTCCTGTAGGGACACATTAGGTGTGAGGTTTGTATGTTTTTAACTTAATTTTTTATTCTTCCAGGACATAAACAAAGATAATTAAGTCAGACCACAAAAGGAGTTGAATGTTAAACATTTTTCAAAATCGTGTATATTCTAGTTGCCCCTTTAATGCCCGAGGAATTTGGATACAATGCGAGTGAGTAGCAAACTCTCAAAACAGTGCATTTGGTGAGAGGCTCGCTAAAAACAAAACTGCTTGCTCCTGTTTTTCTACTTCTCTGATCCTTGCAGGGGGATGTGCTTGTGGGAGAAAAACTTCATGGCCTCAGAACGCGAAGGAGCAGGGTGGACCGACCGCAGAGATCCCTTTGCTCGGCCGTTACCATCTCCTTCCGACCCCCAGCCTTCCCCCACCCCCGACCGCACTCATCTGCGCCCCCGCCTTGGAAGGTCGGCCGCAGAGACCACCAAGGAGATGGCGGGTTTTATCCGGACCCTCGGGCGAGAAGCGTGCACCGGACTTATAAGAGGGCGAAGGCGCTCGGCCGTCTTGCATTGCCAGGCCGTGCCGGCAGAGAGCCTCCCGGGCAGTGCCTCTCCGACACCCACACTCAGACTCACACTCCCGCACACACGCGCGCTCGCACGGCCCGCTCCAACTTGAAGGAAGGGGTTTTCTCCCAAGGTGGAGGAAATGTGTAGACCTCCTGGTGTATTTTCCTTTTGTTGCTTGGTGTCTGCCCCCTCCGCCCCGGTGCCGTCCTGCGAGGCCTCGGGTTCCCCGCCTGGGCCCACACACCCGGCACCCCGCGAGCGCGGCGGGAGGCTGAGGGGCCTGGGTTGCAGGGCCCAGGGCTCCACGCGGGGTCGCAGCAGGAGGCGGCGGGTCCACGACGGGGCGCGGGCCGGGTCAGCACTTACCTGCGGCGACTGCGGGCAGGGCCGCCGGCGCCTGGGACGCGGGGCTGCGCGCGGGCCGGGAGGACAGCGGCGGATCGGGGCCGGGCAGCCCCTCTGCCCTCCGCCCCTGCGCCTCGGGCCGCGCGCCGGGGCCGGGCCGGGCCAGACGCACTTCCTCAATCCTGAGGAGGGCGGGCGGCGGGCGGCGGGCGGCGCGAAGAACGAGCAGGGCGAGGGTCAGCCGCTGAGAGGCCTCCCCACAATGGGCACGAGGAGTCCCTGCGGCCGCCAGCCTCAGTTTCCCTCACCGTAAACCCCGGGTGATCACAGTCACTGCTCCCACCCGGGTGACCACATGGCCCGCGGGCCCTTCTAGCGCGAGGTCTCCTCCAAGTTGGGTACCCTGCTCTCCACGCGGGGCAGGAGCAGCGGTGAGATTGGTTGGTTTGCGGCTCAACCCAGCTTTCCCTGCCCCTCTGTTCCGCTCAGCAGCAAGATTCGCTGATGAACTTCTGACTAGTATATGTGGGTCGTAGATTCTGGCAGTAAATATTAAAAAGACGGGAATATTCATTTGTGTACAACTCTTTATAGAGCAGACTAGAAATATGTAATTTTAAAGCTTTAATAGTTTGCAAACTATTCCGGTTTGGTGGAAGGTGGAACCCCTTCCACCACATGAATTTACTACTTTAATTATGGATATATACAAAGATGTCACTGGTGAATCATTTTAAATTGTCTGGGTTTTTTTTTTTTTTTTTTGGTGGGTGGTGTGGTAGATAAACATGAGGGAGTGTAGGCAATTTATTATGTTTCAACCTAATATAAGTATTATATTATATATATTATATTATATTAATATAAGTTACCACCATTGAGGCCATTATCCAAACGCAGATCATAAAGATGCACGTCCATGCTTGCAGGCAGGCATCGGATTCTGCTCCACGTGCCCACCGGGGAAAGAGAAACCTGCTTGGAAAAAAGCGGATGGTTCTGCACCCTGGCAGGACCCGCACCCCAGGCTCCTCCTATGTAATGCTATGACTGGAACATTCTCAAGGAACAGAGACAAATTGCCACCACTGCTATTTCACAAAAGTGGGGCAGCTGCAGCCCCACCCCCAACCCCACCCCCACCCATGATCTTGCAGACAATCTAGGCAGTGACCACTTGGACAAGATCCTTGGGTCCCTGTTTGCCGAGGGGGCCACGGGGCAGCTTAGCTTTGCTCCCTAGAGGCTGCCCCTCCAGCTCTCCTAGACCAGACGCCCTTCCAAAAGGGTGGGTGCAGTTTTGCAATCCTGCCCTCACCACTGCGGTTCTAATTCCACTATGCAAAAGGAGGTAGTATGATTGCTACCGAAAAGTCCCTAATAATTTGCAGGGCGTGGCGTCAACGGTTCTGGGTGAGCCCCGCGATGGTGGTGAGGCGCCCCCTGCAAGGCGCGCGGCTCTGCCACCTAGCGATACCGTGAGGAAGCGCACGCCCAGTTCGCAGACCAGGGAGCTGACGGAGCCCACGGGGATGGGGGCAAATCAATTTCCCTCTTTATTTATTTGTTTGTTTGTTTGTTTGTTTGTTTATTTAAACATCTTTATTGGAGTACAATTGCTTTACAATGTTGTGTTAGTTTCTGCTTTATAACAGTGAATCAGCTGTACATATACATATATCCCCATATCTCCTCCCTCTTGCGAGATCTCCCTCCCACCCTCCCTATCCCACCCCTCTGGGTGGTCACAAAGCACCGAATTGATCTCCCTGTGCTATGCGGCTGCTTCCCACTAGCTATCTATTTTACATTTGGTAGTGTATATAGTCCATGGCACTCTCTCATTTCATCCCAGCTTATCCGTCCCATCCCCGTGTCCTCAAGTCCATTTTCTATGTCTGCGTCTTTATTCTTGTCCTGCCACTAGGTTCTTCAGAACCATTTTTCCCCCTTAGATTCCAGATATATGTGTTAGCATACGGTGTTTGTTTTTCTCCTTCTGACTTACTTCACACTGTATGACAGACTCTAGGTCCATCCACCTCACTACAAATCACTCAATTTCGTTTCTTTTTATGGCTGAGTAATATTCCATTGTATATATGTGCCACATCTTCTTTATCCATTCATCTGTCGATGGACACTTAGGTTGCTTCCATGTCTTGGCTATTGTAAATCGTCCTGCAATGAACATTGTGGTACATGACTCTTTTTGAATTATGGTTTCCTCAGGACAATTTCCCTTTTAAATGAGCTTGGGAATTGGCTTGGAAATGTCTCCACTGTAGAAAATAGCCAGGGCACTTGTCACATGGGTGGCCTGTTTCAAGCTGGTTGTATCCCAGCATTTAACTCTATCCATTGGCATGTGTTACAGGTTTGCATGAGGTGACTGTTACAGGTCAGTTAAGATTTCTTTCTGCTTATTCTTGACCCCCGCTGACCAGCATCTCATGTTGGAATGACCCCTCCTAAGGTGGGGTCAGTTGGAAGCTACCTCCCTGACCTACCCTTTCTGCTTTCTGAAGGTGTAGTGATTGACTGACCCCTCAGTTCTTCTAGTCACCTCCCTTCAGCTGGGTATTCTGTTTCCTCAGACATTTCTCCTTGGACACTTAAAAAATGTCCCTCGGGCTTCCCTGGTGGCGCAGTGGTTGAGAGTCCGCCTGCCGATGCAGGGGACGTGGGTTCGTGCCCCGGTCCGGGAAGATCCCACGTGCCGCGGAGCAGCTGGGCCCGTGAGCCATGGCCACTGAGCCTGCGCGTCCGGAGCCTGTGCTCCGCAACGGGAGAGGCCACAACAGTGAGAGGCCCGCATACCGCAAAAAAAAAAAAAAAAAAAAAAAATGTCCCTCATTATCCACCTTCAAGCTCAAGTCAGCCACATGCTAGGAGCAAGAACATTAAAAGGGCTTGGTCCACCATCAGGAGAAGCTAGGGCATTCCAAAGGGTCCACTTTTAGAGAATGTGCCAACTTACTGTGCCCCACCCCGACAGGCGCACAAGGGCAGGTGTGTACACACACACATATACACATACCACAGCCAGTATATGTCCTCAGAATGGTTACCTTCATGGTAAAACTTCATGGTAAACCAAATGAAGGTAATGCCGTTTTCCTTGAATTTTCTGCTCACATTTTGATTGGGAAATGGGAGGTTTCTAAATGCATTAAAGCATATACAAGTGCATATATTAAAAGGGATCTGATCCAAGCCTCCCTTAAATTTTCTCTGAAAGGGTGGAGCTTTACCTCTACATGGCCAAAATGATATGGACTCTCAACACGAGAGGCATGGTTGAACTTGGTGGACCTAACCAAGTACAGGAATGTTCTTGATCCAGCTTCAGTGTCAGTGTATGACTTGGTGATTGAGGCTTACTGGTTTGAAGCCTTAGAAACTTTAGGTAAGTTAACCCCAGACACCGAGATCCTTGTGGAGAAAAGTGGCAAAAATGGATGCTTGTGCACACAGTTGCAGGATACAGTGTCTTCCCTAAATCCCCATGCAGTCTTCCCCGTCATTTCCCACACTCACATCTCCTCATCACTTTATGATAAAAAGGGACTCAGTCAGCTTAGATAACAGCTTCAACTTCACCAACTAAGATGCAGAGCCTCTGAGGCCAAGCTTGCTGCCTGGTCCATCCCCAAAACCAGAGAAGTGAGTTTCACACTCAAGCTAAGCGTGGGACTTGATGGATTGAGCAAATGTAATTTTGTCCTTAAGTGATTGATACCACTTTATTACAAGCCATTTTGTACCAAAGTTCTAAGAAAAAGGTCAGCCTCAGAATTAAAAGGGGTCTTATCTTTAAATGAAAAGACATAATTTTCTCAAATATCTGATTTTATTTTATAGTTGTTGCATTGTTGAACACAATCTGCAGTTAGGGTCAGAATTCCCAGGCCAGTAGATTTTTTAAACCATACCACAGGAGTAAACCTTAACAGAAGTGAAATCTAATACTATATAGATAAATACAGTATATTACAGAAGGTTAAATACATCACCTCTGTTTACTTACAACTATAAAAAGATACATTATACCAATTATAAATAATGTAGCATTTCATATTAAAGGCATTATTGTACAATGAAAGAATAAGAACCTTCTAATGTATTACTATCAAGGTTAGTGTTTATAGTTACTTGAGATAAAATCCTGAAAATTCAGTGTATGAAGTCAAATCCTGATTTAACAAGTGACTGATAGTCTAAGTGATGTGTTAACTGATTGAGAGAAGGTGAATTGCATAGTGCATATTTCCAACAAGAATGATAACCTCACTTCACCTAAGACTTTCTCTATACATACACTGGTTTTGACACTGACCTCCATTTTATTACTGCCGCCCCAATTTAATTCTCAAACATAACTTAATTCTCAAACATAAGCACCATTAGAAAAGTACTAGTTAGTAATAGTAAAAGTATCTGAATAACACAATTTCAGTTTGGTTTTGTTTTTTTAAAGCTGTATGGGAAGACTTTCAGTTTTCCAAGTTAAAATTTGGAATTGCACATCCTTTGGATACACAAAGAGGAAAAGAAAAATTCACAACCTGTTATTGCTGTGCTCAGGCCACTGTAGTAGCAGACCCAGTTCCTCCATGAAGTCCAGATGTTATTTGTTAATCAATCACTAATTAATATCAAAATAGGACTTTGAAAAACCAGGGCTGTATTATAACAGCAGTCTTTTCAGTTGTGTATGTCTTACTAAAGTGTTGATACCCCAACTGGAGAAAAGGAAAACTACATAGGCAAGTGGTAGAAATTCATAATTGGGAAAAGCAAATTATGGCTCTAATTTGTAAAATGTGGGACTTAATGATCCTAGGATTTGCTATACTGTTTTAGTGTCAGAGCACTGGGTCCTTAGCAGCGATGGTGACACTAGCGACATTTCCTGCCTAAGAAAGTGCCTTGGTTAAGGTAGACAATGACATAGCATTAGATAAGCTCTTTGGGCTGTTGATTTGGTCACATTCCAAAGGCAGTATTGGTTTTAAGCTGAGTCCCATTGTCAATGTCAAGATACAGTCCTTGAAGACCGTTCACACCCAAGGCCTTCAGGACCCTTCCATGGTACGTGCTTCCCCAAATCTCCCCACATCTGATACTCCCAACCTTGTTTTTAAATTTTTTTAAAAACTTACTGCTATTCCTTCTCACTGAATGGTAGGAGGGGCTTGTTCTGTGGGCAGGTAACCCTGAGGAATCCGCAGGTCCAGAGCCCTGTTTGCAGAACACGCAGGGATTTTATTTTTCCAAATTCTTACTGGAGTCAGAGTCAACAAAGCATTTTTAAGCTACTGCTCGATACTTCAAATACCACTTCCTGTTGACAACACCCTGAGCCTCCTCACTGTCCCCGGGATCTGGTGGAAAGTGGAAAACAGAAATGGCCACTAGTCCCATCCCCAAGCAGGACTACAATTTCACACACAACATTTTGGTCAATAAAACAGGAGTGTGAGAGGAAAATAAAAATCGTTCAAATCCAGTAGATTTAAAGTCTCCGGAAGAAAGTATCCCAGGAAGGTCAGAATGTAGGTTTCTCTTCAGCAAGTTAGATCTGTCACATTCAGCTGTCAGATGTTTGAGGAAGGAGTCTGCCTTTCCTTCAGGGGTCCTTGTCGTCGAGTTTGATGGTGACAGTTTTCACTTCTGTGTATTCAGCCAGCGCATATTCACCTCTGTGATCACAGAAAAGAGGGAGATATAACATGGGCAGGCACTTAGCCATTCTGTGTGAACCGAGTTCTAATGCTTCACAGGCTAGTACTCTGTTGGGCAGTCTGGAATCTGTGCAAAGGCCGGAATGTGAGGACTTAATAGAGTCTAAGGACTGTAAGGCCATTAGTAAGTTTAAGTACCTGGATATGTAACTGAAGGTTAAATGTCAAGTTTTGTGTGTGTGTGATGCTTCTGAGATATTCAGAAGGACTAAGGGTTTGCCTTCAAAGGATGAAGAGGATTTAAAACAAAGTGGTAAATCCCTGGGTGGAGCTGCTTGAAGAGACAGCAGAGGCAGAGGCCCGAAGCTATTGACTGGGTATGTGGCCAGAGCATCCATGATGGGCAGGGACATAGAGGACCTGGAGCTGGGGACCAGCTGTAAGAAGAGTGAGGCCAGTATGGAGCGGCGAGGGGCGCGGACGTTAGCAGAGTGGACACGAGGGAGTCCGCAGCCTTTGAGTCCGTGTTTCTAATATACATCCTTTCCTTAAGTCTTGCAGAGCCCCGCGACCCATCTCAGGCATCATGAGTCATCCTCAGGCTAGATCCCCTTCCCAGAACCGAGAGGTGGCTTTGGATCGATTTAAAAGCCTCTACAAGACTTGCTCTGCCATTATGTAAATACGAATGTGCACCTGTTTAGGAAAAGAGGTGGCTATGGAGGCTCTGTAGCTAGAAACACTCGAGACAGAATCCCATCTCATCCCTTAGACCAGAGCTTCTCAAAGTGTGGCCCCCAGACCAGCAGCACCAGCCTCACCTCAGAACTTGCTCGAAATGCAGAGACTCAGGTCCCCCAGACCTACTGTGGTAGGCAGAATAATGCCCCCCTCAAGGCGTTCACATCCTAATTCTCTGAACCTTTGAAAATA
Organism: Hyperoodon ampullatus; assembly: GCF_949752795.1. Classification (NCBI taxonomy): domain Eukaryota; kingdom Metazoa; phylum Chordata; class Mammalia; order Artiodactyla; family Ziphiidae; genus Hyperoodon; species Hyperoodon ampullatus. Next base: position 73,047,315 of record NC_136916.1, read on the forward strand.
TTAGGTTATATGACAAAGGGGAATTAGGGTTGTACATGGAATTAAAATTGCTAATTAGCTGACTCGTGTCAGATTTTTATCCTTCAGAACCATGAGATAATACATTAATGTTGTTTAAGCCACTAATTTTGTGGTTATTTATGGTAGCAGCAATAGAAAATTAATACACCTACTGAACCTAGGGGTGGGGCCCAGAAATCTGTGCCTTAACAGCCAGGGGATTAACAAGCCATGGGATTCTGAGGTAGCTCAAGTTGGATAACTACTGGCTTGAATCCATGCAGTTTAGGCAAGTTTTTTTGCCTTCCCTGAGCCTCAATATCATCATCTGTAAAATGGGAATACCATCGCCTCCCTATAGTTATAATGATTAGAGTTGATTCAAATAGAGCAAATTTACCTACTATGTGCTAGGTAAAAAGTAAATGGTAGAAAGTAATATTATTATTTTATTGTTAGTACGTCATTGAGTTCTTTGGTAGTGTCCTAAAACGAAGTTCAAGAATGATACATGATAATGGGTGAATTATTTTGTAATTTTTTCTAAACATAACAAAATATAAAAGCCATATACAGAATGCTAAATTCAACTTTTGCAGAGCAGAAAACTCTATTAAAAAACCCAAAGGCAAATTATAAGCTAGAAAAAAATTACATTTACAACACTGTGTGAGAAACAGAGTGCTGTTTTCCTTAATACACAAAAAGCTCTTACTAACCAATTTAGAAAAAAAACAAATGGAAAAATCAACAAAAGACATGAATAGTCAGTTTGCAGAAGAAAAATAAAGATTACCAATAAGTGTTAATAAGGTGCTCAATCCTTTACAATTAAAGGAATGCAAACCAAAAGAATGGGAGCCCATTTTTCATGTGCTGGATTACCCAATTTTGGGAATTTATTCTGAGAACAATTCCCCACAAGTGCATAAAGATTTATGCGCAAGGAAGAACATCAGCATGGTCTGCAGCAGCAAAACCCCTTGGAAATAACTCAAAAGTCCATCATAGGAGACCACCAATAAAAAGAAGGATAGGATATCCAAAACCCATTCTTAAGAGCAAAAAGTATTTTCCTCCCAAGTCATTTGAAAACAGAAAAAACATACATGTTTACATCCATTGTATGTATAGAAAATGTACAATAACCCTTAAAAATGAGCACATAGTATTGTACTGTAAAAGTTCAAAGCAGTTAATGATTTCTCAACTGCATAAAGAAAAGAAAAGCAAACCAAGTGATAAAATCATGCTGAATTAGCACATAACTAGTAAGTCCAATATGAAATCACTCCTGTAAGATTAAGTGCATGAATCACCTCATTCTTTTTATTCCTGCAGTCACTGCCCTAGTTCAAGTTCTTGTCATTCTTATTTGACCCCTTGTGGCACTTTCTAAATGGTTTCTCACCCAGTTGTGACTGCCTTGGCCCTCACTTATCCATAAGCTCAGCCTTTCTCCCATTGGACCTCACCAGAATGTTGGGGGTGTTGGCACTGCTGTTTATAGAGTTCACTGCTGTGTGCTCAGAGCCTAGCACATGCCTGGGGCATCAAAGGTGCTCAGTAAATATATGCCAGTGAACAAATGAACAAGTGAACAAAATGAATAAAATGGATGATGGGACAGTGGTTACCTCTAACAAATGGGATTGAGGGTCAGGGGAGGGAGACCTTGACTTCCCACGTGTCTCTACAGTGTGGATTTTTTTTTTGTTACTATATTGCAAAGCAAAACAAAGAAGTAACAGAAGTGTCCAGGAGGAAGAGAAATTGAAGGCTTCATCCCAAGACCTGTACAGGGAGAGATCCCAGAGGGGCCCGTGGGTGGGCGGCAGATAGCCAGCCCCACCCAGGCCGCCGGGGATGGGGAAAACCATGGAATCCACCGCATAGTGCTCCAGCATAAAAAAGGGGAACTTACTGCAACGTGAAGACATTAATTAGAGACAACTGAAAATGGAAATTGGTTTTCAAGCCAGTTTCCAGTCTCCTTGTGAATTATGTTAAAGTACTTTATCAAAAGCTTAGGGAAAATATATGCCAAGGGTCAAAAAAACAGACATCCACAAAAGTCCCAATTGTGGCTAACCAGCAGGATGACACACAGGCTGAGTGCAGCGGATACTCCCCTGCCCTGTTCTGCAGCGGGCAGGCGGTGCCACCGGGGATGGGGAGGGAGACGCAGGTGAGAAAAGCAGTGAGGGAATAGTGGGTGTGAGTCAGTTGCCTAGAAGTCAGGTGGGCCCCACACACCCTTCCTGCATCCAAGGACATCTGCTTTGGGGACTGAAGTTCTTGCTGTGGGAGGAGGCTGTGCCTGGCCTCTGTGAGGGGGGCCTTGTGGGGTTCTGGGTCCCCCAGCTGTCACAACCTGACTGGTTGAAGCAGCAGAGCAAGGAGACAAATGACCCTGCATACCCTGGCTGGCTTCAACCCAGGTGGCTCACAGAGGTGACCCCTGCTGAGCAAGTCCCTGTGGTGTGGTGGGTTTAAGAGTTCAATCCCAACTCCGTCACTTACTGGTAGTGTTACCTGGGGAAGGCACAGGACCTCTCTGGGCATCCCTGAGTTTCCTCGTCCAAAAACAGGCATAGCAGTAGTACCTACCTGTAGTAGACTGAACATGTGTGTCCCCCTGAAATTCAAATGTTGAAACCCTAATCCTTAATGTGAACAAATTAGGAGGTGAGGCCTCTAGGAGGTGATTAGGTCAAGAGGGTGAAGCCCTCATGAATGAGATTAGTGTCCTTCTAAAGGAGACCCCAGAGAACACTTTCCTCCCTTCCATTCCATGGGGACACAGAGAGAACACGGCTGCCTGTGAACCAGGAAGAGGGTCCTCAACAGACACCTGGATACTGAACCTCCAGAAATGGAGAAATAAATGTTTTTTGTTTAAGCCACCCAGTCTACTGTATTCTGTCCCAGCAGCCTGAATGGACTCAGATTATCCCAGGGACTGCTGTAAGGACGGCATGCCTTAACATGTGCAAGGCTCTCAGATAGAGGTCGGCAGAGTCCGTGCTCAGCAAATGTCAGCTGTGGCCAGTGCTATTCGTGGGCCCTAGAGGTGATGCGGGTAATCCCAGCTCAGGTCTCATGTCCCTCGTGGACAGGTGAGTGCGAAGAGGTAATGAACAGAGGTTCACAGAACACAACACAAACAAGTCATTCAGCAGAGGGATCAAGGTTTCTGTAAAGGGTCTTCATGGCCAAGAATTTACCGAGGTTCTGGAAGGGGAAACCAATTTTAGGAATTAGGGGGATACAAATGGACACACTCTACTCAGACGTTCAGATGGCTCTGGTGTATTGCCACGAGTCAGGATGAATGAGAAAGAAGGACTGAGAAGGGGGAAGGGCCCCCAATTCCCTGGAGACTGGTCAAGAGCATTTGCTCAGGGATGGAAGCCAGCTCCGTTCATTCCTTCATACATCTTAATTAAGAATCTGGAAGGGTAGCTGCTCAAAGGCCCCACTAAGGCCCAAGCCAAGGGGAAGCATTTGAGTGCTCCTACTGGAAGATGTACAAATAAGTACGAAGTGATGCATCTGTATATAAATAATACAAACTGTTTAAATAAGAGGAAGAGCTCGGAGTCCTTTGAGATGTTCCAGGAATGACCCTGTGTGTTGTCACAGATGGTTTCCCTGGGAAGATTGATCCTACAAGCTATTTGTCCACAAAGGCTAATAAAACCCCAACGACCACCAAGAAAGATGTGGGAGAGAAGGCAGCATCTGGCTGGAAACCACAGCGTGCCCACCCCCAGAACGCTCCATCCAGCTCTAGGCCTGGGCCTTTTATCTTGGGCCAGACACAGAAGACCCATCCATTAGTCTAGGTCTATGGAGCACAGCCTCCCAAAGGGCAAGACAGAAGGGCACCATGAAGACATGTGCGGTGGGTTTGACAGAGGCTTGGAGGCCCGGCATGTTGCAGTATCCCTCTGAAGAGGCACTAAGGAGGAGCCAGAGTCACCCATGGTCTGTCCCTGGGAACTTGCTAGTGGGCAGAAGGGCCACAGCCTGACCTGGGAGAGAGCCCATCCTCCCTGCTGAGGGCCAGGGTTTGAGTGAGTAATGACATCCCACGTCTGGTGGAAAGTGCACTTCCCAGCTCTGCCCTGTCCTGCAGTGAGCCTAGGTCAAGTACCTACTGAACATCTCCACATGGGATGGGTGCTGGAGAGGACACATATGCTGAGGCTGGGGGTCGGTCCTGGGGTGGCGTGAGGATGAGGGTAGGGAAGGGCAGGAAGGGGAGAGAAGATGGGGGACATGGCCCAGCCCAGGGGGAAAGCACAGCACAGGGGAGAGCTCAGTGGACTGGAGGGTGGGCCACCATTCACCATACACTGTGGACCTAGTGTATCTTTTATCGGCCCTGCTGACAGGCATGGAGTGATAGAAACACTTACAGTTCTCTGCCGTTCCCCGACATTTTAAAGCCACCAAATGGAGCCTGTGCATAGATGGCATTGTAGCAGTTGATCCTGGAGAGAGAATAAAGAGAAGCTCAGGGTCACCAGGAGAGGACCCAGCTGGACCTCAGGTGTTGCAGCTACTAGGCACTTGGTGTAGAGCGTCACCTAAAGGATGACTTTTTGTCAAGGTTTTAATCATGAAAACAGTGTTTTTGATCTCTGCCTTCTTGCTCTTACCACCAGAAACTAAAATTTGAATATTCTGAAGTATAAAGCTTCTCACTGGGGTAGGAAGGGAATGACAAAGGGAGAAAAAGGGAGAGGAAAATTATGGTGAAGGGAATAAGAATTAGCTCTGAAATGAGACAGGCCTGACCTCAAAGTTCTCCTGCTTCTTGGCCTCCAATTCATATTTATCTTCTAATATTATCTTTAAAAAGAGGATAGTGTAATCAGCAGAATTATTGGTGAAACAGGGACTTTCATCCATACTTTGCACAAGAGCATGTGCTGCTCTTAGAATTAGAATAAAAAATAAGGGGTGGCCCAACACGGTGGTCAAGAGCATGGGCATCAGAGCTGGACAGTTGGTCCTGAGCTCTGCTCTGCCACGTACTAGCTGTGTGACCCTGGGAAAGTCATGCAGTCTCTCTGTCTCTTGATTTCCTCATCTGTGAAATGGGGGTGATAACAGTACCCCTCTCAGAAGGTGGTCATGAGGATGGAGCAAAGTGCTTAGACAGTGCTTGGCGCATAATGTACGACTAAAAGCTCTCTGTTAACAGAAGGGTAAGGAAGCCAGCTGGCCGGCAGCTCAGGGGGACCGAGCACTCATGCTCTACTCACCAGACAGTTCCAGACTCTAATGCGGAAGCCAGCTTCAGTGCTTTGTCGAGGTTTTTTGTGAACACAGCTGCTGTTAGTCCGTATTCAAGGCTATTTGCTCTTTTTATCACTTCTTCGATATTTTTGAACTTCAGTATTGGCTGCACTGGTCCAAAAATCTATGATTAATTGGAAGAATGGTAGTGAGAGGTTCTGGAATGAAGCATGTATGCCCTGAGCAGGCACTTCCTTCGTTTATGCTTTTTTCAAACACCCACAGTGCTCACACGCACGAAGAGGATAACTGAAGGAGAGAGTCCAAACACCTTTTTAGCTGTGTGATGGTTGAAATCTGAAGGGAAAGACTGAATTAAACAAAAATAAAAAATAACAACCAAAATAATACATTGGGTCGAAGCTCTCTCAATGTGGTCAGGGCTTCTAGAAGCCCCAGCTTCAAGCTCTGGAGGAGCTCCTGCGTGCTGGGATGCACTGGAGACAAAACCTTGGAAGTCATTCTTGGAAAGTTATTGTGAAGGGTGTTTGCAGGCACAGACTGCAGGCCCTGATCTCTTGGTCCTGCATTTTCTATCAATGAAGATGACCTAAAATGTTTCCCTAATAACTCCCAGGGGAGGGAATGAGGCAGTGTTCCTCACCATCTACAACATAGCAAAGGAAAGGAAAGAGCTACAGGCTGAACATTTAAAGGTGATTTTGAAAGAAGCTTGTAACTGATTCAATGTTCAGCACCATAGCCCAGCAGGACAGGGTCAGCCTGCTGAACTACCTGCCCTGGTTCCCATGGAGCTTGTCATAGAGAGGTTTAAAAAGCTGAGGCTCATGCCATCAGGGTACAGTTAGTAACCCATAAAAATCTTAAGGAGAAAGTGTATAAAAGGCTCGAACCGGGAAGACTTCAGCAGTGATTCACTCTTTCTTGTGCCCCAAAAGGCCACATTCCGGGGTCCAAGCACCTGGGACTCAGGTGGGAACCAGTTCTAACTAGCTTAACAGTGGCACTGAAAGACACAGTTAGAATTACACTCTTATTGGGTGTCACCTTAATTTCCACCATTTCTAAGGATGCCCATGATGGAAAACTTCAAAGAGACTTCTAGCCAGAACACGTTTTTGGAATGAACACTTGTCATTTAAGTTCGGTCTGGGGGAACTGAAGGCAGCTTTGGGCCCTGAATCCATGGCTCGATTCCTGACAAAATGCACAGGTTGCAGTGGCCCTCCACCCTAGGCTAACCTGAGGACATGTTAGAAGACAGAAGAGGGATTGTTGTTACCCGGAGATGATGAGCAATGCATGGAACTGGGGGCTAGGACAAACTCTACACAGGGCTCAGGGGTCCCAGGAGCAGGATGGCTTCCCAAAGGACCCCTAAGGAGAGGGAAAAGGCCACAGGAAAAAGGAAAACAGTCCCTTCACAAAGATTTCTGGGATCCCTGGGCCCTGGAGAAGACTCCAGTTTGAAAGGCCCAGCCCCCTTCCCCACCCCCCTGGGCCCCAGCTCAGCACAGGGCCCCACGGGACATGGTTTTTCCTGCAGCCCCAGTACCTCCTCTTTGGCGATCCGCATGGTGTCGGTAACTTCTGAGAAGACAGTGGGTTTGATGAAGAGCCCCCTATCTTCCATGGCCGAGCCCCCATATTCCAGCTTGGCTCCCTCCTTCTTTCCACTCTCAATCAGATCGAGGATTTTGTTGAACTGCTTCTGGTCAATCTGTAAAACAGTGAGAGGTAAGCCCGGCTTCCTTCTGGGAGGTGACTACCAACTTATGTGTCCAACGGCCTCCTATGTGATCATTGTCCTACCCATCATGTTTTGGCCAAGAAAAAATTCATGGACCAGATGTTCCCTGTACGCAAATATTCCTCCGATGCACAAATCGGGGCTCTTTGGAGCAGGGGAGAGATGGGCTTTTCTCATCCTCTCCAGGTGTAGGTTTATTCATACGTCTGACCCCCTCCATGCTGTTAAGCAAATCCGTGGGTGAAACAAGATCTGAAGTAGTCACATTCTTTGTTCTAACTCTTGCATCCTGCTAAGGTTGCCAGATTTAGCAAATAAAACCACAGAATGCCCAATTAAATTTGAATTCCTAAAAAGCAATGAATGATTTTTAAAGTATAAGCATATCCCAAACAATATTTGGGAAACACTTACGCTAAAAACGTATTCACTGTTTACTTGAACTGGGTGCCATGTATTCTAACTTGCCACCCTGTACCCTGCTCCTAGGGCACCAACAGTTATTGGAATTCTCCATCCACAGTGCAGAGAAGTGAGAAGTAAAGCTGACCACCTTCCTCATCACTCCTGGACACAGAGTAGAGGCTCAAGGTGAGGTAGAGGGGCTGCTCCTGGTTGATGGGGAGCCAGCTCATCAGAAGGGCTCCATCTTCTGTCACCTTGTTTAGGGGTCTCCTGGGCTGGGGTGTACCCTGTACCACCAGCTTAACACCCAGCTTGTGGATGCTGTATTTGACCGGCTGGCAAAGGGGACCTCTCTGGGAGACTCAAGGGAGGAAGTGCTCTTCCCACCCAAAATGGTCCCTCTTCCCGAATCCATGGGAACCATGTTCTTGACCCTGACCCTGTTGCAAATCCCCTCCCTCTGGCTGGGAGAGACAGAGCTTTGTTAGATAGGTTTGCTGTAGCTGTGACTTTCAGATAAAAAAGTGATTTAATTTAAGCAAATTTGAATAAAAAAATAAGCAACCCAATGGTGCATTTGGATGACTGTCTGTCCCTGAGGAGTAGGCTGGCTTTCTTGGAAGGGGTGGGCACAAACCATGTAAGCCCCTTGACCAGTCATCTTATGAAACGTGGATCCAGTGTTAAAACACCAAGTTGGATCCATTCCTCACACTTTGTACCAGGATAGATTCCAGGTAGATCAAAGACTTAATCAATGAAAGATGAAGTCATAAAAAGTTTTCAAATTCTCTCATGTGGGAGAATGCCTCCATAAGTTTGGAGTGCTGATGACCTTTCTATGGCTTGAAATCCAGAAGCCAAAAGAAAAGATTAATAAATTTGAGTACATAAAAAAAAGAAGGCAAAAACAGCATAAGCAAAGTCAAAGGGCAAAACAACAAACTGGAAAAAATCGACAAGTCATATCATAGAAATAGTGCTAATCTCTCTAGTATGTAAAGAATTCTTAGAAGTGACAAAAAATGATCAGCAGTACAAGAGAAAAATATGCAAAGCACATGCACAGTTGATAGAAAAGGAAATATAAATGGCCTTTAAACATGATAAAATGTTCTACCTTACTCATTATAAGAGATATATGTACATTAAAAACAAATGAGATATCGTTTTTAACTATCAGATGGGCAAAACTCCATACATAGTCTGTTAGTAAGGCTGGAGAAACAGGCAAGCTCATACAAGGTTGGTAGGAACGTAAGTTGGTTCATCCTTTTGGAAGGTAATTTGGCAATGCTTGTAGAAATCATAAATGTGCTCTCACTCAGCAGTCCCACTTGGGCAATCCGTCCTGTGGATTTCCTTGCGTATGTGTGGAATGACATACTCTGTGGCACCGTGCGTGACCGCACACACCCACATACTCATCAGTACGTGTTACTTGAATTCTGTTGGATTCATACAGTGGAAGTCTATATACATATAAAAAAGAACAAGGCAGGTTCCCATGGTTTGGTATGGTATGGAAAGCTCTTCAAGTTTCTTGTTAGGGGGCAAAAATCAAGGTGCAAAACAGTACTGTGTATAGATATTTTGAGTAAAAACAAGGGAAACCAGAATTCATATTACATTCTTGTACACATACTCAATTTTGCTTGTATATACAGAAATTCTGGAGAATTTTCTTCTAAGAACTAAGAACACAGGATACCCATGGACAGAAGGGTAAAAACCATGCCTATGAATGAATGGAAGGAAGCTTTTTCACTACTGACCTTTATACGTCTTTTGGATTTTGACCATGTGCATGTACTGCCCCCCAAAAAGTAACTCAAACTGCAGCAGATCTCATAATATCTCAAGGTTCCCTCAACTTCTCTCTGGGAAGTCTTAACCAAGTCTTGGGTTAAAAGTGCCAGGATTGCTCTCTCCTCCTTCTTGGAGACCAAGAGGCTTGTGGGGCTTCATCAAACTACAGACCCTCAGCGGCCGCTGACCATGTTCTGCCTCCAAGACCGTCTGTCCTGAAGCCAGAGGAGGGCCCCATGGAAACTCTACCGTCCAGACTCAACTCTTCCTGGCAAGTCCGTGTGAATGTGTTGTTTAAATCTAATAATCCTCCATGAACGTCAGCTGGTGCCTCACAGTGCGAGAGAAGAACCTGCTGGGAAGTGAAGGCTGCGCCAGGGCACAGCACCAAAGACGGAGAAATAGGGCCCCGCGGACGGCCAAGGCTGTGAGTGGCTCTGCCGGAGAGGAGAGGACAGAGAGGATGCAGGACCCCGCCCCCCACCAGGTGGCCTGCGTGAGTCTGTGCATATCTTTGCTCAGTTGCCAAACAAACCTGAATAATTTTGGAGTGTTCTGGCTGCCTGCAGTGGACACCTATCTGGTCAGCTAGCTGTTTTACAGGCATGAGACAGACAGAACTATTTAGACAGCTGTAAATCCTCTTGGAGTAAAGCCTTATTAACGTAGATGAAAAAGCACTTTGGCAGGAAAAAAAGCCAACAACATCCTAAAATAATATGCTGAGGTTAGATGGCTTAAGTGAGTTTTCAAAAGGACTTTCAGCAGCAGCATCAAAAGCACTGATGAAATCAACACCACTGTGCTGTCTTGGAAGAGATTTCTATATCTGGCTTCAGAAGTCAAGCCTGAAGCCTTGGAAAGAGACTTATGAATAATGATGGGGTAAAAGGGATTCCTTAGAATGGGATCAGCTCACATATTTCCCACGGATTCTGGGTTAGCTTTACAATCACAGCAGATTTGATAATGACTTGTGGCCATGTCTGTATTCATACCTGAAATCCAACCAAGGCTGATGGACAACTTTGTGTCACTGGATGCTGGGTTTGGGGTTGAGGCCTGACAGGATGCAGAGTGTTGGCCACAAGTGGAGATGTTTCTCTCCACCAGGGTCACGTGGCACCAGAGCCACAGAGCATGTGGGATGGGGCAAGGCAGGGGTGGGCATGGTAGCCAGAAACACACCTTTTCCACATGGTCCTTCCCTATCCCCAGCCAAGATGGTTTAAGCAAGACCTAACTGATGTGGCTTGAAGTCATGCACAGACATTTGCTGCCACTTAGATCAGGGAGCCTGCCATTTAATGCCTCCCCCCGCTTAAAAATAGAAACTTATTAAGTGCCTTGAAATTTTCATAATATTCATCAATTACTCTATTTTCCAGATGAGGAAACTGAGGTTTGGAAGGAGCTTGTGGCTTTCACAAAATCACAGAGCCAAACTTGCCCTCAGATCCACGGCTTCCCGTGGAAACACATGGTGCCAATGCAGTGGGTAAGTAGCCAGCTCCCGGGACAGACACAAATTGGGTGAGTCCTGACATGTGATTTGAAATTTCCTGGCTGGAGCAGGACTTTGGCTACAAGCAAAGTAGGCTGCTGTTGAACTCCATTTTAATAATGCATGGGATGGTCAGGCTGCCCTCTTTTAAATATTTATCCATCTGCCGCACTGCATACTTAGTAAGAAAGTGATACAGGACCTGCCCTCTTAAAGAGGTTATTAAACCTCGTGGTTATGATCATTTTCATCCTGTCGTTAGCTTCAAAAACGAGGTCTCCAGAGACGTGTTCCTACTGCCTGGAGATGTATCCCCATCCTCCGAGCCCTTTCCAGTGGGATTCTTTGGTTTCTGATGGTCACTTTGTCCTATAATGCACATGGGCTCAAGGGCCTCCGGGCTGACGCCTCTGGCTCCAGCTGCTGCCTCCGCCTGTACTCTGCTGCCTTTCAGCCAGGGTTACAACTCGCTTCTGCAGAGAGGCCAGCCAGGCAAGACAGCCTCTGCCTGAGGCTCTCTCCTGGGGACCCTGGTGGTTGAGAGAAGTGTTGGTCCTTTGGCTGGAGGGTGCAGTCACGTGGACTTATGAACCGGGAATGCCTCCCTTCTATCAAGGCCTGGAGCTCAGCATTATCTGCTGCAAAGAGCAGAGCTCTGTGTGTCCACCCCCATTTCATAACACTACCAAGACCTGATGGGATTGAACTGTTGATCAGCGTCTGAAAAAAAGCCTCAAGTGGCTGGGCAAGTGGGTAAGGGAGTCCCCTGGAGTCACAGAGCACCAGAGCTGTACAGGGCCAGGGCCAGAGGCCTGCCTGGTTCAGTCCCCAGACATGCACCTAAAGATCTGACACGTCAGTAGGTTACCTGGGGCCCCTGTTCGGTCCTGACGTCGAAGGGGTCTCCAATGGGCCGTTTCTTGGCGAACTCCACGCTCCGCCTGACAAACTCGTCATAGACCTGCTCCTCTACGAACACCCTGGAGGCGGCCGTGCAGCACTGGCCTTGGTTGAAGAACACTCCCTGATGGGCGCACTCCACTGCCAAGTCCACTGGAGAGAGGGGGCGGCGAGGGAAGAGGAAGCGATTAAGTTGTTAAGGCCGGACTGGCAACAGCTGCAACTCTAATTGCCCACATGAGAAAACAAGCCCCAGGATGGCTACGTTTCAGAAATTAATTCTGCTCAGCACTTCCCAAAAAGAGAGGATGGGAAAGGGGATTTTTCGATCCATGGAGTTTGGGGTTAAATAGGTCCCCTGACTGCAGGACTTAGTGTCTTTACTGCACTAATGAGCACAGAGACTTGTCACATCCTCACCTCACTTGCCCATGACCTCACTTGCTCACATGACCCTTATCAAACCAACCCTCAGATAGGAGTCCTGTGTTTTAGCTGTAGTTTTCCTCATTGGGAGGGAAAGACGGTGAGCTGAGGTGCAGAAGGGGCACCCAGATTTGGAGGCACAAGAATGCAAAACAGGAGTCTGGCTCTTTGGAACTCCAAATGTGGGTCACAGTGGGGCAATACCCAGAACTGTTCCATGTGGCTCCAGAGACCACTAGCAACACTGATGATGCTTCCATTAGGGAGCACCACACCAGGCAAAAAATGAGCAGTCCACCTTCACACCCAGCCTCCCTTTCTTTCCTTGGGGCTTGTTTCCTCACCCAGTCCTCTCTCCCATTGAAAGCCAGCTTCAAGGAGTAGAACTGAAACCAGTTACTTACACCTTGGCGAGAAATTGTACTGGGGTCATTTTTCTCAGGGATATTTGCAATTCCAAACTTATTTGAGTGTGGAGTGGAAGGTTTTGTACTCCATGAAAGGAATTCCTGGCACCAGTGGGCAGGTGGGGGAGGCTGTTCTTTAAGGCAAAGGTGTTTTAGTGTACTTGGGAAGTCACATCAAAAATCTGGCAGCGGACCATGTCAGCAGGTCAGTGAATGTCTGATGTGGCCTTTCCTTCCCTCTTCTGGACATGACAACCAAGAAGAGTGCCTATTTTAATATTATGTCATGAGACACAAACTGCCCCCAAGCTGCTGGGCAGGGTGGCTTTCCCAGGGAAGAGGTAGTGAAGGGAGAGACAGCACCCAGGCCAGCAGGATATCTTTAAGGGTCACCTGCCACTGGCCTCTGTTTTGTCAGATCTGAGACAAAGAAGGAAGAAACATCTCAAGTCTTCGAGAGCCTGAAAGCATCATAGGAAGTACCGACTTGGAGGGTAGAATGATGAATGCTTGTGGGGGGAGCACGTGCCCTGCTCCTCCTCCTCTTGGCCTTCCCCCTCTCCCCTGACACAGGGGGCTCTGGAGAAGAACCCCAGCCCGCTTGTCATGGCCCTAGCTCTGCAAGGACAGGGAAGGCAAACTCATGAAAGGCAGAAACAGGCGGCCTCTCTGGCTACCACATGAAACATGTCCTCCTCCAACGCAGCTGTAAAGCTGGCGTTTGGATCTCCATCTGCCTATTATTTATGGAGGGATAACCCGAGGTGGAGAAACATCCCCATGATGTGTGTGCTTGTCTTTCTCAATTGGTTCTGATTTGGGCAAGGAAGTGGGGAGAGATTTACGGGTCCCATAAAGCCCCAGCAATGCCCGGAAGGGGAGAGACTCACGGTCGGCATCAGCACACACGATGCAGGGGTTTTTCCCACCAAGCTCCAGTGTCACCCTCTTCAGGTTGCTATGGGAGGCGGCTTCTTTAACCAGCTTTCCAACCTTCAGGATAAAAACCAGACCACATTAAGCCTCGGACACAGCTGGATGTGGCCCACACATTCTGGACAAGCCTGGAGGCATGAGTGTGGCATGGCCTGGGCCGCGGCCTCCCTACCCAGGCACCCTGGGCCTTGATGCTGTCCTCTCACTCCCCTGGCCTCTCCCAGCATTTCCTCTCGGATCAGACCTTGACACGGCTGGAATCCCGGATCTGAGTTGCTCCACATACTGGGGTGGACGGGGAGCCTTCGAAGGCTCAGTGACTTGCCCACGGCCACACAGCTGGCTAGTGGTAGAGCTGGCTGTCACCTGTCCTGGTGCCTGTCCCTCCCGGCAGCAGGCTGGTCCAGCTCAAGGGACCAAGGGGAGGTGGGTCTGTGTGGTCCTTTGGTATAATCTGAGGGAACCTCTGAGAATTAGGGAAATAGGGGAGTTAACCTTTAGGATGGGAAACACACCCTAAGACTGAGGGCCCCCAGTGGGTAGGGAGAGAATTGCTTCCCTATGAAGTAATGGAAGGACCACTCACCAAACTGCGACGTCCAACCTCCCGTGTGTACCTACCATCCCCTGCACCGCTAGAGGTGGTCTTGGCCCAGCACACAGCAGTGACTTGTCTTGGGCTGGGTACCACCAACTGCTGAGTTGGAAGACTCTCAGAGACCACTGTGCACACAGGGGCCTAGCGCCGGAGAGCCAGCAGGAGGCAGAGCTAGGCTCTTTCAGGGCTGAGGCTATTTCCTCAAAACTAAGGTGAGAGTGCATTTGTTTATAAAGGTTCTTTTTTTTTTTTTTTTTTTTGATGTGGACCATTTTTAAAGTCTTTATTGAATTTGTTACAATATTGCTTCTGTTTTATGTTTTGGTTTTTTGGCTGCGAGGCACTTGGGATCTTAGCTCCCCGACCAGGGATCAAACCCACCCCCCCTGTAGTGGAAGCACGTCTTAACCCCTGGACCACCAGGGAAGTCCCCGAGAGTGCATTTTAAAACTCCGCCAGCTCCTGGATGATGGCCTGAAGGAGGTGTGGATGGCCTGATCCAGGTGATAAGGACTGTCTCCAGGGAGAGTACCCGAAGCAAACCAGCCTGCTGTGGGCCGGCGATCTCTTGTGAGGCTGAGGCACAGCTGGGGGCCTCAGTGGGAAGCACCCCTCTTAGGGAGATGTCTGTCAGTTGAGCAATCCCTGGGGTCACAGAAGCCACCTTCTTGTGCAGGAGGCTGGCTGCCTGGTGAGAGCCCCACCCGGCTGGACCCATGGGTAGCCCTGCTCACCTAGAGAGAGAAGCTGGGCAGGGGCAGGGGCGAGGACACTTCTGCTGTTGGGTGAGAAAACTGAGAAGACATAGGAGCTGTTGTGGGGCAGGACCCTCTCTGCCCCTCCGTCCTCCTCAGTCCCCTGTCTTCCAGCTATTGTCCAGCAGCCATAGGAGTGGGTCTTGGGCCCCCGGCTGGACTAAACTAGGAGGGAGATGGGAGCACTAATTGCCTGGGAAATTTTATCCATTTATTTTTTTAAGTACAGAAGAAGTACTTTCTCATTAGAAATAATTCTCACAAATAGATGTGTGTAAATTAAAGGGGAAAGTTTTTATCTTCCCTCACTCTGTTAATGCCCCAGGACCTGCCCCAGAGGAGGCCACAGTTAAGAATTTTTGGGGGAGTCCTTCCAGGTAATTTCTATTTCTCTACACACACCCTTTTACTAATGGTATATACATATATATATAGTATATACTTTCCTACAGTTTATTTTATTTTATTATTATTATTATTTTTTTGCAGTACGCGGACCTCTCACTGTTGTGGCCTCTCCCGTTGTGGAGCACAGGCTCCGGACGCGCAGGCTCAGCGGCCATGGCTCACGGTCCCAGCCGCTCCGCGGCATGTGGGATCTTCCCGGACTGGGGCACGAACCCGTGTTCCCTGCATCGGCAGGCGGACTCTCAACCACTGCGCCACCAGGGAAGCCCTACAGTTTACTATTTTCTTATGCTTCAGCAATAGATCATGGACAGCTTTCCTTACTGTAATGGCTGTAAAACATCATATAGGATGGATACAATATACAGGGAAGTATGTCCTTGAATGCTCATGAGAATAGTAGCTGCTTCAAAATGGAATTTCTGAAACAAAGGTTTACACTTTCAAATGTACGATCAGTACTACAATATTGCCAATCACCTTAGGCTTATTTTTTAACCTTGATTATGCTGTTTATCCTATGGATATTTCAATTTTTATTTTATCTTATCTATGAATATTTTCTTCTGAGGCTTCTGAGTAAATAAATTAGATATCTATTTAGTTTGGAAACTGGACCAGTAGCTTTTTTTTTTAACTGATTGTTTAAAAAATGTACTATTTTTTTAGTACAAATATGTACTAAAATGGGGTCATCATAGTTTAGCCTCTAAACGGAGAATTCTCAGCGACAGCCACTGTCCCCCATAGTCAGCGAGGAGGGTTACCTCTGTGGACCCAGTGAAGGCTATCTTGTTGATCTGAGGGTGAGAAGAAATTGCTGCTCCCACCGTGGGCCCAAATCCTGGCACGATGTTCACCACGCCCGGAGGGAATCCCACCTGGGAGGAAATTGAGATGGTGTTCAGAAGAGGAGGTTGGGTGAGGTCCCTGAGCAGAGCAGCACCCTCACCTGGAAGCTTGGGCCCGGCTCCTATCGCCACCCCAGGACCAGACCCAGTCAGCCAGTGTGCGGGTGGGGCCAGGGCGAGGCACACACCCTCTTTCTGGGCGGCCCTGCCTATCCCAAAGGGCTTCTGAGCGAAACGGCAGTGGCCGTTTCATAGCAGAGCACCATTCTGTGTGTGTGTGTGTGTGTGTGTGTGTCTGCATGGGTCTGTATCTGTGTGTGTCTATGCTGTGTCTATATGGATCTGTCTCTGTGTGTCTGTGTGTGTGTGTTTGTCTGTGTGTTGGGGGAGAAGGGACACCTTGGTCACTGTCCCCAACTCGGAGGTACCTGCAAAATACCCTTCCTGGGCTTCAGCTTTCATTTTTAAAATCTGCCCCATTAATGTTCCAAATGGCAATATGGTCTCACTCCCTCAGAATCCCTGCTGTTGAACCTGGGTCACGCCGAGAGCCGGCACATCCTGAAGGTAGGGAGCGACTTTCTTTCACATTCATGCTTGCTGCTCCTCATATGCTGGGTCCTCTTTATTAACCAAGAGCACCACAAATGAACTGGTGGGGGATGCTGAACCACTGGGGCATGCTGAACCCCTGGGGGATGCCAGTGTCTTCATTAAAACACATTATTTTAGTAAGGCAAGATTTTACAACATCGTGCTCGAGTCTTTAGTTTTCCTAAACACTTTTTTAAACAGTTGTGACTTTAGAATCTGTAAGTCTCATTACTATGATGTCATCAGGTCCTACATCACGCGTCAAAGGAAAGTGGGAAATTGGTCAATTATTGGCTCTGCAGCCTTACATCTAAGTCATAAAGGTCTTGCTTTCCGGTCGTATTAGCCCAGCTGAGAAGTGGAATGAATGGATCTTACTTCCTATCCCTCTTTTCTTCCTGTTTCTTTTTAAAACTCTTTGCAACATACGAGTTGGGGACAAAACGACTGAAACACATTGCCAGGTGTGTCTGGAAGGAGGTGTCCCTTTGGGCTGTTCATTTCCCTACGCGGTGGCTGCCACGGAGAGGACGGTCACCCGAGAGCAGAGCATTGATGAGGAGGCTCGGGGCTCAGCAGTAGCCCCTCCAGGGGGAGCTGGCGAGATCACCCACCCACGAGAAGAATGGACCATTTCGTACACCACACGTGCACCAAAGAACCTGCCTCCCAAGTAACCCTCCTGTAAATTATCTAGACAAAATACTTGGTCATAAACCATGAGTTTGAGCTCATAATAAGAGTAAAGTATTCTCATTAGGATCAGCGGGAGGAACGGAGTCTCTTCTAGCTCAGTGACCGCAAGCAGGAGAGGGAACGAGCAGCTGCCAAGTGAAACCCAGGAGGCATTCCCTTCCCACTCGGCCAGGAGCCGGATGGAGCTGGCACGCACAGCACAGCTCCATGGGGCAGACTTATCTTGTGACGGTGGCCTGGTTCCTGGGAGTGGCAATGTAATTGAGGATACAGAATATTTTCTCTTTGGATGTCTTACCTCTTTGATCAAAGAGCCAAGATAGAGGGTGGTGAGGGGAGTCTGCTCTGCTGGCTTCACGACCACGGTGTTCCCACAGCAGAGAGCAGGTGCCAGCTTCCACACCAGCATCAGCAGAGGGAAGTTCCACTGCAGCAGAACACAGAGTGGTTGGGGGGCCCAGATCCACTACTACACTGTCCTGGAGGCCCTGCGATGCCTCCATGGAGCACTTGCTTTGCATGGTTTAGATTTGGGGTATAGGAGGTAACGTAGGAGTATGCGATGATCAGAACTGCATTCCTGCCTGGCGCCTTCTAAACTGCATTCTGGGAGATGCTAATAGGTGGTCACTGCAAAGAGGATTCTGCTATAGGTATACTACCTTCTCCTCTTGGAGGTTTACAATGCCATCAGCATGTTAACATCTCCGAAAAGTCCCACAGAAACGAGCCCCGCCTCTCCTAAACGCAAATGCCACAGGATCTCTTTCTCTCCTTACAGAACACATACTAACCCCCACCGAATGGGTGTTTGGTGAAATACACCTTGGGAAATGCTTTCTTGTCATCCTTTCACCCCAGAGGCAGGGATAGCGAAATTGCTGTGACATCAGGCCTGACAAGCACTCTCGCCCACTGAGTGTCCACTGTGTGCCAGGTGCGGTTCCAAAATCTGAACTCATTTGATCCCCACACACCTGCGTGGGCCAGTCATATTACCGCTCCTGTTGACAGAAGAGGGAACTGAGGCACGGAGGAACTATGCCTCATACGAAGGCCAGGATTCATGGCCAGGCTTGTTTCCTCCACTACACTGCTGCCTAAGTAACAGCTTTGATGAGACGAGATGAAACCGAGCATCTCCAAGAGCACAGTTAGCTTGATTCTAGCCGTGCCTCACCTCCGACCCCCCAAACAGTCCGTTTGGCTCCTTATACTCCAATGATGTCCCCCCTGCAGGGCTGACCAATGGCTAGCTGGATTTCTCCTCCCAGCTCTGTCTGGAATTCCTACCACTAGACAACAAATATGACATCCCGGGGGCTTCCCTGGTGGCACAGTGGTTGGGAGTCCGCCTGCCGATGCAGGGGACACGGGTTCGTGCCCCGGTCCGGGAAGATCCCACATGCCACGGAGCGGCTGGGCCCGTGAGCCGTGGCCGCTGAGCCTGCACCTCCGGAGCCTGTGCTCCGTGGCGGGAGAGGCCACAGCAGTGAGAGGCCCGCGTACCACACACACACACAAAATATATATATATATAAACATCCCATTTCCCAGGGGCCTGTGTGGTTGGTTAATGACAGCAGGTGTTGTCTTAGGGTTCCCCCAATAGTGATCGGGGTCCCCTCTTCTTCTGGATCCCCACTCCTTAGCACATAAATGCCATCAGTTCTCCTCACCTACAAGCAAAACTGCACCTTCTCCTGGCCTCTGCCTCTTCTAGCAGCTCCCTTCTCTCTCACTGCAGCTTCTGGAAGGGCCATCCCCACGTGCCCAGCTCCCTTTCCATTAGCCTCAACTCCCCCGATGCCTCTCTTGGGGAGCACATCTAACAGCTGTGTTTCTGTCTTTTTGAATTCCTACGTAGGAGATGACCCCACTGACTACAGTCTCTTTCTGGAAATGTATTACATCCCTGGGAGGCCCCTGACCCTGGCTGCTCAGACTTCTCCATGGGATTCCCTGGTGGTCTGTGGGATTGGCCCCAGGCCCTCTTCTTTTCTCACTCTACACCCATCTTTAGGTGGTCCCTCCCAAATTGATGGGCAAGAGCACATTTGGCCTGACCATTTCCCGGCTCTCAAAACTGGTTGCTGAAGGACACGTCTGCCTGGCCCCTGCAGAGCCCTTCTCCAACCCTCTTCACACTGCCGCCCGCCTCCCCAGCTGGTGCAGTTGCCTGGTGTTTCCTCCAATAGATGGCAGCATCATAGCATCCCCAGCACCTGCCAGACTCTCCAAGGCCCAGTGAATAAAGTCCTGGGCCCTGGGAAGCAAGGCATACTGGATGCTGAGCCAGCACCACCTGCTGGCTGCTCCTCCTCTTCCTTACTTTGTCTCCACCTAAGCTCTGACCTCACCAGCTATCTTTACTGCCCTCCAAGTAGTCCAGACACTTCCACACCCTCACTCAGGCCATTCCTACTGCTCAGAAACCCCTTTTTCCTGTTGAACAACTCTCTTATCCTCAAGGCCCAGCTGAGAGACCACTGCCCGAGGGGAGCTGGCCATCCCTGACCCCTTTGGTTTGAATCCATGTGTCTTCTGTTGCACTCCTGGAATCAACGCCTTGAGAGCAGGCATGGGGTCTGATCCATCTTGATGACCCTCAAGCACCAAGCTCCATGCCACAGAGCAAACGCTGAATTAATACAAGTGCAATCGAATCAAAACCCACTAGAAATTGGTTCCAAAGGCCACAGGGGAATGGGGTGGGATCTATACAGATCTATCTAGAGAAGTTGCCATACTTACAGGAGTGATGGCCCCACACACACCTATGGGCTCGTGCCTGGTGAAACACACAACGTTGTCATCTGGAAAAGAGATTAAACAGAGAAGAACATGCTCGCATGAAACTAGGTTAAGGATCTTAAGGAGTAAAAAGACAAGAAAGAAACCCAGAAGCCCACCAAGTGTCAGCTCTAAGTCCTACCTGTTCCACAATGAAGCGATTTTTAACTCAATTTCAAAAGTAAAATTCCTTAGAGCAAGGATTGACACAGTGCCATTTCCTTTTTGGGTGTGGGAAGGATGCTCTGGGGAAAAGACCTGGGGGTGCTCTGAAGAGGCTAGCTAGAGGAGTGAGAAGACAGAACCCCTAAGAGACCCCGGACGAGGCTGAGAGTCCTGAGTTGGCTCACCTGTGGGGATGGTCCTGCCCTGTATTTTGTCTGCCCACCCTGCAAAGTATCGAAGGGTTTTGATACAGCCCTCCAGGTCGATGAAAAAGGCGTGAAGGAACGGCTTCCCTGTGTCCATCGTTTCCAGGGTCTGCAATAATAAGACAACATATTTTTAAGACACAGTTTTCCTTTTAACCGTCAGGTTGTTAAAGACAGGGCAGGGAGAGAGAGCAGAGTCCTAGAACGTTGCTCTCAAGTACCTCACAGCCATGGGACTCATCAGAAAGCAAGATACCTCATTTAAAGTAAGACCTGTCCCAGGCTGTCAAGGACTGCTTTTCTTTCAAAACACCTCAGCCTGGAGGGTGGGCCAGAGCACAGGCATGGGTCCCCACGAAGGACAGCGGGTACAAGGCTGGTTTGGAGCCTCGCTGGGAAGGAATACGCCTCAGCGTTGGTCTTCTGTCATCTGTCTGGAGTGCTGTTGCCCCAGCAGTGGGACCTGGACACATGGGTTTGTGCACTCCGGGGAGCTCTCAGAAGGTTCAAGGACTTGGGGGGTGGTGGCTGGGGAGGGGCTGGCTCCTCTAACAAAAGAGAAAGGGGGACGCAGGTTCCTTCTTCTTGGCCCTGCTGACCAGCACAGCTGTGGAAAGAGTGACGGGGCCCAGAGGGGTCGTGCCACCAGCACAAAGACGCACTCCGAGCTCCTCCCGCACTGGGCTGCCAGCCGGATGCGCTGCGTGGTGGGAAGGGAGCAGACTGGCCTTTGGTGGTGAGGGGCGACTCCTCAGGCGAGCGCACAGCCACTCAATGGCAGGGATTCTTTTCTGTTTCCAGCCGGGCTGAAGAGAACCCCTTTGTCCCTCAGACAAGCGGCCCCAGTTGAGCCCTCCCGTCATCCATGGCTGCAGGAAGTGGCCACCCTGACACATAGCCCAGGGCAGGATTCTCATTTTAGAGTCACTGGGCTGAGAGAATGATTTACAAAGGAAGAGAGGCCCCTCCGTGTGCACTCGCATATGCCTCATTTCCGAGATGGATGGCTCTGCTCCCACTTCAAGGTGCAGACACAGGGGCTAACAGAGCCCAGGAACTCAACTGTGTTATCCAGAGGGTAGGCGGCATGGCTGGCACTGAATTTGGGGCGTCTGACTTTCAGTAAGGGCAGTGACTGCTTTTTAGGCCGCTGCCCCTGGACATTTGCATCTGGAAAGGATGTAGGATGGCCGCATGAATGGCTGGGGCTACTCTATATTTGCTTCAGGAATGAACCAAGAATTCTCTGAACAGGAGGCAACCACTTTCCTAGCTGAGTGGCCTTGGCAAGTCCCTGAATCTCTCCCTACCTCAGTTTCCTCATCTGTAAAACAACAACAATAACAGTAATGGCACCTACCTCATAGGACTAGTGTGCAGGTTAGAGGAGTCCTATACATAAAGCGCTAACAGCACTGTCTACCCATAGTAACAGCCACATCCACTGTTCAAATGATGATAATAACAGCTCTGACTATTGTCATCATTTTCCCTTTTAGGGCCAGACAGGTGCTCCACAATCCTCAGCTGGGGACAGCAAGGAGACAGGGCTGTGTGTTGCTAGAGATGACAGGGCTGGTCTGGGTCTCGGGTGTGTCTCACCCCTGGTAGATGCTGCTCAGGGACCAAGTCAGGACAACGTGACAGCCAGTACACTGTACCTTTGGCTCCTATTGATTTACATTCTAAGTCGGAACTTGCATTTTCCCAGGGGAAACCCAACAATTGCAAACAATGCCAAAATTCTCCAGGGCCCAGCTGCTCCATACAGCATCCGCACGTCTGTCAGTGGAACGGGGAGTTTACTCTTGGCCCTTTTCTGGGATGGGAGAGAAAGGCAGGAGACTGGGACAGAGCTTTGTGGGGACGTGCGAGGCCTGGAGCCACTGCCCACATCCAGCCCTGGCTTACCCTCTCTGGCTGGATAAACTAGGACAGATTACCTAAACTCTCTGGGCCTCAGCGTTCTCCAAATAGGATAATAAATACTACAGGTCAAATGCCCACAATAAGCCTGGTACATGATGAGCATTCAACAAGCATTGACTGTTTTTTATTATTAACTTAGTCACGTTTGCTTACTGGAATGACAACAGGAATTTGCCAGGTTGGTGTTATGGAATCTGTCCAAGCAAAACTGGGTCACAACAGGTTTAGAAAGGAAGTTCTTTAAAAAAATAAAAATCAAAAAAGATTCGCAGGTGAGTACACAGGCCTGAATCTGAGAGATCAAGTGTTAGCAACTCATTGGGACTTTTACACAATTATTGTGTCTGGACCATGTGGGAACCACAGCTGCTTCTAAGTTTATTTCTTTTAACATTTTAGGAGAAAAATATGCCTTTTGAAAAATTAACACATGGTAACCCTCAGATACTAAAGAATGAAGGAAAAGTGCTGTGGGACATGCCTCAGATGCCCCAGCGCCAAGGCTTAAATGAGGGGCTCAGAAGTGGGGATCTGCTTGAGAAGAGAGCAAACAGGGACAGCCCCTATTTCGAGGCTCCCAAGATGAGCGCCCGAAGTGCCAGAGTCTGAGTCCAGGTGCTTTAGTGAGGGAGAGAAAGAGCTGGGGCTGCTGGATCTGCCACATGGTCTCCAAACACTGAACACAAAGTAATTGCCCGGCTCTGTCAAAGCCACCAAGCTGGCAAGAGAACATGATGGAAAGCGGCACTTTGTGCGGGAGAATGCAGGAAAACCCCATCAAGGGCGTGCTTTCCCGTGATGTGGTCTGGGTTTTAGAAACTGTATTTGCCAGTCATTCTCTTGTCCCTTTCACAATGTGGCGAAGAACTGGATCTTATTTCTTGTGGGCAGCGAGGTCAGGTGGCAGAGGGGACTTGCTCTATGTGCTTTAACACCAGTCTTGCCAGGACAGCCAGGAGGGCTGAAGGTAAAGGTGGCCTTGAAGCCACTGCTCCCCAAGATGATACTGACACTTGAGGACAGGGTGGGGAGGGTGCCCAGGCACATCCTCTCCCGCCTGCTATTAGTCCTCACGGACATTGCAGACCGATGAGCTCATGCTGGGTGAAAACAGAAATGTTTTTGAAGAAGCCAGTTTGGCAGCTTGAGAGTTGAGACTGGCTTTCGTTGCAGGAAGAAACCAGAGGCTCTGCGGAGAGAGACACTGACCTGGGGAGGGAGCTCTTCTCACCCGGGTTCAGGCTGGCCAGCTGGGGAGGGCGGAAGGAAGGTGCAGTTCTCTCTGTGCAGATGCACCCTCAGTGCAACGCACCCCAGAGGAGCACCCAAAATGTAGTTTCTCCACCCTCCACCCCAAGACACACATTCAGGGTCAAGAGCAATTTCAGAGCCCTAGCTGGCACTGACCTCCACGCAGGTGTCCACTTGACTACTCATTCCCAGCATCAGATCAAGAAAGGAAAGAACCATTTTTCCAAATCAGAGACCAAAAAGGAGATTTCCTTTCCTACCAACTGGGCCTCCAGGTCTGGGGCAAGTTTTACACAGGAGTCTGAGCCATATGAGGGCTGAGTGTGCAGGCTGCAAAGGCCTCAAGGCACAAGGGGGCCCCAAGATTTCCTCTGATCAAGCACTCACCACAAGACCAAAAGAAGGTCTGAGGATCTCGTTCAATTCTGTACTTACAACTCCTAAATGTCTTCATAGCCCATCTCATGAGAGCAGGCCAACCTCATGCAGTGGGATGAATAAAGATCCCCATTTTGCAGCTGAGGAACTAAGGTGCTAGAAATTTGTTGGCCAGGAGAACAAGTAGCTGAGGTTAGAACCTGGGTCTTTAGATAGCATTATTAATAAAAGCTATCATCTATTTAGTGCTTACTGCATGACAGGGACTGCTAAGGATTTTAAATGGATCGTTCTCACAACACTCAGATATCATTATTCGTGATACTGTCCATAAAGAAACATATGCTCAGGGAGGTTAAGCAACTTGTCCAAAGCCACACAGCTAGTAAGTGGCAGAGCTGGGGTTTGAACCTAGGTCTTTCATACTCTGAGGTTTCCTATAACTAGGTTATTCTGCCCTCACCATCACTCCACACACACTCACCACTGCCCACTTCAGGGGTGAAATAGGGGTGATTTTTAAGCTATATGGGGACACCTTTTCTATGTTAAGTGGTAGCATTTATTTTAATAAGTATTAGAAAAAATACACCAGCACATTAAACCTGTAATTTCATGGATACTGTCACTTAGGATGAGGTTAAATTTCACTTTAAAAGGGAGTTCATGTAAGAAAACAAGTTAAGTTCATAACTGTGCAGGGGGGACCAGGATACAGCCCAGCCCAGCCTAGCTGTCTGTGAACATCTCAAGTCTGGGAACCACTAATGGAGCTGAACTTCCTCCAGGCCAAGAAGATGAGCTGCAGGGGACAAAAGTCCGACTTCAAAACAAAAAGTATGCGTCCAGTAGCATAAACGCCTGCCTATGGCCAGAAAGCCACACCTCAAAGGACCAAGCAGTCCCACCGCCACACAAAACAGCACCCTAGGTTCTTTCTCCCACATTCTGAGGGGGGTGGGCCCTCGGGGAGGCCGGCTGGCCCCACGCCTCCCGTGCTCATGTACTCACGGCCAGGACGGCGCGGTCCCTCTCCACGAGATCCGCCAGTTGGTGCAGCAGCCGGCCGCGGCTCAGGGCATCCAGCCGGCGCCACGGCGAGCCTCTCTGGAAGGCGGCTTGTGCAGCCTCCACGGCCTTGTCTACGTCGAGCTGCACGGCCGAAACAATAGAGAGAGTGTGTCACCTTTCGCTGAGGGCTCAGCTGTCAGAGAACAGCAGAGTCTCCGCCCGCTGCAGAGGAAGGAGGGGTGGCAGGCAGCTCAGAGCAACAGCAAGGTTTCCAATCACTTTAATGGCTGGGGGCGTTCAAGTGGTTTTTTTCTTCTTTATGTCTTAAGTCTTTCAAGTTTTCTACAATGGCCAAGGATTAACTTTCCTTCTGATTATACAAAGCGTTTAAAATAGTCATAAAACCACTGACCTTAATTATTTTTCTTGGTGACCAAAGTAGGAAAAGATCATCTACTTGCTACCTCAGTTTGGATACAAACACACTCCCACAGCTCACCAATTAGGTGGGAAATGTCTGTCTTGGCATTTTACTGCAGCTGAGGACTGCAGTCCAATAGCAAGAACGGGGGGTACGAGTCCTCCTCTGGATCTCAGAACTGACCACATTGAAAAAGTCCCTAGATGGGGAGGATCAGGGACTTTTTCTCCCTTTAGCCTCACCTCACCTACCCCCTGAGGGCAGAACTGTGATGATTTTGTAGAAAAAGAACTGGATCATCTATGCACTGATAGAAGAATTACAATCAAAACTTCTTCTTTACTGGGAAAGAATGAGAGCTGTTTAGAGTAGTGACACCCATTCTTTTTTAATTTTTATTTATTGTTATTTTTTCGGCCATGCCACGAGGCATGCAGGATCTTAGTTCCCCAACCAGGAATCAGACCCGTGCCCCCTGCAGTGGAAGCATGTAGTCCTAACCACTGGACAGCCAGGGAATTCCCTGACACCCATTCTTATGTTCAGGAAAATGGGGTTTGAGGCTCTGGTTGCTGATGGGCAGGGGCTCGCCCCCCAGGTCCCTCCGAGCCTCTCTTCCTTAGGGAGGTGCAGCCAGCAGTGGACACCTGGAACCAGTCAAGAGGAACACTCCACCAAGATTCTGTGTCTCCAAAGTGGGCTTGGAGGTGAGCAGAAGCTTTGGCAAGGGAGATATTAGGTCTTTGAATTCCTTGTCCCAGGCTCTGGGGTGGAGGCCAGGACCTCTCCAGCTGCAGGAACAGGGCAGCCTTTGTCTTCTGGTGCTTGGAACAGTCACTGGGACCATGGGACGAGCCAGAGCCGGGGGCAGGGGTCTTACTCTCCTCCCTGATACCTGTATACTGCACCTGGGAGTCCTGCTCTGCATCATGCTCCACCCCTACACCTTCACATCTTCACACGAGCTCCTCAGTGCTAGTATCTTTGTAAACAGAGCTTAGCATGGGGTGCTGCACATGGGAGGGTATGTATAGGTGGAAACTGCACATTGCATACCTATCACAAAACCATCACTAGTAGGATCAAATTCAAGCCTATTTTACACATGTGCCATTCACCCTGTTCACATTCAACATTACCTACACACTTAAGAACATCAGATGAGTACTCTAGTGGTTGAGGAGAGGGTTACATTTCCCTTCGCTCCTTACAAAAGCTGTACCTTCAACCTTTCCCCCAATGATACATATTCAAAAGATACTTTATGGTTTGAAATGTATCAAGGACACATCCAGGAGTCCCTTAGCTTTATATATAATAATATATATAATATAGAATGTATACATATAATATAGCTTATAAAATATACCCTGCACTATCAAATAGGGTTATAGACTATAGCTTTACAAGATAATTTAAGTTTCTGGTAGAAAAGAAATCTGGCAGTTGCATGACATTATTACCTCTGCATGACTTAGCAAGTCATTCTTCCTTCAAGTCTTTTTTTATTTTTTTTTTTAAAGTGTCTCCTGCCAGAATGCTGCATTTGGTGAAACACACCAGCCGGAAATGCTTTCTGGAAAGATTATTTAACGCCACCAGTATCAAACAGTTGATAAAAACCTTTCCTTTAGCCACGTGATAAGGATAGCTGAGGTCATCCTCATAGATGGAGAAACATCTATCAAAGGAGAGTGACTCTGCAGCACATCGTCCCTAATTGATCCCATTCTGGGCCAAGTGTCTGAGAAGCAGCTCGCTTAGGTCCAACCTCAGTGTGGGCCAGTTCTGCCTTATAAGTCAGCTGAAGCGTTTCCTTTTCCTCTAGTGATCTGTAATTGAATTACTGGAGAAGGGGGCACCCACCTTATCTCCTTCTTCCACTTCACATATTTTCTCTAGAGTTGAAGGGTTATATGTGGCAAACTTTTTTCCACTCTTGGATTCGTTCCATTCATTGTTGATGAATATCTAACCAGGAAAGGAAGTTGTAATGCATTAGGTTTAAATCAAAATCATATAATTCCAACATACTGAGGACCTTAGGTAACGTCTTTTCCTTCTATCCCTCCAACCTACCTGTCTGCCTTTTTTATAGGTAGGACCTGGAAGGGGGATGGAGCCACATGCCCAACCGGGAGCACACTCAGAATTAGAATCCAAGTCTCCTGACTTTTAATACATTTTCAGAGAACTACATTTTGCCACAATAAAACTAATTTAGAATGTTTTTCTAAAATATCCTCTCTCTCTCTTTTTTTTTCTTTTTTCGGTACGTGGGCCTTTCACTGCTGTGGCCTCTCCCGTTGCAGAGCACAGGCTCCGGACGCGCAGGCTCAGTGGCCATGACTCACGGGCCCAACCGCTCTGCGGCATGTGGGATCTTCCCGGACCGCGGCACGAACCCGTGTCCCCTGCATCGCAGGCGGACTCTCAACCACTGCGCCACCAGGGAAGCCCTCTCTCTCTTTTTTTAAACAATAAGATGGAGTCACAGAGAAATAGCAGGGTTAGATAGTTACATAAAGGGTATAAGTTAAATTTTACACACTCAGCAAGTTCGAGGGAAGATTAAATATGCATATATATATATATATAAGCAATCCACCTGCCCCTGAAGAGTATGTCAGCAGTGAGCACTACCTTCTCCCTCCTTCCTGCTGCAAGCTCCAGCTAGATCACCAAGGAACTGGCATTATATAAGGATCTTACTATAACCTCATTAATTCACATCAGCCCCCTTCCCCCATTCCCTTTAAAATGTCTATTTTCATGTTGGGCTTAATAAAAGCCAGTATTGGAATACAAAGATAAATATCTGTGTTAGGAAATGTTCTGGTTATATTAACATATGTAGCAAATAACGGCTTATGTCCAGAACCAAATAATTAACTCACAAAAATCACTTATTTCAGAGACTCGGTTATCTAGAACACAGCCGAGAATAGAGACATTAAAAAGAAAAAGACATCGTGAGCAAACTAAAAAGAATTCACAAGTCTATGCACTGAAATGTGTGTACTATTTACTCTTAGTTTACCCTAAGTTCTAACTGCCTTAAAAAGCATTAAAAGAGAGGGCTTTTGGGAAAGAACTAGGAACAGAGGTGACAGATAATACATAAAACATGTTCTGACAGAATGGAGGCCCAGGCTACCCAGTGAGAGGACAGGCAATCTCCTGCTGTACCAGCTTGGGAGAACTTTGTCATCAGAGCCCATCGTGGCATCAGAGAGACTCCAGTCGCAAACATGACTGATATGCTTTAGAAGCATTTCCATCAAGTAAAATGTCATCAATAATTTCTAAGTATAGAACTAGCTCATCAGATTCCATCTCTATATCTCTATGCATATGTTTATATGCACATCTCTATATGCATTTATTCTATGTCTATATCTATATGCATATCTTTGAGTCATTTAAAGGGAGAATTGCATCACTACAAGGATTAATTTCAGTGACTGTGAATTTCATTCATTCGGAATACTTGACTCCCCAGTGAGGATGGATTAGAGGGGAGCCAACTCATCCAGTGTGCAACCTGACTATGTTCTCTGTCCTGGGCTGTCCTGTAAAAAATCCTAAGCTCACAGGGAAGGAAGCCCGCTCTGGGAAGCCACTGGTGCACTGTTTTGATAACTCTCCCTGGAAAGCAGGGAAATTTGAGCGCGGTGGGGACAATGTACAGAAGGCCAGCTCTGGCTGGGCAGGTGGGCAGAGGGCCCCTGCCTCCCTGTGTGGGGTCCAGAGCTGAGAGCGACCCTCGGCCGTGGGCTGTGCCCATCTGACTTCTGGAAGCTCAGCGCCTTCAACGTGAGGCCAGGCCCCCAGGGAAGCGCGCGGAAAAGGCCAGGCTACAATTACAGGTTTATTCTTCCAGCTGAAACCAAATCCAAGAGTTCACTTTTGCCATCCAGCAAGCAATCACTCGGTAACAGTGAGAAATTAATAAGTAGAGAGGAGGAGTTAAGTTAGCGTGGGGAGGAAAGTGCAGCCAGGAAGAGAGGCCCATTTGTCGGAAGATGAAATTTCGTGGGTTAGATAATAGAGACTGTCAGTGAAAACTGCTGATTCTAGGACCTTCCTGGTATCAATTCCAAGGAGGAGGGAAAATGAGAAGGTGGTAGAAGAGAATATAAATAAGGGGATAAAAACAGATTGCAATGATCAGATGTCTGTTATACTTCATCTCCAAGCATGCTCCTCCAAAAAAAAAAAAAAAAAAATTACTTGGTCGTTCATGACATTGATCCATAGTCCTTTCTAACCAGCAACTTAAAAAAAATTCAGACTGCTCAACTCTACTCATATTTTCCCATCACAATGTTTCTAATTTAGCAAAAATTTTTTCTTTATACTACATTAGTAAGTAATTTTGTAAGTGGTTTCTACTGTTGCTTTTTCTCTCCAATAAAAGAAAACAAAAACACAAATGAGGAAGGGGTAAGTGTGGCCTACCAATTATGCTGGCTGTATTGTTTTGAACCCCAAAACAGGAAAATGGGTCTAGAAAAAATCTGTTCCCCTTGACTTGTGAATTGGTATGAAACAAAACTTATAGAGGAATAAAATTATGTTACATTGAGTGGATGGGACTCACATTTTGAAGGAACGGAATGGTATACTATCCAGACTGAGCTGGAAAACCACAGCTATTGTCAAGATACGGGTGCCCCAGAAGAGGCGAAGGTGGTGGTCACACAGTGAGTTCTGCTGACGCCACTTACAGAAACTTCCATTGGACCTCAGCTATACTCAAAAGGAGCATATTTTCAGAAAAGGAAATTTGAGTGAATTTTATTTTTCATAAAACAGATCATAAAAACCAGTGTTTTAATGAGCCAGAAAATCTTAAAAAAGAATTTCTACTACTGGAAGGAAAGGAAGGGGCCCTATGCAGTGAAACAGGCTGCTACCCTCTGAGACCTATGTGGGGGTTTTGGGGGGAACCACCCCTCACCAAAATCACAGAGCAGAGCCCAGTGTTAAAACATGAGAACAAAGGAACTTCGTCCTTCTGGAGACTGGACTTACCCTGGGAAATGGTCCCCCAAGGCTGGGGCTCAGACCCACCATTTCCAGCTTGTCCTCCATTAACAAGAAGCACCATGAGTCAGGTTTGAAAAATAACAGACCGTTACTGCTCACACACTCCACAGCCAGGGGGCCTCGGGGGCCTTGGGGGCCTCGATACTGTAGTTCTGTTTCTCCCGCTTCTTTCCTCAGCCCTGTGGGCTGCCTCTGCAGCCAGGGGCTCCTTAAGCATTGCTTGCCTGGGCTCCCCACCCTCAGTCACAACCACACAGGCTGCCCCAACCCCACAACTGCTAGGAGGAGGCCTCTGTGGAGGTGGGCCTGGAGCAAGGACAGAGAGGCAGAGGCCTTGCCCTCCAGAGGAAAGGAGGGTACAGCAGTCTACTGTCAGGCTGCTGCAGTCATCATCGCCTAGGAGCCACTAAGGATCCTGGCTCTCCAGCCCCCTCCATCTCATGCCCTTCCCTCAGCCTTAGTCACAACCCGGTTCTGTTCCACTAAGAAGAGGGGGCACCCAGCAGGACAACAAACACCGGTCACTCTGTGAATGTGCTAAAATCCACCTCTCTACTTAAGGGCTGCATTTACACTTGTGAAAGGGCAGAAAGAATTGCAGACAAAGAGGTAACTTTCCATATGTGACTCCATTGCTCTGATAGCACTAAAAAAAGGTAAAAAGGAATAGGAAAATAATATATGTAATTTCTGGTTTCTATACTGTTTTTTAAAATCCAATAAAACAAAAATAAAACAAAACGCTACTACCAACAACAACAGGTGACCACCACGAGTGTTAGGGGCTAAAAAAATTTAGGTACTATTTTCACTGTTCCCAGAATATGAGTTAGAATTTGCACTCTGAAGCTGATACTACTTAGGAAACTACATTAAAAATAATCTCCATCGAAGTGTGTCTGTTGATTACAGAGCCCTCTGGAAACAGTTAATTTTAATGTCATGTGATCAGAGGTCCAGCCGACAATAAGCGCCAAGAGATCAAAATCTGAAGGCCACACATAGTGGCCTACAACTTTCTCTGCTTGATTAAAACTATTTGAGAGACATAATTGCTACTTGTGAAAGTAAAATTGATGGAGGAATTTTCTAAGTGCTGTGTCAGCTGGAGTTGGGGGCAATGGATAAGATGCAAAAATAAAAGGAGACAAACTTGGGGAAAGTGAAGCCAACCGTGCCTCTTGGCCTGCCCCCCTGAAGTGCCCCCAGTGCCAGCCCAACGGCCTCCAAACAGCCTCGGGGTGTCTTCCCACCGGAGGGGACACGCTCCCCGCTGGCAACGGAGCTCCCAGCCCTGCTCAGCCCGGGCTCCAGGCCTCGCCAGGCAATCTCCTGCTGTACCAGCTTGGGAGAACTTTGTCATCAGAACCCATCGTGGCATCAGAGAGACTCCAGTCGCAAACATGACTGATATTTCTTTCTGCCCTAGGCAGGTGTTCTCACCGCTTTGCCGGTGCTCCAGCCTCCTAGCCCACAGCGCAAAAACGACAGCGAGCCTCGGAACTCCGCGGCGCGATGGGGCCCTGCCACCCGCGGTTTCCCAGGCTCAGATCTGAGACCATGATCTGCCAAGACCAAGGTCTCTGGGCTCCGGGACAGTCTCATCAGTGAGCACCTTCCTACTAGCCCTCGTTCTACTGGTAAGCTGGTAAGA
Organism: Hyperoodon ampullatus; assembly: GCF_949752795.1. NCBI lineage: Eukaryota > Metazoa > Chordata > Mammalia > Artiodactyla > Ziphiidae > Hyperoodon > Hyperoodon ampullatus. Next base: position 73,079,485 of record NC_136916.1, read on the forward strand.
GCTAAGCACAGGAGGTGCCCGACTTCTCTCCGCTTGCTCTCGCTGACGTTTCCGGACACTTCCCGAGGCAGCCTGACCTCTCAGGTCGGCTCTTGGTGTTTTCAGGCACCCTCTGACCCTCTCGAAGCCCGACCCCTTCAGCCCCGGAAACTACGCCGCAGGGTCTGCGGGAAGACCACCGCGCCCAAGTCACGGCGCACCACCGCTCGCCTTCAAAGCGGGCCCTGCAGGGGCACGTCGGGGCCGCGCCGGGCTTCAGCCTGGCACCGCGCGGCCGCTGCAGAGCCTCCCTCGCCCGGTTTTCGCTCCCGAGAGCCCGTCTTGGGGTGCGGATCTTGGAGTCCCTTTTGGAGTGCGCGGCGGACTCCCGCCCGGGATGCCCAGTGCTGAACGCTGCTTCGGGAGGGCCCGGCTGAGCGGAGAGGCTCGAGTCACAGGAGCGCCAGGCGAACTCAGCTGAGGGCGCGCCGCCCCAGCTCCCCGCACTCTCGGAGCGGAGCAGCGGGGCTCCCGGCCTGCTCACCCCTGGTCCCCGCCACCGTGGCCGGGCAGCCCAGCGCGGAGCCAGGCGGCCGTCGGGTGGGACGCGGGCCCGTCTCACCTTGGTGAACTTGACCTCCAGGTTGCGGACGGGGCGCGGCAGGGCGGGTGACTTCCTGTCCGGCTGCCCGTTCTCCACGGCCCCGTTGGTGGTGGCCATGGCTCCTCCACGCTCCCGGGTCCGAAGCGCCCGAGTTTTCGGCGCCTGCTCCGGCCTGGGCGGTGCGCAGCCTACTCGCGGGGTGACAGCTCCGCGCCGCTTTATGGAGCGCCCCACGCCTCCCGCCCGAGGGGGCTGTCTAATTGGCTGCAGGACTGGAGGAAGGGAGGGCTGGCGGGAGGGGAGGGGGCCGGCCCGCCTCACCCCAGCCCGCCGCCGCCCCTGCGGGAGCCCGGCCACCCCCCGCCCGGCCACCGCGCCGCGCGCTCCCCGCCCGGGAGGCTTCCCTTGGAGGAGCTCCCGAAACGCCGCCGGGCCCCGGAAGTCCCAGGGCTCGGGCAGAGGGCCGGGGCAGGAATCGGGGGCGCGGGGCCGCAGCGCTGGCTGGCGAGTCCGCCCGCGGCACCTGCCGCCCCCGGCCCGCTGACGCTCCGTGCACTCGCCCAACTTCGGTCCGCGCCCCGCGCTCCGGGAAGGCGCGCCCGCCCGCTGAGGGCCTTGCGCCGCGTCCGGGGTCGGGGACCCCGCGGGGAGGCCCCGCGTCGCTGCCCACGTGCCTCGGCCTAGAGTCCAGACGCCGGGGCCGGGCTTGCAGGACCAACGCCCGCCGCGCCCCACTCGGCCCGTGCCGGGACTGCGGGCAAGCGGGCACGGAATCTCCCCCGGCCCTGGGCGTCACATGCCGAGGGGCAGAAGGCTAAGGAAAAGCCTTTGGCCCTTCCTTCCCCGTGCTGTGGCGTCCCAGCGCGGCCAGGCCCCTGACCTTCACAGGCTCACAGCGGGGCTCCAGCCCGAGGCCCTGGGATGCAATTGTTCTGATTTTTTTTAAAGGCATACCATTATACCTTATTTTTTTAAAAAATAATAAACAAAAGAGAAAGCACGTGAGATCTTTGCAGCTTTAAGTGTTGAAGCGCTTATCGCGTAGGTTGCTCAACTTGCCAAGGAAGCACATCCAGCTCCTCTCAAACGTTCCACCGAAGCCAGGGACTTGCTCCAGGTCCTATCTGAGACATGGAAGCGGCTTCTCATGTATGTCATCCCTCAGGTTTCTGGAACGATGATGTGGGGCATCAACTGGAGGACAAAAGCAGTGGTTTAATCCCCAGAACCCTCAGCCCCTCAGTCCATTTCCTTCTGTGAGTAATCTCAAGTGCCAAGCAATGCGGACACTCCTTACTGTCCTGAGGCTCCTTCTGTTTGTTTTGGGGCTCTCAGTGTCCATCTCTGTCCTCTCTCTCCTTCCTCACTGCAATGCTGCTGAGTGTCCTGGATAGTGGAATAAGCTTTTAAACTTTTGCAAACCTGTCATCAGACCACCTGCCTTCTGGGAATGAAAGGGTCCTATGCTGTTGTGGCTTAGAATGCACAGGTGAAGCAGGGAAAGGGGATAATGGGTCCCCCGGGGCTGACCAACATCAGTGAATCTGTTCTTGATGCCAGGTTTACTGACACTGATGAGTCCCAGAACAATGCTGTCTCTTTCCTTAGCTGCTCCTGCCAGTTCCTGGGCTCCCTGTCTTGCCTGGCTGGCCCCGTAGCCCCCGCTCAGGCCTCTTGGAAACGTGGGCAGATGTCTCATGCCAGGGCCTCTACCTGGATGTTGAGCCCCAGCGTCTGGGTGCCTGGGCCCAGCAGGGCCTGCAGGGTCTGGAGGCAGACCCTCCTGACCAGCAGCAGTTGGCCTTGGGGGCCAACAACCTCACCTGTGGCTCCTCCTGTTGACATCCACCCACATGATCCTGGGAGCCTGGGATCAGAGTCGGGTACTCAGCCATAGGAGGCGGCTCCCAGAGAGCAGGTTAGGAGGATGGGCCTGGCTCGAGATTTGTTCAAACCAGCAGGCTACCTCTGCTCCCGTCTTGCCACTCAGTAGGAGGGATGGAATCAAGATGCTCTTCTCCCCATTTTATGGGTAAGTAAACAGAGGCATGCAGATACTTGTACCAGACATCACCTGCAGTGGAGGAACCAAGGCCAGACTGTGTGTGGGTGGATGGTGCAGGGTGTGGAGGAGGGATTTCTTTTACCTTCCTCTGCACCCTTCTTTCACCAAGGGCAGCACCTGTCTACTGTGGCCCCATGTCACTGGGGCAGCAGAGAGCACAGCAAACGTATAGGTGCAAAATGATAGCAGCATCCCTCCAGGTGTGCCTTGTATAGAAATCAAACCCTTAGGTACCAGCCTCAGAGGTGGTGACCATAGGTGCCAGGAAAGGAGGAAGGACTGTTTTCTCCCATTATCAGCCATTGGATGTCTGGGCGGCAGGGGGATTGTCTGAACATCTAAGGCTTTAGAGGCCCAACCCTTCTGACCACATCCCTGACCTGGATTCCAGCTGTGTGCCCTTCCGTTGTACACTTCACTCTGAGCTTCGGTTTCTTTTTCTGTAAAATAATCTCACTTTATAGTGTTTAGGGAAGCTAAAGTAAGAAAATGGTGTGTATAAGCTGTAAAGTGCTGTATACATGCCAGCTTCTCATTTTCCTATTCTTCCTTGAGATTGATTCCTCTTAGTAGGCTTTCTTCTGGGAAGTTAGCAAGTCTTCCTGGCTTCTCTCTGGCTTCCACCAACTTCCCTGGTCAAGCAATAGCCACTCTGCTAATTTCATTGTAAAAATAGTATTTGTATTTTGTATTCAACTCTGTGGTGGTGCTGCTGCTATCTGCTGCTTGGCTTCTTGGCATCTCAAATTATATAAGTCCAGGACATCTCATGCTGAGGGCTTACTAGTTTGATGAACATTTAATAAAAATAATCATGAATAAAGATGAGATAAAAGACTGAGATAAAATTTAAGTTAGATATTCCACCCCCTCCAAAATCTCAACCTAATTCATTTTTAAATGCATAAACCTTGTAGGAGATATTGAGGTCTGTAGCAAATGTAATTCATAATGAAAAGGAGAATGATAATAATGGAACCCCATTTTGTTTTACCTCATTTCCAGTCTGGTACCTAAGCCTTCCTGGGTGTTCCCAGAGGCCTGCTGAGGCCCCTCAGCACCTCCAGAGCTGGTGGCCAGCTGCAGAGCTGCCTCCCACAGGCCACTCACCTCACCCAGCACCCAGGAGTCAACGTCAGCCTCCAAGACCCGGGCATGTGGTAGCCTTTCATGGAAAGCGAGGCTCCTTGGGTGAAGGCGGTTCTCTAAAGAAGGGAAGTAGTGTGGCCCTTCAGTGCAGGTGACCTCACCTCAGTTTTCTTGGCTAAAAACTGGGCTGGTGGGGTGAGGAAAGACTTTACTGCGAGCACCTCCCAATTGGGGTCAATGAAGTGGATGCCACGTTTCATGTGTATTGTTCAATGTTGCCCAAACTTGACTTGAGTAGGGGACTACTTGCCTTTCAGGCTCCCTGTAACTTAAGACCCCCATGCTACTACATCATTCTCTCCTCAGGGAACATGTAAACACATCTGCTTTCCTGCAAGATTTCATCAGTGATGACACCAGAGGCAGGAACGCCCAGGCCTGAGGAAGATGAGCCAGCTGACACCCAACCCCTCCAGCCCCTCTAGTCCTTTCTGGCCTTGAGGGAAGATCTTCCACACACAATATTGATCTGGGGTAAATCAGTTTTAGTCCAGGCGGAGGCAGAGAACTAAGTACCTAAAAGCAAAGAAGACACATCAGAATCTTTGTGGGTCAGGCCTTGATTAGGTCTCACACACTCAGCCTGACAGTTCATGGCTGCCAGCATTTTCTCCTGGTCCGCCTTCCACCAGTAACTGCTGTGATTAAGAGTTGTGAAAAGGGCAGGAGAGAGCATGGCAGGTAAGGTAGAGACAACTGGTTGACCACCCAGTTCTTCACTTTTTTCTTGCTGGTGGAACTTTATATTATTGAAGGCAACAATGTGCTTTGATAAAACATATTTTCCAGCCTCTCTGGCAGACAGTAGTTGTTAATTAGATATAAGCCAAAGTCTTTGGTTTGGGCTTCAAAAGAAGCTCGTTACATGGGACTGAGTCAGTTGAGAGGCTCTTCTTTCTTCCTGCTGCCTGGACCATAGACATGAGGGCTGGGCCTCCATCAGCCGTCTTGTGACCATAAAGCAATGCCGAGAATGGAAGTTGTATGGTAAAGAGGTTGGAGCAGGCACACAGGAAGAGCCCAAGTCCTTGATGACCCTGGAACTAGGCTTTATGCCCTGGATTTCCTTTCTTGGATTTCTTACATGTAAGCAAAATGTAAATCCCTGTCTTATTTAAGCTTGCTATTTGGACTTTCTGCTACATGTGGCTGAACCTCATTACTAAGTGACACAGCTGGCTATTTAAACCATGCCCCATCACCATGACTAGAAAAACAAACTTCTAAACTCAACTGGAATAATTATATCATGTTTGTATAGAAAGAGCAGCACGTTTAAAAAAAGTCTTATCACCATCTGTACTTTTTTGGCTTTAATCAAATGCTCTGAACATTCTGTGCTCAGGTTTACAGTAAAATTTTTTGAAAAGACAAAACTAACCCTGGGATAGAATAAATGAAGCTAGCTCATTGATTCATCTACAGCCTTAACTGCCTAAATTGGATGGTGAGGTCCTATCTAGGGAAGAGAGACCTTTTGTTGCAAAGGCCCTCATGCGGCTGGGCAGGTAGCCCACATTTCTATGGTGCCCGTGGGTGTTAGCTATTGTGGCTTCACTCTCCAGCCTGCTGAGGAAGGTACCAACACTCAGAAAGCTGATGGGACTGCACGGGTCCTGGGCCACCCAGACCTGGAAGCTGCTTGGCCAGGCCAGCACCTGATCCAGACAGCAAGAAGTCAGACTTTTGGCTTTAAAGCACATAAAATGTCACCACATGTAATCACTGCATCTCACTCGTAATACTCTACACATCTTAGTACCGCCACCGGACCTCCTCAGTGACATGAAGGTTTGTTTGTAAACTTTCCAACCCTCTTAAAAATTCGGGGATTCTGAGTTCTGAACCAAATTTGAATTATTTGGGCGTTTGAGTTCAATTTACTCCTGACAAAACACACTTCCTGGTTAGAAAGAAAGTTGTTTAAGGGGCTTATAAAAGGGTTCTGGAAGATTCTTGGACACAAAGTGGCTCTCACTAAACAATTGTGCTGAGTTAAGCCGAATTGAATCCGAAACATACATATTAAATTTTCCTTGAAATCCACAGGGGTATAAAAATGTCGGGAAAGGGGGCTTAGCAAGATACAGTTTGCCAAACCCAAAATGTATGAAAACTAATTTGAGTGTGTTAGTTTGGCGAATCACTCCTGGGCTCATCCATCCTAACCTCACAGTGACAAGACTTTCCTCCTGCCTTTCAGCCAGGACTCCCTATAAAGAAGCATCAATTACCAAAGAATCTTCCTTTGGATTTTTGCCATTACTTGAATCCTGCAGTGGAGAAAGGGTGGGAGAGGTTGTTAAAATCTGTGTTCTCATGAGATGACCTGGGGATTCTCCTGCACTTGTGTTTGTGGTGTAAGAGTTGCACAGGCGGAGCTCTTGAGGTTCCCCTGTGATTAGAAAGTCTCTAGAAAGTACATCATGTCTTAGCATATGTTTAGGTATGACAGATGGGAAGGCTATTTATGTATACTTTTATCTGTTTTTTTGTTTTTTGATATGGCAGTATGGTGATCCGAAAACATCCATCCCACCCCCAGGGGATTAGATTAATTAGTGACCTGTAACATTTTCAAATTTATGTTTTTCATTATTGAGCATGTCTGCAAGCACTGGGCTTGTATTTATTACATATATTATTTATATTCTATTAATTCTATTATTTATATTAATTATATGTCATATATTATCATCAAATACAGTTTATCAGTTAAAAGACAATGGATTGGATAAGGTGTATTTTCTACCAGCAACAGTTAATAAGCTTAAACATTAAGAACAAAACTGGAATTATAGGTTTCACATGTTTTAAATGTGCATCTTATAAATTCCATGGACACTTCAATTATTATGAATTTCAGCCCATCTTTTATCCCAGGAAGTGCCAGCCTTTGCACCTGCTAGCAAGGTCCAATGATTCCATTGCACTCTTTCAGTTGGCCACTAGATGGGACCAAGCTAAGTAGGAAGTTGCCAGTGAACTTTTTTCCACTGTGAGAAATAGGACTTTCCCAACTTACAAAGAAATGGAGTTGACATTAGAGTGCCTCAAACTTCAATTGTATCATAGACACAATGCTAGAACTGGAGATTAGTGTACAGGCTAGCCCGCAAAAGCCCACTCACTTCTTATTGAGCCTATAAGGGGTCCTGCCTTTTGAGACCAGACACATGTGGGTGTGATTCTTTGCCCAGGGAGTACTCACACCCGGCACCTGAGCTTTTCAGGCCTCTACTTCCTCTTCTGAAAATGGGAGTCACGTTTCCTGCCCAGATAGGGTGTCATGGGGGTAAACAAGAGAGCAGGTGTGACACACCAAGCACACTTGCAGTGAAACAGACACGAAGACATCACTGCTGCCCAACTCATCATTCATCTGACAGAGCCCTGTCCTGCCTGCCCTCAGCTCCCAACCATCACGCCTACCTGGGTACTCACCCAATCCTCCTCTCTCCCTGTCCCTCACACAGGCAAGACAGCCAAGGACTCCCTAATGGAAATTTGCCAAGAGACTGCGGGAAATAGATTTTTTAATGCTAAAGGATAAACATGTATGAGCCTAGGAGATGGGCCTTGTAAGCATACAGACTGGGTCAGATTCCCGCTAAAGCATTTTCTAACCTCTTTATTCAAACCTTCTGGGACTGTTTCCTCACCTGTCAGAAGGGGATGGTGGGACCTCCATCACAGGTCGAGAGACCTAAATGAGATCATGATGTGACAGGGCTGGTCTCTGCCTGCTGTGTAGGGGATGTCCCATTTATGCCCCCTGAGACTCTCCTGCTGGGGAGACAGACCCCAGCCCCTTCCTTCAACCCTGGCCAAGCAACTCCCAGTTGGGTGGGCAGCTTTTTCAACCCTTCTAGAACCTTCTTCCTGGTTTTCTCCCTGATCAATGCCACAGGTGGCTTTCAGCAGGTCTAGACCTCAGAGACCCTTCTCTGGCTGACTCTAGACCTACTCCCCCTGAGACATTCCCCTTCACATATATTTATGTTTCATCTCATCTTTGCAGACACTTCCTGGGCTCTTTTTAGAAATCTTTTTGGTTTGGGGGCTTCTGCAAGCCAGACTTTGCTCTGACTTGTTTCTCTCTCCCGTTTCATTAGCCATTTATGAGGGCTGACTCTTCTTAATCTTACTAGTCCAGACCAGCCATAAGGTTTCTTTCCCAGACTGAATGTCAGGCATGAGTAGGGCACTTTTGGCACTGTGCAAAGAAGCATCTCAACTCATCATCAGAGTGGTGATAGATTAGCTATGTCTGCTGTGGGCACAGCATGCAGGGAGGCCCTAGAAACCAGCCTTGTCACATTGTATGGTGCACAGGAATCCCCTGGGATGTTGTTAAAATTCAGACTCCATTCATCGGTCTGAGGTGGGGTTCAGGATTTTGCACCACTAACAAGCTACTGACAAGTATCTTAGAAAGTACCCTTCTAGGTTGGCAGCATCACCATCTTCTGGGAGTTTTTTAGAAATACAGACTCTCAGGCCCTGCCCTAGACCTACAGAGAAAGAATCTGCATGTTAACTGGAGCCCCAGGAGTTTCACATGCACATCATGGCAGGAGAGGGCCACCAGGCACCATCTTGTGAAAAGTGCCCCCTGCACCCCCAACCTGAAGCCCACCTTGTCAGGATGGTTGAAATAAGTCCTTCTGCTCTTTCTAGTTGTTACTTTTCAGATTGAAGATGACTTTACATTTCACCATGAGCCCAAGGAAATTCCAAGAAAATTCTTCAGAGGTTCCTACAGCTGCCCCCAAGGGAATGGCTTTGCAGAATTTAAATCAATACAGTTTTACAAGATCAAAGCCCAGAAATACCAGGAAAATACTATGAAGAGGTTATATTTTCATTACATGGAATACAAATTGCTCTTTATATCCATCTTGAATTCAGGGGCTTGAGGATGGCAGGTTTAACAGGAAGAAATACAGACTTGGGGAAGGTAGGGGGACTTTTAGGGCACTTTGGTGGTTAGGACTTGTGCCCATTGGAGGGGTTTGGATGGATATTACTAGGCCCAGAGGCCCACACTGGGACATGAGACTCCCCTCCCAGGGGGCAGCAGGTTACAACAAGGTGTTTGCCCAGAATGGCTGAAGTGGTGACATCCAAGGAGCAAGTGTGGCAGTGGATGGTCGAAGCAGGTGGTGGGAGGCCAGAGCATGGAGATGGCAGTGGGCCTCCAGCTTCTTCATAAGAGCATCAGCTCTAGGCATTGTACATATTCCAACTAAGGGGGTAGCTACATTATAATAAACATATGATTTTGTGTATACAGAATTATAATTAAGCATCTGTTTGTGTAGTCACTGATTCAGTATTGGTCTTCTTTATTAAACGGAGCTCTGTGAAGAAAGGGGCACTGTCTAGTCTCTCCACTATTGCCAAGCCAAGTGGCCAACCTAGTGGAGGTGCCAAAAAAAAATCACTGAATGTTGAGTCGATGCATTGCTTCCATATTTTACTATGGACTTAGGTGAAATAACTATTCTCGGGCATCCTGGCTCCAGCAGTTGCTGGCTGTGTGACCTGGGGCAGGCCTCTAATGTTCAGCTTCCTACTCTGTGAAATGGGACAGTTTGGTAGCACACAGCTGTGTAGATGGCCTGGTGCTACTGGGCTGTTCTGGAAATGGGCCTCTCCAGGTGAGAGTGCCTGGTCAGGCTAGGCATGTGGTCACCCTTCATCTCCTCAAGGAGGGGTTCTCCAATGCCGCAGGGCATTCACTGACGAAGGTCAGGGTCTTTTTGCTCCCAATGGGATGGAAAGGAAGGTTGATTAAGGGAAGAGAACTTTTCCTAGTCCAGCCTTTGCTTGGAGATACCCGAGCAAAGGCTGAACTAGGAAGAAACACTGTCTAAAGTAGAACTGACTGCACAAGACACAGAAGGAACACAGCATAGCAGGACCATGCCCTCTCCTCTCTGACTCTAAGCCCTCCCACAATGAAGCAACTCCTCCCACCCTGCAAGGCTGCTTGTGACTGCCCTCCTGCTCTATGCCACATCCACACCATGCTGTGTACTTGCCAGGTGCTGGCTGTGCAGGGTATCTTTCAGTTCTGAAAACATGGTCATCATGTCTCCACCTCAGGACCTTCATGATTGCACTTGCCTCTTTCTGGACCTCTTCTGTCGTAAGAGTCTTATTTCAAATGCTGCCTCATAAGAAAGGCCTCCCCAAATGACCCGTCTAAAACAGTGTCCCCATCCTTCTCTCACAGCACCCGATTCTACTGTCTTTATAGCACTTCTCATACTTTTCTAACTGTTGGTTTGTTGTCTGGAACCCTGCTTCCAGAACCTAAGTGCACAACTGTAGAGATTCCCGCACCAGCCACCAGGTGGTGATATGAACCCGGGACAGCTTGGTACCAGATGTCGCGAGGGGCCCCAAAATATTCAAAATGCAAATGGCTATTTATATATTTGGCATATTCATCAACTGTGAGTTGGGTAGTTTATTAGTAGGTCTTCAGTGAATGTATCAGGACTAGTTCTCTTTCTAGAACAAATTAAAATGAGGCTTTGGGTTGGAGTAATACAAACAAATTCTGCTTGTCTTCCCATCCATTCCTGGGACATTAATTGACGAAATAACATTATCAACAGTTAGCTGATGTAGTAGACCTGGGAGAGGCCATACAGATCTCCAAAACCTATTTCTTTATTTCACAGGCAAATCAACTCTGGACTCAGAGGGGTAGCCCTTGTCCATAGTCACAGAGTTAGCTGATTCCCAGTCCAGGATGTTTTCTTCTGCACCATGTGGAAATCCATGATCCTCAGGCATAAATGCCCAAGCACCCTCTTGATTTGTATCTTTTAAAAAGTAGTAAGGCAATCAATCCTGAGCAAAATGGACTTCTGCTAAGCCAAAAGGTTTGACACTTTGTTAAAGCATTTTATGAGCTGGGCTTCATGACTACAGAAAATTAGGATATGGCTTTTGCTCTCAAGGAGTTTGTAATTTAGTTGGGAAAATATGTCCAGGCAGCATAATTACTTATCAATTCAAGATATTATGCCATTCTGGAGAGGCAAGAGATGGTACTCCTGAGTATAGGGAAGGCTTTTGTAAAGAAGGAAATCAAAGATCACATACTTGGACCTTTGTGTTGTCACGCCACTGGGTAAGATAAGAGCAGGCAGCATCAGCTCAATTCTACCAAAGATACAAGAGAGTCCCAACTTTCAAGTCTGTGTGAGGCTTCTGTGCATTACACTGGGGCCAAGGGGCTGGTGAGCTGTGGCCCAATGTATTGCCTGGCACCGTCATCCTTTGGACCCTCCACTTCTGCCTGGCCCCCAGCATCTCCCTTGTAAGGCATTCTAGTGTGTGCTTTAAAGATAGGCAACTCCTCAGGGAGTCCTCGAATGGCTGCAGAGTCTGGAAGTGCTGAAAAGAGGCCTGATTTGGGCATTATTGGTGGTGTCTGGCCTATGTGTTCGGACAAAAAATAAAGGTCACCAACTTAGAGCAGAACCTCCTTCCAAAGGAGAGAGAGAGGCACCCTCACCCTCAATCTGTCTCCTCCACCCTGAACTGGCACTCAGGAAGCTGCATTGTCAGGATACTTGGCACACCCACGTTGGGCATACTGTTTAGGGTGTTGGTTCTCAAGAGGGAAAACATTCTTTAGTTATTGCTTTTCTTAAAACATAGCATGTTGGACTTCCCTGGTGGTGCAGTGGTTAAGAATCCACCTGCCAATGCAGGAGACACGGGTTCGAGCCCTGATCCGGGAAGATCCCACATGCTGTGAAGCAACTAAGCCCGTGCACCACAACTACTGAAGCCCGCGCACCTAGAGCCCATGCTCTGCAGCAAGGGAAGCCACTGCAATGAGAAGCCTGTGCACCACAATGAAGAGTAGCCCCCCGCTCGACGCAACTAGAGAAAGCCCGTGAGCAGCAATGAAGACCCAATGCAACCAAAAAAAAAAAAAAAAAAACCCCAAAAAACCAACAAAAAAAACCATAGCATGTAGCTATGAGCAATCACATACTGCTATTTCAGCTCTACCCAGTATACAGGGACTAATAGACAAACTTACTTTTTCTCCTCCAGTTGTACTGGGTTTATTGTCTCTTATGGGCATTAAACATAACAAAAGCTGAGTATAGGTGGCCTGGCATACCTTTGTCTGTAACAGCACTTACTTACCTACAGTCTCTCATCTTTCAAATGATGGAGCAACTTCCTTTGTGTTAAACTCTGTGATTGAAAGAACTTATTTTTGGTAACTTTCCCAACCCACAAAGCCAATCCCATTTTAAGGTGGAAAAGTACAGTGTAACAATGGCATCACTGTCTTTTTGTTGGTGACGTGAAAATGTTTGAAGCTTGACCCTAACACCAGTCACCGTCAAAAGGTAATGCCTTGTACAAAATAACAAACCAAATCCCAAACGTCTGTTTACGGTCATCACGGTTCATTTCATTAAGCCATAACTCTGATTACATTCTTTCTCCTACCCTACCCTGAAGGCTGAGCTCTGAGGCCAGGGGGCCTGGCCTACTCTTCCCTGGGAACTGAGTGTCCAAAAACACATTTGTGCAAAATCGATGCAGGAAACCCTCAAGCTCTGTGGGGACCATACTTCAGGGGCTCCTTCCAGCCTTGGAGTGGTGCTTCCATCTTCCCCCTTCTGAGCACTTCGCCCCTTGAGGCCCCTGGTTCCTGTTGCACCTGCAGAGATCTCACTGGGTAATTCCTGGCTGAGGAGGGAGAGGGTGAGGCGGGTGAGGCGGGTGAGGCAGGTAATGTACGTGTGAGAATATGTTTTCACCTGCGATAATGACGCACAGGCAGAAATCTTAAAAGAATGGGATGGAGTAGACAGAGGGAGCCAATGGCTATGGGTGTGGGGTGGTGTGGGTGATCCTGTCCCTCTGTGTGTGAGCCTCCCATCAAGTCACCTTTCATCTTGGCAACATTTTTCCCAGAGCCCCCTCACTGCTGTAAATGACAGATCTAAAACATGGAGGAGAGAGCTGTCCTCAACCCCATGCATGCAACCCTTGACAGTGTGTGCTTTGGCCTCACATGTGCCTTCAGGAACAGCCCTTTGTATGAGAGACCAACTGAAGAAGAGGGCAGGCTGTGGAGGCAGATTGCCTTGGGTTCCGTTCCCGCCCTCAATGGTGTGGGGCCTGGGCAAGCCCCCTCGCCTCTGTCAACCTAAGCTACCTCACCTATAACATACAGATTGTCACACCTACTCATGGGGTGAGGCAGGGGCAGCTAATCCCCAAATATGGCTCCCATGAATTGTCCTCCTGGGGTTCACGTCCATGAGTGGTTCCTCCCATGCTAACTCTGGGCTGGTCCTGCCTCTGGTTTAACTACAGTCTTAAGTAAGGTCTTGCAACTTCTGCTTCTGCCCTTTTGGGGGCCTGAGCTGCCATGTAAAAAGTCCAGATATCCTTCAGAGAGACCATGTAGAGAGACTACAGAGAGACGGAGAGGCCCTGAGACGAAAGAGACAAGACCAGTCATCCTAATGTCCCGACTGCCTTCCATCTATCCCTGCTAAAGCTCCAGACAAGTGAGTGAAGCCGTTTTGGATGTCCAAACCTGTCATCATCTTGAAAAATCAGCCCTAGCTGCCATCTTGGATGACCAGACCCAGCCATCTTCTGACTGTAGCTACATGAGAGACACCAAACTAGACCAGTAGAAGGACCTTCTAGCTGAGGACCAGACAGCACTTAGAATCATGAGAAATTATAAAATGCCTATTATTTTGTCACTGAGTTTTGGGGCAGTTTATTATGTAGCAATAGATCACAAGACCTGGGGCATATACTAAAGTAAGAAATGCTAGCTATCTCCACAGTATCCATTGTGAGAATTGGGAAGATTTTTTTGTTAAGTGCCAATATAGTGCCTAGCATATAGCAGGTCAAAAATAGCCGTTTTATTGTTATAAATAAATATAAATAGGTGGTTTTCCCTCTTCTGAGACCTAATTAGTCTAAACACTCACCTTTCATGGGCCTTGAGTCCTGACATCCTGGAAGCTTGATTAACTCTATAGAAAGGGGCTCCCAGTGTGCCTATCCACAGGCAGAGCCATATTTCAGGGGCCTCTCATTTAACAAATATTTATAGGGCTGCTACTATGTGCCAGACTCCAAGCCAGGCGATGAGGCTCCAGAGGTGAAAAGAACAGATACACTGGTGATCTCATAGCTCTTACAGACCAGGAAGAAGTCAGACTCAGAATGAGACATTGCAAGTGTGAATAGCAGTATGGGGAAGTGCAGAAAGAGGAGGACATAGTTAAGTTTAGTTTAGCTGCTGGTGACAGAGACTGGAAACCATGGTGACTTAAAGAAAATAGAGGTTTATTTTCACATAAAAGAAATGCAGAGATGGGAAGTCAAGAGCTGGTGAGGTAGCTCCACACTCAATCACCGGAGAGCCTGACGTCTTCTGTCTTTCTTTCAGCTCAGCCATCTTAGCTTGCACATTCCATCCTCAAGTTGGTCCCAAGAGGCCTGCTGGATCTCCAACCATCATGACTACATTCCAAGGGGGAAAGGCAAAGCAGAAAGCCTACCTTCAGGTTTAACTATCCCTCTTTTGAAGAACTTTCTCTGAAGCACCACCCCTCTCCAAAAGATGTTTACATCTCCTTGGCCACAGATGTCTGAAACCTGGGAAATGTAATTTTTTTGCTGGGCCCATTGTTGCCCCCAACAATATAGGGGTCTGTTGGTCAAGAAGAAAAAGTTATAGGTATTGGTTGGCAACTAGCAGCTTCTGCCATAGGGACCACTTCCTAATCACAGAAGTTCCATCCTGGGGAAGTGACATTTTTAAGCAGAAAGAAAGGATGAGTTCATTAGGGAGAAAGCTTTGCAGAAGCAACCTTTGCATAAAGTCCAGAGGTAAGAAATCTCAAGGAGCCTTCAGGAACTCACAGGAGTCCAATATGGACCTTTTGTCCCTAAATATAGTTCCCTCATCTGCCTAGCAGGAGCTTACTTTAGCTTAAGACCTGTGAAAATATGAGCCTTCCCCTCCATCCAAAAAAGCTGGAGTCCCCTTTCACACTTGGGTATGAGTGAGTTTCCACTCTACAGAACACACTGGCAGGCTGAGGGAAGGTGAGGAGCTGAGGCCCTGGAACGTGATGGAGAAAGAGGAACTCGCAAGGTTAAGGGAGATGGACCTTTGCCTCCCTCTTCTTCGCCCTCAGGTGGCCTCTGAGGGCAAGGGGTACAGGTGACCCTCTAAAGCAGTGGCCAGAGAAGCTACAGCTGTAAGACTTTCAGTAACTTCCGAGAGGACTTGGCACTGCACTCTCTGTTTGCTGATTTTGTATCATAAATGCATGAAGCAATATTTTACAATTACAACTTCCTGCGCTCTGGGCCCTATAGCAAGGCTTACTCTAAATTCCTTTTGTTCTCATACTACACATCAATTCAGCATGTGAGGGGGTCTGGAGAGAACTCAGCTAGATATGCAAGCCAGACAAATGGAAAACATGTTTTTTTTTTTTTTTTTTGCCTTTCAACAACTGGACCTGCCAAGCCCACTTCAAGGAAAGGAGCTGCATTTTAAGTTAGCCCCATTTTCTGGAACTGGTGAAAATATCTTCATTTTTGGGGTTTCCGCCTGTGGTTACCTTGTGAGGCTTCCCAGTTCCTCGTGTCCCCTCCCAGGCTGCATCCTGGCTCCTCGGGCCTGATTTCCCATCACATCTGCTGTGGGCTGACTGCCCAATCATTTTCCATGAATGCCTCTGTACAGAGAGGTCTCCACAGCTGCACAGCTCGAGATGCACCATACCCAACACAGACCCCTGGCAACCCTGGCCAGAGAGCCATTGGAAACTGGCATTTACTGGGAAGCGATTTGATTTTGTGATCACATAGCCCTGCTCTACAGCCAATGCGGGCCTGAATACTCCCTTCTCCCAGGAGCTTCCTGTCCCTCGCGTTGTTGCTATTTGGAAATGTGAGGCTCAGAAAGGGAAATAGAAGGTGGTAGCATCATAATCTGCGAATAAAAGGGTATAAAGCGTATTTCATACTATCATGAGAGGTCCAGGCTGCTGTACACATTGGGTGAAATGTTTATTGTTGCTCCTTTGAGAAGTGAGCTATATAACCCTTTAAACTCACCAGAGTCATCACTACCAGGATCTGATTCTCATCTCTTAGAAGGCATTGCATTGCTTTAATATGCAACAGTCTAACATAACATTAAATCATTTTTTAAAGTTTCATCTAGTTGAGCCTGAGCCAAGATATTCTTGGGTTGGGTTTTGCACAGCCACCCTTTTTTTATATAGTTAAAAAGAAACACACGACAAAATACCTATCAAGTGATTTCACTCTTGCCAGCGTCCAAGAGTGATCTGCATAAGTGGGCCCTTTGGGTTTCCAGGGGCCCGGTGCTATGGCTTCATCATCAGGAGCAGTGAGTATTCTCGAGTACCCACCACCCACACCACACTGCAAAGGGGTAGGTGGGAAGACATGGTGGGCCAGCTGCAGATTAGAAAAGTCTCCGTTTTCCATGGATGCCAAGGACTAGGTTGGAGAGACAGGCTAACCCAGGGCCGGGAAGAGAGCACATGCTTTTTCCCCTTTTGTAAGCTATGCTTTTGCAAAGCTGTCAACTCACCTCTGCTCCATTCCCTCTGCAAGATTCCACTCACCCATCGAGGCCGAGTGAGGCCAGCCCCTCTCAGAAAGGCTTCCTCTCTCCTGACCAAACCTTTCAATTTCCTCCTCATTCAGGACACCATTTGAACCGTTGAAGCAACCCTCAGTAAACCCCGCCTTGGGTTGTGTGTATTTGGTCATTCACGTGTTGCTCTCCCCGACTAGTAAGACAGGGCTCATGTCTTAACCAACCTAGAATCTTGGTGGCCTTCCAGAGTTCTTTGGTGACCCAGTGAATGCAGCAGGAATACACAGCTGGGAAGACGTGGCTCCATCGTGCCATCCAGCCTCCTGCCCAGGTTCCCCCCACGTCTCACTGGTCCCTCCCAGTGGGTTCCCCAGCCCACTCTCCTCTCCCTCCCAACTAGGTTCTTCAGACCACATGGCTGGTGGCAGAGATGAATTTGAGGACAGCTGGTGAGGGTGACGGGAACTTCCTCCCAACCTCAACCACTTCTGGGGAATGGCCCTCACCCGTGGGACTGGGCGATGGTTAGGAGGAGGTGCTTAGGTTGGCAGAGGCCAGATGGCTGCCCGGTCCTGGTAGGAAGCTCATCGTCAGGGACCCAGCATGGTTCTGAGGACTTGCTCGATGATCCACACTCTGTCCTCAGCCAGGGACCCAGCCTCTTGGGAGCCTCTTCCTGGGCCTTGCCCCACCCTGGTGCTGCCCAGATATGGGGGTGCATCTAGTTCTCCCTAAGATGCTAGGGTGCTGTGTTGCAAGCCTGGCCTCTTCCCAGGGCCGGGAAGACAGTCTCCCTGGGCCTGGCTTCTCCTCCCCAGCTGGCTTGGCCAGTCTGGAAACAATGACTGTGGCCAGAAACTGCTTCTCACGGGGTTTTGGAAACCGCGGCGGGACATCCACAAACAGCTTGTGCACAGGGCTGTGGCTCCGAGTAGAGGAGATGCTTCAGTGCTGGGAGGGTGGAGAGGAAGCGACAGAGACAATAGGCAGCATTGTGTTTTCTCCCAGGAAACTCTGCTCTGCTTCGCTTTCAGGGAAATTGACTCTGGGGCAGCTCAGTCTGTTCCAAAGCAACAGCTTTATGTGATTATGTTAGTCCCAGGCTAGGACAAACCCGCCCTTTCTACCTCATTAACAACGCCAGCAGGGACCAGCCATGCCACGGTGGGGCTCTGTGCCCTAATTTGTCAGGCAAGGGCCGAGTGTAGGAAGTTGTAACAACAATGCATCTTGGAGCAGAAGCTGTCTGTGGAGGGGGTGCAGCTTTGATGTGGGGCCCTGTCCTGATTAGGAATGATGGCTGGGGCCCCGGCAGTGCTCGAGAAGGTGGCATAAGCCTGGATGGCATTCGGGATGTGGGTTTTTGCACCTGGGTCTGATGAGGTTTGATGGGGTTTAACACATGCAAACAGCGGCTTTTGTTCTGCAGGACAAAGGCCTCCCCAGTTTGGGCCCGGGCTGAGACCCCGGTGGCACCCTTTTCCTCCCCGTCGCCTCTTGTCACTCTCCTTGTCGAAGTTTAATTAGGACGAGCTTTCACAGGCTCATTTCTCACTCCAGCAACTTTCTAACACTTCCTAACGAGGAGGCTGGAGCCTGAGGACTGGGGGAAGGAGCAGGGGCTTTGGGGAAGGAGAGAAGGGCCGTTGAGGGGGTTGGGAGGGGCCGGGCAGGGGGTCTGCGGAGAAGAGCTGAACAGGCAGGCACAGAGGAAGCTCCAAACCACACTGGCTCCTTCGGGAACTGGGGGTTGGTCTGCTAAGAAGAGAAAATAAAACAAACCCGAACTGGCCTTTGTTTTCTGGGTGGCCAGACAGTAATTTTCCCCAAATTCTTTATGGTTCCGGAAAAGAAAGCAAAGGATCAATCAGCGTTGACTTTGTGACTTTCAGAACTGGATCACATGGGCCCTTAACACCTTAAACTCCTCTAACTCACATGCAAGCTTTTCCCATCCACTGGCTTCTAAACAACAGGAGCCACGGTGACAGTACCCAACCTCCCAACCCAATCTTGAACCAGATTCTGACATGAGGAAGTGCTGTTCCCTGTGTGGATGGTGGGATTCCATGTTCTGCTGACCCTGATGGAGATGTTGTCTTTCTCCTGCCCAAAGAGAGGTAAGAGATGGAGGTGGGAGGATGGAGGGTTCCTGTTCCTGTGTAGCCCTGCTTATTTTAGTTAGTATAGTTCTAGTCATGATGCAGTAACAAACACCCAAAAAGTAACTTAAAACTCACAAAGACGTATTTCTTATTCTGTTACATGTCCATGGTCAGTTGGCTAGGAGCTCTGTGACACATCACCTCCACTCTGGGCCCTAAGCTGATGAAGCATTGTTCTCTTATTGGAAACACTGATGATTGGTTTGGTAGAGGGAGAAAGATGGTGACAGTGTGTTGGCTCTTGATGTGCCCTCAGTGAGGTGACCCATATCAGTCTTGCTCACATTTCACAAGCCAAAGAAAGTTATATATCCATATCTAAAACTTCCACAGAGGAAAGATATGTCCTCCTGCTATTAGAAGGTAGAACCAGAAATATTTGGTTATTAGTACTAAAGCCCTCCTATTTTAGTTATCTATTGCTGTGTAACAAATCACCCCAAAACTTAGTGGCTTAAAACAATAAGTATTTATTTTCTTATTCAGGAGTCTGGGAACAGTTTAACTGGATGATGCTGGATCAGGGTCTCTCTTGAGGATGCAGTCAAAATATTGGCTGGGCCTGCATCATCTGAAAGCTTGACTGGGCTGGACAGTTTGCTACCAACATGGCACCTCACATAGCTGTTGGCAGGAGGCCTTGGTTCCTTACTACGTGGGTCTTTCTATTGGGCTGCCCAAGATTATTCATGACATGGCAGCTGGTTTTCCCCAAAGCTAGTGATCCAAGAGAGAAAGAGAGAGAGGAAGAGAGAGGAAGAGAGAGGGAGAGAGAGGAGAGAGAGAGAGAGAGAGAAAAAAAGAAACAAGCAAGAAACTACAGTGCCTTTTAGGACATAGTCTTGGAGTCACACGTCATCACTTCCGCTTTCTTCTATTTGTGAAAATGGAGATATTAAGTCTAGCCCACACTTAAGTGGAGGGGAATTAAGCATTGCCTCTTAAAGGGAGGAGTACCCAAGAATCTGGGGTCATGTCTTAAAATCCCTTCACCTGCATGAGCTCCCCAGCTAACTGTCAGATTCTGGGACCAATCTGCAGGGCTGAGAGTCCATTTGGCCCCAGTGCAACCCTCTTCACTTGTAGCTGGGACTCTCCATCTGTCCCTGTCCCTGTTGGTCAACAGGAGGAGGGTGAGAGGAGAGCAGGGCATACCTTTCAAAACAGTCTCCTGCTGAAAGGGAAAAAGAACAAAAGAAGGGAAATACTTAAGCCCACGAAGTCTCCCTAACTTCTTCTCGTGCTTAACCCAGCTCAACCCTGCCACAGGTGGGTGGACTGTTGGAGTCAGGGATCTCAGCCCAAGCAGCCGAAGATGCCCCTTTGTGCAGAGGTGAACAGACAGCTGGGCTCCCTCACTAACTAAACATATACTAAGCGCATAAGTTTCCAGGGCCTGGGGTCCAACCTTATGCTACCACAAAATTACGAACCACTACGCACCCAACCCTCTGAGTTACAAGCGAAACTTTCAAGGCCAAGGGCCTGCTGAACATCCTGGCCCATGTGAAACTCCCAGCAGAGATTTCAACCAACCAAACTAGAGTCTAGAGGAAGGAGCAGAAGCTCTAGGGGAAACCTAGGAGGAATTAGGCAAATGGAGTGATGGAAGCGGGGCGTGAGGTGGCCAAGGTGCCTTAACCCAGAGGCTCTGGCCACTGCCAGTCAGAGGGCCTCCAGATTCACTCTTTGGCAACCCACACAGATCTTGTTGGTGGAGGATTCTCAATTTGGAGAGAGAGCAGCAGGTATATTAAGTTTTAAAAATGACATCATGGTGGTTGTTCAGAAAAGTTGCCAGTAAGGACAATTGTCTTGTATCAACCTCTGTCTCCTTTATTTCTAAAATTGCTTGGGAGTGGCATTTTGGGTTCCTACCTCCCTTGGGATTCTGACTTAGTTACAGCCCAGAGCCCAAAGGTCTCTTTCTGGGCCCCACGAGGGTCGGAGTAAAGTGGAGAGGATGTGGTGTTGTCCCCAGGGCAGGCAGGACCCAGAAAGGGCAGCAGGGCCACTGTGAGTTGGGGGACTGCTGGCCGTGAGGGTGGCAGACTTCTTTAGGTGGTCCCACTATTTACTTTTGGTCAATAATTAGAAAGATTTTTGGAAAAAGAGAACATATGGAACTTGGCCTAAATGAGAAAGGCTCAGGTGACTCACTGGATTAAGTAGGCAAGTCACACAAGTGTCAGTCTTCAAGGCCATGAACTGGGCTGGACAGTGCTAGAGGCAGCCTGACCCCAGAAAGCCTTGTTTGTCCCGGGAGAGCCACGGCCACGCACATGGCCAAAAGCCCTAAGGATGTGAGCTGCCCAGGCAGCGTTGCTGGTCCGCCCTCCCTGACCAGAGTGGGTGGGAAATGGGGCACTGTCAGACCCTGGACAGAGCCTGTGAACCTGGGGCCAGTTGCTTCCCTGGGAGTAGTTTTCAGTTTTTGAATTATTTTTTCCTCCCTCTCCTGTTGCCCAAACACAGTGACTCCTTTTGGGAGCAGTTGAGACTTTGTGTTCAATGGTGAGATTGCACCCATTATTGATGTTCAAAAAGTGTTCAATGGGCTCCTGGTGGCAGGGCTGGTTGATATAACCTCATTGGAAAGTGGTTTGGCAGAATCTACCAAAGCTGCACATACTGGATGCCCCAGGAATTCCACTCTTACCCAAGGAAAACAAGTGCTTACGTTCACCCAAAGACATGAACCAAAGTGTTCACATCACCCACAGATGTAGAGGAGAATGTTCACAGCAGCTTTCTTCCTAAGATCTGGGACATACACAAACATCCATAAAAGGTAGAACGGACGAAGGGTGGTATATGCACACAAAGGAAAACTACAGTGTAGTGAAGATACCAGAGCCCAACTAGCCAGGGCAATGTGGATGGATCAGACACATAACCTTGAGAGAAAGAGGTCAGACAGAAAGATGTATACTACATGGCTCCATTTACGTGAAATCCAGGGACAGGCAAAACCCTTCTGGAGGATAGAAATCAGGATGGGGGCTCTCTTGGGTGGGGTGATGACAGGAAGAGGTTAAGAGCCTTCAGGGGTGGGAAAAGTCATTTTTTATCTCAGTGGTGGTTACGCAGATATATACCCAGGTGAAAAATTCATCAGGGTATACGTTTCATATGTGTGCACGTCATTGTATGTGTGCTCTGCCTAGAAAGAAAGATAGTTCAAGTGGTAACCAGGTTTCCTGCATGTTCTGGCTCTTTCTGGAGCTTTTAGAAATGTTTCCTCTACAATGAAGAATTGATCATTCCATAAAAAACAGTATAGTGTCACTTTACCTCCTGGATTTTAGAGTCTTTTCAGGAAGAAATAATCTGAGGGGAGTGACATTCTAGTAGCAGAACTTTCTCCCTCTGACGAGGTGAGCCCTGCCCCCTCCCTCTGTGTCAAGGTTTGTGCAGCAAATAGTTTCAACTTTCAGATGTCATCCTCCAAGCAAAAAGTTCTCATTATGGTCTAATTACCTTGGCTGTTGGAAACAGGAAACGAATAGCTGAGCTATTGAATTTGGGGAAAAAAAGAAGAGAACCACTTCCTACCAATATTTTTAGTTTCAAAAAGATCACTACTTAGTCTCCTCAGGGCTATTAGGTACATTAAGAATCTGCATAATTATATATTTTAACAGGAAACCAAAGAAAGGAGCAAGAAAGTGCAGTTTCAATCTTTTGGCTAAATAAAAATAAATGTGTGGGTGTAAGCTATATATAAATACATCTTACATTTTAAAATGCCTAATCACATATTTGCTTAAGGAATTTCTGCACATCATGGTAAAAATAATATACGTCATATATTTTCCTCCAAAAGATATGAACATACAAATAAATGGAAAACACTCCATTTAAAACAAAATTGTATAATGAATTCTGGTCAGTAAGGCTCCTTTTTCTTCACGAATTTTTATGGTTTGTGTGAACAATCTAGGCAAAGGAACATTGTGAGAGCGTAGTGACAGAAAATTCCCAGAAATATGGGTGCTTGTCTTTCTGCTGAGGGCTTTATATCACAACCATTGTCCCACCACCCCCACTTCTGCTGCAGAGAGAATTTCTTCCATGGGGAGCAGTGAAAAGTGAATCCCACTGATTTCTCATTGTTCTTGTAAAATATATGTTACGCCTACAAGCCCAGAGAATGGGCCCCCATCAGAAGCATTTCCCTGTCGGTCTGCTGCCAACCTCTGTGATACTGGATACTACATGAAAACTAAGAAAGCAAGGAAGATCGACGTGAAAACGCTGGGAAACAAAATCTGTATATTTTATTTCAAAGGGAAAGTCTTCATGAATGTCTCTCCCTGACCCTTTGGAGACACGTTGAACATAGGCATACTTTTAATCAAGTAAATTAAACTTGCTTTAAAACGAGATGAAGCAGCTGACTTGCATCTTGCTAGCGAGCTCAGCTTAGATGAGTAGAAGCACACCAGGTCTCTGGAAACAGAACACTAGGCTGGAAATAATTAATAGTACTCCCACCATTTTGAGGAAATAATCTGCAAACCAATAGAGCCCTCTATCAACAGTTAAGAAGTAAAGGAACGCACTTTTAAAGGGTCAGTGAGGTGTAGACTCCCAATCACTTTTGTGCAAAGGATAGAGTCTTAAGAGTGGCTTTACCTGGTTTTCTGTCCCTCTCAAAACACAGCAGAAAGACAAGCACCCCTATTTCTGAGTCTTTAGCAAAAGTTAATGGTTTTTATTAAAATTTATTTAATAAAATTAAAAATTTATTTAAAATGATCATTGCTATTTGCAATAGCTCAGTGGTCATGCAGTTCCCACCTTTCTGTAAAAAAGTGTGCATTCCTCAAGTTTGTTTCCTCAGTTCCTCATCTAAAGTGCTGATGAGTTCCTTAGACTTATTCTTCATACTCACATGTAAATAATTGAACTAATGACACAAGAATAAGAACGCAGACGTTATTGTTGTTTTTCGCTGGGGTGAAAAAAAGCTATGTTCATACAACTATCTTAGATACTCAGAGTCAAAGATAGGAATTTCACTGAATGTGGGAAATTGCCTGCTCTGTAGGCAAGTAACTGTCATTAGGACATCCCTTTTTAACTCAGTGTGGCCTGAACCAGCAGCCGAAGCATCTCCTGGGAGCTTGTTAGGAAAGTGCTGCGTCAGGCCTGACTCCATTACTGACTCAGAATCTGCATCTCAGGGCACTACCGTACACAGGAGGCTTTGGGAAGACTAGTTCCTGTAACATGGGGTGACTACTATATACTCCATCTGGGCATCGTAAGTGAGGGGCCCAAAGATGAGTGTCGCCTCCAGCAAAGACCTTATATTTCATTACGATAAGACTAAAAGATGTGAACAAAGATGGAATATTATATTCAAAAAGTTACACTGGTGTTTGGATGGGATTTGCCTTAGGATGGCCCCTGGCTCTCCACACTGAGGAGCCTTCTGTTCTCTCAACAAGGTGGGGTGAGGCCATGGTTCCACATCCTGACCCCTACATGCCAGCCTTAACTTGCGCCTCCAAACTGTCCCAAGTTAGATTCCTTCCTGTGACGGCTGGATCTGCCATGGTGTGAAGATAAAAGAAGCAACACAGGTTTTCTTACAGAAAATCAATGTTTTGAAGCAAATGTGGAAACACTGGGTTTCGTTGGTTACCAGGGGAAGCCCTCCACAGCTGCACACCCTGATTGATGCCATGCCAAGTGTCTGCCTGCTCTCTCAGACACACAGCCAGCATTCTTATCTGTTAAATGCTTCAGGAGGGTGAGAGCGGTCTGGGGGCAGGAGATTTGGTTCCCAGCCTCCCATCCCTGAACCCTTAGCCCTTTCTCCCCTGTCCCATGGAACGCTGCCTCGCAGCTCTGTGGTCCTCACCAGCGTGGCCCTTCCATGTAGATGCAGGGTTCCCTCTGCCATGTGGCTTCAGCTAACCGCAAAGCCGGATGAAACTGGGCCACACGGAGCTTTGGGCGGGCCGGCCCTCCACAGGCAGGGGTGTGACTGGGTCCTGGGAGCCCCCTCTCCACTGTGGGCCCAGGGAGGCCCCCCTGGATAACGTGTTCCAGGTGTTCAATCTCAAAACAAAGAAGCTTTTCTCTGTTGCCTGAGAATGAAGTGTCCTCGCTAGTTGCATAAAGTTTTTCCGAGATGGTAATATTTGGTTACAGTAAGATCTGTTATTTCACAGGAAACCCAGCAGAGGTGCCCGTAATTTGATTCATGTAGTAACTGGGAAAACTCAAAGCAGGGAGCTGGGGGGGAAGATCCCCGCTCATTAATGCAGCATTCAGTGGGGTCAGTGTTCAGTCCTCTGAGCAGAACCTCACATGATAGGCTGACAGTTCCCCAGCCACCTCTGAGGTCGGGGTCGCCATGGAAGTTTTGCTAGCATTTCTCTAAGTATAACACCCCAAAGTGTGTTATATTATTCCTTGTGATTTAGTCTTTCTAGTAATTGCTAATGTGCAGCTCTAAAGCCTGAACAAATAGCATTATGTAACAGAACTAAGTCAACATTTAAGAGTGTCAAAAGTCACTTGCTACAAATTTGTCGAGGGTGCTATAGTATTTGGTACCTGTGGAACATAATTTTATAAAGTACCCAAGGTGAGTTGAAATAATACATCAGGTTTTCCTAAACATATTAATTCATGCCTTTCCAGGAATTTTTATTTAAAGTACTACTACATTAATTCATAATGTAGACTTACATATATGAAGGGCTTAAAATATTAGAATTTATTGGAACATATTTTATCTAAAATCAAGAACATTAAGAAACATGTACATGTAATGTGAGAGTGATTAAAGGTGTTTATCGGTGCTCAGATCTGCTGATGCATTTACTTAAGCCTCTTAAAGAGTCCAGGGCCAGGCAGCAAAATGCTGAAGGATTGAGAATCTTTCTGGAGCAGCTCTACAAGCCCTGATTCACTCTTGCTCCCAATCCCAAGAGGTGCCCATTGCTAATTTCTCAGATGCAGAACTGGGACAACATCTGGAGATGTTTAAAATATCTGGGTGACGGGTATTGTGGTAAACTCACAGTTCTAATGATTATGTCTTTGTTTCTCATTCTCTTGAGTCCATTTGTTGGGGAACCAGGACTGATGAGCAGTGGGCCTTCCTGGTGACCCGCAGTCAGCAGTTTGGGGGCTGGGAGAGGACGTTGGGGTTAAGGGTGGCATACATAAGGGTTTGGGAAGAGGATGGAAACCACAAATGTGGGCACTTTGAGTTATTGATAACTTTCAGTTCCATGTTCCCAGTCTCCCACCTCCATCCTGGTCCCCCAGGTGAACACTCTCCATGCTGGTCCAGCACTGGTCCAGCCAAAGCACATTTGTCAGGTCACAAAGTTGTTATCTGGACACCTGGCTGACGACAGCTGAGATGTGCTTTGGCCCATTCATGTTGGAACCGGCTTCCCAGATACATATTGTAGCAGGTGTTGTCTGAATGGTATAAATAAAGTAGAAGTACTCAGTAAAATCATCACATGCCACCCTCTCTCCACCCCTTATTCCTAGGTTTTAATATCTTTTGCCTTTCCTCTACTAGAGTTGTTTCAAACTAAACTCAGGTTGGCCTGTCCCACTTATACTTTTGGTAAAGTCCCAGACCTTTCTGTTCTCTACTTTGATTTGTAACATGGGCTGAATACGCCAATCATTTATATTTGTACTGTGTAATTATCTATCAATATTAACTTATTAAAATTAATAAACATTTAAAAAATAATTAGTAAAATATTTAGATACTTTACATTTTAATTTTCTCCAACTTTATTAAAATTGTGAAAACCATTAAAAGGATAAATAAACACTTAATGGGAATATTTATAATACTATAGTTTAATACCTATTAAATATGTTTACTTTCTTCATCTTTAAAAATGATAGGCTGTCTCAGTTTCCTTCTGCCCCTAAAGTGTTATGTTCTAAGTTTTGGTTATGGGTCTCTTTTTAGTCAGCACACTCCAAAATAAGTATAATCAGATCCATTTTTTTTCCAACTTAAATTATGAAAAATTTTAACACACAGAAACGGTGAAAGAGCAATACAATGAATAACTGTGCACTCCCCACCTAGATCCTGTGACTATGAGTATTTGCCATATCTGCTTTATCTCTGTATCCTGCGTGCCCTTGTAAACCATTTGAAATTAAGTTGCAGACATCATGATCCTTTACTCCTGAAGACCTCAGCATGCATTTCCTAGAGACTAAGGACTTTCCCCTGCATGACACAACACAGCAGTCACCCCTGAGAGAATGAACAATACTGATATCATAATTCTAGCACCTGTGATACTGTAATATCATCTAAGAAGACACACTGTGTCTTCTTAGTCTCTTTTCATCTGCAACAACCATCCTCCCTCTTTGTGCCTTGGCTTCCTCATCTGGGGAGAGTGGCAGAATCTTCCTGTAGCTTTGTTGAGAGGACTCACTACATTTTAATACCAGCAAAGTGTTTAGGACAGTGCCTGGCACACAGTAAGCATGGGTGAATATGGGGTTTGGAAAAACATGTATTTAGCCAGAGGAGATCAATTATTAGAAGATGTAGGTGCCTTTCCAACCACCTCTGTCAAGAGACCTCAATACATACACAGCAGGGTTCATTGAAGGCTCTGTGTTGAATGGATACCACATGCTGGTTCTGTATATCCAGCAAAGGGACAGTGTGGGTAGCTCTGGGGATGCTGAGGCCATTTTGTGGGACACCTTGCTCCCTTCATCACATACAGACTGCACACCCACATGCATGTTGCATGGGCAGCACTGTTGCCAGTTGCCAATACTTATCATACCCAAGTTACACCACCGAGAAACATGCAGGTAAATATGATACTGAAAGCCTGCTGAATACAATTAATTGTGTTTCATTACCCCTATCCACCTGTGCTAGGTTTTACTGTACTTTTTCTTGAATGGCAAATAAGAATGTTTTTATTTTAAATGACAGCCAGGGGAAGAATCAAGTTGCTAATTTCCCTGAGATGCATGAGAGTGTAATGACAGATAGAGGCTGGAGACCAAGAGTCATTTTCCTTAAAAGGTACAACTTGAAAGTCGTTCTTTTTTTTTTCTTTTTTTGCGGTACGCGGGCCTCTTACTGTTGTGGCCTCTCCCGTTGCGGAGCACAGGCTCCGGACGCGCAGGCTCAGCGGCCATGGCTCACGGGCTCCAGCCGCTCCGCGGCATGTGGACCGGGGCACGAACCCATGTCCCCTGCATCGGCAGGCGGACTCTCAACCACAGCGCCACCAGGGAAGCCCGAAAGTCGTTCTTTAAATGACTTGGATCTTACCTAATGAGCTAGTTCCAAGGTTCTATTAAAAACAAAAAGTAGGAGGGTGGAGGAGGAAGGAGAAACGGCGAGATCCAAGTGGGTAGAGGTCCGGAATACATTGCCCCATGGGACTGAGAGACTATCTGCGGCAGCTTTTGAAATGCCCTTTAACACTGATCCAAGTCATCAGAAATCACTGGGAAATGTTCGAACTTCCCTTTCAAAGGCAGTGGCCTACTCGTTCTGGGGCTTTTGCCTGAGGAGAAGGAGGTGGAGTCTCTTGTTTGCTCTGGACTTCTCATCAAAAGCCCAGCAGGCCTCAGTTGGTTTGTGCATCTGTTTTGTTACTGACCTGATTTGTAACTTCAGGCAAATGAGTCTCAGATTTTTCACGTACTAAACAAAGGATGAGGGTGAAGTGTCTCCTGCTTTCCTCTCCTCCTAAGGTCTTTTTGAGCTCTAAAATTCTATAAACAGAATAATATCTGAATTCTGTTTTATATTTCTTTTGATGTTTTATTGTTTTCCACTGTAATCATTTCAGAAAATATAAAACTTTTTTTTTACATCTTTATTGGAGTATAATTGCTTTACAATGTTGTGAAGTTTCTGCTGTACAACAAAGTGATTCAGCTATATGTATACCTATATCTTCATTTCCCTTCCCTCTTGAGCCTCCCTCCCACCCTCCCTATCCCACCCCTCTAGGTCATCACAAAGCACTGAGCTGATCTCCCTGTGCTATGGAGCAGTTTCCCACTAGCTATCTATTTTACATTTGGTAGTGTATATATGTCAATGCTACTCTCTCACTTTGTCCCAGTATAACATTTTAAATATTTTAATGATCATGAACATCAGTGAGTATTATCTGGAAGGGGCTCACTTAGGTTCCCAAGGTTGTAATAAAACTGGTATTGCTTGTGGGGTTGCTACTGGTGGCACTGGGAATTGCCAGTAATTTTGAGAAAGTAACTTAGTGATATGTATCAGAATTATAAAATATTACATGCTGTCTGACTAATATCCCAGGTTTGGTTCACAATTCAGTTTAGTTTAAGGCATGCATTAGGAGAGTTATTTACTTTTTAAAATATCCAGCAACAAGGAGCATAAAAACAAAAACAAAGAAAGTCAGGGCCATGTCACTGACTGTTCATGAGTGAACCTGTTTTTCCAATACTTGGTCCACTCAAAGTGGGCACAAGGGGTAGCAAGCATGCCAGCTTTGGATCAGACAGGGCTGAGCCTCAGTCCCAGCTTGGACCTTTCTCAGCTGGATGGCCTGTTTGACCCAAGCCTCAGTTTCCACATCTGTGCAATGGGAGAATAGCACCTGCCTGTGCAGGGCAGGGATGGGGTTGGTGATCGTGTACCTGGTGAGTGTGGAGTCAATAAATAACAGCTTTTCTTTTATTTAAAATTTTTAAAAATTGTATTTTTGTAACATTTATCACACATAGTTAGAAACTGTTTTTCTTATGATGAGAACTTTTAAGATTGACTCTCTTATCCATTTTCAAACATGCAATACAGTATTTTTAACTATAGTCACCATGCTGTACATTATACCCCCAGGTCTTATTTATTTTATTACTGGAAATTTGTACCTTTTGACCACCTTCATCCACTTTGCCCACCCCACCCTCTGCCTCTGGCAACCACCAATCTGTTCTCTGTATCTATGAGTACAGGTTTTTTGTTTGTTTGTTTTTAGATTCCACACATCAGTGAGATCATGTCTTTGTCTTTCTCTCTCTGACTTGCTTCATTTAGCATAATGCCCTCAAGGTCTATCCATGTTGTTTCAAATAGCAGGATTTCTTTCTTTTTTATGACTGAATAATTTTCCACTGTATAATTATGTATTTACACACACCACAGTTTTTCTTTTAGAGCAATTGAAGATGTTTATTTTCCCCTTTATTCTCATTTGAAAAATATATTAATATGCACAACAGATGGTATGAAACATTGTTTAGTTATAAAGTATCATCATGATAACCACTCACAAAGCAGACAGGTTCCTGCCCTGCCCGATGCCCCCCCACCCCGACGCTGCCCACATGCACAAGGACACCCATTCTCTTCTCATTTTCAAAATAAGTTTAAAATCCCAAATGTACACACGCTTTAACCACATCAGAAGACATTGCAAAGCATTACGAACTGTCAATTCTTGGGGGTGATAGAAAGAAAGAAGCTATTTCTGGGTGAGTTTACTTCAGGAAAGTGAGTGACTTCTCAGTTGAAAATATGTCATTTTGTTGTTTATGCATTGGATTAAGATATCTTAGGTAAATAAGAAGTTATTCTGATTAGGGTCTTGAACTGAACCTAACCATGAACCAAAAACCATAGCAGTCTTATAATTCCTGATGTCCTGCTGTCTTTCTGAAATATGCCATCCGAGGGTTTTGGTGTGTCCAAGCTTCTGCTCCTTGAGAGGGTTGTGACGCACAAGGTCATGATCAGCTGTCTTCTGGTCCCTCATACCTCTCTCTCCCTCCTATTCTTGATGATGCCAGAGGGCCTCTGAGCTGCTGGAGTTTGGCACCTGTGACCTGAGCTCCTTCAAGGGCAAGTCTTGGTCAGTAGATGGAACCCTCTGAAGTGACTCCATATGACCTTGGGAAAGTAGTCCTAAATGATCTGGGGACAATGGCTAAGTGTGGTTTGGGTCTTGTCACTTCGAAGGCTGTTTGGCCCTTCAGTAAGTCAGATTCCACAGACGTGACACCAGAGGAGCATGCCGTTCAGGGTGCGAACCACATACTACACAGTTATCAACTGAGGCCACAAGACCATGCTTCAAAAACACTGCCCTTCCACAAGTAGCCAGCATCGTCCTGGGAGGAATGGGCTCTTCCGCAGACAATGCTCTGCTCCAGAGATCCAGCCCTGTCTACAACATGACCGAAGAGCTCAGGGCAGGTGGTGCAGGATTTTGATTTTCCTCTGGGATGAAAAATCTTTGTTTTTAAAGGTGAAAACAGTTCTAAAATCATTCAGATCTGGTGAAAAAATAATCACTGTAGGTAATGCCATTTTTTATTTTAAAATCATTTTGCTATCCTAAGAAAAGTAATGAGACCACTTTTTTGGGGGAGGCTTATTAAATAGCATTTCCAAGAATGTTCTAAAACTCCATTATGGAATTGGGTGTCCAGCCTCTCAAAGGGCCAGCGCCCAACTGAACGTGCAATTTTGGATTCAGTTCTTTGGGGATCTGTCTATTTTATTCGCCATGGCTTATGCTTTTCCAACACAGCTGTGTTCTGCAAGAGACAGCCTTCAGCTTGATGTCCACTCTATTTCCCCACAGATCAAGCCACGTGCATGTTGCTTCCAGGTTCAAGAAGCATTTATCTAAACAATAAATTCTATAAATTTCCTCATCCAGAGATCATAGCACTGGAATTATTTGAGTTATTTTCTGCTTTCCTTGAAAATATTGTCCGAGGACTATTGTGGGTCAATGATGTTTACAAATTATACTTACATCAAGATTACTTTGAATTCAACTAAAAAATTTTTTTATTTCTGACTTTATACCAGAAACTTCTGTTACTATTTCCATATTACCAACCTCTTTCTTGTTAGTTTCCCATAATCTACATAAACGAGATCACGTTCCAATTCAGTGACTTGAGCTTATTTTTATGAACAGAACTCTTGATGCTGGAATAGTCAGAGTAAAGCCAATAGTCCAGCTGTTAAATACAAAAAGTTTCATATTTCTTTTTGTTATATGGTGAAATATTTCCTTTCCAGGAAGACAGCTAGAGCTAAGCAACTTCTCTGTGAGTTGTAAGATACCAGGGTTCTCCTCGGAGGGGATATCTAAACTTCTAACTCGTGTTGCTGGTTTCAGATCGGGTGTGTACGTAGTTTGGGGAATGCATACAAGCTTCCATCTTGGCTGTATTTATGTACAGTGTTTATGTCGACTGAGTAAAGTGGTAAATTTGCCAGACCCCATCTTCCATGCCACAGGCAAGGCTGCCGTTTCTCCTGAAAGCACAATGAGGATGGTACTGAGGGAAATATGCCCAAATCATAAATAAAGTTAGAAACAAGAAACTGAGCCAAAACATGGGAAATATGTGCACACAGTTTGAAATGACCTGGTCCAGAATTAAACAAACCCAGCAGGAGAAAATCTTTGCAGCTCACAGAGGGTTTAAAGGCTTCCTTCTCTGATTGTTATCTGCTGCTCATTACCTGGTTTTGAAGGTAAAAGCAATGTGTGCTCACGCCTCTAAGAATAACATTAATCCTCTACACAGAAAACCTAGCACCGAATCCAACGCAGGCTCTCTGACCGGAGAATTTCACTTTTTGCTTTATCTCTGCCGTCCATCTGGCCTGTCAGTCCTGTCGCATACCTGCAGCCTATAGCCTGGAAATCAGGGACTTTGATGTTCTAAAGGACACTTTATCTTGGGTAATTTTCGCCAATTCTTACGTTATTGTGTAGGATGCTCAGAGATTCAGAGAATGAGCAATGGCTTTGTCTACTAAGATCAGAGTAATTTGCAAGCTTTATTGAGGGACAAGATCTAATAAAGGGACTTTTGAGCTGGAGCCTGTCAACACCACCAGGAACTGGCATGACATCAAGCTTTCCAATTATTGATAGCTTAAGCATCAGTGGGCAGAGAGAAAGGCTGTGGGCATGTGGAATTCCTCCTCGCCAGGGCAGGAAAGCTTTCAGCTTATTACTGGCTTAATACTAGATTTATTTGTTTAATTAAAAAGGGAGTTCATACACATGGGGGGAAAATGTCAAACTATACAATGAAAGGCAAGTCTACCTACATCCTAAATTCCCAGTTGAGTTCTCCTCTCCAGATGTGAGTGTAAATATTCTAGGAATTCACAAAGCGTGGTCCTCCCCAACCTTCTATACCAAAGGGAGTGCCCACTCACTCAAATCTGCCTCCTGCTCTTTTCACTTCTCCATGTATTTTGCAGGTTATTCCTCCACTGTACTAATGGCAGGATACCAGCTCGGTGCTTGTACCTATACTTTTAATCCTCTGAACAATCTTATGAGGTGGGTACAATTACTTAAGCCGATTTTACGTATGTGGAAACAAAGGCATGACTTGCCCAAGGCCACCAGTCTGAAAGGGCCAACCCAGCATTCTGACCCCAGAACCTGTGTGTGACTACTGCCTATGTTGTTGCCTGGAGCCACCTCTTTCCTTAAAAACAGCTATTATTACATAATACTTGACAGATACAATAGAATATATAAGGAGTATGTGGTATCTTAATACCACATACTCTTAGAACCAGATCCTATCTAAATCTTGCATAGCTCCTTAATTTATAAAAATCATTTTACTCCAGGGCTTCCCTGGTGGCGCAGTGGTTGAGAGTCCACCTGCCGATGCAGGGGACATGGGTTTGTGCCCCGGTCCAGGAAGATCCCACATGCCGCGGAGCGGCTGGCCCCGTGAGCCATGGCCACTGAGCATGCGCGTCCGGAGCCTGTGCTCCGCAACGGGAGAGACCACAACAGTGAGAGGCCTGCACACCGCAAAAAAAAAAAAAAAAAAATCATTTTACTCCATACGTAATAATCTCTAAATAATATCTCATTTAGTTTTACTTTTTCTTTCCTTTATAAAAAGAGTTGTATTTCCTCATTCATTTATACAACTGTAATATTCCGTTGTCAGGATGTACCATAATTTACTTAACCAGTCTCCTAGTTGATGACCATTTAGGTTGTTTGGATCAAACATTGTAGTCGAGAATCTTCTTCTGTGTGTGTCTGTGCTTGCACACCTTTATCAGTGTAATGATGGATAAAATCCTACATCAACTGAATCAAAGTGCAGATAGTATGAAGTTTACCTCCCAAGAAGTTACACCTGTCACAGCTGGTGAAGGACAGTCCTGCTTCACCACAGTGTGCACAAGTAAACTCTTATTTATGATTGCCAATTTGAAAGGTAAAAGTTTTTTTTTTTTTTTTCGCGGTACGCGGGCCTCTCACTGTTGTGGCCTCTCCCATTGCGGAGCACAGGCTCCGGACGCACAGGCTCAGCAGCCATGGCTCACGGGCCCAGCCGCTCCGCGGCATGTGGGATCCTCCCGGACCGGGGCACGAACCCGTATCCCCTGCATCGGCAGGCGGACTCTCAAGCACTGCGCCACCAGGGGAGCCCCTGAAAGGTAGAAGTTTTATACTTTTAGATCAAATGAAGTTTATTTAATTATGATTAAGGTTAGGCAGTCATTTGTTGGGTATTCCTTTTTACATGGAAAAAGGTTCAATTTCTTATTGAATCTCAACAGATCATGGCATATTATGGAAATCAGCCCGTTTTCTATCTTATCTGTGACAAATATTTCCCTCTAGGTTGTCATTTTTTTTGACTCTGTTTATGACAATTTTTCTTAAACAGAATTGTGTGGTCAGATTCATAACTCTTATTATGTCAGGATATTATGTCTTGTGTAGAAAGGCCTTTCAAAAACACTCAAGGATATTTGTATGTTTATTTATTTATTATATATAACAATCGCTTTATTTTTTATGTTACACTATATTTTTTTTTTAGTTTTTTTTTTAATATTGTGGTAAGAACACTTAACATGAGATCTACCCTCTTAACAGATTTTTAGGTGCACAATATCATATTGTTATCTACAGGCACAATGTTGTACAGCGGGTCTCTAGAACTTATTCATCTTGCATAACTGAAAGTTTAAACATGTTCATTAGCAACATATACCATATACCATACATATACCATTATATGTATATACCACATTTTCTTTATCTATTCATCCAAGGGTATTTCTTTAAAATATTCCTGAGTTTTATTCTAATATTTTGGTAGTTTTATCTTTTGTATGTGTTTAAAATTTTCATCTATCAAGAAGGTTTTGGTTAAATAAAATGAGATAAAAATCTCCATATCATCTTTTGCAGATTGCTACCCTGGTGCCCAAACTCCATTTTTGAATCATTGATCTTTTTAACCTCCTGATTTGAAATGTAGTTTTGATCATATACCAAATTCCCATATGCATTTGGCCTGTTTCTGTACTCATTACACAGTCCCCTTGATCTTTTGATCTATTTGTACACAAAAACCAAACTACAGCTTTGTAATATTTTAACATGTGGTGGGCTGATCCTCTCATTGCTCTTGAGTTTTAACAGTTTTTCTGGAACTGATCAAATGTCTATTTTTTTCTATGTAAATTTAGCACTACCTTGTGTAATTTTTTAAAAAGGAGATCCTTTTAGTATTTTTATTGAGATCACATTAATTTAGGGAAATTACCATCTTTACAACATTGAGTTTCTCTATGCAATAATAAGGCAGTTTATCCCATTTTAAAGTCTTTCTTATGTCCATTGGTATCATTTAAAGATTCTTAATATAGGACCTGTACATTCTTATTGGGACAGAATATCTGGGACAGAATATCTGTCCCAGATATTCTCTCTCTGTTTATTATAACTCTTTACTTACGTTATATTTTCTAATGAGTTGTTGCTTGCACATAAAAAAGCTACTGATTTTTGTATAATTTTGTCACCAGCCATCTTATAAAATTCTCTTAATAGTTTTTCAGTTGATTCTTGTGTGTGTGTGTGTGTGTGTGTGTGTGCTTGAGGCATACTATTCTGTCATCTGCAAATAATGAAAAATTTACTTCCTTCCCAATTTTTATGCATTTTGTTTCTCTTATCTAATTACATTGGCTAGTAATTCTAGTACAATTTTTTATTTTTTATTTTTTTTGAAATGAACACTTCAGTATGCTCCTGTGAGCCCGGTGGCAATTGCTACTTCATTTTATTTTATTTTATTTTATTTATTTATATATTTTTTGCAGTACGCGGGCCTCTCACTGTTGTGGCTTCTCCCGTTGCGGAGCACAGGCTCCGGACGTGCAGGCTCAGCGGCCATGGCTCACGGGCCCAGCCACTCCGCGGCATGTGAGATCTTCCCGGACCGGGGCACGAACCCGCGTCCCCTGCATCGACAGGCGGACTCTCAACCACTGCGCCACCAGGGAAGCCCCTCTAGTACAATTTTACATAATCATAGGAATTGTGAGCATCCTTGTCTCTTTCCCATCATCAATGGAAAAACTTTTAATGTTTTCTCATTAAGCAAAATGTTGCTGTGCATGTGTGTGTGTAAAATCAAGGTGAGTGCTTATTTCTATCTTATAAAGATGTTAAATTATAAATTATGTTGAAATTCATAAATGCCTTTTCTGAAGCTATGGATAAATTAATTTACTTTTTCTTCTATGACCTATTCTGCGCTATATTAATAGATTATCTAAGTTGGAACAGTCTCACATCTTGGAATAAACTCCAGTTGGCTGTGGTGCATTTTTCTTCTAAAGCACGGCTGGATTATTCAGACCTTTTGGAGCTTTTCTTAGTGAGATTAATCTCACTAACAAAATCTAATATCTTTCCTTTAGGAGGCCTTGTCAAATTTTGTTATCACTATGTAATTTTTTTGCCTCATAAAAGTAATTTGCTAATTACAAGACAGTATCTTGGTTTGGATACTGGAATAGAAAAAGGCCATTAGTGAAAAAACTGGTGAAATCCAAATAAAGTCTGTAGTTTAGTTAATAGCTTTATACCAGTGTTAATTTATTAGTTTTGACAAAAGTATTCAGGTTATATAAGACATTAACATTAGGTGAAGCTAGGAGAAGGATGTGTGGGATCTCTGAACTATCTTTGCAACTCTTCCGTAAATCTAAAAATTAATCTAAAATCAAAATAAAAATTCTAAAATAATAAGTAATTTGAAAACCTTCCTTCTTTTTTACAATCTAGCACAGTTTAAAGAGCACTGAAGGTATTTGTACTTTGGATATTTGGTAGAATTTATGTATGATACCAACTGGACTGGATGTTTTCGGGAAAGTGCCTTTTTGGTTTTTGTTTTTTGTTTTGTTTTGTTTTTTTCAGTACGCGGGCCTCTCACTGTTGTGGCCTCTCCCGTTGCGGAGCACAGGCTCCGGATGCTCAGGCTCAGCGGCCATGGCTCACGGGCCCAGCCGCTCCGCGGCATGTGGGATCTTCCCGGACCAGGGCACGAACCCGTGTCCCCTGCATCGGCAGGCGGACTCTCAACCACTGTGCCACCAGGGAAGCCCGGGAAAGTACCTTTTTGATAACTTTAAACATTTCTACTATGCAAATCATTTTGTTTCTATTTCTATCTCTTTTGATTTCTAGTTTTACCAATTTATATTTTTTAAGAAAATCATATAGATTTTTACTTTATTTTTGTAGAACTGAGCAGAGTAATCATTTATTATTTAAAATTTTTCCTTTGTCACTAAGAATTTTCTCATTTCCATATTTTTCTTTCTTTTTGTGTTTTTTCCCTTCATTTGGTTAATTGTTTATTTTACTGGGGCAGGGGAGGGAAGAGCTCTTGGACTTTTCTGGAAGTTCTACTGTGTTTTACTTTTTCATCTTTTATTTTTACTATTTCTCTCCCTGTAATATCCTCAAATGTATTTTATTGCTTTCTCCCTAATTTCTGATGCAAATACTATTAATTTAAGTACTTAAGGCTATGAAATTTCCTCAGAGTATTGCTTTAGCTATATCATATAGTTTTTGTAACATATATTCATTATTTTTATTTTCTAATATTCTGCAGTCCTGTTTTCTACTTCATTTTGGACAGGAAATTTGTTGCTTTTAAAAACAGCACTTGTAAGAGTGATTACATTTATTTGTGAAAAATATTTATCTGTCCTTATAGATGAGTAACACTGTTAACTTTTTCTCTATGAATATTATTTGGCCTTGAATGTTCATGATAAATCAAAAGCAGATAGAACAAAACTATTCATTTCTGCCATGTCTCCCCACATTTTCAGGAGGTCAATTCCCCCCCCCCACTTTTTTTTTTTAACTAATTTAACTTTACTTTCACAATTTACCAGGATTGAGATTTAAGTTAAATGAAAGAAAATACACAATTAGATCATGTCATTTTGAGAGGTTGTATAGGTTTAGAAGTTTAGGTTCAATGAGGAGTTAGAAAAAAAATTGCAATGTTAGAGACATATAAGATATAAAGGACATAAATATGCTCCAAAGTCTGTGTATTTCATATCTTAGGAAGCCAAGTGACCCCAGTCTCCACTGCTAAGCTAGGATGCTCTTGGAGTCCCTGGCAGACATAATATCTTTGGTACAATGCAGCACGACATTACTTATATCATTAACTAGGTGGCCATCACTTTCAGCTCTATTTCTCAGCTAGGAAAATTGACAATCTAGCCAACAACCTCAGAACAGATAACTTTATCTCTACCAGATGGCCAATACTCCCCACTCTACTCCTTGGCCTTCAGAGTGGTCACAGTCCATCCCTTATCTTTCCCACATGCCACTGCAGAGGTCAAGAGCCTCTCCAACAGTTTCACAATCTGAGGTGACTCCCTCTTCTGCTGTGTGTCTCCAAGAGAAGGCATTACTTCAAATCATTCAGAATCGTGGCATGTAAAACACAACGTGGATTTTATTAGTATTCGCACACAACCTATAAATCTGTGACTTTAGCCCTGAGTGCTTCCGTAAGTAATGGATTTTGACTTGCTCCCCCAAATCTTCCCACAATGACTCAATCTGATGAAAATGATATAATTCTCAAGGGATTCATTTGGTTCCATTGCCCACACCATTTACCATTTTCCACCCAGGCCCAATGTGGTGGGTCTTTTCTGGTTGTTTCATTTGGCTGATTCCTGTCCACATCTTCTGTGCCAGCCCTTGGGTGTGCATTCTTGCTCAAGACACGTCACCAAATCCAAATATGTAGTGAGCTTCCCCTTCCTCCTGGGTATTTATTTATTTAGGTATAAAGAAAAATGACAAATGTGTTTTGTATTACATGCTATCAGCTACAGCAGGCTACAGTTCCAATGGGGCTGAAGGGTGTTTTCCATTAAGGCTCTAAGTTGCCCCTGTGAACCAGGCCTTCCTTCTGCTGCCAGCTGGTGGGAGTGGCCTGGGTCTCCTGCGTTGGTCAGCTCAAAGTAGGGGATAGAGTACATTACCTCTTATTTCTCCCTTGTACTTTGCCTTTTATGTCTTTTTGTTTCTCTTTCCACATCTTCTTTTATTTAGAGCAAAAACAGCTGTATATGGATTTCCGGGCAGCTTGCTCATGTCCCTTATAAATTCCACCAGTACTTGACTTCAGTGCCATGTAGTAATAGTAATTATTATTTTATAGTAATTACTATTGTTTTATAATTAAGAGCCAGAAAGCAACCAGGCATTCTAATGCTTAATAGCTTATAATTAAAGTTAGTTGTATGTGGGGTGTGTGTGTGGTCTGTGTGTGTATGAGAGAGAGAGAAAGAGAATGAGGATGTATTGGTATTGTCACTGATTAGGTCAACCATCAGCTCAGGAAACAATACAGCATTTCCCAATTTGAATGACCTCAAGGTATCATCCATCAAACAATAACCATGACAATGGTACTAGCTAAATTTTGTTGAATCTTCACTCTATGTCAAGGCATTCTTTGCTAAAGGCTTTACA
Organism: Hyperoodon ampullatus; assembly: GCF_949752795.1. Lineage (NCBI taxonomy): Eukaryota > Metazoa > Chordata > Mammalia > Artiodactyla > Ziphiidae > Hyperoodon > Hyperoodon ampullatus. The sequence continues at coordinate 73,118,993 of NC_136916.1, forward strand.
TGTGGCTTTACATGAGGGCTAAAAGCTTTAGTCCTCACAACAACTCTATAATATAGGCATTTTTATTCCGATTTTACACATGAGGAAACCGAGGGCTCTCAGCAACTAATTCACCTAAATCGGAAATGAGATAAAAGCCCAGATCATATAACCAGTGATGGTGGGAATGCCATAAGGAAGACAGAGCCATGATTACTAAGGCCTTTCTATAGCTTTTTAAGAGTCTCTTCCCCCCAAAGTGGCAATATATCCTTTCTCAGAGTTAGGCGGAGAGTTCGAGGATTCAGAATGGAGTGAAACAATGTTTGGAGCAGAAAATACAGTCCTCTTATTATCTATCTGCAATTCTTCTCTCTCATGAAGGCCCTCCTTCCAACCTGATCTACTTTTAGCAAATCAAATTGATATAATTAGAGGATTTTAGGCTATTTTTTCTTGTTATGAATGCTAATTTTTATAACCTGTTATTCTTTATTTTGTTTCATTGAAACTACATTATTTTGTTTCCCATATTTATGAAGTGGAATCTAAGCTTTAGAGTGTGACATTATTTTTAAAAGTAAAATTTCATTTCGCAGACAATTTATGTTTTCAACTGTTTAGTTTACTTAAAGGTTATTCTTTATTTACTGAATAAATAGATCAAAGCTAAAAAATGCTCCTTAGAAAGATTCAACCAGAGGTTGCCACCAGTTTTCTTGGATGTCGGCCCTTGAAAAAAGGTAAATATGGTAAACTTTTTTACCTTACATTAACTTTACAATTAATGCCAGGGAGGTAAACATCTCAAACTCATCCAATCAAATTTTTGTTAGGCACTAAACCTGCCAAATCGGCCTCACTCTGAGCCTGGCAGTGTTTAGGAGCAAGTTTGGGGACTCCCGTTTGTGAAATCCTTGCCATAACTACTTTCATCTTAAAGCGTCATGGAAAATGATATTTTATAACAGAAATATTTCAGAGCATGCCAAGGAGATGGCATTTTTTTCTTTAATACATAATTAAGAAACATGGGCTCTGCTTCTTTAGTAATAAAAACAAGAAAGGCATTTGTAAACTTTAAGACAAGAAGTTATATGTTCAGAATAATATTTCCTGTGGTTGAAAAATCTCAGGAGACAGTGATCTGGAGCAACAAGGAGGTGCAAACGATTACTTTAATGAGAGGCAATCTCGTTGCTCACAGGAGGGGATGAAAGCTTCCATCAGCCGCTCTCACATGAGCCCCAGTGGCAGTTGTGTGACAACCGTGCTGCTGCTCTCAGGCGAAATCCTGAGGTATAATTGCCTGGGCGGCCCTATAATTTAAGGTGCTGTGTGTGATATAAGAGGACCATTAAATCAGGACATTAACCATGTCAGAAAATAAATGTGGACTTGCCTGGTGGCGCAGTGGTTAAGAATCCACCTGCCAATGCAGGGGACACAGGTTTAATCCCTGGTCCAGGAAGATCCCACATCCCGCGGAGCAACTAATCCCATGCGCCACAACTACTGAGCCTGCATTCTAGAGCCCATGAGGCACAACTACTGAAGCCCACACTCCTAGAGCCCATGCTCCACAACAAGAGAAGCCACCGCAATGAGAAGCCTGTGCACCACAACGAAGAGTAGCCCCTGCTCGCCGCAACTAGAGAAAGCCGTGTGCAGCAATGAAGACCCAATGCAGCCAAAAAATAGATAAATGAATAAAAAAAATTTTTTTAAAGAAATGTGCTCCTTTGTCGCATGGGTTCTATTGTCTTAAAGTCATTGGGGGTAAATCATTCATATGAATATGGCTCCCACGAGGGATCTGCACAGGCAGACTCTGGGGATCTGCACAGAAAGAGTGGGTTTCATACACACCCACACACACTCACACACAAGCTACACTCCACATCTTATAAGGACAGTTTTCAACCTCAGCTGAGGTCAATGCATTTTAACAGCGGGTCCATCTGACCACTAACTGGAGTGGACGAGGGAACGACCTCATTTCTATTGAAAGGCAGGGGCACTCTTCTCCAAGAGGGTCTCCAGAGGGCCACCTTGGAGCCAGTGATCACTACTTTTTGTGGTTTTGAGTTAGTGCTGCAAAGTTTACCTTGTGATTCCAGAATTTAATTTCAGATGACAGATATTAATCTTTGGATTTGTTTTGCAATTTTTTTCTGTGTGTGTGTTTTAAACTAATATTTATTTATTTTTCCATGAACAACATTCCAGGCAGTGGGCCATGCCCTTTCACATATATCTTCTTATTTTAGGTAAGTAAAATGATCTTCGATTTATAGAAAAATTGATATAAAGAGGGGGTACAAAACTCATGTTAATATTGGCCAACAGAACAACTGGACATCCACAAGCAACAAACAAAACAAAACAAAAACCTAAAAAACTAAGAACAATTCTTGAACTAAGCCTATTACCTTATAAAAAATCAACTCAAAATAGACCATGTAGAACTATAAAACTCATAGGGGGAAACAGGAGAACATCTTCATGACCTTGGGTCAGGCAAAAATTCTCATATATGACATCAACTACATGACTGATCAATAAAAGAAAAACTTCGTAAACTGGAGTTCATCAAAATTAAAATATTTTGCTCTGCAAAAGGCTCTATTAAAATCAAAAGACAAGCCGCAGACTGGGAGAAAATATTTGCAAATCATTTATTAGATAAAGGGCTTAGATCCAGAATATATAAAAGATCCAGAAGACATAAAAAAAATTCTCCAAACCAACTGTAGAAAAATAAACAACCTGATTTTTAAAATAGGCAAAATATCCGAACAGACATTTCACCAAAGAAGATGTAAGGATAAAAAATAGGCACATAAAAGATGCTCAGCATCATTAGAGAAATGCAGATTAGAACCATCATAAAATATCACTCCACACCTAGGAGAATGGCTAAAATTAAAAAAAAAAAACTGACAGTACCAATGGCTGGTGAGGATGCAGAGCAACAGTCACTCTCATATGTTGCTGATGAGAATGCAAAATGGTGCAGTTGTGGTTACTTTGGAAAACAATGTGTCAGTATCTGATAAATGCAATCACATTCTTACCATATGATCCAATAATCTCAGTCCTAGATATGTGTTCTAGAGAAATAGAAATACGTTCAAAAAAATGTTCAGAAACCTGTTCATGAACACATATAAACACAATATTCATAATTGCCCCGAAGTTAAATAACCCCAGTGTCTTTGGATGGATGAATCGATAAGAAAACTACAGAAATGTACACCATGGAAGAAGCCGTAAGAATGGTACACTCAGCCATAAGAAGGAGTGAACTATTGATACACACAATGACATGGATGAGTTTCAATGGCATTATGCTGAGAGAAAGAAATCAGTCTCAAAAGGTTACCTACTGTATGAGTCCTTTGTATCAGGGGGCAACATGAGGGAGTTGTTTGGGGTGAGGGACGACATGGTTACAGAAGGAGGTGAGCGGCAAGTAAGTGAGCAAAGTTCCATCTGTATTTACAGCTACTGACCATCACTTGCATTACCACCTGAGCTCTGCACCCTGTCAGATCAGTGACGACATTAGATTCTTATAGGAGCACAAACTCTACCGTGAACTGAGCATGCGAGGGATCTAGGTTGTGTGCTCCTTATGAGAATCTAATGCCTGATGATCTGAATGGAGCTGAGGCGGTGATGCTAGCGCTGGGGAGTGGCTGCAAATACAGATTATCATTAGCAGAGAGGTTTGACTGCACAGAGACCATAATAAATCAATTGCTTGCAGACTCATATCAAAACACTATCAGTGAGTGGCAAATGAAAACAAGCTCAGGGCTCCCACTGATTCTGCATTATGGTGAGTTGTATAATTATTTCATTATATATTACAATGTAATAATAATAGAAATAAGGTGCACAGTAAGTGTAATGTGCTTGAATCATCCCATAACCATCCCCCCTGCCCTGCCCCGGTCTGTGGAAAAATTGTCTTCCACAAAACTGGTCCCTGGTGCCAAAAAGGTTGGGGACCACTGCTTTATATGGCATCCTGGAAAAGCCAAGCCTATTGAGATGGAAAACAGATCAGTGGTTTCCGGGGGTTGGGTTGGGGGAAGAGTTTGACTATAAAGGGGCAGCATGAGGGAATTGTTTGCGGTAAGGGAGCTCTCTGGACCCTAACTGCTGTGGTGGATATACAAATCTACACGTGGGAAAATTCATAGAACTGTACACCAAATAAAAGTCAACTTTATTGTATGTAAATTCAAATATTAACAATAAAAGAAAAAGAACAATTGGCTAACATTCATTGAGCACTAACTATGTGCCAAGCCCTATTCTAAGTATGGTTGGTCCAAGGTCATGTAACTCATTAATTTCAAACTTGGTCTCTCTGATTCCAGCTTTCCACCACACCTCACCTACCTGCCTTTTCAGATAAACTGGAATAAATCCCAAACCCCAGAACAACTTAATGTTATCACTGGTGATTGCTCTTAAAATGAGTTTTCCACTTGCTTTTTTAGTATCTTCTTCAGTTTCACAAATCGCTGTGTGGGATTTGGTCTCCCACTAAAAGACATGGCTTTCCTTGTTCAGACGGGTCTGCAAATAGCACTGAGGTGGACTCAGGTGTGTGCCAGGAGGCTGAGCAGACCGTGGCCATCCCCAGTAGTCAACCCTCTGGATACATAGAAAGTATTAAAATCTGATTCTTGATAGCTGTGTAGTATGGAAAAAGACCATCCTGGTTCACTGGACGGTGCTCCTGATCAGGACCACCCAGGGTGCCCTGGCACTAGTCATCACACAACTTAGGACTTAGTTAAGACAAGCATTGCCCTGACATAGATAAAAATTAAAAGCATTCTGCACAAAATCTATAATTCTTCCTGCACACAGTGCAGGAAGAGGGCTTTATCTGGCCAGCATCAGATGTCGGTTTCAGAGACTTAATGTGATTCAGGGAAGTTTGGGGTTGATTTGTGGCTTTGCCCCGACTCTGTGGAGTACAACCAGATGAGGCTTGCTGGGGGCTGCCTGGACCATCCAATCCTGAGGGTGGCAGATGTCTGTGTGCCCGTTCATCTACACTTCCCCCTGCTGTTTGTTCACTGACCTTGCTGGTGTAACCCCACGTTCTCCTGGGTGTTCTGCAAGTCTCCTGGATCTGCCGTGAAGGTTGTGGGGCCTATGTTGCAGACTGGCTGGAAGCTTCTTCTCTGGGCGGACAGGGCACTGTGTGTAGACTGAGTGACTGAGATACATGACACATATAAAACAGGTTTTGTAAATGGAGTGGAATTTCAAAGCCCTAATTCCAGAAATAACCACCGAAAGACAGATACATGCTTGAAGGGTCTTAAGACATGGGGAATGTTTCTCAAACAGACTGTGAAGGCTGGACAACTAAGTGGGTTGGGGACCGAGAGGGCCCTGCTTTAATTTATTTTCTCAGGGAAAGAATGAGGTAGATGGGATTACCTCAATCAAACAGAGCAGAAGATGATGTCATTAGGTGAACAGAGAGCCTTTTGGGCGGACGGGGTGGGCTCACCCCCACTCCCAGCCACCTCTGGAGCTTCCAGCCCCCCATCACGGGGAGGTGTGCAGCTTTGCAGGGAACAAGAGCAGGGCTGCGAGCTGAGGCAAGCTCGCACTGTGTGACTTTGTGTAGCCCATGAACCTCTGGGAGTCTTGGTTCCCATGTCTGTAAATGGAAAGGGAGGGTAATAAGAATGATGCCTGCCCTGCTGTGAAAATTCTATAAACAGGCACAGGCTATGTGCATGCTAAGGGTCCATGTACACACTAGCAGGCTATGTGCATGTGAACACGTGACACTAATGCAAAGAAGGTGGGCTGGCAGACTGACCTGGTACTGCCCCAGGTTCCTTCTCACGGTGGCTCTGTAAGGTAGCTTGCTTGTCCTGGGCCAAAGTGCAACTAAGCTGACATAAAAACATGTAGCAAACAATATACAATTAACTATAAAATATGCAATACTCTTTGTTGTAATTTCCACATAGCCGTTCTATTTTCATAGAACTTTTCCCCTGCTTTTTGCCAAACTCTTGTATCCATAAGGAATGAGTGTAGTTCTTAAATAATTTTTAGTTGCTATTTCCATTTATGTTGCTAAGTATCAATAAGACAAAAGTGAAACAATAAAGAATTTTTTTGGAACTCCATTTGTCTTGTTCCTAAATGATCTGAATGACCTCTTTGCTATATCAAATATTCATTTTCAAATGCTAGAAGAATAAATACTTCCTTGTTTTTTTCCTGCTATTCACAATATAATGGCTTCAAACAGGACACATTTTAAAGTTTAATCGACATTCTTAACCATTTCTTCATTATTTTCTTAAGTACAGACCATAAAAATAATAAATCAAGGCCTGATTTGTAACTTTTGCCAATTTCCATAGTATAAATACTCCCACCCTGGCCAATTTCAAGTTACCAGTGTGACATCACTGAACAGAGAGTTGGGAAGAGATGTGCAATGGCACATATGATATACTTCTACCATCCAGATACAAAAACCGTAAGTAACCTCAGGAACATAAATATTAGGAAAAAGTAGTAAAATAATCAAAAGAGAAGAATTTTGAATATTTATTACATTTGTTTAAAAATATAATTTAGTTAAATATTAGTTTATATAAATTAATTTTAAATAATGGCTTGCAAATTTCCTGAATATTTAACAGTGGGCTCCCACATGCTGATGCCAGCCAGCTCCCTAGGACCACCGCACAATGGAGCCCACCACCCAGACTCCCCATCCCACCCCAATATTCACAGACAGTACTCCAGGCCTGCTACACAGTGCTTGGCCTCAGAGTTCCCTTCATCGTTATTCCACAAATTTCCTTTACCTTCCTCTTCATTGCATCTCATTTCCTGGAACCACATCGTCCTCTTTTTTGCTTTACTCTCTCATTTTTGTACAACACGTCCTCCCATAGCTTTCTGGAAAAAAAGGAAGTGGAATTTTTCTGTTAGATCATCTGGGCACACATTGAATGAAATGTCACTTGTCTCGGGTGTTAACCATTTAGTTGAGATATGCTTCATTTTCATAATTAGCTAGAAACCATCACTAACTCTTTCTTGTATTTCTGATCAATTTTTAACAAACATTGGCAATCTACTGCAGTGTACTATTTCTACCCTCTTTTTCTATAGTCATGAACATTCTTCTGCTACTTAAAGTCTTTCACGTGGAATATTATGCTTTTCAAGTCTTGAGCTTTGATATTTTTACCCTGCAAATTCCATCATCAAACAGCAGTCATCCACGGCTGGTTCATGTTCTTTCCTGTCCCCGTCTCAGATGCTACACCATGCTTCACTCACCATAATTTGTCATCGGTGTGATAACATCTTTAAAGACATTGCTAATGTCTGACGTTGCACGTGACTTGTGTGCTGGTTTCTAAAATGTGGTTTAGCTGAGACAAGGTATTATTTATTTGCCCTGTATTCTTGATTTGTGGCCTAATTTCTTCCTTTAGAATGAAGGCATGTGAGTTAATGACAGTTTAAAGACTTCTTACTGTAAAGTTCTAGAATGATGCTTTATGAATAATCTTTGGATGACTTTACCCAGGGAAATCTGCAAAAATGAGGGTAGGGGGAAGCGGGAGAAAAGAAAGAAAGAGCAGGCTGATGGTGGAGAAAAGATCATCAGAAGCCAACTGCTTGATTTGATATCTGTAATGAAAAGATCCACTCAAACCAGTATGTTTTGAAACAAGATAAAGGAATTCTTATGGATTTCCAAAAATTGTGGAAAAAAGTCCTCTACATTTCAGAAAATCCAGTCTGGGTCTATGATCTGTTCATTACAGAGTTAAATCCTAATGATCGTGGATCAATGAGCATTTAAAATGTCAGTATCACTGAACACCATTCTTAGGGAATATCCCAGAAGTGTTAAAATTGCCTGGGAAATTTGTACCCATTTCCTGTGCTCCCTGGGGAAGAAGCCAGGTAGGGAAGGATGAACTTCTTGAGGGCATTTGCCTCTGTGCCTGGTGAAGCTAGTGGAGCTGCCTATAGAGTCCTGAAAATTGGCAGTTCCCTGTCCCCTTATCCCTTACTCTCCACTATTCTCCTCCCATTGAACCGACCATCTGGCAACCCCTGTGAGTGCTATTGGGGCAGCCCAACTGATGGCCTAACTCCCTCCTGACCTTTATTTCCAAGGGTGTTTCGGGTTTCTTCATCTGCCCCAGTTTGGCAGCACCTGGATTGTACTTTTCCAGTCCTTTGGGGGCTCTCATGACTCTGCATTCATCATAACTACTCCATGTCCTTTTCTAAGGCATCCTGGGCTTCAGACAAGATCCTTGTGGATGGAGCTGTGTCTGAATCAGTCTGGGACTTGAGGATTCTGGGCTCTTGTTGAGGGTGGTTCCTTCTCCAAGGAGAAGGTCCCACAATTCCCACTCCCCTTCCCATCCTCCTCTGGTGGCATTCCAAACACTTAAGGACATACCCTGTTTTTACCGCCACTCTTGAAACCAATCAGGGGACCCAGAGGGTGTGGGCTGCCCAGGTGGGAGATGGGGATGCCAGAGAGAGATGGCCATGCCAGAGGGAGATGGGGATCCCCAGGGTGGTCAACAGTGGATGTGGCCAGAAGGTGAGGACAGATGAGCACAGGCCAGGCTAGCACAGGAACAGGACAGGTGAGGGGAACAGTGGCACAGGTGCCATGCATATGCTGAGACAGCTGCTGTGGCCATGGCCTCTTTCAAATGCCTGGGAAGTAACCTCGTCCAGCATTGGGGGGGACAGCTGGACACCTGTCCTCAAGAGTGCCTGTGGTCAGTGTACAGAGGGAGGTGTTGGGCCTCCTGCTCCTCTCCCCAATCGGGCAGGACATTGCTTGTTCTTGTTCCCAAAGGCTGAGCTGACCTTTCCCAGCAAGGGCTCCACAGGTGGGGAGGTGCTGTGTGCATTCCCAGGAGGGGTCCCAAGAACCACTGGGACCTGTTTCCTTCCATGCGTGCCCACACCTCCTCCCCTGGGAGAAAAGCCTGCTCCTCCTCTCCTGGGCTCCAGGGACAGGTCATGTTCTGAATAGTTCAGGTAGCAAATTTACTGTTCTGAGGAGTCTAGAGTGGCTTTGAGCCATGATGTGGATCTCTGATTTTTGTTACACTGTTGACACATGGCTGTCAAACTCCTCACTCACTCTTCGGAATCATGAGCTCGCACAACTCTGCGAGGGGGCTCTTATCAAGTGGTCACCTTAGAGTCAGCACATGGATGCCCATAGCTAGCTGAACAGACTGTCTCAGCTCCCTCAGCTCCTCACACTCAGCATCATCCAGCACTGGTCCCCAGCTCGTCCCAAGGTCCTACTGCTCTGGTGTCCACACATGAGTGTCCAGGAATTCCCCTAACACGTGCCTGCCTGGTGAGGGTATTGCCCTACCAGCCACCTCTTGTACTCACTCCCTCTGCCATGGTCCTGGACAGGACACAAGAGGGGGTCCCTCCCTGACCTGGCTCATGGGCGGTCTGGAGGCTTCTTGTCTTCTCTGAGTGGCCCCAGGAGACAGTCCCCAAAAAGACCAGAGTCAGAAGTCAGGACAATTCCCAGGGTCTGGCTGCCCAGGTTTACCCATGGCCATCTGATTACATGTTCTATGTCATTACAAAGGCAAATTACCCCTATTACCAATCTGGAGCTGGAATTCACTTCTCTGTTGATGGAGACTCTGTAGTTTTACATTAATTATAAAGAGAAATCAAGGTTGCTTATGAGAGGTTTTGCCCACAAATAAATGTTTGGGAACTATGGATGCCCCCAAAATGAGGGATGAGGGTGGTGGATTCTCAACCATCAGTGATTTGACTTGATTTGCTATTAATCCATTTTCTGTACCTCTTTTGAATTTCATCTTTATCTAAATAGGATAAAGTATGTGGACAAGTTAACAAATGGAATCAAGAAGCAATAGGAATGTTTCCACCAAAATGAGGAACTTTTCCTTTGAAAGCTCCCTCCTCTTTACTTTCAAATACAAGAGGAAAGTTTCAGGGATGAAGTAGAGCCTGAGGAGATGGTTAGAGATTGTCCTGGACTCTAATGGTAATTTAAAAAAGAATTCCGATCTTGATTTTATTCTGCACTAAAAGGACATATTTTCTACTGCCATCTACTTGTAATGACCTAACTTTTTTAGAAAGAGGGTATAGAGGATATGAGATCCTATGCATTCCCATATAATCCAAGCCACAAGCAGAGACTCCTTGAAGAGCCCCTGATACTCAGGGAATAGTTACTTTGGGGAATTCTTGGCGAATGGGCAGAGTAAAAGCAAAGGAATTTCCATAAGGGCCAGAGACCGAAGAGGTGTGCTGCTGAGGAAATGAGCCCAGAAAGCTCACTCCTGGAGTGACATCATCAAGGCAGAGTGTTGCTGGGACACTGCACACATTTCCTCAGTGGAAACTTGCAGTTTCCTGATAGGTCAGCCTGGAGATAAGTACATCAAGATCTATGAATTATAAGATTTAAATTCTGCAGCTTTTTTGATATTTGACATGGGCCATTTGGGGATATAACTTCTTAAATCCAGCAACTAATAGAATGGGCATCATAAGAAAATCTACAAACAACAAATGCTGGAGAGGGTGTGGAGAAAAGGGAATCCTCTTGCACTGTTGATGGGAATGTAAATTAATACAGCCACTATGGAGAACAGTATGGAGGTTCTTTAAAAAACTAAAAATAGGATTACCATATGATCCAGAATCCCACTACTGGGCATATACCCAGAGAAAACCATAATTCGAAAAGACACATGCACCCCAATGTTCATTGCAACACTATTTACAATAGCCAGGACATGGAAGCAACTTAAATGCCCATCGACAGACGAATGGATAAAGAAGATGTGGTACATATATACAATGGAATATTACTCAGCCATAAAAAGGAATGAAATTGGGTCATTTGTAGAGACGTGGATGGATCTAGAGACTGTCATACAGAGTGAATTAAGTCAGAAAGGGAAAAACAAATTTCGTATATTAATGCATATATGTGGAATCTAGGAAAATGGTATAGATGAACTGGTTTGCAAGGCAGAAATAGAGACCCAGATGTAGAGAACAAACGTATGGACACCAAGGGGGGAAAGCGGGGTGCTGGGGGGGATAGTGGTGGTGGGATGAATTGGGAGATTGGGATGGACATATATACACTAATATGTATAAAATGGATAACTAATAAGAACCTTCTGTATAAAAAAATAAAATTAAATTAAAAAATAAATCCAGCAACTAAAAAAAAAAAAAGGTGAGGTGATAAAAGATTACCTATAATGATAGTATTGCTGTATAACAATAGTTTCCTCTGTGAGAAAATATAGTTACTGGAGTCTCATACGATCTTTTCTTTTGAAAACAAATACTTCTTTACCTAGATGTGATTTTTCTGCTCTGGGACAAAGGTAGAGATAAAGAAATACTGCAGGCACCTCAATTTATAACAATCTGGGAAGTTCAAGTCAGCAAGCGGGGCTTCCCTGGTGGCATAGTGGTTGGGAGTCTGCCTGCCAATGCAGGGGATGTGTGTTCGAGCCCTGGTCTGGGAAGATCTCACATGCCTCAGAGCAGCTGGGCCTGTGTGCCATAGCTGCTGAGCCTGCACTCTGGAGCCCATGAGCTGCAACTACTGAGCCCACGTGCTACAACTACTGAAGCCTGCATGCCTAGAGCCCATGCTCCGCAGCAAGAGAAGCCACCGCAATAAGAAGCCCATGCCCTGCAATGAAGAGGAGCCCCCACTCGCCGCAACTAGAGAAAGCCTGCGCGCAGCAACGAAGACCCAACAAAGCCAAAAATAAGTAAATAAAATAAATAAGTTTATATATATATATATATAAAAAAAGTCAGCAAGTGCTCACAGGGTTGACATGGCAGCTCTGGGACTGATTTCTTTTCCCTAATTGATGGCTTTTGCAGTCTCCCAGTATTGAAGGCAGGATATTGGGACTGTTCTGTGGCACAGCTATGGTGTTCAGGGGACAGAAGTCCTGTGGTGAGGATACTGTGGTTGATTCCCCACAGAGTGAGGGGCAGGCACCATGCACGCAGACAAGCCAGGATGCCTCTAGCCGCAGAGTCATTTTCAGCCATGACTGTGGAATCCAGAATGTGTTCCATGATGGCTCCAAGACTCCCAAGCACCTTGAACTTTCTTTTTTTTTTGGGGGGGGGGGGTTTGCGGGCCTCTCACTGTTGTGGCCTCTCCCGTTGCGGAGCACAGACTCTGGATGCACAGGCCCAGCGGCCATGGCTCATGGGCCCAGCCGCTCTGCGGCATGTGGGATCTTCCCAGACCAGGGCACGAACCCGTGTCCCCTGCATCGGCAGGCGGACTCTCAACCACTGCGCCACCAGGGAAGCCCGCACCTTGAACTTTCAAGAGGAGCCATCCCAAGTCAGAAAGCAGTTCCCTGACCCTGGTAAAAGTTCCTCTTGCTCAAGTGGTGCTATCCTCACCTGGTCCCAGAGAATCCTCTGCAGGTGGTAAGACAGCCAGGCAAGATGGAGGAGGCTTATTTCTCCCTAACCCTCCCATAAGAACAACTGAAAATCTTTGCTGTAAAACAACAAACAAACATAAGAAGCCTCTGAATAGTAGAAAGAAGAGGACAGACTGGCTAGGGATCTCAGCACTTGAGGAATAACACAGCAGTGAGTTCCGGATTTTCTTTCTGTCTTTCATATATCCTGGATTGGGCACTGGAGAAGCTCACAACCCAGAAACACCAATAGGTCCAGATTTTTAAAATATCCAAGAAAAGTCTGCTCTCTCTAGCCAAAGGACCAAGAAAAGGGCTGTCTAGCAGAAATCATTTTGACAATACCTCACAAATGCAGCTCCCCCCAGCCCCCAGTTGCCAGTGTAGGCTGAAAAGTGAGCCTGGACTTCCACCCCCTGTCTAATAGTAGCAGGGAGCACTCTGATTCCCATGCCAGAGTGGTGTCTGGGAAGCTGAGTGGAGAGGCTGGACTTCCATTCACCACCCAGAAGTGGCAGATTGGACTCCTCCTTTCTCAACTAGAGAGTTGGGAGTATTACAGAGTGAAGAGGACTAGAGAAAGGGACTCTTTAACCTGTATACGAAGTGACTCCAAGTGACCCACACATGAAACTGACGAGAATTAACATGACAAAAAGTTTGAGAACTACAGTAGAGAATACCACCCAGGGTTTCAGATTAGCCTGGAGGTAACACATAAAAGAAGCAGATTGGACCTGCATGCTAAGTCTAAACAGATGACTCCTTGCTAAAAGGGAAGATTTTAATAGGACTCAGAGTCTCATACATAATTCCCAAATGTCCAGGATATAATTTTTTAAAAATCATTCATTATACCAAGAACCAGGAAAATCACAACATGAAAAATAATCAACTGAGATGATTCAGTTGTTGGAATTTTCTGACAAGAATTTTAAAGCAGCCATCATAAAAATGTTCTAATAAGTAATTAGGAGCACTTTTGAAACAAATTAAAAAATGGAAAATAGAAAATATAAAAAGAACTAAGTGGAAACTGTGGAACTGAAAAATATAATAACCAAAATTTAAAAATTCTAAATGTTCTTGATAACAAAGAAGAGATAATAGAGGAAAGAATCTGTAAACTTGAAGTCAGGTGAGTAGAAATTACCCAGTCTAAACAAAAGACAGAAAATAGGCTGAAAAAATGAACAGAGCATCAAGGACCTGTGGGACAATAACAACATATTTAACATTCATGTCATCAGAATCCCAAGAAAAAAAGAAAAAGAATGGGGCTGGAAAAATATTTGAAGAAATAATGCCTGAAATTTCTCCAAATTTGGAAAGAGGCATAAACCTATATTCAGGAGGCTGAATAAATCCCAAACAGGATTATTCCAAGAAATCCATGCTCAGACACATCATAATCAAACTTTTGAAAACTAAGGACATAGGAAAAGCATAGAGAGAATTGACACATTACATACAGGGGAAGAAATATTTGAATGACTGTTGATTTCTCATCAAAAATCACCAAGTCTAGAAAGAAGTGGCATATTTTTCAAGTGCTGAAAGAAAAGAATTGTCAACCCAGAATTCTATATCAAGCAAAAATATCCTTCAGGAATGAAGAGATAATAAAGACATTCTAAGATAAAGGAAAATCAGGAGAGTTTGTCACTAACAGACCTATCCTAGAAGAATGACTAAAGAAATTTCTTCAAACAGAAAAAGATGATAGTAGAAGGAAACTTCAAACACCAGAAATTAATGAAATGGGTAAAATGGAGTTAAATAAAATAGACTCTACTTCTCCTCTTGAGTTTTAAAATTTAAGTTTGGTGAATGAAACAAAAATTATAACATCATTCAGTGTGGTGCTCAATGGTACATAGAGGACATATTTAAGGCAATATATTATAAAGTGTGGGGAGGATGCTAAAGGGACCCAAATGGTAAGATTTCTACATTTCACTCAAAGTGGTAAAATAGTGATACCAGTAGACTGTGGTAAGTTATGTATGCATATTTTAATACCTAAAGCTACCACAAAGGAAACTACACAAAGAGATGTACTTAAAATACTTCAGATAAATAAAAATAGCAGTCTAGAAAATGTTTAAGTAACTCACAAGAAAGAAAGAAAAAGGAAACAGTGGAATGAGAAACAGAAAACAATAAAATGGACCTAAGTGCCCTAATACATCAATAATTATATTAAATGTAAATGATCTAAATTCACCAGAGATCGGCAGAATAGATTAATGATCATGACCCAATCAATATGCTGTCTATAAGAAACTTACTTCAGTTATAATAATATAGGTAGGTTGAAAGTAAACCATAGGTAGGGAGATGGGCATTGCCTGGGTGGGCACAGGATGAGCTGATGTCTGATGCTAAGTCAACAAATCAGGATGTCATCAAGTTCAGAATCAAATTCAGAGGTTCTGAGCTCCCACTGTGAAGCAGGTGTTTGACAAATATTGTCCTCAATGATCACCTCTGCCTTACAATATCATGCTTTAATCTCATTTCATTGATGAGGAAACTGTTGCTTTAAGTCTTGACCTAAGACCAGACAGCTAATAAATAGAGACCATGGGCATTCATCAAGCACAGGCAGATTTTTCTTTTTTCTATTTTAGACTTAAAGCAGAGATGGAGAACAACGAGAGTAGGACCAAGTAAAGCAGAGCTGGAAGGCAAAGCAAGGGGAATTGAAAGTTAGAACAATGGATTCTGGCAAGTTTATCAGATTTCTAGGAAGGCCCCATCCTGGAACTCAGAACCTGAGCCTTAACCCATAGCTCTTGCATTCCTTACTCCAGTGCTCACATTGAGGAGATATCCCATATATTTGATGGCACTTAGGCTTTTTGTTAAAAAATAGGTGTGGTCCTGATATTGAACTTATTATTAGCTCTTCAAAATGAGTCTTTAACTTTTTGGATATGCATACTTCATTATTTACAGACAAAATGGTATGATGTCTGAGATTTGTTTTGAAATAATCTAGTATGTCGGGGAAGTGGGGAGGGGAGTCAGTGTGTAGAAATAACAAGCTTATCTGTCACTTATACTTATTGAAGCTGTTGATTGGTACATGTGGGTGCATTCATCTAGTCTCTCTACTTTTGAGTGTATTTGAAAATTTCCATAATAATTTTTTTTAAATGGGCCCCAAAGATAAGCTAGAAAAGACAGAGAAGTTAGGTTCCTGAGGGAACAAGGGAGGCCAGACCACGTTGCCACAGGATTGGTTCAGGGGTCGGGGGAGAGATGCTGTTGACGGGCTGACTAGGTGTAAATGAGTTTTGAGTGTTTCTGGGCATGAACCAGCAGAGTTGCCAGTTCTTAGTCCAGGATGCCTAGAATCCCAGGCCAAGGAGAGCTGTATCTGCCAAGAGGCCATCCCTTTTGAGGAGCTGGCGATCTGAGATGTCCCCAAATCAAGGGGACATCAATGGGATAAGACAGAAGCCTGTTCCACACAGCCTGAATCCTCTTCGGGTTTGTCATCCACCCCCTCATCTTGCCTGTATCCACCTGGCACTTAAATATTCAATGTCTTTATCTTTTCACATTCTGTTCCTGTTCCACCCTTTTCCCAAAGCCATGTCTGTGTTAGAATACCCGCTCCCTGCCAGCTCACTAAAGCACTCTGCTTCCCAGCTCTTAAAACATTTTTGAGATACGTATCCCCTAAGAAATTCCCCCAGTATTTAGATAAAGGGTGTTGATTTCCTACCACAATTCCTTCCTCACACATTCCTCCACCAAACACACTGACCCATTTGCTTTTCATTAATGTAAAAACATAAACCCCCAGTTTATTAATTGATGTCTGTTTCTAATATTTCAATCTGGCACAGTATAGTCTGTGCTGATGTGTCAGCTGCCAGGAGGTGGAAACCATACCAGTTTTCTTAACTCACTCTGTGTGAGCAACTCAAGGAAAGGCATAGTCAGGCACCTGACAGGTGCTTTGGGAGATCTTTGTGAAAGGAATGATAAACATGGTGAGGTGTAGATGTGTCCCTTTGTGTTCCCCTTCTCTCAGGCCTCCAGTACATTAACATAGCCCCCTCAAATATAGGACTGCCCCAAAGTCCTAGATTCTAAATGCTTTCTTCCCCCAAAGCAGTCCCATCTCCCCAGGACTCTCCTCCTTGATGGAATAGCCAACCACTTGGGTGGTGATGACTTAATGGATTACTCCATCCTGGTTAACATTTGCATTTTAATAACTTGGTTCAAAGGGTAAATATTGTAGGCATTTGGGGTACATTTGGAGGCCAATGGAGGAGATATCTGGCAGAGTAGGTGGTTTCCAGAACCCTTCATATCAGTCCATGTGGGCTGCTGCAAGAAGCTGGCACAGAGTTCAAGGTATAAATCACCCAATAAGTTGTGACAAAGCCAAACACTGGCAAGTCATCTCCTACTAGTTGGTGAAGGCTTTATGAAAATAAGATTTGTATCCACTCATAAAGAAGATGGGAGCCTCTTTAAAAAATGAAGTCCCAAGTTGAGCACCGTCTCTAATCACAACTTGATTTGCCTCCAAGGTGCTGGTTTCAAGGGGACCTTTCACCTCAGGGTTCCACAGTTTGGGAGGGATTTCATTGTGGGCTCTGTTGGGGAGGAGATACACTGTTGGAAAGAGGACAAGACAGAAGCCTTCCAGCTCCACAATCCTGGGCTCCTTTTAAAGTATGCACTGGGATTTTTTACTGAATTTCCACGTGCTGTATCATTGTGAACTAATTTGAAAAGGTAAACTTCTTATTCTGTACTTCTTATCCTGTCAAATATCTCCTTCAAGGCAGCCATGGATCCTGTGAGGATCCCTCCCTCTCTTCCTCTCCAGTTTCGGCCTCCTGACGTCAGTGAGGGTTTTCCTGGCCTAAAGGCCTTGGCCTTGGGCCTAGAAAGCATCACTGTGGACAGCTCAGACTTGAGGCTGATGGCCCAGATAATTGGACAATCTGGGCCCAAATGCCAGTTTCCAAAACCAAAGAAATTTCTGTGCTGTTTGACCTATCATTTCAGCCAGACAGAAAAGTTTTGACATTTCTCCCCCACTCCCTCTTTTTAAACAATGTAGAATGCTATTCCATATCTAATTATACCCAAGAAATGTGACAACTGTAATTTTAGGAATCCAATTCCCACGACAATTTTGTAAAATGTACAGACTATTCATCAATAAATTATGTATAATTAAGCATTCTAAAATGATTTTTTTTCTTTTTTCCTCATTTAAAAAATTTCTAGCTCATCAGTAACAGTTTCATATTACATAATGACTTTCGTATATATATATATTATATACATACATTTATATGTTATATATATATAACTTGAAACATATATATATCAATATATATTAATGCTTTAATTTATATACAATAAAATTAACTTTTCTTTGTGAACAGTTCTGTGAGTTTTTACATATGCAGAGATTCTTATAACCACCATCACAGACACAATACAGAACAATTTCAACATCCCAAAGAAACCCCTTGTGTTGCCCCTTTGTAGTCAAATCCTTATTCTGCCCTTAGCTCGTGGCAACCACTGATCTGTTCTCCATCACTGCAGTTTTGCTTTTTCCAGAATGTCATATAAATGGAATCACACGGTAGGTACTTTTTGAGAGTGACTTCTTTCACTAACTATAATGCCTGCGAGATTCATCCAAGTTGTTACGTGTAAACATAGTTTGTTGTAGCAAACTGCTGATCTGTTTTCCAGAGTAGCTGTACCATCCTGCATTCCCACCAACAATACATGTTTGAAAGTTGCTTTCTACCCTTGTCAAAACTGGGTGTTCTTCATGTTTTTGGTTTTCATTTGTTTATTTTTTTGCCATTCTAATAGGTGTGTTGTGGCATTTCCCTAATAGTTAATGATATTGAGCATCTGTTCATGTGTTTATTTGCTATTCATCTGTCTCCTTTGGTGAAGTGCTTTGTTCATTTTATTATTATTATTTTTCTTATCATTGAGAGTTCTTTATAGATTCTGGGTACAAGTCCTTTGATATGTGATTTGCAATTATTTTCTCCCAGTCTAAGGCTTGTCCTTTTATTCTTTTAACAATATCCTTTGCAGAGCAAGCGTTTTTCATTTCGATTAGGTTCAATTTATCAAGTTTTTTAATGGAAAAAATTTATTTTTGGTGTCATGTCTAAGAACTTTTTGGCTAATCTAAGGTCATAAAGATTTTTCTCCTAAGAGTTTTATAGTTTCATGTTTTACATTTAGGTCTATGATCCTATTTGAGTTAACTTTTTAATATGGTGTGAGGTGTATGTAGACTGAGGTTCTTTTTTTTTTTTTTTTTTTTTTGCACATGATGTTCAGTTGTTCCAGAACCATTTATTGAAATATCTGTTATTTCTTGACCGAGCTGCCTTTGCAAATTTGTCAAAATTCAGTTGACCATATTTGTTTGGCTTATTTCTGGATTTTCTTTGTGTTTCATTGATGGGTGTCTCTATTCTTTCTCCAATATTACATTGTATTGATTAATGGAGTTTTTTCATCTATTTTAAACTCAGGTAATGAGTCCTTGAACTTTGTTCTTTTTTTTCAAAATTGTTTTGGCTATTCTAGTTCCTTAACTTTAACACTTCAGATTCAACTTGTCTATATGTACAAAGAATCTTGTTAAGACTAAATCTACAAATCAATTTAGGGAGATTGACATTTTAAGTAAGTCTTCCAATCATCTGTGAACACAGTATGTCATTCTATTTGTTTAGGTCTTCTTTTTTTTTTTTTTTTGGTACATGGACCTCTCACTGTTGTGGCCTCTCCCGTTGCAGAGCACAGGCTCCAGACACGGAGGCTCAGCGGCCATGGCTCACGGGCCCAGCAGCTCCGCAGCATGTGGGATCTTCCCAGACCGGGGCACGAACCCGTGTCCCCTGCATCGGCAGGTGGACTCTCAACCACTGCACCACCAGGGAAGCCCTAGGTCTTCTTTTGATCTTTTGTATTTTTCAGCATACAGATCCTACACACAATTTGTTATATTTACATGTAAGAATTTCATTGATGCTCTTGTAAATGTTACTATTTTTAAAAAATCAGTTTCCAATTGTCCATTATTATTATACAGAAATGTAATTGATTTCATATATTACTCATGAGTGCTATAACCTTGATAAACTCAATTATCAGTTCTAAGAGATTTTTTAAAAGCACAGGTGTTTGGAATTTTCTACATAAAATAATAATGTCATCTCTGAATAAAGATAGTTCTTTTTCCTTTCAAATCTGAACATCTTTTATTTTTTCCTTGCCTTATTATATTTGCAAGAGTTCCAGTATGATATTAAATAGGAGTAGTAAAAGTAGACATCCTTGTCTAGCTCCCGTCTTAGAGGGAAAGCATTCAATCTTTTACTATTAAGAATTATGTTAGCTGTAGTTGTTTTACATATGCTCTTTATCAGATTGAAGAAGTACATTTCTATCTTAGTTTGCCTAAATTTTTAAAAATAAATTTATTTTTGGCTGCGTTGGGTCTTTGTTGCTGTGCGCAGGCTTTCTCTAGTCATGGCAAGTGGGGACTACTCTTCGTTGCGGCGCACGGACTTCTTGCGGTGGCTTCTTTTGTTGAGGAGCACAGGTTCTAGGCCCACAGCCTTCTTTAGTAGCACGTGGGCTAGTAGTTGTAGCTTGTGGGCTCTAGAGTGCAGGCTCAGTTGTTGTGGCACATGGGCTTCGTTGCTCTGCAGCATGTGGGATCTCCCCGGATCAGGGCTCGAACTTGTGTCCCCTGCATTGGCAGGCAGATTCTTAATCACTATGCCACCAGGGAGGCCCCTTAGATTACTTTTTTAAATTATGCTTTGATCTTTTTTCTATGGGTATTGATATAATCACATATAATCGTGTGATTTTTCTTATTAATTCTTTATGATGGCTATTTTATGTTGTCAGCTTGAGGGTGTTTGGGGATGGGATTAACATTTAAATCAGTGAACTTTGGATAAAGCAGATTGTCATCTATAATGTGGGTGGCCCTCTCCAATCAGTTAAAGGAATGAGTAGAACAAAAAGACTGGCCTCCCTGAGCAAGAGAAAATTCTCCATCAGACTGCCTTTGGGCTTCATCTGTACCACGGGCTCTCCTGGGCCAAAAACTAGCAGGCCTACATTGAAGATTTTGGACTTCCCAGACCCTACAACCATGTGAGCCAATTCCTTAGAATAAATCTCTTTATATACATATTTATATTTTATATTTATATATAGAAGTTCACTTCTATTATATAAAATCTCTATAGTTATTATGTTTATAATCATACATTTGTATATATATACACATATATCTACAAATATATATACACACGAAATATATTGACCAGGGAAGCCAGTCTTTCTGAATAAATCTCTTTACATATTACTTATAGCTATAGTTAGCCAGATATGTAAAGAGAATTATTCTAAGGAATTGCCTATTTATTCTAAGGAACATAATATGTATTAATTCTATTAGTAACTACATAATTATATATATATTCTATATAATATATAATATTATATAGAATATACATTATATTCTATATAATATATAATATACAGTTGATCCTTGAACAATGTGGGGTTAGGGATGCCAACTCCCTCTCAATCAAAAATCTGCATGTAATTTTACAGTCAACCCTTCATATTCACAGTTCTACATCCATGGATTCAATCACCATGGATTGTGTAGTACTGTAGTATGTACTTATTTAAAAAATTCGCATATAAGCGGACCCATGCAGTTCAAACTTGTGCTGTTCTAGAGTCAAGTGTAATGTATATATTATATCTCCTATGGGTTCTGTTTCTCCACAGAACTCTGCCTAATACAGATTTTGGTAATGAGGGTGATTCTAGAGGAACAAAATCTTAAGAATAAATTTTCTGAATTGGTTCCAAGGTTTCTGGATTTGGCTTTTTAATCTGGACACTAAGCACTTTATTTTTGGTAGTAAAAAGAGCACTGATAGTCTATGGCATGATCTGGCCAACAGAGATATGTAAAATATCACCATTGGATTTTCCTAATCAAACACTTATAAGAAGCAAGAATCTGAGTGGCCATATATATGATACTTTCAAACATTTTTGTCAGACTAATGAGTATAATGAGATTGCTGGCTGGTTGCTTCTAGCATTGCTGGGTAAAGTGGTGAAAGAAAAGAATGAGCTCAGGAATCAAATTCCCAGCTCAAGTACTGAATAAATGACCTAAAAGCTTCTATGTCTGCCCTGAAAGAGTCCCTTATTTCCAGTAGCCCCAGGGCTGAGATGGCTGAAAACCAAAGGTAGAATCTCATCCAGTGAGTGACTGGTTTACAATGCAAATTGAATTTCCAAATTTGCAAGGCATCTACTGTTAAAGTAATCCCATTGGGAAGGAATGTTTTCCTGAAAGTTGGAATGGGGATGTGTGGGGAGACACAAATGTACCTGGGGACATTGACTCCCTAAATTTTGATGAGTCTTCTTTTCCAGTAGGAAACAGCCTCTCCACTCCCAGTAAAAGCTGCCTTTTCACCCCATCTGAGGGGATTAACCTTACATTGGCAGAGGAAACTGTAAGAGCCCCCCGATCCCAGGCAGTTGCCATGCAAGACAATTCTGATTCTCCTCAGGACTCTCCTACCCACACACCCTTCACTCCTGCCAACACACACACACCCTCTTTGCTACAATGAGGCTCAAGTTTGGAGCAAAGCCCTTCCACTGTCTGCAGATAACTACTCTGAAACAGCTCTTGGTCTGTTACTGGGCCTTAGTGGAGACTGAATGCTTAACCATGGGCCATAAAGTTACCATGTTACCTGAGCTGTCCATCATGAACTGGGTTTTATGTGACACACCAAGCCATAATGTTGAGCATGCACAGCAGCAGTTCATCATCAAATGGAAGTGGTATATATGTGATTGGGCCAAAGCAGGCCCTGAAGGCACAAGTTAATTACATGAAGAAGTGACCCAAATGCCTGTGTTCCTTACTCTTGCTATATTACTTTCTCCCTCTCAGTCTGTACCTATGGCCTCATGGGGGGTTTCCTACAATCAATTAACAGAGGAAGAGAAAACTTGGGCCTGGTTTACAGATGGTTCTGCATGATATGAAGGCATCACTCAGAAGTGGACAGCCACAGCTCTCCAGCTTCCTTCTGGAAATCCTCCCAGTCGGCAGAACTTCAAACAGTGCACCTGGTTGCTCATTTTGCTTGGAACTAGACACGGCTAGACCTGTGATTATATACCAATTCACTACTAATGGTCCAAACCCTTCTAGAATTAAGGGTTGGGTTACACCACCAGATAAAAAATGACGACCAACTGAGGTCGTGACTGGCTGAAGGCAAAGGGAATATGGATTGGGTAGTAGAGGAAGGTAGCTTGAATACCAATTACAACCACATGATCAGTTACAGAAATGAGGACTGTAATTGTCATGAATATTTTATCCTTATTTTGTTATGAATGTGTATGTGTGTGTATCCCATTGGTTCTGCTCTTCTGAAAAATCCTGACTTTTATAGTCTATTATTGTGGTGAATTACATTAACTACTTTTTAAGTGTTGAGCCACCTTTATCTCAGGATAAACTCCACTGGATCACGATGTATGATTCTTTTTAATATTCCTATATTCAACTTGCTAACATTTTATTGAAAAATTTTGGATCCATATTCATGGGGATATTTGTTTGTGGTTTTCTTTTTTTATACTTATCTTTGTCTGGTTTTATAATAAGAGTAATATTGGCCTCCTAAAATGAATTATGAAGGGCCCCTCTTTTTTTATTTTATAGAAGAGTTTATGAGGAATTGTCATTATTTCTCCTTTAAATGTTTGGCCAAATTCACCAGTGAAACTGTCTGTGCCTGGAGTTTACCTTTTTGGAAGGTTTTTAACCTAGAAATTTAATTTCTTTGGTATAGCTATATAGGTCTATTTAGGTAATCTATTTCCTCTTGATTTAATTTTGGTAGTTTGTGGCTTTTCAGAAATTGGTCCATTTCATCTAAATTGTTAAATTATATGTGCATATAGTTGTTCATAGCATCCCTTTATTATCCTTCTGATATCTTCAAAAGCACCCCACCCCCCACCTCCTGGCTGCACACTGGTAATTTGTTTCTTCCATCTTTTTTCTTGGTCAACCAGGCTAAAGGTTAATCAATTTTACTGAATTTTTCAAAGAACCATATTTACTTTCATTGATTTTCTCTATCTTTTTCTGTCTTATATTGCATTGATTCCTGCTCTTATATTCATTATTTCTACCCTTTTCCAGCTCCATGGAAAGACTAAACACTAGCAAATCTCAAACTAAACTGTAAAAGCTCTGTAGGTAACAAGTTTTGATACAAGTTTTGGGATGTGAATTTTCCAGAGTTTCCCAAAGTGATCAAGTGTAATGTGTGTTAGCCATGATGGGGGCAGGTGGGAATGTTGGGGAGAGAAGAGAGCTTTTTGCCTGTGTGTCAGGCTCTGAAAAGTGACATTTAGAAAAGAGATTGAGAAAGGCTTTCTTCAGAAGAGCCTTTCTAAGCATTGTTGGACTCTGGCTTGAAAACAACACATTTAATAACATTTTTAAGTTCTTCATATTATAACAAAGGGTTGTAAACTAAGGAAGGTGCTACTCTGTGTAGGAGATTTGAGGCCCAGTGGTTTGGCCATGGAGTGATTCTCTCCTGTTCTGGTCTACTGGGCTTTCTCCATTATTTCAGCCTCAAGGGCCAGAGGGCCCAGAGCTGTCATCTACATCTCCCTCACATTGGACATCTGCTTTAAGAACCACTCCAATTAAAAGGTCAGGAAGCTCCCTAGTGGCTGTTTACCAGGTCCCCCACAGCCTGGGAAGTGAATATCTGATACCTGGCCTTGGGAGGGATAAACTCACTTTTGCCCACAGTTCCGTGTTTTACAGGTCCCTGTGTGTTTATTCACAGTGTTTCTGGTTGGGTAGATTTGAGTTTAAATTGTTGACAGGAAATAATTCCTTCTGGCCTGATATCCCAAGTTCATCCAGAGCCTGAGGATGGAAACTTGAGCTATATTTCCCAGGTTGGTTTGCTGTCCCTATAAATAAGTATAATGTCTTTATTCATAAAGCACCCACTGCCTCCAAAGAGCTGGAGCTTGAATTGACATCCTTAATAAACACCCAATGTGGCAGAAGTAGGCCTCTCCGCCCTGGAGGCTCTTAATGACCTCTGGGTGCCTTCAGCCACGGGTGACCCAGCATGGACAAACAAGTCCTCTGGACCCACCATTAGGGCCACTGGATGCTTCAAGCTCACAGATCCTTGTGCACATGTAATTAGCTGGTGAAGGTCGCAGGACATATTCTTAAGCTCTGCTTAAGAAATAGCTTGGGAGAATGGGCCCTAAAGAGCTTCATTAAACCCAAGGATGGAAACTGCCTAATGAAATCAATAGTCTTTTGTGTGGTAGGAAAAGAGAGCAGTCGGGGCCTTGAGATGCTCAGTGCTGTCCTGCTTCAGGGCTTGCTGGGCGTGGCAGGGAGCTTCCTAACCTGTTGTGGACAGAGGGCCATGCTCAACAGGCACCCCCAGCTGACCATCCCCAGGACTTGCTGCTGGGCTGTGCACTGGTGCCTGAGCCACGCCCACCTCCATGGCAACTGCAGCCTGAGCACAGCCTGGCCCTGCTGGGAATGGCACACTCTAAACTCAGAGCCAAAATTCCATTTCCCCATCCTGTCCTCGGTGCCTGTCATCTGTTTCCAGAGACAAGCAAGGATAAGAGAACCTTCTGGGCTGCTGAAATGCATCTGATCTATTGCTGCCAACCTCACACAAAGTGGCCACTAGCCTTCACAGTGATTAAATGACAGTGCTGCAAAGGGGCAAGCAGGCATGGCTCACTGAACAGGCCCTGCTGTGCTGGCTATAAGGACACCTTTCCCTTCAGTTCAAAGCTAACTGACCAGGGAGTGTCTTAGTGTTTGCTGGTACTATCTAGATACTGGGTATTCGCCTCAAAGATGAGAGTTTTTTCATTTGTTTTGCTTTCTATTTGGTTGTTGTTAAATCCAGGCTGTTGCCTGCTCTGCCTTTTTCAGCATCACAGGAAATGCTGTGACCTATTTGTAGGGATAAACACAAAAATAAACACAGGCAGAGGGGACATCAGAGGACACCTGAGACTGTTTAACTTGTGCCTATGACTAAGGGGAAGTAGGTTCTAACCTGGTTGCCTTTGATGTGTGGTGGGAAAGAGGCCTGGGCAGCGGGGCCAGTCACACAAGGACATCCCTGGAGGCCCAGGCCACCTCCCTAATTGGGCCCAGGAGACAGCGATGTTGGAAAGGGCTCCTGGGATTCCTGCTCTATGTCTGGCATTGGCCTGGGCAGGCAGCCGAGTAGCCCGCCGGGTCGGGACAGTTGTCTGTTGTTCAGCGGAGAATGAGCCTGCCAGATTGTGTGTCCTGCAGGAGGTGGGTGGCTAATCTCTGCCCAAAGTGACAAGGGAAACTGGAGCCCTGTCAGAATCGCCGCTTCCAGGTTTTGGTTGAATGACCCTACTGCGCTTACATCACCTGTGCTCCCAGGGGTGGGTGCCTGAGAGGCCTAGACATCTGAGAGCAGAGAAGGCTCATGCTGTGTCATTAGACTCCAGGCTTCAGGGCCTTGCTTGTCCCAGGCAGGTGGTGGACAGGTATATGCAAGAACCGACACCCAACACCATGTGAGGGGATGGAGGGACACACACACACTCTGGGCCCTGTTCCTCACAGGTACAAAGCCACTTGCTTGGAGGAAATTCTCACCTCTGCCAATGGTGATAATTACAGAGATAATGATAAAAACAATCCATGGTGGCTGGGTTTCTTGTCAAAGAAAATGAACCTCATTCTGGGGCACCAACACCTCTCCTATAGGTCTGAAACAATCCAGCTCTGAAGGCCAGGGGGATCATTTGTATGGTGGGACTATTCTGGAACTTTTCAGTTGTCATAGAGCCCAGATACAATGGCCAAAATGAATGAACAGAGCATAAAACACTCAACCTCATGGACGGCAATTATGTCTTCCACAGGCCTAGGAGTATTGGTTTGGGGGCATCATCTGAGGATTCCAGCAACACTCAAACCCCACCCCCACTCCCACCTCCACAGGGCCACAGTTGACATTGCCAAATTAACTCTTAGTCCTTACAGATGCTTGGGTTTTATAACTGTTGTTTCTGGACCCCCACTGGTTCCTTTTTATTTTGCTCCAGATACCCCAGCTTTTTGTCTGCAGAATAATTTTTGTCTCCAATTCTCCATTCCCTTGGCACTGCATGCCCCTCTTAGACTGTGCCTCTTTCCTGGACCCACCCAGTCCTGCCTGGGAAAGAAGTCCTGGGCCCATGCCCTCTGCCCACCCTGAGGCCTAGAACCTCCTCCCTGCCTCCTGCCATGTTCCTGTCCTGCTCGCCCATCTCCCTTCTCTCTGCTTACCCTTCAGATAGAATAACTGAAATGGTCAGCCTGACTTTTGACCCCCAAGGCTTATTCCAGGACTTTTTGTTTAGCTTTCACTCACTCCCTAGCTCTATTCTCCCTGGCTTCCCTGAGTCACATATCTCCCCTTGTCTCCCCAAAGCCCCCACCTGTCCCCCACCTCTTTGGTCTAGCTTGATTCTCCCTTTAGGCATGAGGGCCAGGTATCTTCTCAGTCCCTTTTAATCTGTGTATTTCTTTCATTCTACTTCACAAAATGAATGACCAGTGGAGAGACAGGTGGGACTAGCTTGAGACCTTACTCCTTCAGCAGAATCATATTTTAAAGGGTCCCACCCAACATTAAATCAGACCCAGTAATGCACCTCGCCCCTCACTGAATGCATTTATACTTTACTGTGTGAGAGTGGAGTTGCTTTGCACATGCAGACATGTTGTTAACTGGGTAGACATTTAATGGTGATTTCTGCTTGCAGCCTTCCTCCCTTATTTTGGAGCTGATGATTCCTCCATGGTCCTTGTCCTTGAGTGGCAGCAGCTGGTAAGCTCCCTGAGTTTGACCTTCACAGACATGAAGGCTCCCATGGAATCTACCTATCTTTATGCTAAAGTATAGATAGGTACTGTACACCAGGGAATGTGCATGGAACAGTGGTGAATAAAAAGACAGAAACTGCTTCCTCTTCCTGGACCTGATGAAAACTTGCCCTCCTCCCATCCCCTCCCAAGTGCTCCAGAAAGTTAGCCTAGAGGTCACCCTTTCCCTCTACTAAGCTTACACCCTGTCAGTCACCTGGGTCCTTCCGACTGGCTTTTTTGCACTCAGGTCATTAAAACACACACACACACACACACACACACACACACCAAAACAAAACTGCCTTGTTCCTACATCTCCTTCCTGGTACTGTCCCTCTTTCCTTTCCTTCACAGCATTCATCTGGAATTTGTCTTTCTGTGTCTGAGTGCCTATTCCCCAGGCATATCGATGCTGCCACTACCAAACACTGCGTTCTTATAAATGCCCAAGCTCTTTCTGTGTGCTCCATTGTAATCCATTGCTCTACTTGTCAGTGTCTGCACAAATAACCACACTGACTTTGTAAGATAACTTAATGTCTGGTAGGGTGAGGTCTTCTTTGATGATAGTGTTCAAAATTGATCTTGCTATTCAAATTCCTTTATTGTTTTATATGAATTTATATGAAGTTTATAGAATCTGGGAGTAGGGACAAGGTAGCAGAGCAGAAGGACCTTGAGCTCACCTCCTCCCGCAAGGACACCAAAGTCACAACTAACTGCTGAACAACTGTTGATAAAAAGATTGGGACCTACAAAAGAAGATATTCTACACCCAAAGACATAAAGAAGAGACCCAGCGAGATGGTAGGAGGGGTGCACTTGTGATATAATCAATCAGTCCCATACCCCCTGCCCCAGGTTGGTGGCCCACACACTGGAGGATAATTATATCCCACAGGAGTGAGAGTTCTGAGCCCCATGTCAGGCTCTCCAGCCTGGGGGTCTGGCATTGGGAGGAGGGGCCTCCAGAACATTTGGCTTTGAAGGCCAGGGGGGCTTGATCACAGGAGCTCCACAGGACTGGGGGAAACAGAGACTTCACTCTTGGAGGGCACACACAAGGTCTTGTGTGTACTGGGACCCAGGGCAAAAGCAGTGACTTCATAAGAGCATGGACCAGACCTACCTGCTGGTCTTGGAGGGTCTCCTGGGGAGGCAGGGGGTGGCTGTGGCTCACTGTGGAGACAAGGGCACTGGCGGTGGACATACAAGGAAATATTCATTGACGTGAGCTCTCCCGGAGGTCGCCATTTTGGTACCAAGACCTGGTCCCACCCAAGAGCCAGTAGGTTCCAGTGCTAGGACACTTCAGACCAAAAAACCAATGGGAGTGGGGAACTGAGCCCCACCTGTCAACAGACAGGCTGTCTAAAGTCTTCCTGAGCCCACAGTGACTTCTAGACATGTCCTTAAATGCAGCCCTGTGCACCAGAGGGGCAAGACCCAGCTTCACTCACCAGTGGGCAGGCACCGGCCCCTCTCACCAGGAAGCATGTACAAGCCTCTAGACCAGCTTCATCCACCAGGGAGCAGACATCAGAAGCAAGAAAACTATGATCCAGCAGCCTGCAGAAAGGAGTCCGAAAACACAGATCAGAACCTACCCTGGGACCAGCTGGTCCCTGGCCCTTGGGTGATGAGAGGAGAGTGTACTGCTGGGACACATAGGACATCCCCTACAAAGGGCCACTTCTCCAAGGTCAAGAAACATAACTAACCTTCCACATACCTAAAAATACAAATAAAAATTTAGACAAAATAAGACAGCAGAAGAATATGTTCCAGAGGAAGGAACAAGATAAAACCCCAGAAGAACAACTAAATGACGTGGAGATAGGCAATCTACCCAAGAAAGAGTTCAGAGTGATGATCTAAAGATGATCCAAGAACTTGGGAAAAGAATGGATGCACAGAGTGAGAAGTTACAAGAAGTTTTTAGAAAATATAAAGAACAACCAAAGAGAGCTGACAAATTTTAGAATCTGTTTTCTAGATGAATCAAAAGACCCAAAAATTGTCATTGGAATTGCACTTAATGTATACATTTATTTGGAGGGAAACTGACTAGCTCTCTACGATATTGAGCCTTTCTATGTATGAACAGTGACTGTTTTTCTCTTTTATATCTTTCATAGTTTTGTAACTATCTCCGTAAATTTGACACATTTTTGTTAGGTTTATTTCTGGATGTTATATGCCTATGTCTTGCAATTGTGAAATTTTAAATGTTACCTTTCTAGTTACTTATTGCACATTTAAAGCAATATTATTGATTTTTATAATTTTACTTTGTATCCTATACCTTTCTTCACTGTTTTACTAATTCTATTATTTTATCCATTGATTTTTTCTTTCTTTATGTAGATGATTATATTATCTATAATTTTATCTACCTTTCTAGTTCTTATTCTCAGCTTATTGCATCATTTAGTAACTCCAGTACTATACTAAATAGTAGTGGTGATAATACATACTTTTTTACTATTAAATATGCTGTTTCACTATTGGATATCAGTCTGCAGTAGGTTTTGATAACTACCAGTTGTCATTTTCAAGACATTTCTTTTTTTTTTTTTTTTTTTTTTTTGCGGTACACGGGCCTCTCACTGTTGCGGCCTCTCCCGTTGCGTAGCAGAGGCTCCGGACGCGCAGACTCAGCGGCCATGGCTCACAGGCCCAGTCGCTCCGCGGCATGTGGGATCTTCCCGGACCGGGGCACGAACCCGTGACCCCTGCATCGGCAGGCAGACTCTCAACCACTGCGCCACCAGGGAAGCCCCAAGACATTTATTTTAATGTTTAGGCACTATGGGCTTTTTTGTGAATGATTTTACATTTTATTGAACATTTCTCTGTATCTTTTGAGAGATCCTTATGATTTTTCATTAGTATGTTAAACATACTAATAAGATGAATTATATCTACTTTTATTCTCATGGCAGAACCATTTTTGCATTCCTGGTATAAAAGCCTGACTTGGTCATGACAAATTATTATTTTAATGCACTTCTGGATTAGAATTGTTAATATTTTCTGTGGTATTTTTACAATTATATTCCTCAGTGAGATTAGCCTGTAATTTTCTTTTCTTCTGGAGGCTCTCTAGTTCTTATTTTACTCCAGATTATATTTGCCTCAAAAATAAATGAACAACTAGTGCACCTACCAGGCATCAGTGTGGAACCATGGACACTTACCTAAGGGGATGGGTGGGACCACCAGTGACCAGGTAGGACATGGGGCATGGGGGAGTGAAGGGGGAGGAGAAGTGGAGGTGGGATGGGACTGGCACTCCTGAGGGGCAGCTGGGGGAGGGGAAGGGATCCAGTGCCCGAAGGGGGAAAATGGGGGACCATTGGGAGGACAGATGATCAAAAGGGGGTGTGGCCAGGTTTCCCCTGTCCACTTGGGCCCCAGGGAGCCTTCTGAGATACTGGGCCTGATCCTCTGCCCGCCAAGGCTCCCTCCAGCCACACGGGTCCTCAGGGAGTGGGAGGGAGGGAGAGGGGAGCAAAAGTAAAGGCTGGACTTATGGGGCCGGTACCCCTGAGGGGTGGCTGGGTGAGGGGAGGATTTCCTACACCCAGAGCGACCCACTCATGGTTAGGGATCCAGAGGTGATGGGAGAGATCCTGGGGGAGATGGTGGGGGTGGGGTGCAGAGGAACAGAAGGGAATGTGGCTTTTCCTGTCAACTTAGGCAATGGGGAGCCTGTTGCACTGCTGAACCTAATCCTCTGCCGTCAGAGCCTCCCTCCTGCTGTGCAGAACCCAAGCCCCGCACCTACACCCCACCCAGGGCCCTACCTCTACACTCAGAGACCCCCTCCAATGTGCTGGGCCTAAACCCCACCCACACACCCTCACTCAGAGCCCTACCTCCAAACTCTGGAATTCCACACTTCAGATGCCCTCCTTTCCACATGCTGCCTCTTCCCTTCCACAGGTCCTAAGCAGAGGTCCTGCCCCATGCTCAGACACCACCCCCACAACCACCTAGGTCCAGCTCCACCCTAAACCCTGCCCCTGCCTAAACTCCACCCCCATAGCCAAGATTTTTTTTCCTCTTTTACATTGGGGTTCTGTTTTACCTTTTTGTTTCATTGTTGTTGATTCATTTATATTTTTATTTTTCCTAATAAATCTTTTATTTTTCTAATTTTATTTTATTCTTTATACTTTGTTATTGTTTTCTCCTTTTGGCTTGTTCCCCCTCCTCCTTTTTTTTTGTGGTTTTATTTTACCTTGTTGCAGTTTTTCAATTATATTTTTATCTTTCCTAATATATTTTTTATCTTTTGAATTTTATTCTGTTTTTTATTCTTTGATATTGTACTGCTACTTTCTTTCTTTTTTTTTTTTTTTTTTTGCCACACCACACAGTTTGTGGGATCTTGACTCCCAGGCTGGAGGTTGGGCCCAAGCTCCTGTGGTGGGAGCTCCAAGTCCAAACTGCTGGACTAACAGAGAACCTCAGACCCCAGGTAATATTAATCAGAGTGAGGTCTCTCAGAGGTCCTCATCTCAGCACCAAGACCCAGCTCTATCTAACTGTCTGCAAACTCCAGTGCTGGACATCGCAGGCTAAACAACCAGTAAGACAGGAATACAGCCCCACTGATTAAAAATAAATAAATAAATAAATAACTACAAAAAATATGTTACAGATGAAGGAGCAAGGTAAAAATATACAAGACCAAATAAATGAAGATGAAATAGGCAACATACCTGAAAAAGAATTCAGAGTAAAGTAAAGATGATCAAAAATCTCAGAAACAGAATGGACAAAATACGAGAAGCTTTTAACAAGGTTCCAGAAGAACTAAAGAGCAAACAAACATGATGAACAACACAATCACTGAAATTAAAAATACTCTAGAAGGAATCAATAGCAGAATAACTGAGGCAGAATGGATAGTGAGCTGGAAGATAAAATGGTAGAAATAACTGCCAGGGAGCAGAATAAAAAAAAGAATGAAAATAATTGAGGACAGTCTCAGAGACCTCTGGGACATTACATGCAACAACATTCAAATTATAGGGGTCCCAGAAGAAGAAGAAAAAAAGAAAGGGTCTAGAAAATATTTGAGAGATTATAGTCGAAAACTTCCCTAACATGGAAAAGGAAATCATCGACCAAGTCCAGGAAGTGCAGAGAGTCCCATAGAGGATAAACCCAAAGAGAAACATACCGAGACACATATTAATCAAACTATCAAAAATTAAATACAAAGGAAAAATATTAAAAGTAGCAAGGGAAAAGCAACAAATAACATACAAGGGAATCCCCATAAATTTAACAGCTGATCTTTCAGCAGAAACTCTGCAAGCCAGAAGGGAGTGGCAGGACATATTTAAAGTGATGAAAGGAAAAACCTACAACCAAGATTACTCTACCAGGCAAGGATCTCATTCAGATTCGATGGAGAAATTAAAACCTTTACAGATGAGCAAAAGTTAAGAGAATTCAGCACCACCAAACCAGCTTTACAACAAACGCTAAAGGAACTTCTCTAGGTAGGAAGCACAAGAGAAGGAAAAGACCTACAAAAACAAACCCAAAACAATGAAGAAAATGGTAATGGGAATATGCATATTGATAATTACCTTAAATGTAAATGGATTAAATGCTCCAACCAAAAGACATAGACTGGCTGAATGGACACAAAAACAAGATCTGTATATATACTGTCTACAAGAGCTCCACTTCAGACCTAGGGACACATACAGTCTAAAAGTGAGGGGATGGAAAAAGATATTCCATGCAAATGGAAATCAAAAGAAAGTTGAAGTAGCAATTCCCATATCAGACAAAATAGACCTTAAAATAGACTATTACAAGAGACAAAGAAGGACACTACATAATGATCAAGAATCAATGCAAGAAGAAGAGAGAACAATGGTAAATAGTTATGCACCCGAGATAGGAACACCTCAATACATAAGGCAAATGATAACAGCCATAAAAGGGGAAATCGACAGTAACACAATAATAGTAGGGGACTTTAACACCCAACTTTCACCAATGGACAGATCATCCAAAATGAAAATAAATAAGGAAACACAAGCTTTAAATGATACATTAAACAAGATGGACTTAATTGATAGTTAAAGGACATTCCATCCAAAAACAACAGAATACAACTTCTTCTCAAGTACTCATGGAACATTCTCCAAGACAGACCATATCTTGGATCACTAATCAAGCCTTGGTAAATTTAAGAAAACTGAAATCATATCAAGTATCTTTTCCAACCACAATGCTATGAGATTAGATATCAATTACAGGGAAAAAATCTGCAAAAAATACACACACATGGAAGCTAAACAATACACTACTCAATAGCCAAGAGATCACTGAAGAAATCAAAAAATTACTAGAAACAAATGACAATGAAAACACGATGACCCAAAACCTATGGGATGCAGCAAAAGCAGTTCTCAGAGGGAAGTTTATAGCAATACAATACTACCTCAAGAAACGAGAAACATCTCAAATAAACAACCTAACCTTACACCTAAAGCAGTTAGAGAAAGAAGAACAAAACTCCCCCAAAGTTAGCAGAAGGAAAGAAATCATAAAGATCAGATCAGAAATAAATGAAAAAGAAATGAAGGAAACAATAGCAAAGACCAATACAACCAAAAGCTGGTTCTTTGAGAAGATAAACAAAATTGATAAACCATTAGCCAGACTCAACAAGAAAAAAAGGAGAAGACTCAAATCAACAGAATTAGAAATGAAAAAGGAGAAGTAACAACTGACCCTGTAGAAATACACAGGATCATGAGAGATTACTACAAGCAACTCTATGCCAATAAAATGGACAACCTGGAAGAAATGGACAAATTCTTAGAAAAGCTCAACCTTCGAGACTGAACCAGGAAGAAACAGGAAATATAAACAGACAAATCACAAGCACTGAAATTGAAACTGTGATTAAAAATTCTTCCAACAAACAAAAGCCGAGGACCAGATGGCTTCACAGGCGAATTCTATGAAACATTTAGAGAAGACTAAAACCTAGCCTTCTCAAACTCTTCCAAAATATAGCAGAGGGTGGAACACTCCCAAATTCATGCTATGAGGCCAGGATCACCCTGATACCAAAACTACACAAAGGAGTCATAAAAAAAGAAACTACAGGCCAATATCACTGATGAACATAGATGCAAAAATCCTCAACAAACTACTAGCAAACAGAATCCAACAGCACATTCAAAGGATCATACACCATGATCAAGTTGGGTTTATCCAAGAAATGCAAGGATCCTTCAATATACACAAATCAATCAGTGAGATACACCATATTAACAAATTGAAGGAGAAAAACCATATGATCATCTCAATAAATGCAGAAAAATCTTTTGAAAAAATTCAACACCCATTTATGATAAAAACTCTCCAGAAAGTAGGCATAGAGGGAATCTACCTCAACATAATAAAGGCCATATATGACAAACTGACAGCCAACATCGTTCTCAATGGTGAAAAACTGAAAACATTTCCACTAAGATCAAGATCAAGACAAGGTTGCTCACTCTCACCACTATCATTCAACATAATTTTGGAAGTTTTAGCCACAGCAGTCTGAGAAGAAAAAGAAATAAAAGGAATGCAAATCAGAGAAGAAGTAAAACTGTCACTGTTTGCAGATGACATGATACTATACATAGAGAATCCTAAAGATGCTACCAGAAAACTACTAGAGCTAATCAATGAATTTGTTAGATTAGCAGGATACAAAATTAATGCACAGAAATCTCTTGCATTCCTATACACTAATGATGAAAAATCTGAAAGAGAAATTAAGGAAAAACTTCCATTTACCATTGCAACAAAAAGAATAATATACCTAGGAATAAACCTACCTAAGGAGACAAAAGACCTGTATGCAGAAAAGGATAAGACACTGATGAAAGAAATTAAAGTTGATACAAACAGATGGACAGACATACCATGTTCTTGGATTGGAAGAATCAACATTGTGAAAATGACTCTACTACCCAAAGCAATCTACTGATTCAATGCAATCCCTATCAAACTACCAATGGCATTTTTCACAGAACTAGAACAAAAATTTTCACAATTTGTATGGAAACACAATAGACCCCGAATAGTAAAAGCAATCTTGAGAAAGAAAAATGGAGTGGGAGGAATCAGGCTCCCTGACTTCAGACTATACAACAAAGCTACAGTAATTAGGACAGTATGGTACTGGCACAAAAACAGAAATATAGATCAATGGGGCAGGATAGAAAGCCTAGAGATAAACCCACACATATATGGTCACCTTCTCTTTGATAAAGGAGGGAGGAGTATACAATGGAGAAAAGACAGCCCCTTCAATAAGTAGTTCTGGGAAAACTGGACAGCTACATGTAGAAGAATGAAATTATAACACTTCCTAACACCATACACAAAAATAAACTCAAAGTGGATTAAAGACCTAAATGTAATGCCAGGCAGTATAAAACCTCTTAGAGGAAAACATAGGTAAAACACTCTATGACATAAATCACAGCAAGATCCTTTTTGATCCATCTCCTAGAGAAATGGAAATAAAACAAAATAAACAAATGGGACCTAATGAAACTGAAAAGCTTTTGCACAACAAAGGAAACCATAAACAAGATGAAAAGACAACCCTCAGAATGGGAGGAAATATTTGCAAATGAAGCAACTGACAAGGATTAATCTCAAAAATATACAAGCAGCTCATGCAGCTCAATATCAAAAAAACAAACAACCCAATCCAAAAATGGACAGAAGACCTAAATAGACCTTTCTCCAAAAAAGATATACAGATTGCCAGCAAACACATGAAAGGATGCTCAACCTCACTAATTATTAGAGAAATGCAAATCAAACTTACGATGAGGTATCACCTCACACTGGTCAGGATGGCCATCATCAAAAAATCTACAAACAATAAATGCTGGAGAGGGTGTGGGAAAAGGGAACCCTCTTGCACTGTTGGTGGGTATGCAAATTGATACAGCCACTATGGAGAACAGTATGGAAATTCCTTAAAAACCTATAAATAGAACTACCATATGACTTAGCAATCCCACTACTGGGCATATACCCTGAGAAAACCATAATTCAAAAAGAGTCATGTACGACAGTGTTCATTGCAGCACTATTTACAATAGCCAAGACTTGGAAGCAACCTAAATGTCCATCGACAGATGAATGGATAAAGAAGATGTGGCACATATATACAATGGAATATTACTCAGCCATAAAAAGAAACGAAATTGAGTTATTTGTGGTGAGGTTGATGGACCTAGATGTCTGTCATACAGAGTGAAGTAAGTCAGAAAGAGAAAAACAAATACCGTATGCTAACACATATATATGGAATTTAAGAAAAAAAAAAAAGGTCATGAAGAACCTAGGGGTAAGACGGGAATAAAGACACAGACCTAGTAGAGCACGGGCTTGAGGATATGGGGAAGGGGAGGGGTAGGCTGTGACAAGGTGAGAGAGTGCCATGGACATATATACACTACCAAGCGTAAAGTGGATAGCTAGTGGGAAGCAGCCACATAGCACAGGGAGATCAGCTAGGTGGTTTGTGACCACCTAGAGGGGTGGGATAGGAGGGTGGGAGGGAGGGAGATGCAGGAGGGAAGAGATATGGGAACATGTGTATATGTATAACTGATTCACTTTGTTTTAAAGCAGAAACTAACACACTATTGTAAAGCAATTATACTCCAATAAAGATGTTAAAAAAAAAAGAGTTCCACCTCAAAAAACAATCCTAAAAAAAAAGTAAAAATCTTACTAATTTATGGTGCAATTATAATATTTTCCATATATTGGGTTAAATATAATACAGATTAAATAATTTTTAAAAAAGATGTGGCACATATATACAATGGAATATTACTCAACCATGAAAAGAAATGAAACTGAGTTATTTGTAGTGATGTGGATGGACCTAGAGTCTGTCATACAGAGTGAAGTAAGTCAGAAAGAGAAAAACAAATACAGTATGCTAACACATATATGTGGAATCAAAAAAAAAGTTGTTCTGATGAACCTAGGGGCAGGACAGGAGTAAAGACACAGACATAGAGAATGGACTTGAGGACACGGGGAGGGGGAAGGGTAAGCTGGGACGTAGAAAGAGAGTAACATTGACTTATATACATTACCAAGTGTAAAATATATAGCTAGTGGGAAGCAGCTGCATAGCACAGGGAGGTCAGCTCCATGCTTTGTGACCACCTAGAGGAGTGGTATAGGGAGGGTGGGAGGGAGCTGCAAGAGGGAGAGGATATGGGGATATATGTCTGCATATAGCTGATTCACTTTGTTATACAGCAGAAACTAACACAACATTGTAAAGCAATTATACTCCAATAAAGATGTTGAAAATAAATAAATACATGTTAGGAACAATGAATAAATAAATAAATGAATAAATAAATAAATAACAGATTTACTTATTTCCTATTATGTGAAATAACTTGTAAAAACAGAGATTATCTGTTCTTTGACAACTTGATTTAAACATACCCTAAAAAATTAGTAAGAAGTTGTGGATTGCCACTTGATTTTCTTAATTATTATTGACTTATTCAAATTTTCCATTACTTGTGTCAGTTTTGGCAATTTATATTCTATATTTTCTTTATTTTTTCAAAAGTTTTAACACGTTGTTCATAACATCTTTCGTGATTTAAAAAAATTTCTGTATTTGTAGTTATTTCTCTTTTAAATGAAAGATTTTTTGCCTTTTTAAAAATTTATTTATTTTTAACATCTTTATTGGAGTGTAATTGCTTTATAATGGTATGTTAGTTTCTGCTGTATAACAAAGTGAATCAGTTATACATGTATATATATATCCCCATATCACCTCCCTCTTGCATCTCCCTCCCACCCTCCCTATCCCACCCATCTAGGTTTTACCTTCTTTTTCAATCAGTTAGTCCAGTTAAAGGATTTTTAAAAATCTTATTAGTCTTCTCAAACACCTTTGGTTTTATTTATTATCTAGGATTCTCCCACTCTGATTTTTATTTATTTCATTAATTTCTGCCCCTTTATTTATTCTAAGCTCATCTTTTCAGTCTTTCTTATTTTCTACTAAATATATTCAAACTGGAACATTTCCTTTAAGTATCATCTTGGCTGTATCCCATATTTTTTAATACATAATAGTTTTATTTTCATTTTGTTGAAAAATTATAATTCTATTATGATTCCTTATTAATTCATGAATTACTTAAAAGTATGAGTCTTAGTTTTCAAACATGGGATGTTTTTAGCTAATGTTTTATTGTTGATTTCTAATTTTATTGCATCATGAAGAGGAAATGCAGTCTGCATGATGCTGGATATTTGGAATGTGTTGAGACTTTCTTTGTGACCAAATGTGTAATCAATTTTTATAACTGTTCTATGTGTTTTTTTGTTTGTTTGTTTATTGGATGCAAAGTTATGTCAAGTTTGTAATTATATTATTCATTTTATATCCTTTTGTAATTTTTGGTCTAGATGGTATATCAGTTTTTGAGAGATGTGCCAACATCTACCATAATTATGGATTTATTTTTCCCTGTAGGTATATTGTTCATTTGTTAGTATTAAATGAAACTCTGTGTGTCTTTTAATACTTTTACTTTGTTTTTTAAATTTTATTTTGTATGACGTTATTTCTAATCTAGCTTTCCTTTTGTTCACACTTGCCTATTTTTAAATTAACTTTTCTTTTCCATTCTTAAGTTGTAGGAGTACCTTAAGTGTCCTAGTTTTTGTCAGATATATATTTTGTAAATATTTTCTCTCACTCTGTGGTCTGCCTGTTCATTTTCCTCATGGTATCTTTTCATGAGAAGAAGATTGTAATTTTAAATAAGTCTAATTTACCGGTTTCTTCTTTTGTTGTTATTGCCTTCTGTTTTTTCTAAGAAACCTTTTCCTACCCTCAAGCCATGAAGATATTCTATCATATTTTGCCTGTAAAAAATTTATGGTCCATTTAAAATTAATTTCTATGTATGGTAGGGGACAAGGATCAACGTTAATTTTTTTTCCCCTAGATAGGTATCCAGTTATTCCAGCACCATTTTTGAAAAGAT
This sequence comes from Hyperoodon ampullatus, assembly GCF_949752795.1. Taxonomy (NCBI): domain Eukaryota; kingdom Metazoa; phylum Chordata; class Mammalia; order Artiodactyla; family Ziphiidae; genus Hyperoodon; species Hyperoodon ampullatus. The sequence goes on from NC_136916.1 coordinate 73,158,688, forward strand.
TTTCTTTTCCTGTTGCAATACTTTGGCGCATTGGTCCAAAATCAAATGATTAGATGAATGTGTGTCTACTTTGAACTCTACTCTGTTCCTTGAATCTATCTGTGGGTATTTGGGCAAGTACCACATAGTCTTGATTACTATAGCTTTAAAAGAAGTGTCATAATTAGGTAAGATAAGTCCTACAACTTTGTCCTCCTTTCCTCAAGATTTCTTTGGCTATTTTAGTTATATGACATTTCCATATACATTTTAGAAGAGGCTTGTCAATTTCTTTTAAAAAGCTTTCTGGAATTTTAATAGGGATTACATTGAATCTGTAGATTAACTTGGAGAAAACTGATGTCTTAGCAATGTTGAATCCTCTAATCTGTGACACTGAAATACATCTCCATTTTGTTAGTTCGATATTCTTTTATTCCTTTCGGCAATGTTTTATATTTTTCAGTATGGAGGTCTTTCATGTCTTTTGTTAAATTTATCCCCAAATATTTTATGTTTTCTAAGGTATTATAAATAAAATCATATTTAAAAAATCAGTTTCCAATTGTTTACTGCAACTGATTTTTGTATATTAACCTTATTGTCTGTGAATTTGCTGATATACTTATTATTTTTAGTAGTTGATTTCTAGGTCATTTTAGGATTTTTCTATGTAAGCAGTGTGTCACTTGTATGATATTGATATTTTTTATTTATTGTTCTTGCCTTACTGGAATATCTAGACTCTCTGATACAATGTTGAATCAAATGGCAGGGGAGGCCTCCATGACTTTTCCTGAGGTTAGGGAAAAAGCATTCAGTCTTTCACTATTGAGTATGATGATAGCTGAAGGTTTTTCACAGATGCTCTTTATGAGATTAAGGAAGTAGCAAATAATGTGTCTCTTTTAAGATACTTAAGGTACTTACTTAAGATACAGTACTTAAGATTCCTTAAAAACTGGGAGTTTTAATGTGAATAGGTTTTAAATTTTTGTTAAGTATTTTTCTGCATCTATTAATATGACAGAATTTTTTTCTTTTTGGAGGGAGCATGGGTCTGTTAATATGCTGAATTAAGTTGATTGCTTTTCTAATGTTAAACAAACCCTGCATTACTGGGATAAACTCTACTTGGTCACGGTGTAATATCCTTGTTATATATTGGTGGATAATATTTTGGCATCTATGTTAATAAAGAACATTGGCTTGTAAGTTTCTTCTTTCTCTTTTTGTAATGTCTTTTTATTAAGGTTACATGTGGGTGTGGATTGGGAAGTGTTTCCTCGTCCTCCATTTTCTCAAAAAGTTTGCATAACGTTGGTATTATTTATCCTTAAATGTTTGACAGAATTCATCAGTGAAACCATTTGGGCCTGGAGTTTTCTTTATGGGTAGAATTCAATTTCTTTAACATAGGGCTATTCAGAATTTGTGTTAGATTTGGTTAGTCATATTTTTCAAAGAATTTCTCTACTTCATCTAAGTGGTTGAATATTTTGGTATAATTCTGTTCATAACGTTTCCTTATTATTCTTTGAATATTTGCAGGATTTGTAGTGATGTTTCCTCTTTCACTCCGGGTATTCATATATCGGTAATTTGTGTTCTCTCTTTCTCCCATAAGTTTTGCTAGCATTTATCATTTTGTTGATGTTCTCAATGAAGCACTTTTTGGCTTTAAACTTTTTTCTCTGTCATTTTCTATTTCATTCAATTTTGCTCTTTAGTATTTCCTTTACTTACTTTGATCTTATTTTTCTAGCTTTTTAAGGTGAAATCTCAGATCATTAAGATCTTTTTTTCTTTTCTAATATAAGCCTCTAAAGCTGTTATTTTTCTCTAAATTATGTTTTAGCTGAATCTCAAATTTTGATGTGTAGTTTAAAAAAAAACTTTCAGTTTGAAGTATTTTGAAATTTTCATTGCGATTTACTCTTTGACCCATGGGTTATTTGGAAGTGTGTTATTTGTTGCCAAATATTTAGGGTTTTCCTAGGTATCTTATTCATATTGATTTTTAATTTAGTTTCATAGTAATCGGAGAACATATTCTACATGATTTAAATCCTTGTAAGTTTATTCAGCTTTGTTTTATGACCCAACCTATGGTCTATCTTAATGAGTGAACTATGTGAACTTAATAAGAAGTTTAGGTATATTGCAGTTTTAGGTATTTTGTTCTAAAAATATCAATTAGATCAAAGTGGCTGATAGGTTATTCATATCATTTATGTCTTTACTGATTTTTTTAGTCTAGTTTTTCTAACTACTCCTAGGAGATAAACTTTTCTATTTTGTTTGTGGAATTATCTAATTTTCTCTTTAATTCTATCAATTTTTGCTTCCTGTATTTTGAGGCTTTGTTATTAGGCATAAACATATCTATGATTATTATTTCTAATGTATTCACCCTTTTATTGTTGTGATGTGCCCTTCTTTATCTTTGATAATTACTCTTTGTCTTGTGTTCTATTGTAACCAATATTAACATAACCATGCCAGTCTTATTGTGCTTGCTGGTTGCGTGGTACATCTGTTTTCATCCATTTACTTTCAACTTATCTGTGTCTTTCTATATAAATTGTGTCTCATAAATAACATATAGTTGGGTTTTGCTCTTTTATCCATCATGTGTTTATTTTCTTTACATTTATTGTTGAGGTGGGATTTGGATCTACTGCTTAATTGTTTTGGGTTTGTTCTCTCTCTCTTTTTTTTCTTCCTCTGTTCATCCTCCCTTTCTAAAAAAATTATGAGTTAAGTATTTAAATACTTTTTTTTTTCAATTTATCTATTGGCTTTCTGTACATCTCTGCATTTTTATATACTTGTCTTAGGGATTACTCTATACATGCTTAACTCTTCACAGTTACTTTCCATTAATATTGTACTATTTATATAAAATGTAGAAACCTTGAAGCTGTATAGGTCCACTCACCACTTCCCTCGCTTTCATGCTGTGGTTGCCATATGTACTACTTCTTCATACATTACACCACAAGATGTTGTCATAATTTTTGCTTTAGACAGTTCCATTTTAAAGAAGTTAAGAGAAAAAAAGTGTTTGTATTTACCATTTCTGATGTTTATTCCCTCCTAAAGATTCAATTTTCCAGTATTTTCCAGTATTATTTCCCTTCAGCCTGAAGAACTTCCTTAAGCACTTCTTATATTACATTTTTGCAGGCAATACATTCTCTTAATTTTCTTTTATCTTAAGACATCTTTATGCTGTCTTTATTCTTGAAAGATATTTTAACTGGACATAAACTTCTAAGTTAACCATTTTTCTTTTCAAAAACTTTTAAATACCTTGTGTTCTCCATAGTTTCTGATGGGAAGTCAGTGATAATTCAAATATTTGTTCCCTTGTATATAAAACATCTTTTCTTTTTTTCTGGCTTCTTTTAAGATTCTTTATTTAACAAACTGGTTTTCAAAAATTTGACCCTGTTGTACCCTGGCTTGGATTTCTTTGTATTTGTTTTTCTAGGAGTTGGCTGAGCTTCTTGAATCTCCAAATTTATGTCTTATCAAATTTAGGATTGTGGGGCAGTTACTTCTTTTTTTTTATAGAAATCATTAAAAATTTTTTCTGTGGTTAAATACATGTAACATAAAATTATTATGTAACCATCTTAACCATTTTTAAGTGTATAGTTCAGTAGTTTTAAGTACATTTACATCGTTGTGTAACCATCACCACCATCCATCCACAGAACTCTTTCCATCTTGCAAATCTGAACTCTTCTGTATCCATTAAACAGTAACTTCCCATTCCGTCCTCCCCTCAGCCCCTGGAAACCACCATTCTATTTTCTATTTCTATGAATTTAACTACCCTAGGTACTCATATAAGTGGAATCATGCAGGACTTATCTTTTTGTGACTGGCTTATTTTACTTAGCATAGTGCCCTCAAGATTCCTACATGTTGTAGCACGTGTAAGAATTTCCTTCCTTTTGAAGGCTGAATAACATTCATTGTATGAGTATACCACATTTTGTTTATCCATTCATCCACTGATTAATTTTACAAGGTGGTGATCGATGAAGGTCTTAGTAGTTTCTGTGAGAGGAAACATATTTGACTATGAGGCAAAGGAAGTCACTGGATGCCTGGGGCATCTCCCCCACGTTAAGGGGGAGAGCCAGTTGAAGAAGGGAGCCTCATAAAAGAAATATTCCAGGGAGTCCTTGCTGTAAATTTGCCTGCTTGAGGATGGATGCTGCAACCCATGCCTCTCATAACTGCTGCTTCTGAAGCCTGTGTATGTGCTGGCCAGGGTCTCCTCTCTAGTTCTCAAAGTGTTTGGGTGCAGTAATGGCCACCTGCACTTTGCAGATGAGGAAATGGACATGTAAAGATATTAAGGGGCCCTCTCAGGTCTCCAGTCAGCCTGGCTACAGAGGCTGCCCTTGAATAATGCATGGAAAGATGGGTGCCTCTTTTGGAAGGCACGCTGGCCACTCAGAATCCCAGGTTCCTTCCACATCCATGGTGGCTAGATGCAGGGAGGAGGGGTGGAGAAAGGAACAGGGGATATGGAGGCCAAAGATCCCAGTGTGATGTGACCCTCTTGGAGGTCTGGAGCAAGGGTTTCTCTTCTCCTTTCTTGCCTCTCCGTTTCCTCGTCTGTGAAACTTGCATGAGCTCTCATCCCTCAGAGGGGTGTGGAGGGGCCACAACACACACACTGTGGCAAAGCATCTAACCGTGGGTGGGCAGGGGATAAACGTGCTGTGATTTCAAGGCCACACAGCAAACTCCATGATATCCCTGTGTCCTCCAGTTGGAGCCTGTTGGCAGTGAGAGCTCATCCTTCCTTCCTGGAGCTCCCCATCTCTGTGGGGAGTGGGGGTACACTGACCTGTGAGGGTTCATTCACTCCTTGCTATAAAACTGTCCTGTGGCAACAAGGAGCCCACACTGCCTCCATAGGACTGTGTCTGTCCCCATGTTCACCCAAGCCCTGTGCATCTGCTGAGAGATCCTGACTCAGGGCTGTCCACAGTATCAGAGCAGAGACAGGTACAGGGACCACAGATCCACTCTCCGTAAGGCAGACAGGGGACCAGAGGGGAATCGCAAGGCCATTGCCTCCCTCAAGGAGTCCCTCCTCTAGATGGAAAATCAGGCCTTGGAGTGAACTGGAGTTTCCCTTGCTGGGAATGGTTTCCTTATGTGACAAAGAAGTGTCAATTACTTCAGGGCCATTCTGTTCAGCCGTGCAGTTGTGTTGCGCCAAAGTTGCCCAGCTGGGAGGCATATTTGACTTGAAATTCAGCCTACAACCCACTTGCTAAGCCATGCTTGTGGGCTGCCACTGCCCAGAGGGACACCTTCTGTAATCCACACAAGGGCGCTGTTCAGCTAGCTCGCCGACATTGATGAGCATGCTCTCCCAGTCTGTCGGGACTGCCTGGCTACTGGGAGCAAAGATGCAAGATGTGTAGTGTGTAGCCCCAGCTTGGGGTCTCAGAGCTGCTGCAGGGATGCTCCAGGTGGCCAAGAGAAGGCTGCCACAACTTCCCACTCCCATCCCGCCCACCTGCCTCAGGGGTCCCTCTTGCCGTCCGTTCCCCAGCCCTGGAGCCTGCTGTGGGATTGGCAGAGAGTGACTGGAGGCTCTCAGAAGGAAAAGCAGGAGAGTGAGTTTCCAGAAGTAGGTAGGGATCTGCCAGGGGAGAGTCCCATGAGGACACCCTCCTTAGGTATGTGGGAACCTCCTCTGGTGAGTACGATGGTGGAGATCATTGGACACCAAAAGGGTGCAAGGCGAGAGAGGAAAAATCAGGAGCAACCAAGGTTTGGTGAGGGCTTCCTGCTCCTTGCCTAGGCACACACGTGTCTCATTTATACTTGGAGCTGGGTGCTGCTGGTCCCACTCTACATAGGAGCACACTGAGTGGTCTTGATGCTTCTTTTCTCTTGGGCAGTAGCAGAGCCCCCTTTGCTCCACTCCTGTCCAACACTCCAGATGGTTGGCCTTGAGAACAACATTCCCCCCACCCCAGCCCCACATTCCCCAAGGACCAAAAGCCCTTTGCAAACCTCCCGTCCATCCACGCCTTTCTAGGACCTTTGGGCACCAAAAAGGGATGTCAGGTTTTATCGCCTTAGTGAGCACTGCCAGTGGCAGCGACTGCGTGGGACCAGGAACCCCAGCCACCACCATGGGCTCTGTGACCTGGGCCAAGCACTGGACCGAGCTTTCATGTTCTCATCCACGCAATGAAAGAACTCTAAGGATTCAGTGAGATCGTATCCATTAGAGTGTTCAGGGTGATGTGTTGCATGGCTCGGAAATCCCTGTTCGCATCATATCTCATGGAAGGCTTCAGACTGCCTCCTTGGAGACTCCCTCTGCTTTACAGAAGAGGGAACAGGCTCAGGAAGCTGGCCAGCCTTGCCAGAGATTATACCACTGGTCAGGGGCAGAGCTGGGGATCTCACCTACACGGTCTTACTCCATCATGCATATCATGCATCCCCTGCTGCAGCAAAGCCAGTGTGGTGGGGAGATTCAAAGGCACTGTGGCAGGATGGTGAAGGGATCAGAATATGCCACCCCAAAATGGGCCCCTTGGACATAAGGATTATTTTGATCTGAAGGCAATGGAGAAACAGCAGACACAGAAAAATCTCCAAATTCTGAGAGTCTCTTTGAATCACATTTCTTTGTGAAGTCCTGTGCATACATATGTAATTCCATCTGTGCTCTTCTCTTGCTAACATGTCTTTTGTAAGTTTAATTTGCAGGTCTCCAGGTTAAGAACCTAAGAGGGTAGAGGGAAAAGTTTTTCCCTCCCCTACAAAGGCAAGAATCCAGAGGAGGGCCTCATGACCCTTCTCACAGAACACCATCCCTCAAAGGGCATGGCCCCTGGGATCAGCAGGACTGGCCTCCCCACGACGTGTGAACACTGTGCTGTGTACTGAGGGTGTGACTCTCCAGCCTAGGTGAGCAGGTACTCACTGAGAAGGCCAGTCACACCCATTAAAGAGTCCCTTAGTGTCTGAGCCCCATGAGCAGACATCTTTGAGCTGCAAGCTTATTATAAGGGCATCATCAGTAGGAGAGCCAGCGTGGGGCAGAAGATCCTGGAGGGTTTCCTCTAGACATTGAGGGGGGATAAAATCCAGAAATTACCCTCAGTTTCAATGCCTTTTTTTCCCAGGCCCAACTCAGCAGGATTCACCCAGGAGGTTTTGAAACCTGTCCATAAGTTCTTTGACACTCCTCCTTATCAAGAGGCAGCGTCTGCTTCCCTTCTCCCTGAATCTGGGCCATGCTGAATTACCCCCTTCTTATGAATAGAAGGAGGCAGAAATGATGCAGCATGACTTGGGAAGCATGGTCATAAAAGGCAAGATAGCTTCCACCAGGCTCCCTTTTGGGACCCTTTGTCCTTGGAAGCTGGCTGCCATACTGTGAGGAAGACCGTGTATATTGAGAGGCTACACGGAGATGTCCCAGCTGAGGTCCCAGCTGACAGCCAGCATCAGCTGCCTGATGTGTGAGTGGAGGTGATTTTCTATGAAGCAATAGGTAACCAAAGGGTCACTGGGGCTAGTTCCCACAGGCTGTATCCAACACCCTGCTCAACCAACACTGCCAATTCTGGACTTAATCCAGAGCAGGGCAGGGGCCCCCTGGGGTCCCCTAGCACTGTCTGGTAGAGAGGTGCCTGGGGTGGGCCAGATCCTGAGCTCCAGTGAGCTGTCAGCTCCGGGCTGTGGTGCCAGTCCAGTCCATACCACTGGGCTCTCATCTAGTCTCACCTGTAGGCCTGAGTGGAGCTGTGGGCATCGCCTGAATGATCCTTGCTACAAGACAGGGTCCAGAGCTGATTTGGGCTACTGGGTGTTTGACACCACACCTGAGTAGCCCCTGGGACTGGCTGCCTTGTGGGCTATGAGGGCAGTGAATATTCAAAGCTAAGAGATGATTCTCAGAGTCAAGTCCAGGAGGAGGAAATGAGTCCAGATGTGGGGAAACAGATGTGCTGGGAAGGGGGGCAGGGCAGGCTGGGGGTGATATGCCTGCTTGAAGATGACAGGCTAGGGTGCAGTGATGGGACAGATGGCCTGGGAGCAAGGGTAGGACCAAGGTATCTGCATCTGGACCCAGATCTCCTGTGCTGAATGCTGCCACCTTGGCCATGTTCTGTCAGGCCCTGGTCATCCTCTTCTCCCCAAGACCCTAAGGGCTGCCCCATTTCCTACAGTCTCACCCTATGATTAGGATACTGACCACTTGGAACCAGGAGCTGTCCCAGCCTGACTGCTGATACTTCCTCACCCTCATTTCCGCCTTTGGGAGCCCCCAAACCCTTGAGTACCATTGAAGTGGCCAGAACAAGGCCAAGGGCGTCTAGCCTCTTTGGACACAGGACTGATGCCCCCTCCCCTAAAGGCATGTCCTGCAGTAAGATCAGCTGTCTCTGGCCTGTGGCCACACACAGTGGAGGTCCCAGCATGCCTTGCAGCCCAGCCCAGCCCAGTCTCCCCAAACAGCACCATCACAGAAGGGGCAAATCTGCCTGAAGGGCACTGTCCCCACCTTCCCCAGGGCCTTGTGCCCCTCCTTCTCCACTCACCCACTCCTCCCCTAGCTATGTTTTATGCAAACAAATGGTTTCCAGGAGCGTCAGAGTTCATTAGGGAGATGGAGAGCAGCGATCCCAGGCTGCCCACAGGAACCGGACTGGAGGGGCCTCTGGGCAAGCCGACCACCCACGTTGGTCCACAGCCTGCCCTGCGGGCCTTTGGAGGGGCTGGTGAGCAGGGGGGCGGAGAAAGAGTGCTCAGTAGAGTTGAACTTCTGTCACTGACACAGGGCTGCTCATTTTTACTTCTTTAGTTGTTTCGTAGACACTTGTTATTGATTTGTACAATGTGGGTTTCAACAAAGACAAAAACAGAGCCCTGAGCCCCTGGGAGGGGTTGCAGTGGCGAGCAGGCCACCACTGGCAGGCGGCTCTCATAGGACATGGGTGGCTGCAGAGGAGGAGGGAGGGTGCGGGTCCCATGCCTTTCACTTCCAGATAGGGGCCTCTGGGAGGCAGGATCTTCTGGGGGATTCCTCCTCCCACCAGGGTTTGGAAGAGCTCCGCTTCTGAGGGGACAGGGAGAAGGAAGCCCCAGGAGGGGGACAAGGGAGGGCATATGTGAGGAAAAGCCAGGATTTCCTGAGGATACCAGGACCCTCCCTGGCCCCTGGGCCCCTGAACCCTGCCCTGGGCCTCTCTCCCTACTGACGCACTCTCCCAAATGCTCAACACAATTTCCAAACAGGAGTCACAAATGAGGTTTATGCTTCCATGTCAAGCCATCACCTTTTAACTAAATTCTGTTGGTGCTTTTTTTTAACAGCTTCATTGAGGTATAACTGACATCTACAAAGCCGTGTCCATTTCAAGTGTGCAGTTTGGTAACTTAGACTCAGGTGGGCTTCCGTGAAACCGTCATCACCATCAAAATAATGAACACATCGTCACCCCCCCACCCCAACCTTTCCTGGATCCCCTCTGGTACCCTCCCTCCCTCCTCCCTACCTCCTCCACCCACTTTCACCCACCCCAGTCTGTGCTTCTTGCTTTTATTGATGTTTTTAACTAAAACAAATTAAATTTCATTGAATGGACTTGTAATGAATGAACAGAAATCAACAGGAAGTAAAAACTGAGGGATGAGCTTCTCTGGTCCATGCCGGAAGCTGGGCAAGCCTTCCACACACCCCTGTGAGAACTGCTGCAGCCTGCCTGCTCTGGTCTTCTGGAAAACAGGGGAAACATCGAGCAACACTATGCAGAGCTCCTGCAGGCCCAGGCTGCAGGAGAACCTGAGATTCAGGCACCGGGGCTGCGGGGACTGCTTTGACCACTCTCTGAGATCTCTTTTCCTTTTGGGAAGCTAAAGGCAGCTCTGGAGTGTGATTTAAAATCCCGGGCAGGCCCCAAGTCAAATTTAGGGAAGGTTCTTTTCTGTCCACCCATTCTCAAGGCAACAACCTTCTCAACACCTCCCAGCATAGAAGGGGACACACAGGCCCAGCTCAGAATCCACTGAGGGAAAAGGCTGTCAAGCTGAGCCCGGCTGAGGGGGCAGCCCCTGCCCAGCTCTGGCCTCTCCTGCTGGGATCCTCTGATTTTTTTTACTCAACGCCAGAAATTTGGATTTTTAAGTACCATCTTCTGATTCTTAAAGTTGACAATTTAATGTTGTTTTTTTAAAAAATAAATTGGGCTTCCCTGGTGGCACAGTGGTTGAGAGTCCACCTGCCGATTCAGAGGACACGAGTTCGTGCCCCGGTCCGGGAAGATCCCACATGCCGCGGAGCGGCTGGGACCGTGAGCCATGGCTGCTGAGCCTGCGCGTCCGGAGCCTGTGCTCTGCAACGGGAGAGGCCACAACAGTGAGAGGCCCGCGTACCGCAAAAATAAATAAAATAAAATAAAATAAAAACCTCAGAGGATGCAGGCCTAAGTGTTCCCAAATTGCAGGTGCCCAGCTTGCAGCCCCAGTGCCATGAGATGACCTCTCTCCCCTCTTCCTATGTGTGCCTTCTGCCTGACTCTGGTACCATCTCTTTGTCCTCTGGCAGATCCTCACTTCATTTCATGCAGACTAACTTTCTCTGAGCTATCATGTTGCTATCCTGTTCCAGTCTCCAGGCAGGGGAGGAAGCTGTGGAGCTGGATGGTCCTTGTCCCTGTCCTGGGGACACACTAGATGATGAACGTTGCTGTGGAGGTGCAGCCCCATTCCCAGGCTTATGGAAGAGAAGGCAACTGCTCTCCTGGGAGCGCATGGAAGGCCGCAGGGAGGGGGACATTGGGCCTGAGCCAAGAAGAATGAGGAAGAGTCACAGGCAGCTGAGGCAGGGAAGGAGGACAGCAGAGAGCATGGTGTGTCCCGGGAAAGGCAGGTGGTCTGTCCAGCGGGTCAGAGGGGATGCTGAGGTTGCTGGATGGCTGGAGAAGAATGACTTGGGAGAAGAAAAGAGACTAAGCAGCCTCCCCTGTGGGATCTCTTCCAGCCCTCCTCCTCTCTGTGTCTCATGCCTCCTCTAAGGCCTCCTAAGGAAGTACCTCTTTCTGGGTTCTAGGAGTGGGGTCTGCTGAACTTGTCTTAGGGTCCTAGAAGCCTAGAATGGAGACTGACCTCAAAGATTGTCTATTGAACCCCCACCCAGTGCAGGGCCTCCCCTCCCATATCACTATTTCATCTGCACTCCCCTTCCCACTGCTCCAACAAATTGGCCAGGCCCCCACTCTCCCCCATTCTTACAGGGGTTGGGGGGCTCTTGGGTTTTTCCCAGCATAAGAATGGAAGAAAGAGCTGCCAAAAGGTTGCTGAATCAGAACTCAAAGCACACTCAATCCGGGAGAGAAGGAGCAAATACAGACAAGCTTCCTTTGGACAGCTGTGCCTACAGTCTATAAAAAAAGTGTCAGATTCAATCACCCAGGTTTGGGGGCTGTTGATGCCAAACATCTGGATCTTTGCACAGGCCCTGAAGATGTCAGGATGTTGCACTCCCCACCTGGAAGTCTGCCGACATCTAAGTGCGGCACTGACTTGGGAAAGAGGAGCACCTGGCCAGACCTCCACTTCCTTGGAGGGGCCTCAGCCCATCTCTCTGTGGACTGGACACACCTGGGGTAGGGGGTGGACGGAAGAGCCTGTTCTGAGCTTTTCTAGGCTCTGGGCAGCCATGCGCCCGTCACCAGTCCCTGACAGCCAGAGTGTCCTTGCCGTTCTCATGGATCGTTAGCAGTAATGGGGCAACAGGGGGATTCACCTTGACACGGGGAAGGGGGGCATAGCTACTTAGCCTTTGCTTATGAAGGAAGAAATCCACTTATTTCCATTCTGACTCTCTCCTCCCGCTGAGAATAAGCCAAATGGCTAATTCCAAGTGTCTGACTCCCAGAGGTGGAATGTGTGTGTGTGTGTGTGTGTGTGTGTGTGTGTATGTGAAGTTACCCTTTAAGCAGAAGCAAAACAATGCCAGCCCCCCAAAATATTCTTTAGTAATAAAATGTCATGAATTAGAACACTTAGTCCCCAAAATTTTCTAAGAAAGATGTTTCTGACTGTCTAAAGGAGATGACCAGAGCAGGCTGAACAAATTTTATGAGAACCAATGCCCCTCTCCCTCCCCTGGTTTCAAACACACTCTTCAGGTATGAGTGTAGTTGTTGGAGAGAAATGGCTTGAGAGTAATAATGCTGCATCCTAGCTCTTCAGTTGGTTAACCATGGAGTTCCCATATGATCTAGCAATTCCACTCCAAGGGATACACCCAGGAGAATGAAGAACATATGTCCACTCAGAAACTTGTTCATGAATGCTCATAACAGCATTATTCCCACTAGCCAAAAAATGGAAACAACCTAACTATCCATCAACTGATGAGTGAATAAATAAAATATGGTATTTTCATATAAAGGAATATTATTTAGCAATAAAAAGGAGTGAAGTACTCATACACGTTACAACATGGATAAACCTTGAAAACATTTTGGCACGTGATAGAAGCCAGATACAAAGGACAAATACTGTATGATTCTATTTATACGAAATGTCTAGAATAAGCAAATTCACAGAGACAAGAAGTAGATTAGTGGTTTCCCACGGCTGGAGTGGGATGGGGGTGACTGCTAACAGGTACAGAGTGTCTTTTTGTAGTCATGAAAGTGTTCTAAAATTGATTGTGGTGATGGAGGTACAACCCTGTGAACACACTAAAAGCCAGCGAATTGTACACTTTAATTGGGTGAATTGTGTGGTGTGTGAATTATATCTCAATAAAACTGTTAATAAAAAAAAAGACAAGAACCTGCATCCTCAACATATTCCAGGACTCAGACTTTCATAATTCCCAGCTGGCTGTCCACCGATCGACCCACACTTTTGAGTGGCTTTGGTAGGATTAAATAATTAACTTATGTTTTGTCAGTTACATCCGGATATTTAGAATAGTGGTAAGACAGAATTGATCCCATCACCTATTCCAAAAGAGATGACAGAATAATAGGTTATTTCTAGACATTAAAGACCTAGATATAGTCTTATGATTTTACAGAAGAAGGGTTGAATGTTTATTATCCCTGAAACCAGTATTTGGATCCATAAGATAGAAAATGATAGGATGTTGATTTGCTGTCTGGCCTTAGGCAAATGATTTACCCTCTCTGGTTTTCCATTTCTTCATTTATAAAATGGGGATAATAATAGCACCTTTCTCCTAGAGTCACTGTGAGGATTAAATAAGTAAAATATTGAAAGCACTAAAAAATAGTGCCCAGTATATTGCACAATGTATTGGCTGTTATTTGATTTCCACTTCCAGGCCTTAGGAATTTTTTAAAAAATTTTTTAATAGATCTTTGTTGGAGTATAATTACTTCACAGTACTGTGTTAGTTTCTGTTGCACAACAAAGCCAATCAGCCATATGCATACACATGTCCCCATATCCCCTACCTCTTGAGCCTCCCTCCCATCCTCCCTATCCCACCCCTTTAGGTCATCACAAAGCACCTAGCGGATCGTGTATATATGTCGATGTTACTCTCACTGGCCCCATCTTTACCCTCCCACCCCAGGTCCTTTTGTTTCTGCTACCTAAAGTCTTTTCCCTAAGCTTACAAACTGCTCACCGCTCACTCTTATCAGACCCCTGCTTATCTATGACAGGGCAATGACACAGTCCTGTGCTGGACTACCTTAGCTGGGCAGCCTCTCCCATCCCACTGCTCTGTTATAGTTTTATTCATGGCACTTTTATCATCTGAGGTTTCTACATCTCTATCTGTTTACTAGCTAGCATCTCTACATGAATGCACAGTCTTGTCCGCACTGAACCTTGCCTGGGTCAGAAGCGTTTGTCGAGGAATGAATGAAGGATTCAGTGAATGGATTGCCGCAGAGTATGGAATAGACCCCGGAGATCTGTGCCCCTGACCTGGGAGGCCCACACTGAGCAGCTGGGTGGTCCTTCATTAATTGGGTGTATCTAGGGGGCTCTCAGGGCCAGAAGTCCTGGAAATGGAGGGGCTGGAAACTAGAAGCCACAAAAGCATTTTTCCTTTTGGCCAGAGGTACAAGCCAAGCTCATCTTGGAGGAAGACTCTCTCTGCTTTGGGAAGCAAAACGGTCAGTGGCTGTGTCCAGTGAAGGCAGGCCCTGTTTTGGGAGGAGCGGCTGACAAGCAGGGAGCTGAGCTCCTCCCAGCTCTCACTCACTTTGCAAGGGAGGAGGAGGAGGGAAGGAGGGGGAGGGAGAACAGGCCGAGGGCCACTCTGGCCAAGCTGGTCACCTTTCTCTCCTCCAGATCTGGACCACATGGCCACTGAGCTGCAGGAGAGTCAGGAAGTGAATACGCTTTTGCTGGGCATGTGGATACCTCAGTCAAAATTAGAATGGATTGAAAGAATGTTCCCTACTGCAATTATAAATGAAATGCCATATCTGTTCATCACAGAGGATTTGGAAAATTCAGAGAACTGTATAGAAAGAAACTAAAATCCCTACAACCCCACCACTCAGAGAGGAGCACAGTCAGCGTATTGATATCCTTCCTTCTTTTTTTTTTACACTTAAAAATGTTTTGTTATTTTCATTAAAATTTTTTTTTATTTTATATTGGAGTATAGTTGATTAACAATGTTGTGTTAGTTTCAGGAATACAGCCAAGTGATTCAGTTATATAATACATATACATGTATCTATTCTTTCTCAAATTCTTTTCCCATTTAGGTTATTACAGAGTATTGAGAAGAGTTAACTGTGCTATACAGTAGGTCCTTGTTGGTTATCTATTTCAAATATAGGAGTGTGTACATGTCAATCCCAAACAAAACAGAAGCAGACTCACAGACTTAGAGAAGGAACATATGGAGGTTGGGATTGACATCCTTCCTTCTGATTTCTCCCTCCAACTCCTGATGGCACTGCAGGCTGGAATCCCCTTTGGAATTTATGGCTCAACTTTCCCCCAAGTGTATATCAACCTTTTCTCTGCAGAAGGTGTTTTCAATCTCAAGGAGCCAGCTCAGGGGCTTACACACAGAGGAAAACCACCCCTCCAATCCTCCAGCTTCCCTATCAGGTGTGTCCCAATTGTGACTTCCAAATCTGGGTGCATGAATTCTATGTTTCTTAAATTACACTGACTGAAGAGCCACATGGGAAACAAGTGATTCTCCAAATGGGGTTTTTATATGCCTCATGCGGCCAAGAGCGCCTGGGGCAGAGGAAGTGCCAGCGTCTGCTTCTTGGAGAGACCAGGCATCTCTAAGCTTTGTGTTTTTTAAATTCAATTAGCTTGGGGGGCGGTGGCGGTGGTCACCAGCTGCATGGTCTGTGAGTCATTTGAATTTTGAGCTCTGAGCTGCCTATTTTAGGCAATGGAGTTTTAAGTTTTGAGAGTTCTATTATTATTATTATTTTCAGATCTGGCCCTGGAAGAGACTGATTGTTTCTCCTCAAGATTTCAACATCAGAGCTTGAAGTCTGTAAACAAGAAGGTAATTTGCGGTATCTAGGACCTAAATTTGGGAGATTAAAAGTGAAATTAATGTACAAAGAAAAGACTGATTGGGCTGTGGGGATGGAGAAAAGAGAGAATGAAGTCTGTAAACTATCCACTAACCTCGCAGTGGCCTCATCGACTCTCACTTTGGCTCTGAAACCTAGTTAGGTTCCCTATTCTGATCACAGGGACGAGTATTTGAACTGAAACTGTCCTGTAACGTTTGAGGGGCACAAGCGCCATAAATCCTGACTGTGCTTTACTTTGTTTACTAAATACCCATCGATAAATTTGAGCTGCTTATTGAGCACCTTCCATAGGACAGTCAGTGTGATGATTCCAAAGGGAACCAGTATTCTTGAAATGTGATGTGTGATTCACAGCCAGTGCTCCCAGGGGGAAGAGGAGGTGCGCCCTGATTCGTAGTGTTTGTCTGTGGCGTACGTACTCCCGCCAACTAGACATGATTGAACCTGGATTTGGGAAGAGATGTGCAGAGCACACGACATGGTATTTCCACCATATAAGCACCATGTAAGTTGTAAATAGATGTAAATAAACTCAATTGTAAAACAGTAATTTGGAAGTCATGAGTCTGATGAGTTTTGAGTATTATCTTTGTTTTTGATACAATTTATTTAATTAAGTTTACAATTCAATTTTTAATAAAAGCTGTGTTTAATAGGCAGCTCACAAAATTTCTGAAAATTTCACGGCATTCTCCTTGAGCGGTGATGAGCCGGCTCCAGGATGCTGCTGTCTAATGTCTAATGGTGCATCGATGGTGTGGCTGACCACATCTAGCAATGCCTTCCCACTGTCCTCAGCCCCAGGGTGCCCAGAGAATGCAGCCTCCCTGTTCCTGCTAGCACATGGCCTGGCTATCCCAATGATTGACTGATGGTGGCCCTGGCCCTCTTCCTGGTTCCCAGGTCTGCTGGGCTTGGAGCCCATCTCTGAGCCTCAGACCTGTGTAACTTCTCCCAATTCTGAGATGACTTGTCTTCAGATGGGGCTGGGCACCTTCACTGTAAAAGCCTGACTAACAAGGGCAGAGCTTCACTCTGTTCCGCTCTGTGTGATATGCTTCTTTCTCCTCCCTCCCTCCCTTCCTACCTCCCCTTCCTTTTCCTCCCCATCCCCTCCCAACCTTCCCTACCCCTCCCCATCCATCTCTCTAAATCCAGGACAGCAAGCCAAGTTAGCCCACTGTGTGCCCTTATTAAACATCATTTGTTGGGTGAAGGAGGTTAAAAAGTATAAAATCCCAGCTATACAGGAAATAAGTAATGGGGATGTAATGTACAGCACGGGAACTATGGTTAATAATATTGTATTGTATACTTGAAACTTGCTAAGATAGTAAATTTTAAAAGTTTCATCACAAGAAAAACAAATTTTGTAACTATGTGTGGTGATGGATGTTAACTAGACCTATTGAAGTGATCAGTTCGCAATATATACAAGTATATACTAATGCACTATATGTCAATAATATCTGCATCTTGAAAAAAGAGTGCAAAAATAGAAAGCAGGACCTCCAACCTCTAAGCTGGCATCTGGAGTCCTTGGTGCCCTGGCCTTAGACTCAGGAAAAAGGAGGTGGCTGCAGAACCACTCTGTTCCTGGAGCGGCCAACCAGAGACAAATGGGGCCTGTGCTGCCTGGAGGAACTTACTGTCCTGCATCTCTCCTGCCTGACAGCTGCTTCAGACATCTTACTTTGACCCAGGCCACCTCTGACCTTGACCTACCCCAGTCCTCTGGGCCAGAGTGGTCAGAGATGTCAATGCTGCCCACCCATGAGGGAAAGAACCAGGTGCCCACTCTACACCAAGCCAGTTCCTTTCCTGGTGTTGTACACCCATGGGGTGGGCCATATGTAGCAGGGAGGGAAAGGCCTGGCAAAGACTAGTCCTGCAAGAGACACACTCTCATCTTCAGGGAGACAAGTCGTGATGATAATGAAGATGACAATGACTTATTTTTATTGGACAGAGTCTCGGGAAACTGAACAAACAGTGTGAGGAAAATGAAGGGGCAAGATTGGAAACCTAGAGTATTTTTTTTATTAGATAAACTTGACATGTAATGTGTAAATTTAAAGTGTACAGCATGCTACTTTGATGCATTTATATATTGTAATTTGGTTGTTGTAATGATATTTATCACATTACATATTTATAGTACAATATTATTGTCTATATTAATACACTGTACATTAGATTTCCATGGCTTATTTAGTACTCGTTACAAGTTTGTACCCATCAATTTTATCCTCCCATTCCCCATCCCCAGGTAATCACCATTTTACTCTCTGTTTTGATTTTTAAATTTTTTATAGGTTTGACCTTTTCAGATTCCACATATAAGTGATATCATACAGTATTTGTCTTTCTCTGACTTATCTCACTTAGCATAATGTGCTCAAGGTCCACCCATGTTGTCAAAAATGTGAGGATATCATCCTTTCTTGTGGCTGAATAATATCCCATTGTATATATATATATATATATATATATATATATATATATATATATATATATATATACCACATCTTTTTTATCCATGCATCCATTGATGGACATATGAGTTGTTTCAAAATCTTGGATATTAAGGAGTTGCAATTTGACTACTTTTGATTACTTTTGAAAACATAAAGTAACTTGAAGGTATCTATGAGTTGCCAAGGGATTCACTTAAGGGATTGCTTAAAAATAAAAGTTAGGAATAATGTGTTATTTTCATATGAAGTGTATGTAAGAAAGGGCAGATGGGGGAGTGGGTGAGGAAGGAACAAGAGGAAAATGGTTTGAACACACCATCTCAATGGGCTTTGACTCTATGTTTATGAAGATAAAACTATTAGCTGAAAGTGTTTCAATATTCGTTTTTTAGAGAAGACGTATTTCTTAGAGTTAATTCCATCACAGTAATTTCATTTCATGATTGTTTTCCCATGAAGAAGTTTAAAAAGGTCCCTTTTTCTTATTGTCATGTTTACTTTACTGAAACTCCTTTTATCAGGATTAATCCTTTTGTGTTGGACAACTAGAACAAGGCCTCTGACAACCCAAGACTCTTCCCTCTCCTAAGCTAGCTGATTTTTCTCAGACAGCCCTCCTCCTCAGAGCCAGACACGTGACCCCTGGGCAGCTTTGCCCCACACACCTCCCAGCTTCTGGGCAGGAGCCAGACTGAGGCTCTCTCTGCCCCAAGTAAAAAGTCCTGGGGAAGCCTCTGATTGGTCCAGCCAGTATTCCATGTTTATACCTGACCTGGTCACCTGTGGCCAATGAATGGGGAGAAGTGCAAAGATTTCCCCATTAATCATGGAGGTTGGAGCAGAATCAGTAAGTAGATGGAAACCCTGTTTGAGCCTCAAAGAGTTTAGAATGGGACTCCTGTAGCGGGCAGATGAGAAATAGCTGCCCATTAGTGCCTCCGCTGCTTCCTGAGAATTTCAAATTACTGCAGTTCAGTTAAAGCTACTTCTCCAAAACGGAAGCCCATCACAGACATGTGGGTCAGCATGGTGACATCCCCAAGGAATGAGGAAGCACAGTGGCATCCCTGTGAGCCAGGAGGGCTGGCTAGGAATCAGGTGGTCCTGAGTCCTGGGTTCTGCAGGGCTGGATGGGCACAGTCAGAGCTGTCAGTGGCCCAGCACCTCCCCAAGGATAAAAGCTGTGGCAGGAGGAGGTGGTGGGGTCAGGAAGGCTCTCCTGATGTTTGATCCATTTGTTCTGATTTTCTCATCAGCCTTAGGGTAGCAGGCCCACATGCCTTCTTCTGCTGCCTTCTCCTCTCTTTAGTCAACAGTTAAATGGGGGAGACACAGATGAGTGAAGAAGGGAAGACAGGAGGTGGGATGGAGGAGGGAGGGGGAGGCAGAGGGAAGAGGGAAGGAAGGAGTTGGGGGAGGGAAGGAGGGGGAGAAAGCCCCTCTAGTTTCTGGTTTCCTGGTCTCTCTTCTCACCAGCTGAGAGACTTTGGCCAAGATGCTCAGCCCCTCTGAGCCTCATGCTCCTCATCTGTAAAACGGGGTGAAAGGTTTCCCCTCAGGGATGTTCTGGGGAACAGGCATCTCACTCCCCTCTGATCCTTAGGGCAGGTAGGACAGGCTCTCCCACAGGCAGAGGCAGCGTTGGGTTTTGGCCTCCGTGGCCTTTAGCTTTTAAAGGGGCATTTCTCAGGTCTCCAGGAAGGGGTGGCCTGGGGCATCGGGCCGGCCTGCCTGCAGCACCCTCCCCTGCCTGGTTCCCCACCTGGGGGATGTACTTCACTCTCCTCACCTGCAGGGTGGTGTGTGAGGAGCTCAGGCAGTGAGGCCCTGTCCAGAGCCCAGCCTTGTGCCCGCCTCAGAGAACACTGTCCACGTGTTCCCTTTTAGGAGGGAAAAGAGAGGATGAGATCTGGGCTGGTGTCTGTGGCCTCCTTGCCCAGCCTGCCTTGTGCTGCCCAGGCTCACGGGGGCTACAGGCCAGCGCCAGGCCAAGACCTCCTGGACCAGGAGCACCCAGACCTCACTAGATCCTCTTAATTTCCCTAATCGTCTCAATTCGCAGTGTTCACGTCCCCTTCAGTCAGTGGGTTCCCTCTTGAGCTTTCCATCGCTGTCTCACGCTGTGAGTCTCTGTCTGTCTCACTTTTCCTTTCTCTGTTTCCCTCCGTGCCTCTGTGGCACCATCCCCCCTTTCCTGCTTCACACTTCGCCCCCTCCCCCCAAGTCGTGTCTCGCGGGGACAGCTGTGAAGAATTAGGAGCTCAGCAGCGAGTATCAGTCCCTAGCTGCACAAGATGATTTATGTCTCCGTGGGAGATCAGGCAGGTTTTCTTAATTATTTCACCCAATAGCACATGTCCTGGGGCTCTTGGGGGCTTTCTCTCTTTTCAGTCTTGACTCTCACCTGAGTTGGACAGTTTGTTTTATTTTTAGAACAGCTCGAGGGCCCCCAGAGCCTGTTACAGCGTCCGCCTCTTCCTTGGGGAGAGCATCTGCAGCAGCGAGCCTGGGAACCGGCCTCTGTGCCAGCACCCCGCCCCCACCCCCAAACTCCACCCTGTCCCCCGTCCCCATCCGGGGGTGCTGGTCTTCCCAGAGTACCCTTGCTCCACGCTGCCCCAGACCCCCAGATGAAGGGGCCTGTCGGGAGGCTCAGTGACTACCCTCCCGAAATGGATGAAGCCCCATTATTACTCTAGCGCACGCCCATAACGGTTGGTCTCCGCCCAGCCTTCTCACGTGTTCCCATTTAAGCCACCTGTCCTGCGTGTTGCCCTCACACTGACCTGGGCTGCCACTGTCAGCTTGGGCAGCTGCCTGCCCCACTGAGCCTCTGCCTTCTTCTTTGTATTAGGGGGGTAACGAAGGTGACTGCCTCATGGGATAAATAACTGCTGCAGCTAGAATAATTCACGGAGAGCTGAGCATTGGCCAGGTGCCAGGCAGTGTGTTAAACCCTCCACGTGGATTCCATCCTTTTTCCTCTCAATGACCAGGAGAGGAAGTATTTTTATGTCCATTTTTGGGTAGAGAGACTGAGGCTTAGAGATGTCAAATTCTTCTCCTAGGGCCTCAGAGTCACTGAGGAAAATGGGCTAGTGGAACCCAACCCCCTAGCAGGGCTGTTTTTTCTTATTTCACACACAGGAAGCCCCTGATGTCTTCATCCTCCACTGGGGGGATATTTTCCATTGCGGTGGACGTGTGCTTGCTGGGGCTCCCAACACACACAGGAGGAGCGAGCCTGGATGCGCTGGCAGTTCTGCTGGTGGTTAAAGTAGGGGGAGCTCACATTTCAGTTCTTTCTGGCTTGGAAAAGGTCTTTGGAGAAAATAACCCTCCTCCCCACCCCCCAGCAACATGTGTTCATAGCTTGTCCGTGCTGGCAGGCCTGAGAGCTGCCAGAGAGGCACTGGAGGTACTGGGGCAGTGGGCAATGACTGGGCTGTGG
This sequence comes from Hyperoodon ampullatus, assembly GCF_949752795.1. Lineage (NCBI taxonomy): Eukaryota > Metazoa > Chordata > Mammalia > Artiodactyla > Ziphiidae > Hyperoodon > Hyperoodon ampullatus. The sequence goes on from NC_136916.1 coordinate 73,180,173, forward strand.
AGTCTCAGAATCCATCCTCTCTCAGTTCAAGCCCCTTGCACTGCAGGGTCCAGAGGACCTTGGGGTCTGAGGCTGGGTGAGCACAGGGCCACAGGATTGGCAATGTGTCCTACACCCAGTGTGGAGCTGATCCATGTTGGTAGAAGTGCAAAACAGCAGTGCCAGGGGCTCTGTGAAGAAGAATGAGAGTCTCTCAAACAACAACCCCTTAATTGGAGGTCATAGGCAAGTGGAAGTGCTCCATGCTACAAACAGCCTCAGGAAAGCTCCATTCTTTATACTGGCCAAGAAGAGAATGAGGAAAAGGAGGCTTGGCCAGGGGTGCTAGATTAGCCAAGCCAGAACTTACGAGATTCAAATACTAGAAGCACAAGTCAAACTGTCTTAAGCAAAAAATGAAACACATCGATGAAGTTCAAGGCATAGCTTCAGTCATAGCTGGATCCAGGTGCTCTAATGAGGCCATCAAGGAACTGTCACTCACTTGCTCAGCTTTCTTTGACTTGGTTTCACTCTCAGGCAGATTCTTCCAAAGACCAGCCTTTCAGCAGCTCCAGGGTTACATCATAGGCTGCAAACAAGTTTTTAGGCTACTTCTTATTGGCTCGAATTTGTCATATGTTCATCCCTGAGCCAATCATGATGGCCAGCCGGTGCACTGTGGTGACTGCTTTGGCTTCGCTCACATCCTTCCTCCGGAATGGAGGCAGCTGTGCTGGGCCACAGAACCACATGATAGAAGATAGTGGTGGTGGGGTTGGTGTCCGGAGAAAAAGTTGGGGAGCTGTTATAAGGAAAGGGAATAAGAACAGGGTTAAGTCCACTTTGACCAGGACCCTTCACCCCCTGTGCCTCCATTTTCTCATTAGCAAGACTAAAGGGGCTCCATGTCTAAGCCCCCATAACTTGGTAGTCTCAGCATTGGCTAAGCACCTGCCCTGGGCCAGGGGTGAGTTGTGAGGAGTTGGGGCAATATAAGGACTTGAGCCAAGTGTTCCAAACCCTCTACCCTTCACTTCAAGTTCAATGAATGAAGTAGAAAACACACTGAAATAAAGACCAAGTCCCTGCCATGGGCGGCAGGGGGGCTTACCTGTCCCCCAGCCTCTCCCCAGACCTTGATCTTGCTGCCTCAGCCCACCTGCTGGCTGTCAGCTCCTTCTTCTTGCCCCAAAGCCTTCAGCCAGGCTGCCTCTCTGCCTGGAGGCTCTTCCACCTTTGGACACCTGTCGAGTCCTGCTCACCCTGAAGACCTCAAACCAAAGCACTTCCTCAGGGAGTCTGCTGTGAGGCTCCAGGCAGCTGCAGGCCTGGTCTCGTGCTCTCCGAGTGCCTACGTTGCTCCTGGTCTGGGGATGCAGGCTTGTAACTGAAAGTTGAGTGAGAGAGAATTTTTCCTGCTCTGTGCTCTGTCTGCCTGCTGGAGCAGAGATGGTCCTCCTCTCCTCAGGGAGGCAGCAGGCAGGGTCTGCAGTAGAGAATGAAAAGCAGATGTGTGGCCACCATCCTCCTCCTTGGCCATCCCTCTTTGCCCTGCAGCATTTCCTCTTTCAAGCCTGACCTTGGGGCTGAGGCTGACTTCCTGGGGAAGGAAGACCAGAGGTGTCCCCTGAGGACCAGGAGGGGAAGACCTCACCATGTGGTGCAAACTCTGCTCTCAGAAGCACACGCAGAGCAATTGCTGTAAGAGAGCAAAGTGCTCATCTCTGTCCCAGGAAGACTCAGAGTATAGGGTTTACCCAGGACAGATGGGACAGGTGTGGGATGGCATCACAAGGAGTTCCTGCTGGCTGAGAGGCCTCAGGAACATCCTAGGACTGTGGGATGACTCACCCCAGGGTTAGGGAGAGACATCCTCATGGATTGAGGGGTGCCAGGTCAGGGGCTCTGTGCCCCACCTTCCATCTGGGACTCTGGGGGTGACAGCCCCCCTCAGTGTCCTGGTTGGTGTGAGGAGACGCCGCTGGTGGCCATATAGAGAAACATAGTGGTGGAGGAGGTTGGGACAGAGGTGAGGTGGCACCTGCCCTCAGCAGAGCAGCCCTGGGGCATCCTCAGTGTTCCTGGGGCTCCCAGGAGGGGTGTGGGGGTAGCTATGAGGTCAGCAGCAAGGACACGGGCCTTGTCCTTCTGAGGGGTGGATTGAGGCCCAGGCCCAGAGAGGAGACAGGGGTATCACGGTGCAGAGAGGACAGGCAGGGGAGGCTGCCATGCCACCCAGCTTACCACACCCCATGCTGGGATGATGTGGAAACGCCCACCAGAATTAGACCACCCAGGGAGAAGGAGAGAGAGACTCCAGAACCCATGGGATGGATCAACACTCACAAGTCAAGGAATTCCAAGCGCTGGGGCCTCCATTCTGTTCCGCTGCCAATACCACACTGGCTTGATTCCTGTCGCTCTATTGTAAGCCTTGATAAGGCTTAGAAGTGATGCCTCCCACTTCATTCTTCTTTGTCAAGATTGTTTTCTAGAGTGCCTCACTCTCCATATGAATTTTAGAATTAGCTTTTCCGTGTCGGCAAAAACCTTGCTGAGTTTTTGATGGGAATTGCACTGAAACTGTTATCAATTTGGGTAGAATTGACATATTGACTCTGCGGAGTCTTCCAATCCATGAACACAGATGTTTCTCCATTTACATAGGTCTTCTTTGATTTCTTTGATCAGCATTTTGTAATTTTCATCATACAGATCTTTCTTTTATTATTTTTTAAATGCATAAAAAGATGTACGTGGAGCTTTCCAGGGTGATTGTGGCTTTCCTTCTTTGTGCTTTTTCTTGCTCTCTTGCTGAAGTCAGCACCCCATCTCACCAAGGACATCTCATTGATCCCCCAGTCAACACTATCCTGGCCAAGATGTTACCGTGCACAGACTTAAAAACCTCTGGAGTCAGCTCATTTCTGATTGGGCCCACCAGAAAGTTCTTAAAAATACAGGCTTCTGCACTCAGTGGCACTGGTTCTACCCCTAGATAGAACCACCCACCAAAGTTCTAATCCCTGATCATTTCTCTTCTTTGTAATTCTTCCCTTTCTTCCCTAAGCCTCAACTCAGAGGACTCTGCTGGGTATCCCCCTGCCCTTCCCAGAGCCCTCATCTCTGTCCTCTGACCCTAGTGTTCTCTGTGTGTCTGCCTGCCTCTCCTCTCCCGCCCTGCCCCCAACCCCCGTGTGTGTGTGTGTGTGTGTGTGTGTGTGTGTGTGTGTCTCTCACACACACACACACACACACGCACACACCTTCCTCTGTCCTTCCTTCATCTGACCACCCTTGGTCCTTTCTCTCCCTCTCGCTTGTCCCATGTCCCTAGCTACTTGCTCAGGGCGACTCCTGAGGTCTTACCCACACCCAGCCAGGGACAAAGCACCTTGTTACAGTCCCACGTATCCCAAATGAGCCCTGGGATGAATGGACACAGACTCTACTGCTCCTCCCTCTCAGGCTATCGTGACGAACAGATGTCGGGGTGAGCGGGGATCGTCCCACATGTAACAATCTGAACCTGGGTCTCAGTGTATTTTCATAGGCTATGTGAATGAGGCTGCATCGTGGGATGACAGGTTCACTGAGGCTACCTGACCGAGGATTTGGCCAAAGTTCTGGATGCTGTAGATGACACTGCCACCTGTGTCCAGGAGAAGCTTTGTGGCCTCCCTGCCCCATCTGTAAGGCCCTGGACAAGGCACTTATGTTTCTGAATCTCTATTTCCTCCTCGTAAAATGGGGTGCTACTCCCTACCTCCCACGGGGCAGGTGCCCATTGTGGAGACCAGAGGGCCAGCCTGGGATGTGGTGGTGGTGGTGGTCGTGGTGGTGGCTGTGACCACGATCTGCGTTCGAGTTTTGCAGGGAGGTCACCCAGCCCTGTGGCCCCCTGCCTCTCTGAACTTGCTCACTCATGTGGCTCCCTGAAGAATGGTCTGTGGTTCCTTCCTGTGATGTGAACAGCACCGGGTCGGAATGCCTTGCAGATCCACAAAATGCTCACTCCCTCAATCCCTTACCCCCAGGCCTCTGGGCATGAGGAAGAGTGATTGGGGGGTGGGGTGGCACGGAGGTGGTTGGGACACCCGCCTTCTTGTGCTACTGCCTTGGAACCCACGTGCCCATCCACACTTCTGGTCCTTCAGAGACCCACAGCCAGGCTTGACTGCTCCCGGTAGGGAGGCCTCACCCTTGGCCCAGGGAGAGGATCAGATGACCACCAGCAAGATTCTGGAGCTGCCCTATCAGATATGGGAGCCACTGGCCACAGGAGGCTACTGAGCCCTTGAAATGTGGCTGATCTTTTTTTTTAATTTTATTTATTTAATTTATTTATTTTTGGCTGCATTGGGTCTTCGTTGCTGCGTGCGGGCTTTCTGTAGTTGCGGTGAGCAGGGGCTACTCTTCGTTGGGGTGCACAGGCTTCTCACTGCAGTGGTTTCTCTTGTTGCAGAGCATGGGCTCTAGGCACGTGGGCTTCAGCAGTTGTGGCTCATGGGCTCAGTAGCTGTGGCGAACGGGCTTCGTTGCTCTGTGGCATGTGGGATCTTCCCGGACCAGAGCTCAAACCTGTGTCCCCTGCACTGGCAGGCGGATTCTTAACTACTGCACCACCAGGGAAGCTCAGTGTGGCTGATCTTGACTGAGATGTGCTGAAAGTGTAAAATCCATACTGGATTTCAAAGACTTAGTTTAAAAAAAAAAAAGAGTATAAGATGTCTCATTAATCATTTTTTATATTGATATGTTGAATTATAATACTTCAGACATATTGGATTAAATAAATTCTACTATTAAAATTAATTTTATCTGTTTCTTTTTTTTTACTTTTTAAAATGTGGTTACCAGAAAATTTGAAATGAGATATGCGGCTTGCATTTGTGGCTCATATTGTATTTGTATTGTATAGCATTTCTCCAGACAGTGTGGCCAATATGATATGGCTTGTTTAGGGGCAAGGTCCCAGGAGCCGGGGCCCTCCTCTTCCCTTGGTCTTCACCATCTTAACCCCCTCTGCCATGGTACACATACAACAAAACCCAGAATTATGAGAAGACTTCTTATCCCACACATCTTGGGATTCCTACCACAGAAAACCATCTATTCAGTACCTCAAGCATAAGTAACACTTTTGTGTAACTGGGAAAAAGGCATCCCTTATTCAAGATACTATACTGGTATCCTCCAGAAAACTTCAAATCTATGCAAATCTATGATATCTACCATGTGGGTGATGACTCTTGGATAAAGCACCCTTGTGCAGTATGCAAACTTCTCAGCTGTATGTGGCAGTACTGCCAGGACCTGTCTGCTCAAAATATATTAGTTGGAGGAATTAATGAGAAAGAGAGAGAATAGGATCCCACCCCTTCACCTTGATGTTTCAGGCTGAGTTTCTATCTCTTTTCCAATGATTAACACTGAAAAAGACTGGTAATGTCTCAGGATTATGGCCTCAGCCTCATTGCTGTCTGGGTGAAAACCATGTCAGCATAGAGCTTTGGCCCCAACATTTCAGGCAGGAGGTTCACAGAACCATGGGCAAAAGGTAAACTCATACCAGTGCCTCAAGACCCAGCCTAAGGGTCTCCTCTGTGAAGAATATCTCCCCTCTGAGCTGTTGATGGCACAGAAGTCCCCAGGGAAGGGGTGCTTGGTGAGTGTAACCTGGAATTGTTACCACCTTAGATGGGACTCTGTTGGTTTATTGAGGGGTGGGTGTTAATACAGCCTGGTATAGGGTTCTGGCATGATTTTATCAAGGAGTGTTGACACACATCTGCTTAAAATCATTTAAGTTTATCATCTTGACTGACTCATTGGGCAGCACACACAGAAAAGTGGGAGGATGAGGTAAGCAGGGAGGGTTGGGAGTGTGGCCTCATGACTTTCACAGACATCTCTGTTTTCACCCCCAAATGCCCTATTTGCTTTCAATGAGTTTTGTTGATTGGTTATATAAATGGTAGATATTTATTTACCTGTGTCAAGGTTAGTTCTAATCGTATACTGCATTAGTTTCTCACAGTTGTTAATGTAGATTTTATTTATAATATGCTTTATTAATGTCTATCATTTATGATTTCCCCTCATTTTTACACTTTTCTGTTACATGGAAATTTATCTGCAGTCCCCAGAAAAAAATGTAAAAGAGTGTGTTTTCTTTGTTTGTTTATCTGTTTTTTTCTTTTATTTAAAAAATATTTTCTTTTTTCCCAAATCTGAATTTGATCTCTTCTGGGGGGGCAATAGGAAGTGAGTTAGGAGCCAAGCCAAAAGGAAAAAAACAATTTGCAGCCCAGTTTTCCAGAACTCTTTGTGGTTCCTTTAACCAAATGGATGTTTTGCGGACAGTTAGGTTATTTTGTACAGTAAACAATTTTTTTCTTTTCTTTTTAGCCACATAATGTGGTATCATGAAAGGAAGATCAACTTTTTAATGAAAAAAAGCTGAGATGGGAGAGGGAGTTGAACCCATCAGGAACACTTCCAGGCTTACATAAGTAACATTCCTGCTGCATAAACATCTTGGCAAATCTGGAGACTAAATCCCCATCCCACACTGCTGGCCTGAACAAAACACTATAATATATTTTTTTTAAATCCTGTTGATGGTAACGTTTTTCTGTCCAGAAACAAGTCATTAGTTTGGACAAAGGAATCCAAATGCATCTGCTTAGTTCCCCAAAGTTCTAGTGGAAAATATTATCTAGAGAAAAAGTTAGTGAGGGATAAGAGTGGAGGATTGTGATTTCTTAAGAATGAAATAGAAAGAAATAGCACTTAAAATCTCATGAAGTTCCTCTCAGACAGAATTGCAAACTCCAAAGCAAAGTAAGACATCCTCATTTGGCAAATGCCAACCAGAGTTAAAAAATCATTTTTAATAAATTATAAATTCTATTGGAGATTTTAACTAAAACTTAAAGCTTTACATTTTAGTCTAACTCTTGAATTGATATGAAATTGAAATATGTAATTGGTGATTTGGGGACCCCAGCTCTTCTGTGATAGGTACACACCCATATATTCATAGAAATTTTTGTTCCCAAGCAAAGTCTTAGAGAACACTATCTGTCTCGCAATTTATTATCAACCACATTCTAATTCCAAGATGATTTAATGCAAGTTGTGAGGAAGAGCTATTTCTTCTTACTAAGTGTTTGAAGCATAAAAACAAAGTCATATATCAATAAAACCAGTATCTATGGTTCCTGAGCTACAAAAAATATCTGCATTTCTTTCTTCAATTCCTGCAGGTCATAACTCACCAGAAGTGGCCCCTTTTCTTCAAAAAGTCTAAAGAGACCAATTATCACTAAATAGAAAGTAATTATAATTTCCCCCATCAGTCCCCTAAAAGAGCATCAAACCCAAATGGTTTCTCAGGGAAATTCTAGCAAACCTTTAAAAATCAGATAATCCTAGTTCTATAGCACAGAAAGAGAGGGAAATCTTCCAACTATTTATTTAGCCAAACATATTGTCAATTTGAAAATCTGACAAAGACTTTAAAAAATTCAAACAGACCAATTTCACTTATTAATATTGATATGAAAATATTAAAGAAAAATCTAGGCTAATAGAATCCAACAAACATATTAAAGATAATACATTATGAGCAAACGGTGTTTATTCCAGGAATGGCAATGCGGTACAATATAGGAAATACAGAAATATGATTCATCATGTTAATAGAGCTATGGGTAAAAATCATATGATAGTCTTCTTATGATGCAGAAAAGACATTTGAGAAATGCGGCACTCATTCAGGCCAAAAATACTTTCCCACTGAAATCAGAAGCAAGACAAAGATGCCCATGATCACTACTACTGTGTAAAGTTGTATTGGAAGTATTAGACAAAGCAGCAAAAGAAGGAAATAATTAGAAGCAGAAGAATTTGAAAAGAAACAACAACAAAAGATATATCTTTGTGGATGATATGATAATACATTGGGATAACCCAAAACAACCAATGGAAAAACTAATAAAGCAATAAAAGAATTTAGTAAAGTAGCAGGTTGTAAAATCAATAATAGAGTCTGTCATACAGAGTAAAGTAAGTCAGAAAGAGAAAGACAAATACCGTATGCTAACACATATCATGGAATTTGAGGGAAAAAAATGTCATGAAGAACCTAGGGGTAAAACAGGAATAAAGACACAGACCTACTTGAGAATGGACTTGAGGATATGGGGAGGGGGAAGGGTAAGCTGTGACAAAGCAAAAGAGAGGCATGGACATATATACAGTACCAAACGTAAGGTAGATAGCTAGTGGGAAGCAGCCACATAGCACAGGGAGATCAGCTCGGTGCTTTGTGACCGACTGGAGGGGAGGGATAGGGAGGGTGGGAGGGATGGAGACACAAGACGGAAGGGATATGGGAACAGATGTATATGTATAACTGATTCACTTTGTTATAAAGCAGAAACTAATACACCATTGTGAAGCAATTATACTCCAATAAAGTTGTAAAAAAACCTAAATATCTATAAATAAAAGTCATTTGAAGAAACAATGAATGAGAAGATCTCATTGATGATAGGGAGAAAAAGAAGACAGTGGGTACAAACTTAATGAGAAATGTCCCAACCTATTCAAGGAAAATATAAAACTTTTATGAAAGAAGAAAGTATACTTTAAGAAATGAAGAAATATACCATATTCATAGATAGGAAGACTGAACATCAAAAAGATACCAATTCACCATAAAATAATTTATGAATTTAACATGACCCCAGTTTCTTTTTCTGGAGCTAGACTGGTTGATTCTAAAGTTCAACTGAAGAACAAACAAGTAGGAATATCCAGGATAACCTTGAAAAAGCAATGTGGAGAAACTAGCCTTACCAAATATAAAGACATATTTCAAAGTCTTTTTTAAAAAGCAGTGTAGAATTAGTACTGGATAGGCAGACTAATAGAACAGAATCTAAAATCCAAAAATGGGATTCATTCCTCATAGAAATTTAGTAATTCTAAAGGAGGCATCTTAAAAATAGACTTTTTAAATAAGTGGTATTGGGATAAATGCATAGCCATAGAGAAAAAGAGAAAACTGAATCTGTCTCTCACCCTGGGTACTAAGATACATTCCAAATAGCTCAGAGATTAAATGGAATATTTAATAATATGGAATAATAGTGGAATAAATCATATAAAATATAGGGGAAAATGGCTGAATTCCTGAAAATTAGGGAGAAGAGAAAACTTTCCTAAACTATGACTTGAAATCCAAAAGCAATAAGGAAAAGTCTAACAAATCTGATAGTGTATAAATGAGAGAAAAATTTTGCATAACAAAAACAAAGAAAAAAATCCACCATTAATAAGGAATAAGGGCCAAATGACAACTATGAAAAAAGAGATTCTAAAAAGAGAGAAGAAAAACACCAACAACCTCACAGAAAAATGGACAAGAATTATGAACAGGTAGGTCAGAAAAGAAATGCAAATGGCCCTCACACACATGTACAATGCTCAACCTTCTTCATAATAAGAGAAATGTAAATGAAAATTATACTGATTATAATTTCTTACCTATTAGCGGACAAAAATCCAAAAGTCTGACAACAAACTAACTGCTATGGGGAGTAAAACAAGTGCTACAACTCTATGGAAAGACAGTTGGAAATACTAGCAAAATTACATAAGTGTTTGACCAGAAATCTTTCCTCTAGAAATCTTTCCTAAAGACATATTGCCAAAATGTGAAAAATATATGCATAAGGCTATTCATAGCAAAAAACAGGAAACAACTCAATGTCCATCAATGGGATTGTATAAAATAAGTGTATAAACTAAGGTACTTCCATTCAATAAGGTACTATGAAGGTAAGAGCAATTAGAAATATATCTATACACTGCTAGAGATGATCTCCAGAATTCGTTATTATATGAAGAAAAATTATTGAAGAATACATTTTAAAAACTAGAATATTTATATGATTACCTATTGGAGAAGGAAGAAACATAGTGGAAGAGACAGGAATGGAAACTATATTTCTCTGAATGTACCCTGTTTTTGAAATTTGACTTTACAGCTGTGCAAATGTTTTACATGAACATAAAATGAAATAAAAGGAACATTTATAGAGTAATTTATAAAAATAGAAAAGCAAATTGGAAGAAATAAATCCGTGTACTGAGCTGGTGGCTTATACATACAAAGAGGTATAACTGCAAATGTTTTTAAAATACAATAATTTTATTGAACATTTCTTTTGGGATATACCCCAAGGACAAAAATTAGCTACAAGGAAATCTTAACTGTTACTAAACATGCATAAATATATATATATATATATATATATGGATGAAGTAAATAAGTAATTATACTAATATTGTTAAGAATCAAGATTTAATGTAAAATCTTTGTGATCATAAATTGAAATTTGAAAATATCAATATAAACTCATGATGTGTTTTCTTTTTTTTTTTTTTTTTTTTTTTTTTTTTTTTTTTTTTTTTTTTTTGTGGTATGCGGGCCTCTCACTGTTGTGGCCTCTCCCGTTGCGGAGCACAGGCTCCGGACGCGCAGGCTCAGCAGCCATGGCTCACGGGCCCAGCCGCTCCGCGGCACATGGGATCCTCCCAGACCGGGGCACGAACCCGTATCCCCTGCATCGGCAGGCGGACTCTCAACCACTGCGCCACCAGGGAGGCCCATGATGTGTTTTCTTTAAAAAAAAAAAAAGGGACTTCCCTGGTGGCGCAGTAGTTAAGAATCCGCCTGCCAATGCAGGGGACATGGGTTTGAGCCCTGGTCTGGGAAGATCCCACATGTCGTGGAGCAACTGAGCCCCTGCACCACAACTACTGAGCCTGCGTGTCACAACTACTGAAGCCTGTGCGCCTAGAGCCTGTGCTCTGCAACAAGAGAAGCCACCACACTGAGAAGCCTGTGCACCACAACAAAGAGTAGCCCCCACTCTCCACAACTAGAGAAAGCCCATGTTCAGCAACAAAGACCCAATGCAACCCAAAATAAATAAATTAATTAATTAATTTAAAAAAAAGAATTTTCTAGCTCTGATTCACTAACAAAGGCCTAAAAACAGTAACCAACCAAGGAGCAATGAATACCACTAATGTTCAGATTTTGGTCTCTAAATTCCATTTTCCACCAAAGGAACTAGCATCCTTGAAAAAAGTGACTGAATCCTGGTCTGATGCAGGAAATGAACAAGAGGAACCTGGAATCTGTCAAGTCTGAGAACAAGGACGTGATCATGGACTACTAAGGTTGGGTCAGAAGGACTCAGGAGCCACCTTGAGAAGGCTCCAACTGACCAAAGATAGTACAAATTAAGCATCAAGAAGAATAATGATTAAAATTGATTGAAGCATATCAAACATGTTTAATCCATGAGTCATAATGTTAAGCAAACAAACAAAATAGGACAAAACTCCGACCTTATTTTACCTTTGTAGGCTAATAGAATGTCAATTTGTTATTCTAAAACTGGTAAACAAAGGGAAAGAATCAAATATCTGTGTCCTATATGAACTGTACCTCGGATTAACCAAATCACTGATGAAAGGAAGTTTCTCTTTGTAGATGTATTCCAGCCAATAAAAGAAGAAATGTTAGAAGGAGTTCACCATTTTGCAACTGCTGCTGATCATTAATGTCTGATAAAAGCATTAGGTAAAGAGCTGATAGGGAACTTAATAATGGATGAATCAGGCTAACAACATCTGAAACCACTGATTAATCTTAATAGCATAGAAAGAGAGAACAAGACATTATGTCTCCTGATGAAAGTACATAATACCACCTGTGAAGTATTCTTGCCAAAAAGAAGCCAATCTGTTTATAATCAAGTCATTAGATCTACCATTTTACAAGGAAGACTACAGATGGAAGAGCATGTCAAATGACACCATGGGGATGCAATCAGCAAAATCTAAAATGTGACAAACAGGATGAATAACTTAGATCTTCAACAGAAAAATTAGAAGAGGCGGAAGTTTGTGAATGAAAAGAGGCTTAGGAGACTCATAAACCAATGTGTGGACTTTTATCTGGATCCTGATTCAAACCAAGCAAGCATAAAATGGAATTATGAGATGGTGGAGGAAATAAGAACACTGATAATATTAAGATTTTATTGTGAATATTTTTAAGTTTGATAATAGTAAGTGTGGCTATTTGTTTTTTTCTAAAAACCTTATCTTTTAGATATATGTGGTGAAGTATTTACAGATAAAAGACCTGATGTCTGGGATTTGCTTCAAAAGAATCCATTTGAGGAAAGGAAGGAGAGATGAAAGAAGATTGGCAATGAGCTGATGATTGTTGAAGCTCAATGATGGATGTTCATTATACCTTGTATGTATATTTGAGTATGCTCAAAGTTTTTCCAGCAAAATAGTTGTTCTTGATGTTTCAGAAACTCTCAGGTGTCTGGTGGGAAGCCACAAAATCCCCATCTGTTGATAGCACTGGTTATGGCCTACAGAAAGCACTGAGGTCACCTGCCCTCTATCATCTATGGAAGACTTTCATGCTTAGGACATCCAGAAATAGAAGGAGCATCTATGTGGTTCATATACAAGTGGGGATGATATAGTTGGGGAGGAGGACTCAGATAGCTCATGCCCTAGCTAAGATGTGACATGGAATTTGATAATATGATGGGAAGTAACCATAATAAAACTTCTTTTGAATAATGGGAGAAAAATGCTTATGTAGGTTTAAATCTGAAAGCCATTATTTTTTTTAACCAAAAGTCATAGCGTGCACACACACACACACACACACACACACACAGACACCTAACTTCATTGCCCCCATTGATAAAGTACCAAGGTGAACCCAAAGATGAATACAAAATCATCCACAAGTTGCTATAACAGTCATCTTTTCAGACTACTATCTTAGATTATGGCTAGATATGTCCAGTGTTTTATATATTAGAGAGTAAGAGCTACAGAAGTAAGATTGATCCAACTTAAGGTATGAACTTTGAAGAAGGCAGAGGTTGAAGACCCTGGTGCATTGAGTGGGCTCAACAGGACTTAATTGCATGTTAAAAAAACAACACTGATTTCTACTTTACTCTGTTATATTTAGAGATAGAGACACTGGAAATCAGATGCAAGTCACAAAAGTAGACCCTCAATAAATGATAACCATAAGAGAGACGATTACTATGTGGCAAAACAGACACTTATGACCAAGAACCACCAGCCAAAGAGAACTGAACAGGCTCTTGTCTAACAACCTCACTCATGTACTAATCAGAAGGAGTGGGAACTGGACATGACATTTAAATATTGGTGGTTGTGTGTATATATTCAATTGTTTAGTTCATTCCATAAGGTGTGACTATTGTCTTTATTAAATCCTAAGCAAGACAGGATCAAGAATAGTTACAGAAAAGGACTTGAACTAGAGGACCAGTGGACCCTGGAAATCAGTATTCTGGTGTACATCTTGGATGAGCAGCACTCTTACAAAATTGTGCCTGATCTACTCCTGCTCCTTCTGGTTTATATCCTGATACGTGATTAAACATAATAAAATTGCTGATATACAACCATTTGATCATAAAAACAGCAATATCATAGGATTTGACCAAATACCTATGTAACTTGAACATGTAACTTGGGGAAGAAGGCCAGACTGAGATTGCTCAAAGGTGGTGGTTTTCAACCTTATCAGACAAACACCATCTTTATAACTAATGCTTTACAATGTCCCCTTTATTATCCTGAAATGAAATCAGGTAATATAACCCAACAATATCTATCTTTCAAGAATCAATAATATTCTCTAACTTTATTATAAGGGAGAAATTAGATGAAATTGCTTTATAATAGAATAAGGTTGTAATGGTTAATTTTATATGTCACCTTGTTCACAGTGCCTAGATATTTGGTCAAATATCAGTCTAGATGCTGCTGCATCTAGGTGCTAGATGCTGAGTGGGGATACTGGACTTCTATTTCCATGTGACAGTAATAAGGCGTCACCTCTTTCCTTTCTCTGCAGAGAGTGTCAGAGAAAGCCAGCTAAAACAGAAGATTCAAATAAGATCCAGAGTTTCATAACATAATACAAAAATGTCCAGGTTAAAATGAAAAATCATTCATCATATCAAGAACCAGGAAGATCTCAAATTGAATGAAAAAAATCAATAGATGACAATATAAAGATGACAGAGATGTTAGAATTATTTGAAAAAGATTTTAAGGAAGCTGTGATAAAAATGCTTCGGCAATCAATTATGGTCACAGTTAAAACAAATGAAAAAAAAAAATCCTCAGCAAAGAAATATAAGATATAAAGAAAAACCAAACAGAAATTTTAGAACTGAAAAATACTGTAATGAAACAAACACTTTGGTGGGCGGCCTCAACAATAGAATGGAGGATACAGAGGAAGAAATGAGTTGAAGACAGAAAAATAGAAATAATCCATAGAGAGAAAATAGACTAGAAAAAAATGAACAGAGCCTCAGGGACCTACAAGATTATAACAAATGGTCTAACATTTGTGGCAACAAAGTCCCAGAAGGAAGAGAGTGGGGCTGAAAAAGTACTTGAAGAAATAACACAGAAAACTTTCCAAATTTGGCAAGAGATTTGGCCTATAGAGTCAAGAAGTGGAGTAAATGTCAAAGAAGATAAATCCAAGGAAATGCATGCTAAGGCATATCAAAATAAAACTTCTGAAAACTAAAACCAAAAAGAAATTAATTTTGGAAGTAACCAGAGAACACAACACCTTACCTACAGGGGAAAAGCAAAGTGAATTACTTCAGATTTCTCATCAGAAACCATGAAAGCCAGAAAGAAGTGGCATAATATTTTTCAAGTGCTGAAAGTAAAGAACTGCATACAATAAAAAAATATTCTTCAGGATTGGAGGGGAAATCAAAACATTTTCAGATGAAAGAAAACCAAGAATTGTCACCAGTAGATCTACACTAAAATAAATCTACCCTTTCTTTAGCTAAGAAAATTCTTCATTTAGAGAGAAAATGATAAAAGAAGGAATCTTGGAACACCTATAAGGAGGAACAAACAAACGAGTAAATAAAAGAGATTTTCCTTCTCCTCTTGAGTTTTCTAAATTGTTTGATGGTGGAAGCAAAAATTATGATAGTCTGATGTGATTTTAAACATATATAGAGGAAATTTTAATACAATTATATTATAAATGGGAGAGGATAAGGGAATGTAAAGAGAGGCCAGGTTTCTCTACTTCAATGAACTGGTAAAATGACAACTTCAGTAGATTTTGCTAAGTTATTATATGTAATGTAATATATAAAGCAACCATCAAAAAGGTATACAAAGAGATAGACTCAAAATCTCCATAGATAAAACAAACTGGAATTCAGAAAAAAAAATGCTCAAGTAACCCACAGAAAGTCAGAAAACAAAAACAGAGAAAGGAAAAAAAAAAAAGAGAGAAAACAAACAGAAAACAACAAAATGGCAGACTTAAGCAAACATATCAATAATTCCATTAAATGGAAATGATTTAAATATACCAGTAATAATAGCGATTGGTAGAGTCTATTAAAAACATGATCTAAGGCTTCCCTGGTGGCACAGTGGTTGAGAGTCCGCCTGCCGATGCAGGGGACACGGGTTCGTGCCCCAGTCCGGGAGGATCCCACATGCCGCAGAGCGGCTGGGCCTGTGAGCCATGGCCGCTGAGCCTGTGCGTCCAGAGCCTGTGCTCCGCAACGAGAGAGGCCACGACAGTGAGAGGCCCACGTACCGCAAAAAAAAAAAAAAAAAAAAAAAAAAAAAACATGATCTAACTATATGCTGTCTAAAATAATTTCACTTCAAATATGACAATATAGGCAGGTCAAAAGGAAAAGGATAGAAAAAGATATATCATGTAAACATCAATCAAAGAAAAGCAGGAATGGCTATATAAATATAAGATAAAGTAGGATCACAGCAAAAAACAATTGCCAGAAATGGAGAGAGACATTATATAACAATAAAAGGGCCAATCCACCAAGAAGGCGCAGTAATTCTGAATGTGTATGCATCAAACAACAGGGCCACAAAATATACCAAAAAATGATAAAACTGAAAGAAATAACGGACTAATTCACAATTATAGTTGGAGACTTCAATATCCCTCTCTCGACAACTGATAGAAAAACTAGACAAAAAGTCAGCAAGGATAGAGAAGAACTCAACAACACCATCAAACAACAGGATCTAAATGACATTCATAGACCCCTTCACCACACAGCAGAACATGTATTCTTTCCAAGACTCCATAAAACATATACCAAGATAGACCATATCCTGGGCCATAAAAAAAATCAATAAATTTAAAAGAATTGGTGTCATACAGTATGTTCTCTGACCACAATGGAGTCCAACTACAAATTAATAACATAAAAATAATTGCAAATTCTCCAAAAACTAAAAAACAAACTTCTAAATAATCCATGGGCCATATATAAAGTCTCAAGGAAATTTTGAAAACATATTAAAATGAATGAAAATTAAAATACTACATTTCAAAATTTGGGGATACAGCTAACATAGTGCTGAGAGGAAAATTTATAATGCCAAATGCATACATTAGAAAAGAGGAAAAGTCTCAACGCATTAATAAGCTCCTATCTCAGGAACCTAGAAAAAGAAGAGCAAAATAAATCCAAAGCTAGCAGGAGGAAGGAAATAATGCAGATAAAAGCAGACATAACTGAAACTGAAAATGGAAAATAAAAATTGAGAAAAATCAACAAAGACAAAGAGTGGTTATTTAAAAAAATCAACAAAATTGATGAATCTCTAGGAAGACTGAGAAAAAAATAGAGAGCAAATTACCAGTATCAGGAATGAAACAGAAATATCACTACAGACTCTACAGACATCAAAAGAATAAGAAAGGAATACTAGGAAAAACTCAATATGCATAAATTTTTACAACTAGATGAAATTGACCACTAATTTAAAATATATAAGCTATCACAACTCACCCAATATGAAATAGATAATTTTACTTTTAAGGCAATATAATTTGTAACTTAAAAGTTTCCCCTAAAGAAATCCCCAGGCCCGGATGATTTCACTGGAGAATTCTACCAAGAGAATTCTTCTCTTAAAGAAGAATTAACACTAATTATACACAATCACTTCCAGAAAATAGAATAAGTGAGAACATTTTCCAATTCATTTTATGAGCCTAGTATCATCTTGATAACAAATCCAGATAAAGATGCCATGTAGGGTTCATTCCCCCCATGCATACAAGTCTTGTTCAATTTAAGAAAACTAATCACTGTAATCCACCATATTAACAGCATAAAGGAAGAAAATCACATGTTCCTCTCAATCAATGGAGAAAAATTATTTGATGAAAGTCATTTGACATGATTATCTACATAGAAAATCCAAAGGAATATTTTTTTAAACTCCTAGAGTGAGTTAATTAAGGTGGCAGAATACAAGAAAAACATAAAAAATCAATTGTATTTCTACATATACATGGACTTGAAATGAACACCCAAACATTGAAATTAAAAATATAACACCATTTACAATATTTCAATGGAAACTAAAATATTTAGGTGTAAGTCTAACAAATCATGTATAGGACTTTGTATGCTGTAAACTACACAGTGTTTATGAGAGAAATCAAATAAGATTTAAATAAATGTAAAGGAATATTATGTTCATGGATTAGAAGTCTCAACATAGTAAATATGTCAATTTCTTCCAAATTGATACATAAGGTTAATGCGAATCCTGTGAAAATTCCAGAAAGATCTTTTATAGATAAGGACAAGATTATTCTAAAATTTATATGGAAAAGCAAAGGAACTGGAATAACTAAATTAAAAGTTTGAAAGAGAAGAAAAAATGGAAGGAATCGATCTACCCAATTTCAAGACTTACTACGTAGGTACAATAATTAAGACTGTGTAGTATTTGTCGAAGTTTAGACATAGATAAGTAGAACAAAATAGAGAACCCAGAAATAGACTGACACAAGTATGATTTTTGACAAAGCAGCAAAAACAATTACGTGAGGTAAAGATAGCGTTTACACCAAATGGTAATGGAACAATTGGACATCCAGGGGCAAAAAAATGAACCTCGCCCTACCTGTTATAAAAATGGATCATGGGCTTAAATGTGAGATGTAAAATTATAAAACTTTTAGAGAAAAATAAGGGGAAATATTTGGGTCTAGGATTAAGCAAATGTTCTTAGATTTGACAACAAAAGCATGATGCAAAAAAGGAAAAATTGACAAATTAGATCTCATCAAAATTAAAAACGTTTGCCCTAAAGACCCTGTTAAGAGGATGAAAAGATAAGTTACAGAGTGGGAGCAATATTTGCAAACCACATATATGATAAAAGCTAGTATCTGGATTATATTTTTTAAAACTCTCAAAACTAAACAGTAAAAAAGCAAACAGTACTTAGAAATTGTACAAAAGACATGAACATTTTATCAAAGAGGATATATGGCTAGCAAATTAAGCACATGAAAAGATAGTTAACATAATTAGCCCTTAGGGAAATGCAAGTTAAAACCACAATAAGCTGTCACTACATACCTATCAGAATGGCTAAAATAAAAATTAGTGACAACATCAAATGCTGGTGAGGATGCAGAAAAACTGGGTCAGTAATAAATTGCTGGTGGGAATGTAAAATGGTACAGTCACACCGGAAAGCAATTTGGCAGTTTATTTTTTTAGACCTAAACATACAACTAGCATTGCACTCCTGGACATTTATCCCAGAGAAGTGGAGACTTATGATCACACAAAAAACCTGTACATGAATGTTTATAGTAGCTTTATTCACAATAACCCAAAACTGGAAGCAACCCAGACGTCCTTCAGTGGGTGAATAGTAGAACAAGCTATGGCATTCCATGCCCTGGGATACTACTGAGCAATAAAGAGAACGGTTATTGACATATGTGCAACACTGTAGATGATTCTCCAAAGAATTATGCTGAGTGAAAAAAGCCAATCCCCGAAGTCTACATACTGCAAGAGTCTATTTATATATCATTCTTTGAATAATAAAATTATAAAAATAGAGAACATATTAGTGTTTGTCAGGGGTTGGGGAGCTGGAGGGAAGTGGGTGTGGCCATAAAAGGACAACATGAGGGACCCTTGTGGTGATGGAAATGTTCTGCCTCTTGACTGTATCAGTGTCAATATTCTGGCTGTGATACTGTGCTACAGTTTTGGAAGAAGTTACCACTTGGGGGGAACTGGGTAAAGGGTACACAGGATTTCTTTGTATTATTTCTCACAGTTACATGTGAGCCTACAATGTTCTCAAAGTAAAAAACTTAATTAAAAAAATAAATGCAGACACCACATAGACAATAGCAGACAAGATGCTTGTATCTACGGGGTAGTCAGGTTGACAGCGACTGGCTAATGCAGGAGTTTGTGTTG
This sequence comes from Hyperoodon ampullatus, assembly GCF_949752795.1. Lineage (NCBI taxonomy): Eukaryota > Metazoa > Chordata > Mammalia > Artiodactyla > Ziphiidae > Hyperoodon > Hyperoodon ampullatus. The sequence continues at coordinate 73,199,597 of NC_136916.1, forward strand.
GTAACTCAAATACCATGAACAACATTGTTTAGTAACGTGTTTTCTGAAAGGATTTACTCTTAGTTTCTATACAAAACAACCTTCAATCTTCTCTCAACTAACATGATAGTCGAGTTCTTAGAAAATACTGAGTATATTAAAACCACACAGGAGACTTTCAAGATGGTGGAGGAGTAAGACGTGGAGATCACCTTCCTCCCCACAAATACATCAGAAATACATCTACATGTGGAACAACTGCTACAGAACACCTACTGAACGCCGGCAGAAGACCTCAGACTTCCCAAAAGGCAAGAAACTCCCCATGTACCTGAGTAGGGCAAAAGAAAAAAGAAAAAACAGAGACAAAAGAATAGGGACAGGACCTGCACCTCTGGGAGGGAGCTGTGGAGGAGGAAAAGTTTCCATACACTAGGAAGCCCCTTCACTGGCGGAGATGGGATAGGGAGATGGCCGGGTGGGGTAAGCTTCAGAGCCATGGAGAGCACAGAAACAGGGGGGCAGAGTGCAAAGCAGAGAGATTCCCACAAAAAGGATCGCTGCCGACCAGCACTCACCAGCCTGAGAGGCTTGTCTGTTCGCCCGCCAGGACACGGGTGGGGGCTGGGAACTGAGGCTTGGGCTTCAGAGGTCAGATCCCAGGGAAAGGACTGGGTTGGCTGCGTGAACACAGCCTGAAGGGGGCTAGTGCACCACAGCTAGCAGGGAGGGAGTCCAGGAAAAAGTCTGGAACTGCCTAAGAGGCAAGAGACCATTGTTTCAGGGTGTGTGAGGAGAGGGGATTCAGAGCGCTGCCTAAACGAGCTCCAGAGACAGGCGCGAGCCGCGGCTATCAGCACAGACACCAGAGATGGGCATGAAATGCTAAGGCTGCTGCTGCAGCCACCAAGAAGGTTGTGTACAAACACAGGTCACTATCCACACCTCCCCTACCGGGAGCCTGTGCAGCCTGCCACTGCCAGGGTCCCATGATCCAGGGACAACTTCCTCAGGAGAACACATGTCACACTTCAGGCTGTTGCAACGTCACACAGGCCCCTGCCACTGCAGGCTTGCCCCGCATTCCTTACCCCTCCCTCCCTCCTGGCCTAAGTGAGCCAAAGCCCCCTAATCAGCTGCTCCTTTAACTGCCTCCTGTCTGGACAGGAACAGACGCCCTCAGGCAATCAACACACAGAGGCAGGGCCAATCCAAAGTTGAACCCCAGGAGCTGAGCGGACAAAGAAGAGAAAGGGAAATCTCTCCCAGCAGCCTCAGGAGCAGCGATTAAATCTCCACAATCAACTTGATGTACCCTACATCTGTGGAATACCTGAATAGACAACAAATCATCCCAGAATTGAGGCGGTGGACTTTGGGAGCAACTGTAGTCTTGTGGTTTGCTGTATACGACTGACTGGTTTCTGGTTTTATGTTTATCTTAGTTTAGTACTTAGAGTTTCTTAGCATTAGTAGATTTGTTTATTGATTTGGTTGCTCTTTTCCTTTTTTATTTTTTATATATAGATTTTTTTTCCTTTTTCTCTTTTTGTAAGTGTGTATGTGTATGTTTCTTTGTGTAATTTTGTATATATAGCTTTGCTTTTACCATTGTCCTAGGGTTCTGTCTGTTTGGGGTTTTTTTTTAATAGTTTTTAGCACTTGTTATCATTGGTGGATTTGATTTTTGGTTTGGTTGCTCTCTTCTTTCTTTCTTTCTTTTTTCTAAATTACCTTTAAAATTTTTAATAATTTTTAAAATTTTTTATTTTAATAACTTTATTTCTTTTTTCTTTCTTTCTTTCTTTCTTTCTTCCTTCCTTCCTTCCTTCCTTTCTTTCCTTCTTTCTTCTTTCTTTCTTTCTTTCTTTCTTTCTTTCTTTCTTTCTTTCCTTCTCAGCCATGTGGCTGACAGGTTCTTTCTGCTCTGGCTGGGTGTCAGGCCTGTGCCACTGAGGGGGGAGAGCTGAGTTCAGGACACTGGTCTACAAGATACCTCCCAGCTCCATGTAATATCAAATGGCAAAAGCTCTCCCATAGATTTCCATCTCAATGCTAAGACCCAGCTCCACTCAACAACCAGCAAGCTGCAGTGCTGGACATCCTATGCCAAACAACTAGCAAGACAGGAACACAACACAACACATTAGCAGAGAGGCTGCCTAAATTCATAATAAGGTCACACCACCATGTTTCATAATAAAACACACCACCAGATGTGGTCCTGCCCACCAGAAAGACAAGATCCAGCTTCATCCGCCAGAACACAGAAACTAGTCCCCTCCATCAGGAAGCCTATGCAACCCACTGAACCAACCTTACTCACTGGGGGCAGACACCAAAAACAATGGGAACTATGAACCTGCAGCCTGGGAAAAGGAGACCCCAAACACAGTAAGTTAAGCAAAATGAGAAGACAGAGAAACACACAGCAGATGAAGGAGCAAGGTAAAAATCCATCAGACAAAACAAATGAAGAGGAAATAGGCAGTCTACCTGAATAAGAATTCAGAGTAATGATAGTAGAGATGATCCAAAATGCTGGAAATAGATTGGAGAAAGTACAAGAAACGTTTAACAAGGAACTAGAAGAACTAAAGAGCAAAAAAAAATCATGAACAACACAATAAATGAAATTAAAAATTCTCTAGAAGGAATTAATAGCAGAATAACTGAGGCAGAAGAACAGATAAATGACCTGGAAGATAAGATAGTGGAAATAACGATTGCAGAGGAGAATAAAGAAAAAAGAATGAAAAAAATTGAGGACAGTCTTAGAGACTTCTGAGACAACATTAAACACACCAACATTCGAATTATAGGGGTCCCAGAAGAAGAAGAGAAAAAGAAAGGGTCTGAGAAAATATTTGAAGAGATTATAGTTGAAAACTTCCTAACATGGGAAAGGGAATAGTCAACTCCAGCAAGCGCAGAGAGTCCCTTACAGGAGAAAGGAGAAACATGCCAAGACACATGTTAATCAAACTATCAAAAATTAAATACAAAGAAAAAATATTAAAAGCAGCAAGGGAAAAGCAACAAATAACATATAAGGGAATCCCCATAAGGTTAACAGCTGATCTTTCAGCAGAAACTCTGCAAGCCAGAAGGGAGTGGCAGTATATGTTTAAAGTGATGAAATGGAAAAATCTACAACCAAGATTACTCTACACAGCAAGGATCTCATTCAGATTCGGTGGTGAAATTAAAACCTTTACAGATAAGCAAAAGCTAAGAGAATTCAGCACCACCAATCCAGCTTTACAACAAATGCTAAAGGAACTTCTCTGGGCAGGAAACACAAGAGAAGGAAAATACCTACAATAACAAACCCAAAACACTTAAGAAAATGGTAATAGGAACATACATGTTGATAATTACCTTAAATGTAGATGGATTAAATGCTCCAACCAAAAGACATAGACTAGCTGAATGGATACAAAAACAAGACCCATATATATGCTGTCTACAAGAGACCCACTTCAGACCTAGGGACACATACAGACTGAAAGTGAGGGGATGGAAATCAAAAGAAAGCTGCAGTAGCAATTCTCATATCAGACAAAATAGACTTTAAAATAAAGACTATTACAACAAACAAAGAAAGACACTACATAATGATCAAGGGATCAATCCAAGAAGAAGATATAACAATTGTAAATATTTATGCACCCAACATAGGAGAACCTCAATACATAAGGCAAATGTTAACAGCCATAAAAGGGGAAATTGACAGTAGCACAATCATAGTAGGGGACTTTAACACCCCACTTTCACCAATGGACAGATCATCCAAAATGAAAATAAATAAGGAAACACAAGCTTTAAATGATACATTAAACAAGATGGACTTAATTGATATTTATAGGACATTCCATCCAAAAACAGCAGAATACACTTTCTTCTCCAGTGCTCATGGAACATCCTCCAGGATAGATCATATCTTTGGTCACAAATCAAGCCTTGGTAAATTTAAGAAGACTGAAATCATATCAAGTATCTTTTCTGACCACAGTGCTATGAGACTAGATATCAATTACAGGAAAAAATCTGTAAAAAATACAAACCATTGGAGGCTAAACAATACACTACTTAATAACCAAGAGATCACTGAAGAAATAAAAAAATACTTAGAAACAAATGAAAAGGAAAACGCAAAGACCCAAAACCTATGGGATGCAGCCAAAGCAGTTCTAAGAGGGAAGTTTATAGCAATACAATACTACTTCATGAAACAAGAAACACCTCAAATAAACAACATAACCTTACACCTAAAGCAATTAGAGAAAGAAGAACAAAAAAATCCCAAAGTTAGAAGAAGGAAAGAAATCATAAAGATCAGATCAGAAATAAATGAAAAAGAAATGAAGGAAACAATAGCAAAGATCAATGAAACTAAAAGGTGGTTCTTTGAGAAGATAAACAAAATTGATAAAACATTAGCCAGACTCAACAAGAAAAAAAGGGAGAAGACTCAAATCAATAGAATTGGAAATGAAGGAGAAGTAACAACTGACACTGCAGAAATACAAAGGATCATGAGAGATTACTACAAGCAACTATATGCCAAAAAAATGAACAACCACGAAGAAATGGACAAATTGTAGGAAAACACAACCTTCTGAGAGTGAACCAGGAAGAAATAGAAAATATAAACTGACCAATCACAAGCACTGAAATTGAGACTGGGATTAAAATTCTTCCAACAAACAAAAGCCCGAGACCAGATAGCTTCACAAGCAAACTCTATCAAACATTTAGAGAAGAGCTAACACCTATCCTTCTCAAACTCTTCCAAAATATAGCAGAGGGAGGAACACTCCCAAACTCATTCTACAAGGTCACCATCACCCTAATACAAAACCAGACAAAGATGTCCAAGGAAAGAAAACTACAGGCCAATATCACTGATGAACATAGATACAAAAATCCTCAACAAAATACTAGCAAACAGAATCCAACAGCACATTAAAAGGATCATACACCATGATCAAGTGGGGTTTATTCCAGGAATGCAAGGATTCTTCAATACACACACAAATCAATCACTGTGTTACACCATATTAACAAACTGAAGGAGAAAAACCATATGATCATCTCAATAGATGCAGAAAAAGCTTTCGACAAAATTAAACACCCATTTATGATAAAAACCCTCCAGAAAGTAGGCATAGAGGGAACTTTCCTCATCATAATAAAGGCCATATATGAAAACCCCACAGCCAATATCATTCTCAAATGTGAAAAACTAATATCATTTCCTCTAAGATCAGGAACAAGACAAGGTTGTCCACTCTCACCACTATTATTCAACATAGTTTTGGAAGTTTTAGCCACAGCAATCAGAGGAGAAAAAGAAATAAAAGGAACCCAAATCATTAAAGAAGTAAAGCTGTCACTGTTTGCAGATGACATGATACTATATAGAGAGAATCCTAAAGATGCCACCAGAAAACTACTAGAGCTAATCAATGAATTTGGTAAAGTAGCAGGATACAAAATTAATGCACAGAAATCTCTTGTATTTCTATACACTAATGATGAAAAATCTGAAAGAGAAATTAAGGAAACACTCCCATTTACCACTGAAATAAAAGAATAAAATACCTAGGAATAAACCTACTTAAGGAGACAAAAGACCTGTATGCAGAATACTATGACACTGATGAAAGAAATTAAAGACAATACAAACAGATGGAGAGATATACCATGTTCTTGGATTGGAAGAATCAACATTATGAAAATGACTCTACTACCCAAAGCAATCTACAGATTCAGTGCAATCCCTGTCAAACTACCAATGACATTTTTCACAGAACTAGATAAAAAAATTTTACAATTTGTATAGAAACATAAAAGACCCCAAAAAGCCAATGCAATCTTGAGAAAGAAAAACAGAGCTGGAGGAATTAGGCTCCCAGCCTTCAGACTATACTACAAAGCTACAGTAATCAAGACAGTATGGTACTGGCACAAAAACAGAAATATAGATCAATGGAACAGGGTAGAAAGCCCGGAGATAAACCCATGCACATATTGTCACCTTATCTTTGACAAAGGAGGCAAGAGTATACAACGGAGAAAAGGCAGCCTCTTCAATAAGTGGTGCTGGGAAATCTGGACAGCTACATGTAAAAGAATGAAGTTAGAACACTCCCTAACATACACAAAAATAAATTCAAAATGGATTAAAGACCTAAATGTAAGGCCAGACCCTATAAAACTCATAGAAGAAAACATAGGCAGAACACTAAGACAACCCTCAGAATGGGAGAAAATATTTGCAAATGAAACAACTGACAAAGGATTAATCTCCAAAATATATAAGCAGCTCATGCAGCTCAAAAATAAAAAAACAAAAAACCCAATCCAAAAATGGGCAGAAGACCTAAATAAACATTTCTCCAAAGAAACATACAGATTGCCAACAAACACATGAAAGGATGTTCAACATCACTAATCTTTAGAGAAATGTAAATCGAAACTACAATGAGGTATCACCTCACACCTGTCAGAATGGCCATCACCAAAAAATCTTCAAACAATAAATGCTAGAGAGGGTGTGGAGAAAAGGGAACCCTCTTGCACTGTTGGTGAGAGTGTAAATTGATACAGCCATTATGGAGAACAGTATGGAGGTTCCTTAAAAACTAAAAATAGAACTACTGTATGACCCAGAAATCCCACTACTGGGCATATACCCTGAGAAAACCATAATTCAAAAAGAGTCATGTACCAAAATGTTCATTGCAGCTCTATTTACAATAGCCAGGACACGGAAGCAACCTAAGTGTCCATTGACAGATGAATGGATAAAGAAGATTTGGCACATATATACAATGGAATATTACTCAGCCATAAAAAGAAACGAAATTGAGTTATTTGTAGTGAGGTGGTTGGACCTAGAGACTGTTATACAGAGTGAAGTAGGTCAGAAAGAGAAAAATAAATACTGTATGCTAACACATATGTATGGAATCTAAAAAAAAAAAATCATTCTACAGAACCTAGGGGCAGGATAGGAATAAACACGCAGATGTAGAGAATGAATCTGAGGACACGGGGAGTTGGAAGGGTAAGCTGGGACCAGGTGAGAGAGTGGCATGGACTTATATATACTACCAAATGTAAAATAGATAGCTAGTGGGAAACAGCCGCATAGCACAGGGGGATCAGCTCGGTGCTTTGTGACCACCTAGAGGAGTGGGCTAGGGAGGGTGGGAGGGAGACGCAAGAGGGATGAGATATGGGGATATATGTATATGTATAGCTGATTCACTTTGTTATAAAGCAGAAACTAACACACTTGTAAAGCAGTTATACTCCAATAGAGATGTTAAAAAAAACACACAAAATTTACTTTGTGTTTATATGCAAAATGGAGTTAGATTCTAGGCTCAAATAACAGTTCACCCAAATAATAAGACAACCAAAATAGTCTTCAAGGGGCAGTATATTTCCTTACAATAATACCCAGTGCTCTACCATGGCAACTCTCAAAATGTCTAGGGACCCCCAGTGGTCCCCACTAGGTCAAAACTACTCTCATAATAACACTAAGATGTTATTTCCCTTCTTCATCTTATTTTCTCCAAAGGCCACATTACAGGATTTATCATGAAACACAATGCAGAAGCAGATCTGTGACTCCAGCTGCCTTCTATTAAACTAAACATTTAAAAAGACTGTGGAATTTATTTTACATTAGTGAAAACGTGAAACCATGTCACTGTTCACATTAATTTTTGTTGTTATTATTGTTGCTATTTTGGAAAATAGAGAGTAAAGTGGTTTTGAAATCAAAAAGTTTGAAAATTGCTGCTCCAGGGCAAGGATCCCATCTTTTCACCTCAGTATTACCAGAATCTAGTAAAGTGCCTAGGACATGATAGGTGCTAAGTGAACATTTTATTGGACTGAACAAACAGACCAGCTAAAGGACAATGACGTCTCAGTTGACCAGAACTCTGTGTGTTCATTCAATACCCAGCATTTAGTGGGTAGAGGGTGGGCTCTATGAGCTGCAATCTTCCTCATGTACTGTGCATCCCATCATCTCAAGGGCAGCGCCTTGCATGGAGCTCCCACTTCACAGACCAGGTAACTGAGACCCAGCCTGATCCAGGAACCTGACCAAAGCCACAGCTGGTGACAGAGGGAATCACAGCCTTTACTCAAGCCTCCTGGGTTTCCCACCATTCTTTGCTGTTCCACTTTCTCTCTCCCTCCCACCTGAATCTGGGGTGGACCAAGAGCTTGTAACAACTGTGATGGTGGGTTCTGTGATGCTTTCTCACATGGGACTCTGCCTATGGTGGGTGGAATTTTATGGGAAAAAAGTCAGGCTCTTGCTTCTCAGCCAGGAGACAGCCCACCCTGGGGAAGGTCTCAGCACTGGCCAGCTTGGAGAGAAGATCCTCCTCTTGGCTTGCACCATCCCTCAGTCAACACACCCATGCCCTGGGCCTGTGTGACAACTCCAGGTGGCACTGAGGCCGGCCACCAGGATGCCTCCCCATGAGATACACTTGGAGGCCACGGCAGTGGGCCTTGCTCCTTTGGGGGGGTCAAGGAGGCACCAAATGTAATCTCCCCTGCACCCTACTCACCCACTCACTCCAAGCTCTGCAAGGCCCAACCCACAGGCAGGGACCAGTCAAATTTCAATGAGGTCCAGGGGTGTTTGGTTTGCAAAATGCTGGCTGAAGGTGTCTGAACCACACAGAAGGTAGCTTACCCCATGGTCATTTGTGAGCAAAGACCTTCACCTTCACTGTACCTTTACTGTGCCCACTGGACAGCAAAGAGGAGCTGCCTCTGGAGGTCCACTGCTGTTGCCACCCAGCCCAGGGGCTGGCTCTACGGGCCCACTGGACAGATATGTTTCACTCATCCAGCATCTCTCATCAACAACTAGTTGTTGGGGCTTAGATTGTGGGCTGTACTGTGCCAAGTGTTTAAGAGTGAATGAGACTGGGTGTCCGAGTGATTTCGACACAGGTCATGCAGAAAACCCACTTTATGGAGGGTCAGCTGCTTTGCTCAATGTCTACTGATGGAAACATTAATCTCATCTAAAAAATACCTTCACAGAAACATCTAGAATATTTGACTAAATATCCGGGTACCATGGCCCAGTTGACACATAGAATTAATTATCACTGTTTTGAACTGGGCGATGTTTGGGGGGTGGGCCTCCCAGAAGACATTGGTGAGCCGAGGCGGTGTGTGCCGCTCCAGCGGGGATGACTTGCCAGACCCTGGGAGGTCCTGAACGGAGGGCCCTCACTCATTTCCTTTGAAATTTCACCCTCTCAAGTTGCAACGCCCAGATTCCACACCTGGGTTCTGGGTGTTATGTGTTGCCTCATGACCAGAACCATCTTGCTGATACATCCACTGGTGATGTGACAACACCCAGGCAGCACACAGGCATGTATATCACAACCCCCTGGGGAAAACCTGGCTGTGGGCCTTGATTTTCTGCATGGATGGCCTGGATGCCTGGCTACATGTTTACTCCTAAAGCACAAATGCTACGGGAAGCTCAGGCCTGTTTGCCATGAAAGGGTGACCAAGGCTTAGAGCTGACCAAAAGCCCGCCAGGGCAGCCCATGGAGATGCCCAGAGCACCTGTCTTGTTGGTTTCAAGGCACATGTCAGTGAAGGCCTTGAGAGGAAAAAGACTGCCTGCCCTGAGGAAGGGGAATCCTGCCTGCAGATGGCCTTTGGACTCAAGCCAAAATATCAGCTCTTCCCTGCCTCTCCAGCCTGCCAGCTCACCCTGCAGATTCTGGACTTGCCAGCCTCCACAATTACGTCAGCCAATTTCTCAAAATAAATCTCTCTATGGGGTTAGAGGTAGAGATAAAGAGACGGATACATACGCACATCCTATTGATTCTGTTTCTCAGAGAACCCTGACTAACACATTAGCCTCTGATATCACCTGTCAAAATGTGTCCTTTGAATGTGCCGTGCTGATGGTCCTCCCTCAGTTTGTGCTCTGGACACATATTTTCACCAAATCTCGAACCGTCCCAGCCTGTAGGGCCCTCTGAGACACAGACACTGGAAAGGAGCTCTTGTTAAAATCTCAAATGGTCATATGGCTTTGCATGTTTAAGAACACGTCTTCCTCCTCCCCTAAGACAATCCTTTGGAGTATGAGAGTGAGACAGTGACTAGAACAAACCTGTTGCCAATTCCTGGCATCCCTCTGATGATGCTCACCCGAGGGGAGCTAATCTTCTGGGCACAGATGACGGTGGTATGGGCACTCCACGCCCCAACCCCTGACACATCAAAGAATGGAAGTTTCCCTCTATTTCTTCATGTTAACATGAATCAGTATTAAACTTTCATCTCCAGGCCTAGGAACATTTTACATTTGACCACTGTTACCTTCCAAAAAAGCTGGGAAACCCTTCATTCTGAAAATCAAATGAGGCAAGGCTAAAAAAACCTAGCATGGAGGAGGAGTTTTTAACCAACCAGTTTTGTAAACTGGTTTAATGAGTGGTTTCCGCACAGCTGATCTGATGTGTCTCGAGGTTTCTTCAGCTCAGGCAGTAGGCTGTCCCTGCACCATGCTCTCTGGTCGTGCGGGGAATGGGATGGGGAAGCAGCCTAAGAGTGCCATATTTTGTGTGTTTTCTTTCCTGGAGATAATTGTCACTCAACAGAAAGTAAAGACCCCAAAGTCCTAGATGTGCTCAGAGTTACTAATTGTTTTGTTTTGTTGTTGTTGTGTTGTAGAATACGAGAAGTTGGTGAGGGAATGGCTGGGAGAGGGCATGCCAGCAGGAGCAGCCAGCCTACATGGGTTTCTGGGGACCCGCCTTGAGGCCAGATGTGCCGCCCTGTTGGGAGGGTGCGCCCTCTGCCATCCTAGGCCCAGGGAGGCAGGTGTTCTTATCCTGACCTGCCTTCAGATCATCTCAAGCTGAGCCTGAAAGCTGAGCTGCCAGTCACTTTACTGGCTACTGTTACTGCAGAGGCCTCTGAGTCTCCCACTTGGCACAGCACTCCTGGCTTCTTGCTCAGTCAACCTGGCCCAGGGTGGCCTGCAGTGGTTGCCCCACTGCTTAATTATCTGTGGTCCAGAAGTCGGTGGTAATCGTTTTAGGATGGGTGGCCTTTTTGTTCCCTCTCATGGCAGAGGCTTGTAAGACAGATCAACCAGTCTTCATTGTTTTGTAAGCAGCAAGGATGAGGGTGACAGGAAGTTCCAACAAGGCTTCTCAGCTCCTGGGGAACACGTGGTGATAGGAGTCTGTGGCACAGATATTGTCAGGAATTAAGGGGTCCCCTTAATTCCTGCATACACACCAATACACAGCTCCCTGTGTGGAAGGCTGTGAGTCCAATTCAAATTGTGGATATACCTTACTAGTCCCCAACAGTGTTTCACTTTTTTTGAATTTAGTTACCAATTTTAAAAAATGAGAAGTTTTACATTAAAATCTGCACTTCTGGCTTCTGAAAAATTGAGAGATCTGGCAGCATTAGGCTGTATTCCCCAAGGCAACTGCAGGCTGGCACTGGGGAACCCACACTTCCTTCAGGTAGGGCAGTGGTCCTCAAACTGGGTCTCCAACTAGCAGCATCGGGTTACCTGGACCCTGGTTAGAAATGCACATTTTCAAACCCAGACCTACTGTGTCAGAAACACAGGAATGGGGCCCAGCAGAGCTTCTAACAAGCCCCCCAGGGGATTGAGATGCCGGCTAGATTTGGAGGACAACTGAAGTAGAGCCTGGGCTCTCCATTTCCCGCAGGCCCCACCACGCCCTCGTGCCTATTCCCAGCCTGCCTCACTCATTTACATTAAGTGCTGATTCTGTCGGCCTCTGTGCTCGTGACATCTGGCTTCACACTGCTTTCGTGTTGGGTATTTTGGGCATCCCTGGTGGACTGTCAGGGTGCCTCAGCTGGAAGAGTCAGCTGCCAGGCAAGGTGTCATGTTCTCTGCATGCATGGGGGTGGGGAGCAGGCCAGGCTATAAAGCCAAGAGTCTCATAGCAGCTCCAAAGACTCACTTCACTGAGCGTGAAGACCCAAGAGGAGCTGAAGAGAGGTGCGTGAGGGGAGGTCGGGAGGAGAGGACCCTGGGTCAACACCACCTGGATCTGGTCCCTTTAATCATTCCTGGCTTCTTGTCACCCTGGTGGACATGCTCAGCACAGCTGTGAGTGTTTATATGCATGTTTATATGTTTCTGACACCTGTCCTGGTTTGTGCTTTTTTCTGTGTGTTCACCCTGTCTCTACCTCAGAAGACACCTCCCTCCTTACTGCCCCAGGTGGAGTTGGGCCCTTAGCTCCTCCAAGCCTGGGGGAGCCTGGGCACATACTCAAGGTCACCACAAAGAGAGGATGGAGCACAGAGGGAATGGTGAGCAAAGACCAAGAGAGAGGTCAGTGGCCATCCTGTACCCTCACCCCACTCCCCAGCAGCCACCCAAACTCATGGCTGTCTCAGGGAATCTGGGCAACGTGTCTGCCCAGGGGCTTGGAGGAGGAAGCAGAGCAGGCCTGGAACTCTCCCTGCTTAGATGTGAGCTGCCAAGGCCACGGGCATGTGGGATTTGTCTTAGTGCCCCAGCCTGGCACTGTGCATGGCACAGAACAGACACACCCTATTGTTTGCTGGCAAAAAAGAAGTGAAATCGCGCTGAACCGAAGTCGGGGGAGGGGCCCGACTCTCATCACTCACTTGCTCCTTCAGCCATTGGTTTATGGTGTGTGGCACATAGGTACCAGGCCTGCTCCAGGCACAAGTCGGGACAGGGGTTCAGCAACTGCTCAGTTCAGTGGAGGCAAGTTCTGTCCATCAAGACCCGTGTGACACGGTAGGGAGAAGGGAGGGCTACAGGGCCTCTTACCCAGAAGCTCTCAACCATTTCACTCCTGAACCCACCAGGTGGCTTATCCTGCCTTAGCTGACCTGGGTCCTTCTGATCTCACCAACTCCACAAAGTGTGATCTGGGCCACCGGCACTTAGGAAAGAAAGGGAAGAGAGAGGGAATCCCTAATCTGTGCAGGTGTGGTGCTAGGAGCCTGAGATCCTCACCACCCTGAGGGGGAGGTGCATCTGCTTTGGAAAGATGATCAGAATAATAATGGACACGAATACTTATAAAAAATATTATTCTCACAGTAGCAGCAGCCGCAGTATCAATAGCTGCTTTTATTTCCCAAGTTCTCACTAAGACCTAGGCCCTTGGACCAGGTACATTTCCTGCATTATGTCATTTACTCATCCCAGCAATGGAAGTAGATATTTTAGCCTAAGTTTTCAGGTAAGGAACTCAATATTAGGGAGTTTAGGCATCAGGCATCTTGTCAAACCCAAAGAGGTACCCCAGAAGGTACCTCAGCAAAGAAAAGACAGCAAAGGAAGGAAAATGGAATTAAAGGCCAATGGCCTAAATCTGAGTCTCACCTGGCTGTTAGATAGGCCCACAACCTACAGCTTCCCAGGTTGTGCACTGTGCAACTCCAGGAGGTGCCATGCACTTACAGCACAGTGTGAATGTTGCCCCAGGTTGTGCAATGTGGTGGCCCTGGTCAGCTTGCTCCTCCTGCACTTTTGTAAGGGTTTGAGCAGGTGTCTGCAGAAAGTCTTTGTGAGCAGAGCAAGTAAGTTCTACTCAGATACCCGTGGCTATAAGGACTCCATACCTGCCTTTCCACAGGATGCCCCCTTGATGGAGAAACTTCCATGCATCACCAGGATTAGCCAAGACTTGGCTGGTGGAAGTAAACCACCAGCCTCCCGTGGAATGCTCTGGCCCAGGGACAAGCTGGAACTGGGACCAAGAACTTGTGTCTCTGAGGTGCCAACTCTTCGTTGGTAAACGCTCTCCAGGACTTCATTCCAACAGAGAAACCACCAACAGATGGTTCTGCTTTGCAGCATGATGGAAACTTAGGCCCACTTTCCTCTCTTTTAAAGTGTGTGTCAGCACCAGACATCCCTGGGGGAAAAGATACCCAAGGAGAAGGAGTCAAGAGCCCAGAGTGTAAATTAATGGCGAGCTGCAAGCTTCCTTCCAGCAGGAACTGGGAATGGGGTATTGAACTGGATCTGAACCCAGCACAAAATCCTCATGAGATTCAGTAGAATTGGGCTTGGATGGAGGCTTCCAAATAGGTGAAAATGAAATGGTAGCTGGCCTGTATGTCTTTCTAAATCATATGACAAGTTCTTATGGAAAGAAAGTACTGGCCTTAGATATGAATGTCGGTCCACCTGGAGAGCCTAACTTAGCCCAGGCCTGGGGAACAGCATGTCAGAACCCTTGAGGGCCAAGAGCCCTCCCACAGTGTGCTGTCCCAGAATTCATGCCCAAGCCACTGTGACCCTTTCTCCTGATCAGCCTCCCGCTCTTCCAGACTTGCCTGCCTTTTCGCATGAGGCCTCAAGCAGGGTTCACCGTGGCTTGGAAAAGCTGTGTGGATGCTAGGCTTGCTCCCCCATCCCCAGACACTTCCCAGAAGGCTTGGAGGATGCAAGCCCCTAACTGGTAGGCGTCAGGGAGGGACATCTGGGTGGGCCACTTTTGGAGGGTCCTGCAGCCCCTAGTCCTGCTGTTCTGAGGACAATTCCATTGGGAGGGGTGGCTGACACAGCTTGCTAGGGCTGAGCTGGGACCCCTCCGTGCAGCTGGTTGGTCTGGGGGCAAAGACCCCCAAGCTGCACCTGAGGATGTGGGGGTGGGATTTGGAGATGCCTGACAATCTCTGTTGCTCACCTGAATTGAAGACATGTCAGCAAGCAAGTTCAAGTCCAGCTTCTTCTTCTGTGGGTCTGGCCACAAATCTGCTCAAAAGGCCACATGGAGAGGGAAACAATGAGAGAAAGGAGCCCAGAAAGAAGGGTCCTTCCTGAGTTCACCATGCTTTCCCGTTTCTGAGTCCGGCTCTTCCTGAGCCTAGACATTCCTTTGGGTTCCCTGTATCTTTGTAATAAATGCACCGCATTTGCACACCTTTCTATGTTTTGCCTGTTTGAGTGGGTTTCTGCTAGTGACCACTGAAAACCAACTTGCCCCCACTGCCACCCCCAGTGGTGCAGGAGGGAATGATGTGGAAACTGCAATTTAGGACATAATTTCCCAACCTCAGGATTAAAATATGGGGCTCAGACCTGGAAACTCGCATGACTGCCTAATGACAGTCAGACTGTGCATGTTCCTCATCTCAGTTAATCCTTACAATATCCCTTTAAGGCTGTTATTGTTTCCAGTTTATAAGTAAAAACACTGAGGCTCAGAGAGGTAAGCAACTTGCCTGCAGTCACGCAGCTCCTGCTGATTCAGTGTTTTTATTCCTTGCCTCCTTCAATCCATCCCCCAGTGCCGGAGACCCCTGGTCAGAAGGGCTCACAGAATTAACAAACATTAGCCAGAGCACGACTCTGAGGAGTTGCCTAGCCTCATTAAGGCCCTGACATGTGTTTTAAATTTCATTTTCTCGAGCCCTGGGGAAGACTCGCTGAAGCAGCCGAGTAGACAGCAGCTGTGGACAGAGCCCTTCCTAGGGGGCTTACTCAGTGACTCTCCTCTTTAGATTGATCCTCTGTGCTGCTGGGGCTGTTGCCTGGAGAGGAGGATGCGGGCCTGCCTCTGAGAGCCCCCCAGCTCTGCTCCCCAGGCCGAGTGTGGTCTCAGACCTCCTGGGCCAGATCCCACAGGAGCTCTTGCTCTGAGATGCATTGAATTGGAGCCTGCGATGTCAGTCTTGGGATCTGTGTGCTTGAAGGCAGATGCAGAGAGTTTTATGCACACTTGGACTTCAGTCTTGGGCACCATTTTGGAGACGTTGAGGAGCCCTTGTCCTCCAAGTGAGCCAGAAGTCCTCCTTGTGGGAGCTTCCCAAGTGCTTCGCTGACATTCCTTTTCTTCTTTAGTGCTTTCAGTTTCCACTGGAGCCATGGTCTGACTCGGCCAGGGAGTGCTTGGGAAAGCAGATGTGGTTGCTGCTGCCCCACCATGTTCCAGGAATGCGGGAGGTCGTCTTGGGTGCTTCTGGGAAGTGGGCTGTCCTCTGACTGAGACAGTGAAGACCCCCAGAAACAACTGGGTGGTTTCCAGGGACTGCAGAGGCCCCGGGGCCTGAAAGCAGTGCTCCTGACAGCTGAAGAGAAGCAGAAAGGAGAACCCCTTGCAGAGAGCCCCCAAGCTGGGGGAGGTGGGCAGTCACACTAGAATCTTTATAAAGGAGGGACTGGGCACAGTCAAGCTGGACAGAGGAGGATCTGCAAGGTTGAGACTGTTTTTCACCTCATGCCAGGTTGAGAAAACCCGAGTCCTCCATCTCAAACATGGGGCCAGGTGTGCAGATGGAGAGTCAAAGGCATCAGCACCATAGGCCCTGGTGGTCAGGGGCTGAGCTTCCACTCAGGTCCAACCCAAGGAGCCACAAAGGACTGCATTCTGGGCTGAAAAAAACATCTGATTTTTCCACAGAAATTGGAAATCCCAATTTCATGTGAAATCTCCCAAAATTTAATAACCTGTTGGCAACTAATTTAATTTACAAACAATATTCTATGATGGCCAAACCACTATGTCTGCTGATTGAATGTGGCCTGTGGCTGTTTGTGGCCCCTGCCATTGGCTTTGTCTAAGAGGCAATGGCTTCATGAGGGGTGAGCATGGGCTTGGTCAGACACATGCCCTCTGGCGGACAGCTTCAAGGCCAGGGCTGAAGTCCAGCATGTGGCAGAACTGCCAGGACACAGGCTGGGGTTGTAGGGAGGGGGAAGCCTAGGCTTGGAGGCCCCAGCTGGCATGGGGGCATGCTTGGCTAGGAGCCTTCCTTTATTCTTTCAGCAAACATCTGACTACCTGATCTGTACCAGGCACTGGGATATGGTAGTGTATATGCTTCCTGTGGCTGCTGTAACAAATCACCACTGACTGGGTGGCTTAAAACAGCAGAAGTGTGTTCTCTCACAGTTCTGGAGGACAGAAGTCAGAAACCAGTATCACGGGGCTGAAATCAAGGTGTGGCTCCCTCCGGGGACTCCATTTCTCACCTCCTTTAGTTTCTGGTGGCTGCTGACATTCCTTGACTTGTGGCCACATCACTCCCATTCCTGCTTCTGTGGTCACAGGGCCCCTCTTCTCCTGTATGCAACCAATCTCCTCCTGCCTCTCAGAGGGACACTTGGGATTTGGTTCAGGACTCATCCAGATGACCCAGGATAATCTCCTCTTCTCAAGATCTTCAGTCACATCTGCAATGATCCTTTTTCCAGGTTCCTGGCATTAGGAGCAGATATCTTTGCAGGGCAAAGATGACTCAGCCTATTGCTGGTGGCGAAGAGGAAACATCAAGTCACTGGCCTAGGAGTCTTTACTTTCTAGTGGGGTGGCCAGAAAAAGCCAGCAAGCCTGTTAGCACATGTGATAATGCCACACTCTACAAAGTACTGGGAAGAACAATCCAGCTCCTTTGGGCACTGTCCCCAGACCTCAGGGCTGCACCATGAGACAAGAGGGAGCCTGGCCCCATCCAGCTGCCCTGACACTACTCCAGCCACACAGGCAGAATCAGAGTGTCTCTGAGCTGCAAGCCTGTGCTTCTTGGCTTACACCTGTTGCAGGTGTTTGCTGGAGCCCCTGTGACTTGATGAATGAGGACAGGACCTTTCCAGACATGGGGCATGCACAGCCCAGCTGCCCCGAGGATGCGCAGGCTCCACAGAGCTCACCTGCAGTCTTAGTGCACTGTCTTTCTAAGTGCGAAGCCCCAATGGGGAGACTTTCCAGCCCACAGGGGCATGTGTCAGGGATTCCAAACCTGCCTGGGGCTGAGCAGGTGCAAGGGAGGTGCAGTGGTGATGACTTCAGCTGAGAGAGGACTCCTCGTGCGAGGGCCTGGCAGCCACCATGTGAACCCCAAAAAAAGTCACCTCCATCTTTTGTTGTCTGAGCTGGTAGAGCCATTTAATGGGTGAGCCCAGCCTTGGAGGTATGTCTAGAAAAGATCTGCAGAGAAGGGACCAGAACGGGGAGTCCTGAACACCTCGAGGCCACGTGATGCTTTTCGACACAGAAGCACTTCCCCCGTTCCCCCCGGTCT
The DNA here is from genome assembly GCF_949752795.1 of Hyperoodon ampullatus. Lineage (NCBI taxonomy): Eukaryota > Metazoa > Chordata > Mammalia > Artiodactyla > Ziphiidae > Hyperoodon > Hyperoodon ampullatus. Next base: position 73,217,672 of record NC_136916.1, read on the forward strand.
CCCTGCCAGACGCACAGCCTGTTAGTCTTATGTTTCAGATCTTATTCTTCCTCTATGAATGAAAAGGGAAACTGAGGCCCAGGGAGTGACAGAACCCATCCAGAACCCTTCAGGTCCCATCAGGCCAGCCTGCCATGCTCGCTGGCACCTGAATTTAAATGCAGTTTGTAAATAAAACTACCAGCCCCTTCCCCTACTTTTCAGCCCCGTCCCCTCACCCCACACATCCACCCCTAGGACACTGGGAAACTCTGGAAGTACCCCTGGTCTGCCCAGCACCTGAGCAGATCCGCAGGCAGGGGAGTCGAGACCCCTCCCTCCAGCTGCCAGGAGCATGGGTGGCCCCCACAAGTCAAACGCTTAGTATCTTCATGGTGAAAGAGCGGGGTCATCAGGTCCGTTTCCTCACCCTCCTTAGAGGGGAGACCTGTTGGGGCAGGTCCACCATAGCTGGGGGAGGCCTTTGAACTCTGCGGCAAATGGCTGGAGAGAGACAGCCTGGCCCTAAGCCCCAGGCACCCCTGGAGGACAGAGAATTGGGCTGGGAATACTTAGGGTACCGTCGTGCCAGGAAGCAACTGGCTTCAGAGAGAGTGGGACAGAGCTACCCCGCTCACTCCACCTACCAGCTGTGTGACCTTGGCAAGAGCCCCTGTGGGGACTCAGTGTCCCTTCTTGGAAAATCAGTATAACACTGCCTCTTTCGCAGGGCTGCTATGAAATGAGAGATGATTTCAGCCTAGCTCCTAACACACGGTTGGCACTAATTAAATGGGAGAATATTATTGTTATTTTTGTTTCTATGACATGACCTTGAGAAAGTCATTTCCTCGGGTCCCCTCACGCTTGGGCAGACCTAGTGTTTGTTAGACTCACGGTGGGCACATTCAGGGCAGGACATGGGCACGTGATGGGACAGGTTCTCCAGGGGGGCATTTCTGCCCCCATTTCACGGACAACCTAACGGAAGTGAAGGGAGTTTCTGCCACATGCCTGGGTCACATGGTAAATCAGTGATGGGTGGGAAACTGGAGCCCTGGTGTCCTAAGACTCCTGCATCCCATGGTACAGGAGTCCCGGCAACACCTAGGGAGAGGGCATCACACCCCCCACTCCCAGTCCTGGACGTGCTCAGGAGGCCTGGATGTGGTGAGGCTCTCCCCAGCACAGCCCAGGCTGCAGCAGCCACACAAAGCCTCAGAGGTACAGATTTGGGTCCTGGCAATGCAATGTGATGGGGCTAGCCTGTGGACCGCACAGTGAGGAGGGAGCACCTAGACCCCGCTGACCCCTGCCAACCTCCCAGGCTCCAAATCTCTAGGAAACTGGAGAGGAGAGCCCTGCCCACTGCAAAGCATCCGTGAGGAGCCGCCATCCCCAGATGTTACCAGGTGTGAGCTATTTCCTCCTCACTGTTTTAACAAATCTGTGACTTTTGTTGCATCCTGGTCTGGCCTGGCTTAGGGGGTTGAGTGTCACCCCCGCTTTGAGGTCTCCAGCCCACAGGAAGCACCATCTCTCTGGTCACACCCGCTTCTCCCTCTTCTCCGAGAATCACTTGGAAAGAGCTAGGGAGAAAACCACTTGTTGATTCTGGTGGGGGAGCCACCAGAGGGTATGCCTGCTTCAGTGGGGTTTCTGCCTGCTTCCACTGGCAGCTCCCCAATCCCACTCCCATCGACCCAAAACTTTAAGAGCACTGGATCTACTTGGAGCAAAGGGGTCAGTCTTGCACCAGTGGAGAGTCTCCCAGCCCACTCATGGGCCTCCGTGGCTGTGTGATGGAAGAGGGTAAAGTATGGTGCACAGGTCACTGCAGCGATAACCTTCAGGGCCCAGGCCCAAGGACAGGCTGCAGGGCTGTACCACGCAGGGTCCCCAGGGCATCGGATTTACTCTCAGGATCAACTATTGTTGCAAAGTCCTCCTGGTCAGTCTTGCACCTTTAAAGTAGTGCTACCATGTGGAAACGAGTGAACATCATGTGTTGTTTGATTCGTGAACACGTGGCTGTGTGGTCACAAAGCCCCCGTCCAGGTGCCCCTGGGCACATAGCCAGATTCTATTTCTCCATCTTTCCTGCTGTTTGGAGTGTGCCTGACCTGTAACCAGTAGAATCTGGGAGGAAGCGATGTGGGCATCTCCAGGCTGCCCAGGAAAACCGCCTGCACAATCCTTTAGGCACCCTGCTTCCATCTGCCTGTGAATAGAGCAGACCGTGGGGGCTGGAGAGGGCGAGCACAGGATGGAAGGATCCCAGGTTCCTGAGGTGCCACTGGCCAAGGGCCACCCAGGAGGGTCTTCCAACCGGGCAGCCTTGTGTTGGATCCCTGCATCAGTGAGAGGAAACCTCCAGAGCTTTAAGCCAAGTGTGGACCACAGGCCAAACCCAGCCTGTGAGCTCCAGATTGTTTTTACATTTGTGAAAATGACTTGAAAAATAGTACTCTGTGACACGTGAAAATTACGTGAAATCCAAATATCAGTGTCCTTCAATAAAGTTTGACTGGAGACAGCTACACCCATGCATCCACTTAGCGTCTACAGCTGCTTTCCCACCCCAGCTCCAGAGATGAGACATTTCCACAGAGCCTGAAATATTTACTCCCTGGCCTGTGTAGATAGTTTGCCAACCCTTGCCTTCTCTCATTGGGATTTGGGGGTTGTTTGTTATGGAAGTTAGTCTACCCTGATGAACACATTCAGGGTCTTTTCTGAAGGGATACGATGAGTAGTTTTAAGACTTCAATATAAGGCAAAATTGCCTTTTGGAGGATTATGCTAATTTACATTCCCACTGACCATTTCCCACTCCCTGTCAATCCCTGGTGTGTAATACACTCTCCCCTGTAAAATGAGGGTTTAAACAAAAACAACAAAGAGTGTCACTCATCATCCCCTTATACAAAGGGTTAAGTTGCAACCCACTGCAGTTACCCACCAATGGTGCACCTTGAGGATGGAAAAAACAGGATGAGGCACTCTGTGCTTTGGATATAGGCGCCTAGATGCATATCTAAGGAAGAATTTCAAAGACCCCAGATTCTTGCATCTTCCCATACACAGAAAAGCACTAAAATCATTAACTTGAGATGTCTGTTCTTTATGATTAGCAGTAATCTTTTGATATTTGACTACATGGGGGTATTTTTGTTTGTTTGTTTGTTTTTCCCCAGCAAAAACCTCCTGTTTATAGTGGTTCCTCCCTCGCCTCTTTGGAGCAGTTCCTCAGAGCTATCTGAGATGCTGTCTCTTGGGCTGTAGTCCTCAGTAAGGTCCCCGAATAAAACTGAAACATGTTGTGTGGGTTTTTTAGTCGACAAGGGTGAGATTTCCACCCTCCTGGGTCATGGTGGCACCGAAGTAAAATAATCTGTGAACATACCTGTGTTTGATAAAGTATCTACCTTTGGGCACCTAGGCACCCTTCTCCTGGCTGTTCTAACGCATAGATGTTTTCAATGCTGAAGGCTCGCCCTGGAGAAATTTCTCCTTACTAAGTCACCACGTTGCTTTGAGAGTGTCTGTGGATGGTGCTCTCTCCTTCTGACATGAGACAGAGTCCCAGAACTGCCTGTACTTTTCTCCATTCCCTGGGTTTCCATAGTGCCTCCAGACTCCACTGAAAGTAGAATGCAATTAGATGGTGTGGTATTGTTACTTATAATAAGAAATACATATTTGGTCTTCCATCTGTTTCTGGCACATTGTCCTAAAACCTTAGAATTTTCCAGTGATAAGAGTGGTAAAGGCGTCTCACAATGCTGATAAGGTGACTTTTAGACCCCAACTAAGGATGGGGGCTGGTCATCAGGAGAACCAACCATGTGATTAGAGGGTTGGAACATTTAGTCTGGGATGGAAAAGGGGCTGGAAGTTGAATCAATCACCAATGGCCAATTAGTTAATCATTCAAGCCTATGTAATGAAGCCTCCATAAAAACCCAAAAGGACAAGGTTCAGAGAGCTTTCATGTTGGTGAACATGTGGATTCTGGGAGAGTGGTGAGCCTGGAAGGAGCATGGAAGCTCCATGCCTTTTCTCCATATACCTTGTCCTATGCTCTCTTCCATCTGGCTGTTCCTGACTTATATCCTATTAATAATAAACCAGTAATCTTGTGAGTAAATGGGTTTCCTGAGTTCTGTGAGCAAATTAATCGAACCCAAGGAGGGGGTCATGAGCACCTCTGATCTATAGCTAAGCCAGTCAGTCAGAAGCACAGGTGACAACTGGCATCTGACGTGTGTGTTGGGGCAGGGGAGGGCAGTCTTGTAGGGCTGAACCCTTAACATGTGGGGTCTGATGCTGTAGATGGAGTCAGAATTAAGTTGAATTGTACACTTAATTCTGGACACCCAGCTGGTGTCTGAGAATTGCTTGGTGGTATGGGAACCCCCTTCCACACAAACATATTGGAGTTGATCCAGAACTGTTAGAAGTGAGGGTGGGAGAACCTGAGCACATCTGCAATGGAGAATTATACAGGTGATAATCAGTCCTCAACACTGGAAGAATGAGGACACCCAACTGCATATTGGCACATCCCTGCAAAAAACCAAGAGCCGGATGCTTCCTTTGAAATTTCCTGCTGGTGTGATGGCCTAGGAGGATTCAAGAAGATGGGAGGTAGCAGCTAGAGCACCTGAACTCCAGCACACAAACTGGTCAGGAGTTGAAGGAAGGAAGGAAACAATTTTTGGAAGCTGGATAAATGTAAACGTATGAAGCACAGATGGAAATTCTATCCGTCAACATCCACAGTGCTCTGAGGAATGTGCAGAGAAGAAGGAGGAGAGGGAAAGGGGCAGAGATGTACTCTGGCTGTCTCCTACTATCCACGATGACCGATTGTTAGATACTCTAGGAAATTTGCAAGCCTGTTGTTAAACCATTGGTAACCTAAACTCAGCCATGGTGAAATTAACCACACTCCAGAAATGGGCAGAAGCCACAGATCAAGGCTGTGTGATTTTTTTTTCCAGAGATCTAATTTACCAACACACCAATGGGTATAAGGAGTAGAGAAATGGAAGAGTCTGTTTAGAAGGAAGAGCAGAGAAAGAGCCTCCACTCAGAGAAGGAAAAGCAGCAGAAAGGAAGTGCAACAAACTTATGAGGTAGTTTCCCTTAGGGAAATTTTTCGGCTATGACTCAGACAGGTTAAGAACTTGTCCAAAGTCACACAGCTAATCAGTGCCAGAGTTAGCAATTGAGACCAGGTATTTCTGGGTGTGGTAGTTTTTGTTGTTGGTTTGTGGTCTTTTTGGTTTTATTTTACTCTGCCAGTAAGAGATGAATGAATGATTGAAATGGAGTTAGCTGTTTGGAAGTGTCTTTTATAGGGTCAGTTCTATAGGCTACCTAAAAAATTCAGAATCCATGAGTTAAAATCACTTCTTGCTTTTGGCTTTATTTCCCATGGTTTTATTTTCACAAGCCAAATACACCTTCAGTGGACCCAAATTTGCTAGCATTAAGGGTTTCCTGTATGGCTAATTCTGCATGTAAAATCCTGGAAGCCAGTTCCAAAGATGGGTTTTGAGAATGCCTTGGTGTTGTCCCTGGCATCATGCCTAACCTCTCACGGAGGCCAACTTTCAAAATAAGCACTCCTTTAGAGGCAAAACTCCTGGTAGGGTCACCATATCTAGGGATACGGTGGAGACTTCGTTTTTTGTTTTTTGTTTTTGTTTTTGTTTTATTTTCACCAATCTTTATTACAGGGTCATTTGGCAACAATCCAAATTCCCCAGAATAGGGAAATAATTAAAGTACAGTACGCCCATACAGTGCAACTCTATAAACCATGGAAGGCAATAGTGTAGATATTGATGATACATAACAATTTACATGAAAAGATGTTAGTGATGTAATGAGTGAAGGTTGTACAACCTTACATAAAATATAACATACATAATAAGTATGTGTCTATTCATCAATCACATACTTATATAGATATAGGATTGGAAGATGGGCTGTGGAAAGATTTGGCTGGTTTAAATTTAATTTTGTTTATGTGATTTTTCTAATTTTTACATAATGAATACGCATGACAAGTGCAATAAAAGTATTTTTATTCTTTTAAATATGTAGTAAGATGTTCTTTCTGGGATGGTTTAAGTGACATCATTGTGACGTGCTCTCAGGTTATGTGTTTTTGTTTTTTCTCTTAAAGAAGGTTAAGGGATTAGACGATGAATTTCTGGTCTTCCAGCAGGGTTCCCCATGAAGTCGCTGCAGAGCCCCAAGGGACACTTGCTCAACAAAGACTGAGGATGGGCCGTCCCTGCCAACCCGGGGCCCTTTTGGGAGACAAATCCAACAGCGGCTGTGCCGTGTGGGATGGGGCAGCACTTGACACGGAGCAGGTCCTCACGCTCCACTGCAGACAACAGGGCAGTGACTCTGAATGGGGTAGCTGCCACTGGGAGTCCGGGTCCTGCTGGCTGCCTTGTCACACCCCTTGGGGAACCCCTGGTAGGCGTCTCTCGTGGGGGCGAGGGAGGCAGGGAAGTTGGAAACCCACTAGGCTTCTGTTTGCATTTCTTTTGCCAGGTGTAGCCACTTGTGTGGACAAGTATTATTAGGATGATCTACCTGGATTTAGCTAGTCAGGATAAATTTAAAATCTTCTTGGCTTTCAAAAGTACTTTTGAATTTTATAATAAGGACTCTGTGCTTCACTGCAATCAAGATTTAAACACCACAGACCAGTAGTTGGAAGTCATGATTCATTTAAACAGCACATTCACTGATTTTGAAACAGAGCATGGACCTCTCTGTCCACATAAACTCGTTTTACTTCTCTTTCAGAATTCAGAGTCATCAGGCAACTGAGACCTGAACGTCAGCTCATGGCCATACTCACGGTTTTGTTTCTGTCAACATGAGGAGCGGGATGCCCTGACATCAGCAGTGTCAGCTCCTTCTCTGCCTGGCTCCTTGCTTCAGCTGGATTGACTCTTGACTGCAAATGGTTCTCCACAGTGCGGTAGGGCCTTTCTTCTGCAAGATTTATTAGGGCCAATTAGCTCCTCAGAGGGGTATTGCAAAAATACCCACAAAGTATGTTCAGGAGACACCTCCCTTCAAGTGGACAGTGTTCTACCCACAAGCTGTAACATACCAAGAGCAGTGACATTAAATTCTCAGTCTTCAGGACACAGCCTGCAGCCCTCCTTCTTTTCCCCAGCTGTTCCTGGAAGCATCCTTGCCACAAGGACAGGGGACAGACAGGCAGATGGGCTGGAAAGCAGCGGGGCACCATGACATATGTGAAGGGGATAACTGGCCTGGAATTAGCCACTTCTTGTATCTAATCTAACCTGGATAGTTGTGAGGCTTTTCACAAAATTATTTACATACTGAAACTGTCTCAATAATTTGTAGATACTCATCTCTTCTGGAACTTTCATGAGTAATTTGTCTCGGTATCTCTATGTAACTGAGACAGAAGGCTTGGCTCTAACCACGAAGGGTTTAGTCATTATATAAATAAGGATACAAACAGCTCGGGGAAATAGATTCTGTGAGACTCTAAACCAGATCACTGGGAACTAAAATGCACAACACTGGAGCACGTCATGGCACACAGCACACACCATCTAAGTGTCATTCCATCCACCCACCCCCAATATCAACACCACCAGCAACATCAGCAATGAACAATGGAGAAGAATGTGCCCATCGTGGAACCATAGACGTGCCCTCTTTCCGGCTAACCAGCACACAGCACTCACGGATTCATTCGTTTGACATTCCTTCGTTCATTCTTTAATCTGCCTTGACTCCCCATTCCCTCCCCGCCCCAAACCCTTGGCCAAGTTCTCTGGAACTCTCCACCGCCTCAACCTCTTCTCTTAATCTTCTCTCAACTCTTCACCTTAACCTGAAGCTGGCTGCCCCTCCCTAGAGGACTCCTCTTGCCCTGCGGCCTCTCGGGGAGGAGAAGGGGTGCTGGTTTAAGAGGAAGGCGGTGTGCCAGAAGACAGGCACTCCCCGCTGCTGCTCCTGCACCACCATCTTTCCTCCTCCTGCACTGTCTCCCTCTCCTCTCAGCTGTCATCTACCAATCCTCATTCACACAGGACTTGAGTCAGCTCACTGGCTTTGTCTCCTGTCACCCATGTGGATGACCGGGCTACCCAATGGACCATCAGGTCCTGACCTCCTCACCACCGCTGACCTCTCCCTCCCCTCCACCTCACCCATTATTCCCATGGTCCCACCCTGTAACTGCTAATAACTGACATAGGGAAATGAAGGTGCTGCTGACAAGAAGTGTGGAGGGTTGCAGGGCAGGGCAGGATATCAGATCCACACGTCAGTAGATGGAGAGCTGGAGGCCAGACCAGGGAGATGCTGAAGGCTTGGATGAGAGTAAAGCTGAGCATGGCACCTGAATGGACCACAGCTGTTTTTTATCTCAACCTCTCCCATCAAAGGCCATAACGACTCGAGATCAGTCTGGCTCAGGCAGGCTACTGGGGCCGAGCATCCAGGTGTGTCCTCTGGGCATCCTCCTCCATGGCTGCCACACTCTGTACCCACAGCTCACTTCCTCGGTGTCCCCTCTGCTGCAGGTCATTCTCCTCCCTCAGAACTTGCTAACTCCCTTCTCTTCATGCCCCTCCATCATTATAGCCCTTACCTCCCTGCCCACCCCTGGCACTGTGGGTACTTCTGGCAGAACCCCAACCTTGAGTGGATGCAACAGTTTGTCTTCTCCACATATGTGTCATTTCCAGAGAAAATCTCCCAGCCAAGCTGACTGGTTTCACCTCAGTCCATTAGCCCAAGTCTCGGGGATGCTCAATACCCAGACTCATTCCCCTGGGGTTGATTTTCCTTCTCTCAAAGCAGTTTTTTGCTCTTTCCCACCCCACGCCCCACTTCCAGGGATGCCCTCACCTCATATCTTACGTGTGAAAAACTGAAGCCATCATAGGGGATATCCCTCAACTTCCCACCGCTCCATGGGAGCACATACCTACATGGTCCCCAACTCCCCATCCTCCCCCTGGTGCAGCGGGGATGCGTCCTGCTCTGCCCCTCAACCTCGCCGGGGTCCTGCTTCCTCATCCGCTGACGGTCCCCCTCCCTCACTGCCACCTTCCACCTCACCACTGGAACATTCCCCACAGAGTACACACACACACTCTAGCACCTTCCAACCTGAAACAACAGTCAACCAGGACACAGAGTCCCTCTGCCTCATTTCTCCTGTCTCATTTCTCTGCTCTCCTCACCATCGTCTCCAGATTGCTGTCTCTGCTCGATGTCTCCACTTCTGCACCTCCACAATCCATGGCGCTTCTACTCTCTCCAATCTAGCTGTTGTCCCCTTGTTTCACTGAGACTTCCTTTATTAGGGTCACAAGTGTGTCCTTGTGGACAAATCCAAAAGATGCTTCCTTCACCCCATCAGTGTTGCACACATTTGTCCATACCCCCAACTGAAGTGCCCTCCTTGCTCGGCTTCCCGAACCCTCCACCCCATCCACCTAGTCTCCTCTCACTGCATTTCCCACCCGTGTCTTGACACCATTTTCTGGCTCCTCATTTTCTGACCAACACTCAACATTCCAGCACCACAGGCCTGGCACTGGGCCCTCTCCTCTTCCCTGTCCACATTCTCTTCCTTGGTGACCACATCTGGTCTCACGGTTTTAAACAATTTCTATTTGCTGAAGACTCCAAGAGGACCTCTCCAGCCCTTGCCCCTGATCCCAGTGTTCCTATATCTTGAAATATAAGAACTGCCTCCTTGAAATCCCCATTTGGGTGTCTAGGAGGCATCTGAAATGAAATATTCAATACAACCAAAATGGAACATTTGATCCCCTCTTCCCTCTGGGAAAACAAAGCAAAACAAACACATTTATTCTCTGGCCTTCTACAATCCCTATCTCAGCCTGAATGTCCATGGGTGCCTGCTGCCCAGAGGACACACCTGGATGCTCGGCCCCAGCAGCCTGCCTAAGCCAGACTGATCTCAAGTCGTTATGGCCTTTGATGGGAGAGGTTGAGAGGAAAAGCAGCTGTGGTCCATTCAGGTGCCATGCTCAGCTTTACTCTCATCCAAGCCTTCAGCATCTCCCTGGTCCAGCCTCCAGCCCCCCATCCACTGCTGTGTGGATCTGATATCCTGCTTTGCCCTGCAACCCTCCACCCTTCGCTGTCAGCAGCACCCTCATAGGGAAATCTGTGTCCCTATGTTCCCATAGTCCCTGAGAGGAACCCATCTCTCCTCCAAGCTCAGTTTGCCTGTCTCAGTGCAAGAAGACACTACCCCCCAGACCCATGACAATGAGCAGGTGACCCAAATATGGCCAACCAATCTATCCCATTTCCCTGGGAACATGACCCAAGCCAGGACAAAAAGACCAAATTCCAGGACTTTGGTCTTACTAGAAGAGTAAAGCTCTCCTCCAGCTGAGAGAGTCCTGATGCCATTATTTGAGTCCCTGGATCCAGTTAAGCCCCAAGTTATGTCTGCACCTGTCAGTTATGGGAGCCAATAAACACCCCTCCTTTTTTTGTGTGTGTGGTGTGTGGGCCTCACTGTTGTGGTCTCTCCCGCTGAGGAGCACAGGCTCCAGACACTCAGGCCCAGCGGCCATGGCTCACGGGCCCAGCCGCTACGCGGCATGTGGGATCTTCCTGGACCGGGGCACAAACCCGTGTCCCCTGCATCGGCAGGCGGACTCTCAACCACTGTGCCACCAGGGAAGCCACCCTCCTTTATTTTTACTTAAACCAGTTTGAGAAGGATGATTTTGCTCACAACCCAAAGAGCTCTAACTAATGCATCAATTCATTCACTTATTTACTCACTCATCCCCCTACTAGGTAACAGGCACTAATCCCTCTGCTAGTGACTTGTCCAAATCATGGCACTGAAACCACAAATATCCCCCTCTCTCTGCCCCACTGCCTATGGGGTCAAGCTCTGGCATTTATAATTCCTTAATTGGGTCCCATCCAATCTCATTTCTCAAGACTCTCCTTAAATGAACCCACTGCACCAAGAAGGCCAATTGTAGTCCCCTTCAAAAACCACATTTAGGGCTTCCCTGGTGGCGCAGTGGTTAAGAATCTGCCTGCTAATGCAGGGGACGCGGGTTCAAGCCCTGGTCCAGGAAGACCCCACACGCCACAGAGCAACTAAGCCCGTGTGCCACAACTACTGAGCCTGCGCTCTAGAGCTCATGAGCCTCAACTACTGAAGCCTGCACGCCTAGAGCCCGTGCTCCACAGCAAGAGAAGCTACCTCAATGAGAAGCCCGCACACTGCACCGAAGAGTAGCCCCTGCTCGCTGCAACTAGAGAAAGCCTGCGCGCAGCAACAAAGACCAAACTCAGCCAAAAATAAATAGATAAATAAATTTATTAAAAAAGAAACAACACATGTATTCCACTCCCAAACCCTTTCCTTGTATGCTCCTCATCTGATTCATCTTCCAGACTCATCTCCCAGGCACAGCCCCTCTGAGGAGTTGCCCATGTGACTCTGGCTTACACATCACAGATCTTCTCCAGCAGCTCCTGGACCACATCCCCTCACCGCCCCCCCCATCCCACTGGAACTCAGCCTCCCTGGTCTCAGTGAACATGTGTCTTGCTTCCCAAAGGGCAACATGAAGGCAGGCCTGGGTCTCATGTTCCTTTCAGGCCCCAGAGTGTCTGGGACAGAAGTGGACATCCTCATTAATGACAGGGTTTAGCATTGGCCAGGCCCAGTTCCACGTTAATTCTGCTAACTCTCACAGTAATCAACAGTTGAGAAACTGAGGTGCTCAGGAACCCACCCAGCGTCACCCAGCTGGAAGGTGTTGGGCCAGAGTAGGAACATGGATCTGCCTTAGGATTCCCTGGGCAGGAGTGGACACTTCCTCAGTGAGAAAGGGGCAGAGAGAGGAAAATGCATTTCTGAGGCCACTTTTTCCCACCCAGCGCCTGTCCTGCCATCTGTGGTAAAGAACAAACTTGAACCCATCTCTGCCCAGTTGGTCCAAGAAGAGGAGTCCGTGGATCACATGTTTGGCGCTTGCGGCCAGGACACACTGCTCTAAACGTGTCGAAATGCTTCCGCTCAGCATCTGTATTCATAGCCTCACACTCCAGCAACAAACAGCAGATCAGGCTTCAGGCAGCAAATCCAGCCACCGCTTTTCAGGGGAGCCTGGTCCCTTTCTCTCCAACCATTCCTCCTCAACCCTGTCCCCCGTGGGCAGCTGCATCTGAGCCTGGAGTCCACATGACCAGAGAGCTGAGCGGGGAGGCAGGGAGCCAGCCTGGAAGAGACACCAGGCAGAGCGGGACCCTGGGCAGGGGCACTGCTGAGACAGCAGAGGGGAAAGCAGCGCTGCTCAGCCCCCTGCTCCTGGAGGTCAGCTCTGTCACAGACCAGCGAGAAACCTCGGGTCCAGCGCCAAAGGCTGTCGGGTCTCCTCGGAAGGACTGATCAGACCACTTGAAGAGAGACGTCAGACCGATGGCCCTCGAACCAGAGGTTAATGGCCTCTGTCCAGTAAATGCTCCAAGTTTCATTCATTCTTTCAACAAATGTTTATTGATTGCCAGGCTCTGCGCCAGCATTCAAGATAGAACCAAACTGTGTCTCCTGCTAGTTGGGGGACAGACGCCTAGATAAGAGTTCAGGCGGACAGTCATGGATGGGTGGACAGCAAAGAAGAGGGGCGACAGAGAGCCCGGAGCAGGTCTCCGGTTCTGTGCCGTGGGAAGCTGCAGGGAGCTGCCTTGGCCCTCACCTGGTCCAGCCCATTCTTGGCATCAGATCTTTCCAGGGGGCCCCCCAGTTAACAAAGGAAGGGAAACCTGGGGTCTGCACCTAAGGAACTGGAACTGGACCAAGGGGCCCCTGCTAAATCCTCCCCCTCCTCTGGCCCCTTTTCCACCCGCCATTCTTTCTCGTAGCAGGAACCTGAGGCTCTGGGCCGGAATCTGTCGCTTCCCCAGCAGACACTGAGAGGCTGTTAGGAGGATGATGCTCCTTCTCTATCCTGAGAGGCAGCATAGCAGGATCAGGAAGCTGGTCTTTGACCTCAGGAAGATCTGGGTTCAAATCCTAGCCTGGTCACTTTGCGAGAATGATGTAAAGTGGTTGAGAGCCAGACTCTGAGCCAGACTACCTGAGGCCAAATTCCAGCACTAGCTGTGTCACACTGTGTCACTTAACATTCTTGTGCCTCAATTTCCTTCCCCGTAAAGTGTAGAATCACTATAGTACCTGCCATGGAGTGATCAAGGGGACTGAGTGAGTGAATTCATGTAAAGTGCTAAACCAGAGCCAAGCTAACCGTAAGCACTTTGTTATTGTTAGCTATGTTATTTATTGTATGTTAGTTATTGTTAGTTACAGTCATTACACCAACTCACAGGGACACTGAACAAACTAAATGGGCTAATCACTCAAAATATTGAATAGGTGCCTGACAAGTACTACTGTCCTTTCTCATACATTTTTTTGATAAGATAAAGAGCGGGTGGAAGGCAGAATCTGCCCTCCCCACCAACCCAGGGAGCGGAGGCCTGCTGTAGATGCGAATGTCCAGGGGCTGCTCCTGCTGCCCCTTGGGAGGGTATCCCCAAGTCCTCTAAAGGGGCTGTGAAGCTCTTGAGAAAATATCCATATAAGTTCACCTTAATGCTTACACATTGTTTCTAAAAGGTAGATTTTTTAAAAAGAAGCAGGAAGGCAGAGAGGTGGGAGAAGCCGACGGCAGTGGCCAGCCAGCTGTGGGTCCAGGGGAGTGCCAGGGTGGAGCCCAGGTCACCCCTGCCCATGACCCTGGGGACAGATGCCAGGAGATCCTCTCCCTGGAACAGAACCTTCACCTTTTGCAGGGAGGGAAGGTGAGTACTGCCTGGAAGAGATGAGCTTAAAAATCCTTAGTCCTCCCAGAATACAAGATTTTCTTGTTGCCTTTCCCAGACATTTTTGTGAAGGAAGAAAGAAAATTGTCCAGGGCCCCTGAGCTGAAGCCTGGAGGCTGGAGGTGGGAAGGGAAGGGGAGGACCCCCAGCTACAATCTCCCACTGGAAATTGCCGCCCCACCACATGACCGAGGGGTCAGGGGGTCTGGCTTGGCGTGAGGGGTCCTCAGAGCCCTCCTCTCTGTAGTCATCCTGGTGTCCAGTCCCTGCCCATTTTCAGGGAGGGGGAAGCCCCCTGAGGGCCTTTCTCCACACAGCCACCTGAGACCCTGAGGAGGTCATCCCCACACGTGTTCCCAGGAGGGCTGGAATGCACCTGGCCTTAAACCCCTCTTCCTGAACCCAGACTGGTGCCCCGCTGTGCTGACTGGACTGTCCATTTGGGTCAGTAAGTCGGAAAAGCTCCCCAGAAGTCACTTGTTCATGCTGGCCTTCCCCCAAACTGCCCCCTATGGCTTGGGTTGATTTGCATTTAAATGGTGATCCAGCTCCTGACTAGGGCCTCACCTTGGGACTCGGTTTCTCCTCTATCTCTGACCCCTGGCCTCTGTTGGCCTCTTTAGCTGGTAATGTCCTCTCATGCCAGGGCTGAGGGCACAAATAGACACCCCTGGGCTGGGCTGGCTGAGGTGAGACCAGGGGAGCCCAGGCCAGACACAGGTAGGCGAGGCAGGTAGCCTGTGATGAGGTCTCCTTGGGAGAGCAGCTTGGCAGGTGAGTCACTCCTGAGGAATCCTCTGCATTATAAATAGGCCTGGCTGGCAGTGATGGGAAGGAGAACAATGTAGGACCATTGTCCTTCCTGATAGGTTGTCACTAAACCATGAATAATCCCTTTGAGGGAACTGAGTCTACAGATAGCCCCAGAGCCACTTCCGTGCCAGGCACCAGCACTGTTGATGATACTAGGTGCCTGGAAGCACGCTGGGGCTGTACCTATATGATGGCATTTAATCGATCAGGATATCAAACCAGGAGATAAGTAAGCTTATCCTCAATTTAGAGATGGATCAACAGATCAGAGAGGTTCCCTGCCCGTGTTCATGGCTGAGTCAGTGTTGTAACCCAGGTCTGCCTGCAGTGAGGCTTCTGCTCCTTCAGCCAGGCCATGGAGCTCCCAAGGGCAGGCCCAGGAACCCCAAAATGACCAAGCCAAAGAATCCACTGAGACTCGAGTGCAAAGCCAGCTGTGGGAAATGTCACCCATGGAGAGAAGTGGTTGGAAATCCTTTTAAGCAGGAATAGATCTATTAAACTTTTTTCATCTTTATTTCCCTTAAAAACATTAAATAAAGGGCAGGGCCAGGAAAGTCTTCCAATAGGAACTAAGCAAAACCTGTTCTTTGTTACAAGGTCATCCTGCTTTCATTGCCAATGAGGGTCAGATCTCTGTCCCCACAAGAGGTCCAGAGACCATTCTAGCAATTCCTGAGCCATCACACCATGCCTGATCCTCCCACACGCCCCTGGGATGGAACAAGACTGGACCTGCCTAGGTGGGCATCAGAGGCCTCAGATGACCAAGATGTGGTTTGATTGGGACCCCACCCAGTTCCTTGAGCCTCAGGCTCAACATGCAGGGGTGCTCACATTCCTGAGCTGCCTGGGACCTGGACCCCCGGGGGCAAACAATCATCAGAGCCTGAGAAGAGCCTCCTCTTGGTTGGCCGTGGACGCCTGAGTCTGCTGGGGTTGGAGTATGGGGAAGTTTGCCTGCTCCCTAGGCATTACAGACCCAGAGCTGGAGCAGGCCAAACCCGGTCTACACTGGCAAGGTTAGAAGGGCACATCGCAGCTCCATTAATGCAAGTTGGGAAGGAGGTTGGTTTGCATATTTTTGTTTTTTGCATAAGCACCAGACAACCATCTCTCCTCCCCTTCCCCAAACCTTCCCTAAAGCTACATGTGAAAGCTCTTAGTGGGGGATGCATTTTAGGGAGGAAGGGAAAGGGGCCAAGTGTGTCTGGGTGTCAGCAGGTCTGGGTTGTCTGAGAATGTCCCTCCCACAGTAGAAATCCGCATGGAGCTGGCAGCAGCCTGGACACACGGGCTACCCCCAGAGACACCACTGGAAGCCCTTGCCTTTTCCTCAGTACCATAGGATGACATAATTCCTAAGCCAGGTCTCAGGGTTCTTCCTACCAGGGATTTTCAAGACCTGTGGCTTCCTCAGACCCTGGACATCTTACACACAAGTTAGAACCAAGAACAACTGGTTTAGGTTAAAATGCACTTTGAACTCAACAAGTAAAACCTCAAAAAATGGCTCTCTTTAAATGAATATTTCAGTGAAATAACGGGCAATGTCTGTGTACTTGGGGGCTACTTTCCTATAATGCCTCTGAGTACAGGAACCCAGATTCACAAGCCAAACCCAAACCCACAGGAAGGATCCCCATCCCCCACCCCTAGCCTTCCTTCCTGACATTGGCATCCAGTCTGTGATGATATGTGGGCACTTCATCAAAGTTTAAAGAGGCCAAATAAGTGCCAGGCACGCTGCCGGGGCCTTTGGCCTTCAGCTCCACTAGAATTGCCAAGACATTTGTCAAACAACCCAAGATGGCAGAGGCCACTGACACAGTGCAGCCTGAAGGGCTTGAAGGAAAGGAATCTGTGTGCTCTGAACACACACCCAGTTGACATGCAAGCAAGACACCCATCTGCAGAGCCATTGTTCACTCCTGTGCCAAGCCCAGCTCCCTTAATCTGCCAACCCAAGCCCAGCCAAGGGAACAAGACTAGGGCCTGTCACTTCCAAATGGCACACAGACCCTTCCTTGCCAACAGGCTGCCTGTGAGAAACTGGGCCAAAAGCACGAACCTACTCCCTTAGGTCCATGACAAATAAGGCAGGGCCATCCTGGTTCAGATGGAGCTGTATTGGCCCTCCTTCCTGTAAGAGCAGGACCTGCATTGGACCACTGGCTCTTATGCTCAGGAATTTTCTGGTAGATGTGGCACACTAGGGACATAGCTGCCCCTTCCCATTGGAGCTTATCTAGGAGACCGTGACCCAAGCAGACACCATCCAGACCCCTTATCTTCACCTCTGCTTGCTTTTCCTATGGTTCCATCTACTTCTGTGGCTGTTGACCCAAACCTATACCTGCAGCCCAGAGCCCTCTCCTGAGCCCCAGCTCACAGAACAGCAGTTCTACAGGACACCCCGCGTATGCTCTGCAGATGCCTCAAACTCACTAAGTCCAAGATGAGCTGACTTTATTTTCTCATATCCCATCCTGGTCCTAAACCTACCTTCTTTTTACATTCTCTATCTTGATAAATCCATCCAGACACCAGGTCAGAACTTTCTACTACTCCCCACCATCGCCACCTCCGCCTCCACCATGACCATTGCTACCACCTTCATCACCATCACTTCCACCTCCACCACAACCACCATAACCATGATCATCACCACCACCTCCACTAGCACCTCTACCTCTACCACCAACCCCACCACCTCTCCTCCCCCACCACACACACACACAGAGACACACACAGACACACACTCATAATGTGTCATCCAGTCCTAGTGATTCTTTCTTCCAAATTCCCCTGGAGTCTGTCGCTTCCCTGTACCCATCCAAACACCACCTGAGCTTAGGACTAGTCCGTGTTAACGTTGCCCTAACCAGCTTTCCATTCTTCAGCTCCTCCCCCTCCCCTTTGCTTACACACAGCTGTAAGAGGAAACTTCTAGAGTGCTCAAAGCCCTGCAGCGACTCCCTTCCACCTGCTCCCAGACTTCCTCAAACATGCCCTTTAAAAGAGAGTTTTGATCAAATTTCGGGGGTGCTGGACTAAAAACTTAAATGTTTTTCTTTATTGCAAGATTTGGCAGTCTTTAATATGAATGAGCATGGAGACACTTCCAGCGGAAGAAAGTAGATGCACTGTGAAGAGCTTCCTGAATTTCCCTAATCATGTCACTTTGGCTGGAGCTTCTCAGGGAGGAGGAAGGGAAACCAAGGCACCCGTTTGGCCCTGGTTTCCCCTTCTCATGATTCTCTCCCTGCTGGTAAGTCTCCTCAGAAATGTCCCTCCTCCACATCTTCCAAGGTAGACATAACCACGCCCACCTACTTCCTCACTCCCTTTCTAACACTATAATTGTTTACATCTCTGATTTCCCCACTGGTCCAGGAGCTCCCTAAAGGCAGAGAGTAATGGGGATGCCCTCAGCCAACACAGAGCCTGAGAAATGGTGGTGCCATCAATGTTTGTGGAGCAGCTGTCGAATGCTCACTGGTCTGGGCAAGAAAATTTGAAGGAAACCGTGCAGTGTCTGCACGACTTGCCTGCACCATGCATCTCCTTCCCTCCCCTCCCCCACTGCTCAGCCCACTGGCCCCTGGAATCTGTTTCTGCCCCTCCGTCAAAGTAGCTCTTACTCATGTCACCAATGACGCAAATCACTAAACTCGCCCTGTTGTGTGTCAGTTTTCAGCTGCCTCAACCTCTGGGCAGAATCTACAGTTGTCCCTCTGTCTTTCTGGACCAGTCTCACACACAGGCACCCCCCCACCCCGACCACTCTGTCCTGGTGTCCTTTGGGCCCAGGCTCTCCAGGCTTCCCTCCGTGCTGCGTTCCTCCAGACATGCCTGGCTGCCCTCTCCTGCTCTGGGCGCTCCTTCAGCCATGTCCCTTGCAGCTGCCCCCATGGCCTCAGCCACCCCGAGCCCTCTAGTAACTCCCTCATGCTGTGTCCACCCCGGTCCTCGGCTCAGAGCTTCCAGTCTGATTTCACCAGCGGCCCACTTGACAAATATACTTTGATGTCTCACTGGTGCCTCAAACTCTCTGTGGCCAACATGTTAACTCTTGTTCCTCCCCCTCAAACCTAATCTGCCTCCAGCGTTTTCCCATCTCCATAGACGACACAGCCATCCACTTGCCTCCCTCAGGTCCACAGCTTTGCCAATAGTTAGTGTCCCAAATATATTTTTTAAATTTTTAAAAATTTATTTTGTTGTGAAGGAAGGAACATTTGACATGGGATCTACCTTCTTAAATTTTCCAGTGCACAATACGGTATTGTTAACTAAAGACACAGTGTTGTACATCAGATCACCAGAACGTCTTCATCTTGAATAACTGAGTCTTTATGCCCATTGATTCCATAGCTCACTGCACAGCCCACTGCCTCCAGCCTCTGACAACCAACTTTCTACTCTCTTTCTATGAGTTTGACAATTTTAGATACTTCATATAAGTGGAATCATACAGTATTTGTCAGAAGGACAAATCTTTCTAGAGCATCATTCTTAGTCCACCATTTCTCTTGGCTGCCACCCAATCCAGATGCCATCCTCTCTTGCTAGGATTCTTGCAGGAGCCTCCAAACAGTTCTCACCTCACCCACCTGCACCCCCATCCACTCTACACAAGCAGAGAAATCTTTCCAAACACAAACCATTCCCTTGCTGAAACCCTCTGTTTCCGCATTACTCTCAGGATAAAACTGAGCATCCCTAGTGTGGTTCCCTCACCTCATCAGTGGGGTTCCTAGTTGCATCTCCAGCTTCCTGCAGGTCAACCACACCAGCTAGTGGAAGGGGTGCTTCTCCCTTCCTGCATCACTTACACAAACTCCTACATGTAACTCCTCACGTCCTTTGGAGCTCAGTTCAAATATCCCTTCATGCCAGACACCTGCCGGACATCCGCATACACATTCTTGTGACACCATGTGCTTCTTCTTCCTAAATTCACTATGATTGTGATTAAATCCGTAACTATATTAGGATCTGTTTCCACTGCCAGAATGCAAACAAAAGGACAAGGAGCACGTGCATATTGTCCTCACTGCGTCCCCAGGGCCTGGAAACAGCCTAGCACATTCAGGACTCAGCCAGTACTTCTGCAGTTAATGCTTGAGGAGCTTTGCTTATTCAGAGGCAGCTTCTCTAACTGTGTTGAAAGCAAAGGTCTTGGAGCCAGACACACACGGCTCAGCCTCTCACCAGCTTTGGGACCCTGAGACTCAGTTTCCTCATTGGTAAAGAGGGATGACTGTGTGTGGGGTGTGGCCTGGAGTCTGAGTTCAGCGAATTTCAGCAGCTATGGTGCAAGGCCAGAACAACAAAAAATCTCTATTCTTGCCTCCTGAAGGAGACATTTTACTCACTGAACACAGAACGGAGGCTGTATTAAGTAGTTTCCTAGGGTTACGATAACAAAGTACCACAGGCTGGGGGCTTAAGCAACAGAAATGGACTGTCTCATGGCTCAGGAGGCTGGAAGTCTAAGACCAAGGTGTCAGCAGCATTGATTCCTTCTGACTGACCGGGAGAGAAGGTCTGTTCCAGGCCTCTTCCACAGGTTCTTGTGGTTTACGGCAATCTTTGCGTTCCTTAGCTTGTAGAGGCATCACCCCCATCTCTGCCTCCATCCTTGTATAGCATTCTCCCTGTGGGTACGAGTGTATCCAAATTTCCCCTTTTTATAAAGACACCGTTATTAGGGGCCTTTCCTACTCCAGTATAATGGCATCTTAACTAATTACATGTGCAACAATCCTAGTTCCAAATCAAGTCACATTGTAAGGTACTAGGGGTTACCACATCAGTTTCAGTTTGGGAGGGATACAGTCCAACCCATAATAGAACCTGTCCACAGGGTCTGAAGAGGAGCCCCCGCTGCCCTGGATGGGGTGACTGGGTGTGGGTGGGGTCCTCTGTGCTTGGTGGCTCTCAGGCAGGCTGGGCCACCCGCGAGGTGTGGCAGGCACGAGGCTGCGTGGCCAGCGTGATGCGCCCTCAGACTGCCTGGGCTCGGAATGTCCCTTTGGAATAAAGGGAATCTCTCTCACCTCCAGGGCAGGCAGGTAGCCCCACTATGTCTCTGGTGAGGGCTTGAGAAAGGGCTTCTCCAGCACTCTCCTGAGACCCCTTGCCCCGGCGCCCCACTGGTGGGCTCCCCCTGACTGCAGGAGGCCTTGACCCCACAGCTTCTTGTCTCACAGAGGAGGGAGCCCGCCCTCCCCTCCCCTTTCACCCCATTACCAAGAACTGAGGTGAGCTGGAGCCTCCCCAGAACTTGCAGACCGAATGGGAGTGAGCAAGCATTGCTGGGCCTCGACTCTGTCCCCGAGGCTGCTAGGCGGGCTTCACGGGAAGGGCTTCTCCACCCACAGGGGTCCCCAGGGTGCACCCACCACAGCTACACTTGGCTGTCCAGACCCTACAGTCTGTGTGATCCTCAGCAGCTGGAAGGCATGGCAGGCCTTTTGCACTCAGCGTTTTGTCTCCTTTAAAGGTGGCGGAGGGATTCCCACTGAAGCTACCCCCTGAGGCTGCGCGGTCGCAATCATGATACCTCCCTCACCCCCTCTCTCTCACACACACCCCAGCTCCTCAGTTTTAAGCTACGACCTAAAGCTGGTGAGCGACAGCCCAAGCACATAGTAGGTGCTTGATAAATGCTTCCCTGGTGCTTCCCTGAAGCTTCCCTGATGCTTCCCACGCTCTCCACCGGCATTTCCAGCTTCTAAGTGGAACTATCTTTAGCTAAGCTCTCTCCCAACTCCTCCTCGGTGTCCCCTGCCAGGCAGGGCACCAGCACCACAGCTGTCCAGTTGCCTCAGCTAGAAACCCTCTCATTAAAGGCCTCCAGCATCTGTCTCCCAATTTCCCTCAAGCCCAGCCTCATCTCTCCACCCACACAACCTCCCATCAGGCCCGCACTTGTCTTGCTTCCAGCTTGATGACTCTCTTTTTCCTGGTCTCCTTCCATCCTATCCATCTGCCCCTCTGCCTCCAGAGCCCCAGGACAGCTTGGGACCCCGCATCCAACTCTGTACCATCTGGATGTACACAGTCTGTCCTCCACTTATCTGGTCATCTTCCCCTGCCAGCTTCGCCACGTCACCCTCTGCCTCAGCCACTCCAACCCACACACTGTGAGAACCAACTCCAACATCACCTGTGACTCAGCCCTGATCACGCCACTCCTTTATCCTTCCTCCCAAGACTGGTTGGACACACGTCCACTGTGGCGTTTGTCACTCCATATTGTGATCCTCTGTCAATTAGTCACTCTCTCCCATAAGAGTCCCAAAGTGCACAAAACCACAAGGCAGCATCAAAAAAAAAGGCAGGTTGCCTGGCTCCAAGCCAAAGATTCTGATTGTGGGACCTAGAAATGTGCATTTTAACAACACACCAGGTGGTCTTGTTATGGGTGGTCCTTGGGTCCCACACTGAGACCTGCTGCTCCTGTGAGTTACAGGCTGGGGGGTCTGGTCTTGTTCATGGGTGAGTGTCCCCTGCTCCAGCTCAGTGCCCATCACACGAGAGCCCAAGTGGGGGCCTTGGCTCACATTGTGGCTGCCCCCTTCCACCAGCTCAGGGACTATGCCAACCTCCTCAGCCTCTCTGAGGCTGGCTCTGGGCTTCCTCTGGAAAAAGGAGGCTACCCGGCCTGGCTCACAGAGCTGTGAGGAGAACTGGAGGACAAACAAACCTCAGCACAGTTTCGAACCCAATACACCATCCGTGAACAAGGCTGAACCTATGGCAACCTGTGCATCATAAGATTTCCCAGAAGTGCTGAGGCCTCACTCCAGCCCTATCAGGGGATATCTATTGCAAACAAGTAGATGGAAATTCTGCTGGGAGGAAATATCTTCTCCCTTCTTTGGAATCAGTAGAATTTAAATCCTGTCCTGAGTTCGCCTAGGTCTCTTGTCAAGTTTTAGGAGGGTGGATATTAATGCACAGAGATGAAGGCACCAGCATTTCCCAAGAAGACAAAAGGTGAGAAGTATTTCCAGCATGCTGCATGATGGAGATTGTCCCTGATGTGAGAACCAGAGGGTGCAACAGTGGCCCTGGGCCTGACATGCTGAGCAACGGAAGTGCAGGTGGCCAAGGGCCAGGGCCTGCCTGGAATTCAGCACGTTTGTCCAGTTGGGTTTGACCCTGCACCCACCTCTGTGCTCTGTCTCACCCTCACAGTAAGTCTTTCATTCATGCAGCAAATATTTATTGAGTGCCTGCTCCATGCTGGTGTGTGCTAGGCCTGGAGATACAGAGGTGATAAAATAATCCTCTTCACAAAAGGATTTACAATATTGGGTGGGGGACAGATAAGCAAGCAGGAGCAAGGCAAGATGGTAATGCTGGGATGAAAGTAAATAGAAAGCTCTGGAAGGACTTGAGAGAAGGACTACCAAGATGGAGTCTGGCCTTTACCTGTGAATTGGGATAGAAGAAGCCAGTGCCTCCTGTATCAGAATCAAGGCCTGTCTGGCACCACATGCTGCCCTACTTCTCCCAGTGTAGCCCATGACCTCTGCAACCTCATCCACTGGCCCCTGAGTCCACAGGCCTTCAGGGGCTCTGGGGATAGCCAGAAGGACCAAGCAGAGAGGGCAGAATGAACCTGGAGGAGCAAGCGTGTCGAGAATCTGAGATGGGAACCCTACCACCCGGATACAGATTCCCTGTGCTAATTCTTGTAGTGCCTAACTATTTGGGGCTGATTCTTCTGGGATTCTTGTGAGCCCTTTATAGTCTTATTTGAGGAAACATTTTACATGAACCAGTTTTGTTCATTTGTTTATTCAAAAAAGTATTTACTAAGCATAGACCAGGTGCCAGGTGTAATGTTAGATGCTTGAGTTATATCAGAGAACAATTTTAACAAAGACCCATGTTTTCATGGAGTGTGTGTTCTAGAAGGGGAAAACAGACAATAAACAATAAGCATAACAAATAGGTCAATTATATAGTATGTAGAAAGTCGTAGGTGCTGGAAGAAGAAAGCAGAATAGAGTGAGGGAATTGGGGGCCTAGCGAGTATGGGAGCAAATTGCAACATTAAATAGGGTATAGGCTGGTCAGGTGAGGCCTTGTTGAGCAGGTGAAATGAGAAGACTTTGAGGAGGTGAAGGAGACATTGTCAGGGTATCTGAGGGAAGATTGCTCCTGGTGGAAGGCACAGCAAGTGCAAAACCCTACGTGGGAGTGCTCCTGGAATGGTTGAGGATCAGCAAGGTGACCGGAGGCTGGAGCAGAGTGAGGGAAAGGCAGAGCTGTGGGAAAGGAGACAGGAGAGGTGAGGGGGCCTGAGGCCAGGGGCAGCCACTGGAAGAAGTGAGCCGAAGAATGTCAGCATCTGAGTTTCACTCTAAAATGATCACTCTGACTGTTATTTGAGAGTTGATGGGGAGTAGAACAGGAAGACTAGTTTGGATGCTATCGCGTAATTCAGATGTGAATCAATGATGCTCTGACAAAGGTGGGAGCAGGAAACCTGGTGAGCAGTGGGCAGTTCTGGATCTATCTTGCAGGAAGACCAACAGGGTTTCCTGACAGATTGGATGTGGGCTGTGAGAGAAGAGAAAGGTTGAGTTTGAGTGGGTTTCTGTTGCTTGCAGCTGAAAGAGGTGAGTCCTGAAACGGGTCCCCTTTGCTTTCACCAGAACTCTCAAGGTGGGCCTTCTCAAGCCCACCTTTCCACTGGGCTCAAGGCCTGGCAAGACACTGCCTCAGAAACCACCCATTGCCCTGTGAGGAATTAGAGGTGATGACTAAGCCAAGGGATTGAGTGAGCTGGGCTGTGTTTACACATAGAAGCCTGAAGTCAGAAAGAACAAAGGGTGTGAATGAGAAATCCAGGAAATAGACCCAGGAGCTTATTTGGATTCAGCACATTTTCCCACACACTGTCAGCAACTGTAAGGCCATTCTTCAACTCTGCGGCTGAAACTTCTCAGTGAAGGCATCAGACCACACACATCATTCTTTTTACCATGACTCTGCTGGTCTTGTGGAAACAGATGATGCTCACCTACCTACTATCCATGAGCTCCCCTACATTTCCCAGCCTCCCTTACTATTAGGTCAGGTCACATGACTAACTCTGGCCAATGGACTTTTAGCACAGGTGATATGATTTCCTCCCAGGATAAGCAATAAGAGGCAGTATGTGTCCTCCATCCCTCTCTTCCCCTGCTCCAGTGACCTGGGAAAAAACGGAGGCAGCCTGGTTCCCTGAGTCACTAGGTGGAAAGAACTACTACCAGACTTCATTGGACCTTATGTGAGCAAGAAATAAACTTTTGTTTATTACAGGGTTAATTTATTGTGACAGCATGGCATAGCTTTCTCTGATGAATACCACTGACCAAAGACTTTGGAACCAATTTAAACAATAACAAGATTAGTAATATTCCCAAACTACCTCATAGTTTAAAAGAGCTTTTGCTTACTTTCATTTGATACTCACCTGTTCCATGAACTTGGTAGTTCCCTTTGAACATTTTCAAATGGACACCTTCTGACCAGTTGAAAAAAAGCAACCATAGAGAAATCAGTGGCTTTCCTCTGTAGAAAACAAAGTGGAAAAGAAGATTTCTTTACCATGCTATCAAAAATTAACATATACATAGGAACAAAGTTACCAGGAGAAAAGCAGGATTTGTCAAGAAAGCTATGAACTCTACTGAGGGAAACAAGATAAAATTTTAATAAATGGAGAAAAATATTTAGTTTTTTATTAGAAAGATCAACATTGTAAAGATGAAAACTCTTCCCAAATCAGCTTGTAAGTGTTACGTACTTCCAATCAAAATACCAAGATGACTGTTTGAGAGACTTGACAGCATTAATATAAAGTTCCTCTTGGAGAATGAAAAGGTAACAGGAGAAAATTTGGCGGGAAAAGTACAAATGCACGAACAGATATTAAAAGCCTATCTTAAAGCCATAATCATCGAGAAAGCATGGTACCGGTGGAGAAATAAACATATCAATGAAATATAATAAAAAGCCTCCAAGGAAACCCAGGTATTTCAGTAATAGAAGATAAACTTCAAAGGCATAAGTGACAAGAGTTTAATTATTTTCAAATCCCCAAACTCTGGAGTATGGCACACATTCCCAGGGTAACAGTACTCACCATGACAAAGATGCTCACTGGAAGGGCCTGAGATGGAAAGGGAAGCATTTAGAATGTGTGTGTGTGTGTGTGTGTGTGTGTGTGTGTGCGTGTGACTTTGAAAAATTGTCCCTGTATGTACATACGTAGTAAAGTGTTGAGAAAATGCAAGAGAACAATAAGCAATTCAAGACATCCCTTACTTCTTCAAGAGAAGGCAGAGAATGAGGTCAGAATGACTTTCAAAGGGCCTCCAAAGATTTGGCGATGTTCTATTTATTAAGTTGAGTTCTGGGTAGATGCAGGTTTATTATATTATTTTTTATTCCTTAGATAGACATTATACTTATTCTTTGTATGTATAAAAAAGTTCTTAATACCTTTTAAAGCCCTTGAGGTATATTGATATCCCTCTCAGGAAGGTGTATCTACCCCATCTCTAGTTATGAATCACTGAAATAAGAAATGAGTAATAAAATGAAATTTGAAGAATGGAAGAATTATAAGTAGTATATAAGACTCACCATATTTTGAAAAAAAAATGGTGGTGAGGAAGATGAGGTCCAAATGCTTCCATGAAAACAAGTGAGGAAATAAATTTTAGTTCCATCCCTTTCTTTCCCCAGCAACTCTCCTTCCCAACCCCACCATACAAAAAGTTATTGACTTCCTACACTTCAGCAATAACCTTTATAATTATAATAGAGGGGAAATGCCATTTAAAAGAACATGAAATAATATTTTTTAAACCCCCATAGGAAAAAAATTATAAATTCTATGTGAAAATATATATATTTATTAAAGAACATTTTAAAAAGCCTGAATAACTCCATAATTTTCATTGGAAATGCTCAATTTTATAAAGTTTCCCTGAAATGATACACAAACTGAAAAAAATCCCAGCCAAAATCCTAAAGGAGTCCTTGAAATTTGCAAAATGATTCTGTTTTAAAAATATCTGATAGTATAGCCATAAGTGTTTAAAAAATAAGAAAAAGGAAAAGTCTTGATATACTAGATATCAAAATAGTCTATAAAGTTAGAGTAATTAAAATATTGTGGTACTGGTACCAGAATAGACAAGTAGATGGATGGAAAAGAACAGCAAGTCTTGGAACAGACTCATGATTATTTAGGAATGTAGTACATGATGGAGGTGTCATTTTAAACCAACAGAGACAGACTAGAATGTTCTAGTCCCATAAATGAAGATAGGATGACTAATTAGTATTAAAATAAATGACATAGATCCTTAATATATCACTATTTACAAAAATAGAATCCAACTGGATTAATGAATCAAATGCCAAAAAATAAAATTATGAAAGTATTAAAATATATATATAAGGACATATCTTCAAATTTGATATGCAAAACGTTTTTCTAAGCAGGATCCCAAATCCATTAGCCATAAAAGAAAACACTAACAGATTTAACTACTATCTATAATTTTTAAAACTTCTGTACATTAATGACATCATTTGCAAAGCTTATTGATGAGAGAGAATTAGGGAAAAAATATTTGTAATATGTATAAAAAACAGTGTTTAACTTATAAATTATATAAATTTCTAAAAATTTATAAAAGAAAAAGGAACCTCCTAGTAAAAATAAATAGGCAAAATATATTTAAAAACAATCCACAGAAGAACTACAAATGTTAGTAAGTCATGAAGTATTGCACATGGAAATGCAAATTCTAACAAGAGGACATTTTAAAATCTATTTAAAATCTATCAGAATGGCAAAAAATTTTTTAAGATTGATAATGTGGGTTAGAGTGTGGGAGAAAGAGATCCATCACACGCTTTTGGTGGGATCATGGAACATGGACTGTGTTGTGGAGGGCATTCAGTGGTGCCCATCAAAGGGTCACTCTCTGGACAAACAATCTCACAGTTAAGAATATAACTTACCTAAATCCTTATGCCATGCACAGGGCCATGCATTCAGGAACATTCTCTACAGCATTGTTGGTAATAGCTAGAATTGGAGAAATTTAAACATGTCAGGATGGGACTTGCAAAGTAAATGTTGGTATATTCCTACTATGAAATATGCAGCCTTTCTCAAAAAGGAGGTGGTTCTAGATGTCCAGAAGTGGAAAGAGACCAAAGATCTATTCTTTTTTTAAAATAAATTTATTTATTTATTTATTTATGGCTGCTTTTGGTTCTTCGTTGCTGTGTGTGGCTTTCTCTAGTTGCAGTGAGTGGGGACTACTCTTCGTTGCAGTGTGTGAGCTTCTCATTGTGGTGGCTTCTGTTGTTGCAGAGCACAGGCTCTAGGCGCGCGGGCTTCAATAGTTGTGGCACGTGGGCTCAGTAGTTGTGGCTCACAGGCTCTAGAGTGCAGGCTCAGTAGTTGTGGCACATGGGCTTAGTTGCCCAGTGGCATGTGGGATCTTCCCAGGCCAGGGCTCGAACCCGTGTCCCCTGCATTGGCAGGCGGATTCTTATCCACTGTACCACCAGGGAAGCCCCAAAGATCTATTCTTAAATGCAAGACATAGAGCCTCAAAACAACACCTTTATTATGACCCTTTTGTGCAAGTGCAAAAAAAATGTATTATAAAACAAAAAATTAAAATGGTCCTCACAAAACTATATTACTCTGGCAAGAAAAATGAGATTGGAGGTGAGGTGGAGATATTGGATTTGCAATGAAGAACATTTACTTTTTTTTTTAAAATTGGGTATAGTTGCTTTACAATGTTGTGTTAGTTTCTGCTGTACAACGAAGTGAATCAGCTATATGTATACATATATTGCCTTCCTCTTGGACTTCCCTCACCCCCCATCCCACCCATCTAGGTCACCACAGAGCACCGAGTTGAGCTCACTGCTCTATACAGCAGGTTCAGCTATCTGTTTTACACATGGTGGTGTATATATGTCAATCCTAATCTCCCAGTTCATCCCACCCCACCTTCCCCCCCCACCACATGTCCACACATCTCTTCTCTATGTCTGCATCTCTAATCCTTCCCTGGAAATAGGTTCATCTGTACCATTTTTCTAGATTCAGCATATATGTGTTAACATACAGTATTTGTTTTTCTGACTTACTTCACTCTGTATGACAGACTCTAGCTCCATCCACGTCTTTACAAATGACCCAATTTCGTTCCTTTTTATGGCTGAGTAATATTCCATTATATATATATGTACCACATCTTCTTTATCCATTCATCTGTTGATGGACATTTAGGTTGCTTCCATGCCCTGACTACTGTATATAAAAGACACATGCACCCCAATGTTCATTAGTTTTAATAATCTATACTTTTCAGGCTCACAGATATAGAGAACAAACTAGTGATTACCAATAGGGAGATGTAAGGGGAGGGGCAATATAGGGGTAGAAGATTAAGAAGTAAGCTATTAGTTAAGCTACAAATATATATTGTACAACATGGGGAATATAGCCAATATTTTATAGTAACTATAAATGGAGTATAACCTCTAAAATTTGTGAATCACTATATTTTACACCTGTAACTTATATAATATTGTACATTAACTATACTTCAATTTTAAAAAAACTCCATAAGATACTCATCCATAAAAACTAATTGCCCAAAGTTATTTAAAATAGAATTATTTAACAATAAATTGTTATATTGACTAAAATAACATTTTTGTTGAATGTACACACAAGTGAATGAAAAAAGCAACAAGTAAATTTTTTTTTACAATCTATACTTCTTTTGAATTTGATATTTTAAAA
Source organism: Hyperoodon ampullatus (assembly GCF_949752795.1). NCBI lineage: Eukaryota > Metazoa > Chordata > Mammalia > Artiodactyla > Ziphiidae > Hyperoodon > Hyperoodon ampullatus. The sequence goes on from NC_136916.1 coordinate 73,247,253, forward strand.
GGATTTTTAAAACAATAAGTATAGGGCTTCCCTGGTGGTGTAGTGGTTGAAAGTCCACCTGCCGATGTAGGGGACACGGGTTCGTGCCCCAGTCTGGGAGGATCCCACATGCTGGAGAGCGGCTAGGCCCGTGAGCCATGGCCACTGAGCCTGCGCATCCGGAGCCTGTGCTCTACAACGGGAGAGGCCACAACAGTGAGAGGTCCGCGTACCACACAAAAAAAAACAAAAAAACAATAAGTATAGAATTATTCCATTTTAGTTTTTAAAAGACAAGTACTTAAATACACATATAGTGGTCCTCACTTTGCATGGTAGTGTGGACCAAAAACTGACTGTGCTATCTGAAAGCATGAAAAGAGATCTTAATAATCAATGGAGAGGATACACTCTAAAATTCCTCTGGGGAAGGACCTGGGACTGGGTCTTGAAGAGGGACATACACATTTTTCTCAATATGCTTCTGTGTTATTGGATACTTGACAATGATCCTTGGAATTTTAAAAAGAAGTAAGACATGCAGAAAAAGAAAGTCATCTGACAAAAATACCATTGTTTTTCTAAAAAGATATTAAAAACACATTTAAATAAAAATACTTCATTAGATTTTTATTTAATTATCTTTATTAGATTTTTAAAATTATGAAGTAATACATGTCTATAATAAGTGAAACAATGCAAAGACAATAAAAATGTTAATATTTATGGACTTTATTTTGTTTCATTTGTTTCTGATTTATGTGATTATTTTTATGCCAATTGTTAAAGCAGTTTTAAAGTGAGTTGTAAAAATCTGGGGAGGCAAACCACTCCCCTGCCACCATTCTCTTATAAAATGTTCTGAGTTATTCTCAGACTTTATTCTTTCATATTACCCCAACATATAAATATTTGTTCAACCCCAACGTATAACATTGGAATTCCATTTAGAACTATATTTTATTTTTGTTTTTATACAAATTTGTGTTTATATCTAGGAACACAGTATGTCTCTCCATTGTTGTTTTGATTTATTTAATAAAGTTATATAATTTTCTTCAATAGGTGTTATATCCTTTTTGCTAGATTTATTTCTAGGAATATTGTTGAATTTTTGTCACGAACATGAGTAGGATCTTTCTATTTTCATTTCTAACTAAATTTTGTTAATACGAAAAAAGGCTACTGATTTTTATATATTTACCTTGTATCCAGCAAGCTCACTTAATTTTCTTACCAATACTATTTTTTTACTCTCTTGAGTTTTCGAGATGTCCAATCAATTACAACTGCATATAAAGCTAATTTCACCTCTATTTCTAATATTTATTTAATTAATTAATTTATTTATTTTGTGGTACGCGGGCCTCTCACTGTTGTGGCCTCTCCCGTTGCGGAGCACCGGCTCCAGAGGCGCAGGCTCAGCGGCCATGGCTCACGTGACTTGCCACTCTGCAACATGTGGGATCTTCCCGCACCAGGTCACGAACCCACGTCCCCTGCATTGGCAGGCAGACTCTCGACCACTGCGCCACCAGGGAAGCCCTATATTTATATTTTTAATTAATTTTTATTTTTTATCTTAGTAATAAAAGCATATATTTAAAAATCATATAATACTAGAAGACTTAAAATTTAAAAGCAGCAGTTTCTTGCCACACTCTTGTTTCCATATCCTCAGACAAAGCTACTGCTATCTCTTTTAGTTACTTTTTCTGACTTTTTCACAGTGCTATATTTCTAAATGACATGCTTATATTAGTATCTTTTTATTTTTTAGGTTTAGATACTACCTATTCACTTCCCCAAATGGAAAACAAGAATTTAAGTCTCTTACACCACCCCTCACCCACATATATATTCCACATCTCTTAATATAGTTTTGTCACAATAAACTAATTTTCCATATTCATAAAGTCATGGCTTTGTAAATATTACCTATAGATGAGCCATGCACCAAATGACTATGACCATCTTTCCTTTACTTACAGCTTTTCTTTTTCCCAGAGTTAATAATGGCTTTACTTTTCTGTTTGTTTCTTTGTTTTAGATGTGTGTATATGTATGTTGTCATTATTATTTTGTTTTGCTTACTTATTCACTAGCATCACTTTTGATACATTCTCCTCTCAAAACATTTAAACACATCCAATAATCTATCAGTTTTGTTTCTTTTGTGGATATCTTTTTCCTGTGGCTCTCTATCTTCCTGCTCCAAATGAAACCGGCTGTGGTTAGCCAACAACGTGGCTGCAGTCCTGGACCATCATTCACATTAACCTTTCACAACACCCTTTTGCCTTTCAACTGTGTTTCCTTTTCATTTATTTCTGCTTTTTCATCATCTTTCTTTTTCCTGCTTTACTCTCTCTGGTAAATAGAAGGTAAATTGTGAGAAAGAGAAGGTCATTCCCACTTGCTTAAAATGTTTTCTAGTAAAGAGAGAAACATAAACTGTTAACCAAAAAAGGCAGATGAGAAGGAATTAGCTAAAAGAGAGAAACTGTGATCACCCAAGATAAGGAGATAATCTGTAGGAGAAAGTTTCCAGAGATTACACATGAATGAGCTGGCTTTGGAAAGGGAAGTCTTCCCACAACCATCATCAGGGACAGCTGAAAGATAGACTCCATTTCTGGGAATTTGGCAGACAAGATTACTTGGCCAACCCTCCTGCTGAAAACAATTTAAAATGCTAGATAAAAATAGAAGAAATATCCAAAGGCTGGCTAAATATTAGATTTATTAGATTTGCCTTTTGACAGCCAAAAATGGCCAACTGATAATAATTCCATATGTTTCAATCTGATAGTAAAGAATCTAGTAGTAAAGTAACAGGACAAAAATCTAAGGGAAAGAGGGATCCCTAGAATGGTAAGAGCAGTACTGGAGCTGCTTTTGCCCCAAGGACGTTTGTTTTTGTTTATTTAGTCAGTTAGTTAGTTAGTTAGTTAGTTGAGGTAAAGTTGTTTTACAATGTTGTGTTAGTTTCTACTGTACAGCAAAGTGAAGTTGTTCCTTGTGCTATACAGCAGTTTCTTATTAGTTATCTATTTTATACATACTAGTGTATATATGTCAATCCCAATCTCCCAATTCATCCCACCACCACCCCCCCTACTTTCCCCTCTTGGTGTCCATATGTTTGTTCTCTACATCTGTGTCTCTATTTCTGTCCAAGTGCATTTGTTGATCTAAGCAAACCTGAACTTTGATTGGCCTCTTGATGGTGGTGGGACAAAAGTCAAAAGTGCAATAGGAGAATCTCCCACAATATTCTATGAACCTGAAAAGCTATACTCTTAGAAAACAAGATGAATCAGAGAACTAAATGAGAGTTGCTGAGACACTGAGCAGAATGGGAGGAGGGAATCCCCTAAAAATTTGTAATCATAAGTTGACCTTTATGGAGATTTGTAACCCAAGTTCACATTTCTAGGAGGGTCCCAAAGTAAGCTCAAATGTGAGTTTGGTTTAAAGTGGCCTTGGCGGGAGTCACCCCAGACAATTTGCAGAAACAAATGCAAATCCTGAAAGAAAGCATTTCATCCCACAAATACTTTTTCAAGGAAAATGAGCAGCATGCAATAAAAATTAACCAAGCCCATAAGGAAAAAGGCGCCATGGTGAGATCCAGCGGAAACAATAGACAGCAGAAACAGACCTACAAAAAGTCCGGTATTAGAAACATAAGACATAGATTACAAAATAACTGTAATTTATGATATTAAAATATATTTAAAGCTTAAAAAATATCTGCAGGGAATAAGAATCTATAAAAATGACAGAAAATTTGAAATAGAACCAAATAGAACTTCTAGGAATAATTTTTAAAAGAATCATCAAAATTTAAAACTCTTATCTTTTTTTAACTTGTTTTTTATTTTGGTAAAATATAACATAACATGAAACTTCCCATTTAAGTCATTTTTAAGTGTACAATTCAGTGGCATTAAATATATTCTTATTGCTGAGTAGCCATAACTACTATCCATCTCCTGAACATTTCCATCTTCCCAAACTGAAACTCTGTACCCTTTAAATACTAACTCCCCTTTCCCTCCTCCGCAGCCCCTGGCAACCAACATTCTACTTTGTGTCTCTATGGATTTGAATACTCTAGGTACCTCATATGAGTGAAACCGTACAGTATTTTCTCTTTTGTGTATGGCTTAAATCACTTAGCATAATGTCTTCAAGGTTCACCCATGTCATAGTATCAACATTTCCTTCCTTTCAAAAAAGATTATTGTGGTATATACACATAACATAAAGTTCACTATCTTAACCATTTTTAAGTGTACCATTCAGTGGTTTGAATAGATTGATATTCTTGTGAAGCCATCACCAACATACATCCCAATAACTCTTTTCATCTTGTAAAACTGCAACTCATTAAACAATAACTCCCCATTCTCCCCTTTCCCCAGCTCCTGGCAACCACCATTCTACTTTCTGTCTCTATCAACTTAACTACTCTAAGTATCTTATGTAAGTGGAACCATACAGTATTTGTCCTTCTGTGACTGGCTTATTTCACTTAGCATAATGTCCTCAAGATTCATACATGTTGTCACACATTGCAGAATTTCCTTCTTTTTCAAGGCTAGATAATATTCCATTGTATGCATATACCACATTTTGCTCATCATCTGTCTATGGACAGTTGGGTTGCTTCTACATTTGAGCTATTGTGAACAATGATGCTATGAACATGAGTGTACAAATATCTCTTCAAGATCCAGTTTTCAATTCTTTTGGATAAATATCCAGAAGTGGAATTACTGAATCATATGGTAATTCTATCTTTAAATCTTTGAGGAACCACCATTGTTTCCCACAGCAGCTATACCATTTTACATTCCCACTAATAGTGTACAAGTATTCCAACATCATCATATCTTCACCAACATTCGTTGTTTTCTGTTCTTTTAAAAGTAGCCATCCTAATGGGTGTAAGGTGGTATCTCACTGTAGTTTTGATTTACATTTCCCTAATGTAATGTGATGTTGAGCATCTTTTAATGTGTATATTGGTTATTTGTATATCTTCTTTGGTGAAATGTCTATTCAAGACCTTTGCCTATTTTAAAACTGGATTGTTTATTTTTTGTTTTGAATTTTAGGAGTTCTCTATATGTTCCAGATATAAATCAATTACCAGTTAGATATATGATTTACAAATATTTTCTCCTGTTCTGTGGGTTGCCTTTAGGCTGTGTTGATGATGTCTTTTGATGCACAAAATTTTTAATTTTCATAAAAAATCTCCCCAGTGGAACTTCCCCCTTTCAGGACATGTATCAAGACAGGTCCTTGATCCATTTTGAGTTAATTTTTGTATATGGTTTCAAGGTAGGGATCCAACTTCATTCTTTTGCATGTGGATATCCAGTTTTCCCAGCACTGTTTGTTGAAAAGACTGTCATTCCCCCATTAAATGACAGTCGTGGCACCCTTGTCAAAAAATCACTTGACCATATATACAAGTGTTTATTTATGGGCTTTCTATTCTATTCTATTGATCTTTATCAATGTCTTTATTCCAATACCACACTATTTTGATTACTGTAGCTTGGTAGTAATTTTTGAAATTGAGAAGTGTGAGTCCTCTGTTTGTGTTCTTCTTCTCAAAGATTGTTTTGGCTATTCGGTGTCCCTTGAGCTTCTATATGAATTTTAAGATGGATTTTTCTATTCCTGAAAAAAAATGTCATTGGGATATTGATAGAGATTACATTGAATCTGTGGATCACTTTGGGTAGTATTGACACTTTAATAATATTAAGTTTTCCAGTCCATGAACATGGGATGTGTTTCTATTTGTTTATGTATTCTTTAACTTTCAGCAGTATTTTGTAGTTTTCATTGTACAAGTGTTTTACATCCTTGGTTAAGCTAATTCCTAAGTATTTTATTCTTTTTGATACTATTGTAAATAAAATTGTTTTTGTAACTCCCTTTTCAGATTGTTCATTGTTCATGTATAGAAATGTTACTGATTTCTGTGTGTTGACTTTGTATCCTGCTACTTTGTCAAAGTCATTTATTAGTTCTAACAGTTTTTTTGGTAAAATCTTTAGGGTTTTCTACATATAAGATCATATCACCCACAAACATAGGTAATTTTACTTCTTTTCCAGTTTGGATTCTTTTTATTTCTTTATCTTGCCTAATTGCTCTGGCTAAAAGTTCCAGTACTATGTTAAATAGAAGTCATGAAAGCAAGCATTCTTACCTTGTTCCTGATCTTAGAAAAAAAGCTTTCAGTTTTTCACCAATTTACTGGATGTTTGCTGTGGGTTTCTCATATATGGTTTTTATGATGTGGAGATAGTTTCCTTCTAGTCCTAGTTTTTTGAGTGTTTTTATAATGAAAGCATGTTGAATTTTGTCAAATGCTTTTCCTACATCAATTGTGATGATTACTTGAGCTTTTTCTTTCATTCTGTTGGTGTGACATATTACATTGTCATTAATTTATGTTTAACCATCCTTGCATTCCCATTTGGAATGAATCCCACTTGGAACAAATCCCACTTGGTTGGTCATGGTGTATAATCTTTATTATGCCCCTGAATTCTGTTTGCTGTATTTTGTTGAGGATTTTTGTATCGATGTTCATAAGGGATATTGGTCTGTAGTTTTCTTTTCTTGTAGTGTCTTTGGCTTTGGTATCAAGGTAATGCTGGTCTCAGAATGAGTTAGGGAGTGTTCCCTCCTTTTCAATTTTTTTGGGAAAAGTTTGAGAAAAATTGATATAGTTCTTTTTTATATGTTTGGTAGAATTCACTAATGAAATCATCAAGTCACTGATTTTTCTTTGTTGGGAGATTTTTGGTTACTGATTCAGTACTCTTACTAGTTATATACCTAATCAGATTTTTCTATTTCTTCCTGGTTTAGTGTTGGTATGTTTTGTGTTTCTAGGAATTTGCTCATTGCATTTAGATTATGCCAATTTGTTGGCATGCAATTGTTCATAGTACTCTCTTCCAATCCTTTTTATTTCTATAGAATTGGTAGTAATGTCCCAACTTTCATTTCTGATTTTAGTAATTTGAGTTTTCTCTTTTTTCTTGATCCATCTATCTAAAGGTTTGTCAGTTTTGTTGATTTTTTTCAAAGGGTCAACTTTTGGTTTCGTTGTTTCCTCTATTGTTTTCTATTATCTATTTAATTTATATCTCTTCCAATTTTTATTATTTCCTTCCTTCTGCTAGCTTTAGGTTTAATTTGTTCTTCTTTTTTAATTTCCTTAAGTTGTAAAGTTAAGTTGTGGATTTGGGATCTTTCTTTTTTTTTTTTTTTTTTTTTTTTTTGTGGTACGCGGGCCTCTCACTGTTGTGGCCTCTCCCGTTGCGGAGCACAGGCTCCGGATGCGCAGGCTCAGCAGCCATGGCTCACGGGCCCAGCCGCTCCGCGGCATATGGGATCCTCCCAGACCGGGGCACGAACCCGTATCCCCTGCATCGGCAGGCGGACTCTCAACCACTGCGCCACCAGGGAGGCCCGGGATCTTTCTTTTTTAATGTAAATGTTTATATCTATAAACATCCCCATTAGGAACTTTCACGTTTTCCCATAAGTTTTAGTATGTTGTGTTTTCATTTTAATTCATCTTTTTTATTATTATTATTTTTTACATCCTTATTGGAGTATAATTTCTTTACAATGGTGTGTTAGTTTCTGCTTTATAACAAAGTGAATCAGTTATACATATACATATGTTCCCATATCTCTTCCCTCTTGCGTCTCCCTCCCTCCCACCCTCCCTATCCCACCCCTCTAGGTGGTCCAGGAGATGGAAACAACCTAAGTGTCCATCATCGGATGAATGGATAAAGAAGATGTGGCACATATATACAATGGAATATTACTCAGCCATAAAAAGAAACGAAATTGAGCTATTTGTAATGAGGTGGATAGACCTAGAGTCTGTCATACAGAGTGAAGTAAGTCAGAAAGAGAAAGACAAATACCGTATGCTAACACATATATATGGAATTTAAGGGAAAAAAATGTCATGAAGAACCTAGGGGTAAGACAGGAATAAAGACACAGACCTACTAGAGAATGGACTTGAGGATATGGGGAGGGGGGAAGGGTAAGCTGTGACAAAGTGAGAGAGTGGCATGGACATATATACACTACCAAACGTAAAATAGATAGCTATTAGGAAGCAGCCGCCTAGCACAGGGAGATTAGCTCGGTGCTTTGTGATCATTCATCTTAAGTATTTTCTAATTTCCCTTGTGATTTCTTCTTTGATTCATTGGTTATTTAAAAGTGTGTTGTTTAATTTCCAGAATTTTGTGAATTTTCCATTTTTCCTTTTGTTATTGTTTTCTAACTTCATAAAATTGTGATTACAAAAGATACTTTGTATAATATCTATCTTTTAAAATCTATTGAGGCTTAATTTGTGGCCTAACACATGGTCTATCCTGGAATATGTCCAACGTGCACTTGAGAAGAATGAATATACTGTGTTTGTTGAGTAGAGTGTTCTACATGCCTGTTACATCTAATTGGACTAATGTGCAGTTGATGTCACAAAATTACATCTTTATGTATGTTGCCCAAAAACACAAACTAATAATTATTTTAAATGCATTGGTCTTTTAAATTGTGTGGAAAACAAGATTTGGAGTTATAAACAAAAGTTACAGTAGTACTAGCTTTTTTACACTAGTAATAGTTTTATTCTTTAAATGTACTAGTCTCTTAAATCATGTAGAAAACAAAAAGTTCGGTTAAAAACCATTTTTACAATAATACTTGCTTTTATAATTGCCCCTGTATTTAGCTTTATTGAGATCTTTATTTCTCCATACTGCTCAAGTTCCATTGTCTCATCTTCAAGGTTGTGGATTCTCTCTTTCTTATTTTTTTAATAAATTTACTTGTTTATTTATATTGTTTTTGCCTGTGTTGGGTCTTCATTGCTGCGCGTGGGCTTTCTTTAGCCGCGGTGAGCGGTGGCTTCTCTTGTTGTGGAGCATGGGCTCTAGGCACACGAGCTTCGGTAGTTGTGACACATGAGCTTTGGTAGTTGTGGCACATGAGCTTCAGTAGTTGTGGCTCGTGGGCTCTAGAGTGCAGGCTCAGTCGTTGTGGCAGATAGGCTTAGTTGCTCTGCGGCATGTGGGATCTTCCCGGACCAGGGCTCAAACCTATGACCCCTGCATTGGCAGGCAGATTCTTAACCACTATGCCACCAGAGAAGCCCTGTGGATTCTTTCTTTTGACTACTCAATCTGGCTTTGAATCTCTAGTGAATTTTTCATTACAGTTATTGTACTTTTCACCTCCAGAATTCTTTTTGGTTTATTTTTAGGTTTTCTATCTCTTGAGAATTTCTTATCTCTTTATTGATATATACATTTTGTTCACACATCATTTTCTTCACTTTCTCCACATCTTCCTTTAGCTCTTGGAGCATCTTTAAGATGGCTGTTTTAAAGTTTTTGTCTACTATATCTGCCATTAAGTCTTTCTCAGGGACAGAGTCTGCTGAATTATTTTTTCCTTTGAATGGGTCATACTTTCTTGTTTCTTTGTGTACCTTATAATTTTTTGTTGAACAATGGACATTTGAATCTAATAATGTGGGAACTCTGGAAAGTAGAATCTCCCCCTTCCCCAGGGTTTGCTGCTTTTTGTTACTGTTTTAGTTTATTTGTTCATTTTTTAAATTGTTGTAGGCCATAGCTGTGTAGAAGATCAGGCTGAATTGTACACTTAAGGTCTTCTCAGGTCTTTTCTGAGCCTTTCCCTAGGATGCCTGTTCACTTCTAAATTTTCCCGGTAAGTGCAGTTGTTTTTTGAGTGTCCTACTCTTTAATGTCTGATTCCCAAAAGGGGGCAAAAGAAAAAAATAAACTGGAGGAAAAAGAGATGGCAGCCTTTTAAATCCCCTGGAAGTCACTTTGGCCAGAGGGGAAAGAGCTCCCAACAGTGTGAAGAGGTGCAAAAACAATGATTACATGCCTCTTTGACTGCATCTCTGTGATCAAAAGCAACAATCAGTGATCACATTTGGAGTACAGATCGTGATACTTGGAGGACAGGAGAACAAAGTCCTTTTTGCCCTCCCTGCCTCTTCCAAGAAGTGTGTAGGCTGTTCCAGGAACTCAGACACACTGCCTGACACGTGGCTGGGGGTGGGTGATGGATAAGCAGCTGCTGTGCTAAGAGCTGAAATTGACCAAAATTAACCACAATTTATGATCTAAGTCTTCCCCTGGAAGTTGTAAGCCTTCAACAGATTCCAGAGTTCCAAAACTGTATGCCAGACAGATTCTGCAGTACAATTGTTGGTAAAGAGATAGATTTCTGGCATTTCCTACTGCACCATCTTCACAGAGTTCTCCTCTAAACTCAGACCTTTTAACAAAAGGTTAGAAAAAGCTAAAGAAAGAATTTGAGAACTGGAAGTTAAGTTAGTAGATATTATCCAGAATGAAACACAGAGACACATTTAAAAATAGAAAATATGAAAGAGAGATTAAGAGATATGGAAGATAGAGTTAGTAGATAAACATGCATTTAGGTAGAGTCAGAGTAAAGGAGAGAAAGAACAAGGCAAAGTCAGTATTTGAAAAGATAATGGCCAGCAATTTTCAGAACTGATGGAAGTATGGAATATATCCCTGGCTGGTATTCCTCAATAAATACATAGCAAAATTTGCTCTGTTATCATATTGTGGTGGGTGTTGGTAGGACTTGGGAAATTTTTAAATTTTATTAAATCAGGATCACTTCACCCCACCCCCTGAGTTAAAATCCAGTATCGGTGTGATAACACACTGCAAAATCAGCCCCCACTCTACATGGGAAGTAATGATTTACAGCCCAGCTGAAATAGAGCAGAGGAGGTTCTTTAGAACACTGATCTCAGGTTAGGATTCCTTTGAATTCTCCCCAAAGAGCCATGAAGTTTCACTTTTTAAAATCAGTATTATTGGTGAAAAAAAGCATAACTTCCTCAGAGGAGGACAAAGTAAATCCCATAAGGTTCTATATCAGCAATCAAGACCAAGGCGCCAGAAAAATGTTACATGCTCTGTCTTGTCATGAGTTACAGTCATTGTTCTGGGAAATTTCTCAGAGGCTTGGTATTTTTCCTTATAAACAAAACTACATATCATTCTTGAAGCTGTCTGAAAACTGGAATGCAAGCAATTGCAGCATCTTTTTCAGGCCAAAGTGTGATGCCCGGTGGTCCCAACTGACAACAAGGGGTTTGGGTTTCACTTTTCACTCCCCAGTGGAACTTCCCCTTTTCAGGACATGTATCAAGACAGCTATCTCCTCAGACCTCTCCAATCTGGCCCAGGCATCTCATGCATGGATCTCAGAGGGCTTCCTCCTCTACCCCACAGAGCCTGCGATTTTCTCTGCCTGGTGATAAAGGGCTAAGTTTTCTGAGGACCCGTTAGTGTGGACATGAGATCCCTGTGATCACTGTATCAAGTACACATGTCTGGTACATCATGTTCCTTATTTGTAAATTAATTCTGGGGTGAAGTTTACAAGATAAAGTTTGATGACCTCTTGGATAAAGGGATGCAGGCTCAGAGATAGTTTAAATAGATCTGAATAAAACACAGAAGAAATAATCTTTGCCAGCCACCCCTTCGCCAGCCAACTTTCTTCTAGTTTCCCTCACTCCCTATCTTATTTTCCCTTCGTTAATAATATCAGAGTAGGGTATCTCTTTATTATATAGTCTTGATCCCTAGTACCCTGAGCACAGAGCTCCTGATTCCTCTGGAGGTGGATTAGAGATCATCCTTCACATCTGTCTTGTTATCACCCCTTCTGCTTGTGGTGTTAGACCCTTTCCCATGTGCATACAAGACTGACCACAGTAGGAAAGGCAGCAGGTGACTCACAGGTATTCTCAGCTATCTTGACAGTCTTCTCTCATTTGAGTATGAGGTCTCCCCTTTCCCCAAGTTCTCCTCTACACCAGTTCCTCCCCTGTACTTCCCCCAACACTCTTCCTTGCCCATAAGCCTTCAGTGATTTTCCATCTTCTTAAGGATCAAGGCCAAGCTTGTTCCTCTGGCTTCCAAGGCCTTCTTTAGTCTGATACCAAATCTCACCCTGATTTCCAACTCTCATCTGCTCTAGTGGTTCACAGCCAGAGGTGCCCTAGAGGGTGTTTGGAAATGCATGGAAGCCTTTTGGTTGTCCCAAGGATGGGGGTGACAACTGGCATTTGGTGGGTAGGGTCCAACCATGCAAATTGCCCTCTGATGCCCAGGACGGTCCCATGCAGTTGTCCCATCCCGACACCAGCAGTGCCCCTGCTGAGAAACACTGCTTGATTCTGACCAAACTTGTTCATTCTCCATCCATCAAACCAGTTATATGTGTTTGTCCCTGCTGTTACATCCTACCTGGAATTTACCTCCTTTCTTCTCTGAGTTCTACCCATTTTCAAGAACTGCCCTGCTTAAATGTCCTCCTGAAGGCATCATGCCCTCTGATCCCTCAAAGCCACTATCATCTATGACTGAGAGGCTGTCAGGCCACATGAAAGATAGGACCCTGGAATAGCACAGATCTGAGTTTGAGTCTCATTCTGCTGCTCTACCCACATGGGGAGAGTCACCCCAGGCCAAGTCTAGTTTCCACATGTCTGAGGTAGAGGTGATAACAACACCTCCTTAGAATGTTTTGTGAGGATTAGATGTCACACAGTAGTAAAGTGCCCAACACCATCTGGCATGTGGTAGGAACTCCATTCATGCTACATATTTTTAATTCCTTTCAACACAATGTATGTATTCAATAAACACGTGTAGAGTCACCATTCACCCCTAAGACTGTGAAGTTGAAGTGCTAGGTCCTGCCATTCTAGACAGAGGCTGTGTAGGCAGAGACTCTTTTATTCAGCCACATAAAGTGTCTTAGCAGGTGAGCCACCGAGAAGGGGCAAAGGAAGAGTCAGGATTCAGTATCTGCTGAATCCTGACTTTTCACTGAACGGGAGTGAGTCGCTGCCCCTCTGACACAGAATGCCACTGCCATTCTGCCTCCCCAGCTTCTCTTGGCTGCTCTTTCCTTGCTCTGATTCTGCACTACAGACACCTCCAGTTACCTTGGAGTCCTCCCAGCTTGGCTTTGCTCTATGTCCTAAGAAACGTCATTGTCTCCTAGTCAAGAAATGGCAGAGAACAGTTTCACTGCATTTATCTAACAATGTAGGGTGGCACAGATATCCAAGGAGTGTGCAAGGGCCAAGGCCAGGCCAGCCCAGGCTCCTTGACCTGAGTCAGAAGCCCAAGTCCCCACAGACTGTGCATCAGCTCTTAGCAAGCACTCAAGGGCTAGCTGATGACAGCTCAGGATGTCACTGGCTCAGTAACCTTTAAGAATTGAAAGTTGGTGACATTCCTGGTAAGGGAGGACCAAGAGTGATATTGCAACTCAGGGAGCTCTATCCAATCCCTCCTTATGATTTTCTACTTCCAAAGTTAGCAACACCCCAAAAGTCTAAGAAGACCCATCAGGAGTATTCCAAACCTCTTATAGAAGTATCTCAGGCACAAGGCACTGGATTTCCTATGCTCTGAAGACAAGGAAGTTGTCCCAACAAGATGTGGGTCAATGGACTGATGGAGAAAATGCACTATCCTTTGTGGGGGGAGGAGTGAGGCCTGGGCCTGTGGCCTGGCTCTGGGCACCTCACACAGCTTCTCTGGGTGTCTGTCTTATCTGTTCCATGAGACCATTTGTCTCTAAAGACTACTTCTATGATGGTGATGATCCAATTAAACAACCAATAGACTTTTACCCAAAGGACTGATAAGTAGTTGCAATGATCTGTTGGTTGTTTATCTGGCTGCTGGCCCTTCCCACAGAAAACTTCTCACCCACCATCCACAAAACCACCATGAGGACACCCAGCTCTCTCGGGTCACCCAGAGGGAGGGGCCTCCATCTGACCAGGTTATATGTTCCTGGCTCAGGTTCTGCTTCTGACTCCAGTCATCTGTCAATTAACCCTTTGGACCATCCCTTATTTGTGTCTCCACTGATTCTTCTCCCAGCACCGGGGCAGGACCAGTTTCATCAGGGCTCTGGGGGGATGGGTCAGATGGTACCTGTGACCCAAAGGCCAGAATCAAGAACTTTAATGACTTCCACTGCCCACAATCCACTGGGTAGTGGCTGGTGTCCAGCCAGAACAGCCAAGTGAGAAGTGACAAGCACCAATTCGTGTTCCTGTTCTTGGAGAGAAGGCTCTGTGGCTGCCCCTGGTGGCACTAGGGATGGAGACATTGGTTGTACGGCACGCGTTTGTAGATGCCTCTCTATATACAAGGTCCCGGAAGAACCACGATCATTTGTACTCCTGGGAATGACATCCAAAAGAGAAAGGCTGAGCAGACTTCCCTGGCCAAGGACTAACACAGCCTCCCTCCCTAGGAGCTGGGGAAGCCCAGCCTTCAACGTGGAGAAACAAGAATCCTTCTCAAAGCCATCTCCAGCCACACATCTAAGTGTGTTCATGTCAGGGGCCTGCTGGACACAATCTGTAGGCCTTCATGCTTCTGGCCTCTTCAACTCAGAGGTTTTACTACAGAAAAAAAAAACCTTAATAAACTGGAGCATAATCAAAACTCTAAATTTATCAGGTTATTTTGGAAAGACTGTCTTGTAACAGAAAAAGAAATCACAATAACACAAACTCACATCAAGGATATAATTAGAGAACAGCAGCACCAACAATCACAAACCAAAATGGTCCTAGCTCTTGTCACCAGCTGGGAGGCAAACTTAGGATGGTGGCCCTAAACCCATCAAAGCCCAAAGGAACCACCCTAACCATCTGAAGAGAGAATTAATTCTGGAGACCCTTGCTGGTTTCCACAGCAGAGAGCAAATACATGCATTTCAGACTGTTGAGAATGAAGCAAACGGAAACTTGTCTCTCATTAATCCTCAGTGAATTAAACAATTTTGTTAACCGATTCTTGAGTGTCTCGGGCCCCTTGAATATTCTGCTGAAATGACATTGGTAAGATATGCAGACTATTCACACCCTGCATCTTGACAAAATCAGATACCTCAAATCTTTTTGGAAATGAGATAGAGAATAAAGTATAAAATTCCACAAAACAATGTGGAAAGAAAAGGGGACATTGTGATAAGCTACTCTTTTGTAGCCCTTCGGAGGCCTGGAAAGGTTAAGAGTGTTCTCAGAGTTGTGGCATTGGCTACCCTCCAAAATTTGAGAGGCACCTCAAGGCATTTGGAAGAAAGCACCATTTGGCCAGGAAAAGTGGTACCAAGGGAGGTTTTTGGTCCAGGAACTACAAGGAAAGTAACAATAATGTTAATCAAGTGACTAGAATTGGCTTTGCACAGGCTGTCTATGCAGCAGTTGGCAAAGGATGTCTTTCTGTTTATTTGCATAGTTGACAAAAAAAATCCTTCTTCCCTAGAATGCATTAACCTCTTGTTCTACTTGTTCTTAAAACTGAGGAGATCATAGATTCCTTTGCAAATAAAATGACCAAAAATTCCTGCTAGCACACAATTTACAATGAATTTGAAAGGACCCCAAAGTCAATCCATAGACCCTGGCCTGTAACCTCTGTGCTAAAGTGGGCTCCATTTGTGACCTGTGAACTAAGGGTGGGTACAGGTCCGTTTCCAGAGAGCTTCACTGTCAGGAACCAATCTTCTCTGGGAGCTGATGGACAATTCTGATCACAAGAGAAGGACCTTGCAGCTCTCCAGTTTGCCCTGTGGGCCCACAATGCCCCTGGTTATTGTGTAGGCATACATCTTAACCCGCCCAAGGATATCCCTCCCAGGGGTTTTCAGGTATTTAAAAAATACTAACTGGCATGACTAGCCAGGTGGGTTTAAGTCAAGACAACCTAGCAGTAGTCAAATCTAGACTGTCCCCATTAGGTTTCATCCTGTAACTGGTGTGCATGTGTGGGGGTGTGTGCACATGTGCACATACAGCAACCTCAGGCAGTCTCAGTGGCCAGCTGGGTTTATCTAGGCTCAGTGATTCCAAAAACTCAGTGATTCGGCTCAGAAGTGACCCATGTCACCTCTCTCACAGCCCTTGGGCTCAGAGGAGGCCTATGGCCCTGCCTAAGGAGGAAGAAAAATGGAGCTTCCACGCAGTCTGAGAGAGTGGAGCGCTGGATCCAGACAAGCTTGGGAGTTTCTTCCACACACCAGGTAGATTGATATGCTCAAGGTCACCTATGTAGAGGGCTTGGCCAGTATTCCAGCCTGTCTCTGTGATTCTCAGTGGCTATGCTCCAAATCACAGTCAGCACGAGGCAGCGATCTGGAAAGGGACAATATAAACACAGCAGGTCCCTGCTCTGCATAAGGTGCCTGTGGGGCACTGGCAGCTGTCTGCATGATGGGAGACCCCTCCCCCATCCTCCTCTGGGAGCAGGCACATCAACACCCCCCCTTGCCTGATGTCACCCATGTCTTGGAATACTGGCCATAAAATAGGCAGATTTTCACCGGCATCTGACCTGGTAACATGCTATGGTGACCACGTGCCCCAGGAGCCACCTGGTAGGCTTGAGGCTCATGGTGCAAGGTCTCAGTCAGCCTGGGCTGCCATGACAAAATACCACAGACTGGGGGCTCAAACGCAAGACAGTTATTTCTCGAAGTTCTAGAGGCCGGAAGCCCAAGGTCAAGGTGCTGGCAGACTAGGTTCTTGTTGGGAGCCCACTCCTGTCTTGCACACAGCTGCCTTCCCGATGTGTCCCCACATGGTGGAGAGAAAGCAAGCTCTCTGGGGTCTCTTCCTATTCTTATAAGGGTTCTAATACCATCTTGAGGGCCTCACCCTCCTGACCTCATCTTAACCTAATCACCTCCCAAAGGCCCACACCCTAATGCCATCACATTGGGGGTTCTGGCCTCATCATATGAATTTGGGGAGGACACAAACATTCAGGCCAAAACAAACGTTCAGGTTCTGTGGCACTTGTGTCACTGGGGTGCACAGAACACATCTTCCTACTGTCCCAAATCTGCTCTGGCCAGGGAGGCAAATGGTGCAGGACCCCTTTCCTGTGGCTTCCTGGGAGGAGTCAGAAGGGCAGGGAGTCAGTGAGGGCTGGGGAAGGGAGGCTGGCTTTAGTTTTGAGGTTTGTCGACTTTAGACATAGACCCTGAGCTTCCATGCTGACACCTTGCCCACAGCTGGAGTGCAGGCCTGCATGGCACAGGCTTCCTGCTCTGGGCCAAAGAGCAGAGCCGGGACTGTTCCCCGGGGCAGCGTCTGGGCAGGAACACATCACACGGCAGCACCTGAGGCTTGTGGCAGCGGCTGAGCTACGGCCCTGGGAGGGAGCCTGCAACACTACCTAAGAATGGTTTGGAGTTGAGCCTCAGGCTCAGGCTCGTGGGGCCAGCTGCCTCTCCCCTACACCTTGTTTGGGCTTTGCTTCATTGATTCTGAGGGTTCATTTACAGTCAGAGGGCCTGAGCACCTCACTGTCCTAGGGATCCCCCTTATTTCCCTGAATCCTCTCTCTCGCCTACGCTCCCTCCCTCACTGCTGCTGTGACATCAGCCCTGGGAATCCGACTGGCAGGGTGGATCATTCCTGCCAGACGGGCTGGCTTGCAGGGAGAAGCCGGAAGCTCCTGTCGGTAACAGGGCCACCTTCTTCACTTGCATCAGCATTAAGAGGCTGCACAGCCCACTTTTCCTGTAATTTGCTCTTCCCGTTCTTGCAACCCTGGTCTGAGTGATGTAATGAATGCCTCTCTGTCCACTGCTGCAAGGATTTCTTTGGCAGGCCATGTGGCAGCCTGAGGTCCACCAGAACGTTTCCATTTTGTTCCTTCCATTTCTCCTTTTCCATCACCCTTTTGGTCCATCCTGAGACCTGAAGAAAACCAGGGCAGCGAATTCTGGCTCAAAATGCTCCAGCCGAAAGCTCGCTACGTTTCCTGACAAACCAAGAAGCTTCATGTTGAGAATCTCTGAGAAACTCACTCAGCTGATTACAACATTGCTGAACTTTTGGCAGAACGTATGTTTATCCATTTAATTATCATTATTAAGTTTCTCTCCCACTCAAATTTTTGGCTTTACGTATTATATCATTTTTGGCTGAGTGTGCGTGGCTGGGGGGTGGTGTATGGAAGGATAAAAAGATGTAATTTGCTGCTCTTGACTCTCATGCTGTGTACTTAAACATTCATTTTCTCCCAAGGACAGCTATCTAAGAACTGTCCATGGCACTAAGCAAATATTCTTTTCTTTAAATCAATTTTCTCTTGTTTCCATCAAAAAATCCCTTCCACTGTTTCTGCCCTCCTCAAGTCTTACTCACGCTCAATCACTTCCTACTGGGGTCATAGATAGTTTTTGTTTCACCACTGGTCTAAAATGATGTCTTTTGAATATCCCAGACAGACAGCAGAAAGATTGAATCTCAGCTCTGGAAAATAAAATATTAGTCATCTGCTTTACTCACTCATGAAACACAGTGAAGGATTAAAATCCAACTCGTTTGTCCAGATTTCCAGAGTTTTCATACTGCCAGTTATTCCCAAAATTCAAATCAACTTCACCTGTTATATATGCCTTCCTTGGTGCATTTGCATTTATGTGGACTGTTTCCAAGCCACTGGTCAGGGAGGATGGTAGGGGAGCTGTGGATGACCCTCCTTGAGAACCCCAGGCCTGTCCACTTTCCCACACAGATCCAGAGGAGGATCCGTGCTGCTACCTCCCAGGGCCCTCTCACCCCTGGGTTGCCCTGTTCTGAAAGGACCCCCATGCCTGGCTCTGTTGTAGCCACCTTTCCCTAACACACTCCCTCTCTCTTTTGCTCGCCACCAATCCCCACCAGGGTCCCCTGCTCTAAGTTTGATCCCCAGGATGTAGGCACCAGCCCAGAAGCCTGCAGCCGCGAGACAGTCTACAATGCTGAGGCTCCATGCTCTTGCCTATGTGGTTGACCTGTCTCCCCATGACTGGGATCCTGATGGTTCTCTCTTCTCTTTCTCCTCTCACTCCTGAATAAGTGGCCCTCAGAGAGCAGCCCTCTCCTCCTGTCACCTGCTTCCCTCCAGGCCGTGTCACTGCTGTGGTAGAGAGGGCTATGTGCAAAAAAAACTGTGCTCCCCTGCCCTGCCCGGTGGTCCCTGGGAGGGATCCCCACCAGGACTACCTTTTCCACCTGCCTTGCACCCAGGTGAGGCCGTGTGACTGGTTCTTGTGCCAGTGGACTGTAAGCAGACGTGCCAGAGTCACCTCTAGGCTGGGGTTCTTAAGGAGCGGATGTGACTTGCCTGTCCTCTTCTCTCCATTTGCTGGGTGGACGAAGAGTAAATTAAGAGGCTGGGGGATGCCAAAGATACAAGATGGAAGAGTACCGGCCCTTGGCAAAACACATGGGAGAAAATTTGCCCCTTGACCAAGAATGCCTGCCTTGGACTGTTACGTGGGTGAGACATGAGGTCTGTTGTGCAAAATCACCGCCAAGTGGGGGTCATTTGTTACAGCAGCCAGTGTTCCCATCCATCCTCCAATGGCCATCTTTGGCCCGTTCCTCTCTGGGGCTGCTGCCCACTCCCCCAAGGGGCTAACTTCCCCACAACCGTTGAGACCAGCACCCTAAGGGCCGGTGGCAGTGGCAGTCTGGAACCTCCAAATCTTCTGTCTAGGTGACCCCTCCTGTCCCTTGAGAGTTATCCCCAGCCAGTTCTCTCTCCCCACAGAGACATGTTGAGTGGTCCCAGGGCGCGGTGTGGGCGTAGGGTTTGTTCACACTAGAGGGGAGGCTATCTTGGGGTCAGCTCCCCAGGTGACTGCACAGTAGCCCAGCCTGTCTCTATGTCAGTTCTTGCACCTGTTAAACGAGGTAATGGCCTCTAACCCACAGGGAAACTGTGAGGCTTTCAAAGCATAAGCCCCCCCAAAGTACCAGGAGCAGAGTGAGGACTCAGGAAGTATGAGCTCCCTCCCCAACACCCACCTCCCTCCCTGAGGAAGAAATTCACACATAAAACCTTAGCTGTCTGCCTGAAAATCACCTGGAGAAGCAAAGCAGGGTAAACTTTCTAAAAACCAAAGCTGGCCAAGCCAGACAGGGCACATCACTTCCCTGGTCAGGGAGCTCAGCAGGCCTCTCATGTTCCAGGGAGTTCAGAGGCCTGGGCCTTGTCACAAAGACTGCTCAAGGCCTGTCCTGACCACTCATCAAACTCCCAACCCCCCCAGGAGCCCCAGAAGGGGCCACAGGTGGTGTGTGGGAGCTTGGGACCCCTCTCGCCACGCCTAGGCCCACCTGGTAACAGGAAGAAGCTGTCCCAGAGCTCTTTAACACAGCCCTGCAGGGGTGTGGCCTCCTCCCATCTGGGATGCAGAATCAGCACTGACCCTTTACTTACATGAATGCTGTCCAAGGCTTGGCTCTGGAAGCCCCACCACTACTTCCCCACAGCTGTCTGCCAAGGAGGGGACGTGCTGGCTCTCCCTGGACGGGCTCCAGTTCTCCATCCTCTGGGCCCGGCCCTCCCCTTCCCGGCTTCACCCTCCATGCTTCTTTGTGCACCTGGGCAGCCCACTGGGGTGTCCTAGGATGTGTGCCATCTGCCCTGAACTCAGCAAGAGTACCCACTGGAAGCCAGGCTCGGGTGCCTGCTTGTCATCTGTCGTTGTTTCAAGGCTCTGGTCTTTGTTGGAGTCCTTCCACCTGAATGCTGTTTCCTGGAAGTCCTCTCACTACACCAGAAGGTCAGCTCTCAGTGAAACACAGCCACAGAATTTCCTTTAAAATGGAATCAGATACTGTACAGTTACGTTGGACCTCTACCCTCCAACAAACCCTGAGCTTCCAAATGTCAGCCAAGGGAAGGTCCATTTACAGGAAGACTGGTTAGGTTCTGAAGCTGTGGAGCTCATCAGAAGAATCACTATTTCTTTCTGTAAAGAGGCAGCTGGGGGGCTTAAGGTGGCCATCAGCCTTCCCTTCTTCTCAGGAGGGTCAGGGTTCAGGAATAAGGGGAGAAGTAAGGGCATCACCTCCATTCTTGCCCTAAAGAGGTGCTTCATCAAGGCAGTTCTTCCCCAAAAGACTGGCCTGGGATCACTCTGTGGCCAGGACCTGAGAACCTCCTGAAGCCAGGTTCCAAAATAAAAAGGGAGAAGCCGACCTCTGATGGCAGGGCCCGACTGTCTCCTTCCTGGAACAAAGAGCCTGTATTCTCTTCCAGACCTGCATGGCAAAACATGAGCATTTGCTGAGGATGGAATAGAGGAAACCCTTCCTGTCCTTTCTTCTCTACAAATGGAGAGACTGTCACCAGTGCCCCAATGCCTCCAAAATTAAAGGGGCTGCTCATGTCTTAAGCAGGGAAAAGGGAGAGGAAAACATGTGTAGACTGTAGCTTTGTGTGGCAGAGTGGGGACAAAAAGGGATTCAGGAATAGAACAAGAACCTGTTCTCCCATGGCCACTTACTAGCTTTTGGTAAAATCTCAGCTGCAGCAGGGTCCACAGGAATCTGACCCCTGCCTGCCCAGATGGCCCCCAAGGGCCTTAGATATTCAGAGAAAACTCTAGTAGAATCCACAATAAAACGTTCTACAAAGAAGTGACATTTGGCTTTTGAGGCTAGTGCAATACTTAGGCTAGAATTGCCAGTTGCTTCTAAAATGACAGACCCAATCTTTCATTAAAATATCTTTTCCTGCCTGATGATAAAATGTTAGCAAGTATATAAAGCAGTTTTGATTTGTTGATGCTGCAAAACCATCAGACTTCAGAGTATTTTGACAAAGGCAAAATTCTCAGGTGGTACCTAGGTAGTTCAACGACATCATCTGCTTCATCCCCAAACACCAATGAAAGAGAAAAGTTTGGCTTTGGGGGAACTGAACTTGCGCAAGCAGCTCCATCACTGCCCTTGGCCTGCTCCTCGTCCCAGGAGGCACACATCTGCCCTTGAAGGCAGGACACGTCTGAGATGCCCTCAGTTAGGAGTAGGAATTCACATCCCAGATGGTTCTCTGTGTTCCTGTGTGCAAGGTTTGGCCTGTGACTCCAGTTTCTCAATTTGTAAGTGACACAGAGAGGTCATTCTGAAAAGACATGCTATGTGGTTTGTGAAAGAGGCTGGGAGGAGGGTTGTCCCCTGGGCACACACGCTGTATGAGGCATGGCAGTTGGGAGGAAAGTGCCATGCAATCCTTTGATCCCAGGACACCATCCTTATCCCTGCCTCCTGGAAAACCTTTTCATCTCTGTCCCCCTGATCGGAGGATGATGTGTGAGGGCTTCTAGAGAAGGGACTGTACTAGCAGGAGTTGCCTTTGCAACATTTTAATCACTGTCTCTTCACCAAGTGTTATAACACAATGGTCACTGACCACCCACCGTCTTAAGAACTTTGTGTTAAGCTGGATGAGCAAGACACACGGGCCCCTGTCCATGAGGGTCACAGTCTGCAGTGGGAGAGTCCCACAAGCATGGACTAAAGAGCAGACGGAACTAAAGGGACTCCACCTAGTCTGGGGGTCAGATAAGGCTTCGGGCAGGATGGGAGCAGGGGAAAAGATTGTGAAGTGGAGTGGGGGCCACGTGAGACCGCAGCAATGCCAGAAGCAGAGAGGGTGAGTGAGAGAGGGTGCCATACCCTGGGAGGCCGCCAGGATGTAGCTGAGAGGAGAGCTAAGCACCTGCCAATGGGAGTTTGAATGTCACCCCAAGGGCAACGTCATGAGACTGCTGGTGGGTCAGCTATGGATGTCACTGACTCCCAGATACCATCAATTTTAAGACATTTCAGAAATGTTACAATGTAAAAGCTGTACATATTCAAAGATGAGAAGTGTAAGCCTCAAGTCCTGACTTAAATTTTTTTAAAAGTCCAGAAAGGGTCCACACATGGGGTATGAGGACAAAGAGAGCCCATGTCCTTCCTTAGGGGGCTGCTCACACCGCAGAGCTACCTTTCTGACCCCCAACTCACAGCACCCCCAAAGGCTCCCCAGCTCTGTTTCCCAGCACTCCCAACAGTGAGGCAGCAGCCACCCCCCACCGATGCTCAGCACTCACCCATATTCCCCTGTTTGCATTTTACCCACATTTTAATGTTTCAAAATCACAATATCTCTAACAATCGATGTGGACATTGAAGGAGTTTCTCCCTCTGAAAAGCTGTTAAACTGATGGTGCATCTTAGAGTCATTTAGAACCTAGCCTTAGACTCTAAAATATTCAGTAATCCACAGGCCCAACACATTAGGCTGTAGGGACTGTTTGATTTACTAAAAAAAACAACAACAATAGGGCACTCTTTTTTTTTTAATATTGTGATCTCCAACTCATCTCCCCTTTTTGCAGATGTGCACAAGAGACACTTATAAACAAATTCCAACATCTATTGGGTAATTCCTCTTAAAAAGAAAAAAAAATTGAGGAATATCTGGATGGTTACAGGCATTAGAGTCCCAAATATTTTGCGGGGGTCCCTTTTGCACTCACACCTAATAGTACTGTTTTACAGAGGGAGAAATTACCACAGCAAAGCAAGGCTGGGCATTTGGCTGGCTGCAGTTTGCTCTGCGTGCTGGCTGTCATTTGATGGTGCTGAATGACACAGAGCATCTTAGTAATCTTCACAGTAGCCCTGTGACTACTGTTCAGATGTGGAAACTGAGTCTTGGGGACAGAGGGGGCTGCCTGACACCACAGAGGCATGTAGTCAGGGCATGAATGCAGGCACATCTCATTCCACAGAGCCACAGAGATTCCAAGGGGCACAGCGTCCTCGGTGCTTTAACCCATGATGCAAATCAGTTTCCTTAATGCTCTTCCTGGGAGAAACTGGTGTGCACGATTCACCTCCCTGCTGCAGAACCCGGTGCTGCCAGTGCAAACTTAGCCTTTTCCTCCCCCCACCCCCACCACCAATCCTCTCCTCCCGCAGACTGAGGGGCAGGGCTGGTGGGGACCGAGTGCCAGGATGCTGATGGTGGCCGGGCAATTCTGGCCGCTCTTAGGAAGCCTTCAGGGTGCTTCTTTTCCATCGTGGAGAACTTGGGCCTTCCATTTACAGGTGTGGCCTTGTGCCGAGCCCAGCCTGGGCTGCTAAAAAAAAGGGAGTTCGGTAGCTGGGCAGCAGAGCTGACTCTCCTCGGGCAGTAGTTTATGTGTCCA
Source organism: Hyperoodon ampullatus (assembly GCF_949752795.1). NCBI lineage: Eukaryota > Metazoa > Chordata > Mammalia > Artiodactyla > Ziphiidae > Hyperoodon > Hyperoodon ampullatus. The sequence goes on from NC_136916.1 coordinate 73,271,424, forward strand.
AATCTTCCCACCTTCTCCTTCTTATTGCCCTGAAACACAGGTGCATGCCCATTACTGCTAGTACCGCAGCCCCACTTTTTCACAGCCTCCCATCACTTTGCTGAGCAAATGTTGAAAGGTGAGTCCTCACCTTTCCCATTTAAATCTGGAGTCCAAAGACACTGGGAGCTTGATTAGACCAAGGAGGCCTCAGACAGTTGTGGTTTAACATGGTGAGTGTTAGGGGCTGAGTCGTGTCCCCCACCCAAATTCCTACGTTGAGGTTCTGACTCCCAGTACCCCAGAATGTAACTTATTAGGAAACAGTGTCTTTGCAGATTGAACCAAGATGAGGTCATTAGGGTGAGCCCTAATCCAATATGACTGGTGTCCTTATACAATGTGAAAATTTGGATGCAGAAAAACATGCATACAGGGAGGATGCCATATGAAGATGAAGGTAGAAATCAGGGCAATGCTTCACCCAGCTAAGGAACCCCAGAGATGGCCAGCAAACCACCAGAATCTGGGGAAGAGGCCTGGACAGATGCTCCCTCACAGCCTCCAGAAGGAACCAACCCTCCGGACCCCTGGATCTCAGACTTCTGGCCTTCAGAGCTGGAAGACAATACATTTCTGTTGTTTATGCCACCCAGTCTGTGGCAGCCCTCACACACTAATACAGTGACCGACATCCTGGATTCTCCAGAAAAGTTACAATTCCAAATGTTCTAAACCTGAATCCCCATAAGCTGTCAAAATATTCCAGAAATTCAAATTTCAGCTAGAAAATATTCTTTCCCAAGCTGCCTCCCAGACTCCCTAAAAGCAGCAAAACCCACTGAAGGACCATAAATCTTGATTTAGGGTTCAGAAAACATGGACACCACATGTGTAGCTCCATCCATGCAAGCCCCTGTGGTGCTCACAGACCAGCAGACTCTTCTCAGACAAGCCCTGTGAGAGCGAGCCAGCATGCACAGTGATGCTCCCGCCTTGCGATACCAGCTCCTGCTCTCACTGTCCTGCTCTCCGGCTGAGTGTGCAGGAGCCCGGCCCAGCCAACGGGCTCCTTATTGTACGTTACTGCCTGTCTGTGCTTGAACACGTCTCAGTCCTGCTGCCTGTGACCCAATCCACCACAGTGACACAATTAGGATGATTCTAGTAAAACCAACTACCAAGTTTTCTTGGAGGATGGGAGGATGGTTTTTATGCATCATTAAGCTGCTCGAGCCAGAAAGCCATGGGTTTTTGGTTGGGTGGTGCTTCTTGCTTTAGGTGGGGATGTTGTTGCCTGTCCTTCCCCAGATGGGCTGACAAGGACCCCAAGACTCTGGCAATGTGAGCAACGCCACAGTGTTGACCAAAAGTCCCAGTGACCTCTGTCTAAGTGGAGAAAACTATTCACAGTGAAACGTGCCCAGGTGTCTTCCATCAAAACCCAATCCGTGGTGCCACATCAACAGGGCTCTGGGTGAACAGTTAGAAACGCCCCAGGAACATCAGCCAAGGGCTCAGACCAAATGCAGTGCAGTTCTGGGAGGATTTTGTGTGTGTGTGTGTGTGTGTGTGTGTGTGTGTGTGTGTTTAAACACAAGCAAGTCTGAGCCACAGAATTTAAAACCTAAGGAAGGGAATTTTTAAGTGAGTCTCTTCAGCTCCAACTCTGTGGGACCAACCAGCTTGGGCCATCTATTTACTTTGTTATTCGGTTTTTGGCCTGAGACATGAAACACAAGATTAGAGAAAGAGAGGGGGAAAAAAGAAACACCATGTGTAAAGAAATGAGGAACAAAATCCTCCATCCAAACCAAAACAAACAGGCCTGGCCAAGCCTTGCCCTCCATCGGCTGGCCTGTTTCCTCACTTCACTTTAGCTTAGGGTAAACGTGTAGGGAAGGGAAATGTGACTCGGATGCAGTGCGGTGCATCACCAAACACTAGCTGTTCCTGGAAGGGACATAAGCCATTCCCAGCCTCTGCTAAGTGGCCAGATGTTTTCCTCATTAAGGCTTTCCTAGGGTAGAAATGATTCTTGCCTTTTTTAATGCAAGATTAGTAGTCTTTTGGCAAGGCCTAGGAACTGTCTACTTTCAACTGCCTTTAAAGATGAAACTCTTAATATGTATTCTAATACACAGCATCATCTATAAAATGTTTACCCTGAATACAGCCTAGCTGCCAGATTGACCTCCAGCTTACAGGAAATACCAACAGTAGATGATGAACAAGCTAAATGACATGAGGAATAAACAGTCACACAAATCCAGATTATGGGATATTCTCCAAGGCAACTCTTCTAGACTCTTTACTCAATCACATGAAAATAAAAATTAAATAGATAGAAGACAGATAGATAGATAGATAGATAGATAGATAGATAAATTTAGGAGGCAGTGTTCTAGGCTAAAAGAGACTGGAAGAGACACACTGAATGTAATATATAAACCTATATTAAATCCTGATTAAAAATATCAAAATAGTTATAACAGACATTCTTGTGGCAATTGAGGAAATCTGAATATGGACTGGATATTACATTAGAATATGGAATTACCATTATTTTCTTAGGAATGATGTTGGCATCATGTTTATATTGAAGAATGTCTTTATTCTCGGATACAGGGTAGAGTATTTAGGGGTGAAGTGTCATGATGTCTACAACTTACTTTTAAATGGCACAAAAAAGATACCTATGTGTGTACACACAGGGATAAAACAATGATGTTAAAATCTTCACAGTTGTTGGATCTACATGGAGGTATTCAGTGTATAATTTTTTTCTACTTTTTCATGTGAAGATATTCATGTTAAAAAGCTGAGGGGGAAAACAAGCAAAATAAAAATAAAGAGAAATCCAAGAGAATAAAAATAAATAAAAGGAAAAATATTTTTAAAACTAAAAAATTTTAAAAAGGAAGGGGAGGGCTTCCCTGGTGGCGCAGTGGTTGGGAGTCCGCCTGCGCCTGTCCCCCGTGTAGGGGACACGGGTTCGTGCCCCGGTCCGGGAGGATCCCACATGCTGCAGAGCAGCTAAGCCCGTGAGCCATGGCTGCTGAGCCTGCGCATCCAGAGCAAAAAAAAGGAAGGGGAATTTGTTGTAATTAGAAGACACACATTCCATTGCTTTGCCTTCTGAGAAGCACAGTGGAGAAAATATTGCCAGCAAGCACATACACAAGATTGCACTACTACAGTCGTCTCTTAGTATCTGTGGGGTATTGGTTCCAAAATCTAGAAGAAACCAAAATCCACGAATGCTCATGTCCTTTGTATAAAATGGCATGGTATTTGCATATAACCTACTGCACATCCTCCCCTATACTTTAAATCATCTCTAGATTTCTTATAATATCTAATACAATGTAAGTGCTATGGACATAGTTGTTAATACAATGTAAATGCTATGTACATAGTTGCTGGTGGGCAGCAAATTCAAGTTTTGCTTTTTGAAACTTTCTGGAATTTTTTTTCCAAATAGTTTTCATCTGTGCTTGGTTGAATGTGCAGATTTGGAACCCATGGATATGGAGGGCCGACCATACTAGTGAGACAAGGAAAGAGCAGCATTATAAAATCCCAATGCAGGTTAGTGGTGACGTCTCGGGAGGAAGGAGGAGCACAGATGTCAGTGAACATTATTATCAGTATTCTAGTTCTTAGATTCTGTGGAAGCTTGATATCTATAACATATTATTAATAAATGAATAAATAAAATGGGAGTGGGCCATGCACAAACCGAAGATGGTAGCTCAAATATCTTGTAAAATCATTGTCCAGTTCCTGTACTTGGTTATGTGAATAATGAGAAATTTCCTCATGTAGGAGTCTTCAGTCCTCTGAATACTGAAGCAAACAATTATACTCTTACGTGATGTTTCTATTTATCCACTTCTTTATTCAATCCACAAATATTTATTAAGCGTCTGCTATATTCCAGGTGTATAGTATGTACATAAACATATATATAATTTATTGAGTGTCTGCTATATTCTAGGTATATTGTATTATATAGATGTTATATATAAATGCATGATATATATTTACTGAGGGTCTGCATAAATCAAAGGCTATGAAGACAACATAAAGTGTATGAAGGGGCTTGGGAGCAGAGAGCCTGACTTTTTTGCCAAGCAGCCAAGGGCAAGCTGTCTGAGAAGGGGCCCTTTGGGCAGGCCTGGAATGACTGAGTGAGCTGCTGTCTGTTCTCTGGGCAGGAGTATTCCTGGCAGAGGAACAGTAAGTGCAGAGGAAGTTTCTGCGGCAGGAGTGTGCCCTGTGTCAGGGAACACAGGAGGTCAGAGCAGTTCCAGAGAAGTGATGAGGGTCAGAGAAGGTGCTGAGGCCATCATAAACACTTCAGATTCAGTGCATTCAAAGCAATCAGTGGTTTTGAGCAGGGAAGTGATATACCTGATTTGTGTTTTTAAAGGTTAAAGCTGAGTGATTCTCTTGAACAAGTGAACCAGAACGTTATTGTGTCCACAAAGGCAGGGGTGATATTCAAAACACTGAGCAAATTTCAAGACAAGGGTCCTGACCAATCAGAACTGACACTGGTCCTGCAAAAGGGCCAGGTGCTGGTAAGCCCCTGCTGGGGCAGGTGGTCAGTTCTGGAGCTGCGGGATCTGGGTGAGGTCTCCGAGGTCGAGGAGGGCAGGGGCAGTGGGGGCAGGGGACATTGGAGGGCTCAGGGAATGCCTGATGCCCAAATATAGAAATGGTCAATATTTTAACAAAAGAATGGGTAAATACACGCTTGTATAAAGATATAATGAATAGAAATAAGACTAAATCATATCTCTGTCTAAAGTAGCTAGGATTGTGGTGGAAGTTGAAGGAAACCCAAGCAAGGTGATCAATGAGCAGTTCTACTTCTTCCCCTGATCCCTTTATTCATGGGAAATACAAGAATCATCCATTCACCTGTGTGTCCATCCACATGTCCATCCAGCTATACAGAGACTCAATAGGTTTTGAGCTGCTGGTATTATTTGTCAAATACTGTTTTTAGTGCTGGGGATGTATCAGTGAATAAGATAGGCAACATCATGGATTTTGTGGAGTTTATATTTTAATGTAGACAATTAAAATATACACATTAAGCACATTTCAGCCTGAGAAAATAAAAGCTCTTGATGATATAGTGATTGAGAAGCAGGTTGGATACTTTACATTCTATAAACAAATTAGCAAGAAACAGACAATACAAAATAACTAGTTCGTGCTATATCACCAGTCCCTAGAGAAGAGACTGGCACATGGAAGATGCTTAATATACATGAAAAAAAAAAAAAGCACGTGGAATATTATTTAGCCATTAACTAGAATTAGGTACATTTACACATCTACACATGGTAACACGAAAGGGTCTCTATGAGTAGAGATAAGCTGCAGAGAGATCATTTTTGTAAAACTAAATGTAAAACTAAATTCACAGAGAAAGAGCTGTTAGAATAAACACTACATGGTTAACACTGGGAGGAAAAGAGAAGGGACTTCCACTTTTTACTTAATATATATTTACTGTTTACATTTTAAGGGTACACACTCATTTTGAAATACGAAGGACTTTTTGAAATATGCACACATGAAGGCTAAACAATACACTACTTAATAACGAAGTGAGCACTGAAGAAACCAAAGAGGAAATCAAAAAATACCTAGAAACAAATGACAATGGAGACATGACGACCAAAAACCTATGGGATGCAGCAAAAGCAGTTCTAAGAGGGAAGTTTATAACAATACAATCCTACCTTAAGAAACAAGAAACATCTCAAATAAACAACCTAACCTTGCACCTAAAGCAATTAGAGAAAGAAGAACAAAAATCCCCAAAGTCAGCAGAAGGAAACAAATCATAAAGACCAGACCTGAAATAAATAAAAAAGAAATGAAGGAAACGATAGCAAAGATTAGTAAACCTAAAAGCTGGTTCTTTGAGAAGATAAACAAGATTGATAAACCGTTAGCCAGACTCAACAAGAAAAAAGAGGAGAAGACTCAAATCAACAGAATTAGAAATAAAAAATAAGTAACAACTGACACTGCAGAAATACAAAGGATCATGAGAGATTACTACAAGCAACTCTATGCTAATAAAATGGACAACCTGGAAGAAATGGACAAATTCTTAGAAATGCACAGCCTGCCGAGATTGAACCAGGAAGAAATAGAAAATATGGACAGACCAATCACAAGTAATGAAATTGAAACTGTGATTCAAAATCTTCCAACAAACAAAAGCCCAGGACCAGATGGCTTCACAGATGAATTCTATCAAACATTTAGAGAAGAGCTAACACCTATCCTTCTCAAACTCTTCCAAAATATAGCAGAGGGAGGAACACTCTCAAACTCATTCTACGAGGCCACCATCACCCTGATACCAAAACCAGATAAAGATGTCAAAAAGAAAGAAAACTACAGGCCAATATCACTGATGAACACAGATGCAAAAATCCTCAACAAAATACTAGCAAACAGAATCCAACAGCACATTAAAAGGATCATACACCATGATCAAGTGGGGTTTATTCCAGGAATTCTTCAATTCTGCAAGGATTCTTCAATATACGCAAATCAATCAAAGTGATACACCATATTAACAAATTGAAGGAGAAAAACCATATGATCATCTCAGTAGATGCAGAGAAAGCTTTTGACAAAATTCAACACCCATTTATGATAAAAACCCTGCAGAAAGTAGGCATAGAGGGAACTTTCCTCAACATAATAAAGGCCATATATGACAAACCCACAGCCAACATCATCCTCAATGGTGAAACACTGAAACCATTTCCACTAAGATCAGGAACAAGACAAAGTTGCCCACTCTCACCACTATTATTCAACATAGTTTTGGAAGTTTTAGCCACAGCAATCAGAGAAGAAAAAGAAATAAAAGGAATGCAAATCAGAAAAGAAGAAGTAAAGATGTCACTGTTTGCAGATGACATGGTACTCTACATAGAGAATCCTAAAGATGCTACCAGAAAACTACTAGAGCTAATCAATGAATTTGGTAAAGTCGCAGGATACAAAATTAATGCACAGAAATCCCTGGCATTCCAATACACTAATGATGAAAAATCTGAAAGTGAAATTAAGAAAACACTCCCATTGACCATTGAAACAAAAAAAATAAAATGTCTAGGAATAAACCTACCTAAGGAGAAAAAAGACTTATATGCAGAAAATTATAAGACACTGATGAAAGAAATTAAAGATGATACAAATAGATGGAGAGATATACCATGTTCTTGGATTGGAAGAATCAACATTGTGAAAATGACTCTACTACCCAAAGCAATCTACAGATTCAGTGCAATCCCTATCAAACTACCAATGGCATTTTTCACAGAATTAGAACAAAAAATGTCACAATTTGTATGGAAACACAAAAGACCCTGAATAGCCAAAGCAATCTTGAGAATGAAAAATGGAGCTGGAGGAATCAGGCTCCCTGACTTCAGGCTATACTACAAAGCTACAGTAATCAAGACAGTATGGTACTGGCACAAAAACAGAAAGATAGATCAATGGAACAGGATAGAAAGCCCAGATATAAACCCACGCACATATGGTCACCTTATCTTTGATAAAGGAGGCAAGATTACACAGTGGAGAAAAGACAGCCTCTTCAATAAGTGGTGCTGGGAAAACTGGACAGGTACATGTAAAAGTATGAAATTAGAACACTCCCTAACACCATACACAAAAATAAGCTCAAAATGGATTAAAGACCTAAATGTAAGGCCAGACACTATCAAACTCTTAGGGGAAAACATAGGCAGAACACTCTATGACATAAATTACAGCAAGATCCTTTTGGACCCACCTCCTAGAGAAATGGAAATAAAAACAAAAATAAACAAATGGGGCCTAATGAAACTTCAAAGCTTTTGCACAGTAAAGGAAATCATAAACAAGACCAAAAGACAACCTTCAGAATGGGAGAAAATATTTGCAAATGAAACAACTGACAAAGGATTAATCTCCAAAATTTATAAGCAGCTCATGCAGCTCAATAACAAAAAAACAAACAACCCAATTCAAAAATGGGCAGAAGACCTAAACAGACATTTCTCCAAAGAAGATATACAGATTGCCAACAAACACATGAAAGAATGCTCAACATCATTAATCATTAGAGAAATGCAAATCAAAACTACAATGAGATATCATCTCACACCAGTCAGAATGGCCATCATCAAAAAATCTAGAAACAATAAATGCTGGAGAGGGTGTGGAGAAATGGGAACACTCTTGCACTGTTGGTTGGAATGTAAATTGATACAGCCACTATGGAGAACAGTATGGAGGTTCCTTAAAAAACTAAAAATAGAAATACCATATGACCCAGCAATTCCACTACTGGGCATATAACCTGAGAAAACCATAATTCAAAAAGAGTCATGTACCAAAATGTTCATTGCAGCTCTATTTACAATAGCCAGGAGATGGAAGCAACCTAAGTATCCATAATCAGATGAATGGATAAAGAAGATTTGGCACATATATACAATGGAATATTACTCAGCCATTAAAAGAAACGAAATTGAGTTGTTTGTAGTGAGGTGGATGGACCTAGAGTCTGTCATACAGAGTGAATTAAGTCAGAAAGAGAAAAACAAATACTGTATGCTAACACATATATATGGGATCTAAGAAAAAAAAAAAAGGTCATGAAGAACCTAGGGGTAAGATGGGAATAAAGACCCAGACCTACTAGAGAATGGACTTGAGGATATGGGGAGGGGGAAGGGTAAGCTGTGACAAAGTGAGAGAGTGGCATGGATATATATACACTACCAAACATAAAATAGATAGCTAGTGGGAAGCAGCCGCATAGCACAGGGAGATCAGCTCGGTGGTTTGTGATCACCTAGAGGGGTGGGATAGGGAGGGTGGGAGGGAGGGAGATGCAAGAGGGAAGAGATATGGGAACATATGTATATGTATAACTGATTCACTTTGTTATAAAGCAGAAACTAACACACCATTGTAAAGCAATTATACTCCAATAAAGATGTTAAAAAAAAAAGAAAGATGCACACAATGATTATATGCTTCAAGAGGGGCGATCTGGAAATGGAGCATGGAAACTGGTGAATAATTTGATCCAATCATGAAAACTTATACCAGATAGTCACTTTACAGGTGATGACTCTTCAAACGTTTAGGCAAAGCAAGCTCACTCACACTCAATGCCATCCATCAGCCAGGCTCCCTGATGCTCCTCAGGGCCTGGCACGTGTCCAAGAAATACCTGTATGGAGCATGCTACATTTTCTAATGCATGCATATGTGTTATCTCAGAAACAAGGAGCAGAAAACATAGTGTAAAAACAGAAAATAGAGAAAAGTATTTCACGTTTCAAATTATAGCATCCGGGTGACACTGTTGAAATAAAATTGTCAGGACCTACGGGTATTTAAATAACCCAGATGGTCACCTTGGAGGAAGATTAGAGACTCTGAGTGGATGAGCTCTCCAGGAGAAAAAAGACCAACCAGGAAGGACGAGCCTATCCTGGTTTCTCAGTCTAGAGAGACCTGACACATGGTGGGAATATCAAACACCTGGAAACAAAGGCATCCTGTGCAGATTTTTGTGGAAGGATTAAAAAACTAACAAGCATGCCCTTCATAAATTCTCCTGGGCAGTGGCGGCCAAAAAGCCCCGCCGTGGACAGCTGCACACAAAAAACGGGTGGGTGGGTTGCCGGCAGGAGAGCATCCAGGGGTGAGGGTTCCCTGACCCTACAGGCTGAGCAGGAGAATCACGGGGCTCAAACTCCTAAAAAACCCTGTAATTTTCAGCTGACTAATGGTAGGAAAATCAACATGTGAATCACCTTTCAAGTATTTAATTTAATTAGACAAGGAAAATGAGGCTTCTTTAAAATTCTTACTTGGTATTAACTTCTGTCACAAAGCAGCCTAGCGTAATTGGTAAAAGTGAAAAAGTGATTACTGAGGCTTAAGCTTATTTATCACAGCTGCTGCACTTTTACAAAGTGAGTTTTACGGTGCTAAACCCTCCGCCAGAGCAGTACAGACCCCGGAGCATGGATTCCAGTGTTTTCATAAACCACCTCTAATAAGCCGCTGTTAATAGGATGGGTGGGGAGGGGAGGGGAGGAGAGTAACGAACATCCCCCCACACCCCACTGGAGCTCACAGTTTGGTCTGTTGTCCTAGGTGCCCATTCTTCCCCTTCTTGTCTTCTCTGTCACTTTTGAATCAGACAGTGATGGTGGGTGAAGGAGCCCTTAGCTCAGATCCTCTAATCCTTGGCAAAGTACTTGCCCAGGGTCACATGGCCATTTACCAGCAAAGCCAATTAAACCCAGGCCATGTGACATCCATGTCACAGACCTTTTCTGTCTTCAGCAAGCCAATCAGAAAGAACAGGGATACAAACAACAAATGCTGGAGAGGGTGTGGAGAAAAGGGAACACTCTTGCACTGTTGGTGGGAATGTTAATTGGTAACAGCCACTATGGAGAACAGTATGGTGGTTCCTGAAAAAACTAAAAATAGAATTACCATATGACCCAGCAATCCCACTACTGGGCATATACCCAGAGAAAACCATAATTCAAAAAGACATATGCACCCCAATGTTCATTGCAGCACTATTTACAATAGCCAGGTCATGGAAGCAACCTAAATGCTTATCGACAGATGAATGGATAAAGAAGTTGTGGTACATATATACAATGGAATATTACTCAGCCATAAAAAGGAACAAAATTGAGCCATTTGTTGAGACGTGGATGGATCTAGAGACTGTCATACAGAGTGAAGTAAGTCAGAAAGAGAAAAACAAATATCGTATATTAACGCATGTATGTGGAACCTAAAAAAATGGTACAGATGAACCGGTTTGCAGGGCAGAAGTTGAGACCCAGATGTAGAGAACAAACGTATGGACACCAAGCGGGGAAAACCGCAGTGGGGTGGGGATGGTGGTGTGCTGAATTGGGCGATTGGGATTGACATGTATACACTGATGTGTATAAAATTGATGACTAATAAGAACCTGCAGTATTAAAAAACAAACAAAAAAACAACTAATACTAAACTTTCTTTGGGTTATTTGTATGCAAATATGTTAATATAGATGTTTCAGACATTACATGAAATTTCTAAAAATCTTATATGTTCTGGTATAATGATGTTATAAGTCATAATTCTAGTTATTACTTTAAAATGTATATCTCAGAAATAACTAAATTTCCTTGTCAATTGCGTTATTATGAACTTTCATCACATCTTTAACCATGGTCATTTTTAAGTCTTTTGTCATTTACAGACAGCTCTGGATGTACTCTGATGCTTTCACAAAAATGTTCCTATAAAAGGGTTTCATCTTCAAGGAATTCATGGAAAAGACTCTGACGAGTACAGGTTTCTGGTAACTGACTATACTGCTGAACTGAATGAATAAGCATTTTCAGAACTCCAATGGAAAACTGATGAATTCATAAAAGTGCTAACAAAAGATCAAGATGATACAATAATTAATTACATGGGACTGAGTGAACTGATGAGGGTGATTATAATTTTTGTGACTTTCTGTTTGAATAAAAAAAAAGAAAGAAAGAACAGGGAGCAGCATCTCAGGAGCCAAAATCAGAAGTGTTGCCCCGCAGCTTTCTGTCTGCTGCTCTTCTGTGGCCCTCCCTGGTTTCCCACTGCATTAGTAACTTCTGTTTACCTCCTCTTCTTCCCAAAGCTCTAAACATTTGGAAGGCAGGTTCCCGACCCCATCTCTCTTCGATTACCGGAGGGCCAACTGCAGCAGTTTGTAGGCACTAGGTACAGCTGTGTTGAAAGAAAGAAGCCTCTCTATACTAATAACTAATGAATTTTAGGAATCACTCTCCTCTACTCAAATAGACCAAAATTTCCACCTAATGAGTGGTTGTTTGCAATGTGCCAGCCTCTGTGCTGGAATCCAAAAAGGAAAAAACAGACCCAGTCTGCAAAGAACTTACAGTCAGGTGGGCAAGAAGAAAATTTTTCTTTTCATTTTTGGGCAAAATATTAAATGAAGGCTCAGAGAATAATAGTACAAACACCCATTTACTCACAACCCAGACATATAAATTTTGTCATATTCACGTGGTCTCTCCCCAAGCCAAAATCCAAACAAATAAAACCAATATTACAGCAGGCCAGGGATTGCTCATGACCCTGGACTTCTAGGCTGGGGATTCCGCTACATTTCCCTTTAGAAAAATACTCGATTAGGTAAGTTAGGAGACACAGGTGTTGGAGAATAGGACTGTTAAAATCCTTCCAAGAATCCAAAGACCCTAAATATTTCATTAAGCACGTTTACCTGACAAAGGATTTCTGGCCCCCTGTACCTCCACCTCAGCCAGCTGTACCCTTGTAAGGAGGCCACATGGCTGACAGGGGCAGGGCGGGCTGCCTGCAGCCACCTCCCAAGACCCACCAGGCCAGGCTTTGGAGCAAGGAGTAGGCTGAGCCTCCCTCGGGGAGTTCCCTCAGAACATTTGGGACACCACTATGTACTGTCCTTGTCACATGAGTTCCAACCTACCCCTCTACCCCAAGGCCACCTGCCCCTGGAGACTAGAAACTTGTGCCACTCGTTACCTGTCTGAGACCTTGGATTATGTGCAGTAGCCTATCCTACCATGAGGAGGAACTTGGGACCTTCCCCTTCCTTCAAGTTGTCTGTTTTACCACTTTCCAGTGAGAACAATCAAACCCATCACATTGTAAACATTAAAATGTGCAAATTTTTCTATAATAATTACACCTCAATAAAACTTTTTTTTTTTTTTTTAAGTAACTGATTCTTCCTTTTAGCAGGCAGATTCCATCCAGGGATGACTCCATGTCAGTGGCTCTCAGAGTGGCTCCTGGACCGGTAGCAGCGGCATTGGGTGCAAATCTACACTCATCTCCTAGCTGATTAGTTTTTCTTTCTTAAAGCAGGTAACACCAGCTTAGCTCCCAAGAAACCCAGCCTGCATCCATGGGCTGGGTAAGGATTCGTGGGTGCTGTGGTTCCCTTGGGCCCCTCTGGGAGCTCAGGCTGCACCCGGCCTGACCTGGCAAGGTGTCTCCCATCTGCCATCAGCGCTGGGGGCAAGGCTGCTGATGCTCCTCCCACCTTCAGGACACGCCATTGGCAGCCTGCCTTGTCGGCAGCACCAAGGCACATGCTGGCTGGAGCAGCCAGTCATTGTCTCCTCCACCCCCAAGCAGGCCAGGGCTGTCATTATTAATGTTGGGCAGACATATTATTTACGAGCTGCTAAACTAGGTTGAAGAATAATAACAGCAGGATAACAGAACTACAGGCTACCAGTTTTGTCTGTGCCCAACTTAAATTAAGCAGTTGCAAAAGATAATTGGAGACATAAAGGCCCAGATGTTGAGTCAGCTTGTAATATGGCAAGACAGATTTGTAGTCTTTGTTCACATAACACATACAGAACTATTCAAGGCTGCGCTTAGAATAAGGGGACTCATTTCACATGTGGCTTCTGAGAATCACTAGAAATACTATACGCACAACTCATGGACAAGTAGGTAGGTGGTTTCTGAAACATCTCATAGTAACTGTTGGATTTTTCTCTTTTTCTCTCTCTCCATTTGCCATGGAAGAACCTAAATACCCAAATGCAGTGGTTCTAAGACGGTCTCCAGACCAGCACCGTCCACATCATCTGCATTAGAAATGCAGATTCTCAGGCTCCACCCTAGCCCTGCTGCATCAGAAACTCTGGGAGGCTCAGCAATATTTTAACAAGCTCTCCAGGGGATTCTGAGGCCCTCTCAAGTTTGAGACCCTCGCCTGGTAATGTATACAGTGGAGCACCATAATTCCACACTCGGGAATTGTACATATTTTGAATTTAGAACATGGGAGTCCTCGGTCAAGCATAACACTACCCGATCTCCACACACTTGGTCTCCCCACACCAGCCCTGCCTCTTTCCTCTCCCAGGTACTGCTGGCTATGAGTGCTGGCACGATGCTTGCTCCTCAGCACAGGTGTTCCAAAAATATGTATTGAAGGGACAACCAATCCTCAACTGATCATTTCCAAACTTTCCCCAATTTTGTGAACATCTCAGTAAACAACACAAGGGTGGAATCTATGAAGGTTGTATCAGGAACCTCCCAGAAACACTAAGCTGGGGTTCTACTGCATCAGGAAGACCAAGGGACTGCTCTCAGGAGCTTTACTATCATTACCAGGGGTCCAGTGTGACTGGAGGAACAACTCAACTTGTCTATCATGTGATGATGAGCTTCTACTAAGCAAGATTTTTATTTCTGTCCATTAAAACAGAAGGTGATTCAAGCACTTTTTAATTTATAAAAATTTTAAATGAAGAAGGTAGTAATGGTATCAGTTAATCTCAGGTCAGGTTTTTGGAAGCTCCTAATAACTTCTTAAACATCAAGCATTTCCATGAAGCTAGCCAATTAATTAAAGGCTTTATGAGTAAGCACTTCTACAGAATTCTCAAAGGAATAGCCAGGATCCTCATATAACATAGGGTTTAGATGTTCCATACTGGAGCCTGTATACTCACCCTTTCATCTTAATGCACAAAAGTGTCCAGAAGAGGATGCAACGAGGGGTTACATACTTTGGAGAGCCAGCCTGGCTCAAGGCTGGGAACCTAGTTTCCAGCCACTGGCCCTGGCCCACTCAGAGTGGGCCACTGCAGGGCCTACTCTGGTGATATCGTGACCCTCCAGGTGGCCTCAGGCAGGTAACATGAAGCCTCATCATCCAGGACACTCAAGGTTGCTATTGTCCCCCTCCCAGCTCTGCGAGCCTTCCTTTCAAGGTAACACGGGAGCCTGCAGAGGACAGACTGACGGTGCGATGACCTGGAGGCTGGTCCAGCAGCATCACCTGCTGCCAGGCCGCGGGCAAAGCCCACCAGCCTCTCCTATCCCTGATCTGCGGCATGGGATCCCGCAGGTCTCCTCCAGCTTAACAAGTCTCTCTATCCCCTAAAACCTTCTCACTGAAGAAAGACGTCCAGGACCCATGTGGAAACAGTTAAGCGAGGAAATGGTAAGGTCGGGGAGAAGAGGGCCAAGGGGGCAGACCCCAAGCCCCAGCCCAGTCAGGGCCAGATGGCGACTCCATGTCCAGGAGGCAGGAGGCGTGTGCTACACCTCTCACCAGGCTCAGCGTGGAACTTGGGCAAAGGACACGGACAGGGCCCCCAAGGTGGTGGGCGAGCTGCCCTTGGCATTGGGCTGGCAGGGTGACAGATGCTCGGGAACTGCTTCAGGGGTCGGTCAATGCGCTGTTTCTGACACTAGGGGGCTACAGACCCCTCTGACGACTTGACAGCCCAGACCCTCCTCCCGGGAAAAGCCACGTGTGCATGCACACAACATTCGCACAGCCTTATGCGGGGTTCCTAGCTCTGTATTAAGAACCTGAGGAGCAGAGGTACACAGAGAACAAGACAGCGAGCGGCTGGTACCAGTGATAACAGAGGGAGTAAAGACTTTGGGGAGCCTGGGGAAGGGGGAGTAAGCCCAGGTGGGAGGCTTAGGGAAGCACCCCTGGTGAGGAGGCATGAAAGGCTGGGCCAGGGCCGGGCAGAGCCAGACAGGAAAACCGGAGTGGGGAGGACTCAACCTCAGCCTCTTCATTGTGAAGATGACCAAAACAGCTACCTGGCAGTATGGGGGTGAGAAGTAAGTTAGAATAAGTATAAGTCCACACAGCTTAGAGGCCACACAGTGAATCTAGTGTTGGTTCCCTTCCGGCTTTCTTACCTGCTACCAGGGCTTTGAAGGGGCTGTCACACCCACCTCCTCACTCCCCAAACATCTGGGAGGCAACTGACTGTCTACTCGCAGGTGCTGGTCTTGCTGTTGGGCCGCAAAGCCTAAGGCCAGATCCCTGCCCTCCAGAGGCTTCTGGCATGGCAGGTGGACACAAACATGCAGACCACTTTCTTCCCTAGAATGAGGGACTGCAAGGCAAAGCCCCCAACTAGGACTTCCTACAGGAAGGGTAAGGGCCAAGGGGCGGGAGGCTGGGAGGGAAGGGCATCCTCAGGGCTGGGACAGGAATGCCTTGGGGAAGCAGTCGCAAGGGCAGCCCGACTACCAGCCCAGCAGGATGGGACCCCTCCCTTGCTCTCTCCAGCCACAGGACTACCAGCTACCAGGTACTCACACCTGAGTACCAGCCCCCTCCATCACCTCCTTAGTTTCCCATCCCCTTCCAGACTTGACCAGCCCGTTACTGTAAGTCCACAGGGCGGCTCTCAACGCAGAAGCCCTGCTCACAACACACAACCACAGCTGACCTCTCTGCAGAGGCGCCACAGGCCCGCCCCCCTCCCTGGGGAGGAGAGAGTGACACTCTCCTCCCCAACACATTTCTTTAATCAGAACCTCATCCTTGTCTTCTAAAGCTTTCTTTCTAAGACACACACACATACAAACACATCCCTCCAGGGGTGGATGACAACACACATTTGTCACTTACACATTACAGAGCAGATATGCCTAAGGACAGATTTAATAGGAATCAGGACTAAAGACAAGTGTTCTGAACAGGCTGAAGCAAGGTTGCTGCTTCCTAGGCCCTACTGGGTGTAGGATGCAGTGGCAACGCTGTGCAGGTCCAGGCAAGGCAGTGTCCCTCATTCTTTAAGGAGCCAAGGCAAGGCTGTTACTGCTACCAGTTCTGCCTGGCTCAGATCTAGGTTCCTGGTGCACCTTGTTTGTCATCAGACTGTAGCTGTGTACCTGGCCCTCTTCTCCCAGGGCCCACTCTCCCCACAAGGAGAGGCATGAGGCAAGGGACTTCCATCTCTCCACCACTGATATTACATCAGCAGGTGGAGGCTCTAACCCCCTACACCTCATGCCCTAGAAACACCTGCTAGGGGTGGAGAGGTGGTGGTGATTTTCACTGGGTTTAACAGGAAGTTGGAAAAGAAATGACCACCTTGTTACTGACGTGTCCACTGTAATTTTAACGATGGGACCTCAAAATGTTCTATGGATAGTATATTTGAGTCGACAGTACTTTCTGGAATAAAAGCATTATAACTTTAGTCTCAAGGACTGATGAATTAGGGTAAACTAATAAGGTGACATCCTCCAAGTCGGCAGCTCCACTCAGCCCACCATATCTAAACTGACAAGTCTTATTTTCTATTTGTTAGAGATAATTACCTGACAGAAAAATTTATCAATCAGCTTCTTACAGTTGTTATGTGATACAAGGATTTGTACAATTTGTTTCAGTTCAACTTTAATTCTAAGTCAAAATGTCCAAGTTCCTCTCTCTACTCCTCTGCAAGTGTCTTTAACTCTCAATGGAAATACATACTGTGAATGTGAGGGATCATAAAATATGATGAAAAGACAGTGGTGGATCAATCTCTTAGCTGCCTGTAATGAAAACTTAAAGGGAAAAAATGCTGAGTATAAACGCCCCTGGCATTGTTGAGCAGCCTCATATATGCAGTTATTCAACTCGCCTTGTAAACACAAAGCAAAACAAAAGCACAGCACAATGAGAATTCCTAGCCCCACGCTCAGGAGGCTGGCGATGCCGTTCCTAAGGTCGCCCCCAGAACCTAAGCCCTTTCAGTCATGATTTTTTTTTTTTTTTTTTTTTGCAGTACGCGGGCCTCTCACTGTTGTGGCCTCTCCCGTTGCGTGGCACAGGCTCTGGACGCGCAAGCTCAGCGGCCATGGCTCACGGGCCCAGCCGCTCCGCGGCATGGGGGATCCTCCTGGACCGGGGCACGAACCTGTGTCCCCTGCATGGGCAGGCGGACTCTCAACCACTGCGCCACCAGGGAAGCCCCAGTCATGATTTTTCAAAAAGACACATTGGAGACCAAGATGGAACTCTCAGGAAGCATTTTGTAGGAAATTAGAGGCAGTTTTATGGATGTGTGGGCTTTAATCCAGGAAGTATACGTATAGAGTCCTGAGCCTTGCCAACTCTTGCCAAAATGTATCTCATTCCATCATTGCTCTGTTAACAAGGGGTTCAGTTTCTGTTCCACAGAAAACACCAGATGCAAGTGAGGGCCAAGCCACCCGAAGCTGGGATCGCTGAAGAACCAGAGGTTGAGGAGTCCTGGCTGCTGTGCCCTTCACTGCCAGCCACTACAGGCAGGGCCACAGTTACTGAGTCACCTCAATTCTCGACCCATAAAAAAGGGCTTCCCTGCCTGTAAAAGAAAGGGCTTGGACTAGATTAATTCATTTGAAGAATAACAACTGAGCACCCACTATGTGAAAGGCACTGTGTGGCAGGCACCATGGAGAGGAGCAACGGTTAGACGCAGGAGGCAGCTATGCAGTGCTCCCCTGCTACGTAAACAATGACGTCATTCGTGCTGCCCGTGGGAAAGCAGGGAAGAGCACAGCCGGGGGGGATGAACCAGGGGCTCTACCTCAGTCCCCACCTAGCTGCCCTGAGATGTGAGGAGAGCACAGCTGTAACCCACAGAGACACATCAGTGAGCTGGGGTCACTGCTGGGAAGCTCTGAGCTAGACATGCATGGAGGGTCCTCAGGAGAAGTGTGATCCTTCAGAGGCTCAACACACTGTGGGAGCGCAGGGAGGGAGACTCCCAGTAGGCAGAATTCCCCATGACCAGAGCCCTGTGGCATCTCTTCGGAAGTCTGCCACCCCAGTGTCCACGCACCATTGATCACATGGGTCCACTGCTCAGTGACCATGATGGAGGGGAGGGCAGAGAGGTGGGGGCAGAAGGGAGGAAGGAACAGCAAAAGACAACACTGGCAGGAATTAGGAGGACGATACTTACCTGAGATTTGGAGCTGGGAAATGCTGATGCTGTCATCCACACGGCCCTGGGTTCCTTGGAAGCTTGAAGGAATAAAGTTACTGGCTGAGGACCAAATGCCACATGTACCTATGGCTCTGGAAAACTGATTCTTTCAGCAAATACTGTTTGAGATTCGGGCAAATAAGACCCAGGGTCCATCCTCAAGGAGCCCACTGGGCAATGGACTCACAGAAAATGATTTCTTAAGAACACGTAATAAACCAGGAAGAAATGCAATTTGTTCCTCTCTGGTGCTACCCAAGATGGGAAATGGATGTAGCCCAGACTTATTTATTAGGCTTCTTAAATGATATTATGCTATATTTCCTAATGATATTAAGCTGTATTTCCATCCAGGTAAGGCAGGGTAAACAAGCAATCAGGGAACTCAAAAATCAAAAAAGCAACTTGGCGAGGCCATGCTTTGTGCACGTGTGTGTACTTCACAAAAGGGTTAAGTGGACAGAAGAGAGGGAAAAATCTAGAAAACCTCCAGAGAAATATAAAATGGTCATGTACAGTAAGTCCACCCCTACAAGTGTTCTTTTTTTTCAGTAAAGAAAAAGAAAACTGAGCAGTGACCTGACCCAAAACTATCAGAGGAAGAAAAGCAACATCAGCTCAAGACTGAGCAGCAAGAAAAATAAGACTCTGTTTGCCAGATAAAATAGGAAATATCTGCAGCTGGATTACCTCTGTGTCAGTCACAAAGGGTCAGTCTACTCAGCACATAACCGAGTTTCTCAGCTTCAACTGTATCCCCTCATCCAAATTAAGCCATCTCATTTCTGATTCATAAAATAGTATTTCACAGAAAAGTGAGTCACTTAATTACTACCTAATGTAACATAAATTACATTTGCATTCATTTAAAACAACTTCCTAATTACAAGGAAACATAAAAAAAGGTTCTGAGTGTGATTTTTAAGATGCTGGAACAAACCAAGATTTAATTTAAATATATTTACAATAACTACAAATGATTACATGATTTTTTTCTTAAAGGTCATATCTGCAACAGAAGAGAAATATTTTGCTTTAATCTGATCCTTTACTTCTAATGGTTTATGGGTCTTCAGAATTGATAAAGCATTTAGCTTGTGGATGCACAACTGAAACCCAGCACGAGGCACTCTGGGCACAGGTGAGTGAGAAATGGAAAGAGCAACACTTGGTGGAAGACACTCCCCTGCAGGACAAGAGACCATGCTCTGCAGCAACAGCGCTATTGCCAGGTTTTATTCACACAATGATGATCTCTCATAGGACCCTGTGCAAAGCACCTCAGTCTTTTTTCATATGGGATTGAGCATGTTAACTGTCACTCAGGAATCAAGAGTTTTTCTGGAAGATAAAGAAGTATCTATAAAATGTACCATGATCTTAGAGAAATGTAGTACAAGATTTTGAACACTATTTATCAGCAGCATACGAGAAGAGTCATGGGCTCCAGTAGAGCCATATGCTGGCTGACCCTTTGCTTTTCACCTAAGACTTAAGAGACTTTATAGGTAATGACAGAATAACTAATGATAAAATAAAGACAAATTTGCCTTTGTATCTTAGGAGTCTACATCAATCTAAATAACAGTATCTGGCAGTGGATATTTAAAATCTTTATTGGTATTTAAGCTAATATAAATGCTAACATCAAAGTTTGTCAGACGTGTTAAGAGAACACAAAGCTACATTGTTACATAAATACAAAGATGATACAAAAATCCACTTTCTTTTACCTTTGAAACCCAACTACATGGGATGTGGAAATATTTTTTTATCAAGTAGATAATCTGTTTTATCAATAGCTAGAAAGCCATTTTTGTAAGTTGTCTTTCAGCTGAAAAAACAATACACTACTTACATCATATTGGAAAAGGAATGACCTCAAGATTTCCAAGTAACACAGCTCTTTTTCACATCTGAACTCCCCTGCTGATCATTAGGAACAGTTTCAAATGTCCCATTCTTGGCTTTCATTTGTGCCAAACCCTGGACAAGTCTGTAACAAGGTTATGGTAGCAAAACACTGCGTTTCTGCACGGGGTGCTAAGTCATCTGTCCTCCCTTCTTCTTAGCACAGCATCATTCACATTAGTCTGAGGTCTCTCCTAAATCAAGCTGTGCTTATATACAGAGGAAATATGAAATCAAAGTTATTTTCCTTCTATCTCTTGTAAGCTAATAAACTACCTCAAATTCATTGTTTAACTGAATATACTGTTCTGTTCTTAGAGATGCTGTGGTCCAAACTCTGTCCTCAGTCAAGGTGAGGGAGAGGTGAATACGGCCCCAAAAGGCTCAGTGCTGGATCAACACACTCAAGAATGGGATAGATAGTCTTTTGTTGGTAGGTATTTGCAGAATACCTTAAAAAAGGGAGGGGGGCTTCCTTATCTGATCCAAAATGGTGCTGTTTTCTGTATCACATTCTTATACAATTCCCAATTATCTAAAATGCTGAGGAATGAAAGACAGAGTTCTGTTTCTTTTGACCAAATAGCTGGAAGTATTAAAAAGTGAAGGTAGACTAGAAATAAAACACAATTCCAATATGTTTTAAACCAGATTTAAGTTGCTTTTTTTTAATTCAAATCGACCCAAAGCAAAACTTACATTACAAAGGAAGAACAAAATACATTATGATATAACACACTAGGAGTTACATGAAAGCTAAATTTGTGGGCAAAGGGCCTCATCCCAATCACATTCTGGGCTGATGAGCAATTCTGCAAGAAAGTTAGAATCTCAGTTTTTGTATGGTCCACTCTGGTAATTAAACTACACATTCTCATCTCATAGGGTGTGTATCTGACAAATCAAGCTAGACTCCCTCACGCTCCAGATGTGTACTCTTGCTACTGCCAGAACACTGAATTCTCTAGCGGAAATGCTGTTCCAAGCATGACTGATAATGAATTAAAAAAACAAAATAGTCAAGTCCTCCAAACTAACAAGCATGGATTATTCTGTGGTAAATAGTTTAGAAATATGGGAATTAAATAATCTAAAAAACTTACTCTGCTGTACATTTATAAACACAAATATTTACACACAAAAAAATCTGTTTTTAAAAGATGAGGTTTGCAGTTCATTAATGATCATCATCTTTTATGAGCTGGTTTCTTTGGTGTACTTGCCAAATATATTTCTAAAAAGGTTTAGTAATAGGCTTAAATAATAAATTTCAAAAGAAACATAGAAGGATCAGTGACAAATTTGATACTATTCTGAACATTTCAGTCAAGATTCTGGAAAAACCAATCAGTTGATTTTCTGAAAATATGTGTTCTCATTATGTTACTACAGAAAACTTCTCTGTTAATCAAATTCAAGTGCAGACCAGCACGTTCATCCCTATATTCCACCAGTTACCAACTTGGAGACATTTTAGTTATTGTTAAATATGATACGTGATTGGGATTCTATTAACAACAACAAAAAAAACATTCTTTTTAAACTTCCAGAAAAATGAAACCTCAAACAATAAATAATGGAATTATACACTTCTTCATTAAATAGAAATTTTGATTCCAGGAAGAGCATTCATAACTTTTTTCTGAAGTCGCAGCAGCAATACAGAACAAAGAATTTACCTTCATCTGACCTTTTTACTTGGAATTCCCTGACTCAAACTCAGTGGCTAACTTAGTTTGGAAACCTTTGACTGGCTGGGGAAAGAAAATCATTTTGAACTAACTGAATAAATTAATAGACACATGAGGAAATAAGTCCTGTGCAAATGTAACATTAGCATCACTGCTCAGAGTGCAGGACCCCACAAGCCCTCCCATCTCCTCGTCTCCCTGGGCCCAGGGTTTCAGGGAAAAGTAACACAATTCATTTCTGGCCATGCCAGGTCCCTGATGCTGCAAATGTGTCTTAGCTCTGACCTGGCTATTGGTTTCCAGAATGAGAACACAGCTCAGCTCCTAGCTTCATAAAGGCCTCTCTCTCAGAAGATAACTTTTTGGAGATATTTTTATGAAAAAAAAAAAAAAAGACCACCCATTTCTATCCATCATGTTCCAGTTATAGTTTTGGGATGGTTACAAAACTGGCCACACTCTTAGTGGTTCCCTGTAGAAGAGGCTACGTAGCCCATCTGTGATCCCCCACAGCAACCTCTTCCTGAAGCTGCCCGTTCTTCAGAAACCTGTACCCAGCATAGGCCCAGCAGATCAGACATCTGATGCCACAGCTACTCTGCATCCAAGAGAATAAACTCTGTGCTTGAGGAAATAACACTGCTGGCTCTGAAAAGGGTAAAGCCAGAGTAGACTCCTAATTCTGCTTAGTTATACTTTTCAGGTAGGTGAAATAGCTTTATACTTAATGACTTAAAACTACAAATTCAGACATGAGAAGCCCTTCATCTTGTAAACTTCTGATAATGAATTTATTACTGGTGTGTAACTATTCTGAAATTTCCTAAAGCACTAAGAACAATACTGGGATATTTTTAAAGTTTCTTCTGAAACTAACATGATGACAAATCAAGCACAGAACTCATTTCCAAGGGCATCACCATAGATCCCTAATGCCTCTAGAACCATTGTTATTGACACTTTATCATATTTATGTTTACACTAAAACATATGCCAATCAACCCAGAAAATAACTGTTCTGAAGAGCGTCACTGTGCATAACTTTAAAATAGATAGGAAATGCTTAATTAGCATATTAGGAATCAGCCAGATTTACAAATGTGCACCCATTAGAAATTTTACCCTTTAGAAATTTTATTTCAACTGGGAAGAAAAAAACACCATGAAACCACCCCAAATTATTTAACCATTAAAGCCAAATGGTTTAACAATATTTTGGGCTATTTTTAGGGAATACTCTACCACCAGGACATGAAATTTTCAGCTTAAAGTGAGGTAAAAGACAAAGCTTAAAATGGAAATTGCTAAAATGGAAATTGCAACTGACATACTATGGCTCTGCAATTAAAATTAGTGGTGGTTCCTGTTCTCACAGGCATGTCAAAGCCAGCTGTGGAATGAGGAACATCAAGTGAAATAATGCATAAAATACACCAGAAAGAGTACTGCACTGGAGGCACTGTTTTAAAAACAGAATACACGGGCTTTATAAAGCTATTTTCTTTCCCATTAGTTTTTTTAAAAGCACAACTCAACTAGAGACAGAAGTTGAGACGCAACGTCTCTGGGTAGTGTACTTCAGTTGTTTAAAAAAAAAAAAAGTTAAAAACAAGAGCACACCAACAGGAAAGCAGAGGTAATGGATTTATGTCATCCAAAGCTACATTAATTAGGAAAAGAACAGTTTGAAACAGCCAATTTGTACTCATTAAAAATGACTGAGGTGACAGCATTACTTTAAAATTTTCTTAGGGCATTTTCCAGTAGAACCCAGGATGCCCTGGGTAAAACTGTGCCTCCAAACTGCAACAAGTGCTCTGCTGGTTTATAATATTGTGCACGTCAATGAAACCATACATTTGGAAAGGGTAAATTCTCCACTCCTAACCTGCTTGTGTCATTTTGGAAAAACAATTGTTTTAAATGCAATATTGTATAGAAAGCTTGAACCTCGTAAACTTGGACCAAGAAACCAAATTAAGACCTTCAAGCATGTGGGGTGTGTGTGTGTGTGTGTGCGTTTATATATATAAAAACATCCCTCCCCTACAATGAAAACCAAACAAACAAACAAAAAAAACCTAAAAGTGTATACCTGCTTTCTGATTTCACAGCAAATCAGAAATTGCATAGGATATACTTTGTGCAAGGCAAAAAGCCTTTTAAGTATCTGGAATATAACTCCTATCTTGCTCACAGTTCTGTGTATATCAGATATCATCAAATTTGTGTTTTAAGTAGTCTTTCATGACCTTGGCAATTGGTAGTTCATCAAGTAGCTTTAGGTTTTGAAGGCCTATACATTGTCGAATTTTAATTCGGCACAGGTCCTGCAAGTTTCTGGGCTGTCCTATAAAGACAGAAAAAAGAAAATGTTACAAAGCTGCAAAGCACAACATTTAAGGCGGGCTTTAAGGTTCTGAAAAGAATAGTTTATTTCACTGGGAAGTGTCTCTCTGTGGACTTTACATACAAAGGATCAGAGAGACTCTAGCTAGGAGGACATGTCCTGGGTACCTTCATATGGCGTCTCATTGGATCCTTTTCACATCCCTGGGATGGTCGATATTTTCACCTCCATTTTACAAATAGGGACACTAAAGATCAGCGATTTTAGTCAATTGCTCAATGTCAGACGACCAATTAAAGCTTTTTAGACAGAGGCTAAAACCAGATCTTCTGACTCTAAGCCTGGTATGCCTACCAGTACAAACTGGAATGTCAGTTCTTGTCCCAGGTAGGCCTCTAATATGCTGGGTGAACCAGTGTGAGGCAAATCACTCTTCTGGGCCTCAGTTTCTCCACCTGAAAAGTGAGGAAACTAAAAGAGATGCTTTCTAACATGGCTCCTCCTGTCAGCTCACTGTCCAGGGCACAGAACACAATCCTGGGGAGCTCTCCCAAATGACATCTGCCCTGGTGTTCACCATGATTCTGGACACAGCAGAACTTGGCTGTGGGGAGGGCATGGACTGGGAGGGCAGCGGGGGCGGAAAAAGCACCCCAAGCTATTCTGAATCTCCATCTCTTCAAACATGCCACCCTGACCATCTGCCAATAAAAACCTCTGCTATAACCCAACTCAAAAGAAAAATTACAAAATGCAATTTCTTTCACTTCTGAATATTGTGTTTTACCAAATCAATATAGATGACCACAAACACGAGCAAAAATTCTTTGCCACAGAGCCTCAGAAGTGTTTGGATTCACATAAATTCTAATTTCATATTAAATGGTAATAATAATACAAGCTAACATATGTTGAATGTGTACTCTGTGCCATCTAGTCTTATAAGCTCCCGATATATACTAACTCGTGTAATCCTTTTACAAGGGAAGTACTTTGATCATCATCCCCATTTTAGAGACTGCTTGCATCTCTAAGTAACATGCTCAAAGTCAAGCAGGATGCTATACTTCAGCGATTCTCAAACTTCTTGGCCTCAAAACCTCTTTACGGGGACTTCCCTGGTGGCCCAGTGGATGGGAATCCGCCTGCCAATGCAAGGGACACAGGTTCGATCCCTGGTCCAGGAGGATCCCACGTGCCACGGAGTGGCTAAGTCCGTGCGCCAGGGCTGCTGAGCCTGCACTCTAGAGCCTGTGAGCCACAACTGCTGAGCCTGCGCTCTAGAGCCGCCAGCCACAACTACTGAGCCTGCGATCTAGAGCCTGTGGACCATGACTGCTGGGCCCGCGCACCTGGAGCCCGGCTCCGCAATGGGGCGGGGGCACCGCAACGAGAGGCCCGCGCACCGCAGTGGAGAGTGGCCCCCGCTCGCTGCAACTGGAGGGGGCCCGCGCGCAGCAGTGAGGACCCAACGCAGCCATAAATAAATAATAAATAAATAATTTAAAAAACCCCCAAAACACTTTACCATATTAGAGGTTAAAACAGAAATTTCAGAAATACTTATTAATTCATTTAAAAATAACAAAGATAAACCCCATTATATGTTAGTTAACATAAATACCACTGTTATGAAGGTAACAATATTTTCAAAAATAAATGAGAAGAATGGCATTCTTTCACATTTCTGCAAATCTTTTAAAGGTCTGGCTTAACAGATGATGGCTGAACTCTCATATATGCTCCTACACTCAATCTGTTGTGATGAAACCACATCATCCAGTCTCTGGGGAAGTCCACTTACTCTCATAAAAGAAGGAATGTGGAAAAGACAAATAATGTCTTAGTATTATTATGAAAATTGCTCTGACCTCGATATCCTGAAAGAGTCTGGCTAACTCCAGGGGTCCCCAGGCCATACATGGAGTACTACTGCTGTACTTAGTACTTACTTGAATTGTACTCGTTTACAGGGATCACCATTATTCAAAATTAAGTAATTCTTTATAAACGAAAAAGGGTCCTTAAAACTTAGACCTCTGCTCTGTAAGACCTGTATGAACATGTGCTTTCCAAGAGGTACTTAATACATGGTCTCTTAACAGAATCACAGCTGAAGCTACTGCTTTCCTAAAAATGGCTGTAAGCTAGGGGCACGTGTATCCGTGGATGTCTGCATAAGGATCCCTGTGAGGCTGTAGCACTCACTCATGAGTGTCTTGGTGAGGTATGTCCCCCTCATCGTCCAGATCTCTACTAAAAGGGCACTGCTGAAAGGGAGATGAGGTCAGGTTCCCCATCAGATTCTCTCCGAGCTCCTTTTCTCTAGAGTACTTAACAAGGCTATGATTTTACATTTACTTGGTGATTACCCATTAATGTCCATCTTCCTCACATGTTCCATGAGGGTAAGACGATTTCTGGTTGCCAATGCAAAAGTCCAATGCCTGACACAATACTCAACAAATACTAGTTGAACAAATGAACACTTAATAGGCTTGTCCTTAAAGTATAAAACAGTCAGCTCATTGCAAAACACACCCATGTCAATGGCAAATCGTTTTCTAACCTGTTTTGAATTATTTTTCATCACCATTCATGGGCTACCTTTAGGAAGAGAATAAATTATCACTGTCATTTTTCAATAAATGCTTATAGTATTTGATCTGCAAATGCAAACCAGAATATGTATCAGATTTGAATCTTCTTTTTTTAAAGAATTTGATTTTCTTAATAGATGGCAGGTTCTTTTCAAGTACAATATTAATGAAAAGAACAACCACAATGTATTCAGGCAAAAAACAGATGACATAGAATTGACATATATAAATATACATGTGTACTTAAATGAAAACATATCATCTAACAATGTGGAAAACCTGTATTATTGGAATTTGCTTAGCTAAGATAGAAAAGATGGAAACAATAGGTTCCAAATAGGGGATCTTCTGATGGTATCGTTTTGTGGCAGATTATACTCTCCAAAAACGACCACAGTACCTCCTATGCCTCATGCTCTTTTTTTTACAATGTGACTGGATACCCCATCATTAAGAGACGGTATCTAGGTTCCCTCTCCTTGAAACTGGGTGGGCTCATGACTATGGTGGAACTCATAGATCATAGCTTTCACCTGGCTCTTGGGACATTCACTCTTGGCACACAGCTATCACCACGCCATGAAGAAGTCTCAACAGTCTACAAAAAGGAACTGAGGTCAATGCCCAACATCCAGGCTGAGCTCCCAGCCAAGTGCCCGCACAACTAGCCAGCCATCAGAGTGAGCCCTTTTGACAGTGGAAAGGCCCCAGTCAAGTGGCTCCAGATGACACTGCTTGGAGTAGAGAAGTAAAATAATCAACTATTATTATTTTAAGCCACTAAAATTTGCAGCATTAGATAACCAAGTGAGATTCTGGGATGTGGAAGTAGGGGGTTGCCATTAAAAAAAAAAATCTAAAATAGATGGCTTTGTCATTGGGACCAGGCAGGGGGGAAAAGCTTTGACGAGGCTGTTGGTCAGGGCTTAAGGGAAAGTTTTTAAAATGTTACTAGAAGCTGGAGGAAAGGGGAGACTTTTAATAGTTTAATAAATTCAAAGGAGGAAGCTACAGAAATACTACCACCCTCAGAAGCTATTGGTGCATTAGCCTTTCCCAGGGAAAAATGCACTTTCTATGCCTAAATATCAGAAAGTTTTACTCAATTTGCTACAGAATTTTCTTCTTCTTAAGCAGTGTGTTGTGGCAGTCTTTTAACGTCTGGGGAGAATGTGATCTTTTGAAGATTTCCTGACCATGTATAATTCCTGTCTGCAGAAAGACCTTGAATGGTAAAGGCCAGAGTGGTTAAAAGCAGCAACTCTGCAGCCAGCATCAACTGCTGGCCCCAGTAGCTCTTGGGTGAGCTACTTAGCCTCCTGCCTTGGTTTCTGCATCTATGAACTAAGGATAACACCACCTACATAATAGGCCTTACAAGCATATAAAGAATTAGTTTTGGTAAAGTGCTTACAATAGTACACAGGCATATAGTAAGAGCTAATAGAGTATTTGGTAAATAAATGTTAAAATAGTAATTTTAAATACTTGTAAGGATATGTTTTACTTCCCCTTCTCAGAAACGTAGAGGGCTCCTTTTTGGAAGATGAAGCTTCCTGGTGTTAAGACGGTAAGAAAACTAGCTGACAACTTAACAGTAAAAGAACAACTCGTAATCTAGTCCTGGGAAACAGTCCTGAGCAAATTGATGGAAATCATATTCTGGAAATCACTACATGACCTGGAGTTGGCAGAGATGTGAGAACTTTGTATAAAAAAGCTGTGCAGTGATGAAGTGAGGTGTGTCGTCATACTACTGCTCCACAAATATACAGATATTCCCTCACCTTGCCAGATAGCAGCACTGAGTGAAAAGCGGGCTACATAATAAAGAGTAATAAAGACTAATTGTAATGACTGTTATTTCTAAGACTATTTAAGGACCCATTTTTTTCAGGAATATCATTTTAGGAATAGAAGATTATGACTGAAAAAGAAGTACAGGCATACCTCGTTTTATTGTGTTTCGCAGATACTGCATTTTTTACAAATTGCAGGTCTGTGGCAACCCTGAATTGAGGAAGTCTATCAGCGCCATTTTTCCAGCAGCATTTGCTCACTTCATGTCTCTGTGTCACATTTTGGTAGTTCTTGCAATATTTCAAACATCGCCATTATTATTATATTATTATGGTGATCTGTGATCAGTGATCCTTTTCTTGAAGTAATTACTACTAGGCTAAAAGGCTCAGATGATGATTAGCATTTTCTAGCAATAAAGTATTTTTTAAATTAAGGTACACATTGTTTTTTTAGACATAATGCTATTGCACACTTGATATACTACAATATAGTCTAAACATAACTTTTCCATGCGCTGGGAAACCAAACAATTTGAATGACTTGCTTTATTGCAATAGTCACTTTATTGCAGTGGTCTGGAACAGAACCTGCAGTATCTCTGAGATGTGCCTATTATTTATTTTGTTGTCAACATATCACTCAAAAGTATTTACTGAGCACCTACTATGTACTTAAAAATGCACTGTCCCAGAGATTAAAGGGGCAAGAGAAAGAAGGAGGTGGTGGCAGAGGAAAAGAAGGCAGAGAAAGAGAATAAAGGGAACAAAAGCAAAAAACCAACACACGTGCACGCTGCTTACCAGGCGTCTTAGAAAATTACTCCTGTCCTGTTAAATAGCAACTGCCTTGTCCGTGGGATGACAGGGGAGACCTTGGGGGACATCTCACAAAAAGAGTATAATTTAAGGAATTATAAACACTATGGGGGATGCAGAAACACTACAAACTATTATTCATACTAATGAACTACAATGGGATTACATAATACTTCAAAGGGTTATTAGTCTTTCCATTTGGTAAAGAAGCCCATCATTAGTAATAATTGGGCTGGTATAAAATAGGAAATCAGCTTTTGAAGGGTCTGGTCTAGTATAATTACAAAACCAGGGCAGCAGCATAATTTTGAAAATTAAATATTCTAAAGCACCTCCTTTTGACATGACCACCACTGCATTTATAATAGGCTAAACTTATTTATTTAGCAGTCTCCATCTTAGGTCAACATCTGGAATGGTCTCCCAATACCTCTTTGTTTTATTTCAGTTTCCCATTTTAAGATCCTACCATGAACACATTTTATTCCTTTGCTTTTGCCTCTGAATTCCCTTCACAGGGACTTAGTATGAAATGTGTTAAATCTTATTTTACAGGACAAAGGTAGTTGCGAGCTCACCTCAAAATAAAAATCATGGTATTGTAAAATAAAAGGCTACTCTGATTTAACTCTTAGATAGAATCCAAAAGTACACAATGTCAGCCTTGATGACATTTGTCCACTTGTTACATTTTTCTTCACAGGCACACGAGCTTTGACCTATTTTTCTCATTTGCACTAAGCCAAACAAAAGCATATATTGCTTCCTAACAAATAACAGAAGTCCCTAGAAGCCTACATAAAAAATAGAAAGTAATACAAATATGACAGAAATAGTACAGAATAAGGTAATACTTTCCATATCAAAGAACCTTAAAATGTGGTGTAATTTGACTTAAAACTGTGTACTATTTATTTATTTCTAAAAGTGATTTTAATAATTGGGACTAAATAACCTAATAAGACTACAATGTAGATGTGTAGCAACATCCCCAATGAGAAGAAAAATCAATAATCAAAAATAACCTTAGTTAAAATGTGTTACACAAATTATTTCCTCAAAGAGTTATACTAAGTAACACTATTTTGGTAAGTCATACTGAAAAAAAAAAAAAGAAAAAAAAAGTCAAAGAAATTGATTAAAGAAGCATTTGAAAGGAACACAGGAGGAGTAAGGGCACCTGATGCTGAGGGGTTGTATGGGGTCATCTGCTTACATACCTACCTGTTGCTGTGCTGGACTTAGCTGAGAAAGCCACAGCCTAAATTTCACTTTCTTAAAATTAAAGTCATGATTTATATTCTTACTTTTTTTAAAGTTTGAAACTTTGCAGCTAAAACATACTACTTGACTATGACTAAAATTTAAATAAAGACATGTTTCAGGTTACCATAGTGTTTATAAAATAGTATTTTTTTTTAATAAAGACTTGTTCCTTTATTTTATTTTTTTTATTATTATCTTTTCGGCGTTACGTGGACCTCTCACTGTAGTGGCCTCTCCCGTTGCGGAGCACAGGCTCCAGAGGCGCAGGCTCAGCGGCCATGGCTCACAGGCCCAGCTGCTCCACGGCATGTGGGATCCTCCCGGACCGGGGCACGAACCCGTGTCCCCTGCATTGGCAGGCGGACTCTCAACCACTGCGCCACCAGGGAAGCCCTAAAATAGTATTTTTAAATGCCCGTGATTTCAGGTTACTGTAGTGTTTATAGAATAGTATTTTTAAATGCCCGTAACTGATGTTCTAGAAAGTAACAATCTTAAGTACTTGATGGATTAAGTCTCTGCAAAACAGTTTATCCAACTCATTCCCATTTACCTAATCTTTTTCTCTTAGAAGTATGAGCCCTTTATTTTTCAAATTCCTTTTGGTCAATTTACTTATTTAAAAAGTTTTTATTTAAATAATATATTTAAAAATTATTTATTAAATACATTAAAATTATTTAAAATTTAATTTAAATAATTAATTCCTATTATTAACTCCTTTAATTCCTTAAAACATACAAATTGAAATATTGATACAACCCAGCACTACCTTTTACCTACCACTGAAGCATACTGAGCAGCTTCTTCAAGTATTTGAACAGCATCTACTAGAAACACAGATCAGTGCATTACCTTAGACTCCTCTAGATATTAAACACAAACCCAACTGGCATATTCTCTGCCTTAAGAGTAATTTATACGAGAGCCTGCCATGCTATGTAAAAAAGAAAAAAAAAAGGTGTTTAGTAAACAGTTAAGTGGTTAACTTACTCAAGGACTCCTTGGCACCTCTGATATGGTGCTGTGCACGGTGAATCTCTGAAACTGGGATCTAGAATCCAGGGTACTAGTCTTCTAAACTGACTTGCACTCTTAAAATTATAGGACCTCAAAGAATTTTTGTTTATGTGTGTTATATCCATCTATATTCATCATATCTAGAAAATAAACGTCAGAAATTTTAAAAATACTTATTGATTCACTTAAAATACTAGTAATAAATTTATTATCAGTTGAAATAAGTTTTTATGGGAAAAAAAGCTGCTTTTCAAAACAAAGATTTCATGAGAAGAGTGGCACTGTTTTACATCTCTGCAAATATCTCTTAGGTCTGGCTTCAGAGAAGACTGCTGCATTTACAGATCTGCTTCTGCGTACCATCTATTGTAATATGCTGTTATGATTGAAGTAGATGAAGAAAATCCAGACTCACATAGGTAGTTGGAAAAGGAAGACCATTTTCATGGCCTTTTTAGATAATCATGGATCTTCTTTGATACTTCACCAAAACTCAACAAGGGGTGTTTTTTTAAAGGTTAGATGCAATATGGAATCTGAAACCACAACAATGAACTTCTTTATACTCTTTCACATTAAAATCCATTGGTCTGTTTTGCCCTCTGAACGGATCTTTTACCTATGCATGATTTTGTAACATCATGCATTAGTCATTTGGAAAATACTGGTTACCTGGGTTATTATGCAGATCTTCCATATGTTGACCCAATTTATTACATGATATCAAAAAATTACTTTTGGGGCTTCCCTGGTGGCACAGTGGTTGAGAGTCCGCCTGCCGATGCAGGGGACACGGGTTCGTGCCCAGGTCTGGGAAGATCCCACATGCCACGGAGCGGCTGGGCCTGTGAGCCATGGCCGCTGAGCCTGCGCATCCGGAGCCTGTGCTCCGCAACGGGAGAGGTCACAACAGTGAGAGGCCCGCGTATCACACACACACAAAAAAATTACTTTTGTTATTATCTCTACTAATCTCAAAAATGTCTTTACATGTTGGGAAACTGTCAATGTCCCAGTGGCAAATACAAAAATACAAGTTTTTCAAAATTCTAATTTTCACTTGAAAGCTCAAATTTTATGACTCCCCATAAATACTGTCGGTTGTTTTCCTTAAGGTGACAAATGCACTTTATTCATTTTCAAGAAAATGTCTACCAAATACCAAAGCCTAAACAGCTATAGTTTGGCTGTCTGTCCATCCTTCAGGTAAAAATGGTATTCCACCAAAAATGCTGCTGGTTCAGCTCAAACAAATCACAGATGTACTTTTCCTCAATTCAATCACAGCACTTCATTACATAGTAAGAATACTTTCAATTTCCATCCCACAGAATAATTAAAAGGTACATACTGAAAGGGATAAGATTTAATAAAATTAAGTCAAAGAGATTCCTAAATGGAACTGGAACACTCTTTACCGAGATTGCCTTGTGGTGAAGAACACAACTACTAGTACCCTCTGGGACTACTGCCTTGATTAATGCTGAGGTACCTGCCATTTTACCCACCACAGCTCTTACACCATCAGTGCAAAAGTCAGTGCAGAGACACAGACGTAGTGAATGGACATGTGGGCACGGGGGGGAAGGCGAGGGTGGGATGAATTGGGAGACTAGGTCTGACATGAATACACTACTATGTGTAAAACAGATAGCTCATGGGAACCTGCTGTATGGCACAGGGAGCTCAGCTCTGTGCTCTGTGATGACCTAGATGGCGGGGGGCAGGGGGGGGAGAAGGGAGGTCCAAGAGGGAGGGGATATAGGTATAGATATAGCTGACTCACTTCATTGTACAGCAGAAACTAACACAACATTGTAAAGCAATTTTACTCCAATAAAAAAAAAAAGAAAAGGCAAATAATATCTTAGTATTGTTATGAAATTAGTTTTGGCCTCATGGGCACCTAAAACTGTCTCGAGGACCCCCAAGAGTCCACACTGTTCTACATGAATCCAGAAACAAAATAAAATAAAACCACATGCAGCAGGATATCATCCCCTTTAAGAGTGTTTATTGGCAAGAATTTTTAAAAGGAGGGACTCCACGGACTATGGTCTAATTCCCCCATTTTTCAGAGAAGGAAACAGACCCATAAGGCAGGTGGAGGCTAAGCAGCTTGCCCAAGTTTATTAGGTAAGTCAGACACTGGGTCAAGAGCCCATTAGCTGCTCTCTCCACCACCAGACTCAGCTGATTCAACACACCCATGACACAGGCACAGCTGAGAAACCTTCAGGACGCTATAAGGGAGACACGTGCCTCTGAATACAAGTAGGCAAAACTCTACTCAGCCCAAGGGACCATGGATAGGATGATTTTCACATTGTAAGTAAAAATGATAAAAATAATGAATAGACTTCTGGTTTCAGCTCCAACATATAAAGAACCTGAAGTCCTCACTCCAGTCCTTACAAGAAGAAAAAGCTGA
Source organism: Hyperoodon ampullatus (assembly GCF_949752795.1). Classification (NCBI taxonomy): domain Eukaryota; kingdom Metazoa; phylum Chordata; class Mammalia; order Artiodactyla; family Ziphiidae; genus Hyperoodon; species Hyperoodon ampullatus. Next base: position 73,306,159 of record NC_136916.1, read on the forward strand.
ACAAACTGAAATTAATGACTTATCTAGGACCCATCGGTAAACTGATGTCACAGGGCAAACCTCCACCATAAAATCTGGAGAGAGAATCAGATCTAGAGTCACAGCTGAAATCTGTGCACCTGCAGCAGTAGCTACTGGAGCCACAAACTGGTAGGAACACTTAAATGGTCATTTTGACAAACTGCCAGGAGCCGTGCATGGACCAGCCTGAGAGGGAGAGCCACAGTCTTAGGAAACCCCCGATGTTCTGAGCTTTCCTTTCAAGAACCCCATCAGGTTCTCACATGAAGAGACAATAAAGACCCCCTCATGGCTCTGCCAGGGGGAGGGTGAGAATAACTATCTGACATACACTCAGAAACTTCATAACAAAGTCTGTTCTGCAAGGGAAGAGACTTCACCAGAGTCTTACCCCACCTGGAGAATCAACGTTTCTCTGACTCCAGCCACTGCAGTCCTCCTAGCTCACCAAGGTGTGGGTATTTGGGGGTGGGGGGCAGGGCATGAAACAGGGGAGAGGGCAAAACTGCTTTCTCATGAAATCTCTCTTTCTTAAAAAACTTTCATATTCTGAGTAACTCCTTGACTCGGAAAGTGTACATTGTAGGGCAGGGAGATGATAAGGGGAAAAGAGCACTAGATTACAATCCCATTGCTCAAGGAGAGTTCTATTATCATTTAACCATTTCTCAGGGTAAGCTTTCCTTATGAAACAGTCTTTCTTGAAGTTTTAACGTTGCACCTCTTTTAACAACAGTTTCTTGTGCTCGCCCTTTCTTGTGCATAAATGTTAATTTCTTCTTTTGAATTGGACAAACATTCCTACAATCTCTGCTCTTTATCTTCAGCTAGAGAATTTTTGCCCATTCCTATATGCCAGAGTTTCCATGATCCTCTTAGCTCCAGATGGTGTCTGTGCAAACACTACGTACAAATTATTCTACTTTAATTAACTGCATGCTTTTGCATGACCCTCAGAATGAGTGTCTCCAATAGACCTCCATCAACGGATCTCCATCATCCTCCATCAATGGACCTCCATCAGAACATCTGCTGCTGTCTGTCATCACCACCATTTCTACCTGCCATCGGTCACATTTTCATTGCTCTCTCTGTTGTTGTCCCTTTAGTTTATTTGCTCCACTCTTTTTTTTTTTCTAGTAAAAGAACTAAAAGACCAAAAACTGGTTTCTCTAAGCAGGAAACATCTTTCCCTCAGCAAGGTGATCTTCATTCTCCAGGTAGGATCTTTGGCTCTTCTTAGTTGTATTTACTGTTCCAGGGCACAAAAAAGCTGCTCCTTCAGTTGACTGGCTTTCTGGAGGTGATCCCATTGAGTTCCAGCCATTCTAGAAGGCAGAGGTTTCTGGAAGTCTGTCTGTAGAATAACAACACCTCTTTGTGGCTTCTCCCTCTACTGTGACCAACAAGGCACCCACAGATACTACCTTATAACTAAGCCACTTGACCTGCTCTGTTTTTATGGAGTGTGTATCAGAGTTTTTATGGCAATTTTTCTAAAAAGCCACAGTAGCTTTTAGATTCTAGGACTATGATTGTCTTGAGTTCCTCCAATTTAAATAACTTGCTCTTTAGTAAAATGGCCCTGAATAAAGACCACCAAGTGGCATTTCTGCTGTCCTTACACCTCAGGAGTTTGAGTTTTCAGATTTGAGGCCAAGGACTTGGGGCCTAGAGAGCGGTAGCTCTCAGCAGCAGTAAAGACTGAAAGGAGCTCAGGGATTTGACTTGATGGCTCCCTGAACCACCTAACCATCTTTCACTCTGGTTTTCTTTTCTTTTTTTAAAATTTATTTATTTATTTATTTATTTATTTATTTTTGGCTGCATTCGGTCTTCATTGCTGCACGCGGGCTTTCTCTAGTTGCGGCGAGCGGGGGGCTACTCTTTGTTGCAGCGCACGGGCTTCTCATTGCAGTGGCTTCTCTTGTTATGGAGCACGGGCTCTAGGTGCGTGGGCTTCAGTAGTTGTGGCAATGGGCTCAGTAGTTGTGGCTTGAGGACTCTAGAGTGCAGGCTCAGTAGTTGCGGCGCGCAGGCTTAGCTGCTCCGCGGCATGTGGGATCTTCGCAGACCAGGGCTTGAACCCATGTCCCCTGTGTTGGCAGGTGGATCCTTAACCACTACGCCACCAGGGAAGTCCTCACTCTGGTTTCCAAGAGAGCCAGTACAGAGCTCCAGAGGGCATCAGCTACAGTTGGTCCTTCTAGGACATAATTATTCACTAGGAAAAGAAAATCTAATAAATAATGCACAGGTGAAGCAGAAACACTTAATTTGCTTTTGGCAGGAAACACCACTGACAGCAAAGTCAAGAAGTAATGAATTATGTTGCATCACCTGAAGACAGAGGATAACTGCAGCCTTCCAAGGACAGATGGTCCTTCACTTCTGAAAAGCATCCCAAGTTTGCTCAGCCACCATCCTTACAGATGCAGCCAATCAGCCAACCCACACTTACTGAGGACCTACTAGGTGTATGGCTCTGCTCTAGGTGCAGTGGAGAACTCAAACACAAAGAGGCAGTCCCGTCGATTTTTCTATCTGCCCTAATTTTAAAGGTACGTGTGAATCTCTTTTTAACTCAACATTCTTGCTCTCCAGCAGCACTCCATGGTGGAACTGAGCAGCTCCAAGGGCTGGGGGATGAAGGGGCAGCTCCACCCATCCCCCTGGCTGCCTGTCTCCAGATGCTGACTACACAACAGTTTATAGAGTTGAAAATAGAGGCTATGGTAGAATAAGAATCTAAGGGATTCACTCTGTAGGTAGCAAGCCAGCTCTTGCTGTTCATCTACCCTCACTTAATTAATTATTTTATTTAAAAAAAACATATATATAGCACTTAAAATGTGCCAGGTACTGTTTTAAGTGCTTTATGAATATTAACTCATTCAATCCTCACAACAAGCCTGTAAGACAGATATAATTACCCCAATTTTAAGATGAGGACACTGAGGCACAGAGCAGTTAGCTAACCCACCCAAAGTTACAGCTAATATGTGGTAGAGTCACGGCTGGTCTAACATAGTCTAGCCCTAGTCTACACCATTAACCACTGAGCAAGGTATTTAACAAACAGGCTGCGGCATTTATGTGTGTAACATGCCTTCCTGAAGACAGACAAGGTAATTTAACCATGAGCCTCTAGTGTTCAAGTTAAAACAACAACAATAGCAGCAACAACAAAAATACATTCAGAATTTATTAAGAATAAGATATACTTTATAGGCTACATACCACGACAGAATTCTAACCTCAAGTTCAAGAGTAATCTTATCTTTCACTACACCAACACCCCTACTGGTCTATATAAATGAAAACTGCTAGAACTTTTGCTGAGAGAATCAGCATTTGAATTTTTGCTGTAGTCTTTTCCTAAAATGTGGCCTGGATCTGAAGGGTCAGCTGGGGAGGAATCAGCACACACAACATCTCCTGTCTCTGGGTACATCAGTGTGCCTCAAAAGCTTTTGGCAAGAGACCACCTACCAGATAGCCCAAAACACCTCTCCCAAGGCAGGCCTATCTGTGCTGTACAAGTCGACAGCCACTAGGCACTTGTGGATGTTTAAATTTAAATTAATACAATTAAATAAAATTAAAAATTCAGTTCCTATGTGGCACTTGCCACATAATAAGTGTTCAACAGCCACATGGGGCTAGTGGCTACCACAGTCGACAGCACAGAGACCATTTCCATCATCACAGAAAGTTCTATTGGACAGCATGAGTTAGACTCTGAGTGTGATTTCTTTTTATGCTTGAGTCTGAATATACTTAGTGGTAATAATTTCATCCTTCCCTTCTTATGAATAGACAAAATACAAATTACACTTCATTTCTTCATAAGTTTTCTACTCCCAAATTCAGCTCTCAGGGGGGCAGTGGATTATTTATAAGCAGGTCAAGTGAACTCCTCATCCTCCAGTACCTGGTACCCAGAATGTGTTTCTTCTTCCATAACAATGAATGAAACATAAAACTTAGGTGAGGAAGGGGAATTCATTAAAAAGTGTGGCAGACAAATGTTTTGTTTATAGAATGTGGCTTCATGTGTGATGTTAAGCTCTGAGACACATACTCGACTGGTTACAAGGAAGTCGGACAGGAGAGGGTGGCTACTCCACACAAACTAATACCTCTATCCGAAAAACAACAGGAACACATGCACCACTACACACAATGGGTCAGACACTTTTCCTGGCTTTAAAAAGAAGTGCCCACACAAAAACAGGTCAGTTATACAGTCCTGTGTGGGCCAGAGACAGTGGCACCAAATTTTCCACTGGGAGCAAATTTTTCTTTACAACACTTTCTGATTTCTATCATCCTTAACCTGCATTACTAAGATGTCTGATAAATAACACTGTTGTTCCATTTCATGTGTGTTCACATTGTAAAGAAGAAGAAAAGCAACAATAAAACATGAGCAACAACTTAGCAATAAAGCACAAATTCTAGGACACTTCCATAGCTATGGATGCTAAGATCCAAAATTCTCCTAATTCCTCAATCTCAAGTCCAGGAAAGCCTGGAAAGACTATGTTTATGACCAGTAGGAACTGCCTTGTTCTAGCATCAATCTTAACATCTAACATCGAGGGTGTTCTAACACCCTATCTACCCCCATTTACTTTTAGTAACACAACTGAATTTTTAATGAAATCCTGTGATATAGAGCTTTCTTTTCATTTCAGATGAATGGAATGAGCAGGGCTAATAAGAATCATTAATGTCTGGTCATTTTAAGTTGTAAAAATGCCTTAAGCTCCTCAGAAGATGCAAAAATTTTTTAAATGTAATAATAGTAATAATTAAATTACATACTTGTGACTTCTTGTAAGAAATCCAAACACGGTCGACTACTTCCAGAAATGCTTATTGAAACAGCCAGTGGGGTCTGTCCTTCATAGTTCCTTGTGTTCGTGTCCGCTCCATAATTATATAACATCCGTGCACAAAGCACGTCATCCCTAAGGGCAGACAAATGTAAAGGAGTTTGTCCATCTTCTAAACGACCCAAGTTTGTGTCTGCTCCTCTCTGAAGGAACATTCGGCAATAAGAGTGATTGCTTTTGATCACAGCGTATCGCAACAGGAAACCATTCTGAATGTCAATGTTGGCATTGTGGTCCAGGAGGATTTTCACACAGCTTGACCTCTCTCGGATAATGGCGAGCTGAAGCGGCGTTGTACCTTTATCACTGAGCGGGTCGACCTCAGCCTTGAACTCCAGTAGGAGTCGGACAAATGAGTCCCTACCATAGTGAGCAGCCACATGAAGGGGAGTCCAGCCATCATTGCTTTTTGCATTAATAATGTCGCTCCTGTATTCAGATTCTAACATCAGGCGTGCAATCCGAGCCCGGCCATGCATGGCTGCGTAATGAAGTGCAGTGAAGCCTCCGATTAAGTCCTTAACTGTGGGATCAGCTAGAGTTAAAACCAAAATGAAAACATTAGCAGACTCTGAGACAAAGCAACGAACTCTGCCATGGCACAGCACATCTTAGCCAATTCTCATATGAAATGTGAAATGATTAAACACTATAATGAATATTAAGTCCTTCTTGCCTCAACTTAATTGAAATACCGTTTTAATGGAGAAAAAATTTAGTAGAAAGTTATCAAAACTCGATTAATAGGATGAGTATATGACTTACAAAGCGTTTAAAAGCTGTATACAAAAAACAGAGTCCAGATCACCACATCCCCTCTCTTTGCTAATTTCACCAATTGCCCTTGGCTTCCCAACTCCCTCATCTCTGTACTGTTTCATGTTTCTCTTCTGTTTTGAACTTTTTGTTTTATTTTCTCTTCTGCTGCTTCTTGGTCTTAAAAAGAAGCATGTGTAGCAACATCTGCTGATCTAAATTACGGATGTACTGTGGTCTGGCAGACTGTGTTGTTTTAGGGTGTATTAGGTAAAAATTAAAAAAAAAAAAAAAGGTTTTCTGTGATCTGTAAGAATTCCAAAACATGTAAGATATATGTTAAGTGATCTTGATAAATCGTGTTTTTATAAGATAAAACTCTATTCTGAATTCTTCCTTTTACAAGAACTTTGGAGTTTTTAAGAATTAAGCAGCACACATTGTGAGAAAAATTGGGAGAAACCTCAGCACTGAATAAATATTATTTTCTAAAACAGTTCCAAACCTCTCTCCTAAATCGACAGATTTCTGGAAGAAAAAAAAAAGAAATAAAAGAGAAGAAAAGAAACCAAAATGATTTATCTGCTGTGTGACTCCTCAAGTCACAGACTTTTGTCACCTGCCCCCAATCTTTCCTAAAGCTGAGGGTCAGTTCTACACAGCTCTCATCCCACTAGCCTTCCTGGACAAGGGCAGAAAAGGGGTAAGAACCCTCATATGCTATAGGTACGTCACTTCCTGGAGGCCAGCAATTCTGTGTGAAGATAACTGGGTGGACCTAACTACCAAGGATTAAAATACTTTCTTCTTATAAAAGTCACCATTAATTTTTAGCTTGTTCATGAAAGAGAAAAATTCATAACTGTTCTTCAAACAAACAAACAAAAAGCCTCCACAGTCATGTGATTAAACAGTCACGTTTTGTTTAGTAAAATGTTGGTTAGTTCTAAAACATTTTATGACAGCTTGGTCTCTTAGAAAAACCTATGAGGCAGAAAACTGTATCTAAAATAGTAATGATACTGTGGAGAATACAAATTTCAATTAAGAAATAGTTACAACAAAAGCTATAAAAAGTTAACACTTTTTAGGTAAGCTATATCAGTTGAATTTCTAAGATTATTTCATATAAACTGACATTACACAACACTAATATGACTTTTATGTGTTTAAAGAAAATGAGGGTATCATATCTGCCTTGGTCTTCACTAAAAGAAAGATATACAGTACTTATTCACTACTTAATTAAAAAAAAAAGGAGCAAGAATATTTAAACAATGCACATTGCTGCCATCTACTGGTAAGGCATGAACATGAGCTACTGTTTCCATTTTGACAGATGATGCTGAGCCCTCAAACCTGTTTTCAGATACCTCACTTACCTAAAGTAGACTAAGTGAAGACAGGCATGAAATATAAAAAAGCCCCTTCTATTCAAATAAAACCATAAATCTTGCCAAGATGGCCATTCCTAATCTATACCTGACCAATCAACTGCTTCCAGACATTCTCTTTTAATCTGTTAGTGAAATTTAAGAACACCTTTTCTCACTTCTCCCACCTTTCATCTACCATGGGTGCCTTTAAAGTTGCCAGCAAACAGTCTCATGTGCATCCTATACTCGCTTTGTTTGACAGTAAAATTAAAATTATGTTACATAAAATTGCACTTGCATCTTTAGTTTTCCCCCTCAGGTCTTTTTAAGATTCTACTTACAACTTGGTGCTATACTGAGCTAGGAGAAACAAAGATTAACAAATACAGCAATGATCTGCTTAGTCTAAGTAAAAACCACTAAAATCCATTAATTGAGCACACACTGGAAACACAGCACAGAAGGAAGACTGTAGGTTAACAACGTATAAAATCTGTATAGTTACTTTCCTCAAGAAATTAACAAATAGGAAATATAAGACAAAGATGAAAACAAAAATTAATTTAAGGATTATTAGCCAATGCAATAAGATAAGAAAAAGATTTTATTTGTAACAGCAGAAACTACAAAACACCTAGATATAAATTCTGTAAGAAATGTGAAGGGCACATGTGAAGAGACCTTCTTTGACTTAATTGAATTCACTTCATCTGTGTCTGTTCAAATGTTCCTTCAACAGAAAAGCCTTCCCTGAACACTAACATGGTAGCCCCATCACCTCATAACTTTGTCCGCTTTAGCAAGCTTTCTCCCCCCAGGTGCAACCTATTTAATACAAATTGTAGCAGTCTCAAGAAACCCATTTGAAAAGTTTGAAAGTATATATAAATAAAAGCAGACAAACATTCCCTACCAATATGGCTTCTTTCTTTCCAACAGCTTTACTGAGGTGCAATAAAACTGAACCATTTTAAGTATACAGGTTGATGAACTCTGATGAATTGTATACAGTCATGTGACTACCACTACAATCAAAATATTCCCATCATCTCAAAAAGTTCCTTCCTGCCTCTTTATAGACAATTTCCTGCCCAGACTCTGGATCCCAGGCAACCACTAATGTTTTGCCTTTCTATAATTTGATATAAGTGGAATCATAGAGTAGTAGGCTTTTGTATTTGACTTATTTCACTTATCATAATGTTTTTGAAATTCATACATGTTGTTGTTCATCAAAAGTTCGTCCCTTTGTATTGCTAAACAGTATACCATAATATGGATATACAGTTATTTATTTATATAGTCAGTAGCAAATGGATAAATGGGTTATTCCTAGGCTATAATGAATAAGGCTACTGTGAACATTCATATATAAGTCTGTTTGTGGATATACGTTTTCAGTTCACTTGGGTAAATACCTAGAAGAGAATTGCTGGGTCATATGTTAAATGTACATTTAACCTCCTAAAAAAGGGCCAAACTGTTTTTCTAAGTGACTATACAATATTACACTCCCACCAGCAATGTATGAGAGCTCCTAATATTCTACATCTTCACTAATACTTGGCATTATTAGTAATTTTAATTTTATCAATTCTACTGAGTATAAAGTGGTAACTTACTGGGATTTTAATATACATTACCCTGATGACTACTGATACTGGGCTTATTCTGATACTGGGCTTATTCATATACTTTCTTTTGTGAAGTGTCTGTTGAAATCATTTACCCATTTTTATTGTGTAGTTGTTCTCATTATTGAGTTTAAAACTCAATTGTGTATATATTCTGGAAACAAGCCCTTTTGTCAGATATGTTTTGTATTTTCTCCTAGTCTATGGCTTGCCTTTTCATTTTCTATACTGTGTCTTTTGAAGAGAAAAAGTTTTGAATTTTGATGAAATTTGTCATTTGTTTTCTTCTATGGTTTGTGCTTTTTGTGTCCTGTTTAAGAAATCTTTGCCCAATACAATGTCACATAGGTTTTGTTTTCTTCTAGAAGTTTTATACTTTTAACTCATACTTAGGGCAATGGTCCATTGCTAGCTGATTTCTGTGTACAGCGTAAGATCAGATCAGGGTTCATTATTCTCCATATAAATATCTATTTGATACAGTACAATTTGTTTAAAAAACTACCTTTTCCTCGATGATTTATCCTGGTGCCTTTGCCACAAAACAATTTACCATACAACTGTGGATCTATTTCTGAACTCTATTCTGTTCCACTGATCTAAAAGTGTATCCATATACCAGTACCAGATTGTCTTGATTACTGCAGCTTTATAGTAAATTTTGATAGCAGGTAACATTCTCAAACCTTCTTTAAACTGTTTTGGGCAATAAATTTTAGAATCAACCTACCAATTTCTTCAAACAAGCCTGTTACAATGCTGATTGGAACTCTACCGACTCTAAAAATGTAAATCTGCCCCAAATTATCTAAATAATGTTTATTCTTCCAAACCATGAGCACAGAATACCTCTCTATTTATTTAGGTCTTCTTTAATTTCCCTCAGCAATGTTTTGTACTTTTCAGCATACAAGTACTGCACATTTTTCATTACATTTATTACTAAACTTTGTTGTTATCATAATGAATTGCTTTTACATTTCATTTTCTAAATGTTAATTACTGGTATAGAGAAATAAAACTGATTTTTGTATACCAACTTGTGTATTCTGTAATCTAGCTAAATTCACTTTTTAGTTCTAGAATGTTTGAGATTTCTTACGATTTTCTAAACATACAATTATGTTCTCTGCAAATAAAGACAGCTTCACTTCTTCCTTTCCAATCCCAGGACCCTTATTTGAACAATAAAATGTTGACGAACTGTAGTAAAAGCATATACCCTTGCCTTGCTCCTAATCTCAGAGGGAAAGAATTCAGCAGTTCACCATTTACTATGATGTAAGTTGTAGTTTTTCACAGGTGCCTTTCCTTAGGGTTTGGAAGTTGTCTTCTGCTTTTGGCTTGCTGAGAGTCTTTATGATGAATGGGTATACTATACTGTCACATGCATTTTCTGCATCTATTGAAAGGATCATTTGGTATTTACTTTTATTCTATTAGGGTAAATCACTCATCATATTTTCAGATGTTAAACAAAGCTTGCATTCTTGGGATAAACACTACTTGGTCGTGATGTAATATTCTTTTTTATATAATGATGGATGAGATTTGATAGTATTTTGTTAAGGTTATTTCTAATTTGTCATGAGGGAAATTGGTCTGTGGTTTTCATTTCTTGCAATGTCTTTATTTGGTTTCAGGGTACTATATGCCTTATACAATAAGTTTGGAAGTGCTTCCTCAAATTGTTTGGGTAGTGCTGTTATTGCTTATTCCTTTAATATTTGAAATATTTCAACAGAAAAGGCAGCTGGGCCTACCTAAAGACTTTTAGTGTAAAGTTTTAGTTATGAACTAAATTTCTTTGATGTAGGACTATTAAGATTGTTCTATTTTTCCCTTGGGTCAGTTGTGGCCATATGTGTCTTTCGAGGAATCTGTTCTTCTAAATGGCAGAAGGGTGTTCATTATATTCCTTATTATCCTTTTAGTATCTATAAGATCTGTAGTGAAAACAGTTTTTTCCATACTTGATATTGGTATGTGTCTTTTGTTTTCTTCATCAGTCTAGCTAGAGATTTATCAATTTTATTGATCTTTTCAAAGAACCAGCTTTTTCTTGGTTTCATAAATTTTCTCCATCATTTGTCCATTTTCAATTCCACTGGTTTATTTTCTTCTGTTATTTCATTCCTATTCTTACTTTGAATTTAATTGTAGCAGTATACAGAAACTGTTCCAAGATAGCCCCCTTTCCTCTCCCTTCCTTTGTCCTATTATGTCATATATATTACATCTTTATATAAGCCCAACAACAGTTTTATAATTATTGTTTTATGTTGTTGTCTTTTAAGAGATGAAAAGGGGGGAATATATTTCTATTGTCTCTGGCAGCACGATTTTAAGGGGGCCCCTCCCATAATTCCTGCCTCTTGATGCTCATGCCTTTGTGCAATTCTCTCCCCTCGAGTATGAGCAGGAACTGTGACTTCCTTCTAACCAACAGAATCTGGCAAAGGTGACAGAATGTCACTACTGTGGTTATGTTATGATACACAACACTCCATCTTGCTAGCAGGCTCATTGTAGCAACTTTCACTGCTGCCTTGATGAACTAAGGAGCCTTGGTGGGAAAGCCCACAGGCCAAGACTCTGCAGGTTATCTCTGGGTACTACTGGCAACCTTCAACCAGTAGCCAGCAAGAAGCTGAGGCCCTCAGTCTATACACCCAAGGGAATTCATCTGCTAACAACCTGAATGAGCTTGGAAGCAAATTCTTCTCCATTTAAGCCTACAGATGAGAACAGTCTGGCCAACACCTTAAAACTGTGAGGTAATAAGTATATCTTGTATTAAGTCATATGTTTGTGTAATTTGTTACACAGCAATAGAAAACAAATATACTGTTTTTTACATGCCTAATTACCTTTACCAGTGATCTTTATTTGCTCTGTGAATTTGGATTACACACAGTCCTTTTCTTTCAGCTGGAAGGACTTCTTTCAGTACTTCTCGTAAGGCAGGTCTGAGAGCAACAAATTCCCTTCATTTATCTGGGAACATCTTTATATCACCTTCATTAAAAAAATTTTTTTAAATATTCTTATTGGCTTTTACTTTTTTAAAATTAATTAATTTATTTATTTATTTTTGGCTGAGTTGGGTCTTTGTTGCTGCACGTGGGCTTTCTCTAGTTGCGGCAAGTGGGGGCTACTCTTCGTTGTGGTGTGTGGGCTACTCACTGCGGTGGCTTCTCTTGTTGCGGAGCATGGGCTCTAGGCGTGCGGGCTCAGAAGTTGTGGCTCACGGGCTCTAGAGTGCAGGTTCAGTAGTTGTGGCTCACGGGCTTAGTTGCTCCACGGCCTGTGGGATTTTCCTGGACCAGGGCTTGAACCCGTGTCCCCTTCGTTGGCAGGCGGATTCTTAACCACTGCGGCACCAGGAAAGCCCTATCACCTTCATTTCTGAAGGACAATTTGGCTGGATTTAAAATTGCTGGTTGACTGTTATTTGTTTTCAGTAATTACAAGATGTCATCCCATTGCCTTCTGGCCACTGTTGTTTCTTATGAGAAATCAGCTGTTAATCTTATCATTGAGGATCCCTCGTATATATTGCATCACTTCTCTAGGTGCTTTCAAGATTTTCTCTTTGTTTTTAACATTCCCCAGTTTGACTATTACATCTCTTAGATGAATATCCTACTTGGAGACACTGAGTGTCTCAGATGTATAGTTTAGCATTTTTCATCAAATATAGGAAGTTTTCAGTCATTTCTTCTTCAAATATTTTTTTCTTTCCCTTTCTCTCTTTCCCCTCTCTTTTCTGGCTCCCATTATGCCTCATGAATATATTGGTATGCTTGATAATGTTCCACAGGTCTATGGGGCCCTGAGTGAGGCTGTGATACTGCTTGCAGCAAGCAACACAGCAGCCTCACATTTAACAGGAGACCTGGCAAATGAGACAGCCATGTGGGCTTTGATAAGCTGCTACATATTTCTGGGAATTGGGAAGGCAGATGCATGCTTAAGAAAGACCAGAGAGGACCCCAGTTATCTACTCACTTCTGGCTGAACATGAGGCCAGAAAATGGAAGCTGGGGCATACCTGTAAATTGTCTGATTATTAAATGTGTCTCAGCCTATACACAGATCTCCCTGGCAAAGGGTAGAAGCCTTACCGGCTCAAACTGCTTAAGCACAACCTCTGACCAGTTACCGGTCAAACATAAGTTATTTTGGCCATAAGATGTCTTACATATCTTATTGTTGTTGATATTTTTAAAAATTCTTTTTTTATATGTTCCTCAGACTAGATAATGTCTATTGATAAATTTTCAAGGTCACTGATTCCTTCTTTTGCCAGCTCAAATCTGCTGTTAACCACTCTAATGAATTCTTCATCTTAGTTACTGTACTTTCAACTCTAGAATTTCTATTTATATATATGTATATACATACATTCCCATTTACATATACAAAATTATATGTATTCTATCTCTTTATTGATCATTTCTATTTGATGTGTCACTGTCACATGTTTTCATTTAATTCTTTGAACATGGTTTCCTTATTAGTTCTTTGAATACATTCATAATAGCTATTCTGAAGTTTTGTTAACTAGGTGTAACATCTGGGCCCCTTCATAAGCACTTTCTATTAGCTAGTTTCATTTCTTGTGTATGAGCAATACATTCCTGTTTCTTAGCATGTCTCATAATTTTACTGAAAATTGAAGATTTTAGACTATATCATAGCACCCCTGGATTTTGATCCTCACCTCTTCCAGGTGGGCTGCTGTTGCTATTTGTTTTAGTGAACTGCCTAGACTAATTCTACATAGTCTGTCTCCCTTGTAGCATACAGCCACTTACGTCTCTGCTCAGTTGTTATTATTAAAGTCTGGCTTCTAGGGGCTGGTCAGAGGTTGTGCTTAAACAATTTGAGCCAGTAAGGCTTCCACCCTTTGCCCAAGAGATCTGTGTATAGGTTGAGACACACATTCAATAAACAGACAATTTACAATTTACAGCTTCTGTTTTCTGGCCTCATGTTCAGCCAGGGGTGAGTAGATAACTGGGGTCCTCTCTGGTCTTTCTTAAGTATGTATCAGCCTTCCCAATTCCCAGAAATATGTAGCAGCTTATCAAAGCCCACATGGCTGTCTCATTTGCCAGGTCTCCTGTTAAATGTGAGGCTGCTCTGTTGCTTGCCCCAACTGGTGTTACAGCCTCAGTCAAGCAGCTGTGCTGTTGGCCTTTCCAGTTTGTTTGCCACCTAGATCAAGACCACAGTTATTTTCAACAATGCTCCAGGCATGGGGAATTTCCATGGGCTCCAAAATCAGGTCAGTCCCTTCCATCATCAAGGAGGATTCCAGCTTCCATGATAATGTGACACAGAGATTGTTGGGGAGCAAAGAGGGTAAATGGCAACAGCCACTTTGGGCTCAATTTCTTCTTTTTCAAGTTTCTTAAGGTAAAAACTTCAGTAATTGATTTAAGATGGTTCTTCTTTGCTATTCAAACATTTATAGCTATAAATTCCTCTCTAAGCACTGCTCTAGTACATCCCACAAATTCTGATATATTGTATTTTCACTATCATTCAGTTCAAAATTTGTTTGATTTCTAAATGTCTGAGTATGTCCTAGACATGTTATTGTTGTTGATTTCTAACAGAATTCCATTGCAGTTAGTGAATATACCCATAAGATTTCAGCCTTTTAAAGTTTACTGACACGTATTTTATTGCCAGCATATGGTTTATCCTAGTGTCCACATCATGCACATAAAAGAATGTATATTCTGATGCAATTTTCAAAAATATTAGGTCAATGTGTTTGATAATTTTTTTAAGATTTTTCTATAGTTATTGATTTTTTAAATCTAGATGTTCTATCAATTGCTGAGAGATGTTAAAAATCTCCAACATTCAGGATTGTGAAACTGGCCATTTCTCCCTTTAACACATATTTTGAAGTTCCCTTCAAATTTTTTGCCTCACGTATTTTGAAATTCTCTTTCTAGGTGTAGGCACATTTTATGACTGTTATTCCTCCTAATGAAGTGCTCCATTTGTCACTGTGAAATGTCTCTCTCTAGTTCTGGTAATAGTCTATGTCTTGTAGTCTATTTTATATGATATTAATGTAGCCACTCGGGCCTTCACATGCTTGCCATTTGCATGACATATTTCCCTGATATATCCCATCCATTCATCTACTTTCAACCTACCTGTACCTTTATATTTAAAGTATTATCTTTGTAGTCAGCATGTAATTAATTGAGTTTTGTCTATTTACCTTTCTGATAATTTCTAACTTTTAATTGGAGTGTTTAATCCATTAATGTTTAATATAATTATTGATATAGTTGAGTTTAGATTTACCATTTTATTATTTGTTTTCCATCTGTCTCCTCTATTGTCCCTCTTCTTCCCTTTACTACCTTTTTTTTCTTTGTACTATCAGAACATTTTTTAACATTCCATTTTAATGTCTCCATTGACAGTTTAGCTATACTTCTTTGCATTATCTTTTTTTTTTTTTTTTACTGGTTACTCTAAGGATTGGAATATATAAACTAAACTGTTCAGAAACATTACCAGGATTTGTATGGAGGTTATTATATGCTTCCCATTTGTGTCTAAAGCTCAACTACTTTTGGACATTACAAAATCCTAAAAGCAGGAAAGTCAGAATTTTACAAAATATATGTATAAGCATTGTACCCTAATTTACTATTTATGTGATTACTCTTCTTAAAAGTTTTAGAAAGCACCAAATGCAATTAGCTAAGTTACACAGGCATAGGCACTGCTTGGAGTTCTAAATACCAGTTAGGCATTGTGCCATGTTATTATAGGAAGAAAAAGCAACAATGGAGGAAAAAAAAAAAATCTAGACAAAAACCTAAAACTTGACTAATAATTCAACACAGAACAAAGAGCCAGAAAGTCAGATGGTATAATGTTCCCAAACAGAATTTCCCCAAGAAATATTACTTTTTTGTTAATGAAAAACTAAAAATTTAGAAAAGCAGCAAAGCAAAAAACAGCATTCTCTAATACCTACTGTCAACACTTATGATAGACTTCTTTCAGCTTTCCTTCTATACATTTTTAAAAATTACTCATAATTGTAATCATAGTCTAATTACTTAATTTTCCTCTATATTTGGGCACTGAAAATGCCTCCATTTTTAAAATTATATATAACAAAGAGTAAAATTTTCATACAGAAAATAATTCCTGTACCTTAAGACTGCTTCCTTGGAATAAATTAATAGAAGTAGATTTACTGGCAAAAAAATCTCCCATTTCTCAGGATCTAACATACTACTAAACTTCTTTCCACAAGTGCTTTAATAAACTTCTACCATCAATGTCCCTGTTTCATCACATTTGGGATTACCATTTGTAAAATCTTTCATTTTTGAAATGCTAAAAATAATTTCTCACCATTCTGCTATGGATTTTTCTAATCACTTATATCTCTCATTTATTTTCTTGTGTTTCATCAAGAGGATTTTACCTACTGTACCAAGAGAAGACCTGAGACACTTATCAGGTGTCTCATCTCAGGTCCCTCCAGGGATGTGTTTTATGGAATTAACTTCTAGAGCTTCAGCTGACCGCCCTCCAGGTCAGTTTGCATAAACACTGAATCTGAAGATAAATAAACACACTAGCTAATATAGGGTCTCTTAATGTTACTCTCTTGAAATGTCCAGTGTAGTATTAGAATTTTTAGAAAGATTCAAAATGGGAAAATGAATATAATAATAGTGGGTTTCTTAAAATTCACACTCTTATAGTAGAGACTCTTCCCCATAATTCCAACAGCACACTAACCTGGTCAGAAAGATTACCAGGATTTGGACAGAGGTACTATTGTATGCATCACATTTGTGTTTAGAAACACTAATATTTTTGGACATTATAAAACCCTAAGTGTTCATCATTTTGAAGCAGGATATCTGAAAGTAAAGCAGTAAAATATCACTTATCTGCACAGGCCAACATTTTACATCTACAAGGTCTAATATGTCTACTAGTCACGTGTGGCTACTGAGCACTTGAAACGTGGCTAGCGTGACTGCAGAACTGAATTTTTTGTTTACTTTAAATGTAAATACAGGCACATATTTTATTGCGCTTCACTTTATTGCACTTCAGAGATAATGACTGCAATTTTTACAAATTGAAGGTTTGTGGCAACCCCACCTAGATCAAGTCTATCGGTGCCATTTTCCAACAGCATTTGCTCACTTTCTGTCTCTGTATCACATTAGGATAATTCTCAAAATACTTCAAACTTTTTCATCATTATTATACTTGTTATGGTGATCAGTGATCTTAGATGTGACTATTTTAATTATTTAGGGTTGCCATGAATCACACCCATAATAAGACAGCGAACTTAATCAATACATGCTGTTATGTGTTCTGACTGCTCCACCAACCAGCCGTTCCCCAGTCTCTCTCCCTCTCCTCAGGCCTCCCTGTCCCCTGGGACACAACAATATTGAAATCAGGCCTTTAACTGCTCAAATGAAGAGTCACATGTCTCTCACTTTAAATCAAAAGCTAGAAATGATTAGGCTTAGTGAGGAAGGCATGTTGAAAACTGAGATAGGCCAAAAGCTAGGCTTCTTGTGCAAAACAGGTAGACAAGTTGTGAATGCAAAGGAAATGTTCTCGAAGGAAATTAAAAGTGCTAATCCAGTGAACACAGGAATAATAAGAACGCAGAGCAGCCTTTTTGCTGATAAGGAGAAAATCTGAGTGGGCTGAATAGAAGATCAAACCAGCCACGACATTCCCTAATTTAGCCAAAGCCTAATTCAAAGCAAGGCCCTAACTCTCTTCAATTATGTGAAGGCTGAGAGGGGTGAGGAAACGTCCAAAGAACAGTCTGAAGCTAGCAGAGGTTAATTCATGAGGTTCCAAGAAAGAAGCCAACTCCATAACATCAAAATGCAAGGTGAAGCAGCAAGTGCTGATGTAGAAGCTGCAACAAAATTATCCAAAAGATAATTAATGAAGGTAGCTACACTAAACAACAGTGTTTCAATATGGATGAAACAGTGTTATACTGAAGAAGATGCTACCTAGGACTTTCATAGCTAGAGAAGAGAAGTCAAAGCACGGCTTCAAGGGACAGGCTGACTCTCATGTTGGGAGCTAATGTAGCTGGTGACTTTAAGTTGAAGCCAGTGCACATTTACCATTCCAAAAATCCTAGTGCCCTTAAGAATTCTACCAAATCTACTCTGCCTGTGCTCTATAAATGGAACAACAAAGCCTGGATGACAGCACATCTGTGTACAACACGGTTTACTGAATATATAAAGTTCGACGTCGAGATCTACTGCTCAGAAATAAAGACTCCTTTCAAAATATTACTGCTGAGGGGCTTCCCTGGTGGCACAGTGGTTGGGGGTCCGCCTGCCGATGCAGGGCACGTGGGTTCGTGCCCCGGTCTGGGAGGATCCCGCATGCCGCAGAGCGGCTGGCCTGTGAGCCATGGCTGCTGGGCCTGCGTGTCCGGAGCCTGTGCTCCGTGGCGGAAGGGGCCGCAGCAGTGAAAGGCCCGCATACCGCAAAAAATACATATATATATTACTGCTGATATAGGGAGGAAGATGGCGGAAGAGTAAGACGCGGAGATCACCCTCCTCCCCACAGACACACCAGAAATACATCTACACGTGGAACAACTCCTACAGAACACCTACTGAATGCTGGCAGAAGACCTCAGACCTCCCAGAAGGCAAGAAACTCCCTACGTACCCAGGTAGGGCAAAAGAATAAACAGAGACAAAAGAATAGGGACAGGACCTGCACCAGTGAGAGGGAGCTGTGAAGGAGGAAAGGTTTCCACACACTAGGAAGGCCCTTCGCAGGTGGAGACTGCGGGTGGCAGAGGTGGGAAGCTTCGGAGCCGCGGAGGAGAGCACAGCAACAGGGGTGCGGAGGGCAAAGCAGAGAGATTCCTGCACAGAGGATCGGTGCCGACCGGCACTCAACAGCCCGAGAGGCTTGTCTGCTCACCCGCCGGGGTGGGCGGGGCTGGGAGCTGAGGCTCAGGCTTCGGTCGGAGCGCAGGGAGAGGGGACTGGGGTTGGCGGCGTGAACACAGCCTGAAGGGGGCTAGTGCACCACAGCTAGCCAGGAGGGAGTCCGGGAAGAAGTCTGCACCTGCCGAAGAGGCAAGAGACTTTTTCTTCCCTCTTTGTATCCTGGTGCACGAGGAGAGGGGATTAAGAGCACTGCTTAAAGGGGCTCCAGAGACAGGCTCGAGCCGCAGCTAACAGCACGGACCTCAGAGACGGGCATGAGACGCTAAGGCTGCTGCTGCCGCCACCAAGAAGCCTGTGTGCGAGCACAGGTCACTATCCACACCTCCCTTCTGGGGAGTCTGTGCAGCCCGCCACTACCAGGGTCCCGGGATCCAGGGACAACTTCCCCAGGAGAACGCACGGCGCACCTCAGGCTGGTGCAATGTCCCGCTGGCCTTTGCTGCCGCAGGCTTGCCCCACATCTGCACCCCTCCCTGCCCCCGGTCTGAGTGAGCCAGAGCCCCCGAGTCAGCTGCTCCTTTAACCCTGTCCTGTCTGAGCAAAGAACAGACACCCTCCGGCGACCTACACCCAGAGGCGGGGCCAAATCCAAAGCTGAGCCCTGGGAGCTGTGCGAACAAAGAAGAGAAAGGGAAATCTCTCCCAGCAGCCTCAGGAGCAGCAGATAAAATCTCCAAAATCAACTTGACGTACCCTGCATCTGTGGAATACCTGAATAGACAACGAATCATCCCAAATTGAGGAGGTGGACTTTGAGAGCAAGATTTATTATTTTTTCCCCTTTTCCTCTTTTTGTCAGTGTGTATGTGTATGCTTCTGTGTGAGATTTTGTCTGTATAGCTTTGCTTTCACCATTTGTCCTAGGGTTCTCTCTGTCCGTTTTTTTTTTTTTTACTTAAAAATTTTTTTTCTTAATAATTATTTTTTTATTTTAATAACTTTTTTTATTTTACCATACTTTATTTTATTTTCTTTTATCCTCTTTCTTTCTCTCTTTTTTTCTACTTTTTCTCCCTTTTATTCTGAGCCATGTGGATGAAAGGCTCTTGGTGCTGCAGCCAGGAGTCAGTGCTGTGCCTCTGAGGTGGGAGAACCAACTTCAGGGCACTAGTCCACAAGAGACCTCCCAGCTCCACATAATATCAAATGGCAAAAATTTCCCAGAGATCTCCATCTCAATACCAGCACCCAGCTTCACTCAACGACCAGCAAGCTACAGTGCTGGACACCCTATGCCAAACAATTAGCGAGAAAGGAACACAACCCCACCCATTAGCAGAGAGGATGCCTAAAATCATAATAAGTCCACAGACACCCCAAAACACATCACCAGACGTGGACCTGCCCACCAGAAAGACAAGATCCAGCCTCATCCACCAGAACACAGGCACTAGTCCCCTCCACCAGGAAGCATACACAACCCACTGAAACAACTTTAGCCACTGGGGATAGACACCAAAAACAACGGGAACTACGAACCTGCAGCCTGCAAAAAGGAGACCACAAACACAGTAAGATAAGCAAAATGAGAAGACAGAAAAACACACAGCAGATGAAGGAGCAAGATAAAAACTCACCAGGCCTAACAAATGAAGAGGAAATAAGCAGTCTACCTGAAAAAGAATTCAGAATAATGACAGTAAAGATGATCCAAAATCTTGGAAATAGAAAAGAGAAAATGCAAGAAACATTTAACAAGGACATAGAAGAACTAAAGGTGAAACAAGCAATGATGAACAACACAATAAATGAAATTAAAAATACTCTAGATGGGATCAATAGCAGAATAACTGAGGCAGAAGAACAGAGAAGTGACCTGGAAGATAAAATAGTGGAAATAACTACTGCAGAGCAGAATAAAGAAAAAGAATGAAAAGAACTGAGGACAGTCTCAGAGACCTCTGTGACAACATTAAACACACCAACATTCGAATTATAGGGGTACCAGAAGAAGAAGAGAAAAAGAAAGGGACTGAGAAAATATTTGAAGAGATTATAGTTGAAAACTTCCCTAATATGGGAAAGGAAATAGTTAATCAAGTCCAGGAAGCACAGAGATTCCCATACAGGATAAATCCAAGGAGAAACACACCAAGACACATATTAATCAAACTGTCAAAAATTAAATACGAAGAAAACATATTAAAAGCAGCAAGGGAAAAACAGCAAATAACACACAAGGGAATCCCCATAAGGTTAACAGCTGATCTTTCAGCAGAAACTCTGCAAGCCAGAAGGGACTGGAAGGACATATTTAAAGTGATGAAGGAGAAAAACCTACAACCAAGATTACTCTACCCAGCAACGATCTCATTCAAATTTGATGGAGAAATTAAAACCTTTACAGACAAGCAAAAGCTGAGAGAGTTCAGCACCACCAAACCAGCTTTACAACAAATGCTAAAGGAACTTCTCTAGGCAAGAAACACAACAGAAGGAAAAGACCTACAATAACAAACCCAAAACAATTAAGACAATGGGAATAGGAACATACATATCGATAATTACCTTAAATGTAAATGGATTAAATGCTCCCACCAAAAGACACAGATTCGCTGAATGGATACAAAAACAAGACCCATATATATGGTATCTACAAGAGACCCACTTCAGACCTAGAGACACATACAGACTGAAAGTAAGGAGATGGAAAAAGATATTCCATGCAAATGAAAACCAAAAGAAAGCTGGAGTAGCAATTCTCATATCAGACAAAATAGACTTTAAAATAAAGACTATTAGAAGAGACAAAGAAGGACACTACATAATGATAAGGGGATCGGTCCAAGAAGAAGATATAACAATTGTAAATATTTATGCACCCAACATAGGAGCACCTCAATACATAAGGCAAATACTAACAGCCATAAAAGGGGAAATCGACAGTAACACAATCATAGTAGGGGACTTTAACATCCCAATTTCACCAATGGACAGATCATCCAAAATGAAAATAAATAAGGAAACACAAGCTTTAAATGATACATTAAACAAGATGGACTTAATTGATATTTATAAGACATTCCATCCAAAAACAACAGAATACACATTTTTCTCAAGTGCTCATGGAACATTCTCCAGAATAGATCATATCTTGGGTCACAAATAAAGGCTTGGTAAATTTAAGAAAATTGAAATTGTATCAAGTATCTTTTCCGACCACAACACTATGAGACTAGATATCAATTACAGGAAAAGATCTGTAAGAAATACAAACACATGGAGGCTAAACAATACACTACTTAATAACGAAGTGATCACTGAAGAAATCAAAGAAGAAATCAAAGTATACCTAGGAACAAATGACAATGGAGACACGACAACCCAAAACCTATGGGATGCAGCAAAAGCAGTTCTAAGAGGGAAGTTTATAGCAATACAATCCCACCTTAAGAAACAGGAAACATCTCGAATAAACAATCTAAACTTGCACCTAAAGCAATAAGAGGAAGAAGAAAAAAAAGACCCCAAAGTTAGTAGAAGGAAAGAAATCATAAAGATCAGATCAGAAATAAATGAAAGAGAAATGAAGGAAACAATAGCAAAGATCAATAAAACTAAAAGCTGGCTCTTCGAGAAGATAAACAAAATTGATAAACCATTAGCCAGACTCATCAAGAAAAAAGGGAGAAGACTCAAATCAATAGAATTAGAAATGAAAAAGGAGAAGTAACAACTGACACTGCAGAAATACAAAAGATCATGAGAGATTACTACAAGCAACTACATGCCAATAAAATGGACAACCTGGAAGAAATGGACAAATTCTTAGAAGAGCAAAACCTGAAAAGACTGAATCAGGAAGAAATAGAAAATATGAACAGACCAATCACAAGCACTGAAATTGAAACTCTGATTAAAAATCTTCCAACAAACAAAAGCTCAGGACCAGATGGCTTCACAGGCGAATTCTATCAAACATTTAGAGAAGAGCTAACACCCATCCTTCTCAAACTCTTCCAAAATATAGCAGAGGGAGGAACACTCCCAGACTCATTCTACGAGGCCACCATCACCTTGATACCAAAACCAGACAAGGATGTCACAAAGAAAGAAAACTACAGGCCAATATCATTGATGAACATAGATGCAAAAATCCTCAACAAAATACTAGCAAACAGAATCCAACAGCACATTAAAAGGATCATACACCATGATCAAGTGGGGTTTATTCCAGGAATGCAAGGATTCTTCAATATACGCAAATCAATCAAAGTGATACACCATATTAACAAATTGAAGGAGAAAAACCATATGATCATCTCATTAGATGCAGAGAAAGCATTCAACACAATTCAACACCCATTTATGATAAAAACCCTGCAGAAAGTAGGCATAGAGGGAACTTTCCTCAACATAAGAAAGGCCATATATGACAAACCCACAGACAACATCGTCCTCAATGGTGAAACACTGAAACCATTTCCACTAAGATCAGGAACAAGACAAGGTTGCCCACTCTCACCACTCTTACTCAACAGAGTTTTGGAAGTTTTAGCCACAGCAATCAGAGAAGAAAAGGAAATAAAAGGAATCCAAATCGGAAAAGAAGAAGTAAAGCTGTCACTATTTGCAGATGACATGATACTATACATAGAGAATCCTAAAGATGCTACCGGAAAACTACTAGAGCTAATCAATGAATTTGGTAAAGTAGCAGGTTACAAAATTAATTCACAGAAATCTCTGGCATTCCTATACACTAATGATGAAAAATCTGAAAGTGAAATCAAGGAAACACTCCCATTTACAGTTGCAACAAAAAGAATAAAATATCTAGGAATAAACCTACCTAAGGAGACAAAAGACCTGTATGCAGAAAATTATAAGACACTGATGAAAGAAATTAAAGATGATACAAATGGAGAGATATACCATGTTCTTGGATTAGAAGAATCAACATTGTGAAAATGACTCTACTACCCAAAGCAATCTACAGATTCAATGCAATCCCTATCAAACTACCACTGGCATTTTTCACAGAATTACAACAAAAAATTTCACAATTTGTATGGAAACACAAAAGACCCCGAATAGCCAAAGCAATCTTGAGAACTAAAAATGGAGCTGGAGGAATCAGGCTCCCTGACTTCAGGCTATACTACAAAGCTACAGTAATCAAGACAGTATGGTACTGGCACAAAAACAGAAATATAGATCAATGGAACAGGATGGAAAACCCAGAGATAAACCCATGCACATATGGTCACCTTATCTTTGATAAAGGAGGCAGGAATGTACAGTGGAGAAAGGACAGCCTCTTCTATAAGTGGTGCTGGGAAAACTGGACAGGTACATGTAAAAGTATGAGATTAGAACAGTCCCTAACGCCATACACAAAAATATGCTCAAAATGGATTAAAGACCTAAATGTAAGGCCAGACACTATCAAACTCTTAGGGGAAAACATAGGCAGAACACTCTATGACATAAATTACAGCAAGATCCTTTTGGACCCACCTCCTAGAGAAATGGAAATAAAAACAAAAATAAACAAATGGGACCTAATGAAACTTAAAAAGCTTTTGCACAGCAAAGGAAACCATAAACAAGACCAAAAGACAACCCTCAGAATGGGAGAAAATATTTGCATATGAAGCAACTGACAAAGGATTAATCTCCAAAATTTACAAGCAGCACATGCAGCTCAATAACAAAAAAGCAAAGAATCCAATCCAAAGATGGGCAGAAGACCTAAATAGACATTTCTCCAAAGAAGATATACAGATTGCAAAACATAATTAATCATTAGAGAAATGCAAATCAAAACTACAATGAGATATCATCTCACACCAGTCAGAATGGCCATCATCAAGAAATCTTGAAACAATAAATGCTGGAGAGGGTGTGGAGAAAAGGGAACACTCTTGCACTGCTGGTGGGAATGTGAATTGGTACAGCCACTATGGAGAACAGTATGGAGGTTCCTTAAAAAACTACAAATAGAACTACCATATGACCCAGCAATCCCACTACTGGGCATATACCCTGAGAAAACCATAATTCAAAAAGAGTCATGTACCAAAATGTTCATTGCAGCTCTATTTACAATAGCCAGGAGATGGAAACAACCTTAGTGTCCATCATCAGATGAATGGATAAAGAAGATGTGGCACATATATACAATGGAATATTACTCAGCCATAAAAAGAAACGAAATTGAGTGATTTGTAGTGAGGTGGATGGATCTAGAGTCTGTCATACAAAGTGAAGTAAGTCAGAAAGAGAAAGACAAATACCATATGCTAACACATTTATATGGAATCTAAGAAAAAAAATGTCATGAAGAACCTAGGGGTAATACGGGAATAAAGACACAGACCTACTAGAGAATGGACTTGAGGATATGGGGAGGCGGAAGGGTAAGCTGTGACAAAGTGAGAGAGTGCCGTGGACATATATACACTACCAAACGTAAAATAGATAGCTAGTGGGAAGCAGCTGCATAGCACAGGGAGATCAGCTCGGTGCTTTGTGACCACCTGGATGGGTGGGATAGGGAGGGTGGGAGGGAGGGAGACGCAAGAGGAAGGAGATATGGGAACATATGTATATGTATAACTGATTCACTTTGTTATAAAGCAGAAACTAACACACCATTGTAAAGCAATTATACTCCAATAAAGATGTAAAAAAATATATATTACTGCTCGTTGACAACGCACCTAGACATCCAAGAGCTCTGATAGAGATATACAATGAGATTAATGTTGTTTTCATGCCTAACACAATATCCATTCTGCAGTCCATGGATCAAGGAGTAATTCTGACTATGAAGTTTTATTATTGAAGAAATACATTTCCTAAGGCTACAGCTGCCATAATTAGTGATTCCTCTGATGGATTCGGGCAAAGTAAATTGAAAACTTTTTGGAAAGGATTCACCATTCTAGATGCCATTAAGAACATACATGATTCATGGGAAGGGGACAAAATATCAATATTAACAAGAGTTTGGAAGAAGTTGATTCCAACCCTCATGGATGCCTCTGAGGGGTTCAAGACTTCAGTGCAGGAAGTAACTGCAGATTACTTAGCAAGAGAACTAGAATTAGAAGTGGAGCCTGAAGATATGACTGAATTGCTGCAATCTCATGATAAAATTTTAACAGGTTAGGAGCTGCTTCTCAGGGATGAGCAAAGGAAGTGATTTCTTGAGATGGAATTTACTCTCAGTGAAGATGCTGTGGAGGTTGTTGAAATCACAAGAAAGGATTTAGAATACGACATAAACTTAGTTGAGAAAGTAGCAGTAGGGTTTAACAAAATTGACTCCAATCTTGGAAGCAGTTCTGCTGTGGATAAAATGCTATCAAACACACTGCATGCTACAGAGAAATCATTCGTGAAAGGAAGAGTTAATCAATGGTGGCAAACTTCATTTTTGTCACATTTTAAGAAATTGCCACTCCAGCCTTCAGCGACCACCACCCTGGTCACTCAGTAGCCAACAACGTGAGGGAAGATCCTCCACCAGCAAAAAGATTATGACTCACTGAAGGCTCAGATGATGGTTAGCAATTTTTTAGCAATAAAGTACTTTTTAACTAAGATATGTACATTGTTTCTTTAGACACTGGGAAACCAAAAAATTCATGTGACTCCCTCTGTTGCAATATTCGCTTTATTGGGGTGGTCTGGAACCAACCTTCAGTATCTCTGAGGTATACCTGCTGCCACACTTGCTATAGACAGCACAGGTTTAGATTAAACTAAAGAGCCTCACTTTTTTTTTTTCCTTTTGGAATATAGACAGTATTAGCAATTCAGGTCAAACTTGCTCATTTCCTCAGTGCAACTGGATTTCTCCCAAGCAGCAGCAAGCGAACTTCACATACCTGCTCCACAACCAGGCTTCCCTCTGTGGTCACATGGCTGTCACCACAGCACAGAGACAGGCAACCTCTTAGCTCTGAGTTTTGATAGCTCTGTGTGATCACTCATTGGTGGTTTCATGGTGCAGGTGTACACATTGAATTATAAGATCTGCTCCTTTAATGTACGTGAGATTAAAAATTTCTGGTAGGGTAAACGGCTGATATTAAACATCTATATCCTTTCTTCTTTTCAATTGCTTTGGCTATCTTTCCCCTGCTCATTCAGTAAATGACAACTCTTTTCTTCCTGATCCTCAGCCCCCAAACCTCAGTTATTCTTAATTTCTTTCCCTCTCACCTCATAGCCAATCTATCAGCACATACTGTTGCCTCCATTTTCAAAATATATCCAGAATCCGACCACTTCTCAACACATCCACTGCTATCATGTAGCCCAAGCCTCGAACATCTCTCACCTGAACTATTCCAAAGCGTCCAGACAGGTTTTCCTATTTCTCCTCTGCTCCTCCACAATCTATCTTCCTCAGAGCAGCCAGAGTGAGCCCTTAAGTAAGTTCATATTGTTCCTCAGTTGAGAAGTATTCAATGGCACCCCCATTCTCACTCAGAACAAAGTCCAAAGTCTTTTCCATGCCTTCTAGGAGCTACAGAACATGTCAGCCGACTCTCTTTAGCCCTGTTTGCCCCGCCTCCCATTATTCTGCTCCAGCCACCGCCTTCCTGGCTTTTTCTTGAAAGTGCTAAGCATATTCTCAGCCTAGAGTTTTTACTTTAACACTTTTCCTTTAACGCTTTTCTCCCAGATACACACATGGTTTGGTCTTCGTTTCTTTCAGGCCTCAGCTAACATGTCATATTAGAGGCCTTCCCTGAATACCTAATTTAAAACAGAAGCCTGTACCTCTTTATCCCTTCTCTGCTTCCTTTTTCTTCATGACTTGATATCATATATTTACTGTCAACTACTGAAATGTAAGTGCCATGACAACAGGGACTTTATTTTGTTACTGTATTCCCAGCCCTCAGAACAGTGCCTGGCACATAGCAGTGCTCAATAAATACGTGTGGGGTGCAGGGAAATGAGGCTGCAGTCCTGACCAGGCAGCAGTGCCTGAGGTCTTGGGCCCTTTCACTAAGCTCCCAATACTACAACCAGTGAGCTTTCTACAACACACAGCTGTTTCTCCCACTCCTCTCTGTCAAATGGCTCACCACTGTCCCCAAAATAAATGACCAGATATGCTCCAATCATACTGAATTTTTTTCAGTTCCTAAAACCAAACATGCTCCCTTTCTTCTTCAGCCCTTTACTCAGTGTCTTCTGTGTTTGAAAGAACCCCACACCTCCACCCTTCCAGCACCCCATGCAGCCTCACCTTTCAAGACCTTGATGCAAACCATGTCTTCTCTAGTAAGCCTTCCATGCCACTCCCACCACCTTTACCCCAGCAACTGGGGTGGTCCTTTATACACGGCACTTAGCTCACTCTGCTGGGACTGCATTGTTTTCTTATAGGTCATATAGAATCACGGTTAAGACAATGGGTTTGAATCCTGACTCTACAATTTATAAAGTGAATGACTGAGCAAATTACTTACCATCCTGTGGCTCAGTTTTCTCAGTGGAAAAATTACTACTTACCCTCACAGAATAGTTGTGAAGAATTAGGCTGATACTAAATGCTCAACAAATGTTGGCTACAAATCCATCCACCCACTAGACTATGAAGTGCCAGAAGGCGAGCACAATGATTACGTACATATCTCAGGGCCTGGCCAGAGCCTGGCATACGTTACGTGCTCAATAAATATTTGCTGAATAAATATAAGAATAAGTGACCAACTGGCCACCTCATCCTCATCTAACTATCTATATGAATTCTATCTCAGGCACAGAGGTGGGGGAGGGGAGAGGGAGGGAAAGAGGAAGGCGAACCCTTGTTTCTTGTGCATTTCTTTGCTCACTTTCCCATATTTGAATCTTTGACTGCATTTCACCTTAATGTCCATCACAAAATAAACGTATTAACAGGAGGGGACCAATCTAACTGGAAGTTTATAAGCTCTTAAAGAAACTGTGGTTTAAGGAAAAGAGCAGGTATGATGAATTCAGAGACTTTTCTAATCCCACCTGGCCCATTTTCAATCAATATTTTTTAATAAAAAGAAAAGGATCAGCCTTGTCTCTGTAAGGCTGGGGAACAATTATTTTAGATAACTGGTGTTTGCTTCCTCTTTCTCTCTCTCATTGAGAACAATACAGATATGGGTTCTGTCCTCATGAAGCCTCAGACTAACAAGAATAGACTTAAATAGAATACTACAAAAATAATTTATTATGCTTGTGATAGGAACTACAATAACAAGGTACAGAGCCCGATAGTATCACATGATAGAGGGATCTGACCAAGTCCGGATGGTAAGGGAAGGCTTCCCTGAGAAAGTGTGGGGAGAGGTGAGGGAGATGCAGGCAGGAGCCAGGCGAAGGTGGCAGCAGTGCAGGGAGCAGAGGGACCCCAGCAGGTCCTGGGCACACGCCTCTGAGCTCAGTGAGTCTGAAAGAACGCAGATGGGCTGTGGCTCAAAGACAAGCTGGAAAGATATCGCAGAGGAGCAGAGGCTGCAGGGCTGTGTAGGTCACATTAAGGACTCAATATTGTCCCAAGAGAAGTGGGAAACCACTGACGGATTTTAAAAGGAAATATTTTAATTGTCATTTTTAACAGATCACTCCATTTAGAGACTGGTTGGAAGGGGGCAGTACTGGAAGCAGGAATGAAAGAGACATCATAACCGTCCTGGTGAGGAACAAGGTTTCCTTGCCCAAAGGTGGGGCAGTGCCTCCAATGAAAGGAAGTGAAAAGATCTGACAACTATTTAGGAGGATGGTTTCTAGATTTCTGGCACAGCAGTCATAGGCTGTAGTGCCATCTACTGCAAAAGAACACGGTCAAAGCAGCAGCTCGTGCTGCGCTGTGCTGTGAGCCACAAGTGTGGAGAAGCTGAACAGGCAGCTGGGTACACTGGTCTAGAAATCAGAAGCCAGGCCTAGACTAAATACAGAGCAAGTCTAAGCATCACATGTGGCCAAGGGGAGCAAGGAGGAGGAAGTCTCCTCTCCTATTTGTGTTTCCAAATCGATACACAATGTGCTATTAAAAACTACTCCCTAAATCTCTTACTGTACTAGGGTAAAAGGAGGAAGTAAAAGGTGCTATACAAGAATAAGTGAGGGGCTTCTGCAAAATATGTAATTTTGTTGTTTTAAAATTTTATATGGAAATGTAAAGTGCTAAGAATAGCCAAGACATCCTTAAAGAACAAGGAGAGGAGATTTGCTCCCCCAGATATTAAAACTTATTAGAGAATAATAATAATTTACAACAATATTATACTGACCCAGGGATATAACAACAGACAATAGAACTAATGGAACCATGTGTATATAAAAACTTTATACCTGAGTTGGCAAGACATAACAATGAGGAAAGAAAGGATGATTTAGGCTACCTTTATGTATGAAATTGTACCTGACCACCTCATGTTATACACCAAAATCAATTCTGGATAGATTAAAGACCTAAATGCCATGACACATTTTAGAAAAAAATATAGGCAAATAATGACCCTGTGGTATGATGTACAAGACACAAAAAGCACAAACTATAAGCCAAAGGAGAAACACAGTTTACCTACTTAAAATGCAAACTTCTGCCCGCAAAAAACAAGCAAAACAACAACGTGGAAAAGCCACAAGCTGGGAGAAGATTGTTGCAACATATAACTAACAGCAGAGAATACATAAACAACTCCTACAAGTCATAAGAAAAAGACAAGCAAGCAGCCCAGTCTTGCAATGCTTTGTTACTCATATGTCATTTTCGGGAAAAAAGGAGGCAAGCAAATCACACAGAGGAAGAGCAAACCACTTAGTGACACACTCCTGGCAAAGGCAGGGGGCTGGGCACCCTCCCACCTGGTTAAGGGCACAGCCATTAACAACCTTCTTTGGAGGACAATTTGTCAATATCCATCAAAACAACAACAACAACAACAACAAAAATCTAACAACCCTTCGATGTGGCAATTATACTTCTTGGAATTATCCAAGAGATAAATTCACATATGTAAAAAGATTAGTCAAGGACATTCTCTGTAATACTGTTTCTAGAAGCAGAAAAATGAAAAATTAGAATGTTCAACAATGGGGAGTAAGTTTAAATAAATTACATCCATACAATGGAATCAATGAAAAGGAACTATCACTTAGAGAAACTGTTTTGTGAAAAAAATCAAGATGCAGAACAGACGATTAACAAAAGAGAAGCAGGCTAGAAGATGGAGGGTGGAAAATATGCATACTTATATGCACAGACTATCTCTGCAAGGACACAGAAGAATCCAGTAAGAGTGACTGCCTCTGGGAAGGAGAGGAGGGGCCAGTGCTGAAGAGCAGACATTTCCCCCTCATTGAACAGTCCGTATCACCTTTCGTTTTGTTTTTAACCATGTATTTATATGTATGTGTTACCTTCTTAATAAAATGTCCTACTGAGAAAATTTCAGCCACTCAAAAAATAAAAAAGAATGGTTTAAACAAACGATAGTATATCCACAGTAATAAATACTATATCTAGCAGTTGAACAGAGTAAACCTATATGCATTAATACTGAATAGGTACAAGGTTCCTTTTTGGGGTAATGAAAATGTTTTAAAATTGGCTGTGGTAATGGATGCCCAACTCTATGAATACACTAAAAACCACTGAATTGTACACTTTAAAAGGGTGAATTGTAAGGTATGTGAATTCTATCTCAATAAAAGCTGTTAAAAATATCTACATACACATACATACACAAAAAGAGAGAGGGGGATGGTGAGGAAACAGGATTCAGCAAACTGGGACCAGAGGCCGAATCCGGCACACCACTGGTTTTTATAGTTTTATCAGCACATGGCCACACTCATTCATTCACATATTGTCTATGGCTGCTTTCATGCTACAAAGGCAGAGTTGAGTAGTTAACAACAGAGACAGGAGGGCTCGCAAAGCCCCAAATCTTTACCATCTAGCCTTTTACAGAAAAAGTTTGCCAACCCAATATTTAAAAAGTCTTAAGTTATATACAGCTGAGCAAAAAATAACAGTTGCAGAATAATACAGTCAGTATGATATCATTTACGTTCTAAAAACCACACACAACACAATAAGACATATTTTCTATAAGTACATTTAGGAAATGATCTAGAAAGGTAAGGACCAAACCAAACTCATACCCATGAGTTACTTCTAGGCAGGGGTAGGCAGGTTAAGGATTGGGAGTTGGCCAAAGGGGACTTTGGCTTTATTTGTAATTTATTTGAAAATGTATTTTATTTGTTTTAAGGAGACAAGTTCATATATTACCTGAGTAATTGAACTTTCTTTCTAATTAATATTTTAAATATTTTAAAAGCAAGGCTGGCAGAAACAGAAAAGTAACAGGACTAGGTAGAGTTTAAAAATGTGAGTTCTGATCTTGGTCTTAACTTTACTAAGCACTGCCAGAATTTTAAGTATTCTGATCCTACACCCACTTCTTAGTTTTTTCAGATCTTTCTCCTGGCATTCCTCTCACATTTCTCCTTCGTTGCCTTCAGAGCTGAGGTTTTCAAGTTCCAAGGTGAAATGAGATATGAGCAAGGGCAGCAGGGAGGGATGGAGGATGGCTACAAAGGAGGCACAGGTTAGCAAATGGTGGTGTCCTGTCAACAGTCAACTATTTCAGGGATATAATTCTTATTTCAGGGCCACTCGGATGTGTGATGATTCCTAGTCTCAGGTTTAGCAGGACTTTGCAGTAAGTCCACGCTCATAGCCTTTGTATTCCTAGCTTCACATAATTCACAAGACCCTAATGAGAGCTGTGTGACAGTCTTAACATTTTCTGTACTTCAAATTAGTTTGCAAGTAAGTTTGACTAGTCTTGTAACAAAGTACACCATAGAAATGGAACTAAATGACTGTTAATAAGCAATCCAGGCCCTAGAATGGTACATAATGGATCCTGAGTCCCAACCAAGCTATTTTACACCATAATTTACAAAAATAATATGGGTACAAATGACAAAATACACTTGTTCATCTTTAGGAAAATAAATTAAGTGAAAATCTAATGGGAGAAAAAAGTAAATGACTTTAAGACAATTATTAGTTACTATTAATTACAGGAATGGACAGTTTTTCAAGCAAGAACATTAAATGTCAAATGTAGTTTCCAACTGCATATGTTTACACAAAATTAGACCTCAGCTAACCAATCTTGTAGGATACCTAGAAACTATGTACAATTCTAGAAAAGGCAAGTGCTCTAAAACAGTCATAAAAGCAACTAAAATTTTTTTATGAAGAGGCAAATTCAAAAGATAGGGTATCCTGAAGGCCATGGTATTGACAGGGGGCCTGTGCTAGCTCAGTTAGCTTGAGCAAGTCTCAAAAGGGGGAGCTTGAGCAACTCTCAGTTGTTGGGACCACAGCCACTTCTGCTTCTGAAACAAAGCAACTGGAAAACCTGAGGAAGGGCTGCTTTTAGTTGAAATAATCTGGGGAAATCTGGCTATATAGAAACTAGAGTTACCAGGGGAAAAAAAGCACATTCAACAAACTGATTTTTTAGACAATCTGGTTGTAAACAAGACTCAGCATAATTTTAACACATCTTCACAAAGGAGACAATAAGAAGTCTAGTATTAGCAAAAAGAAGCATTAGAAATTATATACACAAGCACTCACATATTTTAAACTAAATAGAATTTCATTTTAAGTTTCTCCTTGGGAAAAAAGGGTTTGCTCCTAATAAACTCACCTCCATGTTCTAGAAATACGCGAACACATCTTTCCTTTCCTCTTGCTGCAGAGAAATGAAGCAGGGTCCAGCCATTAGCATCCCGGCCATTTGGAGAATAGCCTTGTTCTAACATCTTTCGTACCGTGTGAACATCCCCGGCAGCTACTGCAGCTTGAATCTGCAACTCTTCCTGGAGTTCAGGGTTCCTTCGACAATGGTGGTGTAACATCCTAGCTGAGTCCACTTTTTACAAAGGATTCATTAGGTCACAGGGATCAACCTTGAAGGGTAGGTAGAATACATAAAATTTAGAATACTTGACACCTGACAGTGTGTTCATTAAATAGCACAGAAGTTTCCATTGCTAAATCATGTAAACTTTAGTGATGACAGTTCATACTACTACAACAAATTAACATGTATCAGTTTTGACCAAAACTTTCAGTTATTTCCCTGAGATTATAAAAGATTTCAAAAAGAAAGTGAGGCATAAAGCCCTAAGATGCCAAAACAGGAAATTTCCTCTGCAGCCTTTTGTAAACTCAAAGCAAATATCAATGAACACGTTTATTTTAGGTAAAAAGGAAAGTGATGCTGGGCAGCTGAAGATGGAGACAACAGAGGAAGCAAATGAGTACTTGTCTTAGGAGTTTGCATTTACCTGATGCACATGGAAAATTTAAGTTATAAACCATTCAAGGATTCTATCACAGATCAGCGAGTACATATCGAGTATCAAATGGACAATTCATAGACTGGGACTAAAGACTTCCAGCTATGAGAAGTAGTTTAAAATTTAAAAAAAGCAAACACCTTTAGGCTGGTCCCCTAAAGTATTTCAACAATATTTTATTTTTAGCCCCAAAGAGTGGAAAGTTGGGGGGAAGGGGCAGTGGGCGGGGTTTAAGTAAATTAGAGGGAAATGTGTAGATTATATTTACTTTCCTTTTGTTTCTGTCTCTCTTTCTATCCTCCCCACTTTATGTCCTCTGAGGCACGAATTACTACTCCTCTTTTTCTGCCACATTTCTTTTGCACTTTTCTAATTTCCATTTTCCAGAAGTTTTATTCTACAAATACTCAAAGTAGCAAGATCATACAAAATATTTAAAAACTAAAGGAATCTAAACAATCTGTTGATTAACCACATGAAAAAAGTAAAAGCAGTATATAGAATTCCAACACTCTCTAATAGGTCACAAAAGAGGTGTGTACTCAAACCCAATGTAAAATGAGATCTCCTTCATGCAAACAGGAAAGTCCAAACTGAATTGGTGAAAAGTTACATCTTATATGTGTGTATATAAAAACTTTTTTAGTGCATTTTTTAGCTTTTAAACACATACAGAAACTTAAACTACATAATTCTAGGAAGCCATTCCATCTGGGCTAACTTTAGGGTATAGATTAAACTCACCTCCTAATTAGTAGCTTCCATTTCTAAAAATAAAAAAATTATGTGAAAGTCCTTTAAAGACATTCTGGTCTCATATGGAGGTTAGACATCTTGGGATAATCTTGTTACCAATAATAGTTTACCTTGTAAAACTTCTCCTTATAGACTGTACAAAGGTCAACTTAAGCCTAACTTAGGTCATAACTTAGGTCATATTATCACAGCTTAATAGTATAATCACATATCCTACCTGGTTCCATACATAGAAAATGGTTATTACAAAACTCCTAAGTATCACTACTAAGTAATGTAATTTAAAAATATCAGGCTATCTCCTCAAGGAAAATTGGGAAATGAGAAATTTCCTGACAATTTGTTTTCTTAATAAACGTGATTTCCCCCATCTCTTCACTTAATTACTTTTTCAACTGACACTAAAATTAAGTCTCTTGTCTTAGAAATTTTAAAACCAAGAATCCTTTTGTAATAGGTTTTTGCTTATTTTTAGCATTATAAGGAAAGATGAAGACCGTTAGAAGGAGTTAATAGAAACTACTACCATATACTCAAAACAATCATCTTTAACAGATTTTTCTTTTTTAATTGGGATGATCACCTTGGCACTTAAGGCATACTATGCAAGGAAAAAGATTCAAACAATATCAAAAGAAACCTGAATTTTCTTTTAGCAAGTGCTGTGTTTAGTATGAATTAGGTGATCTGAAGGAGAAATAAAAGCTAAATGGATTTTACCCCAGAACAGCACAGATGACTTATGACCCTCAGTCACTTACCTTACGGGAAGAATGCCCCTTTTCCTGATACGTGGATTGCCTAATAACCATTGTGCACATACAGCATCGTGAGTAGGGGGCTCAGAGTGTGTCCAGATTCCGGTGTCAATGAGCTCTTTTTTAACCTAAAAATGAATGAAATAACAATCACAGGAAATTTTCTAAAAAAAAAATAAAGAAACATAGCTGCCTGAGTAGCCTACCTTTTGATGAGCTTATATTTTAGCACTTTACAACAAACTTACAGAGCAAAGAAAGAACTTAAATCAATTCTTAGAAAAAATTATCTCAAATCTACATTAACCTGCAAGGTGGTATAGGATATGACTTATTTTCAGGAATTTTTTTTTTCTAGAAAGGCAGGTGTGTTTTTTTTTTAATGAATAAGGAAAATAATAA
The DNA here is from genome assembly GCF_949752795.1 of Hyperoodon ampullatus. Lineage (NCBI taxonomy): Eukaryota > Metazoa > Chordata > Mammalia > Artiodactyla > Ziphiidae > Hyperoodon > Hyperoodon ampullatus. Next base: position 73,342,133 of record NC_136916.1, read on the forward strand.
ATCACACACTTGGAATTTGGATGCAAACACAAATTCTTCTTTTTGCTCTATTCAAAATATATTTTCAGTACTGAATTACTTTTTAATTGGCATCGCAAGTTTCTTACTCTTTCTAAACAATTAAAATGAGAATATATCTGCATTCAATACAATAGGTGGCTAGGGTCAAAATGGAATCTATGACAACTAAAAGGAGATTTTCTTTAAATGCTGGTTCTTCGTACACACAAAAGGCATCACGTTAATAATTTTGAAACTTTTATTCCTTTATGCATACACCAAACTAGGTAAAAGATTAACAGTCTTGCCAGCTTCTCCATATGGATTCTGAAAAAATTCTCTACAACTAAAAGAATAGGGATCTTTCTCCACGTCAAATAAATCCTAGATCTGTGAATTCCATTAAGGTTAAGAACACAGGCAAAGTGACGTCCATGCATTACACCAGAATCCCTCTGGGAATTACTCACTGGGAGAACTGCCGCCCCATATCAGTGGGGTGGGTGTGCTAATAAGCCCTCCATCACTTAAACAAGGAATGGTCAAGCTGCCTGGCAACCTGATGAGCTATGGAGAAAAGTGACAGTCATAGGTGGTGGTGGCTAAAGACCAGGATTTTCAACCAATCCAAATTAGTATGGTCTACTTTGAACCTTTCCTCTTTTCACACTTTATTTTTTCTTGTCAAACTTCTTCAAGGAAGGCCAAAGACTTTGCAAACATGCACTTGGAAATAAATAATATTTGGTTTAAAACTCTGTTTAACACTTCTAACTGAACTAGGCATGATCAGAACAACTCCTACATGGCAAGCTGTAAAAAAATGCAGTTATCCTTACAGAAATGGCTGATTCTAAGACTGGGCAAGAAATATAGAAGATGAGCCTAGAGCATCTCACAGTGCCAAAAAGCAAGGAAGTGCTCCAAGAAAAATGCAATGATGGGGGTATGTCAAAGGGACACAGGAGCCAACCAAAAGAGGTCTCAATAGCCAAGATGGAACAATTCGAACAAGAAGATAATCAAAGTACTATTAGAGTCTAACCCAAAGTACAGAATAAATATCAATAAGTCTGTATTGATATAAATAACTAATTAAATTTTAAAAGGGGGAGAAGAAATAAATCTCCTGTGCAAAATTCCAAATAACTTGTGTAAATTCTCTCCCCTCAAGGAGGTGGAGCACAACTCCTCTCTCCTTAAGTGTGACTTCCTTTCAAAGAGGATAGTATGGGGGAGGGGGGAAGAAACTTTACAGTGGGAAACCTGAAAAACACTGCCTCAGCCAGGTGATCATGGTCAAAATCAAGAGTGCCAAGTCATGTTGTTAGTATGATATGATGAGAATGGCAATTTACCTCTGTGCTCTTTCTCCCCAAAACCCACAGACCTAGCCTAATCATGAGGAAAATATCAGACTAATTCCAATTGAGGGGCATTCTACAAAATACCTGACCAGTACTCTTCAAAATGTCAAGGTCATCAAAAGCAAGGAAACAAAGAAGTCTGAGAAACAGTCATAGCCAAGAGGAGCCTAGACAGACGACTAAATGGAATGTGATATCCTAGATGGGATCCTAGAACAGAAAAAAGATATTAGGTAAAAGCTAAAGAAATCTCAATACAGTATGGGTTTTAGTTAATAAGAATGTTCATTACTGGTATATTAATTGTGGCAAACGTATCTATTAATATAAGATGTTAATTAGGGGAAGGTGAGTGTGCAGTATATGGGAATTCTGTATTACCTTCGCTATTTTTCCATAAATCTAGAACTGTACTAAAATAAAAAATGCAAACCAATGTCTCCAATGATGAGCCTGCAGCATTTCCACAAAGGAACATGTGATTACTTCACATGTGAGCTACACCTACAGTGCAAGAATGAACACCACTGAATGCCTTACTTCTAAGTGTGTCCTCAGTACTCCCTGCCTCCCAAGAAAAGTGGAGATGACCCTCTATGTTCTTGAGCCTTTAAGAGTCCTTGTTCTTGTTGTTGTTGCTTTCCATATAGCCGTCACCACTTCCATGAATGCAGCGGAGTGGTGGGGAGGACATGTGAGGTGGGGGTTGAGGAGAATATGAAATGGTATTAATTTATTAATAATATCAAGAAAGGCTTTGTTAAAAGTCAAAGTGACTCAACTATTTCTCTCTTATAAGAAAAGACGCACAAACAATAGTAACTTGTGATAATCCCACGTGGTCTGCTTCAATTAGACAAATTAAAGTCTACTGAGTGCCTGACACATGCCTGGCATACTACTAGGCTTTGGCCACTCGTATCATCCCTGGGTAGAACTTTAATAGAGAGTTTTGCATACTTCAAATGAATCAAATACACCTAGAATGGTTAAGATCCTTTTTCTCTTTTCTGACAATACCAAGCTCTATAAATAATAACCATGGGTTTAAACCAAAAAAGCGCTTCAGTCTTTATGGGAAAAAACAACATAGACACACATAACATGCACACATGACCCCTGTCAACTGCATATGTTAAATTATGAAGGCCAATGACTTATTACCAAAATATCCTAATAGTTCAAAGCATCAGATGAGTTAATTTCATCCTGGTGTAATTTTATGAGAGTTTGCATTTACTAGAGTAGAGCCATCCATGTATGTATAAGTACAGGAGAAAAAGACTATTGAACTTAGTAAATATAATATCCAGTGGTAAAGTTACCTATTAAAAACTAAAAAGGAAGCCCAGAGATGAGAATGGAAAAAAGTCTATTCCCCCTCAAAAAGTGCAAGTTTGAAAGTCTGATAGCTCATGGTAGTGACCTATAAAATTAAAAAATATGGCGGAGGCAATTTTCTAATAAACATATGTACAATGTAAGTTGACTCAGAATGACTAAAACTCTAAGGGTGCAATCTTTAGAAATCCCATTCTAGGTTTCACAGTCAGAAAAAGAAAAAAAAACATACTAACAAGGAAGACTTCAGAATTATATATCAAAATGAGCTGCTTCCCAATGTATATCACTTTTATATAAGATTTTACTGCCCAATGTTAATGGTGTGTTTAAATTGTATGAATTTATCTTTTCTACTCTACACTTTTCTTACAAAAGAAAACAATCTAGGCATCCAAGCTTTTATACTGTTGACAATATTAGAAACTATAAATTTAGGAATTAAAATGTTGCCATCTAATTTCTATATAGATGCCAAGTGAACCTCATTAAGTTAAAACCAAAGTTTCTTGCTTCATATAATTAAAAGAAACCTATATTCACAAAATAAAGAATAGCTATAAAACAAAATATATTTAAGATCTGTCTAAAATTATATAACTTCCACCAAATTTGCCCACATGTCCCCAGTTTCCTTTGGCATAAATGATTAGTCATTAATGGCTTTTTACATATTATTTTCACTAAAAGGCCACACATTTTTTTGGTTAAGTGACACACATTAGAACTGTGCTTTCAGATTTCACACGAACTAGAAACAAGATAACAGCTTGCTACGCAAAAAAAGAAATAAGCATTTCTTTGCAGAGTAAACAGAGATACAGGCTGGAAAGGAAATAAAATCAGCAACTCCAAGGATACTGGCTCTGAGGAGAGAAAAAAAAACAAAAAACAAAAAAAACCAATAGTTTACAAGTCCTAAGAAGGAAGATGGATGCAGAAACACTACAATGCCCGAAGTGTGCAACATGGGTGAGATGGATGTTAACGAGGTCTACTCGTATAACTAAGAGCCTGGAACCCAAAATGAAGTAGAAGTGTTATTTTAGTATCACTCAACAAAGCACCATAGTGTTTATGTTCCAAAACAAGTGAGGGTATTCCTATTCCCTTCAAATTACTGGGCCTCCATATAACATAAGGATTTATTATCATGCAAGACTTATCTATAAGTCTCCTAAGTTCTAACAGAAAGACCAAGAAATTTCATGAAATGTGGACAAGGTAACAGAGGAAATTTCGTAATTCACTTCCCCAGACCCAATTCAAAGCATAAATCACAAGCACTGTAAGTGATGAAGTCTTGTCAGTCTTATCTCATTAACCCATGTCTGGCATTACCACCTTAGCAACCTCATGTCGGTACCTAAGTTTGTAAGAAATGAGACAAGCACTCCACATAAGGCATGCCTTCTGTTGAGAATGAAATGAAAGGCTGAAAGTCACGTATTAGATATGCTTATAGAAACTACCTGACTTCAGACTTTTTAGGAACAGTATGTACTTCTGTTTTATCAAATAAAGAGATATTGTATGTGTCATAATTGTGAATGGCATCACTTTAGGTATGAAGAAAATAAGTACTGGCTATAGCATACTCAAAATGCAACACTTCAATTAAAATCAGTGATTCTTCCTATGTGATCATAAATCTTACTTGATTACCAAAAAAATTGGGTGTTTTAAATTTTTTTTCCCTTTCAAAACCATGCGAATGACAACAGAATTAACACAAAGTTAACTACCAGACTGAAAAAGATAAACTACCTAACTGGCCATGTTGGTAACGAAGTACTAAATTAAATATTTTACATGACTGGCATAACCTAGACCAAATACTCTCAATCATGCTAATATTAGGAAAAGATGCTGACAATTTATATATATTCTGTAATCTTAGAAAAATCATTAAAAGCTGAGAGGATCAATGAAACATTATTTAAGCAATGAGAATGAACTGACTGGAAACCAGAGGAAAGCAGTGTTCTCTCTTTACCTTACATACTTGACTCAGCACAGGTGGTAATATCCCTCAGAAATGAAAACATGCTAGAGTTCAATCTGAAGTATAAATATATTTAACTGAGAAGGCCTGAATAGAAAATACATAATTCATTTTTACCTTAAAAACATATTTCAAGTATTTTATCATTTTTTTCAAAGTTCTAAAGGAATCATTAGGCATTTCTCTAGTGATTCACATATTTAAATAATGAAAACCGCATTCTACCTAGCTTTTACTGAAATGAAGTGGACCCTACATATACATACAAAGGGTGCCCTAAATGTTCACTGTGTAATAGTCATCGGTAGATACTGATTTTAAATCCCATTCAGTAGCATACACTCTCATTTTGGTGTCCAGTTCCAGATCTCAAGAATATGCAAACCCTCAGAGCGCCTTAAAAGTCTCTTTAGCTACACCTTGACAATTAGAAGAATCAGGAAAGACATTAATTTCCTTTTCTGGAAGGCAGAAAGTCCAGTAAAACAGAGTAAGTAAAAGATTTCCTAACAACTTCTGCTATTTTAAGTACTTCTTTGTACCTAAAATTCCCTAAACAATCTGAGATATTAAAATAACTCTGAGATTAACAAGTCACTTTATACTCCTGCTACTGGATGTTAGAGAAGCTATTCATTTGGCTAATTTCTGAATTAACTCTTACATAATTTCTCTGTTCACATCCCCTCTTTAGGACTTACATGAATGTCCTAAACCTACCTTTAGTGCATTTTCAGAGGCAGCAACGAAATACAGCAGCAGAAATGTGATCACATGAACTAGATGCTTAAATTTCAATTTAACAAATTCTCTGTAAGGGTTTTGAAATGAGAAATCTTATGAAGAGTGCCAAAATAAAACCCTAGATTCTAAACACACCAAAACATTATTTTGTTTTAAAATTCCTGACTGTCAAATGATTAACAAGATATTCTGTAAAGTTTTATAAGTATTAGAAAATGAGGTATAACAAATACGATTTATCTTTTTATAAGAGTTTCAGAGCCCAGCCACATCTGTCACACAGAAACACACAAAAGCCCAAAGAGTTAATTATACATAAGTGCTTCGGAAGGGAGTATTGCTTTCATATCATTCATACTACTAAGGTACACAGATTCACTTTTTACTAGAGAAAAAAAAGTCACATTATTTTCTGAAACTCACAAATTTCAAGCTATTACTGTACCATCCTCTACCAAACCCCTGTCAGTTAGGTAACTCAAAAGATTTTCTGATGGAGGTAGAGGAAAGATGATAGGAAAGAACAGGGGAAAACAGAAAATTGTGGTTTAACTGAAAAGCAGAGTCATTCAGAACTAACAAGCCATTAACAAGGAACTGAGGAATTCCTATGAGAGTAAGAGGGGCAGGGGGAGCTACAAAAAGGTCTCAAAGTCTCTGAGCTGGGTAAATGGTACAGTGCACCAAAAGATAATGCAAAACACGGAAACACACTGTACAGAGAGGAAGGGGAAAAACATGTTCCTGGGAAAGAGAAGTTATTAAAATGTTAAGGATTGGGGCATGGGCAGTGTTTTTGTTTTTGCTGGGAAACTTGGAGCCAGGAAAGGGTTGCATTCCCAGGTAACCATCCTGAAAATAAAGCACTGCTTAATGAGTAGGGGCGAGGAATAAACAGTGGGGGAGGGGAGGGCTGGCTTATTACCTTTATGGAGGATGCTGGTCAGAGGCTCGCTGCTGCTTCTCTGGTGGGTGGGCAGCCCCGTTCCTGCTCTCTCGCCTCCCCTAGCCAGCTCAAACCTGGAAATCAGAAACCTGTGAGTGATGCAGTACCCCGGGGGCGAGGAGGAGGGGGCTCTGAAGAAGGGGGAGCAGAGGAAGAGACTGGTAAAAGGCAAGCAGGAAGAAGCAGTGATTCTCCTCCCTCCCAGGCCAGCCCCCTTCCCCTCAGGAGAGGTAACTGACTTTACCTGTCTCCTCAGCTGCTGCTTCTCTTCTTTCTTTCAGCCTCCTCCACACTCACCAACTTCTCCATTGAAGAAACAGCCCAGGCAGGGCCGGACACGGGTGTTCTTGATCCTCCTTCGATGCCTCACGGCCCCAGCCCGGCGAGCATCCAGACTGCCGAGCAGACTGGAGGCGGCGGTCCTGGCCGCCGGGCAGCCTCGGGGCAGGGGTGCAGGGAGGAAGTCCCGGCTCGGGTGGGGGGGCAGTCCCCGTCTGAGGGCTCGGAGCAGGGGGCTGCCGCGCTCCGGGCCGGAGGCTCCCAGCTACGAGGGGACACGGGAGGTCTCGGGGCAGCGAGGTCCCAGGTCATTCAGGGTCCGAAGTGCCAGCCACGGGGGCTCCAGGCAGGGGGCTTTCGGGATGCACTTTGCACTGATCCACCCCCGCCCCCTCCCTCCAACACTTTGGGGTCACTGGGATGGGACCAAGCCTTTAGCGGCCAATCACCGGCCGCACTGGAGCCTGAGCCAGGTCCGGGGTGGGTGGGGGTGGGGGTTGGAGGCGACTTGGTTGGTTGGTTGCTTCCTTCCCTCCTCCTTACCCCAGCAGTACCCACCCCTTGCCTGCCGTAAAGCCGCCTGTGCATTCGCGACAGTAAGAGGAGGCGTGCCGATCGAGGTTAGGACTCGTCTCCGATTGGCCTCACTCACTTCCCCCTCCGCCAGGGGGCGGAGGGACTCGAAGCGGTTGCTAAGAAACATTGTAGGCCGAACAGGTCCTCTGCTCATGCGGAAGAGGAAACGCCTTGTACTTTCCGTGAACTACGGTGTCTCGGAAGGGGCCGGGGCTCCCTCGAATGGCGGTGCGAACGCAGAGTCCCTTGAGTCAGCTCCCTGGCAGGTAACTGGGCGCAGCCGCTAACCTCGGCGGCGGGGGAGGCGTGTGTGCGGCCGACTAAGAGGCTGTTCCAGGGCTTAGGATTGCGGAGGCGTCAGTCCCCAGGAAGCCAGGAGAGGGGCGTCTTGTCCCGCCGCTCTCCTCAGAGCTTTTTAGACGCGAGTGCCGGGTCCTGGGCTCCTCTCTCGGTCCCTGAGGCTCCGCTAGCTCCCAGGCTGGGCGTGCCTCGCCTAGCGTGGAAAAGAGGAATCTCTGTGGGGTGACGGTGACGCTTCAAGGGCTTTCCTGCAAGAACAGCGACTCACGAATTCCTGTGAATGAAAGGGAAAAGAGTGGAAAATATGGGAGGAGGACGTGTTTATTAAGTGCATTTTTTCGTTTAGCCGGTATTTACCCTCCGGGCACTGTTCTAGCCGTTAGGGAGACAACGTTGAACAAGATAGGATAGATGCAATCATTTGCCCTCGTCACTTTTACAGAGAGACCGACAAACACAAAATTACTTATCAGATAGGGATAGGTTATGTAAAGAAAAGCAGAATAATGGGATCGAGATTGGCTAGGGCGCGATGACTATGTTAGACAGGAAAGGTCTCTGAGGAAGTGACATTTGAGTATCGATCTGAGTGAGGAAGAGCCAGCCATGCCAAGATCTGAGGGAAGAATTTTTCAGGCAGAGACATCAAAAGGGCAGAGCTTCTGACTCTGGAATAATCTTTGCTGTTGGCAGGAACTGCAAGAAAGAAGGCCAGGTAGTCAAGCAGCGTAAGAGGGAGCGTGGTTAGTAATGAAGTTGAGGGTGGGGGAGGGGGGTGCGACAGGCTGCGGATCTTGCAAGACCTTGTAGCGGGTGGTCGGAAAGTTATCGTATCTGTTTATGTTTTGAAAAGATCACTGGCTGCTCAGTGGAGAAGACTGTAGCTGGGAGTGAGGTTAAGGCAAATGTGAAAGACTGTTGTAGTAGTCCAGGCAGTAGTAGACATTATCTTAAACTAAGTCACCCAGTACACCAGACGTTTGACTACCACCGATGTCCTCAAAGAAAGGCCTAACTGTATAAAGGAAGTATGCATTTCAACATATCAGCTGTTTTGTTTAATAAAATATCTTAAGATGTTTTGTGGCAGATGGGGGTCACTGCAAACACTTTAAATTTATATCCTGGTATATTATTGTACATTATCATTCATTTATCAAGAATACTAGTTTTGGTGCCTTCTACATGAGCTACTTATTGGCTTAGGTGGGCAAACTGGGTTCAGGCCTGCCCAGGGAAGCTCATAGTCAAGCGTAGGGGAACCAAACTAGAAAATAGTTATGGACAATTCAGTGAGAGAAATACTGTGTATAGGCTGAGGGAGCACTTGGCAGGGCCCTCTAATCCTGACTTGGATATGTGGAGGGCTCCCCAAGACTGGAGGTTTCCTAGTTGAAGGTTGAGAGTGGGAGGGAAATGGGGTTGAGTGTGATTTAGAAAGAATGGGCCAAGCAAAGCTTGGGAATCTTTAAAGTGCACAGAGTTTTTGAGGCCCTCAGAGAAAGCCTGGAGCTAAGTTTGTGGGGTACAGAGGTGAGAAGACCCCAAGAGCCAGATCTCAAAGGACATGCTAAGCCATGTTCAAGGATTTGGACTTTATCTGAATGAAAGTTGAGATGTTTTTCAGAAGGAAGTGGGTGTAGGGTGGGCCAAGAAACAGCCGCTTAGCACGGACTCTGTTGTGGTTGTCCAGGGTAGGAGTGGTGTACTGTAACAGTGGCAGTGAGGATAGAGAGAAGTGAGGTTAGGAAGGGTCCAGGAACATAGCCAGGTTTCTCACTTGGGTGACTATGAGATACAGGTGCCGTACACTGAGATGGCAAGTTTGAGAGGCCATAGACTGAGTTGAGTTTGTATTGAAGGTGCTGTGGAAACTCCAAGTGCAGCTCTCCACTGGCATTTAGATACATGAGTGTGGAGCCCAGAAGAGAGCTAGACCTAACTGGGGGTTCTGAGTTGTTAGCATGTAGATATTAATTGAAGACATTGAAAGTCCATGAAACATTTAAGGGACTACAGTCAACCCTCTGTATTCACAGGTTACACATTCAACCAACCTCAGCTCAAAAATATTTATAAAAAGAAAAACATTCCAGAAAGTTCCAAAAAGCAAAACGTGAACTTGCCACCAGCTTAGCAACTATTTACATACCATTTACATTGTATTAGGTATTGTAAGTAAGAGATGATTTAAAGTATAGGGGAGGATGTGCATAGGTTATATGCAAATACAACGCCATTTTATGTAAGGGACTTGAGCATCCACTGATTTTGGTATCCCCGAGGGGTCCAGAACCAATCTCATACCCAGAAATGACTGTAGAAGGAAAGGGGTCCAGCAAGCCTATCTGAGAAGGAATCTCCAGAGAGGAAGAAGGAACTCCAAGAGAAATTGACTTGTCAAGGATTAGTATGTGTTTAGAAAAAGGCAAAAATATTTTTAATGGAAGGGCTACACAATTATTATCTGTGTGAACATGTGCCCATTTTTCCTTTAAAGAATATACCCCTTTGGCCAGCAAGTCTACTGATGAAATTGTAAGCAGAAGCCCCTTTTAAGAAGAAAACTTGAAGACTTGCAGGGAGAGGGGAATGAAAAGATGTATTATAAAGTGTGAACCCTCATGCATGATAAGAGAAGGCACTGAAATTCTATGGATTGATGATTAAATTAATATTCACATCTGGTGAGCCCTAAAGACTTCTTTCCCTTGTTCTGTGTAAGGCTTTTCAGAAAATACAAATTCTTAAAAGAACATTCTTGCTAAACATTTGCTTAGATTAGAAAAAATTAAAGTTGTGTATTAAAAGCCAGGCTGCAAATTATACAAGAGAAGTTTTTAATCACTTCTGGCTGTTTCTTTAAACCAAATCCACCCAGAAAGTATCATATCTAACTGTATATTCAAAAGAATATACAGTGCAAAACTCTGCAAGCAGTTTCCAAAGGGGTTTCAACAAGAGCCTGGAACAAAGGTACTCTATTTGGAGGTAACTCTAAATAAAAAAACTACATTGAAGGCTACTACATATTTTTGGATGTATAATTCCCAATTTTTAAAAAATCAGCTATTTTTTATATCTTTATACTTCTCAGCAATATTTCATAACTTTGAATTTCTAAATTTCCCTTCCTCCTTGAAGTACGTAGCTGAATTATAATTAGAAACCAGTTATATTCAGACATGTTAAATGATATTACATATTAGCAACTTCTGACCTTTCAATTCTGCCATGATTTCTTACTGGTTTATTATAAAAACAAAATAACATCACAAAAAGTTTGGAAACCAACTTACAATACCTCAACTTCAGTACCACCACCAACTGCATTTTCTTTTTTTCTTTTTCTTTTTTTTTTTTTTTTTGCGGTATGTGGGCCTCTCACTGTTGTGGCCTCTCCCGTTGCGGAGCACAGGCTCCGGACGCGCAGGCTCAGCGGCCATGGCTCACGGGCCCAGCCGCTCCGCGGCATATGGGGTCTTCCTGGACCGGGGCACGAACCCGTGTCCCCTGCATCGGCAGGCGGACTCTCAACCACTGCGCCACCAGGGAAGCCCCCAACTGTATTTTTGCATACTCTTTTTGTCTTCAGACATTTCACACAGTTCCAACAGTACTTGTGCTATGGGGAATTCCCTGGCAGTCCATTGGTTGGGACTCCCACACTGTCACTGCTGAGGGCCCAGGTTCGATCCCTGGTTGAGAAACTAAAATTCCACAAGCCACATGGCGTGGCCAAAAAAAAAAAATAAACCTCATGCCATGAATTTCTAGACTTTATCTGTGCATTCTGCCTAAATAATTACTGCTTCCTTCTTGGCAACCTGGATTGCCACCTGACATCCCTAGTACTCTTGGTTTCTTGAATTGTGTAGAGGCTTTAGGAATCTTCTGGTCCAGGGATTTTCAAATTTTCGTAGCAGTGGGACTCCATTGTAAAAAAGTCTATTAAAAGTGGTATTTTACTAGTATGAATGTAAGTTATAAGTTCAGTTTTACAATGTTTACTGATTATAGAATCAGGCAGTTTTGAATTCCAAAAGGAATGAAAGAATGAATAAATATGTGAATAGTTATGGAGAACACATTCAGTCTTACAGCATCCTCAGCACCCACGCAATTTGGATAGTGTGTTTGCAAAATGCCGCTTCAACCAAGACATGAAGGTCTGTGAGCTTCTTAACAGAAGCTGGTATCTGAGTTGAGTCCTAATTTTTCCTAGCTTTTCCACTTCTCTGGTCATTTATTTTTCACTTGAAATCCTTTGTTCAGGTTGCAATAATTTTTAAGATTACTAACAGGTACAATTATATCACAACCAGGGAACATGGTATTACCACACTTTCACAGAATGTGCTTCTAGATAATTCTAAGTTGCTTTACTGTATTGGTGCTCTCAAATTTGGTAATTCTTAAATTATAACTTTTCATTGATTTAAAAGTTTAGATTGCATAATATTTTTTAACAAGTGAAAATTGATTAGATTTCACCAGACATACTTCATTTTCCATTCAGTTAGGTGATATCAAATTCACACAAATGGAAACACTAATTTTACAACATATAAATGAGATAATTCAGGATCAACGCTTATGATGTTTTAGTTCATAAAACCCTGACTCAACCTGAATTAAGTTTATACCCTGCATGGAAGCGGACTTGATTGTTGGAAAAATGCTCAAACCCCACTGCGGCAACTCTGATTCAGTTGGTGCCTAGGGCTCAGGCATTTTTCCTAGTGCCCCAGAGAGTTCAGTGTGTGACTGAAGTCAAGAATTACTGCCCAGAAGGCTGTGTCTTAAAGCACGCAGTGTTGGTGGAGAGAGTAAGCAGGTTATGCCCTGATGACAGCAGACACCATTCTTGGGACTGCAGGGAGATCGGGACCTGTGTGTTGTAAATAGGGCCACCAGACACGCAGTCACATCATCTGCCTTTTAGCCTAACTTTGTTCAGCAGTACCTGGCAGGAAAGGAGGATGGGGATGGATAGAGAAATTCCATTTTGACCTCACGGTCCCAGCAAAAAAATGCTGAAAGAAAGGATGCTAACTACTGGCTCTTGAGCTTCTTGTAGCCCTGATTCTGCTAATTTAAGGGATTTTTTTCCCTCAAGGGTAGTTTTAATTTGCACTTTATTGTGACTTCAGTGTGTGCAGCTCGAGCACATTGTTAGGTGTGTAACACAGTAAAGACTGAATGAGCTCACAACTCAAGCCCTGCTATAGATAGTACTGCATTTATAATTTTTTGACATGAAATTTTTATTGTATTTTAAAATTCATAAGTTAAAAATTATACAGCAGTTAAAAATTTTTTTGAGATCAAAACAGTACTAAAATGAACTTTGAAACTGATTTTAGGATTGTTTTGGATATACACACTACTCATGGACACTAAATGAATGAAGTTAATAAATCCCTGAGAACTTGACTGAAGCAGAATATTCAGCCATGAACATATTCAATAAATATTTGTTAATACTACTGTGTACCTGGCATTGAACTAGGAGCTGGGGAAGAAGTGATGAACCAGACTCCTCTTTTTTTTTTTTTCCCCCCTGAGCTTTTAATTTTATTTATTTATTTATTTATTTTTGACTGTGTTGGGTCTTCGTTTCTGTGCGAGGGCTTTCTCTAGTTGTGGCAAGTGGGGGCCACTCTTCATTGCGGTGCACGGGCCTCTCACTGTCCCGGCCTCTCTTGTTGAGGAGCACAGGCAGGCTCTAGACGCGCAGGCTCAGTAGTTGTGGCTCACGGGCCTAGTTGCTCCGCGGCATGTGGCATCTTCCCAGACCAGGGCTCGAACCCGTGTCCCCTGCATTAGCAGGCAGATTCTCAACCACTGCGCCACCAGGGAAGCCCAACCAGACTCCTCTTAAGGCAGGAGTGTTACAAATTATTGCACAGATAAATTAAAGTACAATTGTGACACATTCTGTAAGACAGCCGTGGTGCTAGGAGACTCAGAGTATCTCAGGAGGACCTAACCTTGATGGAGAAAGTCATTATTATTAGTTTCAGGTGAGCAACATAATGATTCAATACTTGTATATACTGCAAAATGATCACCACAATAAGTCTAGTTAACATCCATCTCCTCACATAGTTACAGATTTTTTGTGTGATGAGAACTTTTAAAATCTACTCCCTTAGTAACTTTCAAATATACAATACAGTATTGTTAACTATAGTCACCATGCTGTACATTCCATTCCATGACTTACTTATTTTTGACCACCTTCAACCATTTTTCCCACACCCCACCCCCTGCCTCTAGTAAGCACCAGTCTGTTCTCTGTATCCATGAATTTGGGGTTTTTTTAGATTCCACATATCAAAGAGATCACATGGTATTTGTCTTTTTTAATCTGACTTATTTCACTTAGTATAATGCCCTCAGGGTCCACCCACATTGTCACAAATGGCAAGATTTTGTTCTTTTTTTATGGCTGAACAATAATATCTATATCTATAGATATATAAATATATAGATATCACATCTTCTTTATCCATTCATCCATTGATGGACCCTTAGGTTGCTTCCATGTCTTGGCTATTGTGGATAATGCTGCAGTGAACATAGGGATGTATATATCTTTTCAAGTTAGTGTTTTCACTTCCTTTGGATAAATACCCGGAAGTGGAATTGCTGGATCATATAATAGTTCTAGTTTTAATTTAATTTAATACTGTTTTCCATAGTGGCTGCACTAATTTACATTCCCACAAGGGTTCCCTTTTCTCCACATCCTCACCAACACTTGCTATTTCTTGTCTTTTTGATAAACAGCCAATCTAATAGGTATGAGGTGGTAGGTATCTCATTGTGGTTTTGACTTGCATTTCCCTGATGATCAATGATGTTGAGCATCTTTTAGTGTTACCTGTTGGCCATCTGTATGTCTTTGGAAAAATGTCTATTCAGATCCTCTGCCCATTTTTTAATCAGTTTTTTGGATTTTTTGTCTTTGCTATCAAGTTATATGAGTTCTTTATATATTTTGGATATTAAACCCTTATCAGATATATGGTTTGCAAATATTTTCTCCCATTTTGTAGGTTGCCTTTGCATTTGCTGCCTGATTCCTTTGCTTGCAATTTATGGAAACAACCTAAGTATGTGTCGATGGATGATAAAAAAAAATAACAAAAACACCAAAGTCATAGATACAGAAAACAGATCGGTGTTTGTTAGAGATTGGTGGGGTGGGGGGAGGTGGAGGGCAAATGAGTGAAGGGGATCAAAAGTTACAAACATCCACTTATAAATAAATCGTGGGGATGTCATGTACAGCATGGTGACTATGGTTAATAATACTGTATTCCATATTTGAAAGTTGCTAAGAGAGCAGATCTTAACGGTTCTCATCACACAAAAAATTTTTTGAAACTATGTTGATGGATGTTAACTGGATTTATTGTAGTGATCATTTTGCAATATATATATATATATATATATATATATATAGAGAGAGAGAGAGAGAGAGAGAGAGAGAGGGAGAGAGAGTCATTATTTTGTACACCTGAAACTAATATAATGTTATATATCAATTACACCTCAATTAAAAAAGAATCTGGTAAACGGTGTCTTCTATTTGTGCCTTTCTTAACTTGCCACTCCTTTAAAAAATGGGGGAGGAGCATTGTTTTTTCTCAAAATAAATCATGTTCATTCATTTTTTAACAATTTCACACCATAAATAGAAGTACAAAGGAAGTAAAAGGAAGGAGTGGGGTGGGCAGGGCCTGGAGTCATTCCTGCCGTGTGTTGTCTTAACAGGGCCACCTGGGGCGCAGGAAACACTGACAGATGTGCACTGGGGATTATTACGGAGACAATCACTTAACTTAACCCTCCCAGCGTCATTATGCCCTTGAACATGGAAGGAGACTGAAGCTGAGGTGGTAGCTTGCCCTATGGTGACCCTGATGTGGTAGAGACATATGACTCTAGATCCCAGATCCCAGGTTCTTACCAGTATACCACGTTGACAGAAAAACACTTTTAAGTATTGTCTTAATCATACATTTTATCTTTTATCTATAACTTAATTATCAGACTTTTTCTTTATGCTAAAAAAAATGCCTGACCTGGATCAGAGTCCTGCCAACAAGAGTTTAATAGGAGGACGATTTACAAACATGAGGCAGGGTCTAAGTGTTCTTAGTGTTTTAGCAATAACCTGGAAACTTGTAAGAAATAAAAATTTGGGGGCCCCATCCCAAAACTGCTGTATCTGAAACTCCTGGGGTAAGGCCTGCAGTCTGCTTTTACATGCCTTGGCAAGTGATTCTGAGGCAGCTAAAACTTGTTTTAAGGAAATGAGCAAGGGATGGTGTACACTGGGGGCTGGTAACTGCCAGTACCTGCTCTAGGCCTGGAGGTAAGTAGAAGGAGCAGTTCCTGAAACTGGAAAGAACAGTCCCCTGCTCTCCCTCTCCCTCCTCCCCACCCCCTCGTCTACTACAGGAGCATGTTGGGACACAGAGAAAGGGGAAGGGTAGAACTAGCAGGGCGAAGGGAAGGTGCCCAACACAGGATGTGCTGTTGGAACATATCCTTCCCCCTCTTGTCACTAGGGTAGAGAGGTGCTCTTGAAATCAGAGTTGGCCAGCTATGATGGCCCTGATGGTGGACATGGATGATGGGAACCTCTGTCCTTTCATCTTCTGGGCCTTCTCAGTGCCTTCACTGCCCTCTCAGACTTTCCTAACCTTGGCACTGCCACCCAGGTTCCCCGCCCCCTCCCAACTTTCTGTGGAGTCTAACCAGACCCACTTTAATTTTTTGGACAAAGTAAATGCCATCTCAGTTGGGGGAAGGAACTGGAATCTTAGAAGCAGCCTTTGTTTAGAGTGCCTCAACTTCTGCCTCAAGAATCACAGCAGCCTTGTTATTGGAGAGAGAGATTAAGTAACCTGTCTGGCTGTGGTCAGATTTGAACCTATTGTTCCATTAGGCCAAAGCCCAGTATTGAGAGATTCTAGTCACTTAGCAAACCATTAGCTTCTCATAGAAAGAAAAGCAGTTTTTTACTTTACGTACTGACCATGAAAGTAATTATTTTTCTGTATTCCTTATTTAATGTAGAGTTTATGTAAAAAAAAGAACTCCCTAGAAGTAGTGTCATTTTTTTTTTTTTTTAGACAAAGGAGTAAATTACTAGCAGCTTGTTTTCTGAGAATTTTAAAATTAAGTTGTGGGAGAATGTTTTCTAGTGAATAGACAGACTATGCACTTAAAAGCTCTGTTTCTAAGGAATACTTTTTAAGAAAATATTTTTAAATACCGTTCTCAGTTTTCAGTCTAGAAATTTTTAAAATCAACGTTCTAATAAGTTTACGTTTATATTTTAGTTGATATTAATGAAGTCTTATGCATATTGTTGCTAAGGATCAGAAGGCTGATGTCTATAGCTGAAATTGTTACTTTTTTAATTTAACTTTTTATTTTGAGCTAATTGTAAATTCACGTGAAGTTGTAAGAAATAATACAGAGAGATCTTGTGTACCCTTCAACTAGTTTCCTCCAATGGTAGATCTTGCAAAACTGTAGTACAGTATCACAACCAGGATATTGACATTGATACAATCAATCTGCTGCTCCAACTCAGATTCCCCTTTTACTTCTATTAATTTACGTGTCTGTATTTAGTTCAATGCAATTTTATCACATATATAGGTTAGCGTGTTCCCCATCAGTTCTATTATCACAAGGCCATTATGACCCACCCACCAAGTGGGAGGGGCCCTCACTAACGTCTGGCAACCACTGATGTGCTCTCCAGCTCTCTAATTTTGTCATTTCAAGAATTGAACCATACAGTATGCAGCCTTTTGACATTGGCTTTTTTCTCTTAGCGTGATTCCCTTAAGGGTCATCCAAATTATTGCATGTATCAATAGTTCTTTCCTTCTTATTACTGAGTAGTATGGATGTACCACAGTTTATTCATCCGTTGAAGGACAACTGGATTGTCTCTAGTTTTGGGCTGCTGTGAATAAACCTACTACGAACTTTCACATACAGGTATTTGTGTGAAAATAAGTCTTTATTTTGCTGGAATAAGTGCCCAAGAGTGTAATTACTGGGTCACATGTTAGCATGTTTAGCTTTTTTGTTTCGTTTTAAAGACTATATTTTTTAGAACAGTTTTAGGTTCACAGCAAAATTGAGAGGAAGGTACAGAGATTTCCTGTATACGCTCTGCCCCCACACATGCATAATCTCCTCCATTATCAGCATCTGCAGATGGGATACCACAGTGGTACATGTGTTACAGTTGATAAGCCTACATTGACACGTCAGAATCACCCAAATCCATAGTTCACATTAGGGTTTACTTTTGGTGTTTTACATCCTATGGGTTTAGACAAATGTATAATCACATGTATCCATCATTCTAGTATCATTCAGAGTAGTTTCACTGCCCTAAAAGTCCTGTGCTCTGTGTATTCATCCTTCCCCTCATCCCCCAACTTCTGGCAACCACTGATCTTTTTACTGTCTCCATAGTCTTGCCTTTTCCAGAGTGTCATATAATTGGAATCATACACTGTGTAGCCTTTTCATATTGACTTCTTTCACTTAGTAATATGCTTTTAAGTTTCCTCCACGTCTTTTTCATGGCTTGATAGCACTTTCATTTTAGCATGAATAATATTCCATTGAGTGGATGTACCACAGTTTATATATATTCATTCACCTACTTAAGGTTATCTTCGTTGTTGCCAAGTTTTGGCAATTATGCATGTGCAGGTTTTTTTCTGGGCATAAGTTTTCAACTCCTCTGGGTAAACACCGAGGAGTGCAGTTGCTGGAACGATGTGGTAAGAGTACGTTTAGTTTTCTAAGAAACTGCCAAACTGTCTTCCAGTGACTGTACCATTCTGTGTTCCCACCAGCAATGTAGAGTGGTCCACTTTCTCCATGTTCTGGCCAGAATTTGGTATCACTACTTTTTATTTCAATCACATTGATAGTGGTATTTACTGTGGTTTTAATTTACATTTCCCTAATGGCTAATGTAGTTGGACATCTTTTTGTGTACTTACTTGCTCTATATCCTCTTTAGTGAACATGTCCGTGTCTCTTGCCTATTTCCTAATTGAATTATTATTATCTTTTTTAACATTGAGTTTTTTATATATTCTAGATACTAGTCCATTGTTGGAAATGTCGTTAGCAAATATTTTCTCTCAGTCTGTGCTTATCTTTTTATCCTCTTAATAGGGTCTTTCACAGAGCAAAAGTTTTTAATTTTGTTGAGGTCCAGTTTATCAGTTTTTACTTTTATGGATTGGGCTTTGAAGGCCAAGTCTAAGAGCTCTTTGCCTAGCCTTGGATCCCAAAGATTTTCTCCTTTTTTTTCTAAAAGGTTAATTTTAAGGATTAAGCCTGTGATGCATCTTGAGTTAATTGTTGTAAAAGGTTGAAATTATTTTAAATGAAGTTAAATCAAGGTCTTAGTCACTCCTATTTATACTGCCTTTAAATTGTTGATGAACTGATATCAAAGTATGATCAGTGGATAGTTAGGCTTTTCACCCTGGGTTTGATGTAGCTACTAAAAGTAATTTAGTGTAAAAATCAATCAAATGGGTGTCCTGATTAATGTTTCAACCTTTGGTTGCTGAGTATCATTTGAAAAAATTAATTGTGGTTTGCACTGGGAAGTTGCATAGTTGGGAAGTTGTGTAGTAATTGGCCTTGATTTTAGAATTTGTGCAGCATGTAGAAATGATCCTGAGGATCAGTATTCTGCTTTAAGGTATTGTGGGAGTACGTACAGAAACTGTTAGGGCTTCCCCGGTGGCGCAGTGGTTGAGAGTCTGCCTGCCGATGCAGGGGACATGGGTTCGTGCCCCGGTTCGGGAGGATCCCACATGCCGCGGAGCGGCTGGACCCGTGAGCCATGGCCGCTGGGCCTGCGCGTCCGGAGCCTGTGCTCCGCAACGGGAGAGGCCACAACAGTGAGAGGCCCGCGCAAAAAAAAAAAAAAAGAAACTGTTAAAGATTAGGCTGTGTGAGTTACTCCTTACACTTAAGAAGTTTATTAGAGAGCTTCTATTCAACCATTGCCCTGAGGCTTTGGAACATCAGAGGAAATTTGAGAAGGGGCACTGGCTGTGAAATTAGACTTTCTGGGTTCAAATCCTGATTCTGCCACTTAACTGGCTCTGTAACTTGATCTCTTTGTGCCTTAGTTTCCTTATTGTAAAATGGGTGTGGTAATTAAGTACCCACCTATTACAGTTGTTATGAAGCTATTACTCACTTAAAACAGTTTCTGATATATAGTGGGTGCTCGATAAACTTCAGCAATTATTATCCCTAAATCATTGATTTTATGTGAAGATGGGTGGGGAATATATTTTTTATATTAAGACAAGCATGATTCTATTAGGATTTGACTGCAAAATTCAGATAGTTTACAGTCCTTAAACAATAAAAGAGAGACTTTAAACAAATTTTGTGCTTGTAATGGGCACCCCCCTTAGGCCCCCTGACGTGGGAATTCACTTTCCTTTTCCAGGAGGCGTTTTCTGAAAGAACTCAGAGAAGCACTGCTCATTCACTTTTCCTAATTAGGTCTCTCCTAACATTTGTGTCCTTTACAGGCTAGACAAATCTCTCTCATTTATCCAGGATAGCTGGCTCCACAGCCTCTCAGCATTCTGAGCATCCTTCCCCAGACACTTCGCTTTGGTGAATCGCTTTAGGTGAATCCCCTAGTTCGTTTTTTCAGGATTTGTCCTTTCCTTTAGTGCTATGATTGCTTTAAAACAACAACTGCAGTTCTCAATTCTCAATGGGTTACCATAGACATTTGTTTCAATGCACGTTTCTTTGGCCAGCATTAATATCTTAAAAGACACTGTAATTAGGAAGGGTTTATAATAGTCACAGTAGAAGCAGCCTAGCACCTATTGTCTTCATTCATTTGTTATCTGCCTGGCATTTGTGACCCCTAGTTAATGCTTTTGTTTTTCTTTCTGTCTATAAAGCATCATTTTGACTCTTTGTATCTTCAAGTTTATAACTTTTCAATCTGATTTCTCATAACCACTCTTATCAAGATCCTGGGTCCCACCGTGATAGAAAACAGCCCATCCTCCCCTCCAACCCCCCCAAACCCCCAAAATGCTTTTTTGTTTACCTATTTATTGGCATTCACTTTAGTTTTGTGTGCTGAAATGATTGAACCATTTGAAATGGGTCTTTTTATAGGTTGAAAATAGTTGAAATAGCAGCAGTTTTATTCTCATTTGTAGTAAAATTTAAGGACTTAAGATGTATAGAAATATTATTAGAAGTATTTTTATTGCTATAGCATTGAAATAAAAATAATTCCATTTGTGGTTGAAAATTATATTAATAGAATTGAGCATACAATATTAAAACCTAATTAGGTAGGTTTACTGATTAAATTAGTTTTAAAATAAAAAATATTGTCACAGAATATTTTATATAATAGAATATATATAAAAATGTCAGTTTTATTGGGAAGAAATGTTATAACTAAAATATAAGGTAAAATAAGTATGATGGAATTCATCTTTGAAGTAGAATATGAAAACTAATTTCTAGTATGCGACAGACAAAATATACCAGGCAATTAAGGAGATGATTTTATTCAAGCTCTTGCAACAGGGAGAATGTATATTAATGGAAAACCTCTCAAAGAAGGAAAAAATGGGGAGTTTTATAAAACTAGGGAGTCAGTAAGGAAGGGTGAAGGTGGCTCCTATCTGGAAATACGGTCAGCCCTTTCTTGGAACACAGAAGGTTCAGTGCTTCTTAACCATGGCTGCTTTCTGGGAGCACAGGGCTCAGGTAAATTTTAACATTGTCAGGTGGAACAAGGTTACTGATATTACCGTATTAGGTTATGTTTATAAATTGTGTGAGATACACACCATGGTTTGAAAATAGAATTTGGTGAAAACTTTACAGAAGCTTCATTTGTAACCTTAAAATCTATAGGCTTCTTAATATTTATTTCTGCACTGGAGGACTAAAACAGGGCGGCTTTGTCTTGTAAGGGTGACCAGGAATTGAAATTCCTCACAAGCTAAGCAAGGGGAAGAAACCAGTGGAGAGGGAGGTTTGAAGACCAAGGGCAGGCCAGTAGGCCCTATAGTAAAAGTGAGACCCAGTAAAAGTGACAGCCCTCCCTATGAGGTCTCTTCCAGTGAGGAAGGAAGGTGGTTAAAGATGGGCATTTATAAGTGTGTCTGGGTAAAGGAGGGAATTTCATGGATTTTGTTAAATATAAATTTTAAAAGGACAAAATCATGACCCATATAAAATGAATGCAGAACAACGATTTTATTTAACTAGTTAATTAATGAAAGAACTAGACAAATGTCACAACCATTTTAAAAGAAAAGTTGACTATATAGAGAGTAAAAGAATGTTGAAATGAGTTTACAGATGGAAGCAAAACTGGCTTTTCCCACTGCAGGAAGGGTTGTCCCTTCACCAGACAATTATGGGTATGTCCACAGACAAGAATTATTTGCATTGCTATCAGTCAGCTACAATTTACCAAGGTGTAAAATAGCTCAAAGGCAGTGAAAAGACCAAGCCCTGTAGGATCCGATAATTCCCAGAGGCTCCAGTATTCCATTGAAAGGATATTCAGTAATCTCTTTTGCTTGCACCAGTCTTTCATTTTTCCTAGCCACGCTTGCTGTATAGTAACTACGTACTTTCTCTAATATTCAGTTATCAGTTGATTGCCCATTTCTCTGCTTTAAAAGCCACGTCTGATCCTTTCCTTTCTCCCCACTCTCTCTGGTCTCCATCAGGTCAAAGGAGCCTGGGGCAACCAGGATGTCTAAATTTATATCCAGCTACAAATACAAAATACAGTTTGCTCACGTTCGGATTGCTTTTGCTTAACGTCTTGTCTTTTTCTTGGGATGGCATTTAAAATTTTTTAATTTAATGTTATAAATGATAACCAGGGTTTCTCTATATTATCATATAATTTTAAGTTGGGAGTTAATCAACAATAACCATAATAGTTTGACCACATAGCAATCTAACTTTAGGTTTTCATCTATAAGTTGAAGGTAAAAGTTAATGAATTTGAGTTATTAGCCAAATGGTTCTCAACCTGGATGATTTTGCCTCCCAAGGGCATGCTACTGGCATCTAGTGGGTAGAGGCCAGGAATGCTGCTAAAACTTCCTACAGTGCATAAGACAGCTCCCCCAAAGCAAAATTACCCAGTTCCTACTGTTAATAGTGCCAAGGTTGAGAAACTCTGACAGCCCATTGAAAAATGTTAGAGGCAAGCTAAAGTTTTACTGTAATAAAATTAAAAATAATTTTATGATCTTAAATCTATATGAAAAACATAAATTTTATTTTTATGGTTTTAAAATAATCTTATTACCAATTTTCCATTTTTAGAAATTAAGCCATCAGTATTACCTTTAACTTGAGAGACTAAATGATTAAGTGGAAACAGATGCCTTTCCCTTGTAATGTAATGTATATAACACTTATATTTTTAAATTATTTTTCCTATTTTAGGTTTTATTGAAGAAACAGAGATTCATCCCATTTCTAAGATTAATATTTACAATTTGGATTTGTCGACCTTCTTGTAAGATATATTTGGCGATCAAAATGAAAGCTTTCTTTGAAGTTTTAGAACAATTATACAGGAAAGTACTTCTTGGAGCCACACTTGAAAATGACAGCCGTGATTACATCTTTTATCTCAACCCAGCATTTTCAGATCAAGATTGCTCTACAACCACCTCCTCAGACTGCTCAAACATCCTTGATGTTCAGGGCAAGCATCAGCCATCCTCTGTCAATTTGGCTACCCCTTCTGTAGCACCTGTGTGTTTGCAGAGACATTTTCAGATGAGCAGTACCCGAGAAATAATGCTCCTTCAGTTAACAGTGATCAGAGTGATGATAACCAGAATATTATCTGTCGAAACTGAATTGCATGCAAAGGAGAAATATAGAGATATAATTAAAATTCTTTTAAAATCATCTGACATCGATTCTAAACTAGTAAGCCCATTTGCTTTTGGGTTTTTTTTTAAGATCTAGATTTTTAAAATATAAGTTTTAACATTCAGTAACAGTAGGTAAATTTATTTGTTTTCTTATAGACCTGTATGTTCCAAAACTCGGATAAATTGTTATCTCACGTGGCTGCAAAGTGCCTTGCACTACTTCTGTATTTCCAATTGAAGGAAAAGGTAAGATAAGTAATCAAATTATGTTACTGTTTCTTTTATAGTTTCTTTAAAATTGCTCTCTGGCATTCAATATTTTATCAATAAAATATTTGCTCACACAATAACGTGTAAATCCACAAAAGTGTAAGAATAGAATAATATGATGATGGCTTATATCAAGGATTAGAGTCTTAAATATGTTGTAAATCTTCACAAATCAGATTCTTAACCCAAAAGATGGGTTTCACGTCAGAGAGTTCATAACTTTCTTCAGATTGTCAAAGAAGTACTTGGGCCTCCTTCCTCCCCTCCAAAAAAAGGTTTAGGAACCCCTGCTTGAGACTAAGACCATTTTCACAGGTTTAATATAAATAAATTCTAAGAGTGGTCCTCAGCATAATGAAAAAAATAACAAATTATCAGATTTTTCTCTTATCTCTGAATTATTTAATAAACAAATCTAAATTTACTGACTTCTTTCAGCTATAATTGCTTGTTCCTTTCTTAAAATAACATTCTTTCCTGAATTAAAAAAGGCAGTATTTGCAGTAGAAAATTTGGGAAAAAAGAAAATGTATAAAGACCAAAATAAAAATTACATATCATTCCAGCTACCAGAGATAATAACCACTGCTAATATTTTCATGCTCCCTTTGATCTTTTATTTCTATGGCATATTGAATTTCTTGATTTAAGGAGTATTAGGGTATTTGTGTCCTTGTTTTAACAAATATTATCATACTTTTTTTTTTGGAAGGGAGTAAGCAATGTTGTATTGAGTTGTATATAATAGGTAATTTGTAATTGTAAAGAAAATATTGTATTATAACTTACTCCTTTAAATTTTTTCTAACTTCTAGATAACATTGAGTAATTCCTGGATTTCTTTTTGCCAAAAAAATCTTTCTGAATATTCTGAAAGTGATAAAGTAGTATACTGCCTCTGGATGCTTACCTTTGTAATAAAAGAAATCTTTAAAGATACATGTTCACAAAAAACAGGTATGAATTATGTTTCCCCGTAAACAATGGTCATTATCTTTTTCCCAAGGAGCATTATAGTTATATAATGAAGAGTAATACTTACTTTACAACGTCTGATCTGTCTTGAAGTATGAAAAACTAAAGAATTGTGCCCCATATTTTTTGATTGAGGATACCTTTTTAAAAGGAAAAAATGTAAAACTTCACTATTATTAAAAATTGAAATTAAAGCTTTTCGTTTTTATATATCCTTTGCATTGTCTGATGTTACTGCTATTTGTAAAATGGGTATTAGCCATGGTTATTAGCTCTTACTTAGTCTGTGTATCTTCATTTGTTCATGTTAGAGATAAACAATCTAATCCATTTTTTCATCTTATAAAGGGATAATAATTATAAAAATTGAATTGTAAAATTGTTTTTTAAGAAGTCTTTGTTTTTCCTGTTGCTTATAATTACTATTTTTTTAATCACAGAAATTCTAAAGCAGTTCCTGACTCCTTTTGACACTATTTTTGAAGTCTTTTACAATTCCTTATTTTCTCAGCATTTTGAAAACAACCAAGATACTTCTAAACTAATAAACAGCTTCATATGTTTCCTGGAATTGCTTGAACTTCTTATAGCCTCCAGAATCCACCTGAAGTTACATTTCACTTGCCAGAGGATGTTATTTTTGAAACCTTCTTGTGTGTTCGACGTTATTACCTGGCCTATTCAGGCTTTTGTCAAAAGGAAATTCATCATATTCATCAAAAAGTGCCTTCTCTGCAAAGTGGGTGAAGACCTTTGTCGGGGATCTGTCCCTCCCTTCATGGCACCAGATCATCCTTTAGATGTGGACCTGTTGGCTTTGGCTGATGCTGTTCTGCAAGCTGTGGATTTGGGCTTGTTGAGGACACTGTCTGTCTATGGAAAACCTTCCTGCTTTGGAGGCGATGAAGTCCAACCTGGATGTGAGTGTGTCCCTGGTCCAGATCATGTGATCCTTAGAGCAGCGAGCTTACTTATCATTAGATCCTTAGAAATCAAGTTTCAAAATGGTGCTTCAGCAAATGAAATGAAAGGTAACTCTCTCAACTCCTTTTGTATGCAAAGTAATGGGTAATTATTTACTGAAGTAAAATTATTCATAATTATCAAAACTCAGGACTGTAATTTCACAATTTAAGCTATATGTTATTCTAGTTATAATTTATTATTAATTTTCTTCAAAAAAAAGAAAAAACTAGAATTGCCTTAAGAAAAAAAGTTTCAGTTTTGTGCTCTAAACTGAATTTGCATGGTATAGTTAATTATGTTTAAAAAAAAAGGATGCCGTTGAGTCACTTCGAAGTAAGCAATGTCAATTCATATTCAGATATTTGTAGTATATTATTCATATTTTCCTTCATAAAATTGGTATATCTACTAATACAGATTTTTGACAATTAGGAGTTGAATCAAAACTATTATGTCAAGTTATATTGATGAAGAAATTTTTGTATAAAATTTCCAGGATGTTAACTTAGAGTCCAAAGAGAGCCATTTAAAGTATTCAGTGTAGGTGCTGGGGAAGGTTATGTCCTCTGTTTCATTTGAGAAAAATGAATAGTAAACGTCTCTAAGCAAGCAGCATAGAGTTTCAGTGAAAGGTTTGAATTGTAAGCAATGACTTCCCCGAATTGCTTCAGATAACATTTAGCTTGTAGTAACAACACTCAAGATATAATACTGTGCAGTTATCATTTACAACACTAGATGGCGTGTGTTATATGTCAAGAATTTTAAATTGCAGTTAAAACTCCTCAAAACCTTTTTGACTTTTGTGCTTAATAGTAGTACTTTCTTTTAATACTTTAAACAATTTTAAACAAACAAACAAAATTTTTTCTGTTATTTTGAGGGCAAATTATTTTTGTTTGGGTGCATTGTTGCCTCTAGTAACAAACCATGTGGCATCCAGTGAAGTGATTTCTGTTGCCTACTACTCATTCATTTATAGGCTTTTAGCAAGAATTTATGTAACTTTTATTTCTCAGAGATAATTAGTTATTTGGCAGCGTGGGAAATAGATGATCTGGCTATACATTTTAACTGTATCCTACTGAGTGGGTCACTTTTTCTCTGAAGCTCAGTTTCCTAATATACAGAGTGGAGATAATCCCTAACTCACAAACTTTTTGAAAGTGTGAATTATGAAAATGAATTTTAAAGTACTCTAGATATTATATATTTATATATAGGCAAGTTATTATAAATGCATTCATAAACTGTTGCTTGCTCTTTGAAATTTGCATTTTTTGAAGTTGATTTACAGAGGTTCATGTCTGAGTTACTGACCTTCTTAAAGCCTCACCTTCAGCCGTCTCTGCAATCACACAATCTTTGTGAGTGGTTGTCTAGGGTCTTCATAGAACAAGACGATGACATGCTGGAGGCTGCCAAAACAGCAATGGGCATCTACCTGAAGTTGACCAGGTTCGTATATTTTAAAGTAATTATACTAACTACATGCCAGGAAAGCAGAAAACATTTTTAATAATGTGTTGGACATACTATTTACTTTCCATCATTAGGGAGGGAAAAAAATCCCTAACAATCTTGTGGTTTCCTTATAAGTTCCAATTCCTTTCTTTAACCCTGCCCTACATGAAAATAGATGACATTTGAGTTCTCATTGTGAAAACTTGGCTGGCTAGGCAGAGCTAGGGATTAGAACTAGACTGATATTAGACAGCATGGGTTCTGGCTGAGTCTCCACCTTTGCTTTACCTGTGTGATCAGGAATAAGTTAATACACTTGTCTAAGTCTTAATTTAATTGATGTTTAAGAACTCTTTTCACCTCTGAGACTAACTTGTCTGTATTGAACTTCTGTAAGGTGATTTTTGCCTTTGTAAAGGTGAGTACAATCTTGTAAGTAATCAAAGAAGCTGTTGTAAATTTTCATTTTAATGTACAGTTGAACTGGGATTGATATCATCTTGAGGCAGATATCTGAAATTGATTATGAACTTACGTTACTGATGACATTTTATACTGATCCTATTTCTGTTTATTAAAACAGCTGTACTTGGTCAATCTTGGGTCAATCTTCTTGTGGCAAATATCTGTAATTGGTAATGAAGTTAATAACTGAAAACCTTTTACACTGTTTCTGCTTCTGCTTTATTAAAACCTTAAAGTATTTGCTTTATTTCCATTTCTTTCTTGGCTTCAGAGAAAGGGATTTCTTACTAATGACTGTCGGTGCAGTGTTGTGCTGCCAGTTCTTACTTGTATTATGACACTGCTGGCAGTGGCTGCTTTCAGACTGTAAGAGTTTGGGGCCAGTTTTCAAAAGGTTCTAATCAAGAACACAGAATTCCTGCATGCGATTTGAATTAGGCTTAGAAACGGTCAAATACAAGTTCCGTCTGAATGCACATGCCTCGTAGAGTATATCTTAGTTGTATTCAAAGCTGACTTCTTACTCCTCAAGAAAGAGGAAGCCTCTGAATTACATTTACTTTGTATGTGAATTTCTAACTTTCTTAGCTTGAGTTTAGTGTGCTCGCAGAGGCATGTGCTCATGTCATATGTATTTTTTTAATGTAACTGTATTAGTTAAGAGTGACTGGCTGTAAATGATAGAAATCAACATAAGTTGGTCTAAGCAAAAAAAAAAAAAAAAAAAAGGAATTTATTGGCTCTTAATTGGGAATTCTAAGGGGTCAAACTGGCATCAGGTATAACTGTATATGACTCAAACCATGTCATTGATTATTTCTCTTTGTTTCTATCTCACGGCTCTGAATTAATTCTCAGACAGGGCCACCAGCAGTGCCAGGCTTACAGCAGCCTTACAGTTATAATCTTTAATGGTGCCAGCAGAAGTCCTGGAGAGGTCTGATTAGCCTGCATGGGTCACAGATTCATGTTGGAATCATGGTGGCCAGGAGCTTGGGTACTCTGATTGGTCAGTCTGGGTCACATGCCCACCCCTGTTGAGGCAAGTGTGGAAGGAAAGGAAGGAGGTTAATTCCCACCTGTGGTAACAGGGAATTAGTTACCTGTAGGAACAAGGAATTCTGATGTCAAGAGACAGGAAGACAGAGGACTTTAATTGGGCAGGTAAAAACTAGAACTACCAAAGTCAATGGATTTTATTGAATCAGATTTATATGGAGTTTGTGGAAAAAGAGATTGTTTTGAAATTTATTTTCTTTTTAAAAAAATGCATACACTAAAAAGAAATCTGATAGGAGAATTTATGGTTTGTGAATTACATCTGTCAAAACTTATATTTGTAAACAGTCATTAATCTGAAGTCTCTGCTCTCTTTGTTTTCAGAGAATGTGAAGCTACTGAAAGCTTGACCCAAGAAAAAGAAATGTGGAACCATCACACACATGAAAATGGCTATAATCCACACTGTATTTTTTTATTCTTATTAAAAAATATAGGATTTGATTCTACAGTTCTTCTTGATTTTTTGATTTCATCAGAAACCTGTTTTCTTGAGTATTTTGTGAGGTATTTAAAATTATTGCAAAAAGACTGGGATAATTTTTTCACCATTTGCAAGTACTTTGATATAACTGAATCTAAAGATAACGTAAATATTTGTTGTATCTCCTCACTTGTCCAAGACAGAAGCAGCAACCAAACAGAACCTAGTCCTTTGGCTGTTCTTGGTAATCACAGAGATGCTCATGCTTGGGTCTCCTGGGCTTCTGAAGCTTCTTCTGAACCACTGAACCATGCTGTGATGTCTGAGGAGGCCCAGGCCACACTCCAGGCTAATAGTCTGCCTCCCCCACGAACTTCTCAAAGTCTGGTGGATTATGAAACCTCTGATGATTCTGAAGAAGAATCCACAGACCAGCGTTTAGCAAACAGTAGACTAACATCTTTACACCAAGAAGCAATGAAGAAAATTCAGGACACAATTGGAACAAGTAGGGATAAAAAAGAACTTAGCCTGGAGTCTCAGTCAAGGTCTCTGGTTCCCAAAGAATCTAATACTCCCTTCTCTGTTGTTTGTCACATAGGCCCAAATAACATTGCTTCTAAAGTGGGAATATCTTACAGAACAGTAAAGTGCTTTGAAGAGCTACAAGGTGCCATTTATCGTTTGCAGAAGAAAAATCTGTTCCCATATAATCCAACAGCACTTTTGAAGTTGTTAAAACATATTGAGACAATATATAATAGAGGTATGACTCCTTTGTAAAACAGGAACTGGTTTTCCCTAATATAATTGTGCCTTAATGAGATAACAGTAAAAAAAAAAAAAAAAAAAAACTTCAAAAGGGTTTTCTAACATGCTTTTCCTTTGCCTTTTGGAAGCTGCCTAGTGACTGAAAAAGATATATCAAATGATAAGTCACTTGATACAAGTACAGCGCTCAAAATTTATGGTAGTTCAACTTACACAAATTTGGGATAGTTATTGTGTTAGTTTCTTATTGCTGCTGTAAAAATTACCACAAACTTGGTGGCTTAAAACAACAGAGATTTATCCTTTCACAGTTCTGGAGGCTAGAAATTCAAAATCAAGATGGCTACAGGGCCACACTTTCTCTCAAGGCTCTAGGGGAGAATCCTTCCCTGCCTCTTCCTAGCTTCTGGCCATTGCTGGCAATCCTTGGTATTCCTGTACTTGTAGCTGCATCACTCCAGTCTCTTTCTCTGTTGTCACATGACATTTTCCCTGTGTGTCTATCTGTATCCAGTTTCCCTCTTGTAAGGACACCAGTCACTGAGTTAGGGCCCACTCTGATCCAGTGTGACCGCATCTTAGCTTAATTATATCAGCAAGTACCCTGTCTCCAACAAATAAGGTCACATTCACAGGTTCTGGGTAGATGTGAATTTTGGGAGGGACGCTGTTTAAGCCAGTATGGTTATTATTTCCCCCTGAGGTATTTACGTGTAATGTGATATGTAAAAAACTTAAATCTTAGCAGTTTTTTAAAGAGAGGTGATTAGCTCTATATGTATATATGTGGTCTACGAACACAAGTGTATTCTTTAAAAAGAGTTTTAATAGGTAATTTTCCTATTTAAAATTGTTGGGATATGGATAATTATATTCTGTCTTTTTGAGAGGAGGCAGTACATTCAAGTTTTCATGTCATTACAGGCATACCTCATATTATTGTGCTTCACTTTGTTGTGTTTTGTAGATATTGCATTTTTTACAAATTGAAGGTTTGTGGCAGTCCTGTGTCATACAAGTCTTTTGGTGCCATTTTTTCCAACAACATTTGCTCACTTTGTGTCTTTGTGTCACATTTTGGTAATTGCAATATTTCAAACTTTTTCATTATTTGTTACAAATATAAAACTTTAATGGATGAGGAGTTGCTTCTTACAGATGAGCAAAGAAAGTGGTTTCTTAAGATGGAATCTGCTCCCGGTGAAGATTCTGTGAAGGTTGTTGAAATGACAACAAAGGATTTAAAATATTATATAAACTTAGTTGATAAAGCAGCGGCAGGGATTGAGAGGACTCCAATTTTGCAAGCACTTCTACTACAGGTAAACTGCTGTCAAATGCATTGCTTGCTACAGAGAAATGGTTCATGAAAGGCAGAATCCATCAGTGGGGCAAACTTCATGGCTATCTTATTTTAAGAAATTGCCATGGCCACCGTGATCAGTCAACAGCCATCAATATCGAGGCAAGACTCTCCACCAGCAAAAAAATTACACCTCGCTGAAGGCTTAGATGATGGTTAGCATGTTTTAGCAATAAAGTATTTCTTTATTAAGATATATAGGCATAATGCCATTGCACACTTACTAGACTACAGTATAGTGTAAACGTAACTTTCATAAGCACTGGGAAACCAAAAAATCTGTGTGACTCACCTTGTGATATTTGCTTTATTGTGGTGATCTGGAACTGAATCCACAATATCTCCAAGGTCTGTGATGGATTTATATACTGAGAGCATAACTATATTGCGCTGGTCAGTCTGTCATTAAGACAATCTGAAATGTCCTTAAAATATTTTTTAAATGATCCTTTTATAGAGAAATATAAGGAGACTGAACCTATCAGACATTAAAATATATTTTAAGGCTGTGTTAATCAAAACAGGGTAGTACTCATTCAGGTAGAAATGGGAAGATCAGTGGAACTAAACAGAGGATGGCTAATCAAAATAACAGATACTAATGTTAACCAAAGAGAAATGCAGAGGTCAAAAACTTGGTAACAGAGTTGGGGGTATACATTGGGCAGCTTCTACATAAATTAAAAAGTACGTATCTTCAAGGACTTTCAATGCCACATTGTTTATAAAAGTGAAAGACTAGAAATAATCTGGTTAAGTAAGTCATAATATATATAATCATAGTATGTATGCTCAGTTATATATACTTGTGGAAAGAATGGGCTGCATTCATGTTTACAGAAATGAAACATCTACAGTTAAAAAAAAATGAGTATACTGGGCTCCTATTTGTTTAAGAAAAGAAGGTGGGGAAGGAGTAATACACACACATTTATATATGCCTTTGTGTGTTTATAAAATATTTATGTAAGAACATATAAGAAAATACTAATAGTGGTTGCCCTGGGAAACAGATCTGAAGTAGAAAATTTGACTTCTCATTATATATCTCTTTCTACTCTTACTTGTTTTTAATTGGGTACTTTTTTTTTTAGTTAAATTTTTTTTAAGGAAATGAAAAAAACAAACCTGATTCTTTATGTTCCTAAGGGTACATAAATGTTAAGTGCATTAAAAGTCATGCTTATAAAGATGTGTTTTTGACCTGTGTTTCTCTATAAGGTTAATAAGGAACCATCAGTCCCTTGTTATATCTAAAATGAGGAAAAAGCAATCTCCTATGTATGCAGTGTTGGCATTTCAGAGACGCTACATATATTCAATATAACTAACCCTTAGGTGTAAGCCAATTCCTCCCACCCTCACTGAAGCCCTACTATTGGTGAAGGTGACTTGACTCTGGCCATGTGATAACTCTTCTGGCTGTTCAGAGTACCAGAGCTGTCCTGAGGTAGTCCATAAAGGAACACAAAACTAGTGATATTTGCACGATGAGTTTCCAGTCTGTAACTCCACCTCTTCTTCAAGTAAACGCATGTGTGTCCAAGTGACCACAAAGTGTCATGAATCTAATTTATTGTTTTAACTTAAAATACAACAGATGCAGCAAAATACATGTATACGACTTGATGAATTTTCACAAACAACATACCTGTGAAACCAGTATCCACATCAAGAAACAACATTACTGGCACTCAGGGGTCCCCCTTGGATCCCCTTCTAGTCACTATCCACCGGTAAAGGTAACTATACCCTAAATTGAGACAACATAGATTAATTTTGCCTACTTTTGTCATAGAGTATGTGTTCTTTTATATCTGGTTTCTTCAACATTATTTGGAAGCGTGTTCTAATTTATTTTTTAAATAATTGCCAAGTAGCTGCATTTCAGCTATTAGTAACAAAATACTTATAACTCCTCAAAATTGTCTGTGGCACTCCCAATGTGCTAGGACGGTGAAATTGACAAACAGTGGTTGAAACAAAATAGAGACTCAAACAGGTTATACAGGGCCTTGTGCAGTTGGCCCCAACCTGTTCCTCTAGTCTCACCTGTGGTTCTCACCCCACTCACTGTCTTAGGAGCACCACCTTTTGCCTTACATATTCATTCATCAAGCCCCATCTTTTTTTTTTTTTTTTTTGGTCAAGCCCCATCTTAAATGTTGGACCTGTGAAGCTTTCTCCACCTGTTTTGAACCATTAGATCTCACATGCTTTATGTTCTCTTCACTGTGCTCTTTCCTGTATTGTAGCATTTGTCACATTATGTTTTAATAATTTGCCAACAGTCTCCATTTGCCATGCTCTTTTTACATTGTCCCTCGTGAACAGCATCATGTCTGCCCCATTATTATAAACACACCACAAATGTTAAGCAAATGAGAAGAGATCCTCTCCAAGGACTTGATAGTCTTCTGGGGCAGACAGGTGTGCAGAGACCTAAAATCTTTAACGCATATATCAGTCACACTTCCTATATGCCGGCTGCTGTTCCAAGTGCTCTGATAATCCTCACAATAATAGGTACTATGATGAGCCCTATTTTGCGGATGAGATTAACTTGGTAAACTGGTAAAGTGGCAGAGCCGAGACAGTGGATCTAGTCAGTCTAGTTCCAACCTTCTCTCCATAACTGCCTGTCTCCAAGCAGAGGGTGGTACATGTGCACTATTAAAACTAACGTTGTACTGTGTGTGGTAAGTGGTACGAAGAGAAGTCATGCTGGCAAGCTATGCTGGGGTCAGAGCATCCAAGGCCTTGTGTGCTGTGCTAAGGAGTTTTGACTGTTTTGTAGGCAGTGGAGAGCCAGTGTGGTTTTCAAGTAAGTGACTGGTTTTGTGTTTGAAGGAAGTGACTCCATAGCAACATATTGGCTAGGCAGACAAGTAGAAAGATTGAAAAGAATCCTGGGGAAGTCCCACTAGCATCAGGGGCAACAGGGATGGAAGAGGGGGAGCAAGGCCTTCTTGCTGAATGCCTGCATCAGGCCCCCTCCCTCCATAGACTCACTAAGACATGAGTAAAGGAGCAGTGAGACACACAAGCACGGACTGAGCAGTCCAAGAAAGCCAAATCCTTAGCAGGTCTTTGGACTGAGGAACAGCAGGCACAGCTGAGGACAGGGCTACCACACTGAAATGGGATTAATTAGACACATACTGAATGTTGAGAACCACCACCACCCCTAACCTTTTCCCCCAGGAAATTAGAAGAGAGTTCTATGGAACCTGACACAGATTTAAGAGGAAAGACCTAAAGATACATTGTGGGGCGGGGGGTTCCCCAAAGAAATTACTCGGCCAAGTCTCCCAACTGTGAAGCCCACAGTCACAAACCACCCATGGGCAGAGTTTCTAGTTGGCATTTATATGCCCAACTCTTACATAGGAGTGAACAGCCAAGGATCACGAGGCATTTGCGGAAGTTCTCTTAACATGACAGAGGCCAAAACAAACAAGACATTAGGCAAGGAGGAGATTAATCTAGTAATATCCTCAGAGATAAATGGTTATAAAAGATAATACATAAAAAAAATATTCAGGAGAAACAAACTTCTTATCAATGAATAATGCAATAGCAGAAATGAAAAACTAGAAATGCAGTAAGTTGAGGAAATCTAAAAAGTATAACAGCAGGATGAAAAAAATTGGAAAATAAAGAGAAATGACAAAATTTGAGGACAGTTCACGAGGTTCAATAACTGAATAGCAGAAGTTCTAGACAGAAAAGTGGAAACAGAGAGGGAAAAGTACTAAAGTAATCCAGGAAAAATTTCCAGAACTGAAAGACTGAGTCTTTCAACAATGTGTGAATATATAACTGGAAAAAAAAATACACCTAAATTTTACAAAGGAAGGAGAAGATCAGCCTGAGACAGGAGCTGTTTTCTCACTCACACGTGCACGGTGGAGATGCAGCTGCTGCTGTTCACGGAAATAGGAGAAGTAGATCGTTACAGTCTCGAGGAGGAAAATGAGCTCCATCTTCACCTGAGTGACTTGGGCACTGTCTTCAGCACATGTTGATGCCCAGCAGACAGATAGAAATCCTGTGTTGAAAATGAGAAGATCAGCGTTAGAGCAAGACTTAGGAGTCATTTGCCTATGCATTATGAAAATCACAGGAGAAGGTCTGATTTCCCTGAAACTAGGGAGAGGAGGCGAAAGAGGTCTGGATGAAGAAGGAAAGTGAAAAAAATTACAGAGGCCAGAGAACAAGAAATACTTTGCAGAAACTAAGGTCAGGTAGGGCTTTGAGAAGGGAAATGTATATGGAGTTTAGTATCTGAGAAGACGCTGGGCGTTTTGACAATCAGTAAGCTGTTGGTCACTTGTGACAAACCAGCTTTAGTTAGACCCGGAGAGAGGAGAGGGAGAGGAGGTAGAAACCACCAGGACAGTGATTTTCAACTTATTTGTGTTTTCTTTGCCATCTGAATACTGGGATTTGTTGTGGCACCTGTGAAATGACTGTGTCATCACTGACTTGAATGCCATCCCCAGAGGCATTGTGGTCACCAAGCACCTGCTGGGACTCTGACCTACCTCCTGACCTCTCCTCAGGGCACATGTGGCCCACTCATGCTGCATTTAGCCCACTTGGACTGCCCAGGGGTTTGGAAAAACTTGACCTAAATACTGAACTTTAATTGGTCTTTTATGAATTGTCATTTGTGACACCATATAGAGTTGTCTTGCTTTATATTAAAATACTCATTTGAAAATTGTGGTTGATAAAATGCCTTTTCTGACTATATTATTATAGGTCAGACTAGCAAACCAACTGTAAGTTTTTCTAATTATTCTAAGGAAAGTGGAGCTAAACAAAGCAGATCAAAGCCTTTACAGTTAACCCCATGTATCCCCTCCTAATTATACAGTTCATTAGTATATTTTTTAAGATATAGAAAAAACAGGGAT
Source organism: Hyperoodon ampullatus (assembly GCF_949752795.1). Classification (NCBI taxonomy): domain Eukaryota; kingdom Metazoa; phylum Chordata; class Mammalia; order Artiodactyla; family Ziphiidae; genus Hyperoodon; species Hyperoodon ampullatus. The sequence continues at coordinate 73,378,362 of NC_136916.1, forward strand.
CCCCTTCTAAATTTGCCATTGACATTAACCTTTTCAAGTAGATTGACTAAACTGTAGTACAGTTACTCACTGTGTTGGGTAAAATACATGTTTATATATACCCTGGATTGTTTGTGTTTTTTTTTTTTTTTCTCTTTGGGACTTTAGCTATTTTTTCAAAGAAAGTACAGTTTTCTAATACTTAGAAGAACTGAGAAATGGAATGTGATCAGGGTATGATTTCCTTTCCAGTAAGAAAAGTTCAGGTGTTTTTAGTCTGGTTTGAGACAAGAGTCTACCTAATCATTGAAAGCCGCAGAGTTTAAAACATGGGTTTACATTAAAGATATTGTCTAGGAGTGGGGATTGGGATTGTCTGTGGCATCATGATAGCATGTGGGGTTTTTTTTAAGTGCTTTAGACCTCCTGCAAGGCACATTTCTCCCTTGAGGCCCACAAAGTGAACACACCAGCAGCACATTTATGATTGCTTATGACTTTGTTTTTTAAGTTATTTAACAAACTATAATAAGGAAGCACAGGTTTTCCTGCAGCTAAACTTTTTTTTATTTGCTAAGAAAGGAAGTTTATTTTCCATTTCTAAATTGCTGACTTTGTTTGTTCATTTCTGTAAAACATAAGAGTAGTATAGCCCACTACTGTAAAATAGAATTGGATTTTTGACTGCCGATTTTCCTATAAATTCTTTTAAATTTTTTTTTCTGATTTTGCTATTTTTTTCTGTAATAAAGTGGAAAGATCCCCCTTACTAGATTGTTGACAAGTAAATCATTTTTGGTGTCATGTAGCATTCTTTGCTTGAATATGGCATATGTCCTCTTGTGTGTCACTTTTAATATGTATAATGAATGATTTGATGGTTGTATGGAAGTGAAAATGAGTGGTGAACTAGAAAATAAAATTGATTGGCAACAGCTTTATACGAATGAGTTTTATTAAAAACTAAGAGTGAAATCAGAGTAACATTTAGGAGTAATCACAAACAGCCTGATTCTCTGAAAGGTCCGTATGGACAAAAAAGTATGTCAGGACACCTTCAGATGGGGATTTGGAAATGGATCTTGAACAGCACTCTGCACTTCCTGGATCGGCATGGAGAGAGAAGAAACAACCAAGATTCCATCAGAAGTATTTCTTTTAACAGCATTATAAAAAGTTAACAGTATTGTTTATTTTGTTCTTTAATAGTCTGTTATAGAGGGTGTCAAAGGGCCACCTGCAGCAAAGGTGTGTCATGCCAGGTGTTATAGGTCAGTGGTGACATACCACCATGGGAGGCTGGACTCACAAACACAGTAGCATGCCATGTGGGACAGTGATATGTAGAAAATATGCTAGAACTCTTATGCCATCTGTGTCATACACCCGGGCTGTGCAACTTGATTTGTGAACCAGCTGATGAAAAAAAAATCACTGTAGTATCTCAAGAAAAGTGCTTTGGGACCATCCAAGACCAGGGTTTGCGGTTCCAACTATATTATGTGACTTTTAATCTAAACCTTTGGGTATGAGTTCTTTGGTCTGGTCACGTACGAGCAGCAGACAATAAATAAATGGACCTTATAAACAATCAAAAAGTTGTTCCCTTTTAATAGTTGAAAAGTTGTTCCTTTTTATTGAAGTATAGCATACATAGTTTTAACCTTAAAATGATTTTTGTTGTCATAAATTACATTTTTGCCATTATAGTTTATTCTTTTTTGTTATTTCCTTTGTTTTCTCTTGGGCTGCAGATGGGTTGTTAGTAATTTGTACTAAGTCTTGTAGTTATTTGGAAAACATACCTACTTTTTTAACTATACAAATCATTACCTTTTATGCTTTCAAAACAAATGTTTGAAAATTCCTTTTTCATCAAAGCCAAGACTGAAGCCATAAGTGTAGACTCCATTATATGCAAATTTAGTTCACTTTCACTTTTCCTGCCCCCTCCAGTTTTCTGGCCATTGTTGATTTCATATGAATTCATAAACCAATTTGCTGTTTCCCCAAAATTTGTACATTATATAGCTTCTCCCAATTTTACTTTTGCCTTTTACATTGCATTTTATTATCACCATTATATTTATTTATTGCTTTGTCTTAACTCTGTTTCACAATCTGTCCAATGAACTAATCTCAATTTTGGTTCCTCTCGGGTAATGTTTCCAAGAAGGAAGTCTAGGGTATGTCTCTCAGCAATTTTTCTAGGAAGGGGGATATATTTTCTGAGACCTCGTATATCGGAGTGTCTTTTGGTTGCCATTCCTTTGTTGACCTGAATAACAACTTGTTTGAGAACAGTTTTTGTGTTACAACTTTTCTTAAACCATTGCCATTTTGCTCTTCTTTTCTATCCTTAGCTTCTGGAGAAGAAAGCTGAGACCATCCTCATTTGATTATTTTTAGGTTAACTGATTTTCTGATGGATGCGTCCAAACTAATTTCTTGTCCTTGAAATCCAGAAATTTCCTGAGGTTCTGACTACATCTGGTTCTCTTTTGAGTATTCTTGCCTAGAACAAGATGAGTCTTACATACCATCCCAGATATGTTTTCTAGGTTCTCTTTTGCCATTCCTTCAGTATTCTTTACATTTCATTTTTAAATCATCATTTGTAGATTGAGTTTCTGCTTTCTAATCTCCATGCTTACTTTCCTCTCTTAACACCCTCATCCTTGTTCTTTTTTCTGAGTGTTCTGGTGGAATATCTGAACTCTTTCCTTCTTCATACCTGATTTGATCTTCTCCAATGTCAGTTCAGCTCATCATCACCTCCAAAGCAGGTGTTAAATTATGGTTATTTTTCTACTTCCTTGAAATCTCCTTTCATCCATCTCTATTCATATATTACCTGCATCCCAACTCCTTGTTTTCTTATCTCATCCTGAGCTCTCCTTGATGCCTTTTTGTTTTTATTTCATGGAGAACTAATTAAGACTTAGCACTTAATAAGACTTACTTAATCATTAAGTTGCTCATAATTAAGAACATAATTTTCTACATTTTCTGTGCACTCAAATAGTAAAAATAGCTGTCATTTTCTGAGTGCTTAATTTTTCCAGATATTATGCTAAATGCTTTCTAGACTTTTTTTCCCCTCATTTAATCCTCAGGACACCCTGCAAGGAGGAATTATTATCCTTATTTTACTCATGAGGAAAATAGCATTTAAAAGGACTATTAAAAAGCCCAAGGTCACACATCCCAAAGTTAATAAGTTGAAGAGTCGTAGTTTAAACCCAGGGCTGTCTGGCTCCAAAGCCTGTTTTCCTTACTACACTATACTATCTTCTCTATAAATGATTTTCATAGGTTTATATTTAATAAAATATTCAGAGGAATAATACCCCCCCTTTTACTGGAGGGGTATTGTTCATTGCCCCATTTTATCTATCTTCTATTTATGATCTACCTCTGTTAATTCAACCTTGTAATGAGAGATCACTGCAGACCTGGGTTTATGTAATTATTCTAGAAGTTTCCTCTCCCTCTCCGTACCCCCCCGAATTGTGAACAGTCTGTAGGCCAGTTACAATGTTATTTTCCCCCTAGAAACGTTGTGTAGTTGAGTAGCAAGGGCACTGGGTTTGGACTCACGAAAAACCCAGATTCGAGCCTCAGCTGTACTATGTCCGAGCTGTGTAGCTTGGGCAAGTTACTTAGCCCCTCCGTTACATGCCTGTGTTACGAGGTCAGTGTGCCTATTAGGAGAGGTGTAGGCCCAGGTAAATTCCTGCCACCAAAAGCAAGATGTTGTTACTACGGTGCAGCGTGGTGGCCTGTTGAGGCTCCCTCTCGGCCCCACCCAGGGTCCCACGCCCTCAGGCCTCGAGCGGCCCGCGTCCCAGGATGCACCGCTGCGCTAACCGCCCAGCCCGGCTTATGATAGGAGCCTCGGCCTCAGGACAAAGGAGGAGAAAGGTGCGTGGGAAGGATGCGGCTCAGGGGCCCTGCGGCCGGGTGTGCACCGGGCGGGCCCGACCTCACCGCTGGGAGACGTCACTGCGCAGGCCGAGGCCGAGTCTGGGTCCCTGTGCCCACGCAGGCCAAGGCTGTGCCCCTGTCCCCACGCAGGCTGTGTACTGGGCCCCTTCCTCGCCCAGGCCGAGGCCGAGTCCGGCTACCTGTCCCCACGCAGGCCGAGGCCGCGTCCTAGGCCGAGTCTCTGCCCCTCCTGCTGCAGCCCCTGCTTACCAGGCCTTGCAAAGTCGGTTAGGCGCGTCCCAGGGCTACAGTGCCAACCAGGTTTCCATCTTTGCCTTTGTCTTTGCCTTCATGGGTTTTTGTGAATTGCTGGGTTGGCTCCATCTTATCAACCAGGTGAGTAGAGGTCAAGCCCAGATTTCTGCCGAGTTCTAAGTAAGGGAACCTCAGAGCCTGTCGGGAAGTGGACTGAAGGCCTAGACTTGATTCCACAGGCCACTGTGGCCTTTGTACTCCTGTCCAGGACATCTTTCTGTGTGGGCTTTTTCTCAGGTGAAAGTTATTATCCCTATGTGACTTTAAACAAACTCTAACAATACCCTTTTATTTACTCTAAAAATTCAACAGAATTTATCAAGGACCCAGTATGTGCTTAGCCCCAGTATGAGATCTGGGTGCTGGGACCTCAAAAATGAAAAAGGCACCCATCCTATTCCCCATAGTCATAGTTTGGAGGCCTAAATCACCCTCTGATATTTGATGCTTACTCCAATTTTTCTTTTACCCCATCAGAAAATGTCTGAAATGAGGGGAGGAAACATCTAAGTAGTATGTGGAGTTGTAGAAAGGGTAAGTCGATCCAGTTAGGTTGGTTTGGGCACTGTAAATTGTGCCTCATAATCCATTAACAGGTCAGTAAACAAGTTTAGTAAGTCCAGACCAGCATTTTTCTAAAAGATTAGAATAGCCAATAGAGTACATCAAAAATAGTATGGATAAGTACTGTTGTGCAGAACTTTGGTTTGTTATATATATATATTTATAGGTGTATTTGTACTAGGTTGTGATGCAAAATGTATTTATTGTGAATTACATTTTAAAAGTTAAGTTACAGGTTTAGATCAGGACAAATATGTTACGTATATACAAAGTACCCTTGCAGTAGTAATAATCTATCTTGATAACAATTATTTGCAAAGATTGGAACTATAAAAGAGTCAAATGGTATTTCTGCCCTAATTAGCTTCATGTTTGATATTTACTTTACATGGTATTAGCATGGCATGTATTTGGGTATCTGATCCATCACATTCATTATAGATCATTGCTGATGTGTAAGGAATGGAATGGCAGAATTGCTCCAATATATGAGATCAGACACTCTGGTGGTTGCTGATTATAGAAGCCACAAGCCATCACTGTTACTGTGAAAATATGCATGATTTATAGGTTATGTCTGTTGTTACCATGTGTGACCATATGAAGATCTTTGCTTTACATTGTCCTTGCTAAAAGCCAGTGATGAAGTTTAACAGTCTGAGAGTTTTCTGGTCTGTTCTAGTTATGATGTTACTTTCTTTGAAAACTTGATGCAGAGCATATCTGAGGTCAAAGGGTTTTTGCTATTGAAAGATGTTTTTCTTTTCAGCTTTGATAAAAGATTTTTTTTTAAATAAATTTATTTATTTATTTTTGGCTGTGTCGGGTCTTCGTTGCTGCACACGGGCTTTCTCTAGTTGCGGCCAGCGGGGACTACTCTTCGTTGCGGTGCGCCGTCTTCTCATTGCCGTGGCTTCTCTTGTTGCAGAGCACGGACTCTAGGCACGTGGGCTTCAGTAGTTGTGGCACGCGGGCTCAGTAGCTGTGGCACGCGGGCTTTAGAGCGCAGGCTCAGTAGTTGTAGCGCACGGGCTTAGTTGCTCCACGGTGTGTGGGATCTTCCCAGACCAGGTCTTGAACCTGAGTTCCCTGCATTGGCAGGCAGATTCTTAACCACTGCACCACCAGGGAAGGCCCAAAAGGTTTTTTAAAAATTTGTGACTAAAATTTAAAGCTCTTAACTCTTACTGTAATAATTATTTTTTATATTTTGTGTTTGTATTTATTTGTTGAATGATTAGTTGGTTGATTTTGATTTTAAGGATTTAAATAACTATAAGTTTGGACTATAGTTGTTGAAATTAATTTCCCAGTGTACAATTTATCCTCTAATGTTTAGGCCAGACATTTAATTGTAAATGGCTAGTATTTTATTTTGCAGATGGACCTTGCAGACAGTTTAACATGATCAAGCAAACTATTATATTTTTATTTTAACCATGCTTACTGGTGTAGTAACTGCTATGATAGGAATTCCATAAATGTATGAATGAATGAACACTATAAATTTTTTTTTTTTTTTTTTTTTTGCGGTACTCGGGCCTCTCACTGTTGTGGCCTCTCCCGTTGTGGAGCACAGGCTCCGGACACACAGGGTCAGTGGCCATGGCTCATGGGCCCAGCTGCTCCACTGCATGCGGGATCCCCCCCAGACCGGGGCACGAACCCGCGTCTCCCGCATCGGCAGGCGGACCCTCAACCACTGCGCCACCAGGGAAGCCCTATAAATTATTCATGTAAACATTTGGTGATACATATTATTAGTTTTTAGTAAAACAATTTTTATACCTGGAAAGGTTGTGTAGTTGAGTAGCAACTTTAAGAGAAACTGGTTTCTTTTAAGAGAAACATATTTGGCAGGTTTAGTCCAGAGAAATTATAAGGCATTTATTTTAAATGAGATAAGTGAATAGAAGTCATCTTGTCCTACAGGACACTTTCAAACAGCACCTAACAGTGAAACAAGTTATGTGACAGCTGAATTTCTAATTCAAAACCAGCCTAACACAAAAGAGGTTAAAAGGGGGGGAGGGGTATTATTTTTCCTTATTTGAGGTCTCAGGAGAAGCCAGTGAGGGGCATTTTATAATCAACTTAGTATGTGGTATTTTGCTCATTTCCCTTTAGTCTCTTTCAAAGTGTTAGACCCCAGCAATTGCTGTGTAGTTCAGCTGATCTGTTGATAGTTTCCCACAGAGAGAGAGCAAATGATTGTGGACATTCAGGGAATGTACTTGCTTTTTCCAGCCATAGCCAAAGCTTGAGACTCTTAAATAGCTAGAAAGCAGGGACCATAGCTGCCTTGTTCACTGTGATTTGCTATTTTTAGGCACATAGGAAGTGCTCAATAAATAATTGTTGAAGGAATGAAAATACCATGGAAGGAGGAAGAGCAGCAGCAGAAGGTACATATAGCTTAAAACATGGGGGAAAGAGTATTATCAGATCCTTAACTAATATTTATTGAGGGTCTCCTATGAACCTGGTAGTGTTTCTGGGCTCATGGGCTGTTTACAGCCTAGGGGAGACAAGGCACATACTGATCAAGTTGTGTTACAGGAGGATTTTGGGCAGTGCTATTAAAATATGGGTCTGGGGCTTCCCTGGTGGTGCAGTGGTTGAGAGTCCGCCTGCCGATGCAGGGGACACGGGTTCGTGCCCCAGTCCAGGAAGATCCCACATGCTGCGGAGCGGCTGTGCCCGTGAGCCATGGCCGCTGGGCCTGCGTGTCCGGAGCCTGTGCTCCACAACGGGAGAGGCCACAACAGTGAGAAGCCCGCGTACCGCAAAAAAAAAAAAAAAAAAATGGGGCTGCACATAAAGTGGGGCTAATGGTGTCATTTGGATAATAAGTGTAAAGAGAAAGAGAAAGGTTGATTCAGGTTGATTTGAGAGGCAAAGTTTCCCAGAGGAAATGTGTGGGGCTGGGATAAGGAGGGATCACAGGTGGGGCATGAGCATAGCCACTGGCTCAGGCCAAGGGGAGATTGGTATTGGGGTACAGTTGAGAGTAAAGTGGGATAGCCTGGGTGGAGATTATATTTTGGAGGAGAGGTTAGGAAATAGATAGTCACGGAAGTTAGATTTCATGTAACCAGCATAAAGAAGCCATAAGTTCTGGAGCAAGGAAGCATTTTGTGTTTTGAGAGTACTTGGTAGCTGCAAGCAGGAGGGCAGCTCTCCCTCAGAGACCAGAAAGGGACAGGAAGCAGCCCCCAGGATTGGAACCTCAGCACCACTTTCAGTCACACCAGGATGTTCTGGTCACTTTGGATGCTTTGGTGGCACAAAAGCAACTGATGAGGGGAAATGCCTTTGGCCTAGAACTCCACTTTAGGAGGGTTTGAAAATGACTAAAGGGTGACCAAATCTGCTCAACTGCCACAGAACCACACATGCTCACTCCCAACCTCAAGCCTGTCTGTGTTTCTAATGCCCTGTGGAGTAACAAAGTCTTTTATTAACAAGGAGGCAGAAGTGTGAGTTCTTGTTCTCGGGAATGAGTCTTAGTTGCTGATCTCATGAAATTTAGTCCAGCTTGTGTTTTCCATAAAGCACTCCATCCTGATTTTTAAAAAATTGCTCCCCAAAATTAATAAGCTGAAGAGAGGTACCTATCCTTGGGGGGTCTCAGGTTGCCAAGCATATCTCCCAGTTCTTTGTCGGCAGGTGGCATGTAGGGTATAGGGTAAGAGGGAGAATGGGAGGGAAAAGATAGACTGTAAGCTCCTTGAGGTCAGGGGTCTTGTGTTCATCTTTGTGTTTCAAGCAGCTTATATAATAAATGTGTTGAATGAATGATAGCTGGATGGATAAGGGGAATTTTGTTTCCTTACTGTCTAGTCACACATAACGTGGTATCAATGGCCCAGATATTTATTCAAACACTCATCTTCTTCCTACCTCCTCTTCCTTCCTACCTGTTTAGTGCTGATGCAATTCATAAAGCACATGGAATGCCCAGCACAGTGCTGGATAAAGGGACTGTAGATGTTAAAGCTGCCAAGTCCAGCCTTCACAGACTGAGATAATCATGGGATTAATGATTTTGAGGATGAAAAGTTTATCTGCCCACTCCAGTCTGATTCCTGATGCCATACTGTGTAGTCTGAGCTCCTCATTTAAAATCCATGGCTTATGCTTGCATGCACAAAGGATATGAAATAATAAATTTTGAAGTCCATCTCCTTTATTGTCCCAGTTTGTACCTGGGTAGAGCATATAAATATACCCGCACCACATACGCATGTGTCTGTTTCCCTCTACACTCTGTATAATAGGGTTAGTGAACAGTTCTGCTCATTTGTGTGAGTATGCATCTGTGTCAGTTTGGGCAGTCATGCTATATTATTATTCTTGAGATCCTTAGCTCCTTCAAAAGACATAATGTGATGTGCCTGGCACTAGTATGAACCCAATAAATACTTGCTGAATGAGTATTTATTCATTGACTAACAAATGAACAAATACTCTGTTCAGAGAATGGTAATGGGTGCTACTTGGAAACTTTATACAGTCCTTATGCTCAAGATTTAATTGGAGAACCTAAGTCTACATGCAAGAAATAAAGTCTATTAGGGATAAACATAGGAATAAAACCTATAGATTAAATATATTAATAATTATTATTATTATAATCATAGCTAAAATTCACAGAGTGCTTACTATATGCCAGGTACTCTCCTAAGTGCTTTGATGGATATTAACTAATTTAATGTTTTCCTAACTCTATAAGGTATGCTGTTATCTTCCCCATTTTGCAGTTGAGAAACCTGAGGAACTGAGAGGTTAAATGACTTGTCTGGAGTCACACAGTCAATAAGAATAAGATCACATGATGAGCACAAAGTGGCACTGGGGCTTAGCAACAAAACCTTTCTGCAGGAGGCGAGTTGAGATGTGGCCTGCCCCATCACTGAGGCACAGACCGTCTGCTGGCCATCACTGGGGGTGGCAAACGAAGCTGTGGAGAGCCCGCTAACATGATGATGTGTGATCTGGCTGGCACGTGACACCACAGCCTTCCCAGAGAATGTGCCAGCTGGATTCTAAAGATCCTTTGCTTCAAGTACTCAATATGTGACAGACTTAAGTCTTCAAGGGAAGACTCTCCCCCTCTCCTAACAAGCTCAAAGTAGAAATGGCCATCTTCTCGACACACAAATGCCGACTTTCAATTTTGAAAAAGCCCAGTGAATTACCTTTGAGAAAGTAACTACCCTTTGTGGTAGAGAGGAAGATACGATGGTAAATAGCTAGATAACTGAATGTACTCTCTCAGCACTGAGTGTCCACTCTGCCAAGAACTGTTTGGACTCCTGAGGACTCAGCAGTGAACAAGGCAGATGGAAGTCCCAGTCCTCATGGAGCTGCCATTCTAATGGGGAGACAGACAGTAAAACAAATAAGTAAGAGATAGTGAGGAGTGACCAGGGGAAACAAAGCAGGAGAGGGGATGGAGCTTTAGGAAAGGGAGGGCACTTGAGTGCAGGAGAACCCTTAGTTCTGATGATTCGCTCTTCAGTTTCCTCACTTTCTCACGAAGTAGCCTCTCAAATCACCTGTCAGAGACCCTTGCAACACTGGGCCAGGGAAAGTGTGGACCCTGGTGGGTGGGGTAAGGGAGACACAATTCAGTTCCTACAGTCTGTAATCTACTGTGGAGATTGAATCATGGAGGCAGGGGGACTATTTTATGTCAGTATTCAATCAGTGTAGGTATTTGTGCAGACATTTCCTTGTTTCATTATATCCCACAGGAGTTTTCCCATATACCTATTTAAAGAATACACAGTTTGGTAGCATTTTGAGTTAACATTCTATCTCTGAGCAAACCTTTGCATTTGAAAAATCTGTGAAGACGATGAGATGAAACATTACAAGAAAACAGAGTTTGTTGATAGCAAAAGCTCAGAAAATTGGACTGGTTAGGTTAAGATGGACATGGCCAAAACTATTCATTATGTTTCTTGGAAGGGATTTTCTCCTTTGAGGAGAAAAGCAGATCAGTTCTATTAAACTTTTATTTTCTTCTCTGGAAAGTTAGATTAAGGTTCAGTGTCAAACATAACATGCAGCTTAGAATATCAGAAGCTGCCCCACTTCCCTTTCCTCCACACCCACACCACGTGCAGCTGTGTACCTCTGCTCCTTGCTAGCAGAGCTATGGCACCACGTCTAGTTGTCTGCTTCCTGCTGGGGCCCACAGTCCATTTTACTGTGTCCTGCTTCCTCTGTTTTCCTCTTCTGAGATCCTAAGTAGCCTTCCAGAATCTTGATTGGATTTACCTGAGTCCACACTGCTCTTATCCCCCGCCCCTCTTTTACTCTGTGAAATATCCTTTATGCTCTTTCTTACTTTAGTAACCTTTAGTGACAAGATTGGTCTGTGTGTAAAAACGCATCAGTTTTGTAATGTACCCCTTGTTGCTCCCCTCGAAACTTCTCCACTCTCATCAGGCTTAATTGCCTACATTTAATTGTCAGAGGTAATATTCACTTTTTAAAATGCAATGATCATTAAGATTTTAATAAATGATTTAATATCTATAATGGAGATTCAAATATATAAAACTGATTCAAAGTCTTAACTCCTAAAGTTTTCTCATAAAATGAAACAGTTAAGTATTGCCTAGAAGTGACACCCACATACGCATCTTGCTCTATCATGCTTCCTTCAGGTTCTCTGTTTTCTGTTAGCAATGAACTGATACATTTATCATGAAGCACAAGTGAGAAAGAGAGAAAAAAAAAAAAGAGAAAAAGAAAAGCATTACCTTAGGAGTCCTGGAAAGAACCATGTTTATATTTATTTATCTTCCTCAGAGGAACTCCCAGACATGAGGCTTACATGTCTGGGAGTTCCCCCAATTCACAGCTCCCCCAAGTCACAACTAGCAAACCTCCAGAATTCCTCTCTTCCATCCCTCTAGATGTTGTCCCCTGTTGCATAGGTTTTTCATCTGTCTCTAAAGAAGGAGGAACTACACCTTGACCTTGACTCAAAAAGTACAGCAGATGTGAAATTCTTTTAATGATAGAGAAGATACTGAGCTATGTATAAATACTTCATATTTGATCTGAACATTGTATCTCATCAGTAGGTGACGTATTTAGTTATACAATTGACAAACAAAAAAATGTGGTCCTACAACACTCTTGGCTTATTTAATTCTGAGAAAGGGCATCCAGAGTAGAGTTCAGGTGTATCCTCTTCCCCAGATATCTGCAGAGTGAAATTGAGTGTTTGATGCCCACAATTTAACTGTTGACAAGTGTTAACTGTTGACAAGTATTGAGCAGCTCAGCACTGCGCTAAGCTCCAGGAATATAAGGATGTGTAAGGCATGTCCCAGAGGGATTCCTAGTGTAGTGGGGAAGCAGATACAGAACCAACTAAGTTGTAATAGTAGAGTGAACATTGTAATATAGGTATAAACACAGAACAGGGAGGGCTGAAAGCTGCAGGACTTGGCAGGGGAGTCAGACTTTCATCACTCAGAGAGGGCAGAGAGCAGTCAATGGAAGGGCATGGAAGCTGCCTGTTTGCTTTGCCTGGAAGGTAGTGGGAAGGGACAAGAGAAGATTCTGGAGGAGTAGCTATCTCCTGTGCTAAGGAGACCTATAGGAAAAGGTGGCTGGCGGAGCTTTATCAGCAGGGGAAAGAGACATGATAAAGAAAAAAAAACTTAATTGGGAAGATAATGTTACCGAGTCCAAGCTCGTACTGCTTACTGTACAACAGGCCAATAAACTGAGAAATGAGTTGTTGGGGTGAGGAGTAGCAACTTTATTCAGAAAGCCAGCAGACCAAGAAAATAGTGGACTAGTGTCCCAAAGAACCATCTTCCCTGAGTTAGAATTCAAGCTTCTTTTATACTAAAAGGCGAGGGGGTGCGTTTGGTTCTGCAATTTCTTGGTGCCAGAATCCTTTGTTCTTGCAGAGGTCCAGTCACAATGTTCCTATAAACTTCCAACAAGACAAATGTTATTCTCTGTTCTGCAACCTTTTATCTCCATGTGGATGGAAAAGTGTTATCTATTTAAAGGTCAGAGCCTTGTGAATGAGCTATCCTGTATATTTCAGGCTATAGGCAACATTCTTAACTTGTAGCCAAAGCAATAGAATACAAGGTTTAAAGAAAAAGAAACAGATCCAACATGAAGTTAGATTTGTTCTTCCCTATTACAATAAGTCTGGTGGCAGTTAGAAGACAATAGACTAGAAATGGATAGTGTGAGATAATTCTGCATAGTCTCCTGGCAAGATCTGATGAGGGTCTGAACCACAGTCTGCGCATTTAGTGCCCACTCTGCTGGAAGTTCACCACCTGCCAGATGAACTTTAAATTTTATGACCACCTTAATAGAAAAAAGGAAGTCTGGGAAGAGAAAAACAGCCTAGGAGAATTCAGTGAGCAAGTGTTGAGTGAAAGGGCCTTGACCAGGCTTCCTTCTTTGAACTGAATTCATTAGAGAAATTTGAGAAACTATGGAGTTTCAAAGAACTTGAAACTGGCGTTTCCCCTTCTCTGCCTCTAGTCAGCTTTTAATTTGCTCTCAGCTATTAAGCTGATAGAAGAAAAAAGCTGTCTTTCAGCAGTTGAAGTCAGCCAATGAGAAGAGCTTCGAATCAGGCATTCAGAGGAGGCAGTACCTCCTGCCCAGACCTCCTGGGAGGCAAGGTTCAGCTTATAAGAGGGACAGGAATAAACTTGTTGAAGTTTTCTTACTTGTCAAAGCACCTTTAAATAATCCACGCCTGCAATAGTTTCATCTTCAGGCAAGAGAAAGTGAAAATGGCCCCAAAAGTTGCAACATCTCAAATAAACACTATAAAATGAGGGACACTTGCCTTTAAAGTTGAAGTGCCTCAAGCAGACAAACAACATTTATATTGTGCTACTAAAAGATTTGTCTTTCCTTGTCTGTGATGATTGTTCTTTGAGACACAAATAAAAACAAAGCGAATCGCATCCAACTATTCTAAAAATAAAAGATGATCTGATTTTTTTTTCTTTTTTTGGTCATTTTATGGTTCAAAAAAGGGATTTTTTTTTTCAATGGCTAGGAAACAGGTGGAAAAGTTGCATTTCTGAGACTGCTGCTCCTTGGTAATGAGTTTTGTGGTTCAGTGCTGGTGGTAGTGGTGGTGATTTAGTTAGCAAAAAGCCCTGCCTATGTTCCAGGCTTCTGGAGAGTACTACGGCTGTCAGACCAGCTTGGAGGATAGTGCAGGGCTGTCATCAGTGTTTCAGGTCTCTTTCTGCCACATAAACCCCTTCCTTTTAATACAAACAGCAAGACTATCCTGTTCAGTAGTTGACTAATGACTGTGTGCACTGAAATGCAATGATGATGAAGCAGTTGATGCATTTGTGACTCGGTGTCCCACTGAATTCCAGTTTTCTCCTCTCCAAGTGGTCAAACAGGAAACAACATTGCATCAGGAAGAATCTGAAGGTGCCATCCGGTAGCTGTGCCTCACGTCACTGACTGCCCTCAGTCAGAAATCTTGACCTGCAACTTTAGAGGGTGGGTCTCTGAAAGAATTTCAGAGCTTACACGGAGCTGAGGTGTGTTGCTCTCTCATGAGAGCAAAGCTGGCTGGAGCACTGAGAGTCTGGCTCTGTCTCTCTTCACAACCAAGGGGCATCTTTGTGGACTGAAGTTTCAGAAAGGTAGGCACCACGTTGCGGATGTTGTTACTATTTGAGAACCTTCAAAACCAAGTTGGCCTTGGCTGTGTGTGTGTGTGTGTGTGTGTGTGTGTGTGTGTGTGAGAGAGAGAGAGAGGGAAGGAGAGAGAGGGAGAGAGAGAGGGAGAGAGAGAGTGGGAGAGAAATGATGAAAATGTTTGTTTTGGGCCTGATTGTGGGAGAGATACAGAAAAGAGAGTTTTGAAGCCATTTGCTTGATGAGTTTTTCTTCAGAAGTCTTTAGTAGTGGAGAGTAAATGTTGAATTCAAACTTCTAACTTGTATTACTTGCTCTTTGGCGAGTTTAAACTGATTCACTGAAGGGACAGGAAGAATTGTTCAGAGAGTGGAATCACATGAGGCTGAACACTCAATCAGCATAGCTTGGTTTATTTGGAAAGCCTTGACTCAAGCTGAAATGCAAAGGGTGACCGAGGATCTCCAGGCGGCATAGCAAAAGCCATTTTAGAATGTCTTAAATTTGGAACAAGGCAGAATTTGCTCATCTCACAGTAACAAGGTTTTCTAAGCTGGTTCTGTCTTAAGGGAGATAGTCTAAATGTCATGTCCAGAAGACATTAGGTGATTAATTCTAAAACTGCCAGCTTTGTGCAGAAAAACGAAACAAAAACAAAACTTTATTTTTTCTAACCCATGTTTAGTGAAGATGTTCTTTTAAGAAATTTTATTTCCTGAAAAGCCTTACACAGAGCAAAGGAAAGAAACCTTTGGGACTCACCAGATGATGAATATTAATTTATTCATTAATCTATAATGTCCAAGGTCCTTCCCTACCATGAATGAGGATTCAGACTTTAAACACCTTTCATTCCTCTCCCCTACAAGCCTTTTTTAAAAAGGGGGTTTCCACTTAAAATTTCATCAGTAGAATTGCTGGACAAAGGGACAAATTCTTGAAGGGGAAAATAGGCATATGTTCATACTGACAGTAATTGTATAGTCTTCCCATTAAAAATATTCTGTCTTTTCTAAAAGCAATCAGATTAATTTATATAAGTTTGAAGATAATTCTGGGTTAGCAATAATCTGCACTTAGTGGGTTCTTGCTGTATGTATATGCATTTCCCATTTAATTCATTGAGACAAGACTCATCTTATGCAGTTTTCAGATAAGGAAATTTAGGCTCAGTGAGATTTTAGCAGTATAATAGGGAAGAGAGAAAGCCAGAACTCTGTTGCCTTCCTACACACAGATATATATACAATCATATATATATATGATTGGAGCCTTCTATTCTCCTATTGTATTCCATCAGCCCTTTACAGAGTCCTTGTCACCTGGAGGTGTTTCTGAATCCAAAATAATATGCAGATATGTTAATTTGGTATCATAGCAAAAGAACAAGAGCCAATCTATAATTTGCTTCTACTCTTGGGGTGAAGGCATGATGAACTGGACTGAACAGACCTAGATTTGAATAGCTCCTTCCTGGTTACTAATTATGTGACCTAGGCAAGTCAGTGAAATTCTTCAAACCTCAGTTTCCTTATTTATAAGCTATTTATTATAATGTCCATCACATGGCATTGTTTGTTACAAGGAATAGAGAGACAAGTTATGCAGTGTGTCGTCTGCATGACTGAAAAATGGTAGGCTTTTGATAAATAGTAGTCATTTCTCCAATTATTTGTTGATGCTTTGGCATGCCAGATCCTGTTCTGGGCATGGGGGTATCAGCAGTGAACAATGGAGGCAAGAACCTGCCCTCATGGAGCTGCCTGGTGCTTGTTTATTATATCATCGTGTGATTGACTTTCTTTGAATATCACGTTGTAATTATTGAGATCCTTTATAGTGGATACCATCCAGCTTTGACATAGCCTCTGAAGCAGGATAGTGAAAGTCCTGTGCCAAGATTCCCCTAAAGCATAGTAAAATCAGGCAAAAAGCAAGAACATCAGATACTTGCTTTACCAAAGTCAGTTTGTTGTGCTAATCATTTCAGAGTTAGAGGTCAGGAAAGATGTGTTTTTATGCACACATTCACACATACACACACACACACACACACACACACAGATCATCTGAGTTTTCCTGGGCTCCCAAAACCATAGCAGAAACCTTGCTGGCAGGATGCATGTGGGAGGAGGGTCTGGCTCCAAGAACTCATGGAACAGAGAGTAGTGTGGCAACCATTCATTTGCTTTGGGCCCCAGGCCATCTACTCAGGAGCCTTGGGCTTTCCAAGGCCTCCACAGTGTGAATTTAGGTGTGAATTTATGCAATACAAAGCTTGAACTGGAGATAATATACCTTTATAAAGACAGATTCAGGACAAGAGTGATTGATTTATTTACTGGCTAAAAGCCTGGAGTTAAGTAGGCCAGTTGGCATCAAGAATGGCATTTCGGCATCTGTCTCTAACTTTGAATCCCAGTGAACTGCAGATCATAGCAGAGAGATAGGAGAGGAACACAGGGAAGCTCCCTCTGGAATCAAATGCAATTGTATTCTTCCTTTTCCTGGAAACACCTGCGCACGCAATACCACTGACCTCATTGGTTTTACACATCGTGAGTTTGTTTTAATTTAGTTGGTAGACCCAGAATGATTGAAGAAATCTTTGTGTCATCCCAGACAGACCAGAAATTGGCACTCTGAAAGGAGACTTTCTTAAGTGGCAGGACTTACTTTCCTAAGCCCAGTGCAACAATCAATCTCATCATTTTATGGGCCATACTATATATTGCCTTAAGATTGTGTCTTATAGCAAGGATTTTAAATGATGAAAATATAAACTAAGTTAAAAGCCTAATTAGAATAAATTAGGGCTTAGGTATAAAAACCTCAAACAGCACGTGGATGGAGAGATTAAGAACCTTTGACCTTGGGACTTCCCTGGTGGTCCAGTGGGTGAGATTCCACACTCCCAATTCAGGGGGCCTGGGTTCAATCCCTGATTGGAGAACTAGATCCCGCATGCATGCCACAACCAAGAAGTCTGCATGTCTCAACGAAGAGCCCACATGCTGCAACTAAGACTCAGCACAGCCAAAATAAATAAATAAATAAATAAATATTTTTTTTAAAAAGACGCTTTGACCTTATACAACACTGTAACAGCCTAAATTTTCCCAGGGATTTCTGTGGATAGGGGACAGATGTTCCATTGTAAATGGACTTCAGCAATCACTGTATTTTTGAAACAGTTAAATTATTTCCAAATTTCATTATTATCAGACCTTAAAGTCTGAGGAAGTCCATTAACAAGTAGAAGAGGGCTGTGTGAGAGGGAGTTTGACCTTGAGACACATTTCCCCTTTCCCAAGTGGGAGGATTTAAAATTTCTCAGGCAGGGAGTGTTCACATGCTGCTCAAATATAAAGTTAAAGGGTTTTGGTTCATTTAAAAAACCATTTCCTCTTTATTTTTTTGCCAACCTGGTCGCTGGAAAGTCTGTGGAGGGTATCTGTACAGTGTTCTAAGGAGTGTGAACTGAACAGACCAGAGGCCTTACGCATAGCTGGCATTTGGTTTACAGAAGTTCCAATTCAATGGAAACTTTCCTTTTTTTTTTTTTTTTTCCTGAATTTATCTTCAGGAAATACCAGGAAACTAATACATTTAACCAAAATTTCCAAATTCATCTGCTCAGTATTGGTACACACAAACACACACCACACAGACACACAGATGCACATACACACACACACGACATAGACACAGATACACACATACACACACTACACAGACACACACACACGTTCGTGTGCATGTGCACAATATAAAAACAAAATCAAAAGATACATGCTTTTTGCATGTGTGCAGCAAAGGTTTAGTTCTCCTGTCATAGATTGTGCTGCCTTCTTCCATCCTATAGCTCTGCCTTCTGAAACATGTGACGTGTGGTCACTGGGCCTGGAGAAGGGAGAAATGGAAGCAGTTTTCTAGCTTTTTTTTTTTTTTGCGGTACGCGGGACTCTCACTGCTGTGGCCTCTCCCGTTGTGGAGCACAGGCTCCGAACGTGCAGGCTCAGCAGCCATGGCTCACGGGCCCAGCTGCTCCGCAGCATGTGGGATCTTCCCAGACCGGGACACGAACCCGTGTCCCCTGCATCGGCAGGCGGACTCTCAACCACTGCGCCACCAGGGAAGCCCCAGTTTTCTAGCTTTTTTTAAAACTGAGATATAATTGACATATTATACTAGCTTCAGGTGTTGTTACATAATAATTAAATATTTGTATATATTATGAAATAATCACCAAACATAATTCTCGTTAATGGGAAAACTGTAAAATTCACAGCTAATGCATATATTTAGGTGATTTGAAGAGATAAAATATTACATTAAGGGACTTGAAATAATTTTTATTTATATTTCCATGTTCTAAAATGAAGTGATTAGGGAGGAAAAAGCATATGTCATAATCCATTTGTCCTTTATAGAGTACTTGTGTTCCAGAACAAGGCTTATTTCTTTTATTTTGATTCATTTGCCAGACATACTTTAGCAGGTAGTCAATAAATACTTGTTGGTTAGATTGATCCTGACACAGGCTGAACAATAATTATTTCAAGATTCAAGCAAAAATTCTGAGAGCATTTTCTTCAATAATGAAGATGACTTGACATCATTTAACAACTAAATTGTCTTCAATTTCTTCCCCTCAAATTTTGTTCTCTTGCTTGACATCTGATTAAAAATGTAAAATATGCTGATGCTGAACAAATCTCAAACTGCGCAGATGGGCAATTTTCATTTGTGATGTTCCCACAGGCTCACTGTCACTTCCGACCTTGGGTCAGCGTTACGGGCTTATAAGGAGCTCCTCCTGTTCCATTAGCTGTAACTGGCTTTCCCTGACTTGTTTCCAATGGAAATATGCTTTCTGTGGAATGCTGGTCTACAACCAATTGTGGAAGAGAAAACGTCAAAGCATTACTAGATGATGACTGTAAAATAATATTCAAGTTGGATTTTCCTAAGTAATTGTTTCACAGATTACACTATTACAGTGGTTTTCAAACCTCTTTTAACGATCACTGATGGTAAATACTTTTAGATCTCAACTCAGAACACACACGCACATTAACTGGAATAAAAGTTTCCCAAAACAATACTTGATATGTATTGATGTTTTCTCTTCTATTCCATTCCACTCTATAAAATTTCTGGTCATGATCTACTAATTAATTTTGTAGCTGGTAGTGGTTCTCAATACTGGCTGAAAGTAAGAATCAACTAGGAAACTTTAAAAAAAATACTAAAGCCAAAGGCACAACAGACCAATGAAATGGACTAGAGATTCCAGAAATAAACCTCCACTTTACATATTGGACACAATACATTTACTCCAATACATATTGGACCCTTGATTTATGACAGTATTGATAATATAGGGAAAGAATGATCATTTGAATATCCATATGGAAAAAAATTAACCTTGTTTCTAACCTCAAAATGTATAGAGATCTAAATGTTAGTATGGATGTGACAGGTAAAATAATATAACTTCTGGATCTGTACTGTTCCGTGCAGTAGAAGTTGAATATCATGATTCTTTTGTTCACTTTCAGAGCATCTTTTTCTTTTTGGTCAACCTTAAGACATTTATAATTAAATTTCACTGACATGAATGACACAGGGGAACTCTGAATCCTCTCTTACAGCATATGAAGCCAGCAACCTGCCCTGCGGGTCAGCCCAACCCCAGTTCCACCACTCTCATCTAGCTTCACATGTGGTCCTGCTTTACAGAATCAGACTAGTCATTCATGGTAGCACTAATGGCAACTGTATGTTTTGGCAGAAAAAAATCTGAGGAAATACCCAATAAGTCTTAGTTTAGAGAAGAAGATTTTAAATAGAAGGCTTAGAAACCCATAGACCCCAGATCAAGATCAATAGAGGAATAGCCAGCAGATCACACTGGCACATGTTGGACCTCCCGCGACCAGGGAAAAGGGAGTTGGCTCTGTGCCTGACATGGAACTGACCTGGGACCTTGGTACGTGTCAGCATGGTGTTTTCTCTGATTCACAACAGCTAATGGCAGAAATCAGAGACAAATGAAAATCATATAAATATATATTGGACAGAAATTTAAGGATGCCCTTTTGAAAAGAATATATATTTGAAAAGTCTGGAAACCTAGGGAAATTTTTATTTTTAAATATGTTACATTTTTCATATAATATACCCAGAATGTTTTTTCTTCCAGATACTTTTGCAGTCAAAAGATCCCTAATTTTTTATAAAATAAAATAAATAAAATATATTTATTTATTTGACTGTGCTGGGTCTTAGTTGCATAACGTGGGATCTTCGTTGCAGCATTCAGGATCTAGTTCCCTGACTAGGGATCGAACCTGGGCCCCCTGCATTGGGCGCACGGATTCTTAACCACTGGACCACCGGGGAAATCCCAAAAGATCCCTAAATTTAAAGCCATGGATTTAATCATTAATCTCCCCCAAAAGTATAATTAATAAATGAAATATTTTCTCTACATTGCAGACTTTGCAGATACCCTATATGTCTCTCTATGTCTCTGTCTCTGTGTCTCTTTCCCCCTATCTACTTAAAATCTGGGTGTTCTGCATTTTTTTTTCTTTAAGGGGCTTCTTGCATTAGATAGAGCTAGACAGGAATGACTAGTTCTTTTCAGTTTTGAGATCTTATGAGTTACTTTCTCTTGGTGAGTAAATAGCAAGAGCTAGTGGCCATGGACAGAGGGAGAGTCTGGGCTGAGGAAGGGAGATGACCCATCCCTGTTTGCTCAAAGGAGGAAACAGTGACTATCCCAGCAGGTGCCCAATTTCCTAATCTCATGCCAGCACTTCTTGCCAGGGGGAAATCTCCCCTTTTATTTATTTATTTTTTAAATGATTTCTGAGTTAAAGAAGGAAACTGTTGGGAACGTGTAATTGAGATTATTTTTCTGTACTCCTTCACTGCTTCCCTGCCCTCTGCTCTAGGCTCTCACACCCACTGCACCCCACCCTCATCTGAAGATTATGGGAATCTTTGTCATCTTGTTCTTTTCTAAGGGATGTTCCCTTCTGCAGTGGCAGCAGGAAACATTTCATAAGCATATATTTTAAATATTAAAATTGGAAGCTTGCTTCATCAGTTCTCTAATAACACCAAGTCCTTCCCTAAAAGTAACTTTCTTCCTCTTCATCAGTGAGTGAGACAGATGTTCCAGATTCCTTCTTGATCAAGGTGTGGCTCTATACCCTTTTGTAGGTTTCACTCTCTTTTATAAGAGATTCCTTTGGTGACACTGCCCCCGACGGCTACCGTGTTGTAAGAAATCCTGCTGACACTGAGGAAATGAATTACCCTGTCAAGAAAATGGATTATCCCTCAGAAAAGCTGCTCCCCCACCAACACTTGGTCGGGTAACCTCAATACTGATCAGGGTAATACAGGAAATCAGTGAATGATGGCTGGCTGTTGTGCCACCTGGAAGTCCATAGTGCCATTGATGAGGAAATGTAAATAGTGACCACAGTACCAACACCTGCAGCTTACTGGGCACTTACTATACACCGAGCGTTACAAAGTGATTTAGACACATGACCTCATTTCATCCTGACCTAAAGTTTACAAACATAAAAATCATTATACCTGTTTTACAGATGAGGTCATATAGCTGGAAAGGGGTAGGGTGGGCATTCAGATTCCCAAACATCTATTCTTGACAAGCCAATAGGCCTTGGGTTCCTACGCATCCTGTCCTGAAATTCTATCCCAGTGTGTTGTGGGGGGAAGGTCTGGGCATCCCCCCAGGTGAGTCTGACCATTGGGAAGGTTGGAACTAGGTGACTGTATACAAGACAGCCTCTCCAGGACTTGTCTCCAGACTCTCTGTTTAGCAGAGTTTGTACCCATTATGTGGGCTTCCTTTACTGAAAGAAGAACATGAAACCAGTTATCTTTTCCCAGTAGTGAGAGATGTGAACATAGTGGCAGGAAGGCAGCTGTGAAGGAGCAGGAGATGTCCCATTCCTCTCCCTTGGAGAATCTTTTTAAACTTAGCATTTAATCTTATTATTTAAACCAGCCTGACATGGGATTCTTGCCCCTACCTAATAAAGTCAGGATAATAAGACAGTATCAATACATAACATTGATTCTGTACTTTACCGTATTCAGGTAAAGTACATACATACCTAGTCACTCTTAATCCACAGCAGGTCTTTGCAGTAGGTAGAATTAGCACCATTTAATTCAGACGAAGATTCAGAGATTGAGTTGTCCAAGACCTAGCTATTGACAGGTCTGGCCCTTGAACGGGCTGTCTGACGCCAGAGCCAAGGTTCTTTCTTTTTCAGCTGTTTGAAAGAAAGTGAGCTACTTGAGGCAGTGTATGTAGCACTGCACTCTTTTAAAAAATTCTTAAATTGCAGGCTTGCGATTTGTATGGTGGTCTTCCTGACCTGAGACTAAGTGAGTGGGGAGCTTCTGCAGAACCTGCCACAGTGCGCAGGAGGACCTTGCACCCAGCCAATCCTCCAGTTTCTCCAGTGGGAAAACCTGAGACAGAATCAGGGCCTGGCCTCAGGTTCCTCTGTGAGTCACTAGCAGCAGCGAGGTTCTCAACTCCCTTGCTTTTGCCTGCATCAGTCCCTTGTGCCTGAGACTAATAACAGCGTAATTTATGAAGCAAGATATGTGACTCACCAGGCAAGGGAGGAGAGCTTGCAAGGAAGGACACGGCGGAGAGGAGCAACATATTTAACAGCAACTGGAAAGGAAATGCTGACATGATGGTAATTGGATTAAAATTTCTTTACATTGCAACACCATTGCCTGGTTACCCAGCTGTTCATTTATATTTTAGACTTCTAAAGTTAACTAAAAAGGGGGGTGGGAACAGGGGAAAGAGGGAAAGGGAATTCTACCTTTGAAGGCAGAATTATCAAATCTATGTAACTTTCTCATAGATTTCTTCTCAATCATCTTGGACCCCTTTTCTTTGAACCCCAGGATTTGCATTCTTCTAAAACTTATCCATTGTGTAACTTTGCTTTACATCCTTCTTATTTCAGCCATACCTGTTTTTCTGCCAGCTCCTATCCATGTTACCAGTCTAAATAAACTTCCTCAGTCACTTACCTCTCTTGTTCCTGAGCTGGCCTTTGACAATCTTTGTCAGTTAATGACCAGGACAGAGATGAACCAGAGATCCGATAAAGGTGAAGAGGCATCCAGGAGAATTACTTTTTGGTGAATACTCCCTCCTTAAATGGCTTTTTCTGCATTATCTTTATTATCTCCAGAATCTAAAGTCAGTTTATAGATAGGTCACAAGAGCCTGTCTTCCTGTTGACCAAGGAAGCACATTGTAAATTTTCAGTTACCTGTTTGTGTGTGTAAAAAGGCTGTGATAAGTTTTATGTAGGTAGCAAACTTGCCTTACTTCAAATCATCTATTAGTTTTTGTATATGAAACATTAACTTTAAAAGTTAACTTAAAAAGTTAGCCTCTTAAAATATATTAATGTGAAATAAATCACCTTAATAACACCTTTTAGTATGGGAAGCTGGGTGCATACTGGGAAAACAATAATTTAAAATCTTAAATATGCAGAGTTTTACTGTTCTAGCATATCAGTTATTTTTTCATGTTTCTTTCTAGTTTTTGTCTTTACACACATGCTCACACACATATGTTTATGATTAAAATAGTATATTATACGAGATCATATACCATCATATGATCATAGTATAGATATAATTTTGAATTTTCTTTTTTAAACGTGTCATAACATTTTTCATGTTTATAAATTTTACAATTTTAGCATTAATTGATTATTATTATATAGAGTTAACATTTAAAAATGTACTTAAACATTCCATATTTTTAAAATGCATTATTTACTAATACTGAAGTGTTATTTATTAACTATAGTTTAAAAAGTTTTCTGTCCAATTTACACATATTTCTAGGTAAGCATGAACATTTTAGTGACTCCTAAAATTTATTATCCGATTCCAAAAGGGTGGTATCATTTACGTTGCCACCAGTAACATAGGAATGTACATTTATATGTAAATGATATATATGAGACATTTATAGCATAGTTAGCACTGAGTATTATTTTTAAATAATGTCTTCTAATTTAATAGGTGTAAATTATAGGATTTTAGGACCTGGAAGTTCATTTAGTTGCTCTCTTTAGAAGGGCAACCTGGTATTTGATAGCTTGACTCCAATTTGCCGTTTAACAGGCATGTAATACAGTGATTTACAAATATTTACTCACTTTGTTATTTTAACAACCTCATCAGGGTGGTACAATTATTATTTCCGTTTTGTAGATGGGGAAACTGACATTAAGTTAGTTGTTCAAGGGCACATGGCTAGTTAAGTGTCAGAACACAGGCAGTCTGGCTCCAGAGTCCATGTGCTTGACGACTGTGTTATACTGGCTCCCTTAATATCTATTTAGCATATACTGTTTGTACACTTTCCGTATGCCAAGTTATGGGTGCTATTGTGAGTAAAAACAATTTTAGTCCCTGCCCTCATGGATCTGGAAGTCTGGGGAGGGCACCAGACTTTAATCAAATCAACATATATATAATTACAAATTTGATACATGTTATGAAGAAAAAGGATGGAGTGATGGTAGCATCTAACAGGAATATTTCTTTTAGCTGTAAGAGTGATGGGGGGGCAGGGGCCATGGAAAGTCTGGATGAAGATCTTAGAGATACTTAAATTGAGACTTGAAGGATAAGGAGGAGAGAGTAGGGTGAAGATGGGTGAAAAGAGCATTCTAGGCAGAAGGAATAGTCTATGCATATGCCCTGAGGCAGGAAAGGACTTTCCCTTCTGCTCTAAGGGTCATAAAGTTGACCGGCTTGCTTGTGGGATCACAAAGTGAGGGGAAGGGGATGCACAAGTGAGCCTGGAATAGCAGGCAGGGGTCCAGTGGTCCAGGGCCATGCCACAAGCTTCTCACTCACAGAAGAGTGCACACAGGGGGAGGAAGGTGAGAGCTGCCTCCAAACACAGCTGGAGTTGTTTTGGGCAATAAGCTGCCGGCAGAGCCATCCCCAGGTGGGGTTTCTTCTGCACACAACAGCAAACGGTGACCCTGCCTGTGCTTTTATAGGAATTAAACTTCACTGGCTCATTATTTGAGTTAGGAAGGGGATATTTATGTTAGGAACCTAGATCAAGGCATATTGTGAAGTCTTATTATAGAGCCAAGAGAAACATGGCCTGAAGAGAACAGCACCAGGGGAGAGAGCCTTCGCTTGAGAGAGAACATGACCCCGTACAGATGCCAAGTGCCTTGTTGGCATTTTAGGGGTTTATTAGTTTTGCTGGAAATTTTTCCATAATGTGTACTAACAATGAAAAAGTATTGTTCTAGAAGAAAGTGATAGCTGGCTCATGGGGACATTAACCTATGCTTTGGAATCAGTGGAAGCAAAAAGGCAGAAGCACATCTTCCTAAAATCTCAAGTCAACTTTTACTCTATAAGTGAACTCTACATACAGTATTAGAAGGGCAAAATGAGAAGGCCCTTTCTTCTAATTTCAATTTCAGAGGCCTTTTTGATTTGCTCAATATAACTTTAGCTTTTGTTAATTAGTATTAGAGTAAGCACATAAAGTTTGTTGGACTTTTCCATCAAGTCAATCAGGATTAGAGAATGAAGGATTGACCAGTAGGAAGAACTCTAAAGAGTATAGGAATCACAGCTATAGGAAGCAGTCACGACCCCTGGGGTGGAGATAGAGTACACAAGGAAGAGGCCCCCAGGGCTGATGTGCAGACCCTGATGAAGAGGGCACTGAGGGGTCACTATGGAAAACCAGCAGAACTGGCTGGCTATGGAACTAGCCCTCAGAAACTTGCGGGAAATCTGCCCTCTAGGGTGCTGTTCATTGGGAAGTGTCTCGCTGGAGACACTCTGGCCACAAAACTCCCCAGGAAGGTGCTGGTGGATTCTGCTGGCTGCTGGGGGCTGCTGGAGCCTTCACTGGGAGTGCACCAGAGCCAAAACCAAAACTTCTTCCTCCTGCAGTGTCTCTCCACCACTCCCTACTTAGAAAGGTCCTGGGCCCACTGGCAAAGGGAAATAGGTAAAGGGACCAAAGGGACCAGACTTACTTCACAGAGCAGGCAAACAGGGTCAAAATCTAATGACTTACATGAAATAAAAGTTTATTTCTCTTGTACATAACAGTCCAGATATAGGTGGACCAGGGCTAATGTGCTAATTGGCTTCAAAAATTGCTCCAGTTCTGTCATCCCTATTTCCAGCTGTCAGGAAGGAAGACAGAGAGAAGCCAGGACATGCAGCTTGGTCTTTAGGGAGATTACCCAAATCAGTTCCCACTCCTGTGTCATTAACCCAGACATGGTCACGCATAGCCGCACCTAGCCGTGCTAGAGGGAGGTTGGGAAATGTTGCCTCGTGTGGCAGGGCAGCCATGTGCCAGGTTAAACTGGGGGTGTGGGGGGGTCTGTAACTAAAAGGCAGAATCAATGGATACTTAGGACATCCTGACACCCCTCAATGGCATCTTTGAGGCAATACCATGTTTCTGCTACAGATCTTCTGAAATTTTCTTTTTCATCTCTAAATTCGTTCTGAATTTCTTTGAGGCTTTAAATTGGTATAATTGTAAAATTCAATATGAGGGAATTAAAATTGTTTTTATCTTGTTGTAAGTTAATTACTTCTTTACATAAAGTATAGGGGTTTTTTTTTTCCTTCTCTTCAGTTTTCTAAAGTTATAAGCCCAGGCATTTATTAGCTTTTTTAAACTAACTTAGTCATAATAAATATCCTTCAGAGTTAAGTTGCTCTGTCATTTGCATTGTCTTATCCATTTGAAATGGGGCAACTTAAAATGCTTTCAGAATTGGAATTTACAACTGGCTCAGTCCTTACACTGTTCACAGGAAGCAAGTAGCTGCTCATGTTTTCTTTTGTGTTTTATCTTAAAGGCATAAACCAGTTCTTTTGGCTGAGTTGGTAGAGTTAAGGTAGACTAAAGGTAGATAAACATGTTTACCTGACCTCCTACACCAAATTTTAAAAATTGTTCTCCAACTAATGAAAATGAAGTTGTATATAGTTATCAATAAATTAGATATAATTTCTGGCCATGGTGTCACGCCTTTATTGTTCAAAGCTCCATTCCAGCCTCAGTAAACCCTCCATCAGTTCATTCAGCAAGCACTTGTATAGTGTCTACTGTGTGGCAAACTTTGGGTATACAGTAGTGTATGAGCCACACAAGGTCCTTGCTCTTCTGGAGCTGACTTTCTCTTCACCAGAGAACCCTGGTCCCTCTGTAATCCAGCTGGTCACCCAGTCACAAAAACTCTCACCAACTCTCATATCTTCCAACCATAATAATACTCAGAAATTGTGAACACTGATTCAAGAGTGTCTCTCACTGCATTGCTCAGGAATATGCCTTTAGTTCAATTTAACTTGTTTTCCTAACTTCCCATTTCTCATCACTGTCCTCTATCTGAGAGATATTTTCTGTTCTGTAGAGATACTTTCTTGTCACTCCCCTCTATCCAAGAGATATGTTCTGTAGAGTTATCTTCTAAACTGATGTGATGTTTATAGTAGGGATTAGATGGATAGTTACCAGAAGCTGTCCAAAGACTCAGCCTGACTTGGAGTTCTTACCTCAGCAATAGTTTGAGTACCACATTTTTTCAGAACTTTACAAAAATGTTGCTTCAAATAGTGACAAACCTGTAACCCAGATGATTTTATTTCTTCAAGTCCTAAGGTCAGATTTAATGGTGTGTGTCTGAGAAAGTGGCTCAATAGGCTTCCTTCACCCTGATGGGTTCTGTATCCATGAGGTCAGAAAATAATGAGTCATAAAAACCTACATTCATTAGATTGTCTTCCTGCAAACTACTGGCAGCTGGAGTTGAAAATAGGGTTTTAAATTTCCACAGTATTAGTGGGAAAACACAGCTGGGCTATGATGCCACCTCCATTACTGAACTTCCCCAAAGTAAAAAGAAATAACTGCAGGTACTTTTCTTGTAAATATTTCCTATTTTTAAAAATAGCTTCAGATTCTTTTATATAAATAAAAATTATAGTTCCTTCAGATTTTTTTTTTATGTAAGTAGGAATTTCGGTACTTAGGGAATGTACAAAGGATGGGAAAAAATGGAGTTTGAGTAGCTGATGAGAAAAAAAGGGACGGAGAATGGCCAAGGAGTAAATGAATACATTTGCTTCCGAGAGAACACTAAGCAGAGACGGAAAAGTTGTCAACACGGTTGGCAATTTTCAGTTGCCAGAAAGGCCTAGAGTTCAGCCAAATGAATCAAGATGAGAGATGGGCTATGAGTTTGATGTGGGAGTCAGTGAGCTTCTCAGAGTGTTTTAAAGTGACTGAGTCACAGGCAGGCCTCCTGAATGACTGATTCATTGTTGCAAATGCTCAGGATATTTTTTTTTTTTTAGAGCAGTAACTTGTGAGGTTTTAAAAACACAGGTATCTCTCCATCTCAATATTTTCTAATTCTCCTTCCATCTGAGGATTGTTTAAATATCACAATAGTTAGTTAACACAGCATACAGGTACCATTCCACTCACTGTGTAGGTAATGTTTGTCATCCACCAAGCATCTTTTTAAGGCTGAGTCAGGGAAGCCAGCAGCCTCTGTTACACTGAACAACCAAGAAACCCTTAAGTAGTGACTGAGTGCCACTGTCGCATTTGAAATGTAGGCGGAACAGGAGCAAAAATGGGAGAGAAAGAAAGAAAAGGGGACCAACAAGTGTCCATTGCGGGCAAGATGAGATCCAAGGCTAACCAGAGGGAGAAACTGACATGCTACAGGCTGCCAGTCCCTCCTCAGTTACTCAAGGGAGTTCCTGCTTCCCCATTTAAACTTTAGAAGGAAATCCTAAGAACAGGCACTTCTGCTAAATTTAAGGTTCAGACAGCTGAATTGGAGCTGTCCGTTTCTCCTGAAGGAGAGTGGGAATAATGCTAGGTGTATCAGTCAGTGCTCTTGATTGTAAGCAATGGAATCCACCTCTTTCTTACTACCTTAAACAAAAGGCTTCACTGAAAGTGACTCACAGCACCAAAAGAAGGGTGATGGGCCAGACCTGGGCCACAGTAGAAACCAAGAGACTAAGGTGATCAGGAAAGCCAGGAAGCCGAGAGATGACAACTGTCTTCTCAGCAGCAACAGCCTAGGCAGAATGCCATCTGCTGCTGCTGCTGCTCATCCCGGTCTGGTCCAGATTCAAAGTCCTGAGTAAAGCCTCCATTTTGCCAACCCCAGGCCATCCCAGGCCAACGGCTAGCAGATGGAAAATTGTCCATCTTGGCTTTCACAGTGGGAAAGGCATGGTACCAACTCTACACACATTGCTGATTTCCTCTGCTACTAGGAGGGCTGGAAGCTGGGCTACCTCTGGAACAGCACGTCCTGTACACTAGAGTCGGAAAGATGACTGTAAAGGATGCCAGAGGTCCTGGGACAGGCTTGTGGCCTTAAGACAGCTACTGAGAGGCTAAGAGAATGTGACTTGCTTCTTGCTACTAGACTGAAATGGCAGAAAAGAGGAGGAGAGTGCCATTCCCAGTTCTCTCTCTGCTTAGCCCTGGATCTCGTCTTGGGAGCAAGTATGGTAGAGAGGCTGGCTGGAGGGTTAGCCTGGATGAGTAAAGCCCACTGCCCAGAGCTAGACTGTTGATCTGTGGATGTCTACTGAACACTCTATACCAAAGTCTGTCATCTGAGAGAGCCATTTCTCCTTCAGAGGAGTTAGTCTGTTTTTACTTTTTAAAGCATGAAACTTTTTTTTTCTCCCAGAAAGCTATTAACTTTAAAATCATGCTGAAGTCTGAATCTGGATATAGTCTTTCCTTCACTATTTATTTTTTTGGGTTCATGAACACGATCTTTTTTTTTTTTTTTGGCTGCACCGCACCGCTTGCGGGATCTTAGTTCCTTGACCAGGGGTCAAACCCGCATCCTTGGTGGTGAAAGTGCGGAGCACTAACCACTGCACAGCCTGAGAATTTCCCATGGACACAACCTTGACTCAGGTGAATTTGGGAGGTAAAACTCAAGACCCTTAAATGAGATGATAGGAAGCTTTAGCATGAAGTTCAGGCTGAGTCATGGATTAAAAGATGTAAAGGTTAAAGGAGGATGAAGCTGAGAAGGAGACATTTATTTATTTATTTTATTAAAAAAAATTTTTTAACATCTTTATTGGAGTATAATTGCTTTATAATGGTGTGTTAGTTTCTGCTTTATAACAAAGTGAATCAGTTATACATATACATATGTTCCAATGTCTCTTCCCTCTTGCGTCTCCCTCCCTCCCACCCTCCCTATCCCACCCCTCTAGGTGGTCACAAAGCACCGAGCTGATCTCCCTGTGCTATGCGGCTGCTTCCCACTAGCTATCTATTTTACATTTGGTAGTGTATATAAGTCAGAAGGAGACTTTTTAACTTTTTTTATTTTAGATATAACTCACATACCATATAATTCACCCATTTAAATGTGCAATTTAATGTTTTTTTTTAGTATATTCACAGAGTTGTGCAACCAGCACCACATTCAATTTATGAACATTTTCATCACCCCCAAAAGAAACCCTGAACCCATTAGCAGCCACTCCCCACTTCCCCCCACACCCCCGTGTACACCCTAAGGAACTACTAAACTACTGTTTGTCTCCCTATATTTGCCTATTCTGAACATTTCACATGACCGGAATCATATAATATGTGCCTTTTGTGCCTGGCTTCTTTTACTTAGCATGTTTTCAAGAGCCATCCATGTTGTAGCATGAATCCTTTCAATTCTCTTGAGTATATACCTAGGAGTAGAATTGCTGGGTCATATGGTAACTCTGTGTTTAACATTTCAAGGAACTGCCGGACTGTTTTCCACAGCAGCTGCACCATTTTACTTTCCCTCAAGCAATATATGAGGGTTCCAGTTTCTCCACATCCTGCCAACATTGTTATCTTTTTTGATTATAGCCATCTTAGTGGGTATAATGAAGGGTATCTCTGGGTTTGTTTCTTATTTGCATTCCCCTCATGGCTAATGATGTTGAACATTTTTTCATGTGCCTATTGGCCATTTGTATATCTTCTTTGATGAAATGTCTATTCAAGATCCTTTGCCCATTTTAAAATGGGGTTATTTGTCCTTTTATTATTGAGTTCTAAGTGTTCTTCATATATTCTAAATACAAGTCCCTTATCAGATATATGATTTTCAAATATTTCCTCCCATTCGATGGATTGTCTTTTTTTTTTTAACATCTTTATTGAAGTATAATTGCTTTACAATGGTGTGTTAGTTTCTGCTTTATAACAAAGTGAATCAGTTATACATATACATATGTTCCCATATCTCTTCCCTCTTGTGTCGCCCTCCCTCCCACCCTCCCCATCCCACCTCTCTAGGTGGTCACAAAGCATCGAGCTGATCTCCCTGTGCTATGCGGCTGCTTCCCACTAGCTATCTACTTTACGTTTGGTAGTGTATATATATGTCCATACCACTCTCTCACTTTGTCACAGCTTACCCTTCCCCCTCCCCATATCCTCAAGTCCATTCTCTAGTAGGTCTGTGTCTTTATTCCCATCTTGTCCCTGTGTTCTTCATGACCTTTTTTTTTTCTTAAATTCCATATATATGTGTTAGCATACGGTATTTGTTTTTCTCTTTCTGACTTACTTCACTCTGTATGACAGACTCTAGGTCCATCCATCTCACTACAAATAACTCAATTTCATTTCTTTTTATGGCTGAGTAATATTCCATTGTATATATGTGCCACATCTTCTTTATCCATTCAACTGTTGATGGACACTTA
Organism: Hyperoodon ampullatus; assembly: GCF_949752795.1. Classification (NCBI taxonomy): domain Eukaryota; kingdom Metazoa; phylum Chordata; class Mammalia; order Artiodactyla; family Ziphiidae; genus Hyperoodon; species Hyperoodon ampullatus. Next base: position 73,410,690 of record NC_136916.1, read on the forward strand.
GGTTGCTTCCATGTCCTGGCTATTGTAAATAGAGCTGCAATGAACATTTTGGTACATGACTCTTTTTGAATTATGGTTTCCTCAGGGTATATGCCCAGTAGTGGGATTGCTGGGTCGTATGGTAGTTCTATTTTTAGTTTTTTAAGGAACCTCCATACTGTTCTCCATAGTGGCTGTATCAATTTACGTTCCCACCAACAGTGCAAGAGTGTTCTTTTTTCTCCACACCCTCTATATGGATTGTCTTTTTTGTGTGTGTGTGTGGTACACGGGCCTCTCACTGTTGTGGCCTCTCCTGTTGCAGAGCACAGGCTCCGGATGTGCAGGCTCAGCAGCCATGGCTCACGGGCCCAGCCGCTCCGTGGCATGTGGGATCTTCCCAGACCGGGGCACGAACCCGTGTCCCCTGCATCAGCAGGCGGACTCTCAACCGCTGCGCCACCAAGGAAGCCCTGGATTGTCTTTTAACTTTCTTGATTGTATCCATTGAAACACAACATGTGTTAATTTTGATGAAGTCCAATTTATCTATTTTTTATTTTGTTGTTTGTGCTTTGGGTGTCATATGCAAGAAGGCTTTGCTTAACCCCAGGTGTTGAAGATTTACTCCTATATAATATTCTAAGAGTGTTATTATTTTAGCCCTTATATTTAGATCTGTGCTTCATTTTGAGTTAATTTTTGTATGTCCTGTGAAGAAGAGATTCTTAACTCTTTTGAAGCAGCAGTAATTGATGTTTGGTGGCAGCACATGAAGAAAGAGTAAATAGTGTAGATTTTTTTCCTGAATTTGAACTACATATTCCAGGGGGCCACCCTTAACTTCTGAGTTCTTTCTCTCTCCCCATATATATTTTTGGTTGTTTGATGTTAAAGTTACTAGGCTTTCAACAAATCTTGTTTCATTGCTTGCATAGTATTTAGCGTGGCAACCCCTATATAACCATTGTAAGCTATTTATTTAGTAATATTTCACACTGGACAACATAATCTTTACTGCCTGGAGTTGCATTTTAGGAGTGAGCAAACTATTTTGTATAATTATTATAATAGTATCAAAACTAACTCACTACCATTGCTATTTGTTCCCTGAGTCATAGTCTATTAAATTTGGAGCTAATAAAGTAATGAACATGCTAAGGCAAACTTTTAGGAAGAAATGGATCTCCCCTTGCAGGAGTAGATCGTTCTGATGCAGTGAGGGACACAGGCATGGTACAAGGTTTGTCCGTTAGAGGAGAGACTCCCATGACCTGGACTCATTTCTAAGATCTGTAGGAAGTTTGAATTTTAGCTGTAGTCTCGCTCAAAGAATTGTGCCTGCTCTTGTTCAGTCCCAATCTGGCTGTGCACTTCAATGCAGATTTCCTCTCTTAATTCCCTCTGGTCAGTTATGTCAGATGGCCCAGGCAACCAGGCTGGAATCCTCAGCTCCCTTGCCAAAGTGTGTTAATTCTTCCTTCCTAACAACTCTTTCATCAGTTCTCACTGTCTCCTCCTGAGTCCAGATCCAGGTCAGTCCTGACTCAGTTGTAAGCTCCCTGAAGTCTAGGATCATCCCTTTCCTTTCTGTAGACCCGAAGACTGATAGAAAGTATTGAATAAATATTTCCTGATGACCTTTATTCCACCATATTTACACAATTTTGCGACTGTATTAATGCTACTTACCCTCCTCCAGGGTAGAAGTTACAGTAAAATGATTAATACATGAAAAAGAAGGCAGCCCCTCTCCTTCTCCACACAAGGCTTGCAGGTGTGGGTGTGACCGGTTTCCTGCTACTTTGCACGCACATGTCTCTGAGCAGGAGATGAGAAATGGAATAAAGTAGGGAATATCTCACCGTGGTTAGTTATTTGCTTTTGATGTGGATTTTTCTGAAGCATATTGATGTCCACACTCTGGAATTCTTCCTCATCTGAAATCAGAAATGTTGATACTCCACTCTGATCCTCACCTCTGATTGAGTCTTTCCGCTCTCTTGGGTCTCACTCCCACCAGACTTGTTCTTTGGCCTCTGGTCCCTTGAGTTTTGTATTTTTTCCCCTCCTTCTCATTTCTTTCTTGGCCTCTCTTTATTCTCTACCCAGTTTGGATCTCATGTGTAATCTCATAAATGGCGTGATCAGCAGGTTCAGCTCCCTGATACCGCTGCTCTCTGCAGCTTCCAATTTCTGACCATATTTAGTGCTTCAAACTCCTAATTGCTCTTCAGTCTTCCTGTGTCCTGAAATGTACTCCATATTGCTGCCAGAGAGCGGCCATGTGTGTGCCTGGCCGGGGGTTCTGGAGGCTGAAACCCAGATCTCGTTCTGCTGGCAAGAAGGGCTGTGTCTGCCCAGAGGGGACACCATCCTCTAATCGGCACAAAGATACCACGTGGGCTCTCAGAGGACCTGGCTGCCCAAGCAGCCTTTCTAAAATATCTGATTATTTTATTCCTCTGCATAATACTCTTCCTGGGTTCCATTGGTTAAAGCCCAAGCTCCTTAGCCTGGATTGCAGACACTCTGTGACCAAGTCTGAACTGTCTCACCAGCCTTTTTTTTTTTTTAAAGAAGATGTTGGGGGTAGGAGTTTATTAATTAATTTATTTATTTTTGCTGTGTTGGGTCTTCGTTTCTGTGCGAGGGCTTTCTCTAGTTGTGGCAAGCGGGGGCCCCTCTTCATCGCGGTACGCGGGCCTCTCACTATCGCGGCCTCTCTTGTTGCGGAGCACAGGCTCCAGACGCGCAGGCTCAGAAGTTGTGGCTCACGGGCCTAGTTGCTCCGCGGCATGTGGGATCCTCCCAGACCAGGGCTCGAACCCGTGTCCCCTGCATTAGCAGGCAGGTTCTCAACCGCTGCGCAACCAGGGAAGCCCTCACCAGCCTTTTGATGAGAGTTGCCGTATGATTTATTACTCAAACTGGGACACTTCTGAAAGGAAGGGGCACTATTACTAATTATGCCAGGACAATAAACCGAGACTCTGAGCACTTGTGTGTGACCCAACATCCCACACCTTGGATTCTTAGGCTGTGGTGGAACCACGCTGCTGGTGGTGTTCCTTGGGCACCTGGTATTTACAAATCAAGAGGTTTTGACAGAGTTATTTTGACCACCCTGCTGTGAATCTGAGGACATTTGACTTCTTTCTCTGATTAACTGTTAAAGGATTACATCAAAACATCCTCAAGGTCAAAATGTCAAGATTAAAATTGTCATAGCCTAAATGATGAGATTGGAGCATCTAAATGTTCTTCTGTGTTTCTGGTTACTTGATCAGTGTACTTTCTCTCCTTAAAACTTCTATTCCCTCTTTGCCATTTTCCTGCCTTTCCCTGGTTTACTTCCACTTACCGTAATTTAAGACATCTTGAACATTGTTTAAGATCAGCTGCTCCAGTGGGCTTTCCCGACGCATCTTGGCTGGGCTCAGTGCTGGTCACCTTGTTCCCACAGCACCCACTACAAACCTGTTTCACTGTACCTGAAAAAAGTGTGTCAGAGTCGTCTGTCAGGCCTGCCTTGCCCACAGAATATAAGGTCCTTAAGGCAAGAACGCTGTCTTTTTAATCTTTGCATCCTCACTGCCTAGCACAGGGCTTGACAAATAATAGAATCTCTGTAAATATTTGTTGACATGGACTAATTTGAATTCTTTATTGTAATACAAAGTTAAATATGCTTGTCCTTTATCTCCTGGAGAAGTTCTTAGGATACTAGGCGAAGGTTTATACGTACTTGGAGCTTTCATGAAGTTGGCCTTTGGCATGTTGAAGTTGTAGAGATTATTGTTAGATTAATTTTCATATGATAGAAACATATAAGAGGAAGACACATACCCATAATATTAACACGTGTTGTGCCAAGAGTGTGAACAGTGGTGTGTTAAACTTCAGTTTGCCATGCCACAACCGAAATTCTTCTGAGAGTGTTGGCAGAGTAATTCCTGTTTAATGCAATGAAGCTCCATGAAGCCCGGTAAATAATAGTACTCCGTTCTGTTCAATAATAGTACCCTGTGTTCTAAACTCTCTGGTTTAGGTATTTTGAGTAAAGGTGTCAATGTTGTCTCAATTTTAAGTATTTGTTCTATAAGTCTAATGTATTCTTTTTCCATCTCTCTAGAATGTTTCAGATGTTTAAAGAATGGTTTTGGTTGGAAAGATTCTGGCTTCCTCCAACAATAAAGTGGTCAGATCTTGAAGATCATGATGGGCTCGTCTTTGTGAAACCCTCTCACTTATATATGACCATTCCATATGCTTTTGGCTTGATAATTATCAGACATTTTTTTGAAAAGTAAGTAGTGTTTGTATGTCTTTCCTCCCCATTCCCCTTCTTTGCGCCACCTCTAGAATAAAGAATTTTGGTAAGATTCTTAAAGAATGTGTTGTTCAGAGGTCACCACTAATGGGCTACAGATTCTTGGGGGAGTTCATGAAATTAAATGCACACTAAATATTATCTAGACTGAACAAATAAAAATTAGAAACACAATCTCCTCAAGTACATTTGTTTTACAAAGAAGAAAATTGAGATCAAGAGAGATAAAGGATCACAGAGCTTATTAGTGTCAATGACAGTACAAGAACTCAGCTCATCTTCCATGTACCATGTTGTCTGACAATGGATATGAATCCCCATGTCTTTGTTGGCAGTATTAGGAGAGTATGACTAGGGGATGCATTATCATTTTAGAATGCCTATAAAATAGCAAAAATGGCTCATTAAAGATCAAACTTAATATTGCTTTATAGCATAGTTTACTTTGAAGGTTTATTGAAAGTTTTAATAGCAGGCCTTCATTCCAAGGTATAAGGAAATCAAAGAAAAATATCAATTTGCTTTCTCAGAAAAAGTAAACTTCTTTTCTTTTTCTTAATTTAATTTAAATAGATATTACCTCCAACCTTTTATTAAAACTGTACTAGTGTTACGATAACTGAAGATAAATGTTCATCTATAATCTCTGTAGTTGTCTCTATTTCAAAAAACTGTTATTAGCACATTAATTTTTTTGGAGCAAAAACAATATTCAAATGTCAAGACTTGGATAAACTTAAGACAAAATCTGATAAAGATCATTTTGTCCAAGACTAACTGTAATGCAGATCATATGTTTATAACCATTTGCAGGGTCCTTATCTCAAGAGTTAGTTTGACCAACTCTGTTTCATGGATTGTCCAAAAGGTTTTTATACAAATAACAGCTTCACTTGGGCCAACAATGTGCTATTGCTATTGGGAGGAAAAGAAAGCCCCTCAATACCACTAAGCTCTAGCTGAGAACATTTGAAAATGTTCTTCCTTTTTGACAGTTAATTTTACTTTTACTCACATGTTTGGATTTGTCAAAGAATGCCTGAATAAAGTAGCATTGTGCCACTGCACTTCCAAATTAGCAAATTACTCTGCTGTCCTGAAATACTTGCTTTTCTTGCAGAGTGTCTTGTGATCTTTGAACTTGTCATCCAGGTCCTCTGTTTATTTGCACTGCAGATTTCCTACTTTTTGGTGGACAGATCCATTTTTAACATTTTGATCAGACAGTGAACTAGAAAAATTTTTGTTTGCCAAAGCAGCATAGTTGTGGAGGACCAACTACCTTGTTATGCCCTCGTCTTAGCCTCTCCAACAATTATCAGGAAGGAATCCAATCTTCTTTTAATTCCTAGGACCATTCTTGCTTCTTCTCAAGAGGTTAAGTATAGTCTTTCGTAACTCCTTATAACTTTAACAACTCCCAATTACTCACCCTTAGTTTTTTCCATCCCATGACACTACAGAAAACTATGTGTTGCTCCACTAATCTCATATCTCTCTTTTTTTCTGTATTTCTTTTAATGCAATAGAAGGAAGGAAAATTTAACATGGGAGCAAGATCACGCTTTTTGAAGTGTAAGTTTATATTTTTTCAGGGCTTCTATATCATTTGCCTTAGACCAAACCACTTAGATCATAAATAAAATATTACTTTCACCTTGCATTTGAATAGAAACTTATATTTTAAGAGGTACAGAAAATCATAAGTGGTGTGATCTCAGTCAAGAAAATGAGAGGTAAGTGAGCTGGCCAAGGTCACATGGTTAGTATGTCGGGAGTAGATCTGGGACTTAAACCCCCATGGTATGACACCAGGTTCAGGGTTGCTGGGTTTTTTTCTTCCCCTGTACCAGTACTTCTTGGACTTTCACAATGAAATACTCCTGGTGGCAAAAGAGAGTAAGTTAATATCCTTTGGGAGTATAGAAGACATGGCCTAAGGGAATGATAGCAAATGTGAACTTTTCTGAGCTATCAAAAATTCGTATGAATTTGACACAGTGTTTCAGCATATCCTATGGTATATATATCACAAGAAAGCTTCCTTCTTTTGTCCTGGACTGTGTTTGTGTTACACCTCCTCATTCCTGGAAGTGACCAGGAGTTGTGATTTGGCTGGCTCATTTTTATCTTTTAGTACTAACCACTAACCAAGGAGCCATTTAAGATGAGGAAGTAAGGGCCCTCCCCAGAAAGGAGTAGAGAGACAGATGGATAAAGAACAAACAAGTAGATCATTTGAAAGTGACTGACATTTGCTTTGTATTTAGAATTTCCTTTCCTTACAAGTTTTACCTTATGTTTTAATTTTTTTGGTGGGGAGGGGTCTAGAATAACAGTTTCTAACTAGTATATCCAGACTCTTCTATACATTCTTTTTTGTGTCTGAAGTATGATTTAGAGAGGATCTAAGCTACTCAAATTTAAGCACTTGTGGACTAAGCACATTATCTCAGAGTAAATTATGGTCCTGGAAGAGTCCAAGGCAGGGATGGGGGTGGTAAAATCAGAAGGTAATCTTTTTGCTTTTACTTAATGGTACAATGAATAGATACCCCACCTCTACCATTTCCACTGAGCAACATGAGGGCATGATGGGATTCTTTAAAGAAGGGTAGGTGTAGCAGTTTACAGGAGTTGAAAAAGGATTATTGCTAACCGTCTTCAATTGAAACAGTCTCAAAATACGTACATTGGACTTAAATGTTATCTGAGACTTGCATTACTTCAGATATTTTGTTCTCTCATATAAAACCCTCTGATTAAATCTGGTGAAAGAGCCTTTCAGTCCTTAGGAAATGGGAATCAATCTTAATGGCAATAGGCTATTGTTTCTGTTTAGGAGAAGTATTTAAACTTCACATGCTTAATATCTGCCTAGGCCTGCCTTCTTTTTTATTCTATAAAACAATATTGAAAAAAAAGTATGTGGAGGGTAGTGCTCTGGAATTGCTCAGCTTTTGACTCACAGGTAGTGCTGTGACTCACAGATGTAGTGCTAAAGGAAGAGCGGGCCATGTGGGTGACTGAATGAGGCCATCTGAGGGCGTCTGAATGAGGCCATCTGAGGGCTCAGTTCTGCAGTAATAGCAAACCTGAGACTCATTCCCTGGTAATTAACCTAACTTTGAACCATTTACATGGGAGCAGAAGTTCACGTTCTCTTTTCTTCCTCTTGGACTTTTCCCTTCTATTCTGTATCAATAAAATGAAAGTTCAGGAAATTTCATCTTAGTCTAAGGTCCTTCTAGAGCTAAGATCTGTCATTTCCCTCCTCTTTTCAGTTCAGTTTATCAAATACTTATTGTGCTTCTTTATTCTCTCCTTTTTCAAAATAGGTTTTTAATTAAGTACCTATTCATATTTATTTACACTTACATAAGATGAATTGATTGATTTTCTAGATTTTTTTGAAATGAAAGGATAATGCTAAAGTAGAAAACTGCACTTATATACTTCCTCTGTTCTACTGAAAATGTTATTTCTGTCCTTGAAGCCTGGACATGTTAACAAACAGGACCATTATTTCTCTTTCTTCTTTAAATTAATGCTTTGACTGTAGATATGATCCTCATCTCAGCAAATATGCTATGGATATGTATTTTTATCCATTGTGTATGCTTATCCACCCTTTATCTCTCACATGACTCTCTAGAGGGGAATGTTATAGTTCGTTTGGCTTTGAGATTGGTTGTGTTCCCTTACTGAATAAATCTTCTTTTCTTAATCCTGCTTTGCTTTTTTATTTTTGCTAATTTCTTCATTTCTAATATTTGAGGAGATAACATTGAGTGAGTGTGATTGAGAACCCTGCCATATTAAACCATTTTGTATTTGTGTTATTCTACTAGTAAAAACGAGTGTTTTCTCCAATAAAAATTTTTAACTAGTAGGTTAGATAAGTGACCCAATTCTATTATTTATCCAAAATCCTGTCATATATGTTTTTTGAATCTTTGTTGGTTTTAAGATCATCTAAGTTTTTGTTTTATTCGGAGTTTTATGCAGAGGGGGAATTAATCATATTCCTTGAACCACAGCATGCTGTCTTTGGTCTGTATTAGATCTCTTTTGATTGATTGACTGATTTGAATTAACATTTTCATTAATTACCTTTTATCCTCATTTCCTAGTCCTGTTCCCATTCCTGCTGTATGTATTTGATGGCTTTTTGTTTGTATAACCCAGTAAAACATGAGTATGGACATAAAGTACATATATTGTTAGTTGACATAAATGGTATGGTGATAAGACCTTCTTCCATATCTTCTTTATTTTAATACAGCACTGTGCTTTATGATCTATCCACATTGCTCTGTGTACATCTGGTGCATAATAAGTTTGTTTTTATATGTCTCTGAAATGTATAGGTCATTTTCAGGAGAACTTAAGCCATCTGGAAGTTGGACTGGCTTATATATTTTATCAGAGTATTTTAGGAAAATTTTTTATCTTTATTTTTTAATTTTTGGCCACGCAGTGCAGCATGTGGGATCTTAGTTCCCTGATAAGGGATCGAACCCATGCCCCATGCATTGGGAGTGTGGAGTCTCAACCACTGGACCGCCAGGGAAGTCCCTAGGAAAATTGTTATTCAACTCCATGGTTATAAACAATGAATTTAAGGGTTAAATGATCATTCATAACTAAAATTTCCAGCATTTAATTAAACACAGAAACTTCTGAGTACTAGAATAGCCTGACCTGGCAGACAATGGAGGCTTTGTTAGAAATGAAGGAAGAATAGGGACATATCATGCTTTTAAAAAATCATCTTTACTGAGGTGTGATTTACATACAAGAAAGTTCATCCAAAATTTGATGCATTTTGACAAAAGTATACAGTCATGTAACTATCACCATGATTATGATATAGGAGATTTCCATTGGCTGAAAACTCCCCTGTACCCTATTCAGTTAATCCTGTTCCTACTTGCTACCTCCTTGCAATCACTAAAATGCTTTCTGTCAGTATAATTTTCCCTTTTCTAATATTTCCTATAGATGGAATCATATAGGTTATAGTCTTTTGTGTCTGATTTCTGTCACTTAGCATAATGCTTTTGAGATTTTTTTCATGTCATTATACGTATCAATGATTCCTTGTCATTGCTGAGTAGTCTTTCAACATATTGATATATTGCAATTTATTATCCTTTAATTAGTTGATGAAATTTGGATTCTTTACAGTTTTGGGCTATAATGAATAAAGCTTCTCTGAACATTTGAATAGAAGAATTTGGGCATATGCTTTTATTTCTCTTGTTAAATTGCTAAAATGTTCTTCAAAAGACATTGTTAATGTATGTGCATCTCTACAATAGATTATTTGGCAATAAAAAGGACTGAACTCCAAATGCGTCCAAATACATTGATGTATCTCAAAAACATTAAACTCAGTGAAAGAAGCCAGGCACAAGCAACCACACATTGTATGATTCCATTATGTTAAATATCCACAAAAGGTGCAGCTATAAAGACAGAAAGTAGATTAGTGACTGCCTGTGACATGATTAACCGGAAAGAGGGATTAAAGTAAATATGTACTAGGTATTATAGTGGGATGATGAAAATGTTCTAAAGCTGACTCATGGTGATAATTGTACAGCTTGGTAAATTTACTAAGAAAGAAAAAAATCACTGAGTAGTATACTTGAAAATGGTGAATTATATGATATGTAAAAATGCATTAATAGTTATTTTTAAAAGATGTCAATAAAATTAAAAGATAAGACAGACTAGGAGAAAATGTGAACAAAACCTGTATCTGATGAGGGACTTAAATTCAGAATATATAACTCAATAATATATTAAATTCAGAATATGTAACTCAATAATAAACAAAGAAATAACTTGACTTTTTTAAATGGGCAGAATATTTGAGCAGAAACCTCACCAAAGGAGATATACAAATAGGAAGTAAACACATAAAAAGATATTCAACATTAAAACCACTATACACTGAAAGTTAACAAAAATGTCAGAGTAAGGGCCTCTGAAAATTTTCTCCTTCCTAAAATCAGAAAACTAGCAAAAATTGTCAAGATCAACTTTTCAAAATTTAGAATTAGCCAAAGACTTGCAGCAATCCAGAGAGTGTTATTTAAGAAAAATAGCTGACTGTTGGAAAGAACAGCAAGCTTTGTGGCATTTTAACTTGCCCTATTTCTGTCCTTACCTTTCTTCCTCTGTGATAGTCTTGAAAAACCAACAGCCCACAATTTCAGTGGAAACCAGTGCCTGGCAGCCGCTGAAGGAAGCAGAACAGAGTTGGAGCTCCTTCAAAGCATCGTTCCCAGAGAACTGTCATTATCTGACCTGTCTGGTGGTTCCCTGGAAGGGCGTTACTCACAAGCTGTCTTTATTTGCCTTTTTCCTTGGGGAGAGGACGGGTGCTTGTCTAAAACAATTAGATGCAATTGATTAACTTTGGAACTGCCTGAGGTAATGGATAACAGTTGGGGCAAACAATCAACTAACAGCTTTTCTTTTTAAAAGATAAGCTGGGAAATGATATGTCCATAGGGGGTTTTGAAAAGCTCTGACTTATTATTCTTGGAAATTAGAAGACCACTTGAATTTGTAGAGCTTTGGGCATGCCCAGGGCCATCCACATGCTCAGGTAAGACCTTAGTAGACCTTAAGTTCTCACCTCTGGATGACCTTGAGGCTCTGTGAAAACAGGAAGTGAAGGCGAAGGCAGAGTTGCCCACTATCTTAGTGTTGAAGGTGTGCCCTGAAACATACACAGAGCCCCTTAGTAAACACTGGAAGACTTATTGGTTCCAGGCATTTAAGGAAGTCTCTGTCTAATCATTAGGAGACCACTAAGCTAACCTAATAGATACTTTAGTGCCCACACATGACAAAGAATACAGACTTTACGGATCATTTCAAAAATGTAAACAAACAAATGGACAACAACAAACTCTGAGTATGGGGACAATCTGATTTCCAGAGTTGTCACATTATATTATTAAATTTGTCCACTTTTCAACAAAAAATTATAAGACATGCAAAGAAACAGGAAAGTATGGCCCATACACAGGAAAAAAACATCAATCAATAGAGAGTGTCCCTTACAAAGCCTAGATGTTGGACTTCTTATTTGACAAGACTTTAAGTCAGCTATTTTAAATATGTTCAAAGAACTAGAGAAAACCATGCTTAAAAACTAAGGAAAGAATGAGAACAATGTCTCACTAAATTAAGAACATCAATAAAGAGATAAAAATTATAAATTATAAAAAGAAATCAAATAGAAATTGGGACTTGAAAAGTACAATAACTTATATTAAAAATTCACTGGAGGGCCTTAACAGCATATTTGAGCAGGCAAAAGAAAAAGTCAGCAGTCTGAGGAACAGAAAAAAAAAATGTAGAAAAAAAAAGAGCCTCAGAGACCTGTAGCACACCATCAAGCACAGCAACATATGCATAACAGGAACTCCAGAATAAGAGGAGAAAATGAACAGGATAGAAAATATTTGAAGAAATAATTGGCTAAAAATTTCCCAAAATTTGATGACAAACATTAATCTATATATCTAAGAAGCTGAACAAATTCCAAGTAGGATAAACTTAGAGAGATCCATATCTAGATACATCATAAGCAAAATGTTGAAAGACAAAGAAAGAATCTTGAAAGCAGCAAGAAAGGAGCATCTCATCACATAAAAGGGATCCTCAGTAAGATTGAACTGATTTCTCATCAGCAACCATGGAAGCCAAAGGCAATGGGAGGACAAATAAAAAGAAAGAAAAAATTGTCAACCAAGCACAACTATCCTTCAAAATGAAAGAGAAATTAAGACATTCCCAGATAAACAAAAACTGGAAGAATTTGTTGCTAAGCAGACCTACCCTATGAGAAATACTAAAGGGAGTCCTACAGACTGAAATTAGAGGACACAGACATTAACTTGAATCCACATGAAGAAATAAAGAACACCAGTAAAGTTACCTACATAAGAAATAAAAAGAAAATATAAATTCATTTTTTGCTTGTAACATGTTTTTCTCCTATCTGATTTAAAAGGCAACTGCATAAAATAGTAATCATAAATGTATGTTGATGAGAACACAATTTATAAATATATAATTTATGTGACAGTAACAGCACAGAGGGGGAGATCATGGAGTTTTTGTATAGTGCTGAAATCATTTGGCTATTAATCTGAGCTAGGAGGTTATAAATTAAGATGTTAATTGTAATCCCTAGATGAACCACTAGGAAGGTAATTTTTAAAAACAGTAAAAAAAAAAAAGAAAATTTAAAAAGTATGCCAGAATATCTATTTAACACAGAACAAGATAGTAATAGAAGAAATGAGAAACAAAAAGGCATAAGCTATACAGAAAATAAATAGCAAAATGGCAGATATAAATCCTATCTTATCAGTAATTAAATGTAATTTACATTAAATGTAAATGAATTAAATACTCCAACTAAAAGGCATAGATAGGAGGACTTGATAGAAATATATGATCCAACTATATGGTTTCTACAAGAGAAACACTTTAGGTTCAAAGAAATAAATAGGTTGAAAGTAAAAGGATGAGAAAATATATACCATGCAAGCAGTAGCCAAAAGAGAGCTGGAGTGGCTATACTAATACCAGACAATTTAACAGCCTTTAAATTGTTACTAGAGACAAAGGACATTTTTTACTCTAACAGGGTAAATCTATCAAGAAGATATAACAATTATAAATATATATGTACCTAGCAACATAGTCCCAAAAACATGAAGCAAAAATGAAGAGAATTGAAGGGAGAAATCGACAATTCAACAATAACAGTTGTAGACTTAAGTACCCCATTTTCAATAATGTATCGAACAACTAGGCAGAAAATCAACAAGAAAATAGAAGATTTGATTAACATTATAAACGAACTAGACCTAACAGACATCTGTAGAGCACACCACCAATAATAGCAGAATACACATTCTTCTCATGTGCACAAGGAACATTCTCCAGAATAGACCACGTGTAAGCCATAAAACAAATCTCAATACATGTGAGAGGATTGAAATCATACAAAGCATGTTTTCTGACCACAATGGAGTGAAATTAGAAGTCCATAACAGAAGGAAATTGAGAAATAAGCAAATATGTGGAAATTAAACAGCATACTTCTAAATAACCAATGGGTCAAAGGAGAAATCACATGGTAAATTAGCAAATAGTTTGAGATGAATGAAAAAGAAAGCACCATACGGAAACTTATGAGATTCAGCAAAAGCAGTGCTTAGAGGGACATTTATAGCTGTAAACACCTATATTTAAAAAGAAGAAAGATCTCAAATCAATACCTTCTACCTTAAAAAACAAGGGAAAAAAGCAAACTAAATTTATAATAAGCAGAAGTTAGGAAATAATAAAAACTAGAATGTAAAAGTCAATAAAAACCACCACACATGCAGTAGAATTGCTAAAATTAAAAAGACTGGCAATACCATCTACTGGCAGAGATATGGAATAACTGGAACTCTGGCACATTATTGATGGGAATGTAAAATAGTGCAGACACTTTGGAAAACATTGGGCCAGTTTCTTATAAAGTTAAACGTATACTTGCCATATAACCCATCAATCCCATTCCTAGATGTTTACCCAAGAGTCATGCCATTTTTCATAAGTTAGAACTTCAAATAGGGACATAATAATTTCTTGAAGATAGTATCACCAAAGAAAACCTTAATAACAAAACTATTATTTATTTTAATCCCTGGTAGTCTTAAAAATGAAACTCTAAGTAGAATGGCTTATCCCAGTTCCTGGATCTTGTATATAAATATATTTGGGTTTACATAAAATGGATTTTAGAACTGTGCAAGTACAGTTGACCCTTGAACAACAAGGGTTTGAACTGCAGGCTCCACATATAAGCAGATTTTTTACAATAGTAAGTACTACAGTACTAGATCTACAGTTGGTTGAATCCATGGATGTGGAACCTCAGATATGGAGGAACCACTTACACGGGGGCTGACTATAAGCTATACAAGGAGAATTTTCAACTGTGCTGCTGCGGGTTGGCACCCCTAACCCCCATGTTGTTAAAGAGTCAACTATATTTTATTTTCTTAAGTTATTGCGTGTATAAAAGTTCTCAAATTTTGCTCTCTTTGAGTTTCTGTAAGGCAGATATTGGCTTTAGATAGCCCAATGACTGATCTTTCATTTGGAATCTAAAATTACAGCTTGAGTTTTCTGGTGACATTGTGAATTCGTTCTCAGATTTTGAACTTACTTTTGTTCATATTTTTGTAGGTTTATTGCTTCACCTCTAGCAAAAACAATTGGCATTAAAGAGGAAGTTCGAAAGAAGATTACACCAAATACTGTTTTAGAGAATTTTTTCAAACATTCCACAAGGGAACCATCTCAAGTAAGTACAGATTCTTTGTTTTTGGATTTTAAAATCTCCTTTCTTAATGTTTCAATCATCTGTGGTTTACCTTATCTGTGCAAAAAATCTGTTTCAGTTGAGCAGCAAATGACTTGAATCATTTGAATTTTTTTTCCCTATTGATAAGTTATACAGCATTCTGAGCATAATATAAAATGACAAATAAATATTATAATATAAAACTACAAATGTTGCTAGTGTTGAATGCTAACAATCAATGCCATAATTTGGTTGTATATGTCAAAATTTAATTTTTAATGGTAGGGTATATACAAAGTATACTAATGAAAAAAGATCATTGTTAAGTCAGAGTTGCCCATATCTGACACTTTTGATAATTGTGACACCATCAATATATACTACACACACTATGAAAGTGTCTATTGGGTGGCTTTCCTGAGCAGGACACTTTATTTTATCCAAGGCCTCGAAATACTCAGAAATACACTGTGCCCCTACCCACTCCCCAGAGACAGAACAGTTAGGAGAGTCACAAATCTCTTCTCAATATGAGATGTACTTGATGAAATGTTATGGTGCACTGCATGTTTACGCCACAGAAAATGGCTTTAACCTAAAAGTTATATTTAAAAATAATAGTGTCTAGGCAAGTCTAGTTATACCCCCATATTTAAATGAGAGATGAAATAAACACTTCTCCAAAAGTGGCACACCCTCTATGACGAATACAGACATCTCTCACCAGTAATTTAAAAGTCAAAAGTATGTGCTAACACAATTTTAAGATAGATAGATTTTTAAGGCCCTGAACTTATCTGCTGAATTCACTTGCTTTTCCTGTGAGCCGTTCTATCACCGGTCTGGTGGGCTCCCTGCACAAAGAAGCCATGTTGAGGTCTGACCACATAGTACCAGGCATCGTGTTCAGAATTGTTCACAGCTAGCCAGCACTGCCTCTAACTTGTTCTGCCCTCAGCTTCTGTATGTGCCTTTTTTTCTAAAATGAGGACAGTCTGACAAGCCATCTCCACGTGTTCTTTATTTCCTTGTGCTCTAAAAGACTGCAGTCATTCATCTAAATACTGTTGTTACCACTGGTGATAATAATGCCTAAGCATCATTTCATGTTTTTCAGACAGGAAATTATTTAGCTGTGTTTATGAAAAGTTAGGACTCTTTCAGAGAGTCCTTATTATCCTTCTCTGTTTCTCTCTGAGAATAACTAACCTTGGTAATACCTTGCATAAAACATGAAGAACAGTGGTAGCTATGTTACTTGCTGTGCTTGCTGTACAGCTTTTTAGGATATTTTTAAATATGTAGAAATTTTGGCTCTTATCAAGTTTCTCTGCTATGGAGAGAAATTAGCCATGTGACAGTTAAAGAAAAACTAAGAAAAGCTGAAACAGATTTAGAGATTAGGTCATCTTTTCTCTTTATGATCGAGATGAGGAAACTAAGGTCAACAGAGGAAATGACCTGTCCTAGGTCATGCAGCTAATCAGTGGCTGAATCCCCAGCTGGATCCTGGCCCATGGCTCCCTGTTGAGTGCTGTTTCTACTATGCCCAAATGATATCTTTATCTGTGAATAGAATGTTAAAAATGTATTTCAGAGTCTGGAGCTGTGTGTGTGAGTATTTGTTCTAACTCAATTGACAGTACAGCCTGGCTTAGTGTAGATATAATTTGGACATTTGCATCAAGTAAAAGAAATATTATATATCAACCCCAAGTGTTAGAAAGCTTCCTCTACTAAACCATGAAGATGAAGGGACATAATTAAGACACCTAATTTGTATTGCTCATAGATTACAAAATCAAGGCAGTATTTGTATAACAGATCAAGATGACAAGTTGGCCAGTAAAATGCCCATAGAATAAAAGTACTAGAACTTAGGAAGATAGAAGAATATGGTAGAGGAAGGCAAAGTACATGCCTTAATAGTGATTTCAGATGTGGAAACAAAATAATACCACAATACGTCCACACATTAACTTGGCCAATGTCATACAGATAGCATTTTTGCTTAATTTATAACTGAAATAAGACAAGTTGCTGGGAGGACTAAGTTTGTGCTGATTCAAGGGATGGGTGGGTATTCCGAACCTGTAATCTCAAGGCACTGCAGTGGTAATACAGGTACCTAACACCTGACTTTATTAAAAGAAACTGAGGACACAAATCTGAGGATGCTTCTTCAGCTGCAATAGACTGTACCAATAAAAACAAAAACATTACAGTATATACAGTATCAATTCTGGACTGGTTAGCACAGAAGGGTATAACATGGTATTGATGAGGTCCAAAATGCTGTACATATGAACCTCCATTGGGAGTTTTTTTTTTTTTCATTTTTAAAAATTTTTGGCTGTGCCATGCGGCATATGGGATCTT
Organism: Hyperoodon ampullatus; assembly: GCF_949752795.1. NCBI lineage: Eukaryota > Metazoa > Chordata > Mammalia > Artiodactyla > Ziphiidae > Hyperoodon > Hyperoodon ampullatus. The sequence goes on from NC_136916.1 coordinate 73,427,777, forward strand.
AGTTCCCCGAACAGGGATCAAACCCACACCCCCTGCATTGGAAGCGTGGAGTCCCTGGACTGCCAGGGAAGCCTCTCCATTGAGAGTTTTGATCTGCGATTTCGCACACTTCTTTTGTGACTGTGTATGTGCAGCTATGTGTCCACTGTTTTTATATGTGTGTGTCTCGCTCTGTGTGTATCTCAATGACAACTTCAAGATGTACTGAGAGAGAACCGTGATAACATACCAATATCTCTGGCCAGCATATCAGTTTTCCTGCTGTTGGTAAAATGAAGGAACAGAAGAACTTATTAACTAGCCCATTTCCTCAGCAAAATCACGATGAGAACTGCTGCAGAACAAATGAGTGTGTAGTTCTGTAAGATATCTAAAGAAAATGTGGTGCCATAAGGCTGACATAAAGCAGGTATTGTGATCCACAGGGCATTCCGGTTTGCTAGCTTGTCTCAACCTCAGATTCAAACATTTTTAGGGCAAACAGCTCTCTAGTCCAGTTTATTTTACGGGTGAGAGTCAAAGAATTCGAGTGGCTCCTCCACAGTCCCAGAGGGTTGGTTTTTGCGTCAAGTAGCCAGGCCTCATAGCCCCATTTGGTGCTCTTCCTTCAGACCACGCTACTTCTCCCTGAGGTTCTGCTTG